>NW_026778221.1:12500-1304469 GCF_025265405.1 Mesoplodon densirostris | reverse complement strand
TCACTTTGCTGCTACTGGTCTTACGACATTGATTTCATCGCTGAGGGATATTCCATCGTACGTAAGTACCACAATGTTTTGAACCATTTTTATATTTCCTGGGATATTTAAGGTGTACCCAAGTTGAGGTTCTTGTAGTCAGTGCAGCCCTAAATTTGGAGGTGGCTCTTTCTTATTGATTTTCAGTTTTCCCAAGGTATATTCCCTAGACTGGAAGTGGCCTTGGCTCTGTAGCTCTGTTGTTTACTTGTTTTAGGGAACACAATGCACTCCTCCAGTGAGGCAGTTGGCAGTTTACATCCCGCCCATCAGCATAACAAGGCTCCCAGTTCTCCAGGGCCTGTCTTGCCTTTCTGGTTTTTACACATTTTGTGGATGTCCCTTTTGACCGGTGGGAAGTGATACTTCTTTGTAGTGCAGATTTGCATTGCCCGCTTGCTTGCTTGGCCAAAAAGGGCGTATGCGTTTTCTCCTGAATATATTCAGGAGAAAACGCATACGCCCTTTTTGGCCAAGTGCACCATTGTCCAAGTTGTGCCCCTCTTCCTGTGCTTTACAGGCGATTCCAAGGTACCTCTTGAAATCTGTTTCCTGCTATTTTGCCTCGCTTTCAAGTCCGCCTCGTTGACTTCCCTCAACAGATTTTTGGACGATAGTTGTCCTTTATCACTCTGCCAGTTTGTGAATTGCTGTGCCCCTGAGCTCCATTTCTCAACTCGTTTTTTGTGAGCTGAACGCAAGTCCAAAATTTTGGATCATGTCCTATACTGGTTCCCGGTGGGTGGCTGAGACTTTGGTTAATTCTTCTTCCTGCCGGAAAATTAGAGTGACATGTGCCCGTCCAAATGCCTAACAGCTACTCTCTCATGGGTTCTCCCTCGTCCCTTCCATCCTCTGGCAAATTGGGAACCTGTGCAAACCAGGAAGTTAAAGGGCCTGTCTCTCCAAGTTGGGAGATTGATAGTAAGGCAGTTGGAAAGTCAAACTGGAGCACCAGGAGAGGGACTATTCGTTGAGTTTTAGAAACCTTTCGTATTCACAGTGTGTCCATTCTCTAGGTTTCCTGTACATGTTATAGCTGTAGTAATATTCCCTTGAACATGGAGAGTTGGGACACATGGAATGAGGGCCATGCATTATTGCTTGAAAGGGTCTGCATTTGCTCACCCAATCTCACCAATCCTCTCAGTCCCAAGTGTCCAGCCTTATGCCACATCCAGCTGTCATTGTAGATAGGGTCTTTCCAGGTTTCCTCAGACACCCTGAAGGAATTGTAAAGAATTTCCCTGTTTTTTGGTTTTGCTTTTGAAATTCCTTTTTATAGTGGGTTTGAGCTGATTCTCGCTGCCATGTTTATGCCACTCTAGACACACTTGATTCCCTTATGGAGACATATCAATACATAGGTTTTAAGATTCTTACTAGTCAGATATATTCCTCTGTGGGAAATATGGGGTTTTGAGTCTCTTTCACTGAGGAAGGTGTCGGTCTTGTCAATTCCAAAGTTGGTTTTTGAAACGGTCCCTGTGCTTATATCAAACTCTGGTTTTATGCATCACCCCACCTCTCCTTCCCCTTTATGCAGGCATAAGAGTGTTTTCTAAATGTGAGACTCTGTTCCCTTTCCTAACTCAGTTCACGTGTAGCCATGTTTACAGGATCTTCATAAGTGATATCTTATGATAAGTTTCTTTTTCTGTGTGACTTATTTCACTTAGAATCATCGTACCTGAATCCACTCACTTTGCTGCTACTGGTCTTATGACATTGATTTCATGGCTGAGGGATATTCCATCGTACGTAAGTACCACAATGTTTTGAACCATTTTTATATTTCCTGGGATATTTAAGGTGTACCCAAGTTGAGGTTCTTGTAGTCAGTGCAGCCCTAAATTTGGAGGTGGCTCTTTCTTATTGATTTTCAGTTTTCCCAAGGTATATTCCCTAGACTGGAAGTGGCCTTGGCTCTGTAGCTCTGTTGTTTACTTGTTTTAGGGAACACAATGCACTCCTCCAGTGAGGCAGTTGGCAATTTACATCCCGCCCATCAGCATAACAAGGCTCCCAGTTCTCCAGGGCCTGTCTTGCCTTTCTGGTTTTTACACATTTTGTGGATGTCCCTTTTGACCGGTGGGAAGTGATACTTCTTTGTAGTGCAGATTTGCATTGCCCGCTTGCTTGCTTGGCCAAAAAGGGCGTATGCGTTTTCTCCTGAATATATTCAGGAGAAAACACATACGCCCTTTTTGGCCAAGTGCACCATTGTCCAAGTTGTGCCCCTCTTCCTGTGCTTTACAGGCGATTCCAAGGTACCTCTTGAAATCTGTTTCCTGCTATTTTGCCTCGCTTTCAAGTCCGCCTCGTTGACTTCCCTCAACAGATTTTTGGACGATAGTTGTCCTTTATCACTCTGCCAGTTTGTGAATTGCTGTGCCCCTGAGCTCCATTTCTCAACTCGTTTTTTGTGAGCTGAACACAAGTCCAAAATTTTGGATCATGTCCTATACTGGTTCCCGGTGGGTGGCTGAGACTTTGGTTAATTCTTCTTCCTGCCGGGAAATTAGAGTGACATGTGCCCGTCCAAATGCCTAACAGCTACTCTCTCATGGGTTCTCCCTCGTCCCTTCCATCCTCTGCCAAATTAGGAACCTGTGCAAACCAGGAGGTTAAAGGGCCTGTCTCTCCAAGTTGGGAGATTGATAGTAAGGCAGTTGGAAAGTCAAACTGGAGCACCAGGAGAGGGACTATTCGTTGAGTTTTAGAAACCTTTCGTATTCACAGTGTGTCCATTCTCTAGGTTTCCTGTACATGTTATAGCTGTAGTAATATTCCCTTGAACCTGGAGAGTTGGGAGCCATGGAATGGGGGCCATGCATTATTGCTTGAAAGGGTCTGCATTTGCTCACCCAATCTCACCAATCCTCTCAGTCCCAAGTGTCCAGCCTTATGCCACATCCAGCTGTCATTGTAGATAGGGTCTTTCCAGGTTTCCTCAGACACCCTGAAGGAATTGTAAAGAATTTCCCTGTTTTTTGGATTTGCTTTTGAAATTCCTTTTTATAGTGGGTTTGAGCTGATTCTCGCTGCCATGTTTATGCCACTCTAGACACACTTGATTCCCTTATGGAGACATATCAATACATAGGTTTTAAGATTCTTACTAGTCAGATATATTCCTCTGTGGGAAATATGGGGTTTTGAGTCTCTTTCACTAAGGAAGGTGTCGGTCTTGTCAATTCCAAAGTTGGTTTTTGAAACGGTCCCTGTGCTTATATCAAACTCTGGTTTTATGCATCACCCCACCTCTCCTTCCCCTTTATGCAGGCATAAGAGTGTTTTCTAAATGTGAGACTCTGTTCTCTTTTCTAACACAATTCACGTGTAGCCATGTTTACAGGATCTTCATAAGTGATATCTTATGATAAGTTTCTTTTTCTGTGTGACTTATTTCACTTAGAATCATCGTACCTGAATCCACTCACTTTGCTGCTACTGGTCTTATGACATTGATTTCATGGCTGAGGGATATTCCATCGTACGTAAGTACCACAATGTTTTGAACCATTTTTATATTTCCTGGGATATTTAAGGTGTACCCAAGTTGAGGTTCTTGTAGTCAGTGCAGCCCTAAATTTGGAGGTGGCTCTTTCTTATTGATTTTCAGTTTTCCCAAGGTATATTCCCTAGACTGGAAGTGGCCTTGGCTCTGTAGCTCTGTTGTTTACTTGTTTTAGGGAACACAATGCACTCCTCCAGTGAGGCAGTTGGCAGTTTACATCCCGCCCATCAGCATAACAAGGCTCCCAGTTCTCCAGGGCCTGTCTTGCCTTTCTGGTTTTTACACATTTTGTGGATGTCCCTTTTGACCGGTGGGAAGTGATACTTCTTTGTAGTGCAGATTTGCATTGCCCGCTTGCTTGCTTGGCCAAAAAGGGCGTATGCGTTTTCTCCTGAATATATTCAGGAGAAAACGCATACGCCCTTTTTGGCCAAGTGCACCATTGTCCAAGTTGTGCCCCTCTTCCTGTGCTTTACAGGCGATTCCAAGGTACCTCTTGAAATCTGTTTCCTGCTATTTTGCCTCGCTTTCAAGTCCGCCTCGTTGACTTCCCTCAACAGATTTTTGGACGATAGTTGTCCTTTATCACTCTGCCAGTTTGTGAATTGCTGTGCCCCTGAGCTCCATTTCTCAACTCGTTTTTTGTGAGCTGAACGCAAGTCCAAAATTTTGGATCATGTCCTATACTGGTTCCCGGTGGGTGGCTGAGACTTTGGTTAATTCTTCTTCCTGCCGGAAAATTAGAGTGACATGTGCCCGTCCAAATGCCTAACAGCTACTCTCTCATGGGTTCTCCCTCGTCCCTTCCATCCTCTGGCAAATTGGGAACCTGTGCAAACCAGGAAGTTAAAGGGCCTGTCTCTCCAAGTTGGGAGATTGATAGTAAGGCAGTTGGAAAGTCAAACTGGAGCACCAGGAGAGGGACTATTCGTTGAGTTTTAGAAACCTTTCGTATTCACAGTGTGTCCATTCTCTAGGTTTCCTGTACATGTTATAGCTGTAGTAATATTCCCTTGAACATGGAGAGTTGGGACACATGGAATGAGGGCCATGCATTATTGCTTGAAAGGGTCTGCATTTGCTCACCCAATCTCACCAATCCTCTCAGTCCCAAGTGTCCAGCCTTATGCCACATCCAGCTGTCATTGTAGATAGGGTCTTTCCAGGTTTCCTCAGACACCCTGAAGGAATTGTAAAGAATTTCCCTGTTTTTTGGTTTTGCTTTTGAAATTCCTTTTTATAGTGGGTTTGAGCTGATTCTCGCTGCCATGTTTATGCCACTCTAGACACACTTGATTCCCTTATGGAGACATATCAATACATAGGTTTTAAGATTCTTACTAGTCAGATATATTCCTCTGTGGGAAATATGGGGTTTTGAGTCTCTTTCACTGAGGAAGGTGTCGGTCTTGTCAATTCCAAAGTTGGTTTTTGAAACGGTCCCTGTGCTTATATCAAACTCTGGTTTTATGCATCACCCCACCTCTCCTTCCCCTTTATGCAGGCATAAGAGTGTTTTCTAAATGTGAGACTCTGTTCCCTTTCCTAACTCAGTTCACGTGTAGCCATGTTTACAGGATCTTCATAAGTGATATCTTATGATAAGTTTCTTTTTCTGTGTGACTTATTTCACTTAGAATCATCGTACCTGAATCCATTCACTTTGCTGCTACTGGTCTTATGACATTGATTTCATGGCTGAGGGATATTCCATCGTACGTAAGTACCACAATGTTTTGAACCATTTTTATATTTCCTGGGATATTTAAGGTGTACCCAAGTTGAGGTTCTTGTAGTCAGTGCAGCCCTAAATTTGGAGGTGGCTCTTTCTTATTGATTTTCAGTTTTCCCAAGGTATATTCCCTAGACTGGAAGTGGCCTTGGCTCTGTAGCTCTGTTGTTTACTTGTTTTAGGGAACACAATGCACTCCTCCAGTGAGGCAGTTGGCAATTTACATCCCGCCCATCAGCATAACAAGGCTCCCAGTTCTCCAGGGCCTGTCTTGCCTTTCTGGTTTTTACACATTTTGTGGATGTCCCTTTTGACCGGTGGGAAGTGATACTTCTTTGTAGTGCAGATTTGCATTGCCCGCTTGCTTGCTTGGCCAAAAAGGGCGTATGCGTTTTCTCCTGAATATATTCAGGAGAAAACACATACGCCCTTTTTGGCCAAGTGCACCATTGTCCAAGTTGTGCCCCTCTTCCTGTGCTTTACAGGCGATTCCAAGGTACCTCTTGAAATCTGTTTCCTGCTATTTTGCCTCGCTTTCAAGTCCGCCTCGTTGACTTCCCTCAACAGATTTTTGGACGATAGTTGTCCTTTATCACTCTGCCAGTTTGTGAATTGCTGTGCCCCTGAGCTCCATTTCTCAACTCGTTTTTTGTGAGCTGAACACAAGTCCAAAATTTTGGATCATGTCCTATACTGGTTCCCGGTGGGTGGCTGAGACTTTGGTTAATTCTTCTTCCTGCCGGGAAATTAGAGTGACATGTGCCCGTCCAAATGCCTAACAGCTACTCTCTCATGGGTTCTCCCTCGTCCCTTCCATCCTCTGCCAAATTGGGAACCTGTGCAAACCAGGAGGTTAAAGGGCCTGTCTCTCCAAGTTGGGAGATTGATAGTAAGGCAGTTGGAAAGTCAAACTGGAGCACCAGGAGAGGGACTATTCGTTGAGTTTTAGAAACCTTTCGTATTCACAGTGTGTCCATTCTCTAGGTTTCCTGTACATGTTATAGCTGTAGTAATATTCCCTTGAACCTGGAGAGTTGGGACCCATGGAATGGGGGCCATGCATTATTGCTTGAAAGGGTCTGCATTTGCTCACCCAATCTCACCAATCCTCTCAGTCCCAAGTGTCCAGCCTTATGCCACATCCAGCTGTCATTGTAGATAGGGTCTTTCCAGGTTTCCTCAGACACCCTGAAGGAATTGTAAAGAATTTCCCTGTTTTTTGGATTTGCTTTTGAAATTCCTTTTTATAGTGGGTTTGAGCTGATTCTCGCTGCCATGTTTATGCCACTCTAGACACACTTGATTCCCTTATGGAGACATATCAATACATAGGTTTTAAGATTCTTACTAGTCAGATATATTCCTCTGTGGGAAATATGGGGTTTTGAGTCTCTTTCACTAAGGAAGGTGTCGGTCTTGTCAATTCCAAAGTTGGTTTTTGAAACGGTCCCTGTGCTTATATCAAACTCTGGTTTTATGCATCACCCCACCTCTCCTTCCCCTTTATGCAGGCATAAGAGTGTTTTCTAAATGTGAGACTCTGTTCTCTTTTCTAACACAATTCACGTGTAGCCATGTTTACAGGATCTTCATAAGTGATATCTTATGATAAGTTTCTTTTTCTGTGTGACTTATTTCACTTAGAATCATCGTACCTGAATCCACTCACTTTGCTGCTACTGGTCTTATGACATTGATTTCATGGCTGAGGGATATTCCATCGTACGTAAGTACCACAATGTTTTGAACCATTTTTATATTTCCTGGGATATTTAAGGTGTACCCAAGTTGAGGTTCTTGTAGTCAGTGCAGCCCTAAATTTGGAGGTGGCTCTTTCTTATTGATTTTCAGTTTTCCCAAGGTATATTCCCTAGACTGGAAGTGGCCTTGGCTCTGTAGCTCTGTTGTTTACTTGTTTTAGGGAACACAATGCACTCCTCCAGTGAGGCAGTTGGCAATTTACATCCCGCCCATCAGCATAACAAGGCTCCCAGTTCCTCAGGGCCTGTCTTGCCTTTCTGGTTTTTACACATTTTGTGGATGTCCCTTTTGACCGGTGGGAAATGATACTTCTTTGTAGTGCAGATTTGCATTGCCCGCTTGCTTGCTTGGCCAAAAAGGGCGTATGCGTTTTCTCCTGAATATATTCAGGAGAAAACGCATACGCCCTTTTTGGCCAAGTGCACCATTGTCCAAGTTGTGCCCCTCTTCCTGTGCTTTACAGGCGATTCCAAGGTACCTCTTGAAATCTGTTTCCTGCTATTTTGCCTCGCTTTCAAGTCCGCCTCGTTGACTTCCCTCAACAGATTTTTGGACGATAGTTGTCCTTTATCACTCTGCCAGTTTGTGAATTGCTGTGCCCCTGAGCTCCATTTCTCAACTCGTTTTTTGTGAGCTGAACGCAAGTACAAAATTTTGGATCATGTCCTACACTGGTTCCCGGTGGGTGGCTGAGACTTTGGTTAATTCTTCTTCCTGCCGGGAAATTAGAGTGACATGTGCCCGTCCAAATGCCTAACAGCTACTCTCTCATGGGTTCTCCCTCGTCCCTTCCATCCTCTGCCAAATTGTTAACCTGTGCAAACCAGGAGGTTAAAGGGCCTATCTCTCCAAGTTGGGAGATTGATAGTAAGGCAGTTGGAAAGTCAAACTGGAGCACCAGGAGAGGGACTATTCGTTGAGTTTTAGAAACCTTTCGTATTCACAGTGTGTCCATTCTCTAGGTTTCCTGTACATGTTATAGCTGTAGTAATATTCCCTTGAACCTGGAGAGTTGGGACCCATGGAATGGGGGCCATGCATTATTGCTCGAAAGGGTCTGCATTTGCTCACCCAATCTCACAAATCCTCTCAGTCCCAAGTGCCCAGCCTTATGCCACATCCAGCTGTCATTGTAGATAGGGTCTTTCCAGGTTTCCTCAGACACCCTGAAGGAATTGTAAAGAATTTCCCTGTTTTTTGGTTTTGCTTTTGAAATTCCTTTTTATAGTGGGTTTGAGCTGATTCTCGCTGCCATGTTTATGCCACTCTAGACACACTTGATTCCCTTATGGAGTCATATCAATACATAGGTTTTAAGATTCTTACTAGTCAGATATATTCCTCTGCGGGAAATATGGGGTTTTGAGTCTCTTTCACTGAGGAAGGTGTAGGTCTTGTCTATTCCAAAGTTGGTTTTTGGAACGGTCCCTGTGCTTATATCAAACTCTGGTTTTATGCATCACCCCACCTCTCCATCCCCTTTATGCAGGCATAAGAGTGTTTTCTAAATGTGAGACTCTGTTCTCTTTCCTAACTCAGTTCACGTGTAGCCATGTTTACAGGATCTTCATAAGTGATATCTTATGATAAGTTTCTTTTTCTGTGTGACTTATTTCACTTAGAATCATCGTACCTGAATCCACTCACTTTGCTGCTACTGGTCTTATGACATTGATTTCATGGCTGAGGGATATTCCATCGTACGTAAGTACCACAATGTTTTGAACCATTTTTATATTTCCTGGGATATTTAAGGTGTACCCAAGTTGAGGTTCTTGTAGTCAGTGCAGCCCTAAATTTGGAGGTGGCTCTTTCTTATTGATTTTCAGTTTTCCCAAGGTATATTCCCTAGACTGGAAGTGGCCTTGGCTCTGTAGCTCTGTTGTTTACTTGTTTTAGGGAACACAATGCACTCCTCCAGTTAGGCAGTTGGCAGTTTACATCCCGCCCATCAGCATAACAAGGCTCCCAGTTCTCCAGGGCCTGTCTTGCCTTTCTGGTTTTTACACTTTTTGTGGATGTCCCTTTTGACCGGTGGGAAGTGATACTTCTTTGTAGTGCAGATTTGCATTGCCCGCTTGCTTGCTTGGCCAAAAAGGGCGTATGCGTTTTCTCCTGAATATATTCAGGAGAAAACGCATACGCCCTTTTTGGCCAAGTGCACCATTGTCCAAGTTGTGCCCCTCTTCCTGTGCTTTACAGGCGATTCCAAGGTACCTCTTGAAATCTGTTTCCTGCTATTTTGCCTCGCTTTCAAGTCCGCCTCGTTGACTTCCCTCAACAGATTTTTGGACGATAGTTGTCCTTTATCACTCTGCCAGTTTGTGAATTGCTGTGCCCCTGAGCTCCATTTCTCAACTCGTTTTTTGTGAGCTGAACGCAAGTCCAAAATTTTGGATCATGTCCTATACTGGTTCCCGGTGGGTGGCTGAGACTTTGGTTAATTCTTCTTCCTGCCGGAAAATTAGAGTGACATGTGCCCGTCCAAATGCCTAACAGCTACTCTCTCATGGGTTCTCCCTCGTCCCTTCCATCCTCTGGCAAATTGGGAACCTGTGCAAACCAGGAAGTTAAAAGGCCTGTCTCTCCAAGTTGGGAGATTGATAGTAAGGCAGTTGGAAAGTCAAACTGGAGCACCAGGAGAGGGACTATTCGTTGAGTTTTAGAAACCTTTCGTATTCACAGTGTGTCCATTCTCTAGGTTTCCTGTACATGTTATAGCTGTAGTAATATTCCCTTGAACATGGAGAGTTGGGACACATGGAATGAGGGCCATGCATTATTGCTTGAAAGGGTCTGCATTTGCTCACCCAATCTCACCAATCCTCTCAGTCCCAAGTGTCCAGCCTTATGCCACATCCAGCTGTCATTGTAGATAGGGTCTTTCCAGGTTTCCTCAGACACCCTGAAGGAATTGTAAAGAATTTCCCTGTTTTTTGGTTTTGCTTTTGAAATTCCTTTTTATAGTGGGTTTGAGCTGATTCTCGCTGCCATGTTTATGCCACTCTAGACACACTTGATTCCCTTATGGAGACATATCAATACATAGGTTTTAAGATTCTTACTAGTCAGATATATTCCTCTGTGGGAAATATGGGGTTTTGAGTCTCTTTCACTGAGGAAGGTGTCGGTCTTGTCAATTCCAAAGTTGGTTTTTGAAACGGTCCCTGTGCTTATATCAAACTCTGGTTTTATGCATCACCCCACCTCTCCTTCCCCTTTATGCAGGCATAAGAGTGTTTTCTAAATGTGAGACTCTGTTCCCTTTCCTAACTCAGTTCACGTGTAGCCATGTTTACAGGATCTTCATAAGTGATATCTTATGATAAGTTTCTTTTTCTGTGTGACTTATTTCACTTAGAATCATCGTACCTGAATCCACTCACTTTGCTGCTACTGGTCTTATGACATTGATTTCATGGCTGAGGGATATTCCATCGTACGTAAGTACCACAATGTTTTGAACCATTTTTATATTTCCTGGGATATTTAAGGTGTACCCAAGTTGAGGTTCTTGTAGTCAGTGCAGCCCTAAATTTGGAGGTGGCTCTTTCTTATTGATTTTCAGTTTTCCCAAGGTATATTCCCTAGACTGGAAGTGGCCTTGGCTCTGTAGCTCTGTTGTTTACTTGTTTTAGGGAACACAATGCACTCCTCCAGTGAGGCAGTTGGCAATTTACATCCCGCCCATCAGCATAACAAGGCTCCCAGTTCTCCAGGGCCTGTCTTGCCTTTCTGGTTTTTACACATTTTGTGGATGTCCCTTTTGACCGGTGGGAAGTGATACTTCTTTGTAGTGCAGATTTGCATTGCCCGCTTGCTTGCTTGGCCAAAAAGGGCGTATGCGTTTTCTCCTGAATATATTCAGGAGAAAACACATACGCCCTTTTTGGCCAAGTGCACCATTGTCCAAGTTGTGCCCCTCTTCCTGTGCTTTACAGGCGATTCCAAGGTACCTCTTGAAATCTGTTTCCTGCTATTTTGCCTCGCTTTCAAGTCCGCCTCGTTGACTTCCCTCAACAGATTTTTGGACGATAGTTGTCCTTTATCACTCTGCCAGTTTGTGAATTGCTGTGCCCCTGAGCTCCATTTCTCAACTCGTTTTTTGTGAGCTGAACACAAGTCCAAAATTTTGGATCATGTCCTATACTGGTTCCCGGTGGGTGGCTGAGACTTTGGTTAATTCTTCTTCCTGCCGGGAAATTAGAGTGACATGTGCCCGTCCAAATGCCTAACAGCTACTCTCTCATGGGTTCTCCCTCGTCCCTTCCATCCTCTGCCAAATTGGGAACCTGTGCAAACCAGGAGGTTAAAGGGCCTGTCTCTCCAAGTTGGGAGATTGATAGTAAGGCAGTTGGAAAGTCAAACTGGAGCACCAGGAGAGGGACTATTCGTTGAGTTTTAGAAACCTTTCGTATTCACAGTGTGTCCATTCTCTAGGTTTCCTGTACATGTTATAGCTGTAGTAATATTCCCTTGAACCTGGAGAGTTGGGACCCATGGAATGGGGGCCATGCATTATTGCTTGAAAGGGTCTGCATTTGCTCACCCAATCTCACCAATCCTCTCAGTCCCAAGTGTCCAGCCTTATGCCACATCCAGCTGTCATTGTAGATAGGGTCTTTCCAGGTTTCCTCAGACACCCTGAAGGAATTGTAAAGAATTTCCCTGTTTTTTGGATTTGCTTTTGAAATTCCTTTTTATAGTGGGTTTGAGCTGATTCTCGCTGCCATGTTTATGCCACTCTAGACACACTTGATTCCCTTATGGAGACATATCAATACATAGGTTTTAAGATTCTTACTAGTCAGATATATTCCTCTGTGGGAAATATGGGGTTTTGAGTCTCTTTCACTAAGGAAGGTGTCGGTCTTGTCAATTCCAAAGTTGGTTTTTGAAACGGTCCCTGTGCTTATATCAAACTCTGGTTTTATGCATCACCCCACCTCTCCTTCCCCTTTATGCAGGCATAAGAGTGTTTTCTAAATGTGAGACTCTATTCTCTTTTCTAACACAATTCACGTGTAGCCATGTTTACAGGATCTTCATAAGTGATATCTTATGATAAGTTTCTTTTTCTGTGTGACTTATTTCACTTAGAATCATCGTACCTGAATCCACTCACTTTGCTGCTACTGGTCTTATGACATTGATTTCATGGCTGAGGGATATTCCATCGTACGTAAGTACCACAATGTTTTGAACCATTTTTATATTTCCTGGGATATTTAAGGTGTACCCAAGTTGAGGTTCTTGTAGTCAGTGCAGCCCTAAATTTGGAGGTGGCTCTTTCTTATTGATTTTCAGTTTTCCCAAGGTATATTCCCTAGACTGGAAGTGGCCTTGGCTCTGTAGCTCTGTTGTTTACTTGTTTTAGGGAACACAATGCACTCCTCCAGTGAGGCAGTTGGCAATTTACATCCCGCCCATCAGCATAACAAGGCTCCCAGTTCCTCAGGGCCTGTCTTGCCTTTCTGGTTTTTACACATTTTGTGGATGTCCCTTTTGACCGGTGGGAAATGATACTTCTTTGTAGTGCAGATTTGCATTGCCCGCTTGCTTGCTTGGCCAAAAAGGGCGTATGCGTTTTCTCCTGAATATATTCAGGAGAAAACGCATACGCCCTTTTTGGCCAAGTGCACCATTGTCCAAGTTGTGCCCCTCTTCCTGTGCTTTACAGGCGATTCCAAGGTACCTCTTGAAATCTGTTTCCTGCTATTTTGCCTCGCTTTCAAGTCCGCCTCGTTGACTTCCCTCAACAGATTTTTGGACGATAGTTGTCCTTTATCACTCTGCCAGTTTGTGAATTGCTGTGCCCCTGAGCTCCATTTCTCAACTCGTTTTTTGTGAGCTGAACGCAAGTCCAAAATTTTGGATCATGTCCTACACTGGTTCCCGGTGGGTGGCTGAGACTTTGGTTAATTCTTCTTCCTGCCGGGAAATTAGAGTGACATGTGCCCGTCCAAATGCCTAACAGCTACTCTCTCATGGGTTCTCCCTCGTCCCTTCCATCCTCTGCCAAATTGTTAACCTGTGCAAACCAGGAGGTTAAAGGGCCTATCTCTCCAAGTTGGGAGATTGATAGTAAGGCAGTTGGAAAGTCAAACTGGAGCACCAGGAGAGGGACTATTCGTTGAGTTTTAGAAACCTTTCGTATTCACAGTGTGTCCATTCTCTAGGTTTCCTGTACATGTTATAGCTGTAGTAATATTCCCTTGAACCTGGAGAGTTGGGACCCATGGAATGGGGGCCATGCATTATTGCTCGAAAGGGTCTGCATTTGCTCACCCAATCTCACAAATCCTCTCAGTCCCAAGTGCCCAGCCTTATGCCACATCCAGCTGTCATTGTAGATAGGGTCTTTCCAGGTTTCCTCAGACACCCTGAAGGAATTGTAAAGAATTTCCCTGTTTTTTGGTTTTGCTTTTGAAATTCCTTTTTATAGTGGGTTTGAGCTGATTCTCGCTGCCATGTTTATGCCACTCTAGACACACTTGATTCCCTTATGGAGTCATATCAATACATAGGTTTTAAGATTCTTACTAGTCAGATATATTCCTCTGCGGGAAATATGGGGTTTTGAGTCTCTTTCACTGAGGAAGGTGTAGGTCTTGTCTATTCCAAAGTTGGTTTTTGGAACGGTCCCTGTGCTTATATCAAACTCTGGTTTTATGCATCACCCCACCTCTCCATCCCCTTTATGCAGGCATAAGAGTGTTTTCTAAATGTGAGACTCTGTTCTCTTTCCTAACTCAGTTCACGTGTAGCCATGTTTACAGGATCTTCATAAGTGATATCTTATGATAAGTTTCTTTTTCTGTGTGACTTATTTCACTTAGAATCATCGTACCTGAATCCACTCACTTTGCTGCTACTGGTCTTATGACATTGATTTCATGGCTGAGGGATATTCCATCGTACGTAAGTACCACAATGTTTTGAACCATTTTTATATTTCCTGGGATATTTAAGGTGTACCCAAGTTGAGGTTCTTGTAGTCAGTGCAGCCCTAAATTTGGAGGTGGCTCTTTCTTATTGATTTTCAGTTTTCCCAAGGTATATTCCCTAGACTGGAAGTGGCCTTGGCTCTGTAGCTCTGTTGTTTACTTGTTTTAGGGAACACAATGCACTCCTCCAGTTAGGCAGTTGGCAGTTTACATCCCGCCCATCAGCATAACAAGGCTCCCAGTTCTCCAGGGCCTGTCTTGCCTTTCTGGTTTTTACACTTTTTGTGGATGTCCCTTTTGACCGGTGGGAAGTGATACTTCTTTGTAGTGCAGATTTGCATTGCCCGCTTGCTTGCTTGGCCAAAAAGGGCGTATGCGTTTTCTCCTGAATATATTCAGGAGAAAACGCATACGCCCTTTTTGGCCAAGTGCACCATTGTCCAAGTTGTGCCCCTCTTCCTGTGCTTTACAGGCGATTCCAAGGTACCTCTTGAAATCTGTTTCCTGCTATTTTGCCTCACTTTCAAGTCCGCCTCGTTGACTTCCCTCAACAGATTTTTGGACGATAGTTGTCCTTTATCACTGTGCCAGTTTGTGAATTGCTGTGCCACTGAGCTCCATTTCTCAACTCGTTTTTTGTGAGCTGAACGCAAGTCCAAAATTTTGGATCATGTCCTATACTGGTTCCCGGTGGGTGGCTGAGACTTTGGTTAATTCTTCTTCCTGCCGGGAAATTAGAGTGACATGTGCCCGTCCAAATGCCTAACAGCTACTCTCTCATGGGTTCTCCCTCGTCCCTTGCATCCTCTGCCAAATTGGGAACCTGTGCAAACCAGGAGGTTAAAGGGCCTTTCTCTCCAAGTTGGGAGATTGATAGTAAGGCAGTTGGAAAGTCAAACTGGAGCACCAGGAGAGGGACTATTCGTTGAGTTTTAGAAACCTTTCGTATTCACAGTGTGTCCATTCTCTAGGTTTCCTGTACATGTTATAGCTGTAGTAATATTCCCTTGAACCTGGAGAGTTGGGACCCATGGAATGGGGGCCATGCATTATTGCTTGAAAGGGTCTGCATTTGCTCACCCAATCTCACCAATCCTCTCAGTCCCAAGTGTCCAGCCTTATGCCACATCCAGCTGTCATTGTAGATAGGGTCTTTCCAGGTTTCCTCAGACACCCTGAAGGAATTGTAAAGAATTTCCCTGTTTTTTGGTTTTGCTTTTGAAATTCCTTTTTATAGTGAGTTTGAGCTGATTCTCGCTGCCATGTTTATGCCACTCTAGACACACTTGATTCCCTTATGGAGTCATATCAATACATAGGTTTTAAGATTCTTACTAGTCAGATATATTCCTCTGCGGGAAATATGGGGTTTTGAGTCTCTTTCACTGAGGAAGGTGTAGGTCTTGTCTATTCCAAAGTTGGTTTTTGGAACGGTCCCTGTGCTTATATCAAACTCTGGTTTTATGCATCACCCCACCTCTCCATCCCCTTTATGCAGGCATAAGAGTGTTTTCTAAATGTGAGACTCTGTTCTCTTTCCTAACTCAGTTCACGTGTAGCCATGTTTACAGGATCTTCATAAGTGATATCTTATGATAAGTTTCTTTTTCTGTGTGACTTATTTCACTTAGAATCATCGTACCTGAATCCACTCACTTTGCTGCTACTGGTCTTATGACATTGATTTCATGGCTGAGGGATATTCCATCGTACGTAAGTACCACAATGTTTTGAACCATTTTTATATTTCCTGGGATATTTAAGGTGTACCCAAGTTGAGGTTCTTGTAGTCAGTGCAGCCCTAAATTTGGAGGTGGCTCTTTCTTATTGATTTTCAGTTTTCCCAAGGTATATTCCCTAGACTGGAAGTGGCCTTGGCTCTGTAGCTCTGTTGTTTACTTGTTTTAGGGAACACAATGCACTCCTCCAGTGAGGCAGTTGGCAATTTACATCCCGCCCATCAGCATAACAAGGCTCCCAGTTCCTCAGGGCCTGTCTTGCCTTTCTGGTTTTTACACATTTTGTGGATGTCCCTTTTGACCGGTGGGAAATGATACTTCTTTGTAGTGCAGATTTGCATTGCCCGCTTGCTTGCTTGGCCAAAAAGGGCGTATGCGTTTTCTCCTGAATATATTCAGGAGAAAACGCATACGCCCTTTTTGGCCAAGTGCACCATTGTCCAAGTTGTGCCCCTCTTCCTGTGCTTTACAGGCGATTCCAAGGTACCTCTTGAAATCTGTTTCCTGCTATTTTGCCTCGCTTTCAAGTCCGCCTCGTTGACTTCCCTCAACAGATTTTTGGACGATAGTTGTCCTTTATCACTCTGCCAGTTTGTGAATTGCTGTGCCCCTGAGCTCCATTTCTCAACTCGTTTTTTGTGAGCTGAACGCAAGTCCAAAATTTTGGATCATGTCCTACACTGGTTCCCGGTGGGTGGCTGAGACTTTGGTTAATTCTTCTTCCTGCCGGGAAATTAGAGTGACATGTGCCCGTCCAAATGCCTAACAGCTACTCTCTCATGGGTTCTCCCTCGTCCCTTCCATCCTCTGCCAAATTGTTAACCTGTGCAAACCAGGAGGTTAAAGGGCCTATCTCTCCAAGTTGGGAGATTGATAGTAAGGCAGTTGGAAAGTCAAACTGGAGCACCAGGAGAGGGACTATTCGTTGAGTTTTAGAAACCTTTCGTATTCACAGTGTGTCCATTCTCTAGGTTTCCTGTACATGTTATAGCTGTAGTAATATTCCCTTGAACCTGGAGAGTTGGGACCCATGGAATGGGGGCCATGCATTATTGCTCGAAAGGGTCTGCATTTGCTCACCCAATCTCACAAATCCTCTCAGTCCCAAGTGCCCAGCCTTATGCCACATCCAGCTGTCATTGTAGATAGGGTCTTTCCAGGTTTCCTCAGACACCCTGAAGGAATTGTAAAGAATTTCCCTGTTTTTTGGTTTTGCTTTTGAAATTCCTTTTTATAGTGGGTTTGAGCTGATTCTCGCTGCCATGTTTATGCCACTCTAGACACACTTGATTCCCTTATGGAGTCATATCAATACATAGGTTTTAAGATTCTTACTAGTCAGATATATTCCTCTGCGGGAAATATGGGGTTTTGAGTCTCTTTCACTGAGGAAGGTGTAGGTCTTGTCTATTCCAAAGTTGGTTTTTGGAACGGTCCCTGTGCTTATATCAAACTCTGGTTTTATGCATCACCCCACCTCTCCATCCCCTTTATGCAGGCATAAGAGTGTTTTCTAAATGTGAGACTCTGTTCTCTTTCCTAACTCAGTTCACGTGTAGCCATGTTTACAGGATCTTCATAAGTGATATCTTATGATAAGTTTCTTTTTCTGTGTGACTTATTTCACTTAGAATCATCGTACCTGAATCCACTCACTTTGCTGCTACTGGTCTTATGACATTGATTTCATGGCTGAGGGATATTCCATCGTACGTAAGTACCACAATGTTTTGAACCATTTTTATATTTCCTGGGATATTTAAGGTGTACCCAAGTTGAGGTTCTTGTAGTCAGTGCAGCCCTAAATTTGGAGGTGGCTCTTTCTTATTGATTTTCAGTTTTCCCAAGGTATATTCCCTAGACTGGAAGTGGCCTTGGCTCTGTAGCTCTGTTGTTTACTTGTTTTAGGGAACACAATGCACTCCTCCAGTGAGGCAGTTGGCAATTTACATCCCGCCCATCAGCATAACAAGGCTCCCAGTTCCTCAGGGCCTGTCTTGCCTTTCTGGTTTTTACACATTTTGTGGATGTCCCTTTTGACCGGTGGGAAATGATACTTCTTTGTAGTGCAGATTTGCATTGCCCGCTTGCTTGCTTGGCCAAAAAGGGCGTATGCGTTTTCTCCTGAATATATTCAGGAGAAAACGCATACGCCCTTTTTGGCCAAGTGCACCATTGTCCAAGTTGTGCCCCTCTTCCTGTGCTTTACAGGCGATTCCAAGGTACCTCTTGAAATCTGTTTCCTGCTATTTTGCCTCGCTTTCAAGTCCGCCTCGTTGACTTCCCTCAACAGATTTTTGGACGATAGTTGTCCTTTATCACTCTGCCAGTTTGTGAATTGCTGTGCCCCTGAGCTCCATTTCTCAACTCGTTTTTTGTGAGCTGAACGCAAGTCCAAAATTTTGGATCATGTCCTACACTGGTTCCCGGTGGGTGGCTGAGACTTTGGTTAATTCTTCTTCCTGCCGGGAAATTAGAGTGACATGTGCCCGTCCAAATGCCTAACAGCTACTCTCTCATGGGTTCTCCCTCGTCCCTTCCATCCTCTGCCAAATTGTTAACCTGTGCAAACCAGGAGGTTAAAGGGCCTATCTCTCCAAGTTGGGAGATTGATAGTAAGGCAGTTGGAAAGTCAAACTGGAGCACCAGGAGAGGGACTATTCGTTGAGTTTTAGAAACCTTTCGTATTCACAGTGTGTCCATTCTCTAGGTTTCCTGTACATGTTATAGCTGTAGTAATATTCCCTTGAACCTGGAGAGTTGGGACCCATGGAATGGGGGCTTTGCATTATTGCTCGAAAGGGTCTGCATTTGCTCACCCAATCTCACAAATCCTCTCAGTCCCAAGTGCCCAGCCTTATGCCACATCCAGCTGTCATTGTAGATAGGGTCTTTCCAGGTTTCCTCAGACACCCTGAAGGAATTGTAAAGAATTTCCCTGTTTTTTGGTTTTGCTTTTGAAATTCCTTTTTATAGTGGGTTTGAGCTGATTCTCGCTGCCATGTTTATGCCACTCTAGACACACTTGATTCCCTTATGGAGTCATATCAATACATAGGTTTTAAGATTCTTACTAGTCAGATATATTCCTCTGCGGGAAATATGGGGTTTTGAGTCTCTTTCACTGAGGAAGGTGTAGGTCTTGTCTATTCCAAAGTTGGTTTTTGGAACGGTCCCTGTGCTTATATCAAACTCTGGTTTTATGCATCACCCCACCTCTCCATCCCCTTTATGCAGGCATAAGAGTGTTTTCTAAATGTGAGACTCTGTTCTCTTTCCTAACTCAGTTCACGTGTAGCCATGTTTACAGGATCTTCATAAGTGATATCTTATGATAAGTTTCTTTTTCTGTGTGACTTATTTCACTTAGAATCATCGTACCTGAATCCACTCACTTTGCTGCTACTGGTCTTATGACATTGATTTCATGGCTGAGGGATATTCCATCGTACGTAAGTACCACAATGTTTTGAACCATTTTTATATTTCCTGGGATATTTAAGGTGTACCCAAGTTGAGGTTCTTGTAGTCAGTGCAGCCCTAAATTTGGAGGTGGCTCTTTCTTATTGATTTTCAGTTTTCCCAAGGTATATTCCCTAGACTGGAAGTGGCCTTGGCTCTGTAGCTCTGTTGTTTACTTGTTTTAGGGAACACAATGCACTCCTCCAGTTAGGCAGTTGGCAGTTTACATCCCGCCCATCAGCATAACAAGGCTCCCAGTTCTCCAGGGCCTGTCTTGCCTTTCTGGTTTTTACACTTTTTGTGGATGTCCCTTTTGACCGGTGGGAAGTGATACTTCTTTGTAGTGCAGATTTGCATTGCCCGCTTGCTTGCTTGGCCAAAAAGGGCGTATGCGTTTTCTCCTGAATATATTCAGGAGAAAACGCATACGCCCTTTTTGGCCAAGTGCACCATTGTCCAAGTTGTGCCCCTCTTCCTGTGCTTTACAGGCGATTCCAAGGTACCTCTTGAAATCTGTTTCCTGCTATTTTGCCTCACTTTCAAGTCCGCCTCGTTGACTTCCCTCAACAGATTTTTGGACGATAGTTGTCCTTTATCACTGTGCCAGTTTGTGAATTGCTGTGCCACTGAGCTCCATTTCTCAACTCGTTTTTTGTGAGCTGAACGCAAGTCCAAAATTTTGGATCATGTCCTATACTGGTTCCCGGTGGGTGGCTGAGACTTTGGTTAATTCTTCTTCCTGCCGGGAAATTAGAGTGACATGTGCCCGTCCAAATGCCTAACAGCTACTCTCTCATGGGTTCTCCCTCGTCCCTTGCATCCTCTGCCAAATTGGGAACCTGTGCAAACCAGGAGGTTAAAGGGCCTTTCTCTCCAAGTTGGGAGATTGATAGTAAGGCAGTTGGAAAGTCAAACTGGAGCACCAGGAGAGGGACTATTCGTTGAGTTTTAGAAACCTTTCGTATTCACAGTGTGTCCATTCTCTAGGTTTCCTGTACATGTTATAGCTGTAGTAATATTCCCTTGAACCTGGAGAGTTGGGACCCATGGAATGGGGGCCATGCATTATTGCTTGAAAGGGTCTGCATTTGCTCACCCAATCTCACCAATCCTCTCAGTCCCAAGTGTCCAGCCTTATGCCACATCCAGCTGTCATTGTAGATAGGGTCTTTCCAGGTTTCCTCAGACACCCTGAAGGAATTGTAAAGAATTTCCCTGTTTTTTGGTTTTGCTTTTGAAATTCCTTTTTATAGTGAGTTTGAGCTGATTCTCGCTGCCATGTTTATGCCACTCTAGACACACTTGATTCCCTTATGGAGTCATATCAATACATAGGTTTTAAGATTCTTACTAGTCAGATATATTCCTCTGCGGGAAATATGGGGTTTTGAGTCTCTTTCACTGAGGAAGGTGTAGGTCTTGTCTATTCCAAAGTTGGTTTTTGGAACGGTCCCTGTGCTTATATCAAACTCTGGTTTTATGCATCACCCCACCTCTCCATCCCCTTTATGCAGGCATAAGAGTGTTTTCTAAATGTGAGACTCTGTTCTCTTTCCTAACTCAGTTCACGTGTAGCCATGTTTACAGGATCTTCATAAGTGATATCTTATGATAAGTTTCTTTTTCTGTGTGACTTATTTCACTTAGAATCATCGTACCTGAATCCACTCACTTTGCTGCTACTGGTCTTATGACATTGATTTCATGGCTGAGGGATATTCCATCGTACGTAAGTACCACAATGTTTTGAACCATTTTTATATTTCCTGGGATATTTAAGGTGTACCCAAGTTGAGGTTCTTGTAGTCAGTGCAGCCCTAAATTTGGAGGTGGCTCTTTCTTATTGATTTTCAGTTTTCCCAAGGTATATTCCCTAGACTGGAAGTGGCCTTGGCTCTGTAGCTCTGTTGTTTACTTGTTTTAGGGAACACAATGCACTCCTCCAGTTAGGCAGTTGGCAGTTTACATCCCGCCCATCAGCATAACAAGGCTCCCAGTTCTCCAGGGCCTGTCTTGCCTTTCTGGTTTTTACACTTTTTGTGGATGTCCCTTTTGACCGGTGGGAAGTGATACTTCTTTGTAGTGCAGATTTGCATTGCCCGCTTGCTTGCTTGGCCAAAAAGGGCGTATGCGTTTTCTCCTGAATATATTCAGGAGAAAACGCATACGCCCTTTTTGGCCAAGTGCACCATTGTCCAAGTTGTGCCCCTCTTCCTGTGCTTTACAGGCGATTCCAAGGTACCTCTTGAAATCTGTTTCCTGCTATTTTGCCTCACTTTCAAGTCCGCCTCGTTGACTTCCCTCAACAGATTTTTGGACGATAGTTGTCCTTTATCACTGTGCCAGTTTGTGAATTGCAGTGCCCCTGAGCTCCATTTCTCAACTCGTTTTTTGTGAGCTGAACGCAAGTCCAAAATTTTGGATCATGTCCTATACTGGTTCCCGGTGGGTGGCTGAGACTTTGGTTAATTCTTCTTCCTGCCGGAAAATTAGAGTGACATGTGCCCGTCCAAATGCCTAACAGCTACTCTCTCATGGGTTCTCCCTCGTCCCTTCCATCCTCTGGCAAATTGGGAACCTGTGCAAACCAGGAAGTTAAAGGGCCTGTCTCTCCAAGTTGGGAGATTGATAGTAAGGCAGTTGGAAAGTCAAACTGGAGCACCAGGAGAGGGACTATTCGTTGAGTTTTAGAAACCTTTCGTATTCACAGTGTGTCCATTCTCTAGGTTTCCTGTACATGTTATAGCTGTAGTAATATTCCCTTGAACATGGAGAGTTGGGACACATGGAATGAGGGCCATGCATTATTGCTTGAAAGGGTCTGCATTTGCTCACCCAATCTCACCAATCCTCTCAGTCCCAAGTGTCCAGCCTTATGCCACATCCAGCTGTCATTGTAGATAGGGTCTTTCCAGGTTTCCTCAGACACCCTGAAGGAATTGTAAAGAATTTCCCTGTTTTTTGGTTTTGCTTTTGAAATTCCTTTTTATAGTGGGTTTGAGCTGATTCTCGCTGCCATGTTTATGCCACTCTAGACACACTTGATTCCCTTATGGAGACATATCAATACATAGGTTTTAAGATTCTTACTAGTCAGATATATTCCTCTGTGGGAAATATGGGGTTTTGAGTCTCTTTCACTGAGGAAGGTGTCGGTCTTGTCAATTCCAAAGTTGGTTTTTGAAACGGTCCCTGTGCTTATATCAAACTCTGGTTTTATGCATCACCCCACCTCTCCTTCCCCTTTATGCAGGCATAAGAGTGTTTTCTAAATGTGAGACTCTGTTCCCTTTCCTAACTCAGTTCACGTGTAGCCATGTTTACAGGATCTTCATAAGTGATATCTTATGATAAGTTTCTTTTTCTGTGTGACTTATTTCACTTAGAATCATCGTACCTGAATCCACTCACTTTGCTGCTACTGGTCTTATGACATTGATTTCATGGCTGAGGGATATTCCATCGTACGTAAGTACCACAATGTTTTGAACCATTTTTATATTTCCTGGGATATTTAAGGTGTACCCAAGTTGAGGTTCTTGTAGTCAGTGCAGCCCTAAATTTGGAGGTGGCTCTTTCTTATTGATTTTCAGTTTTCCCAAGGTATATTCCCTAGACTGGAAGTGGCCTTGGCTCTGTAGCTCTGTTGTTTACTTGTTTTAGGGAACACAATGCACTCCTCCAGTGAGGCAGTTGGCAATTTACATCCCGCCCATCAGCATAACAAGGCTCCCAGTTCTCCAGGGCCTGTCTTGCCTTTCTGGTTTTTACACATTTTGTGGATGTCCCTTTTGACCGGTGGGAAGTGATACTTCTTTGTAGTGCAGATTTGCATTGCCCGCTTGCTTGCTTGGCCAAAAAGGGCGTATGCGTTTTCTCCTGAATATATTCAGGAGAAAACACATACGCCCTTTTTGGCCAAGTGCACCATTGTCCAAGTTGTGCCCCTCTTCCTGTGCTTTACAGGCGATTCCAAGGTACCTCTTGAAATCTGTTTCCTGCTATTTTGCCTCGCTTTCAAGTCCGCCTCGTTGACTTCCCTCAACAGATTTTTGGACGATAGTTGTCCTTTATCACTCTGCCAGTTTGTGAATTGCTGTGCCCCTGAGCTCCATTTCTCAACTCGTTTTTTGTGAGCTGAACACAAGTCCAAAATTTTGGATCATGTCCTATACTGGTTCCCGGTGGGTGGCTGAGACTTTGGTTAATTCTTCTTCCTGCCGGGAAATTAGAGTGACATGTGCCCGTCCAAATGCCTAACAGCTACTCTCTCATGGGTTCTCCCTCGTCCCTTCCATCCTCTGCCAAATTGGGAACCTGTGCAAACCAGGAGGTTAAAGGGCCTGTCTCTCCAAGTTGGGAGATTGATAGTAAGGCAGTTGGAAAGTCAAACTGGAGCACCAGGAGAGGGACTATTCGTTGAGTTTTAGAAACCTTTCGTATTCACAGTGTGTCCATTCTCTAGGTTTCCTGTACATGTTATAGCTGTAGTAATATTCCCTTGAACCTGGAGAGTTGGGACCCATGGAATGGGGGCCATGCATTATTGCTTGAAAGGGTCTGCATTTGCTCACCCAATCTCACCAATCCTCTCAGTCCCAAGTGTCCAGCCTTATGCCACATCCAGCTGTCATTGTAGATAGGGTCTTTCCAGGTTTCCTCAGACACCCTGAAGGAATTGTAAAGAATTTCCCTGTTTTTTGGATTTGCTTTTGAAATTCCTTTTTATAGTGGGTTTGAGCTGATTCTCGCTGCCATGTTTATGCCACTCTAGACACACTTGATTCCCTTATGGAGACATATCAATACATAGGTTTTAAGATTCTTACTAGTCAGATATATTCCTCTGTGGGAAATATGGGGTTTTGAGTCTCTTTCACTAAGGAAGGTGTCGGTCTTGTCAATTCCAAAGTTGGTTTTTGAAACGGTCCCTGTGCTTATATCAAACTCTGGTTTTATGCATCACCCCACCTCTCCTTCCCCTTTATGCAGGCATAAGAGTGTTTTCTAAATGTGAGACTCTGTTCTCTTTTCTAACACAATTCACGTGTAGCCATGTTTACAGGATCTTCATAAGTGATATCTTATGATAAGTTTCTTTTTCTGTGTGACTTATTTCACTTAGAATCATCGTACCTGAATCCACTCACTTTGCTGCTACTGGTCTTATGACATTGATTTCATGGCTGAGGGATATTCCATCGTACGTAAGTACCACAATGTTTTGAACCATTTTTATATTTCCTGGGATATTTAAGGTGTACCCAAGTTGAGGTTCTTGTAGTCAGTGCAGCCCTAAATTTGGAGGTGGCTCTTTCTTATTGATTTTCAGTTTTCCCAAGGTATATTCCCTAGACTGGAAGTGGCCTTGGCTCTGTAGCTCTGTTGTTTACTTGTTTTAGGGAACACAATGCACTCCTCCAGTGAGGCAGTTGGCAATTTACATCCCGCCCATCAGCATAACAAGGCTCCCAGTTCCTCAGGGCCTGTCTTGCCTTTCTGGTTTTTACACATTTTGTGGATGTCCCTTTTGACCGGTGGAAAATGATACTTCTTTGTAGTGCAGATTTGCATTGCCCGCTTGCTTGCTTGGCCAAAAAGGGCGTATGCGTTTTCTCCTGAATATATTCAGGAGAAAACGCATACGCCCTTTTTGGCCAAGTGCACCATTGTCCAAGTTGTGCCCCTCTTCCTGTGCTTTACAGGCGATTCCAAGGTACCTCTTGAAATCTGTTTCCTGCTATTTTGCCTCGCTTTCAAGTCCGCCTCGTTGACTTCCCTCAACAGATTTTTGGACGATAGTTGTCCTTTATCACTCTGCCAGTTTGTGAATTGCTGTGCCCCTGAGCTCCATTTCTCAACTCGTTTTTTGTGAGCTGAACGCAAGTCCAAAATTTTGGATCATGTCCTACACTGGTTCCCGGTGGGTGGCTGAGACTTTGGTTAATTCTTCTTCCTGCCGGGAAATTAGAGTGACATGTGCCCGTCCAAATGCCTAACAGCTACTCTCTCATGGGTTCTCCCTCGTCCCTTCCATCCTCTGCCAAATTGGGAACCTGTGCAAACCAGGAGGTTAAAGGGCCTATCTCTCCAAGTTGGGAGATTGATAGTAAGGCAGTTGGAAAGTCAAACTGGAGCACCAGGAGAGGGACTATTCGTTGAGTTTTAGAAACCTTTCGTATTCACAGTGTGTCCATTCTCTAGGTTTCCTGTACATGTTATAGCTGTAGTAATATTCCCTTGAACCTGGAGAGTTGGGACCCATGGAATGGGGGCCATGCATTATTGCTCGAAAGGGTCTGCATTTGCTCACCCAATCTCACAAATCCTCTCAGTCCCAAGTGCCCAGCCTTATGCCACATCCAGCTGTCATTGTAGATAGGGTCTTTCCAGGTTTCCTCAGACACCCTGAAGGAATTGTAAAGAATTTCCCTGTTTTTTGGTTTTGCTTTTGAAATTCCTTTTTATAGTGGGTTTGAGCTGATTCTCGCTGCCATGTTTATGCCACTCTAGACACACTTGATTCCCTTATGGAGTCATATCAATACATAGGTTTTAAGATTCTTACTAGTCAGATATATTCCTCTGCGGGAAATATGGGGTTTTGAGTCTCTTTCACTGAGGAAGGTGTAGGTCTTGTCTATTCCAAAGTTGGTTTTTGGAACGGTCCCTGTGCTTATATCAAACTCTGGTTTTATGCATCACCCCACCTCTCCATCCCCTTTATGCAGGCATAAGAGTGTTTTCTAAATGTGAGACTCTGTTCTCTTTCCTAACTCAGTTCACGTGTAGCCATGTTTACAGGATCTTCATAAGTGATATCTTATGATAAGTTTCTTTTTCTGTGTGACTTATTTCACTTAGAATCATCGTACCTGAATCCACTCACTTTGCTGCTACTGGTCTTATGACATTGATTTCATGGCTGAGGGATATTCCATCGTACGTAAGTACCACAATGTTTTGAACCATTTTTATATTTCCTGGGATATTTAAGGTGTACCCAAGTTGAGGTTCTTGTAGTCAGTGCAGCCCTAAATTTGGAGGTGGCTCTTTCTTATTGATTTTCAGTTTTCCCAAGGTATATTCCCTAGACTGGAAGTGGCCTTGGCTCTGTAGCTCTGTTGTTTACTTGTTTTAGGGAACACAATGCACTCCTCCAGTTAGGCAGTTGGCAGTTTACATCCCGCCCATCTGCATAACAAGGCTCCCAGTTCTCCAGGGCCTGTCTTGCCTTTCTGGTTTTTACACTTTTTGTGGATGTCCCTTTTGACCGGTGGGAAGTGATACTTCTTTGTAGTGCAGATTTGCATTGCCCGCTTGCTTGCTTGGCCAAAAAGGGCGTATGCGTTTTCTCCTGAATATATTCAGGAGAAAACGCATACGCCCTTTTTGGCCAAGTGCACCATTGTCCAAGTTGTGCCCCTCTTCCTGTGCTTTACAGGCGATTCCAAGGTACCTCTTGAAATCTGTTTCCTGCTATTTTGCCTCACTTTCAAGTCCGCCTCGTTGACTTCCCTCAACAGATTTTTGGACGATAGTTGTCCTTTATCACTGTGCCAGTTTGTGAATTGCTGTGCCACTGAGCTCCATTTCTCAACTCGTTTTTTGTGAGCTGAACGCAAGTCCAAAATTTTGGATCATGTCCTATACTGGTTCCCGGTGGGTGGCTGAGACTTTGGTTAATTCTTCTTCCTGCCGGGAAATTAGAGTGACATGTGCCCGTCCAAATGCCTAACAGCTACTCTCTCATGGGTTCTCCCTCGTCCCTTGCATCCTCTGCCAAATTGGGAACCTGTGCAAACCAGGAGGTTAAAGGGCCTGTCTCTCCAAGTTGGGAGATTGATAGTAAGGCAGTTGGAAAGTCAAACTGGAGCACCAGGAGAGGGACTATTCGTTGAGTTTTAGAAACCTTTCGTATTCACAGTGTGTCCATTCTCTAGGTTTCCTGTACATGTTATAGCTGTAGTAATATTCCCTTGAACCTGGAGAGTTGGGACCCATGGAATGGGGGCCATGCATTATTGCTTGAAAGGGTCTGCATTTGCTCACCCAATCTCACCAATCCTCTCAGTCCCAAGTGTCCAGCCTTATGCCACATCCAGCTGTCATTGTAGATAGGGTCTTTCCAGGTTTCCTCAGACACCCTGAAGGAATTGTAAAGAATTTCCCTGTTTTTTGGTTTTGCTTTTGAAATTCCTTTTTATAGTGAGTTTGAGCTGATTCTCGCTGCCATGTTTATGCCACTCTAGACACACTTGATTCCCTTATGGAGTCATATCAATACATAGGTTTTAAGATTCTTACTAGTCAGATATATTCCTCTGCGGGAAATATGGGGTTTTGAGTCTCTTTCACTGAGGAAGGTGTAGGTCTTGTCTATTCCAAAGTTGGTTTTTGGAACGGTCCCTGTGCTTATATCAAACTCTGGTTTTATGCATCACCCCACCTCTCCATCCCCTTTATGCAGGCATAAGAGTGTTTTCTAAATGTGAGACTCTGTTCTCTTTCCTAACTCAGTTCACGTGTAGCCATGTTTACAGGATCTTCATAAGTGATATCTTATGATAAGTTTCTTTTTCTGTGTGACTTATTTCACTTAGAATCATCGTACCTGAATCCACTCACTTTGCTGCTACTGGTCTTATGACATTGATTTCATGGCTGAGGGATATTCCATCGTACGTAAGTACCACAATGTTTTGAACCATTTTTATATTTCCTGGGATATTTAAGGTGTACCCAAGTTGAGGTTCTTGTAGTCAGTGCAGCCCTAAATTTGGAGGTGGCTCTTTCTTATTGATTTTCAGTTTTCCCAAGGTATATTCCCTAGACTGGAAGTGGCCTTGGCTCTGTAGCTCTGTTGTTTACTTGTTTTAGGGAACACAATGCACTCCTCCAGTTAGGCAGTTGGCAGTTTACATCCCGCCCATCAGCATAACAAGGCTCCCAGTTCTCCAGGGCCTGTCTTGCCTTTCTGGTTTTTACACTTTTTGTGGATGTCCCTTTTGACCGGTGGGAAGTGATACTTCTTTGTAGTGCAGATTTGCATTGCCCGCTTGCTTGCTTGGCCAAAAAGGGCGTATGCGTTTTCTCCTGAATATATTCAGGAGAAAACGCATACGCCCTTTTTGGCCAAGTGCACCATTGTCCAAGTTGTGCCCCTCTTCCTGTGCTTTACAGGCGATTCCAAGGTACCTCTTGAAATCTGTTTCCTGCTATTTTGCCTCACTTTCAAGTCCGCCTCGTTGACTTCCCTCAACAGATTTTTGGACGATAGTTGTCCTTTATCACTCTGCCAGTTTGTGAATTGCTGTGCCCCTGAGCTCCATTTCTCAACTCGTTTTTTGTGAGCTGAACACAAGTCCAAAATTTTGGATCATGTCCTATACTGGTTCCCGGTGGGTGGCTGAGACTTTGGTTAATTCTTCTTCCTGCCGGGAAATTAGAGTGACATGTGCCCGTCCAAATGCCTAACAGCTACTCTCTCATGGGTTCTCCCTCGTCCCTTCCATCCTCTGCCAAATTGGGAACCTGTGCAAACCAGGAGGTTAAAGGGCCTGTCTCTCCAAGTTGGGAGATTGATAGTAAGGCAGTTGGAAAGTCAAACTGGAGCACCAGGAGAGGGACTATTCGTTGAGTTTTAGAAACCTTTCGTATTCACAGTGTGTCCATTCTCTAGGTTTCCTGTACATGTTATAGCTGTAGTAATATTCCCTTGAACCTGGAGAGTTGGGACCCATGGAATGGGGGCCATGCATTATTGCTTGAAAGGGTCTGCATTTGCTCACCCAATCTCACCAATCCTCTCAGTCCCAAGTGTCCAGCCTTATGCCACATCCAGCTGTCATTGTAGATAGGGTCTTTCCAGGTTTCCTCAGACACCCTGAAGGAATTGTAAAGAATTTCCCTGTTTTTTGGATTTGCTTTTGAAATTCCTTTTTATAGTGGGTTTGAGCTGATTCTCGCTGCCATGTTTATGCCACTCTAGACACACTTGATTCCCTTATGGAGACATATCAATACATAGGTTTTAAGATTCTTACTAGTCAGATATATTCCTCTGTGGGAAATATGGGGTTTTGAGTCTCTTTCACTAAGGAAGGTGTCGGTCTTGTCAATTCCAAAGTTGGTTTTTGAAACGGTCCCTGTGCTTATATCAAACTCTGGTTTTATGCATCACCCCACCTCTCCTTCCCCTTTATGCAGGCATAAGAGTGTTTTCTAAATGTGAGACTCTGTTCTCTTTTCTAACACAATTCACGTGTAGCCATGTTTACAGGATCTTCATAAGTGATATCTTATGATAAGTTTCTTTTTCTGTGTGACTTATTTCACTTAGAATCATCGTACCTGAATCCACTCACTTTGCTGCTACTGGTCTTATGACATTGATTTCATGGCTGAGGGATATTCCATCGTACGTAAGTACCACAATGTTTTGAACCATTTTTATATTTCCTGGGATATTTAAGGTGTACCCAAGTTGAGGTTCTTGTAGTCAGTGCAGCCCTAAATTTGGAGGTGGCTCTTTCTTATTGATTTTCAGTTTTCCCAAGGTATATTCCCTAGACTGGAAGTGGCCTTGGCTCTGTAGCTCTGTTGTTTACTTGTTTTAGGGAACACAATGCACTCCTCCAGTGAGGCAGTTGGCAATTTACATCCCGCCCATCAGCATAACAAGGCTCCCAGTTCCTCAGGGCCTGTCTTGCCTTTCTGGTTTTTACACATTTTGTGGATGTCCCTTTTGACCGGTGGAAAATGATACTTCTTTGTAGTGCAGATTTGCATTGCCCGCTTGCTTGCTTGGCCAAAAAGGGCGTATGCGTTTTCTCCTGAATATATTCAGGAGAAAACGCATACGCCCTTTTTGGCCAAGTGCACCATTGTCCAAGTTGTGCCCCTCTTCCTGTGCTTTACAGGCGATTCCAAGGTACCTCTTGAAATCTGTTTCCTGCTATTTTGCCTCGCTTTCAAGTCCGCCTCGTTGACTTCCCTCAACAGATTTTTGGACGATAGTTGTCCTTTATCACTCTGCCAGTTTGTGAATTGCTGTGCCCCTGAGCTCCATTTCTCAACTCGTTTTTTGTGAGCTGAACGCAAGTCCAAAATTTTGGATCATGTCCTACACTGGTTCCCGGTGGGTGGCTGAGACTTTGGTTAATTCTTCTTCCTGCCGGGAAATTAGAGTGACATGTGCCCGTCCAAATGCCTAACAGCTACTCTCTCATGGGTTCTCCCTCGTCCCTTCCATCCTCTGCCAAATTGGGAACCTGTGCAAACCAGGAGGTTAAAGGGCCTATCTCTCCAAGTTGGGAGATTGATAGTAAGGCAGTTGGAAAGTCAAACTGGAGCACCAGGAGAGGGACTATTCGTTGAGTTTTAGAAACCTTTCGTATTCACAGTGTGTCCATTCTCTAGGTTTCCTGTACATGTTATAGCTGTAGTAATATTCCCTTGAACCTGGAGAGTTGGGACCCATGGAATGGGGGCCATGCATTATTGCTCGAAAGGGTCTGCATTTGCTCACCCAATCTCACAAATCCTCTCAGTCCCAAGTGCCCAGCCTTATGCCACATCCAGCTGTCATTGTAGATAGGGTCTTTCCAGGTTTCCTCAGACACCCTGAAGGAATTGTAAAGAATTTCCCTGTTTTTTGGTTTTGCTTTTGAAATTCCTTTTTATAGTGGGTTTGAGCTGATTCTCGCTGCCATGTTTATGCCACTCTAGACACACTTGATTCCCTTATGGAGTCATATCAATACATAGGTTTTAAGATTCTTACTAGTCAGATATATTCCTCTGCGGGAAATATGGGGTTTTGAGTCTCTTTCACTGAGGAAGGTGTAGGTCTTGTCTATTCCAAAGTTGGTTTTTGGAACGGTCCCTGTGCTTATATCAAACTCTGGTTTTATGCATCACCCCACCTCTCCATCCCCTTTATGCAGGCATAAGAGTGTTTTCTAAATGTGAGACTCTGTTCTCTTTCCTAACTCAGTTCACGTGTAGCCATGTTTACAGGATCTTCATAAGTGATATCTTATGATAAGTTTCTTTTTCTGTGTGACTTATTTCACTTAGAATCATCGTACCTGAATCCACTCACTTTGCTGCTACTGGTCTTATGACATTGATTTCATGGCTGAGGGATATTCCATCGTACGTAAGTACCACAATGTTTTGAACCATTTTTATATTTCCTGGGATATTTAAGGTGTACCCAAGTTGAGGTTCTTGTAGTCAGTGCAGCCCTAAATTTGGAGGTGGCTCTTTCTTATTGATTTTCAGTTTTCCCAAGGTATATTCCCTAGACTGGAAGTGGCCTTGGCTCTGTAGCTCTGTTGTTTACTTGTTTTAGGGAACACAATGCACTCCTCCAGTTAGGCAGTTGGCAGTTTACATCCCGCCCATCAGCATAACAAGGCTCCCAGTTCTCCAGGGCCTGTCTTGCCTTTCTGGTTTTTACACTTTTTGTGGATGTCCCTTTTGACCGGTGGGAAGTGATACTTCTTTGTAGTGCAGATTTGCATTGCCCGCTTGCTTGCTTGGCCAAAAAGGGCGTATGCGTTTTCTCCTGAATATATTCAGGAGAAAACGCATACGCCCTTTTTGGCCAAGTGCACCATTGTCCAAGTTGTGCCCCTCTTCCTGTGCTTTACAGGCGATTCCAAGGTACCTCTTGAAATCTGTTTCCTGCTATTTTGCCTCACTTTCAAGTCCGCCTCGTTGACTTCCCTCAACAGATTTTTGGACGATAGTTGTCCTTTATCACTGTGCCAGTTTGTGAATTGCTGTGCCACTGAGCTCCATTTCTCAACTCGTTTTTTGTGAGCTGAACGCAAGTCCAAAATTTTGGATCATGTCCTATACTGGTTCCCGGTGGGTGGCTGAGACTTTGGTTAATTCTTCTTCCTGCCGGGAAATTAGAGTGACATGTGCCCGTCCAAATGCCTAACAGCTACTCTCTCATGGGTTCTCCCTCGTCCCTTCCATCCTCTGCCAAATTGGGAACCTGTGCAAACCAGGAGGTTAAAGGGCCTGTCTCTCCAAGTTGGGAGATTGATAGTAAGGCAGTTGGAAAGTCAAACTGGAGCACCAGGAGAGGGACTATTCGTTGAGTTTTAGAAACCTTTCGTATTCACAGTGTGTCCATTCTCTAGGTTTCCTGTACATGTTATAGCTGTAGTAATATTCCCTTGAACCTGGAGAGTTGGGACCCATGGAATGGGGGCCATGCATTATTGCTTGAAAGGGTCTGCATTTGCTCACCCAATCTCACCAATCCTCTCAGTCCCAAGTGTCCAGCCTTATGCCACATCCAGCTGTCATTGTAGATAGGGTCTTTCCAGGTTTCCTCAGACACCCTGAAGGAATTGTAAAGAATTTCCCTGTTTTTTGGTTTTGCTTTTGAAATTCCTTTTTATAGTGAGTTTGAGCTGATTCTCGCTGCCATGTTTATGCCACTCTAGACACACTTGATTCCCTTATGGAGTCATATCAATACATAGGTTTTAAGATTCTTACTAGTCAGATATATTCCTCTGCGGGAAATATGGGGTTTTGAGTCTCTTTCACTGAGGAAGGTGTAGGTCTTGTCTATTCCAAAGTTGGTTTTTGGAACGGTCCCTGTGCTTATATCAAACTCTGGTTTTATGCATCACCCCACCTCTCCATCCCCTTTATGCAGGCATAAGAGTGTTTTCTAAATGTGAGACTCTGTTCTCTTTCCTAACTCAGTTCACGTGTAGCCATGTTTACAGGATCTTCATAAGTGATATCTTATGATAAGTTTCTTTTTCTGTGTGACTTATTTCACTTAGAATCATCGTACCTGAATCCACTCACTTTGCTGCTACTGGTCTTATGACATTGATTTCATGGCTGAGGGATATTCCATCGTACGTAAGTACCACAATGTTTTGAACCATTTTTATATTTCCTGGGATATTTAAGGTGTACCCAAGTTGAGGTTCTTGTAGTCAGTGCAGCCCTAAATTTGGAGGTGGCTCTTTCTTATTGATTTTCAGTTTTCCCAAGGTATATTCCCTAGACTGGAAGTGGCCTTGGCTCTGTAGCTCTGTTGTTTACTTGTTTTAGGGAACACAATGCACTCCTCCAGTTAGGCAGTTGGCAGTTTACATCCCGCCCATCAGCATAACAAGGCTCCCAGTTCTCCAGGGCCTGTCTTGCCTTTCTGGTTTTTACACTTTTTGTGGATGTCCCTTTTGACCGGTGGGAAGTGATACTTCTTTGTAGTGCAGATTTGCATTGCCCGCTTGCTTGCTTGGCCAAAAAGGGCGTATGCGTTTTCTCCTGAATATATTCAGGAGAAAACGCATACGCCCTTTTTGGCCAAGTGCACCATTGTCCAAGTTGTGCCCCTCTTCCTGTGCTTTACAGGCGATTCCAAGGTACCTCTTGAAATCTGTTTCCTGCTATTTTGCCTCACTTTCAAGTCCGCCTCGTTGACTTCCCTCAACAGATTTTTGGACGATAGTTGTCCTTTATCACTGTGCCAGTTTGTGAATTGCTGTGCCACTGAGCTCCATTTCTCAACTCGTTTTTTGTGAGCTGAACGCAAGTCCAAAATTTTGGATCATGTCCTATACTGGTTCCCGGTGGGTGGCTGAGACTTTGGTTAATTCTTCTTCCTGCCGGGAAATTAGAGTGACATGTGCCCGTCCAAATGCCTAACAGCTACTCTCTCATGGGTTCTCCCTCGTCCCTTCCATCCTCTGCCAAATTGGGAACCTGTGCAAACCAGGAGGTTAAAGGGCCTGTCTCTCCAAGTTGGGAGATTGATAGTAAGGCAGTTGGAAAGTCAAACTGGAGCACCAGGAGAGGGACTATTCGTTGAGTTTTAGAAACCTTTCGTATTCACAGTGTGTCCATTCTCTAGGTTTCCTGTACATGTTATAGCTGTAGTAATATTCCCTTGAACCTGGAGAGTTGGGACCCATGGAATGGGGGCCATGCATTATTGCTTGAAAGGGTCTGCATTTGCTCACCCAATCTCACCAATCCTCTCAGTCCCAAGTGTCCAGCCTTATGCCACATCCAGCTGTCATTGTAGATAGGGTCTTTCCAGGTTTCCTCAGACACCCTGAAGGAATTGTAAAGAATTTCCCTGTTTTTTGGTTTTGCTTTTGAAATTCCTTTTTATAGTGAGTTTGAGCTGATTCTCGCTGCCATGTTTATGCCACTCTAGACACACTTGATTCCCTTATGGAGTCATATCAATACATAGGTTTTAAGATTCTTACTAGTCAGATATATTCCTCTGCGGGAAATATGGGGTTTTGAGTCTCTTTCACTGAGGAAGGTGTAGGTCTTGTCTATTCCAAAGTTGGTTTTTGGAACGGTCCCTGTGCTTATATCAAACTCTGGTTTTATGCATCACCCCACCTCTCCATCCCCTTTATGCAGGCATAAGAGTGTTTTCTAAATGTGAGACTCTGTTCTCTTTCCTAACTCAGTTCACGTGTAGCCATGTTTACAGGATCTTCATAAGTGATATCTTATGATAAGTTTCTTTTTCTGTGTGACTTATTTCACTTAGAATCATCGTACCTGAATCCACTCACTTTGCTGCTACTGGTCTTATGACATTGATTTCATGGCTGAGGGATATTCCATCGTACGTAAGTACCACAATGTTTTGAACCATTTTTATATTTCCTGGGATATTTAAGGTGTACCCAAGTTGAGGTTCTTGTAGTCAGTGCAGCCCTAAATTTGGAGGTGGCTCTTTCTTATTGATTTTCAGTTTTCCCAAGGTATATTCCCTAGACTGGAAGTGGCCTTGGCTCTGTAGCTCTGTTGTTTACTTGTTTTAGGGAACACAATGCACTCCTCCAGTTAGGCAGTTGGCAGTTTACATCCCGCCCATCAGCATAACAAGGCTCCCAGTTCTCCAGGGCCTGTCTTGCCTTTCTGGTTTTTACACTTTTTGTGGATGTCCCTTTTGACCGGTGGGAAGTGATACTTCTTTGTAGTGCAGATTTGCATTGCCCGCTTGCTTGCTTGGCCAAAAAGGGCGTATGCGTTTTCTCCTGAATATATTCAGGAGAAAACGCATACGCCCTTTTTGGCCAAGTGCACCATTGTCCAAGTTGTGCCCCTCTTCCTGTGCTTTACAGGCGATTCCAAGGTACCTCTTGAAATCTGTTTCCTGCTATTTTGCCTCACTTTCAAGTCCGCCTCGTTGACTTCCCTCAACAGATTTTTGGACGATAGTTGTCCTTTATCACTGTGCCAGTTTGTGAATTGCTGTGCCCCTGAGCTCCATTTCTCAACTCGTTTTTTGTGAGCTGAACGCAAGTCCAAAATTTTGGATCATGTCCTATACTGGTTCCCGGTGGGTGGCTGAGACTTTGGTTAATTCTTCTTCCTGCCGGGAAATTAGAGTGACATGTGCCCGTCCAAATGCCTAACAGCTACTCTCTCATGTGTTCTCCCTCGTCCCTTCCATCCTCTGCCAAATTGGGAACCTGTGCAAACCAGGAGGTTAAAGGGCCTGTCTCTCCAAGTTGGGAGATTGATAGTAAGGCAGTTGGAAAGTCAAACTGGAGCACCAGGAGAGGGACTATTCGTTGAGTTTTAGAAACCTTTCGTATTCACAGTGTGTCCATTCTCTAGGTTTCCTGTACATGTTATAGCTGTAGTAATATTCCCTTGAACCTGGAGAGTTGGGACCCATGGAATGGGGGCCATGCATTATTGCTTGAAAGGGTCTGCATTTGCTCACCCAATCTCACCAATCCTCTCAGTCCCAAGTGTCCAGCCTTATGCCACATCCAGCTGTCATTGTAGATAGGGTCTTTCCAGGTTTCCTCAGACACCCTGAAGGAATTGTAAAGAATTTCCCTGTTTTTTGGTTTTGCTTTTGAAATTCCTTTTTATAGTGGGTTTGAGCTGATTCTCGCTGCCATGTTTATGCCACTCTAGACACACTTGATTCCCTTATGGAGACATATCAATACATAGGTTTTAAGATTCTTACTAGTCAGATATATTCCTCTGTGGGAAATATGGGGTTTTGAGTCTCTTTCAGTAAGGAAGGTGTCGGTCTTGTCAATTCCAAAGTTGGTTTTTGAAACGGTCCGTGTGCTTATATCAAACTCTGGTTTTATGCATCACCCCACCTCTCCTTCCCCTTTATGCAGGCATAAGAGTGTTTTCTAAATGTGAGACTCTGTTCTCTTTGCTAACTCAATTCACGTGTAGCCATGTTTACAGGATCTTCATAAGTGATATCTTATGATAAGTTTCTTTTTCTGTGTGACTTATTTCACTTAGAATCATCGTACCTGAATCCACTCACTTTGCTGCTACTGGTCTTATGACATTGATTTCATGGCTGAGGGATATTCCATCGTACGTAAGTACCACAATGTTTTGAACCATTTTTATATTTCCTGGGATATTTAAGGTGTACCCAAGTTGAGGTTCTTGTAGTCAGTGCAGCCCTAAATTTGGAGGTGGCTCTTTCTTATTGATTTTCAGTTTTCCCAAGGTATATTCCCTAGACTGAAAGTGGCCTTGGCTCTGTAGCTCTGTTGTTTACTTGTTTTAGGGAACACAATGCACTCCTCCAGTGAGGCAGTTGGCAATTTACATCCCGCCCATCAGCATAACAAGGCTCCCAGTTCTCCAGGGCCTGTCTTGCCTTTCTGGTTTTTACACATTTTGTGGATGTCCCTTTTGACCGGTGGGAAGTGATACTTCTTTGTAGTGCAGATTTGCATTGCCCGCTTGCTTGCTTGGCCAAAAAGGGCGTATGCGTTTTCTCCTGAATATATTCAGGAGAAAACACATACGCCCTTTTTGGCCAAGTGCACCATTGTCCAAGTTGTGCCCCTCTTCCTGTGCTTTACAGGCGATTCCAAGGTACCTCTTGAAATCTGTTTCCTGCTATTTTGCCTCGCTTTCAAGTCCGCCTCGTTGACTTCCCTCAACAGATTTTTGGACGATAGTTGTCCTTTATCACTCTGCCAGTTTGTGAATTGCTGTGCCCCTGAGCTCCATTTCTCAACTCGTTTTTTGTGAGCTGAACACAAGTCCAAAATTTTGGATCATGTCCTATACTGGTTCCCGGTGGGTGGCTGAGACTTTGGTTAATTCTTCTTCCTGCCGGAAAATTAGAGTGACATGTGCCCGTCCAAATGCCTAACAGCTACTCTCTCATGGGTTCTCCCTCGTCCCTTCCATCCTCTGGCAAATTGGGAACCTGTGCAAACCAGGAGGTTAAAGGGCCTGTCTCTCCAAGTTGGGAGATTGATAGTAAGGCAGTTGGAAAGTCAAACTGGAGCACCAGGAGAGGGACTATTCGTTGAGTTTTAGAAACCTTTCGTATTCACAGTGTGTCCATTCTCTAGGTTTCCTGTACATGTTATAGCTGTAGTAATATTCCCTTGAACCTGGAGAGTTGGGACCCATGGAATGGGGGCCATGCATTATTGCTTGAAAGGGTCTGCATTTGCTCACCCAATCTCACCAATCCTCTCAGTCCCAAGTGTCCAGCCTTATGCCACATCCAGCTGTCATTGTAGATAGGGTCTTTCCAGGTTTCCTCAGACACCCTGAAGGAATTGTAAAGAATTTCCCTGTTTTTTGGATTTGCTTTTGAAATTCCTTTTTATAGTGGGTATGAGCTGATTCTCGCTGCCATGTTTATGCCACTCTAGACACACTTGATTCCCTTATGGAGACATATCAATACATAGGTTTTAAGATTCTTACTAGTCAGATATATTCCTCTGTGGGAAATATGGGGTTTTGAGTCTCTTTCACTAAGGAAGGTGTCGGTCTTGTCAATTCCAAAGTTGGTTTTTGAAACGGTCCCTGTGCTTATATCAAACTCTGGTTTTATGCATCACCCCACCTCTCCTTCCCCTTTATGCAGGCATAAGAGTGTTTTCTAAATGTGAGACTCTGTTCTCTTTTCTAACACAATTCACGTGTAGCCATGTTTACAGGATCTTCATAAGTGATATCTTATGATAAGTTTCTTTTTCTGTGTGACTTATTTCACTTAGAATCATCGTACCTGAATCCACTCACTTTGCTGCTACTGGTCTTATGACATTGATTTCATGGCTGAGGGATATTCCATCGTACGTAAGTACCACAATGTTTTGAACCATTTTTATATTTCCTGGGATATTTAAGGTGTACCCAAGTTGAGGTTCTTGTAGTCAGTGCAGCCCTAAATTTGGAGGTGGCTCTTTCTTATTGATTTTCAGTTTTCCCAAGGTATATTCCCTAGACTGGAAGTGGCCTTGGCTCTGTAGCTCTGTTGTTTACTTGTTTTAGGGAACACAATGCACTCCTCCAGTGAGGCAGTTGGCAATTTACATCCCGCCCATCAGCATAACAAGGCTCCCAGTTCCTCAGGGCCTGTCTTGCCTTTCTGGTTTTTACACATTTTGTGGATGTCCCTTTTGACCGGTGGGAAATGATACTTCTTTGTAGTGCAGATTTGCATTGCCCGCTTGCTTGCTTGGCCAAAAAGGGCGTATGCGTTTTCTCCTGAATATATTCAGGAGAAAACGCATACGCCCTTTTTGGCCAAGTGCACCATTGTCCAAGTTGTGCCCCTCTTCCTGTGCTTTACAGGCGATTCCAAGGTACCTCTTGAAATCTGTTTCCTGCTATTTTGCCTCGCTTTCAAGTCCGCCTCGTTGACTTCCCTCAACAGATTTTTGGACGATAGTTGTCCTTTATCACTCTGCCAGTTTGTGAATTGCTGTGCCCCTGAGCTCCATTTCTCAACTCGTTTTTTGTGAGCTGAACGCAAGTCCAAAATTTTGGATCATGTCCTACACTGGTTCCCGGTGGGTGGCTGAGACTTTGGTTAATTCTTCTTCCTGCCGGGAAATTAGAGTGACATGTGCCCGTCCAAATGCCTAACAGCTACTCTCTCATGGGTTCTCCCTCGTCCCTTCCATCCTCTGCCAAATTGGGAACCTGTGCAAACCAGGAGGTTAAAGGGCCTATCTCTCCAAGTTGGGAGATTGATAGTAAGGCAGTTGGAAAGTCAAACTGGAGCACCAGGAGAGGGACTATTCGTTGAGTTTTAGAAACCTTTCGTATTCACAGTGTGTCCATTCTCTAGGTTTCCTGTACATGTTATAGCTGTAGTAATATTCCCTTGAACCTGGAGAGTTGGGACCCATGGAATGGGGGCCATGCATTATTGCTCGAAAGGGTCTGCATTTGCTCACCCAATCTCACCAATCCTCTCAGTCCCAAGTGCCCAGCCTTATGCCACATCCAGCTGTCATTGTAGATAGGGTCTTTCCAGGTTTCCTCAGACACCCTGAAGGAATTGTAAAGAATTTCCCTGTTTTTTGGTTTTGCTTTTGAAATTCCTTTTTATAGTGGGTTTGAGCTGATTCTCGCTGCCATGTTTATGCCACTCTAGACACACTTGATTCCCTTATGGAGTCATATCAATACATAGGTTTTAAGATTCTTACTAGTCAGATATATTCCTCTGCGGGAAATATGGGGTTTTGAGTCTCTTTCACTGAGGAAGGTGTAGGTCTTGTCTATTCCAAAGTTGGTTTTTGGAACGGTCCCTGTGCTTATATCAAACTCTGGTTTTATGCATCACCCCACCTCTCCATCCCCTTTATGCAGGCATAAGAGTGTTTTCTAAATGTGAGACTCTGTTCTCTTCCCTAACTCAGTTCACGTGTAGCCATGTTTACAGGATCTTCATAAGTGATATCTTATGATAAGTTTCTTTTTCTGTGTGACTTATTTCACTTAGAATCATCGTACCTGAATCCACTCACTTTGCTGCTACTGGTCTTATGACATTGATTTCATGGCTGAGGGATATTCCATCGTACGTAAGTACCACAATGTTTTGAACCATTTTTATATTTCCTGGGATATTTAAGGTGTACCCAAGTTGAGGTTCTTGTAGTCAGTGCAGCCCTAAATTTGGAGGTGGCTCTTTCTTATTGATTTTCAGTTTTCCCAAGGTATATTCCCTAGACTGGAAGTGGCCTTGGCTCTGTAGCTCTGTTGTTTACTTGTTTTAGGGAACACAATGCACTCCTCCAGTTAGGCAGTTGGCAGTTTACATCCCGCCCATCAGCATAACAAGGCTCCCAGTTCTCCAGGGCCTGTCTTGCCTTTCTGGTTTTTACACTTTTTGTGGATGTCCCTTTTGACCGGTGGGAAGTGATACTTCTTTGTAGTGCAGATTTGCATTGCCCGCTTGCTTGCTTGGCCAAAAAGGGCGTATGCGTTTTCTCCTGAATATATTCAGGAGAAAACGCATACGCCCTTTTTGGCCAAGTGCACCATTGTCCAAGTTGTGCCCCTCTTCCTGTGCTTTACAGGCGATTCCAACGTACCTCTTGAAATCTGTTTCCTGCTATTTTGCCTCACTTTCAAGTCCGCCTCGTTGACTTCCCTCAACAGATTTTTGGACGATAGTTGTCCTTTATCACTGTGCCAGTTTGTGAATTGCTGTGCCCCTGAGCTCCATTTCTCAACTCGTTTTTTGTGAGCTGAACGCAAGTCCAAAATTTTGGATCATGTCCTATACTGGTTCCCGGTGGGTGGCTGAGACTTTGGTTAATTCTTCTTCCTGCCGGGAAATTAGAGTGACATGTGCCCGTCCAAATGCCTAACAGCTACTCTCTCATGGGTTCTCCCTCGTCCCTTCCATCCTCTGCCAAATTGGGAACCTGTGCAAACCAGGAGGTTAAAGGGCCTGTCTCTCCAAGTTGGGAGATTGATAGTAAGGCAGTTGGAAAGTCAAACTGGAGCACCAGGAGAGGGACTATTCGTTGAGTTTTAGAAACCTTTCGTATTCACAGTGTGTCCATTCTCTAGGTTTCCTGTACATGTTATAGCTGTAGTAATATTCCCTTGAACCTGGAGAGTTGGGACCCATGGAATGGGGGCCATGCATTATTGCTTGAAAGGGTCTGCATTTGCTCACCCAATCTCACCAATCCTCTCAGTCCCAAGTGTCCAGCCTTATGCCACATCCAGCTGTCATTGTAGATAGGGTCTTTACAGGTTTCCTCAGACACCCTGAAGGAATTGTAAAGAATTTCCCTGTTTTTTGGTTTTGCTTTTGAAATTCCTTTTTATAGTGGGTTTGAGCTGATTCTCGCTGCCATGTTTATGCCACTCTAGACACACTTGATTCCCTTATGGAGACATATCAATACATAGGTTTTAAGATTCTTACTAGTCAGATATATTCCTCTTTGGGAAATATGGGGTTTTGAGTCTCTTTCACTAAGGAAGGTGTCGGTCTTGTCAATTCCAAAGTTGGTTTTTGAAACGGTCCCTGTGCTTATATCAAACTCTGGTTTTATGCATCACCCCACCTCTCCTTCCCCTTTATACAGGCATAAGAGTGTTTTCAAAATGTGAGACTCTGTTCTCTTTCCTAACACAATTCACGTGTAGCCATGTTTACAGGATCTTCATAAGTGATATCTTATGATAAGTTTCTTTTTCTGTGTGACTTATTTCACTTAGAATCATCGTACCTGAATCCACTCACTTTGCTGCTACTGGTCTTATGACATTGATTTCATGGCTGAGGGATATTCCATCGTACGTAAGTACCACAATGTTTTGAACCATTTTTATATTTCCTGGGATATTTAAGGTGTACCCAAGTTGAGGTTCTTGTAGTCAGTGCAGCCCTAAATTTGGAGGTGGCTCTTTCTTATTGATTTTCAGTTTTCCCAAGGTATATTCCCTAGACTGGAAGTGGCCTTGGCTCTGTAGCTCTGTTGTTTACTTGTTTTAGGGAACACAATGCACTCCTCCAGTGAGGCAGTTGGCAATTTACATCCCACCCATCAGCATAACAAGGCTCCCAGTTCCTCAGGGCCTGTCTTGCCTTTCTGGTTTTTACACATTTTGTGGATGTCCCTTTTGACCGGTGGGAAATGATACTTCTTTGTAGTGCAGATTTGCATTGCCCGCTTGCTTGCTTGGCCAAAAAGGGCGTATGCGTTTTCTCCTGAATATATTCAGGAGAAAACGCATACGCCCTTTTTGGCCAAGTGCACCATTGTCCAAGTTGTGTCCCTCTTCCTGTGCTTTACAGGCGATTCCAAGGTACCTCTTGAAATCTGTTTCCTGCTATTTTGCCTCGCTTTCAAGTCCGCCTCGTTGACTTCCCTCAACAGATTTTTGGACGATAGTTGTCCTTTATCACTCTGCCAGTTTGTGAATTGCTGTGCCCCTGAGCTCCATTTCTCAACTCGTTTTTTGTGAGCTGAACGCAAGTCCAAAATTTTGGATCATGTCCTACACTGGTTCCCGGTGGGTGGCTGAGACTTTGCTTAATTCTTATTCCTGCCGGGAAATTAGAGTGACATGTGCCCGTCCAAATGCCTAACAGCTACTCTCTCATGGGTTCTCCCTCGTCCCTTCCATCCTCTGCCAAATTGGGAACCTGTGCAAACCAGGAGGTTAAAGGGCCTATCTCTCCAAGTTGGGAGATTGATAGTAAGGCAGTTGGAAAGTCAAACTGGAGCACCAGGAGAGGGACTATTCGTTGAGTTTTAGAAACCTTTCGTATTCACAGTGTGTCCATTCTCTAGGTTTCCTGTACATGTTATAGCTGTAGTAATATTCCCTTGAACCTGGAGAGTTGGGACCCATGGAATGGGGGCCATGCATTATTGCTCGAAAGGGTCTGCATTTGCTCACCCAATCTCACCAATCCTCTCAGTCCCAAGTGCCCAGCCTTATGCCACATCCAGCTGTCATTGTAGATAGGGTCTTTCCAGGTTTCCTCAGACACCCTGAAGGAATTGTAAAGAATTTCCCTGTTTTTTGGTTTTGCTTTTGAAATTCCTTTTTATAGTGGGTTTGAGCTGATTCTCGCTGCCATGTTTATGCCACTCTAGACACACTTGATTCCCTTATGGAGTCATATCAATACATAGGTTTTAAGATTCTTACTAGTCAGATATATTCCTCTGCGGGAAATATGGGGTTTTGAGTCTCTTTCACTGAGGAAGGTGTAGGTCTTGTCTATTCCAAAGTTGGTTTTTGGAACGGTCCCTGTGCTTATATCAAACTCTGGTTTTATGCATCACCCCACCTCTCCATCCCCTTTATGCAGGCATAAGAGTGTTTTCTAAATGTGAGACTCTGTTCTCTTTCCTAACTCAGTTCACGTGTAGCCATGTTTACAGGATCTTCATAAGTGATATCTTATGATAAGTTTCTTTTTCTGTGTGACTTATTTCACTTAGAATCATCGTACCTGAATCCACTCACTTTGCTGCTACTGGTCTTATGACATTGATTTCATGGCTGAGGGATATTCCATCGTACGTAAGTACCACAATGTTTTGAACCATTTTTATATTTCCTGGGATATTTAAGGTGTACCCAAGTTGAGGTTCTTGTAGTCAGTGCAGCCCTAAATTTGGAGGTGGCTCTTTCTTATTGATTTTCAGTTTTCCCAAGGTATATTCCCTAGACTGGACGTGGCCTTGGCTCTGTAGCTCTGTTGTTTACTTGTTTTAGGGAACACAATGCACTCCTCCAGTTAGGCAGTTGGCAGTTTACATCCCGCCCATCAGCATAACAAGGCTCCCAGTTCTCCAGGGCCTGTCTTGCCTTTCTGGTTTTTACACTTTTTGTGGATGTCCCTTTTGACCGGTGGGAAGTGATACTTCTTTGTAGTGCAGATTTGCATTGCCCGCTTGCTTGCTTGGCCAAAAAGGGCGTATGCGTTTTCTCCTGAATATATTCAGGAGAAAACGCATACGCCCTTTTTGGCCAAGTGCACCATTGTCCAAGTTGTGCCCCTCTTCCTGTGCTTTACAGGCGATTCCAACGTACCTCTTGAAATCTGTTTCCTGCTATTTTGCCTCACTTTCAAGTCCGCCTCGTTGACTTCCCTCAACAGATTTTTGGACGATAGTTGTCCTTTATCACTGTGCCAGTTTGTGAATTGCTGTGCCCCTGAGCTCCATTTCTCAACTCGTTTTTTGTGAGCTGAACGCAAGTCCAAAATTTTGGATCATGTCCTATACTGGTTCCCGGTGGGTGGCTGAGACTTTGGTTAATTCTTCTTCCTGCCGGGAAATTAGAGTGACATGTGCCCGTCCAAATGCCTAACAGCTACTCTCTCATGGGTTCTCCCTCGTCCCTTCCATCCTCTGCCAAATTGGGAACCTGTGCAAACCAGGAGGTTAAAGGGCCTGTCTCTCCAAGTTGGGAGATTGATAGTAAGGCAGTTGGAAAGTCAAACTGGAGCACCAGGAGAGGGACTATTCGTTGAGTTTTAGAAACCTTTCGTATTCACAGTGTGTCCATTCTCTAGGTTTCCTGTACATGTTATAGCTGTAGTAATATTCCCTTGAACCTGGAGAGTTGGGACCCATGGAATGGGGGCCATGCATTATTGCTTGAAAGGGTCTGCATTTGCTCACCCAATCTCACCAATCCTCTCAGTCCCAAGTGTCCAGCCTTATGCCACATCCAGCTGTCATTGTAGATAGGGTCTTTCCAGGTTTCCTCAGACACCCTGAAGGAATTGTAAAGAATTTCCCTGTTTTTTGGTTTTGCTTTTGAAATTCCTTTTTATAGTGGGTTTGAGCTGATTCTCGCTGCCATGTTTATGCCACTCTAGACACACTTGATTCCCTTATGGAGAAATATCAATACATAGGTTTTAAGATTCTTACTAGTCAGATATATTCCTCTGTGGGAAATATGGGGTTTTGAGTCTCTTTCAGTAAGGAAGGTGTCGGTCTTGTCAATTCCAAAGTTGGTTTTTGAAACGGTCCGTGTGCTTATATCAAACTCTGGTTTTATGCATCACCCCACCTCTCCTTCCCCTTTATGCAGGCATAAGAGTGTTTTCTAAATGTGAGACTCTGTTCTCTTTGCTAACTCAATTCACGTGTAGCCATGTTTACAGGATCTTCATAAGTGATATCTTATGATAAGTTTCTTTTTCTGTGTGACTTATTTCACTTAGAATCATCGTACCTGAATCCACTCACTTTGCTGCTACTGGTCTTATGACATTGATTTCATGGCTGAGGGATATTCCATCGTACGTAAGTACCACAATGTTTTGAACCATTTTTATATTTCCTGGGATATTTAAGGTGTACCCAAGTTGAGGTTCTTGTAGTCAGTGCAGCCCTAAATTGGAGGTGGCTCTTTCTTATTGATTTTCAGTTTTCCCAAGGTATATTCCCTAGACTGAAAGTGGCCTTGGCTCTGTAGCTCTGTTGTTTACTTGTTTTAGGGAACACAATGCACTCCTCCAGTGAGGCAGTTGGCAATTTACATCCCGCCCATCAGCATAACAAGGCTCCCAGTTCTCCAGGGCCTGTCTTGCCTTTCTGGTTTTTACACATTTTGTGGATGTCCCTTTTGACCGGTGGGAAGTGATACTTCTTTGTAGTGCAGATTTGCATTGCCCGCTTGCTTGCTTGGCCAAAAAAGGCGTATGCGTTTTCTCCTGAATATATTCAGGAGAAAACACATACGCCCTTTTTGGCCAAGTGCACCATTGTCCAAGTTGTGCCCCTCTTCCTGTGCTTTACAGGCGATTCCAAGGTACCTCTTGAAATCTGTTTCCTGCTATTTTGCCTCGCTTTCAAGTCCGCCTCGTTGACTTCCCTCAACAGATTTTTGGACGATAGTTGTCCTTTATCACTCTGCCAGTTTGTGAATTGCTGTGCCCCTGAGCTCCATTTCTCAACTCGTTTTTTGTAAGCTGAACACAAGTCCAAAATTTTGGATCATGTCCTATACTGGTTCCCGGTGGGTGGCTGAGACTTTGGTTAATTCTTCTTCCTGCCGGGAAATTAGAGTGACATGTGCCCGTCCAAATGCCTAACAGCTACTCTCTCATGGGTTCTCCCTCGTCCCTTCCATCCTCTGCCAAATTGGGAACCTGTGCAAACCAGGAGGTTAAAGGGCCTGTCTCTCCAAGTTGGGAGATTGATAGTAAGGCAGTTGGAAAGTCAAACTGGAGCACCAGGAGAGGGACTATTCGTTGAGTTTTAGAAACCTTTCGTATTCACAGTGTGTCCATTCTCTAGGTTTCCTGTACATGTTATAGCTGTAGTAATATTCCCTTGAACCTGGAGAGTTGGGACCCATGGAATGGGGGCCATGCATTATTGCTTGAAAGGGTCTGCATTTGCTCACCCAATCTCACCAATCCTCTCAGTCCCAAGTGTCCAGCCTTATGCCACATCCAGCTGTCATTGTAGATAGGGTCTTTCCAGGTTTCCTCAGACACCCTGAAGGAATTGTAAAGAATTTCCCTGTTTTTTGGTTTTGCTTTTGAAATTCCTTTTTATAGTGGGTTTGAGCTGATTCTCGCTGCCATGTTTATGCCACTCTAGACACACTTGATTCCCTTATGGAGACATATCAATACATAGGTTTTAAGATTCTTACTAGTCAGATATATTCCTCTTTGGGAAATATGGGGTTTTGAGTCTCTTTCACTAAGGAAGGTGTCGGTCTTGTCAATTCCAAAGTTGGTTTTTGAAACGGTCCCTGTGCTTATATCAAACTCTGGTTTTATGCATCACCCCACCTCTCCTTCCCCTTTATACAGGCATAAGAGTGTTTTCAAAATGTGAGACTCTGTTCTCTTTCCTAACACAATTCACGTGTAGCCATGTTTACAGGATCTTCATAAGTGATATCTTATGATAAGTTTCTTTTTCTGTGTGACTTATTTCACTTAGAATCATCGTACCTGAATCCACTCACTTTGCTGCTACTGGTCTTATGACATTGATTTCATGGCTGAGGGATATTCCATCGTACGTAAGTACCACAATGTTTTGAACCATTTTTATATTTCCTGGGATATTTAAGGTGTACCCAAGTTGAGGTTCTTGTAGTCAGTGCAGCCCTAAATTTGGAGGTGGCTCTTTCTTATTGATTTTCAGTTTTCCCAAGGTATATTCCCTAGACTGGAAGTGGCCTTGGCTCTGTAGCTCTGTTGTTTACTTGTTTTAGGGAACACAATGCACTCCTCCAGTGAGGCAGTTGGCAATTTACATCCCGCCCATCAGCATAACAAGGCTCCCAGTTCTCCAGGGCCTGTCTTGCCTTTCTGGTTTTTACACATTTTGTGGATGTCCCTTTTGACCGGTGGGAAGTGATACTTCTTTGTAGTGCAGATTTGCATTGCCCGCTTGCTTGCTTGGCCAAAAAGGGCGTATGCGTTTTCTCCTGAATATATTCAGGAGAAAAGGCATACGCCCTTTTTGGCCAAGTGCACCATTGTCCAAGTTGTGCCCCTCTTCCTGTGCTTTACAGGCGATTCCAAGGTACCTCTTGAAATCTGTTTCCTGCTATTTTGCCTCGCTTTCAAGTCCGCCTCGTTGACTTCCCTCAACAGATTTTTGGACGATAGTTGTCCTTTATCACTCTGCCAGTTTGTGAATTGCTGTGCCCCTGAGCTCCATTTCTCAACTCGTTTTTTGTGAGCTGAACGCAAGTCCAAAATTTTGGATCATGTCCTATACTGGTTCCCGGTGGGTGGCTGAGACTTTGGTTAATTCTTCTTCCTGCCGGGAAATTAGAGTGACATGTGCCCGTCCAAATGCCTAACAGCTACTCTCTCATGGGTTCTCTCTCGTCCCTTCCATCCTCTGCCAAACTGGGAACCTGTGCAAACCAGGAGGTTAAAGGGCCTGTCTCTCCAAGTTGGGAGATTGATAGTAAGGCAGTTGGAAAGTCAAACTGGAGCACCAGGAGAGGGACTATTCGTTGAGTTTTAGAAACCTTTCGTATTCACAGTGTGTCCATTCTCTAGGTTTCCTGTACATGTTATAGCTGTAGTAATATTCCCTTGAACATGGAGAGTTGGGACCCATGGAATGGGGGCCATGCATTATTGCTTGAAAGGGTCTGCATTCGCTCACCCAATCTCACCAATCCTCTCAGTCCCAAGTGTCCAGCCTTATGCCACATCCAGCTGTCATTGTAGATAGGGTCTTTCCTGGTTTCCTCAGACACCCTGAAGGAATTGTAAAGAATTTCCCTGTTTTTTGTTTTTGCTTTTGAAATTCCTTTTTATAGTGGGTTTGAGCTGATTCTCGCTGCCATGTTTATGCCACTCTAGACACACTTGATTCCCTTATGGAGACATATCAATACATAGGTTTTAAGATTCTTACTAGTCAGATATATTCCTCTGTGGGAAATATGGGGTTTTGAGTCTCTTTCACTGAGGAAGGTGTCGGTCTTGTCAATTCCAAAGTTGGTTTTTGAAACGGTCCCTGTGCTTATATCAAACTCTGGTTTCATGCATCACCCCACCTCTCCTTCCCCTTTATGCAGGCATAAGAGTGTTTTCTAAATGTGAGACTCTGTTCTCTTTCCTAACTCAGTTCACGTATAGCCATGTTTACAGGATCTTCATAAGTGATATCTTATGATAAGTTTCTTTTTCTGTGTGACTTATTTCACTTAGAATCATCGTACCTGAATCCACTCACTTTGTTGCTACTGGTCTTATGACATTGATTTCATGGCTGAGGGATATTCCATCGTACGTAAGTACCACAATGTTTTGAACCATTTTTATATTTCCTGGGATATTTAAGGTGTACCCAAGTTGAGGTTCTTGTAGTCAGTGCAGCCCTAAATTTGGAGGTGGCTCTTTCTTATTGATTTTCAGTTTTCCCAAGGTATATTCCCTAGACTGGACGTGGCCTTGGCTCTGTAGCTCTGTTGTTTACTTGTTTTAGGGAACACAATGCACTCCTCCAGTGAGGCAGTTGGCAATTTACATCCCACCCATCAGCATAACAAGGCTCCCAGTTCTCCAGGGCCTGTCTTGCCTTTCTGGTTTTTACACATTTTGTGGATGTCCCTTTTGAACGGTGGGAAATGATACTTCTTTGTAGTGCAGATTTGCATTGCCCGCTTGCTTGCTTGGCCAAAAAGGGCGTATGCGTTTTCTCCTGAATATATTCAGGAGAAAACGCATACGCCCTTTTTGGCCAAGTGCACCATTGTCCAAGTTGTGCCCCTCTTCCTGTGCTTTACAGGCGATTCCAAGGTACCTCTTGAAATCTGTTTCCTGCTATTTTGCCTCGCTTTCAAGTCCGCCTCGTTGACTTCCCTCAACAGATTTTTGGACGATAGTTGTCCTTTATCACTCTGCCAGTTTGTGAATTGCTGTGCCCCTGAGCTCCATTTCTCAACTCGTTTTTTGTGAGCTGAACGCAAGTCCAAAATTTTGGATCATGTCCTATACTGGTTCCCCGTGGGTGGCTGAGACTTTGGTTAATTCTTCTTCCTGCCGGGAAATTAGAGTGACATGTGCCCGTCCAAATGCCTAACAGCTACTCTCTCATGGGTTCTCCCTCGTCCCTTCCATCCTCTGCCAAATTGGGAACCTGTGCAAACCAGGAGGTTAAAGGGCCTGTCTCTGCAAGTTGGGAGATTGATAGTAAGGCAGTTGGAAAGTCAAACTGGAGCACCAGGAGAGGGACTATTCGTTGAGTTTTAGAAACCTTTCGTATTCACAGTGTGTCCATTCTCTAGGTTTCCTGTACATGTTATAGCTGTAGTAATATTCCCTTGAACATGGAGAGTTGGGACCCATGGAATGGGGGCCATGCATTATTGCTCGAAAGGGTCTGCATTTGCTCACCCAATCTCACCAATCCTCTCAGTCCCAAGTGCCCAGCCTTATGCCACATCCAGGTGTCATTGTAGATAGGGTCTTTCCAGGTTTCCTCAGACACCCTGAAGGAATTGTAAAGAATTTCCCTGTTTTTTGGTTTTGCTTTTGAAATTCCTTTTTATAGTGGGTTTGAGCTGATTCTCGCTGCCATGTTTATGCCACTCTAGACACACTTGATTCCCTTATGGAGTCATATCAATACATAGGTTTTAAGATTCTTACTAGTCAGATATATTCCTCTGCGGGAAATATGGGGTTTTGAGTCTCTTTCACTGAGGAAGGTGTAGGTCTTGTCTATTCCAAAGTTGGTTTTTGGAACGGTCCCTGTGCTTATATCAAACTCTGGTTTTATGCATCACCCCAACTCTCCTTCCCCTTTATGCAGGCATAAGAGTGTTTTCTAAATGTGAGACTCTGTTCTCTTTCCTAACTCAGTTCACGTGTAGCCATGTTTACAGGATCTTCATAAGTGATATCTTATGATAAGTTTCTTTTTCTGTGTGACTTATTTCACTTAGAATCATCGTACCTGAATCCACTCACTTTGCTGCTACTGGTCTTATGACATTGATTTCATGGCTGAGGGATATTCCATCGTACGTAAGTACCACAATGTTTTGAACCATTTTTATATTTCCTGGGATATTTAAGGTGTACCCAAGTTGAGGTTCTTGTAGTCAGTGCAGCCCTAAATTTGGAGGTGGCTCTTTCTTATTGATTTTCAGTTTTCCCAAGGTATATTCCCTAGACTGGAAGTGGCCTTGGCTCTGTAGCTCTGTTGTTTACTTGTTTTAGGGAACACAATGCACTCCTCCAGTTAGGCAGTTGGCAGTTTACATCCCGCCCATCAGCATAACAAGGCTCCCAGTTCTCCAGGGCCTGTCTTGCCTTTCTGGTTTTTACACTTTTTGTGGATGTCCCTTTTGACCGGTGGGAAGTGATACTTCTTTGTAGTGCAGATTTGCATTGCCCGCTTGCTTGCTTGGCCAAAAAGGGCGTATGCGTTTTCTCCTGAATATATTCAGGAGAAAACGCATACGCCCTTTTTGGCCAAGTGCACCATTGTCCAAGTTGTGCCCCTCTTCCTGTGCTTTACAGGCGATTCCAAGGTACCTCTTGAAATCTGTTTCCTGCTATTTTGCCTCGCTTTCAAGTCCGCCTCGTTGACTTCCCTCAACAGATTTTTGGACGATAGTTGTCCTTTATCACTCTGCCAGTTTGTGAATTGCTGTGCCCCTGAGCTCCATTTCTCAACTCATTTTTTGTGAGCTGAACGCAAGTCCAAAATTTTGGATCATGTCCTATACTGGTTCCCGGTGGGTGGCTGAGACTTTGGTTAATTCTTCTTCCTGCCGGGAAATTAGAGTGACATGTGCCCGTCCAAATGCCTAACAGCTACTCTCTCATGGGTTCTCCCTCGTCCCTTCCATCCTCTGCCAAATTGGGAACCTGTGCAAACCAGGAGGTTAAAGGGCCTGTCTCTCCAAGTTGGGAGATTGATAGTAAGGCAGTTGGAAAGTCAAACTGGAGCACCAGGAGAGGGACTATTCGTTGAGTTTTAGAAACCTTTCGTATTCACAGTGTGTCCATTCTCTAGGTTTCCTGTACATGTTATAGCTGTAGTAATATTCCCTTGAACCTGGAGAGTTGGGACCCATGGAATGGGGGCCATGCATTATTGCTTGAAAGGGTCTGCATTTGCTCACACAATCTCACCAGTCCTCTCAGTCCCAAGTGTCCAGCCTTATGCCACATCCAGCTGTCATTGTAGATAGGGTCTTTCCTGGTTTCCTCAGACACCCTGAAGGAATTGTTAAGAATTTCCCTGTTTTTTGGATTTGCTTTTGAAATTCCTTTTTATAGTGGGTTTGAGCTGATTCTCGCTGCCATGTTTATGCCACTCTAGACACACTTGATTCCCTTATGGAGACATATCAATACATAGGTTTTAAGATTCTTACTAGTCAGATATATTCCTCTGTGGGAAATATGGGGTTTTGAGTCTCTTTCAGTAAGGAAGGTGTCGGTCTTGTCAATTCCAAAGTTGGTTTTTGAAACGGTCCGTGTGCTTATATCAAACTCTGGTTTTATGCATCACCCCACCTCTCCTTCCCCTTTATGCAGGCATAAGAGTGTTTTCTAAATGTGAGACTCTGTTCTCTTTCCTAACTCAATTCACGTGTAGCCATGTTTACAGGATCTTCATAAGTGATATCTTATGATAAGTTTCTTTTTCTGTGTGACTTATTTCACTTAGAATCATCGTACCTGAATCCACTCACTTTGCTGCTACTGGTCTTATGACATTGATTTCATGGCTGAGGGATATTCCATCGTACGTAAGTACCACAATGTTTTGAACCATTTTTATATTTCCTGGGATATTTAAGGTGTACCCAAGTTGAGGTTCTTGTAGTCAGTGCAGCCCTAAATTTGGAGGTGGCTCTTTCTTATTGATTTTCAGTTTTCCCAAGGTATATTCCCTAGACTGGAAGTGGCCTTGGCTCTGTAGCTCTGTTGTTTACTTGTTTTAGGGAACACAATGCACTCCTCCAGTGAGGCAGTTGGCAGTTTACATCCCGCCCATCAGCATAACAAGGCTCCCTGTTCTCCAGGGCCTGTCTTGCCTTTCTGGTTTTTACACATTTTGTGGATGTCCCTTTTGACCTGTGGGAAGTGATACTCCTTTGTAGTGCAGATTTGCATTGCCCGCTTGCTTGCTTGGCCAAAAAGGGCGTATGCGTTTTCTCCTGAATATATTCAGGAGAAAAGGCATACGCCCTTTTTGGCCAAGTGCACCATTGTCCAAGTTGTGCCCCTCTTCCTGTGCTTTACAGGCGATTCCAAGGTACCTCTTGAAATCTGTTTCCTGCTATTTTGCCTCGCTTTCAAGTCCGCCTCGTTGACTTCCCTCAACAGATTTTTGGACGATAGTTGTCCTTTATCACTCTGCCAGTTTGTGAATTGCTGTGCCCCTGAGCTCCATTTCTCAACTCGTTTTTTGTGAGCTGAACGCAAGTCCAAAATTTTGGATCATGTCCTATACTGGTTCCCGGTGGGTGGCTGAGACTTTGGTTAATTCTTCTTCCTGCCGGGAAATTAGAGTGACATGTGCCCGTCCAAATGCCTAACAGCTACTCTCTCATGGGTTCTCCCTCGTCCCTTCCATCCTCTGCCAAATTGGGAACCTGTGCAAACCAGGAGGTTAAAGGGCCTGTCTCTCCAAGTTGGGAGATTGATAGTAAGGCAGTTGGAAAGTCAAACTGGAGCACCAGGAGAGGGACTATTCGTTGAGTTTTAGAAACCTTTCGTATTCACAGTGTGTCCATTCTCTAGGTTTCCTGTACATGTTATAGCTGTAGTAATATTCCCTTGAACCTGGAGAGTTGGGACCCATGGAATGGGGGCCATGCATTATTGCTTGAAAGGGTCTGCATTTGCTCACCCAATCTCACCAATCCTCTCAGTCCCAAGTGTCCAGCCTTATGCCACATCCAGCTGTCATTGTAGATAGGGTCTTTCCAGGTTTCCTCAGACACCCTGAAGGAATTGTAAAGAATTTCCCTGTTTTTTGGTTTTGCTTTTGAAATTCCTTTTTATAGTGGGTTTGAGCTGATTCTCGCTGCCATGTTTATGCCACTCTAGACACACTTGATTCCCTTATGGAGACATATCAATACATAGGTTTTAAGATTCTTACTAGTCAGATATATTCCTCTTTGGGAAATAATGGGTTTTGAGTCTCTTTCACTAAGGAAGGTGTCGGTCTTGTCAATTCCAAAGTTGGTTTTTGAAACGGTCCGTGTGCTTATATCAAACTCTGGTTTTATGCATCACCCCACCTCTCCTTCCCCTTTATGCAGGCATAAGAGTGTTTTCAAAATGTGAGACTCTGTTCTCTTTCCTAACACAATTCACGTGTAGCCATGTTTACAGGATCTTCATAAGTGATATCTTATGATAAGTTTCTTTTTCTGTGTGACTTATTTCACTTAGAATCATCGTACCTGAATCCACTCACTTTGCTGCTACTGGTCTTATGACATTGATTTCATGGCTGAGGGATATTCCATCGTACGTAAGTACCACAATGTTTTGAACCATTTTTATATTTCCTGGGATATTTAAGGTGTACCCAAGTTGAGGTTCTTGTAGTCAGTGCAGCCCTAAATTTGGAGGTGGCTCTTTCTTATTGATTTTCAGTTTTCCCAAGGTATATTCCCTAGACTGGAAGTGGCCTTGGCTCTGTAGCTCTGTTGTTTACTTGTTTTAGGGAACACAATGCACTCCTCCAGTGAGGCAGTTGGCAATTTACATCCCGCCCATCAGCATAACAAGGCTCCCAGTTCTCCAGGGCCTGTCTTGCCTTTCTGGTTTTTACACATTTTGTGGATGTCCCTTTTGACCGGTGGGAAGTGATACTTCTTTGTAGTGCAGATTTGCATTGCCCGCTTGCTTGCTTGGCCAAAAAGGGCGTATGCGTTTTCTCCTGAATATATTCAGGAGAAAACGCATACGCCCTTTTTGGCCAAGTGCACCATTGTCCAAGTTGTGCCCCTCTTCCTGTGCTTTACAGGCGATTCCAAGGTACCTCTTGAAATCTGTTTCCTGCTATTTTGCCTCGCTTTCAAGTCCGCCTCGTTGACTTCCCTCAACAGATTTTTGGACGATAGTTGTCCTTTATCACTCTGCCAGTTTGTGAATTGCTGTGCCCCTGAGCTCCATTTCTCAACTCGTTTTTTGTGAGCTGAACGCAAGTCCAAAATTTTGGATCATGTCCTATACTGGTTCCCGGTGGGTGGCTGAGACTTTGGTTAATTCTTCTTCCTGCCGGGAAATTAGAGTGACATGTGCCCGTCCAAATGCCTAACAGCTACTCTCTCATGGGTTCTCTCTCGTCCCTTCCATCCTCTGCCAAACTGGGAACCTGTGCAAACCAGGAGGTTAAAGGGCCTGTCTCTCCAAGTTGGGAGATTGATAGTAAGGCAGTTGGAAAGTCAAACTGGAGCACCAGGAGAGGGACTATTCGTTGAGTTTTAGAAACCTTTCGTATTCACAGTGTGTCCATTCTCTAGGTTTCCTGTACATGTTATAGCTGTAGTAATATTCCCTTGAACATGGAGAGTTGGGACCCATGGAATGGGGGCCATGCATTATTGCTTGAAAGGGTCTGCATTCGCTCACCCAATCTCACCAATCCTCTCAGTCCCAAGTGTCCAGCCTTATGCCACATCCAGCTGTCATTGTAGATAGGGTCTTTCCTGGTTTCCTCAGACACCCTGAAGGAATTGTAAAGAATTTCCCTGTTTTTTGGTTTTGCTTTTGAAATTCCTTTTTATAGTGGGTTTGAGCTGATTCTCGCTGCCATGTTTATGCCACTCTAGACACACTTGATTCCCTTATGGAGACATATCAATACATAGGTTTTAAGATTCTTACTAGTCAGATATATTCCTCTGTGGGAAATATGGGGTTTTGAGTCTCTTTCACTGAGGAAGGTGTCGGTCTTGTCAATTCCAAAGTTGGTTTTTGAAACGGTCCCTGTGCTTATATCAAACTCTGGTTTTATGCATCACCCCACCTCTCCTTCCCCTTTATGCAGGCATAAGAGTGTTTTCTAAATGTGAGACTCTGTTCTCTTTCCTAACTCAGTTCACGTATAGCCATGTTTACAGGATCTTCATAAGTGATATCTTATGATAAGTTTCTTTTTCTGTGTGACTTATTTCACTTAGAATCATCGTACCTGAATCCACTCACTTTGTTGCTACTGGTCTTATGACATTGATTTCATGGCTGAGGGATATTCCATCGTACGTAAGTACCACAATGTTTTGAACCATTTTTATATTTCCTGGGATATTTAAGGTGTACCCAAGTTGAGGTTCTTGTAGTCAGTGCAGCCCTAAATTTGGAGGTGGCTCTTTCTTATTGATTTTCAGTTTTCCCAAGGTATATTCCCTAGACTGGAAGTGGCCTTGGCTCTGTAGCTCTGTTGTTTACTTGTTTTAGGGAACACAATGCACTCCTCCAGTGAGGCAGTTGGCAATTTACATCCCACCCATCAGCATAACAAGGCTCCCAGTTCTCCAGGGCCTGTCTTGCCTTTCTGGTTTTTACACATTTTGTGGATGTCCCTTTTGAACGGTGGGAAATGATACTTCTTTGTAGTGCAGATTTGCATTGCCCGCTTGCTTGCTTGGCCAAAAAGGGCGTATGTGTTTTCTCCTGAATATATTCAGGAGAAAACGCATACGCCCTTTTTGGCCAAGTGCACCATTGTCCAAGTTGTGCCCCTCTTCCTGTGCTTTACAGGCGATTCCAAGGTACCTCTTGAAATCTGTTTCCTGCTATTTTGCCTCGCTTTCAAGTCCGCCTCGTTGACTTCCCTCAACAGATTTTTGGACGATAGTTGTCCTTTATCACTCTGCCAGTTTGTGAATTGCTGTGCCCCTGAGCTCCATTTCTCAACTCGTTTTTTGTGAGCTGAACGCAAGTCCAAAATTTTGGATCATGTCCTATACTGGTTCCCGGTGGGTGGCTGAGACTTTGGTTAATTCTTCTTCCTGCCGGGAAATTAGAGTGACATGTGCCCGTCCAAATGCCTAACAGCTACTCTCTCATGGGTTCTCCCTCGTCCCTTCCATCCTCTGCCAAATTGGGAACCTGTGCAAACCAGGAGGTTAAAGGGCCTGTCTCTCCAAGTTGGGAGATTGATAGTAAGGCAGTTGGAAAGTCAAACTGGAGCACCAGGAGAGGGACTATTCGTTGAGTTTTAGAAACCTTTCGTATTCACAGTGTGTCCATTCTCTAGGTTTCCTGTACATGTTATAGCTGTAGTAATATTCCCTTGAACATGGAGAGTTGGGACCCATGGAATGGGGGCCATGCATTATTGCTCGAAAGGGTCTGCATTTGCTCACCCAATCTCACCAATCCTCTCAGTCCCAAGTGCCCAGCCTTATGCCACATCCAGGTGTCATTGTAGATAGGGTCTTTCCAGGTTTCCTCAGACACCCTGAAGGAATTGTAAAGAATTTCCCTGTTTTTTGGTTTTGCTTTTGAAATTCCTTTTTATAGTGGGTTTGAGCTGATTCTCGCTGCCATGTTTATGCCACTCTAGACACACTTGATTCCCTTATGGAGTCATATCAATACATAGGTTTTAAGATTCTTACTAGTCAGATATATTCCTCTGCGGGAAATATGGGGTTTTGAGTCTCTTTCACTGAGGAAGGTGTAGGTCTTGTCTATTCCAAAGTTGGTTTTTGGAACGGTCCCTGTGCTTATATCAAACTCTGGTTTTATGCATCACCCCACCTCTCCATCCCCTTTATGCAGGCATAAGAGTGTTTTCTAAATGTGAGACTCTGTTCTCTTTCCTAACTCAGTTCACGTGTAGCCATGTTTACAGGATCTTCATAAGTGATATCTTATGATAAGTTTCTTTTTCTGTGTGACTTATTTCACTTAGAATCATCGTACCTGAATCCACTCACTTTGCTGCTACTGGTCTTATGACATTGATTTCATGGCTGAGGGATATTCCATCGTACGTAAGTACCACAATGTTTTGAACCATTTTTATATTTCCTGGGATATTTAAGGTGTACCCAAGTTGAGGTTCTTGTAGTCAGTGCAGCCCTAAATTTGGAGGTGGCTCTTTCTTATTGATTTTCAGTTTTCCCAAGGTATATTCCCTAGACTGGAAGTGGCCTTGGCTCTGTAGCTCTGTTGTTTACTTGTTTTAGGGAACACAATGCACTCCTCCAGTTAGGCAGTTGGCAGTTTACATCCCGCCCATCAGCATAACAAGGCTCCCAGTTCTCCAGGGCCTGTCTTGCCTTTCTGGTTTTTACACTTTTTGTGGATGTCCCTTTTGACCGGTGGGAAGTGATACTTCTTTGTAGTGCAGATTTGCATTGCCCGCTTGCTTGCTTGGCCAAAAAGGGCGTATGCGTTTTCTCCTGAATATATTCAGGAGAAAACGCATACGCCCTTTTTGGCCAAGTGCACCATTGTCCAAGTTGTGCCCCTCTTCCTGTGCTTTACAGGCGATTCCAAGGTACCTCTTGAAATCTGTTTCCTGCTATTTTGCCTCGCTTTCAAGTCCGCCTCGTTGACTTCCCTCAACAGATTTTTGGACGATAGTTGTCCTTTATCACTCTGCCAGTTTGTGAATTGCTGTGCCCCTGAGCTCCATTTCTCAACTCGTTTTTTGTGAGCTGAACGCAAGTCCAAAATTTTGGATCATGTCCTATACTGGTTCCCGGTGGGTGGCTGAGACTTTGGTTAATTCTTCTTCCTGCCGGGAAATTAGAGTGACATGTGCCCGTCCAAATGCCTAACAGCTACTCTCTCATGGGTTCTCCCTCGTCCCTTCCATCCTCTGCCAAATTGGGAACCTGTGCAAACCAGGAGGTTAAAGGGCCTGTCTCTCCAAGTTGGGAGATTGATAGTAAGGCAGTTGGAAAGTCAAACTGGAGCACCAGGAGAGGGACTATTCGTTGAGTTTTAGAAACCTTTCGTATTCACAGTGTGTCCATTCTCTAGGTTTCCTGTACATGTTATAGCTGTAGTAATATTCCCTTGAACCTGGAGAGTTGGGACCCATGGAATGGGGGCCATGCATTATTGCTTGAAAGGGTCTGCATTTGCTCACACAATCTCACCAGTCCTCTCAGTCCCAAGTGTCCAGCCTTATGCCACATCCAGCTGTCATTGTAGATAGGGTCTTTCCTGGTTTCCTCAGACACCCTGAAGGAATTGTAAAGAATTTCCCTGTTTTTTGGTTTTGCTTTTGAAATTCCTTTTTATAGTGGGTTTCAGCTGATTCTCGCTGCCATGTTTATGCCACTCTAGACACACTTGATTCCCTTATGGAGACATATCAATACATAGGTTTTAAGATTCTTACTAGTCAGATATATTCCTCTGTGGGAAATATGGGGTTTTGAGTCTCTTTCAGTAAGGAAGGTGTCGGTCTTGTCAATTCCAAAGTTGGTTTTTGAAACGGTCCGTGTGCTTATATCAAACTCTGGTTTTATGCATCACCCCACCTCTCCTTCCCCTTTATGCAGGCATAAGAGTGTTTTCTAAATGTGAGACTCTGTTCTCTTTCCTAACTCAATTCACGTGTAGCCATGTTTACAGGATCTTCATAAGTGATATCTTATGATAAGTTTCTTTTTCTGTGTGACTTATTTCACTTAGAATCATCGTACCTGAATCCACTCACTTTGCTGCTACTGGTCTTATGACATTGATTTCATGGCTGAGGGATATTCCATCGTACGTAAGTACCACAATGTTTTGAACCATTTTTATATTTCCTGGGATATTTAAGGTGTACCCAAGTTGAGGTTCTTGTAGTCAGTGCAGCCCTAAATTTGGAGGTGGCTCTTTCTTATTGATTTTCAGTTTTCCCAAGGTATATTCCCTAGACTGGAAGTGGCCTTGGCTCTGTAGCTCTGTTGTTTACTTGTTTTAGGGAACACAATGCACTCCTCCAGTGAGGCAGTTGGCAGTTTACATCCCGCCCATCAGCATAACAAGGCTCCCTGTTCTCCAGGGCCTGTCTTGCCTTTCTGGTTTTTACACATTTTGTGGATGTCCCTTTTGACCTGTGGGAAGTGATACTCCTTTGTAGTGCAGATTTGCATTGCCCGCTTGCTTGCTTGGCCAAAAAGGGCGTATGCGTTTTCTCCTGAATATATTCAGGAGAAAACGCATACGCCCTTTTTGGCCAAGTGCACCATTGTCCAAGTTGTGCCCCTCTTCCTGTGCTTTACAGGCGATTCCAAGGTACCTCTTGAAATCTGTTTCCTGCTATTTTGCCTCGCTTTCAAGTCCGCCTCGTTGACTTCCCTCAACAGATTTTTGGACGATAGTTGTCCTTTATCACTCTGCCAGTTTGTGAATTGCTGTGCCCCTGAGCTCCATTTCTCAACTCGTTTTTTGTGAGCTGAACGCAAGTCCAAAATTTTGGATCATGTCCTATACTGGTTCCCGGTGGGTGGCTGAGACTTTGGTTAATTCTTCTTCCTGCCGGGAAATTAGAGTGACATGTGCCCGTCCAAATGCCTAACAGCTACTCTCTCATGGGTTCTCCCTCGTCCCTTCCATCCTCTGCCAAATTGGGAACCTGTGCAAACCAGGAGGTTAAAGGGCCTGTCTCTCCAAGTTGGGAGATTGATAGTAAGGCAGTTGGAAAGTCAAACTGGAGCACCAGGAGAGGGACTATTCGTTGAGTTTTAGAAACCTTTCGTATTCACAGTGTGTCCATTCTCTAGGTTTCCTGTACATGTTATAGCTGTAGTAATATTCCCTTGAACCTGGAGAGTTGGGACCCATGGAATGGGGGCCATGCATTATTGCTTGAAAGGGTCTGCATTTGCTCACCCAATCTCACCAATCCTCTCAGTCCCAAGTGTCCAGCCTTATGCCACATCCAGCTGTCATTGTAGATAGGGTCTTTCCAGGTTTCCTCAGACACCCTGAAGGAATTGTAAAGAATTTCCCTGTTTTTTGGTTTTGCTTTTGAAATTCCTTTTTATAGTGGGTTTGAGCTGATTCTCGCTGCCATGTTTATGCCACTCTAGACACACTTGATTCCCTTATGGAGACATATCAATACATAGGTTTTAAGATTCTTACTAGTCAGATATATTCCTCTTTGGGAAATATGGGGTTTTGAGTCTCTTTCACTAAGGAAGGTGTCGGTCTTGTCAATTCCAAAGTTGGTTTTTGAAACGGTCCGTGTGCTTATATCAAACTCTGGTTTTATGCATCACCCCACCTCTCCTTCCCCTTTATGCAGGCATAAGAGTGTTTTCAAAATGTGAGACTCTGTTCTCTTTCCTAACACAATTCACGTGTAGCCATGTTTACAGGATCTTCATAAGTGATATCTTATGATAAGTTTCTTTTTCTGTGTGACTTATTTCACTTAGAATCATCGTACCTGAATCCACTCACTTTGCTGCTACTGGTCTTATGACATTGATTTCATGGCTGAGGGATATTCCATCGTACGTAAGTACCACAATGTTTTGAACCATTTTTATATTTCCTGGGATATTTAAGGTGTACCCAAGTTGAGGTTCTTGTAGTCAGTGCAGCCCTAAATTTGGAGGTGGCTCTTTCTTATTGATTTTCAGTTTTCCCAAGGTATATTCCCTAGACTGGAAGTGGCCTTGGCTCTGTAGCTCTGTTGTTTACTTGTTTTAGGGAACACAATGCACTCCTCCAGTGAGGCAGTTGGCAATTTACATCCCGCCCATCAGCATAACAAGGCTCCCAGTTCTCCAGGGCCTGTCTTGCCTTTCTGGTTTTTACACATTTTGTGGATGTCCCTTTTGACCGGTGGGAAGTGATACTTCTTTGTAGTGCAGATTTGCATTGCCCGCTTGCTTGCTTGGCCAAAAAGGGCGTATGCGTTTTCTCCTGAATATATTCAGGAGAAAACGCATACGCCCTTTTTGGCCAAGTGCACCATTGTCCAAGTTGTGCCCCTCTTCCTGTGCTTTACAGGCGATTCCAAGGTACCTCTTGAAATCTGTTTCCTGCTATTTTGCCTCGCTTTCAAGTCCGCCTCGTTGACTTCCCTCAACAGATTTTTGGACGATAGTTGTCCTTTATCACTCTGCCAGTTTGTGAATTGCTGTGCCCCTGAGCTCCATTTCTCAACTCGTTTTTTGTGAGCTGAACGCAAGTCCAAAATTTTGGATCATGTCCTATACTGGTTCCCGGTGGGTGGCTGAGACTTTGGTTAATTCTTCTTCCTGCCGGGAAATTAGAGTGACATGTGCCCGTCCAAATGCCTAACAGCTACTCTCTCATGGGTTCTCTCTCGTCCCTTCCATCCTCTGCCAAACTGGGAACCTGTGCAAACCAGGAGGTTAAAGGGCCTGTCTCTCCAAGTTGGGAGATTGATAGTAAGGCAGTTGGAAAGTCAAACTGGAGCACCAGGAGAGGGACTATTCGTTGAGTTTTAGAAACCTTTCGTATTCACAGTGTGTCCATTCTCTAGGTTTCCTGTACATGTTATAGCTGTAGTAATATTCCCTTGAACATGGAGAGTTGGGACCCATGGAATGGGGGCCATGCATTATTGCTTGAAAGGGTCTGCATTTGCTCACCCAATCTCACCAATCCTCTCAGTCCCAAGTGTCCAGCCTTATGCCACATCCAGCTGTCATTGTAGATAGGGTCTTTCCAGGTTTCCTCAGACACCCTGAAGGAATTGTAAAGAATTTCCCTGTTTTTTGGTTTTGCTTTTGAAATTCCTTTTTATAGTGGGTTTGAGCTGATTCTCGCTGCCATGTTTATGCCACTCTAGACACACTTGATTCCCTTATGGAGACATATCAATACATAGGTTTTAAGATTCTTACTAGTCAGATATATTCCTCTGTGGGAAATATGGGGTTTTGAGTCTCTTTCACTGAGGAAGGTGTCGGTCTTGTCAATTCCATAGTTGGTTTTTGAAACGGTCCCTGTGCTTATATCAAACTCTGGTTTTATGCATCACCCCACCTCTCCTTCCCCTTTATGCAGGCATAAGAGTGTTTTCTAAATGTGAGACTCTGTTCTCTTTCCTAACTCAGTTCACGTGTAGCCATGTTTACAGGATCTTCATAAGTGATATCTTATGATAAGTTTCTTTTTCTGTGTGACTTATTTCACTTAGAATCATCGTACCTGAATCCACTCACTTTGTTGCTACTGGTCTTATGACATTGATTTCATGGCTGAGGGATATTCCATCGTACGTAAGTACCACAATGTTTTGAACCATTTTTATATTTCCTGGGATATTTAAGGTGTACCCAAGTTGAGGTTCTTGTAGTCAGTGCAGCCCTAAATTTGGAGGTGGCTCTTTCTTATTGATTTTCAGTTTTCCCAAGGTATATTCCCTAGACTGGAAGTGGCCTTGGCTCTGTAGCTCTGTTGTTTACTTGTTTTAGGGAACACAATGCACTCCTCCAGTGAGGCAGTTGACAATTTACATCCCACCCATCAGCATAACAAGGCTCCCAGTTCCTCAGGGCCTGTCTTGCCTTTCTGGTTTTTACACATTTTGTGGATGTCCCTTTTGAACGGTGGGAAATGATACTTCTTTGTAGTGCAGATTTGCATTGCCCGCTTGCTTTCTTGGCCAAAAAGGGCGTATGCGTTTTCTGCTGAATATATTCAGGAGAAAACGCATACGCCCTTTTTGGCCAAGTGCACCATTGTCCAAGTTGTGCCCCTCTTCCTGTGCTTTACAGGCGATTCCAAGATACCTCTTGAAATCTGTTTCCTGCTATTTTGCCTCGCTTTCAAGTCCGCCTCGTTGACTTCCCTCAACAGATTTTTGGACGATAGTTGTCCTTTATCACTCTGCCAGTTTGTGAATTGCTGTGCCCCTGAGCTCCATTTCTCAACTCGTTTTTTGTGAGCTGAACGCAAGTCCAAAATTTTGGATCATGTCCTATACTGGTTCCCGGTGGGTGGCTGAGACTTTGGTTAATTCTTCTTACTGCCGGGAAATTAGAGTGACATGTGCCCGTCCAAATGCCTAACAGCTACTCTCTCATGGGTTCTCCCTCGTCCCTTCCATCCTCTGCCAAATTGGGAACCTGTGCAAACCAGGAGGTTAAAGGGCCTGTCTCTCCAAGTTGGGAGATTGATAGTAAGGCAGTTGGAAAGTCAAACTGGAGCACCAGGAGAGGGACTATTCGTTGAGTTTTAGAAACCTTTCGTATTCACAGTGTGTCCATTCTCTAGGTTTCCTGTACATGTTATAGCTGTAGTAATATTCCCTTGAACCTGGAGAGTTGGGACCCATGGAATGGGGGCCATGCATTATTGCTCGAAAGGGTCTGCATTTGCTCACCCAATCTCACCAATCCTCTCAGTCCCAAGTGCCCAGCCTTATGCCACATCCAGCTGTCATTGTAGATAGGGTCTTTCCAGGTTTCCTCAGACACCCTGAAGGAATTGTAAAGAATTTCCCTGTTTTTTGGTTTTGCTTTTGAAATTCCTTTTTATAGTGGGTTTGAGCTGATTCTCGCTGCCATGTTTATGCCACTCTAGACACACTTGATTCCCTTATGGAGTCATATCAATACATAGGTTTTAAGATTCTTACTAGTCAGATATATTCCTCTGCGGGAAATATGGGGTTTTGAGTCTCTTTCACTGAGGAAGGTGTAGGTCTTGTCTATTCCAAAGTTGGTTTTTGGAACGGTCCCTGTGCTTATATCAAACTCTGGTTTTATGCATCACCCCACCTCTCCATCCCCTTTATGCAGGCATAAGAGTGTTTTCTAAATGTGAGACTCTGTTCTCTTTCCTAACTCAGTTCACGTGTAGCCATGTTTACAGGATCTTCATAAGTGATATCTTATGATAAGTTTCTTTTTCTGTGTGACTTATTTCACTTAGAATCATCGTACCTGAATCCACTCACTTTGCTGCTACTGGTCTTATGACATTGATTTCATGGCTGAGGGATATTCCATCGTACGTAAGTACCACAATGTTTTGAACCATTTTTATATTTCCTGGGATATTTAAGGTGTACCCAAGTTGAGGTTCTTGTAGTCAGTGCAGCCCTAAATTTGGAGGTGGCTCTTTCTTATTGATTTTCAGTTTTCCCAAGGTATATTCCCTAGACTGGAAGTGGCCTTGGCTCTGTAGCTCTGTTGTTTACTTGTTTTAGGGAACACAATGCACTCCTCCAGTTAGGCAGTTGGCAGTTTACATCCCGCCCATCAGAATAACAAGGCTCCCAGTTCTCCAGGGCCTGTCTTGCCTTTCTGGTTTTTACACTTTTTGTGGATGTCCCTTTTGACCGGTGGGAAGTGATACTTCTTTGTAGTGCAGATTTGCATTGCCCGCTTGCTTGCTTGGCCAAAAAGGGCGTATGCGTTTTCTCCTGAATATATTCAGGAGAAAACGCATACGCCCTTTTTGGCCAAGTGCACCATTGTCCAAGTTGTGCCCCTCTTCCTGTGCTTTACAGGCGATTCCAAGGTACCTCTTGAAATCTGTTTCCTGCTATTTTGCCTCACTTTCAAGTCCGCCTCGTTGACTTCCCTCAACAGATTTTTGGACGATAGTTGTCCTTTATCACTGTGCCAGTTTGTGAATTGCTGTGCCCCTGAGCTCCATTTCTCAACTCGTTTTTTGTGAGCTGAACGCAAGTCCAAAATTTTGGATCATGTCCTATACTGGTTCCCGGTGGGTGGCTGAGACTTTGGTTAATTCTTCTTCCTGCCGGGAAATTAGAGTGACATGTGCCCGTCCAAATGCCTAACAGCTACTCTCTCATGGGTTCTCCCTCGTCCCTTCCATCCTCTGCCAAATTGGGAACCTGTGCAAACCAGGAGGTTAAAGGGCCTGTCTCTCCAAGTTGGGAGATTGATAGTAAGGCAGTTGGAAAGTCAAACTGGAGCACCAGGAGAGGGACTATTCGTTGAGTTTTAGAAACCTTTCGTATTCACAGTGTGTCCATTCTCTAGGTTTCCTGTACATGTTATAGCTGTAGTAATATTCCCTTGAACCTGGAGAGTTGGGACCCATGGAATGGGGGCCATGCATTATTGCTTGAAAGGGTCTGCATTTGCTCACCCAATCTCACCAATCCTCTCAGTCCCAAGTGTCCAGCCTTATGCCACATCCAGCTGTCATTGTAGATAGGGTCTTTCCAGGTTTCCTCAGACACCCTGAAGGAATTGTAAAGAATTTCCCTGTTTTTTGGTTTTGCTTTTGAAATTCCTTTTTATAGTGGGTTTGAGCTGATTCTCGCTGCCATGTTTATGCCACTCTAGACACACTTGATTCCCTTATGGAGACATATCAATACATAGGTTTTAAGATTCTTACTAGTCAGATATATTCCTCTGTGGGAAATATGGGGTTTTGAGTCTCTTTCAGTAAGGAAGGTGTCGGTCTTGTCAATTCCAAAGTTGGTTTTTGAAACGGTCCGTGTGCTTATATCAAACTCTGGTTTTATGCATCACCCCACCTCTCCTTCCCCTTTATGCAGGCATAAGAGTGTTTTCTAAATGTGAGACTCTGTTCTCTTTCCTAACTCAATTCACGTGTAGCCATGTTTACAGGATCTTCATAAGTGATATCTTATGATAAGTTTCTTTTTCTGTGTGACTTATTTCACTTAGAATCATCGTACCTGAATCCACTCACTTTGCTGCTACTGGTCTTATGACATTGATTTCATGGCTGAGGGATATTCCATCGTACGTAAGTACCACAATGTTTTGAACCATTTTTATATTTCCTGGGATATTTAAGGTGTACCCAAGTTGAGGTTCTTGTAGTCAGTGCAGCCCTAAATTTGGAGGTGGCTCTTTCTTATTGATTTTCAGTTTTCCCAAGGTATATTCCCTAGACTGGAAGTGGCCTTGGCTCTGTAGCTCTGTTGTTTACTTGTTTTAGGGAACACAATGCACTCCTCCAGTGAGGCAGTTGGCAGTTTACATCCCGCCAATCAGCATAACAAGGCTCCCAGTTCTCCAGGGCCTGTCTTGCCTTTCTGGTTTTTACACATTTTGTGGATGTCCCTTTTGGCCGGTGGGAAGTGATACTCCTTTGTAGTGCAGATTTGCATTGCCCGCTTGCTTGCTTGGCCAAAAAGGGCGTATGCGTTTTCTCCTGAATATATTCAGGAGAAAACGCATACGCCCTTTTTGGCCAAGTGCACCATTGTCCAAGTTGTGTCCCTCTTCCTGTGCTTTACAGGCGATTCCAAGGTACCTCTTGAAATCTGTTTCCTGCTATTTTGCCTCGCTTTCAAGTCCGCCTCGTTGACTTCCCTCAACAGATTTTTGGACGATAGTTGTCCTTTATCACTCTGCCAGTTTGTGAATTGCTGTGCCCCTGAGCTCCATTTCTCAACTCGTTTTTTGTGAGCTGAACGCAAGTCCAAAATTTTGGATCATGTCCTATACTGGTTCCCGGTGGGTGGCTGAGACTTTGGTTAATTCTTCTTCCTGCCGGGAAATTAGAGTGACATGTGCCCGTCCAAATGCCTAACAGCTACTCTCTCATGGGTTCTCTCTCGTCCCTTCCATGCTCTGCCAAATTGGGAACCTGTGCAAACCAGGAGGTTAAAGGGCCTGTCTCTCCAAGTTGGGAGATTGATAGTAAGGCAGTTGGAAAGTCAAACTGGAGCACCAGGAGAGGGACTATTCGTTGAGTTTTAGAAACCTTTCGTATTCACAGTGTGTCCATTCTCTAGGTTTCCTGTACATGTTATAGCTGTAGTAATATTCCCTTGAACATGGAGAGTTGGGACCCATGGAATGGGGGCCATGCATTATTGCTTGAAAGAGTCTGCATTCGCTCACCCAATCTCACCAATCCTCTCAGTCCCAAGTGTCCAGCCTTATGCCACATCCAGCTGTCATTGTAGATAGGGTCTTTCCAGGTTTCCTCAGACACCCTGAAGGAATTGTAAAGAATTTCCCTGTTTTTTGGTTTTGCTTTTGAAATTCCTTTTTATAGTGGGTTTGAGCTGATTCTCGCTGCCATGTTTATGCCACTCTAGACACACTTGATTCCCTTATAGAGACATATCAATACATAGGTTTTAAGATTCTTACTAGTCAGATATATTCCTCTGTGGGAAATATGGGGTTTTGAGTCTCTTTCACTGAGGAAGGTGTCGGTCTTGTCAATTCCAAAGTTGGTTTTTGAAACGGTCCCTGTGCTTATATCAAACTCTGGTTTTATGCATCACCCCACCTCTCCTTCCCCTTTATGCAGGCATAAGAGTGTTTTCTAAATGTGAGACTCTGTTCTCTTTCCTAACTCAGTTCACGTGTAGCCATGTTTACAGGATCTTCATAAGTGATATCTTATGATAAGTTTCTTTTTCTGTGTGACTTATTTCACTTAGAATCATCGTACCTGAATCCACTCACTTTGTTGCTACTGGTCTTATGACATTGATTTCATGGCTGAGGGATATTCCATCGTACGTAAGTACCACAATGTTTTGAACCATTTTTATATTTCCTGGGATATTTAAGGTGTACCCAAGTTGAGGTTCTTGTAGTCAGTGCAGCCCTAAATTTGGAGGTGGCTCTTTCTTATTGATTTTCAGTTTTCCCAAGGTATATTCCCTAGACTGGAAGTGGCCTTGGCTCTGTAGCTCTGTTGTTTACTTGTTTTAGGGAACACAATGCACTCCTCCAGTGAGGCAGTTGGCAATTTACATCCCACCCATCAGCATAACAAGGCTCCCAGTTCCTCAGGGCCTGTCTTGCCTTTCTGGTTTTTACACATTTTGTGGATGTCCCTTTTGACCGGTGGGAAATGATACTTCATTGTAGTGCAGATTTGCATTGCCCGCTTGCTTGCTTGGCCAAAAAGGGCGTATGCGTTTTCTCCTGAATATATTCAGGAGAAAACGCATACGCCCTTTTTGGCCAAGTGCACCATTGTCCAAGTTGTGCCCCTCTTCCTGTGCTTTACAGGCGATTCCAAGGTACCTCTTGAAATCTGTTTCCTGCTATTTTGCCTCACTTTCAAGTCCGCCTCGTTGACTTCCCTCAACAGATTTTTGGACGATAGTTGTCCTTTATCACTGTGCCAGTTTGTGAATTGCTGTGCCCCTGAGCTCCATTTCTCAACTCGTTTTTTGTGAGCTGAACGCAAGTCCAAAATTTTGGATCATGTCCTATACTGGTTCCCGGTGGGTGGCTGAGACTTTGGTTAATTCTTCTTCCTGCCGGGAAATTAGAGTGACATGTGCCCGTCCAAATGCCTAACAGCTACTCTCTCATGGGTTCTCCCTCGTCCCTTCCATCCTCTGCCAAATTGGGAACCTGTGCAAACCAGGAGGTTAAAGGGCCTGTCTCTCCAAGTTGGGAGATTGATAGTAAGGCAGTTGGAAAGTCAAACTGGAGCACCAGGAGAGGGACTATTCGTTGAGTTTTAGAAACCTTTCGTATTCACAGTGTGTCCATTCTCTAGGTTTCCTGTACATGTTATAGCTGTAGTAATATTCCCTTGAACCTGGAGAGTTGGGACCCATGGAATGGGGGCCATGCATTATTGCTTGAAAGGGTCTGCATTTGCTCACCCAATCTCACCAATCCTCTCAGTCCCAAGTGTCCAGCCTTATGCCACATCCAGCTGTCATTGTAGATAGGGTCTTTCCAGGTTTCCTCAGACACCCTGAAGGAATTGTAAAGAATTTCCCTGTTTTTTGGTTTTGCTTTTGAAATTCCTTTTTATAGTGGGTTTGAGCTGATTCTCGCTGCCATGTTTATGCCACTCTAGACACACTTGATTCCCTTATGGAGACATATCAATACATAGGTTTTAAGATTCTTACTAGTCAGATATATTCCTCTGTGGGAAATATGGGGTTTTGAGTCTCTTTCAGTAAGGAAGGTGTCGGTCTTGTCAATTCCAAAGTTGGTTTTTGAAACGGTCCGTGTGCTTATATCAAACTCTGGTTTTATGCATCACCCCACCTCTCCTTCCCCTTTATGCAGGCATAAGAGTGTTTTCTAAATGTGAGACTCTGTTCTCTTTCCTAACTCAATTCACGTGTAGCCATGTTTACAGGATCTTCATAAGTGATATCTTATGATAAGTTTCTTTTTCTGTGTGACTTATTTCACTTAGAATCATCGTACCTGAATCCACTCACTTTGCTGCTACTGGTCTTATGACATTGATTTCATGGCTGAGGGATATTCCATCGTACGTAAGTACCACAATGTTTTGAACCATTTTTATATTTCCTGGGATATTTAAGGTGTACCCAAGTTGAGGTTCTTGTAGTCAGTGCAGCCCTAAATTTGGAGGTGGCTCTTTCTTATTGATTTTCAGTTTTCCCAAGGTATATTCCCTAGACTGGAAGTGGCCTTGGCTCTGTAGCTCTGTTGTTTACTTGTTTTAGGGAACACAATGCACTCCTCCAGTGAGGCAGTTGGCAATTTACATCCCGCCCATCAGCATAACAAGGCTCCCAGTTCTCCAGGGCCTGTCTTGCCTTTCTGGTTTTTACACATTTTGTGGATGTCCCTTTTGACCGGTGGGAAGTGATACTTCTTTGTAGTGCAGATTTGCATTGCCCGCTTGCTTGCTTGGCCAAAAAGGGCGTATGCGTTTTCTCCTGAATATATTCAGGAGAAAACGCATACGCCCTTTTTGGCCAAGTGCACCATTGTCCAAGTTGTGCCCCTCTTCCTGTGCTTTACAGGCGATTCCAAGGTACCTCTTGAAATCTGTTTCCTGCTATTTTGCCTCACTTTCAAGTCCGCCTCGTTGACTTCCCTCAACAGATTTTTGGACGATAGTTGTCCTTTATCACTCTGCCAGTTTGTGAATTGCTGTGCCCCTGAGATCCATTTCTCAACTCGTTTTTTGTGAGCTGAACGCAAGTCCAAAATTTTGGATCATGTCCTATACTGGTTCCCGGTGGGTGGCTGAGACTTTGGTTAATTCTTCTTCCTGCCGGGAAATTAGAGTGACATGTGCCCGTCCAAATGCCTAACAGCTACTCTCTCATGGGTTCTCCCTCGTCCCTTCCATCCTCTGCCAAATTGGGAACCTGTGCAAACCAGGAGGTTAAAGGGCCTGTCTCTCCAAGATGGGAGATTGATAGTAAGGCAGTTGGAAAGTCAAACTGGAGCACCAGGAGAGGGACTATTCGTTGAGTTTTAGAAACCTTTCGTATTCACAGTGTGTCCATTCTCTAGGTTTCCTGTACATGTTATAGCTGTAGTAATATTCCCTTGAACCTGGAGAGTTGGGACCCATGGAATGGGGGCCATGCATTATTGCTTGAAAGGGTCTGCATTTGCTCACCCAATCTCACCAATCCTCTCAGTCCCAAGTGTCCAGCCTTATGCCACATCCAGCTGTCATTGTAGATAGGGTCTTTCCAGGTTTCCTCAGACACCCTGAAGGAATTGTAAAGAATTTCCCTGTTTTTTGGTTTTGCTTTTGAAATTCCTTTTTATAGTGGGTTTGAGCTGATTCTCGCTGCCATGTTTATGCCACTCTAGACACACTTGATTCCCTTATGGAGACATATCAATACATAGGTTTTAAGATTCTTACTAGTCAGATATATTCCTCTGTGGGAAATATGGGGTTTTGAGTCTCTTTCACTGAGGAAGGTGTAGGTCTTGTCTATTCCAAAGTTGGTTTTTGAAACGGTCCCTGTGCTTATATCAAACTCTGGTTTTATGCATCACCCCACCTCTCCTTCCCCTTTATGCAGGCATAAGAGTGTTTTCTAAATGTGAGACTCTGTTCTCTTTCCTAACTCAGTTCATGTGTAGCCATGTTTACAGGATCTTCATAAGTGATATCTTATGATAAGTTTCTTTTTCTGTGTGACTTATTTCACTTAGAATCATCGTACCTGAATCCACTCACTTTGCTGCTACTGGTCTTATGACATTGATTTCATGGCTGAGGGATATTCCATCGTACGTAAGTACCACAATGTTTTGAACCATTTTTATATTTCCTGGGATATTTAAGGTGTACCCAAGTTGAGGTTCTTGTAGTCAGTGCAGCCCTAAATTTGGAGGTGGCTCTTTCTTATTGATTTTCAGTTTTCCCAAGGTATATTCCCTAGACTGGAAGTGGCCTTGGCTCTGTAGCTCTGTTGTTTACTTGTTTTAGGGAACACAATGCACTCCTCCAGTGAGGCAGTTGGCAGTTTACATCCCGCCCATCAGCATAACAAGGCTCCCAGTTCTCCAGGGCCTGTCTTGCCTTTCTGGTTTTTACACATTTTGTGGATGTCCCTTTTGACCGGTGGGAAGTGATACTTCTTTGTAGTGCAGATTTGCATTGCCCGCTTGCTTGCTTGGCCAAAAAGGGCGTATGCGTTTTCTCCTGAATATATTCAGGAGAAAACGAATACGCTCTTTTTGGCCAAGTGCACCATTGTCCAAGTTGTGCCCCTCTTCCTGTGCTTTACAGGCGATTCCAACGTACCTCTTGAAATCTGTTTCCTGCTATTTTGCCTCACTTTCAAGTCCGCCTCGTTGACTTCCCTCAACAGATTTTTGGACGATAGTTGTCCTTTATCACTCTGCCAGTTTGTGAATTGCTGTGCCCCTGAGCTCCATTTCTCAACTCGTTTTTTGTGAGCTGAACGCAAGTCCAAAATTTTGGATCATGTCCTATACTGGTTCCCGGTGGGTGGCTGAGACTTTGGTTAATTCTTCTTCCTGCCGGGAAATTAGAGTAACATGTGCCCGTCCAAATGCCTAACAGCTACTCTCTCATGGGTTCTCCCTCGTCCCTTCCATCCTCTGCCAAATTGGGAACCTGTGCAAACCAGGAGGTTAAAGGGCCTGTCTCTCCAAGTTGGGAGATTGATAGTAAGGCAGTTGGAAAGTCAAACTGGAGCACCAGGAGAGGGACTATTCGTTGAGTTTTAGAAACCTTTCGTATTCACAGTGTGTCCATTCTCTAGGTTTCCTGTACATGTTATAGCTGTAGTAATATTCCCTTGAACCTGGAGAGTTGGGACCCATGGAATGGGGGCCATGCATTATTGCTTGAAAGGGTCTGCATTTGCTCACCCAATCTCACCAATCCTCTCAGTCCCAAGTGTCCAGCCTTATGCCACATCCAGCTGTCATTGTAGATAGTGTCTTTCCAGGTTTCCTCAGACACCCTGAAGGAATTGTAAAGAATTTCCCTGTTTTTTGGTTTTGCTTTTGAAATTCCTTTTTATAGTGGGTTTGAGCTGATTCTCGCTGCCATGTTTATGCCACTCTAGACACACTTGATTCCCTTATGGAGACATATCAATACATAGGTTTTAAGATTCTTACTAGTCAGATATATTCCTCTGTGGGAAATATGGGGTTTTGAGTCTCTTTCACTGAGGAAGGTGTAGGTCTTGTCTATTCCAAAGTTGGTTTTTGAAACGGTCCCTGTGCTTATATCAAACTCTGGTTTTATGCATCACCCCACCTCTCCTTCCCCTTTATGCAGGCATAAGAGTGTTTTCTAAATGTGAGACTCTGTTCTCTTTCCTAACTCAGTTCACGTGTAGCCATGTTTACAGGATCTTCATAAGTGATATCTTATGATAAGTTTCTTTTTCTGTGTGACTTATTTCACTTAGAATCATCGTACCTGAATCCACTCACTTTGCTGCTACTGGTCTTATGACATTGATTTCATGGCTGAGGGATATTCCATCGTACGTAAGTACCACAATGTTTTGAACCATTTTTATATTTCCTGGGATATTTAAGGTGTACCCAAGTTGAGGTTCTTGTAGTCAGTGCAGCCCTAAATTTGGAGGTGGCTCTTTCTTATTGATTTTCAGTTTTCCCAAGGTATATTCCCTAGACTGGAAGTGGCCTTGGCTCTGTAGCTCTGTTGTTTACTTGTTTTAGGGAACACAATGCACTCCTCCAGTGAGGCAGTTGGCAATTTACATCCCGCCCATCAGCATAACAAGGCTCCCAGTTCTCCAGGGCCTGTCTTGCCTTTCTGGTTTTTACACATTTTGTGGATGTCCCTTTTGACCGGTGGGAAGTGATACTTCTTTGTAGTGCAGATTTGCATTGCCCGCTTGCTTGCTTGGCCAAAAAGGGCGTATGCGTTTTCTCCTGAATATATTCAGGAGAAAACGCATACGCCATTTTTGGCCAAGTGCACCATTGTCCAAGTTGTGCCCCTCTTCCTGTGCTTTACAGGCGATTCCAACGTACCTCTTGAAATCTGTTTCCTGCTATTTTGCCTCGCTTTCAAGTCCGCCTTGTTGACTTCCCTCAACAGATTTTTGGACGATAGTTGTCCTTTATCACTCTGCCAGTTTGTGAATTGCTGTGCCCCTGAGCTCCATTTCTCAACTCGTTTTTTGTGAGCTGAACGCAAGTCCAAAATTTTGGATCATGTCCTATACTGGTTCCCGGTGGGTGGCTGAGACTTTGGTTAATTCTTCTTACTGCCGGGAAATTAGAGTGACATGTGCCCGTCCAAATGCCTAACAGCTACTCTCTCATGGGTTCTCCCTCGTCCCTTCCATCCTCTGCCAAATTGGGAACCTGTGCAAACCAGGAGGTTAAAGGGCCTGTCTCTCCAAGTTGGGAGATTGATAGTAAGGCAGTTGGAAAGTCAAACTGGAGCACCAGGAGAGGGACTATTCGTTGAGTTTTAGAAACCTTTCGTATTCACAGTGTGTCCATTCTCTAGGTTTCCTGTACATGTTATAGCTGTAGTAATATTCCCTTGAACCTGGAGAGTTGGGACCCATGGAATGGGGGCCATGCATTATTGCTTGAAAGGGTCTGCATTTGCTCACCCAATCTCACCAATCCTCTCAGTCCCAAGTGTCCAGCCTTATGCCACATCCAGCTGTCATTGTAGACAGGGTCTTTCCAGGTTTCCTCAGACACCCTGAAGGAATTGTAAAGAATTTCCCTGTTTTTTGGTTTTGCTTTTGAAATTCCTTTTTATAGTGGGTTTGAGCTGATTCTCGCTGCCATGTTTATGCCACTCTAGACACACTTGATTCCCTTATGGAGTCATATCAATACATAGGTTTTAAGATTCTTACTAGTCAGATATATTCCTCTGCGGGAAATATGGGGTTTTGAGTCTCTTTCACTGAGGAAGGTGTAGGTCTTGTCTATTCCAAAGTTGGTTTTTGGAACGGTCCCTGTGCTTATATCAAACTCTGGTTTTATGCATCACCCCACCTCTCCTTCCCCTTTATGCAGGCATAAGAGTGTTTTCTAAATGTGAGACACTGTTCTCTTTCCTAACTCAGTTCACATGTAGCCGTGTTTACAGGATCTTCATAAGTGATATCTTATGATAAGTTTCTTTTTCTGTGTGACTTATTTCACTTAGAATCATCGTACCTGAATCCACTCACTTGGCTGCTACTGGTCTTATGACATTGATTTCATGGCTGAGGAATATTCCATCGTACGTAAGTACCACAATGTTTTGAACCATTTTTATATTTCCTGGGATATTTAAGGTGTACCCAAGTTGAGGTTCTTGTAGCCAGTGCAGCCCTAAATTTGGAGGTGGCTCTTTCTTTTTGATTTTCAGTTTTCCCCAGGTATATTCCCTAGACTGGAAGTGGCCTTGGCTCTGTAGCTCTGTTGTTTACTTGTTTTAGGGAACACAATGCACTCCTCCAGTGAGGCAGTTGGCAATTTACATCCCGCCCATCAGCATAACAAGGCTCCCTGTTCTCCAGGGCCTGTCTTGCCTTTCTGGTTTTTACACATTTTGTGGATGTCCCTTTTGACCGGTGGGAAGTGATACTTCTTTGTAGTGCAGATTTGCATTGCCCGCTTGCTTGCTTGGCCAAAAAGGGCGTATGCGTTTTCTCCTGAATATATTCAGGAGAAAACGCATACGCCCTTTTTGGCCAAGTGCACCATTGTCCAAGTTGTGCCCCTCTTCCTGTGCTTTACAGGCGATTCCAACGTACCTCTTGAAATCTGTTTCCTGCTATTTTGCCTCACTTTCAAGTCCGCCTCGTTGACTTCCCTCAACAGATTTTTGGACGATAGTTGTCCTTTATCACTCTGCCAGTTTGTGAATTGCTGTGCCCCTGAGATCCATTTCTCAACTCGTTTTTTGTGAGCTGAACGCAAGTCCAAAATTTTGGATCATGTCCTATACTGGTTCCCGGTGGGTGGCTGAGACTTTGGTTAATTCTTCTTCCTGCCGGGAAATTAGAGTGACATGTGCCCGTCCAAATGCCTAACAGCTACTCTCTCATGGGTTCTCCCTCGTCCCTTCCATCCTCTGCCAAATTGGGAACCTGTGCAAACCAGGAGGTTAAAGGGCCTGTCTCTCCAAGTTGGGAGATTGATAGTAAGGCAGTTGGAAAGTCAAACTGGAGCACCAGGAGAGGGACTATTCGTTGAGTTTTAGAAACCTTTCGTATTCACAGTGTGTCCATTCTCTAGGTTTCCTGTACATGTTATAGCTGTAGTAATATTCCCTTGAACCTGGAGAGTTGGGACCCATGGAATGGGGGCCATGCATTATTGCTCGAAAGGGTCTGCATTTGCTCACCCAATCTCACCAATCCTCTCAGTCCCAAGTGCCCAGCCTTATGCCACATCCAGCTGTCATTGTAGATAGGGTCTTTCCAGGTTTCCTCAGACACCCTGAAGGAATTGTAAAGAATTTCCCTGTTTTTTGGTTTTGCTTTTGAAATTCCTTTTTATAGTGGGTTTGAGCTGATTCTCGCTGCCATGTTTATGCCACTCTAGACACACTTGATTCCCTTATGGAGTCATATCAATACATAGGTTTTAAGATTCTTACTAGTCAGATATATTCCTCTGCGGGAAATATGGGGTTTTGAGTCTCTTTCACTGAGGAAGGTGTAGGTCTTGTCTATTCCAAAGTTGGTTTTTAGAACGGTCCCTGTGCTTATATCAAACTCTGGTTTTATGCATCACCCCACCTCTCCATCCCCTTTATGCAGGCATAAGAGTGTTTTCTAAATGTGAGACTCTGTTCTCTTTCCTAACTCAGTTCACGTGTAGCCATGTTTACAGGATCTTCATAAGTGATATCTTATGATAAGTTTCTTTTTCTGTGTGACTTATTTCACTTAGAATCATCGTACCTGAATCCACTCACTTTGCTGCTACTGGTCTTATGACATTGATTTCATGGCTGAGGGATATTCCATCGTACGTAAGTACCACAATGTTTTGAACCATTTTTATATTTCCTGGGATATTTAAGGTGTACCCAAGTTGAGGTTCTTGTAGTCAGTGCAGCCCTAAATTTGGAGGTGGCTCTTTCTTATTGATTTTCAGTTTTCCCAAGGTATATTCCCTAGACTGGAAGTGGCCTTGGCTCGGTAGCTCTGTTGTTTACTTGTTTTAGGGAACACAATGCACTCCTCCAGTTAGGCAGTTTGCAGTTTACATCCCGCCCATCAGCATAACAAGGCTCCCAGTTCTCCAGGGCCTGTCTTGCCTTTCTGGTTTTTACACTTTTTGTGGATGTCCCTTTTGACCGATGAGAAGTGATACTTCTTTGTAGTGCAGATTTGCATTGCCCGCTTGCTTGCTTGGCCAAAAAGGGCGTATGCGTTTTCTCCTGAATATATTCAGGAGAAAACGCATACGCCCTTTTTGGCCAAGTGCACCATTGTCCAAGTTGTGCCCCTCTTCCTGTGCTTTACAGGCGATTCCAAGGTACCTCTTGAAATCTGTTTCCTGCTATTTTGCCTCACTTTCAAGTCCGCCTCGTTGACTTCCCTCAACAGATTTTTGGACGATAGTTGTCCTTTATCACTGTGCCAGTTTGTGAATTGCTGTGCCCCTGAGCTCCATTTCTCAACTCGTTTTTTGTGAGCTGAACGCAAGTCCAAAATTTTGGATCATGTCCTATACTGGTTCCCGGTGGGTGGCTGAGACTTTGGTTAATTCTTCTTCCTGCCGGGAAATTAGAGTGACATGTGCCCGTCCAAATGCCTAACAGCTACTCTCTCATGGGTTCTCCCTCGTCCCTTCCATCCTCTGCCAAATTGGGAACCTGTGCAAACCAGGAGGTTAAAGGGCCTGTCTCTCCAAGTTGGGAGATTGATAGTAAGGCAGTTGGAAAGTCAAACTGGAGCACCAGGAGAGGGACTATTCGTTGAGTTTTAGAAACCTTTCGTATTCACAGTGTGTCCATTCTCTAGGTTTCCTGTACATGTTATAGCTGTAGTAATATTCCCTTGAACCTGGAGAGTTGGGACCCATGGAATGGGGGCCATGCATTATTGCTCGAAAGGGTCTGCATTTGCTCACCCAATCTCACCAATCCTCTCAGTCCCAAGTGCCCAGCCTTATGCCACATCCAGCTGTCATTGTAGATAGGGTCTTTCCAGGTTTCCTCAGACACCCTGAAGGAATTGTAAAGAATTTCCCTGTTTTTTGGTTTTGCTTTTGAAATTCCTTTTTATAGTGGGTTTGAGCTGATTCTCGCTGCCATGTTTATGCCACTCTAGACACACTTGATTCCCTTATGGAGACATATCAATACATAGGTTTTAAGATTCTTACTAGTCAGATATATTCCTCTGTGGGAAATATGGGGTTTTGAGTCTCTTTCAGTAAGGAAGGTGTCGGTCTTGTCAATTCCAAAGTTGGTTTTTGAAACGGTCCATGTGCTTATATCAAACTCTGGTTTTATGCATCACCCCACCTCTCCATCCCCTTTATGCAGGCATAAGAGTGTTTTCTAAATGTGAGACTCTGTTCTCTTTCCTAACTCAATTCACGTGTAGCCATGTTTACAGGATCTTCATAAGTGATATCTTATGATAAGTTTCTTTTTCTGTGTGACTTATTTCACTTAGAATCATTGTACCTGAATCCACTCACTTTGCTGCTACTGGTCTTATGACATTGATTTCATGGCTGAGGGATATTCCATCGTACGTAAGTACCACAATGTTTTGAACCATTTTTATATTTCCTGGGATATTTAAGGTGTACCCAAGTTGAGGTTCTTGTAGTCAGTGCAGCCCTAAATTTGGAGGTGGCTCTTTCTTATTGATTTTCAGTTTTCCCAAGGTATATTCCCTAGACTGGAAGTGGCCTTGGCTCTGTAGCTCTGTTGTTTACTTGTTTTAGGGAACACAATGCACTCCTCCAGTGAGGCAGTTGGCAATTTACATCCCACCCATCAGCATAACAAGGCTCCCAGTTCTCCAGGGCCTGTCTTGCCTTTCTGGTTTTTACACATTTTGTGGATGTCCCTTTTGACCGGTGGGAAGTGACACTTCTTTGTAGTGCAGATTTGCATTTCCCGCTTGCTTGCTTGGCCAAAAAGGGCGTATGCGTTTTCTCCTGAATATATTCAGGAGAAAACGCATACGCCCTTTTTGGCCAAGTGCACCATTGTCCAAGTTGTGCCCCTCTTCCTGTGCTTTACAGGCGATTCCAAGGTACCTCTTGAAATCTGTTTCCTGCTATTTTGCCTCACTTTCAAGTCCGCCTCGTTGACTTCCCTCAACAGATTTTTGGACGATAGTTGTCCTTTATCACTGTGCCAGTTTGTGAATTGCTGTGCCCCTGAGCTCCATTTCTCAACTCGTTTTTTGTGAGCTGAACGCAAGTCCAAAATTTTGGATCATGTCCTATACTGGTTCCCGGTGGGTGGCTGAGACTTTGTTTAATTCTTCTTCCTGCCGGGAAATTAGAGTGACATGTGCCCGTCCAAATGCCTAACAGCTACTCTCTCATGGGTTCTCCCTCGTCCCTTCCATCCTCTGCCAAATTGGGAACCTGTGCAAACCAGGAGGTTAAAGGGCCTGTCTCTCCAAGTTGGGAGATTGATAGTAAGGCAGTTGGAAAGTCAAACTGGAGCACCAGGAGAGGGACTATTCGTTGAGTTTTAGAAACCTTTCGTATTCACAGTGTGTCCATTCTCTAGGTTTCCTGTACATGTTATAGCTGTAGTAATATTCCCTTGAACCTGGAGAGTTGGGACCCATGGAATGGGGGCCATGCATTATTGCTTGAAAGGGTCTGCATTTGCTCACCCAATCTCACCAATCCTCTCAGTCCCAAGTGTCCAGCCTTATGCCACATCCAGCTGTCATTGTAGATAGGGTCTTTCCAGGTTTCCTCAGACACCCTGAAGGAATTGTAAAGAATTTCCCTGTTTTTTGGTTTTGCTTTTGAAATTCCTTTTTATAGTGGGTTTGAGCTGATTCTCGCTGCCATGTTTATGCCACTCTAGACACACTTGATTCCCTTATGGAGACATATCAATACATAGGTTTTAAGATTCTTACTAGTCAGATATATTCCTCTGTGGGAAATATGGGGTTTTGAGTCTCTTTCACTGAGGAAGGTGTAGGTCTTGTCTATTCCAAAGTTGGTTTTTGAAACGGTCCCTGTGCTTATATCAAACTCTGGTTTTATGCATCACCCCACCTCTCCTTCCCCTTTATGCAGGCATAAGAGTGTTTTCTAAATGTGAGACTCTGTTCTCTTTCCTAACTCAGTTCATGTGTAGCCATGTTTACAGGATCTTCATAAGTGATATCTTATGATAAGTTTCTTTTTCTGTGTGACTTATTTCACTTAGAATCATCGTACCTGAATCCACTCACTTTGCTGCTACTGGTCTTATGACATTGATTTCATGGCTGAGGGATATTCCATCGTACGTATGTACCACAATGTTTTGAACCATTTTTATATTGCCTGGGATATTTAAGGTGTACCCAAGTTGAGGTTCTTGTAGTCCGTGCAGCCCTAAATTTGGAGGTGGCTCTTTCTTATTGATTTTCAGTTTTCCCAAGGTATATTCCCTAGACTGGAAGTGGCCTTGGCTCTGTAGCTCTGTTGTTTACTTGTTTTAGGGAACACAATGCACTCCTCCAGTGAGGCAGTTGGCAATTTACCTCCCGCCCATCAGCATAACAAGGCTCCCAGTTCTCCAGGGCCTGTCTTGCCTTTCTGGTTTTTACACATTTTGTGGATGTCCCTTTTGACCGGTGGGAAGTGATACTTCTTTGTAGTGCAGATTTGCATTGCCCGCTTGCTTGCTTGGCCAAAAAGGGCGTATGCGTTTTCTCCTGAATATATTCAGGAGAAAACGCATACGCCCTTTTTGGCCAAGTGCACCATTGTCCAAGTTGTGCCCCTCTTCCTGTGCTTTACAGGCGATTCCAACGTACCTCTTGAAATCTGTTTCCTGCTATTTTGCCTCGCTTTCAAGTCCGCCTCGTTGACTTCCCTCAACAGATTTTTGGACGATAGTTGTCCTTTATCACTCTGCCAGTTTGTGAATTGCTGTGCCCCTGAGCTCCATTTCTCAACTCGTTTTTTGTGAGCTGAACGCAAGTGCAAAATTTTGGATCATGTCCTATACTGGTTCCCGGTGGGTGGCTGAGACTTTGGTTAATTCTTCTTCCTTCTGGGAAATTAGAGTGACATGTGCCCGTCCAAATGCCTAACAGCTACTCTCTCATGGGTTCTCCCTCGTCCCTTCCATCCTCTGCCAAATTGGGAACCTGTGCAAACCAGGAGGTTAAAGGGCCTGTCTCTCCAAGTTGGGAGATTGATAGTAAGGCAGTTGGAAAGTCAAACTGGAGCACCAGGAGAGGGACTATTCGTTGAGTTTTAGAAACCTTTCGTATTCACAGTGTGTCCATTCTCTAGGTTTCCTGTACATGTTATAGCTGTAGTAATATTCCCTTGAACCTGGAGAGTTGGGACCCATGGAATGGGGGCCATGCATTATTGCTCGAAAGGGTCTGCATTTGCTCACCCAATCTCACCAATCCTCTCAGTCCCAAGTGCCCAGCCTTATGCCACATCCAGCTGTCATTGTAGATAGGGTCTTTCCAGGTTTCCTCAGACACCCTGAAGGAATTGTAAAGAATTTCCCTGTTTTTTGGTTTTGCTTTTGAAATTCCTTTTTATAGTGGGTTTGAGCTGATTCTCGCTGCCATGTTTATGCCACTCTAGACACACTTGATTCCCTTATGGAGTCATATCAATACATAGGTTTTAAGATTCTTACTAGTCAGATATATTCCTCTGCGGGAAATATGGGGTTTTGAGTCTCTTTCACTGAGGAAGGTGTAGGTCTTGTCTATTCCAAAGTTGGTTTTTGGAACGGTCCCTGTGCTTATATCAAACTCTGGTTTTATGCATCACCCCACCTCTCCATCCCCTTTATGCAGGCATAAGAGTGTTTTCTAAATGTGAGACTCTGTTCTCTTTCCTAACTCAGTTCACGTGTAGCCATGTTTACAGGATCTTCATAAGTGATATCTTATGATAAGTTTCTTTTTCTGTGTGACTTATTTCACTTAGAATCATCGTACCTGAATCCACTCACTTTGCTGCTACTGGTCTTATGACATTGATTTCATGGCTGAGGGATATTCCATCGTACGTAAGTACCACAATGTTTTGAACCATTTTTATATTTCCTGGGATATTTAAGGTGTACCCAAGTTGAGGTTCTTGTAGTCAGTGCAGCCCTAAATTTGGAGGTGGCTCTTTCTTATTGATTTTCAGTTTTCCCAAGGTATATTCCCTAGACTGGAAGTGGCCTTGGCTCGGTAGCTCTGTTGTTTACTTGTTTTAGGGAACACAATGCACTCCTCCAGTTAGGCAGTTTGCAGTTTACATCCCGCCCATCAGCATAACAAGGCTCCCAGTTCTCCAGGGCCTGTCTTGCCTTTCTGGTTTTTACCCTTTTTGTGGATGTCCCTTTTGACCGATGAGAAGTGATACTTCTTTGTAGTGCAGATTTGCATTGCCCGCTTGCTTGCTTGGCCAAAAAGGGCGTATGCGTTTTCTCCTGAATATATTCAGGAGAAAACGCATACGCCCTTTTTGGCCAAGTGCACCATTGTCCAAGTTGTGCCCCTCTTCCTGTGCTTTACAGGCGATTCCAAGGTACCTCTTGAAATCTGTTTCCTGCTATTTTGCCTCACTTTCAAGTCCGCCTCGTTGACTTCCCTCAACAGATTTTTGGACGATAGTTGTCCTTTATCACTGTGCCAGTTTGTGAATTGCTGTGCCCCTGAGCTCCATTTCTCAACTCGTTTTTTGTGAGCTGAACGCAAGTCCAAAATTTTGGATCATGTCCTATACTGGTTCCCGGTGGGTGGCTGAGACTTTGGTTAATTCTTCTTCCTGCCGGGAAATTAGAGTGACATGTGCCCGTCCAAATGCCTAACAGCTACTCTCTCATGGGTTCTCCCTCGTCCCTTCCATCCTCTGCCAAATTGGGAACCTGTGCAAACCAGGAGGTTAAAGGGCCTGTCTCTCCAAGTTGGGAGATTGATAGTAAGGCAGTTGGAAAGTCAAACTGGAGCACCAGGAGAGGGACTATTCGTTGAGTTTTAGAAACCTTTCGTATTCACAGTGTGTCCATTCTCTAGGTTTCCTGTACATGTTATAGCTGTAGTAATATTCCCTTGAACCTGGAGAGTTGGGACCCATGGAATGGGGGCCATGCATTATTGGTCGAAAGGGTCTGCATTTGCTCACCCAATCTCACCAATCCTCTCAGTCCCAAGTGTCCAGCCTTATGCCACATCCAGCTGTCATTGTAGATAGGGTCTTTCCAGGTTTCCTCAGACACCCTGAAGGAATTGTAAAGAATTTCCCTGTTTTTTGGTTTTGCTTTTGAAATTCCTTTTTATAGTGGGTTTGAGCTGATTCTCGCTGCCATGTTTATGCCACTCTAGACACACTTGATTCCCTTATGGAGACATATCAATACATAGGTTTTAAGATTCTTACTAGTCAGATATATTCCTCTGTGGGAAATATGGGGTTTTGAGTCTCTTTCAGTAAGGAAGGTGTCGGTCTTGTCAATTCCAAAGTTGGTATTTGAAACGGTCCATGTGCTTATATCAAACTCTGGTTTTATGCATCACCCCACCTCTCCATCCCCTTTATGCAGGCATAAGAGTGTTTTCTAAATGTGAGACTCTGTTCTCTTTCCTAACTCAATTCACGTGTAGCCATGTTTACAGGATCTTCATAAGTGATATCTTATGATAAGTTTCTTTTTCTGTGTGACTTATTTCACTTAGAATCATCGTACCTGAATCCACTCACTTTGCTGCTACTGGTCTTATGACATTGATTTCATGGCTGAGGGATATTCCATCGTACGTAAGTACCACAATGTTTTGAACCATTTTTATATTTCCTGGGATATTTAAGGTGTACCCAAGTTGAGGTTCTTGTAGTCAGTGCAGCCCTAAATTTGGAGGTGGCTCTTTCTTATTGATTTTCAGTTTTCCCAAGGTATATTCCCTAGACTGGAAGTGGCCTTGGCTCTGTAGCTCTGTTGTTTACTTGTTTTAGGGAACACAATGCACTCCTCCAGTGAGGCAGTTGGCAATTTACATCCCACCCATCAGCATAACAACGCTCCCAGTTCTCCAGGGCCTGTCATGCCTTTCTGGTTTTTACACATTTTGTGGATGTCCCTTTTGACCGGTGGGAAGTGACACTTCTTTGTAGTGCAGATTTGCATTGCCCGCTTGCTTGCTTGGCCAAAAAGGGCGTATGCGTTTTCTCCTGAATATATTCAGGAGAAAACGCATACGCCCTTTTTGGCCAAGTGCACCATTGTCCAAGTTGTGCCCCTCTTCCTGTGCTTTACAGGCGATTCCAAGGTACCTCTTGAAATCTGTTTCCTGCTATTTTGCCTCACTTTCAAGTCCGCCTCGTTGACTTCCCTCAACAGATTTTTGGACGATAGTTGTCCTTTATCACTCTGCCAGTTTGTGAATTGCTGTGCCCCTGAGATCCATTTCTCAACTCGTTTTTTGTGAGCTGAACGCAAGTCCAAAATTTTGGATCATGTCCTATACTGGTTCCCGGTGGGTGGCTGAGACTTTGGTTAATTCTTCTTCCTGCCGGGAAATTAGAGTGACATGTGCCCGTCCAAATGCCTAACAGCTACTCTCTCATGGGTTCTCCCTCGTCCCTTCCATCCTCTGCCAAATTGGGAACCTGTGCAAACCAGGAGGTTAAAGGGCCTGTCTCTCCAAGTTGGGAGATTGATAGTAAGGCAGTTGGAAAGTCAAACTGGAGCACCAGGAGAGGGACTATTCGTTGAGTTTTAGAAACCTTTCGTATTCACAGTGTGTCCATTCTCTAGGTTTCCTGTACATGTTATAGCTGTAGTAATATTCCCTTGAACCTGGAGAGTTGGGACCCATGGAATGGGGGCCATGCATTATTGCTTGAAAGGGTCTGCATTTGCTCACCCAATCTCACCAATCCTCTCAGTCCCAAGTGTCCAGCCTTATGCCACATCCAGCTGTCATTGTAGATAGGGTCTTTCCAGGTTTCCTCAGACACCCTGAAGGAATTGTAAAGAATTTCCCTGTTTTTTGGTTTTGCTTTTGAAATTCCTTTTTATAGTGGGTTTGAGCTGATTCTCGCTGCCATGTTTATGCCACTCTAGACACACTTGATTCCCTTATGGAGACATATCAATACATAGGTTTTAAGATTCTTACTAGTCAGATATATTCCTCTGTGGGAAATATGGGGTTTTGAGTCTCTTTCACTGAGGAAGGTGTAGGTCTTGTCTATTCCAAAGTTGGTTTTTGAAACGGTCCCTGTGCTTATATCAAACTCTGGTTTTATGCATCACCCCACCTCTCCTTCCCCTTTATGCAGGCATAAGAGTGTTTTCTAAATGTGAGACTCTGTTCTCTTTCCTAACTCAGTTCATGTGTAGCCATGTTTACAGGATCTTCATAAGTGATATCTTATGATAAGTTTCTTTTTCTGTGTGACTTATTTCACTTAGAATCATCGTACCTGAATCCACTCACTTTGCTGCTACTGGTCTTATGACATTGATTTCATGGCTGAGGGATATTCCATCGTACGTATGTACCACAATGTTTTGAACCATTTTTATATTGCCTGGGATATTTAAGGTGTACCCAAGTTGAGGTTCTTGTAGTCCGTGCAGCCCTAAATTTGGAGGTGGCTCTTTCTTATTGATTTTCAGTTTTCCCAAGGTATATTCCCTAGACTGGAAGTGGCCTTGGCTCTGTAGCTCTGTTGTTTACTTGTTTTAGGGAACACAATGCACTCCTCCAGTGAGGCAGTTGGCAATTTACCTCCCGCCCATCAGCATAACAAGGCTCCCAGTTCTCCAGGGCCTGTCTTGCCTTTCTGGTTTTTACACATTTTGTGGATGTCCCTTTTGACCGGTGGGAAGTGATACTTCTTTGTAGTGCAGATTTGCATTGCCCGCTTGCTTGCTTGGCCAAAAAGGGCGTATGCGTTTTCTCCTGAATATATTCAGGAGAAAACGCATACGCCCTTTTTGGCCAAGTGCACCATTGTCCAAGTTGTGCCCCTCTTCCTGTGCTTTACAGGCGATTCCAACGTACCTCTTGAAATCTGTTTCCTGCTATTTTGCCTCGCATTCAAGTCCGCCTCGTTGACTTCCCTCAACAGATTTTTGGACGATAGTTGTCCTTTATCACTCTGCCAGTTTGTGAATTGCTGTGCCCCTGAGCTCCATTTCTCAACTCGTTTTTTGTGAGCTGAACGCAAGTCCAAAATTTTGGATCATGTCCTATACTGGTTCCCGGTGGGTGGCTGAGACTTTGGTTAATTCTTCTTCCTGCCGGGAAATTAGAGTGACATGTGCCCGTCCAAATGCCTAACAGCTACTCTCTCATGGGTTCTCCCTCGTCCCTTCCATCCTCTGCCAAATTGGGAACCTGTGCAAACCAGGAGGTTAAAGGGCCTGTCTCTCCAAGTTGGGAGATTGATAGTAAGGCAGTTGGAAAGTCAAACTGGAGCACCAGGAGAGGGACTATTTGTTGAGTTTTAGAAACCTTTCGTATTCACAGTGTGTCCATTCTCTAGGTTTCCTGTACATGTTATAGCTGTAGTAATATTCCCTTGAACATGGAGAGTTGGGACCCATGGAATGGGGGCCATGCATTATTCCTTGAAAGGGTCTGCATTCGCTCACCCAATCTCACCAATCCTCTCAATCCCAAGTGTCCAGCCTTATGCCACATCCAGCTGTCATTGTAGATAGGGTCTTTCCAGGTTTCCTCAGACACCCTGAAGGAATTGTAAAGAATTTCCTTGTTTTTTGGTTTGGCTTTTGAAATTCCTTTTTATAGTGGGTTTGAGCTGATTCTCGCTGCCATGTTTATGCCACTCTAGACACACTTGATTCCCTTATGGAGACATATCAATACATAGGTTTTAAGATTCTTACTAGTCAGATATATTCCTCTGTGGGAAATATGGGGTTTTGAGTCTCTTTCACTGAGGAAGGTGTCAGTCTTGTAAATTCCAAAGTTGGTTTTTGAAACGGTCCCTGTGCTTATATCAAACTCTGGTTTTATGCATCACCCCACCTCTCCTTCCCCTTTATGCAGGCATAAGAGTGTTTTCTAAATGTGAGACTCTGTTCTCTTTCCTAACTCAATTCACGTGTAGCCATGTTTACAGGATCTTCATAAGTGATATCTTATGATAAGTTTCTTTTTCTGTGTGACTTATTTCACTTAGAATCATCGTACCTGAATCCACTCACTTTGTTTCTACTCGTCTTATGACATTGATTTCATGGCTGAGGGATATTCCATCGTACGTAAGTACCACAATGTTTTGAACCATTTTTATATTTCCTGGGATATTTAAGGTGTACCCAAGTTGAGGTTCTTGTAGTCAGTGCAGCCCTAAATTTGGAGGTGGCTCTTTCTTATTGATTTTCAGTTTTCCCAAGGTATATTCCCTAGACTGGAAGTGGCCTTGGCTCTGTAGCTCTGTTGTTTACTTGTTTTAGGGAACACAATGCACTCCTCCAGTGAGGCAGTTGGCAATTTACATCCCGCCCATCAGCATAACAAGGCTCCCAGTTCTCCAGGGCCTGTCTTGCCTTTCTGGTTTTTACACATTTTGTGGATGTCCCTTTTGACCGGTGGGAAGTGATACTTCTTTGTAGTGCAGATTTGCATTGCCCGCTTGCTTGCTTGGCCAAAAAGGGCGTATGCGTTTTCTCCTGAATATATTCAGGAGAAAACGCATACGCCCTTTTTGGCCAAGTGCACCATTGTCCAAGTTGTGCCCCTCTTCCTGTGCTTTACAGGCGATTCCAAGGTACCTCTTGAAATCTGTTTCCTGCTATTTTGCCTCGCTTTCAAGTCCGCCTCGTTGACTTCCCTCAACAGATTTTTGGACGATAGTTGTCCTTTATCACTCTGCCAGTTTGTGAATTGCTGTGCCCCTGAGCTCCATTTCTCAACTCGTTTTTTGTGAGCTGAACGCAAGTCCAAAATTTTGGATCATGTCCTATACTGGTTCCCGGTGGGTGGCTGAGACTTTGGTTAATTCTTCTTCCTGCCGGGAAATTAGAGTGACATGTGCCCGTCCAAATGCCTAACAGCTACTCTCTCATGGGTTCTCCCTCGTCCCTTCCATCCTCTGCCAAATTGGGAACCTGTGCAAACCAGGAGGTTAAAGGGCCTGTCTCTCCAAGTTGGGAGATTGATAGTAAGGCAGTTGGAAAGTCAAACTGGAGCACCAGGAGAGGGACTATTCGTTGAGTTTTAGAAACCTTTCGTATTCACAGTGTGTCCATTCTCTAGGTCTCCTGTACATGTTATAGCTGTAGTAATATTCCCTTGAACCTGGAGAGTTGGGACCCATGGAATGGGGGCCATGCATTATTGCTTGAAAGGGTCTGCATTCGCTCACCCAATCTCACCAATCCTCTCAGTCCCAAGTGTCCAGCCTTATGCCACATCCAGCTGTCATTGTAGACAGGGTCTTTCCAGGTTTCCTCAGACACCCTGAAGGAATTGTAAAGAATTTCCCTGTTTTTTGGTTTTGCTTTTGAAATTCCTTTTTATAGTGGGTTTGAGCTGATTCTCGCTGCCATGTTTATGCCACTCTAGACACACTTGATTCCCTTATGGAGTCATATCAATACATAGGTTTTAAGATTCTTACTAGTCAGATATATTCCTCTGCGGGAAATATGGGGTTTTGAGTCTCTTTCACTGAGGAAGGTGTAGGTCTTGTCTATTCCAAAGTTGGTTTTTGGAACGGTCCCTGTGCTTATATCAAACTCTGGTTTTATGCATCACCCCACCTCTCCTTCCCCTTTATGCAGGCATAAGAGTGTTTTCTAAATGTGAGACACTGTTCTCTTTCCTAACTCAGTTCACGTGTAGCCATGTTTACAGGATCTTCATAAGTGATATCTTATGATAAGTTTCTTTTTCTGTGTGACTTATTTCACTTAGAATCATCGTACCTGAATCCACTCACTTTGCTGCTACTGGTCTTATGACATTGATTTCATGGCTGAGGGATATTCCATCGTACGTAAGTACCACAATGTTTTGAACCATTTTTATATTTCCTGGGATATTTAAGGTGTACCCAAGTTGAGGTTCTTGTAGCCAGTGCAGCCCTAAATTTGGAGGTGGCTCTTTCTTTTTGATTTTCAGTTTTCCCCAGGTATATTCCCTAGACTGGAAGTGGCCTTGGCTCTGTAGCTCTGTTGTTTACTTGTTTTAGGGAACACAATGCACTCCTCCAGTGAGGCAGTTGGCAATTTACATCCCGCCCATCAGCATAACAAGGCTCCCTGTTCTCCAGGGCCTGTCTTGCCTTTCTGGTTTTTACACATTTTGTGGATGTCCCTTTTGACCGGTGGGAAGTGATACTTCTTTGTAGTGCAGATTTGCATTGCCCGCTTGCTTGCTTGGCCAAAAAGGGCGTATGCGTTTTCTCCTGAATATATTCAGGAGAAAACGCATACGCCCTTTTTGGCCAAGTGCACCATTGTCCAAGTTGTGCCCCTCTTCCTGTGCTTTACAGGCGATTCCAACGTACCTCTTGAAATCTGTTTCCTGCTATTTTGCCTCACTTTCAAGTCCGCCTCGTTGACTTCCCTCAACAGATTTTTGGACGATAGTTGTCCTTTATCACTCTGCCAGTTTGTGAATTGCTGTGCCCCTGAGCTCCATTTCTCAACTCGTTTTTTGTGAGCTGAACGCAAGTCCAAAATTTTGGATCATGTCCTATACTGGTTCCCGGTGGGTGGCTGAGACTTTGGTTAATTCTTCTTCCTGCCGGGAAATTAGAGTGACATGTGCCCGTCCAAATGCCTAACAGCTACTCTCTCATGGGTTCTCCCTCGTCCCTTCCATCCTCTGCCAAATTGGGAACCTGTGCAAACCAGGAGGTTAAAGGGCCTGTCTCTCCAAGTTGGGAGATTGATAGTAAGGCAGTTGGAAAGTCAAACTGGAGCACCAGGAGAGGGACTATTCGTTGAGTTTTAGAAACCTTTCGTATTCACAGTGTGTCCATTCTCTAGCTTTCCTGTACATGTTATAGCTGTAGTAATATTCCCTTGAACCTGGAGAGTTGGGACCCATGGAATGGGGGCCATGCATTATTGCTTGAAAGGGTCTGCATTTGCTCACCCAATCTCACCAATCCTCTCAGTCCCAAGTGTCCAGCCTTATGCCACATCCAGCTGTCATTGTAGACAGGGTCTTTCCAGGTTTCCTCAGACACCCTGAAGGAATTGTAAAGAATTTCCCTGTTTTTTGGTTTTGCTTTTGAAATTCCTTTTTATAGTGGGTTTGAGCTGATTTTCGCTGCCATGTTTATGCCACTCTAGACACACTTGATTCCCTTATGGAGTCATATCAATACATAGGTTTTAAGATTCTTACTAGTCAGATATATTCCTCTGCGGGAAATATGGGGTTTTGAGTCTCTTTCACTGAGGAAGGTGTAGGTCTTGTCTATTCCAAAGTTGGTTTTTGGAACGGTCCCTGTGCTTATATCAAACTCTGGTTTTATGCATCACCCCACCTCTCCTTCCCCTTTATGCAGGCATAAGAGTGTTTTCTAAATGTGAGACACTGTTCTCTTTCCTAACTCAGTTCACGTGTAGCCATGTTTACAGGATCTTCATAAGTGATATCTTATGATAAGTTTCTTTTTCTGTGTGACTTATTTCACTTAGAATCATCGTACCTGAATCCACTCACTTTGCTGCTACTGGTCTTATGACATTGATTTCATGGCTGAGGGATATTCCATCGTACGTAAGTACCACGATGTTTTGAACCATTTTTATATTTCCTGGGATATTTAAGGTGTACCCAAGTTGAGGTTCTTGTAGCCAGTGCAGCCCTAAATTTGGAGGTGGCTCTTTCTTTTTGATTTTCAGTTTTCCCCAGGTATATTCCCTAGACTGGAAGTGGCCTTGGCTCTGTAGCTCTGTTGTTTACTTGTTTTAGGGAACACAATGCACTCCTCCAGTGAGGCAGTTGGCAATTTACATCCCGCCCATCAGCATAACAAGGCTCCCTGTTCTCCAGGGCCTGTCTTGCCTTTCTGGTTTTTACACATTTTGTGGATGTCCCTTTTGACCGGTGGGAAGTGATACTTCTTTGTAGTGCAGATTTGCATTGCCCGCTTGCTTGCTTGGCCAAAAAGGGCGTATGCGTTTTCTCCTGAATATATTCAGGAGAAAACGCATACGCCCTTTTTGGCCAAGTGCACCATTGTCCAAGTTGTGCCCCTCTTCCTGTGCTTTACAGGCGATTCCAACGTACCTCTTGAAATCTGTTTCCTGCTATTTTGCCTCACTTTCAAGTCCGCCTCGTTGACTTCCCTCAAGAGATTTTTGGACGATAGTTGTCCTTTATCACTCTGCCAGTTTGTGAATTGCTGTGCCCCTGAGCTCCATTTCTCAACTCGTTTTTTGTGAGCTGAACGCAAGTCCAAAATTTTGGATCATGTCCTATACTGGTTCCCGGTGGGTGGCTGAGACTTTGGTTAATTCTTCTTCCTGCCGGGAAATTAGAGTGACATGTGCCCGTCCAAATGCCTAACAGCTACTCTCTCATGGGTTCTCCCTCGTCCCTTCCATCCTCTGCCAAATTGGGAACCTGTGCAAACCAGGAGGTTAAAGGGCCTGTCTCTCCAAGTTGGGAGATTGATAGTAAGGCAGTTGGAAAGTCAAACTGGAGCACCAGGAGAGGGACTATTCGTTGAGTTTTAGAAACCTTTCGTATTCACAGTGTGTCCATTCTCTAGGTTTCCTGTACATGTTATAGCTGTAGTAATATTCCCTTGAACCTGGAGAGTTGGGACCCATGGAATGGGGGCCATGCATTATTGCTTGAAAGGGTCTGCATTTGCTCACCCAATCTCACCAATCCTCTCAGTCCCAAGTGTCCAGCCTTATGCCACATCCAGCTGTCATTGTAGACAGGGTCTTTCCAGGTTTCCTCAGACACCCTGAAGGAATTGTAAAGAATTTCCCTGTTTTTTGGTTTTGCTTTTGAAATTCCTTTTTATAGTGGGTTTGAGCTGATTCTCGCTGCCATGTTTATGCCACTCTAGACACACTTGATTCCCTTATGGAGTCATATCAATACATAGGTTTTAAGATTCTTACTAGTCAGATATATTCCTCTGCGGGAAATATGGGGTTTTGAGTCTCTTTCACTGAGGAAGGTGTAGGTCTTGTCTATTCCAAAGTTGGTTTTTGGAACGGTCCCTGTGCTTATATCAAACTCTGGTTTTATGCATCACCCCACCTCTCCTTCCCCTTTATGCAGGCATAAGAGTGTTTTCTAAATGTGAGACACTGTTCTCTTTCCTAACTCAGTTCACGTGTAGCCATGTTTACAGGATCTTCATAAGTGATATCTTATGATAAGTTTCTTTTTCTGTGTGACTTATTTCACTTAGAATCATCGTACCTGAATCCACTCACTTTGCTGCTACTGGTCTTATGACATTGATTTCATGGCTGAGGGATATTCCATCGTACGTAAGTACCACAATGTTTTGAACCATTTTTATATTTCCTGGGATATTTAAGGTGTACCCAAGTTGAGGTTCTTGTAGCCAGTGCAGCCCTAAATTTGGAGGTGGCTCTTTCTTTTTGATTTTCAGTTTTCCCCAGGTATATTCCCTAGACTGGAAGTGGCCTTGGCTCTGTAGCTCTGTTGTTTACTTGTTTTAGGGAACACAATGCACTCCTCCAGTGAGGCAGTTGGCAATTTACATCCCGCCCATCAGCATAACAAGGCTCCCTGTTCTCCAGGGCCTGTCTTGCCTTTCTGGTTTTTACACATTTTGTGGATGTCCCTTTTGACCGGTGGGAAGTGATACTTCTTTGTAGTGCAGATTTGCATTGCCCGCTTGCTTGCTTGGCCAAAAAGGGCGTATGCGTTTTCTCCTGAATATATTCAGGAGAAAACGCATACGCCCTTTTTGGCCAAGTGCACCATTGTCCAAGTTGTGCCCCTCTTCCTGTGCTTTACAGGCGATTCCAACGTACCTCTTGAAATCTGTTTCCTGCTATTTTGCCTCACTTTCAAGTCCGCCTCGTTGACTTCCCTCAACAGATTTTTGGACGATAGTTGTCCTTTATCACTCTGCCAGTTTGTGAATTGCTGTGCCCCTGAGCTCCATTTCTCAACTCGTTTTTTGTGAGCTGAACGCAAGTCCAAAATTTTGGATCATGTCCTATACTGGTTCCCGGTGGGTGGCTGAGACTTTGGTTAATTCTTCTTCCTGCCGGGAAATTAGAGTGACATGTGCCCGTCCAAATGCCTAACAGCTACTCTCTCATGGGTTCTCCCTCGTCCCTTCCATCCTCTGCCAAATTGGGAACCTGTGCAAACCAGGAGGTTAAAGGGCCTGTCTCTCCAAGTTGGGAGATTGATAGTAAGGCAGTTGGAAAGTCAAACTGGAGCACCAGGAGAGGGACTATTCGTTGAGTTTTAGAAACCTTTCGTATTCACAGTGTGTCCATTCTCTAGGTTTCCTGTACATGTTATAGCTGTAGTAATATTCCCTTGAACCTGGAGAGTTGGGACCCATGGAATGGGGGCCATGCATTATTGCTTGAAAGGGTCTGCATTTGCTCACCCAATCTCACCAATCCTCACAGTCCCAAGTGTCCAGCCTTATGCCACATCCAGCTCTCATTGTAGACAGGGTCTTTCCAGGTTTCCTCAGACACCCTGAAGGAATTGTAAAGAATTTCCCTGTTTTTTGGTTTTGCTTTTGAAATTCCTTTTTATAGTGGGTTTGAGCTGATTCTCGCTGCCATGTTTATGCCACTCTAGACACACTTGATTCCCTTATGGAGTCATATCAATACATAGGTTTTAAGATTCTTACTAGTCAGATATATTCCTCTGCGGGAAATATGGGGTTTTGAGTCTCTTTCACTGAGGAAGGTGTAGGTCTTGTCTATTCCAAAGTTGGTTTTTGGAACGGTCCCTGTGCTTATATCAAACTCTGGTTTTATGCATCACCCCACCTCTCCTTCCCCTTTATGCAGGCATAAGAGTGTTTTCTAAATGTGAGACACGGTTCTCTTTCCTAACTCAGTTCACGTGTAGCCATGTTTACAGGATCTTCATAAGTGATATCTTATGATAAGTTTCTTTTTCTGTGTGACTTATTTCACTTAGAATCATCGTACCTGAATCCACTCACTTTGCTGCTACTGGTCTTATGACATTGATTTCATGGCTGAGGGATATTCCATCGTACGTAAGTACCACAATGTTTTGAACCATTTTTATATTTCCTGGGATATTTAAGGTGTACCCAAGTTGAGGTTCTTGTAGCCAGTGCAGCCCTAAATTTGGAGGTGGCTCTTTCTTTTTGATTTTCAGTTTTCCCCAGGTATATTCCCTAGACTGGAAGTGGCCTTGGCTCTGTAGCTCTGTTGTTTACTTGTTTTAGGGAACACAATGCACTCCTCCAGTGAGGCAGTTGGCAATTTACATCCCGCCCATCAGCATAACAAGGCTCCCTGTTCTCCAGGGCCTGTCTTGCCTTTCTGGTTTTTACACATTTTGTGGATGTCCCTTTTGACCGGTGGGAAGTGATACTTCTTTGTAGTGCAGATTTGCATTGCCCGCTTGCTTGCTTGGCCAAAAAGGGCGTATGCGTTTTCTCCTGAATATATTCAGGAGAAAACGCATACGCCCTTTTTGGCCAAGTGCACCATTGTCCAAGTTGTGCCCCTCTTCCTGTGCTTTACAGGCGATTCCAACGTACCTCTTGAAATCTGTTTCCTGCTATTTTGCCTCACTTTCAAGTCCGCCTCGTTGACTTCCCTCAACAGATTTTTGGACGATAGTTGTCCTTTATCACTCTGCCAGTTTGTGAATTGCTGTGCCCCTGAGCTCCATTTCTCAACTCGTTTTTTGTGAGCTGAACGCAAGTCCAAAATTTTGGATCATGTCCTATACTGGTTCCCAGTGGGTGGCTGAGACTTTGGTTAATTCTTCTTCCTGCCGGGAAATTAGAGTGACAGGTGCCCATCCAAATGCCTAACAGCTACTCTCTCATGGGTTCTCCCTCGTCCCTTCCATCCTCTGCCAAATTGGGAACCTGTGCAAACCAGGAGGTTAAAGGGCCTGTCTCTCCAAGTTGGGAGATTGATAGTAAGGCAGTTGGAAAGTCAAACTGGAGCACCAGGAGAGGGACTATTCGTTGAGTTTTAGAAACCTTTCGTATTCACAGTGTGTCCATTCTCTAGGTTTCCTGTACATGTTATAGCTGTAGTAATATTCCCTTGAACATGGAGATTTGGGACCCATGGAATGGGGGCCATGCATTATTGCTTGAAAGGGTCTGCATTTGCTCACCCAATCTCACCAATCCTCTCAGTCCCAAGTGTCCAGCCTTATGCCACATCCAGCTGTCATTGTAGACAGGGTCTTTCCATGTTTCCTCAGACACCCTGAAGGAATTGTAAAGAATTTCCCTGTTTTTTGGTTTTGCTTTTGAAATTCCTTTTTATAGTGGGTTTGAGCTGATTCTCGCTGCCATGTTTATGCCACTCTAGACACACTTGATTCCCTTATGGAGACATATCAATACATAGGTTTTAAGATTCTTACTAGTCAGATATATTCCTCTGTGGGAAATATGGGGTTTTGAGTCTCTTTCACTGAGGAAGGTGTCGGTCTTGTCAATTCCAAAGTTGGTTTTTGAAACGGTCCCTGTGCTTATATCAAACTCTGGTTTTATGCATCACCCCACCTCTCCTTCCCCTTTATGCAGGCATAAGAGTGTTTTCTAAATGTGAGACTCTGTTCTCTTTCCTAAATCAGTTCACGTGTAGCCATGTTTACAGGAACTTCCTAAGTGATATCTTATGATAAGTTTCTTTTTCTGTGTGACTTATTTCACTTAGAATCATCGTACCTGAATCCACTCACTTTGCTGCTACTGGTCTTATGACATTGATTTCATGGCTGAGGGATATTCCATCGTACGTAAGTACCACAATGTTTTGAACCATTTTTATATTTCCTGGGATATTTAAGGTGTACCCAAGTTGAGGTTCTTGTAGTCAGTGCAGCCCTAAATTTGGAGGTGGCTCTTTCTTATTGATTTTCAGTTTTCCCAAGGTATATTCCCTAGACTGGAAGTGGCCTTGGCTCTGTAGCTCTGTTGTTTACTTGTTTTAGGGAACACAATGCACTCCTCCAGTGAGGCAGTTGGCAATTTACATCCCGCCCATCAGCATAACAAGGCTCCCAGTTCTCCAGGGCCTGTCTTGCCTTTCTGGTTTTTACACATTTTGTGGATGTCCCTTTTGACCGGTGGGAAGTGATACTTCTTTGTAGTGCAGATTTGCATTGCCCGCTTGCTTGCTTGGCCAAAAAGGGCGTATGCGTTTTCTCCTGAATATATTCAGGAGAAAACGCATACGCCCTTTTTGGCCAAGTGCACCATTGTCCAAGTTGTGCCCCTCTTCCTGTGCTTTACAGGCGATTCCAAGGTACCTCTTGAAATCTGTTTCCTGCTATTTTGCCTCGCTTTCAAGTCCGCCTCGTTGACTTCCCTCAACAGATTTTTGGACGATAGTTGTCCTTTATCACTCTGCCAGTTTGTGAATTGCTGTGCCCCTGAGCTCCATTTCTCAACTCGTTTTTTGTGAGCTGAACGCAAGTCCAAAATTTTGGATCATGTCCTATACTGGTTCCCGGTGGGTGGCTGAGACTTTGGTTAATTCTTCTTCCTGCCGGGAAATTAGAGTGACATGTGCCCGTCCAAATGCCTAACAGCTACTCTCTCATGGGTGCTCCCTCGTCCCTTCCATCCTCTGCCAAATTGGGAACCTGTGCAAACCAGGAGGTTAAAGGGCCTGTCTCTCCAAGTTGGGAGATTGATAGTAAGGCAGTTGGAAAGTCAAACTGGAGCACCAGGAGAGGGACTATTCGTTGAGTTTTAGAAACCTTTCGTATTCACAGTGTGTCCATTCTCTAGGTTTCCTGTACATGTTATAGCTGTAGTAATATTCCCTTGAACATGGAGATTTGGGACCCATGGAATGGGGGCCATGCATTATTGCTTGAAAGGGTCTGCAGTTGCTCACCCAATCTCACCAATCCTCTCAGTCCCAAGTGTCCAGCCTTATGCCACATCCAGCTGTCATTGTAGACAGGGTCTTTCCAGGTTTCCTCAGACACCCTGAAGGAATTGTAAAGAATTTCCCTGTTTTTTGGTTTTGCTTTTGAAATTCCTTTTTATAGTGGGTTTGAGCTGATTCTCGCTGCCATGTTTATGCCACTCTAGACACACTTGATTCCCTTATGGAGACATATCAATACATAGGTTTTAAGATTCTTACTAGTCAGATATATTCCTCTGTGGGAAATATGGGGTTTTGAGTCTCTTTCACTGAGGAAGGTGTCGGTCTTGTCAATTCCAAAGTTGGTTTTTGAAACGGTCCCTGTGCTTATATCAAACTCTGGTTTTATGCATCACCCCACCTCTCCTTCCCCTTTATGCAGGCATAAGAGTGTTTTCTAAATGTGAGACTCTGTTCTCTTTCCTAAATCAGTTCACGTGTAGCCATGTTTACAGGAACTTCCTAAGTGATATCTTATGATAAGTTTCTTTTTCTGTGTGACTTATTTCACTTAGAATCATCGTACCTGAATCCACTCACTTTGCTGCTACTGGTCTTATGACATTGATTTCATGGCTGAGGGATATTCCATCGTACGTAAGTACCACAATGTTTTGAACCATTTTTATATTTCCTGGGATATTTAAGGTGTACCCAAGTTGAGGTTCTTGTAGTCAGTGCAGCCCTAAATTTGGAGGTGGCTCTTTCTTATTGATTTTCAGTTTTCCCAAGGTATATTCCCTAGACTGGAAGTGGCCTTGGCTCTGTAGCTCTGTTGTTTACTTGTTTTAGGGAACACAATGCACTCCTCCAGTGAGGCAGTTGGCAATTTACATCCCGCCCATCAGCATAACAAGGCTCCCAGTTCTCCAGGGCCTGTCTTGCCTTTCTGGTTTTTACACATTTTGTGGATGTCCCTTTTGACCGGTGGGAAGTGATACTTCTTTGTAGTGCAGATTTGCATTGCCCGCTTGCTTGCTTGGCCAAAAAGGGCGTATGCGTTTTCTCCTGAATATATTCAGGAGAAAACGCATACGCCCTTTTTGGCCAAGTGCACCATTGTCCAAGTTGTGCCCCTCTTCCTGTGCTTTACAGGCGATTCCAAGGTACCTCTTGAAATCTGTTTCCTGCTATTTTGCCTCGCTTTCAAGTCCGCCTCGTTGACTTCCCTCAACAGATTTTTGGACGATAGTTGTCCTTTATCACTCTGCCAGTTTGTGAATTGCTGTGCCCCTGAGCTCCATTTCTCAACTCGTTTTTTGTGAGCTGAACGCAAGTCCAAAATTTTGGATCATGTCCTATACTGGATCCCGGTGGGTGGCTGAGACTTTGGTTAATTCTTCTTCCTGCCGGGAAATTAGAGTGACATGTGCCCGTCCAAATGCCTAACAGCTACTCTCTCATGGGTGCTCCCTCGTCCCTTCCATCCTCTGCCAAATTGGGAACCTGTGCAAACCAGGAGGTTAAAGGGCCTGTCTCTCCAAGTTGGGAGATTGATAGTAAGGCAGTTGGAAAGTCAAACTGGAGCACCAGGAGAGGGACTATTCGTTGAGTTTTAGAAACCTTTCGTATTCACAGTGTGTCCATTCTCTAGGTTTCCTGTACATGTTATAGCTGTAGTAATATTCCCTTGAACCTGGAGAGTTGGGACCCATGGAATGGGGGCCATGCATTATTGCTTGAAAGGGTCTGCATTTGCTCACCCAATCTCACCAATCCTCTCAGTCCCAAGTGTCCAGCCTTATGCCACATCCAGCTGTCATTGTAGACAGGGTCTTTCCAGGTTTCCTCAGACACCCTGAAGGAATTGTAAAGAATTTCCCTGTTTTTTGGTTTTGCTTTTGAAATTCCTTTTTATAGTGGGTTTGAGCTGATTCTCGCTGCCATGTTTATGCCACTCTAGACACACTTGATTCCCTTATGGAGTCATATCAATACATAGGTTTTAAGATTCTTACTAGTCAGATATATTCCTCTGCGGGAAATATGGGGTTTTGAGTCTCTTTCACTGAGGAAGGTGTAAGTCTTGTCTATTCCAAAGTTGGTTTTTGGAACGGTCCCTGTGCTTATATCAAACTCTGGTTTTATGCATCACCCCACCTCTCCTTCCCCTTTATGCAGGCATAAGAGTGTTTTCTAAATGTGAGACACTGTTCTCTTTCCTAACTCAGTTCACGTGTAGCCATGTTTACAGGATCTTCATAAGTGATATCTTATGATAAGTTTCTTTTTCTGTGTGACTTATTTCACTTAGAATCATCGTACCTGAATCCACTCACTTTGCTGCTACTGGTCTTATGACATTGATTTCATGGCTGAGGGATATTCCATCGTACGTAAGTACCACAATGTTTTGAACCATTTTTATATTTCCTGGGATATTTAAGGTGTACCCAAGTTGAGGTTCTTGTAGCCAGTGCAGCCCTAAATTTGGAGGTGGCTCTTTCTTTTTGATTTTCAGTTTTCCCCAGGTATATTCCCTAGACTGGAAGTGGCCTTGGCTCTGTAGCTCTGTTGTTTACTTGTTTTAGGGAACACAATGCACTCCTCCAGTGAGGCAGTTGGCAATTTACATCCCGCCCATCAGCATAACAAGGCTCCCAGTTCTCCAGGGCCTGTCTTGCCTTTCTGGTTTTTACACATTTTGTGGATGTCCCTTTTGACCGGTGGGAAGTGATACTTCTTTGTAGTGCAGATTTGCATTGCCCGCTTGCTTGCTTGGCCAAAAAGGGCGTATGCGTTTTCTCCTGAATATATTCAGGAGAAAACGCATACGCCCTTTTTGGCCAAGTGCACCATTGTCCAAGTTGTGCCCCTCTTCCTGTGCTTTACAGGCGATTCCAACGTACCTCTTGAAATCTGTTTCCTGCTATTTTGCCTCACTTTCAAGTCCGCCTCGTTGACTTCCCTCAACAGATTTTTGGACGATAGTTGTCCTTTATCACTCTGCCAGTTTGTGAATTGCTGTGCCCCTGAGCTCCATTTCTCAACTCGTTTTTTGTGAGCTGAACGCAAGTCCAAAATTTTGGATCATGTCCTATACTGGTTCCCGGTGGGTGGCTGAGACTTTGGTTAATTCTTCTTCCTGCCGGGAAATTAGAGTGACATGTGCCCGTCCAAATGCCTAACAGCTACTCTCTCATGGGTTCTCCCTCGTCCCTTCCATCCTCTGCCAAATTGGGAACCTGTGCAAACCAGGAGGTTAAAGGGCCTGTCTCTCCAAGTTGGGAGATTGATAGTAAGGCAGTTGGAAAGTCAAACTGGAGCACCAGGAGAGGGACTATTCGTTGAGTTTTAGAAACCTTTCGTATTCACAGTGTGTCCATTCTCTAGGTTTCCTGTACATGTTATAGCTGTAGTAATATTCCCTTGAACCTGGAGAGTTGGGACCCATGGAATGGGGGCCATGCATTATTGCTTGAAAGGGTCTGCATTTGCTCACCCAATCTCACCAATCCTCACAGTCCCAAGTGTCCAGCCTTATGCCACATCCAGCTCTCATTGTAGACAGGGTCTTTCCAGGTTTCCTCAGACACCCTGAAGGAATTGTAAAGAATTTCCCTGTTTTTTGGTTTTGCTTTTGAAATTCCTTTTTATAGTGGGTTTGAGCTGATTCTCGCTGCCATGTTTATGCCACTCTAGACACACTTGATTCCCTTATGGAGTCATATCAATACATAGGTTTTAAGATTCTTACTAGTCAGATATATTCCTCTGCGGGAAATATGGGGTTTTGAGTCTCTTTCACTGAGGAAGGTGTAGGTCTTGTCTATTCCAAAGTTGGTTTTTGGAACGGTCCCTGTGCTTATATCAAACTCTGGTTTTATGCATCACCCCACCTCTCCTTCCCCTTTATGCAGGCATAAGAGTGTTTTCTAAATGTGAGACACGGTTCTCTTTCCTAACTCAGTTCACGTGTAGCCATGTTTACAGGATCTTCATAAGTGATATCTTATGATAAGTTTCTTTTTCTGTGTGACTTATTTCACTTAGAATCATCGTACCTGAATCCACTCACTTTGCTGCTACTGGTCTTATGACATTGATTTCATGGCTGAGGGATATTCCATCGTACGTAAGTACCACAATGTTTTGAACCATTTTTATATTTCCTGGGATATTTAAGGTGTACCCAAGTTGAGGTTCTTGTAGCCAGTGCAGCCCTAAATTTGGAGGTGGCTCTTTCTTTTTGATTTTCAGTTTTCCCCAGGTATATTCCCTAGACTGGAAGTGGCCTTGGCTCTGTAGCTCTGTTGTTTACTTGTTTTAGGGAACACAATGCACTCCTCCAGTGAGGCAGTTGGCAATTTACATCCCGCCCATCAGCATAACAAGTCTCCCTGTTCTCCAGGGCCTGTCTTGCCTTTCTGGTTTTTACACATTTTGTGGATGTCCCTTTTGACCGGTGGGAAGTGATACTTCTTTGTAGTGCAGATTTGCATTGCCCGCTTGCTTGCTTGGCCAAAAAGGGCGTATGCGTTTTCTCCTGAATATATTCAGGAGAAAACGCATACGCCCTTTTTGGCCAAGTGCACCATTGTCCAAGTTGTGCCCCTCTTCCTGTGCTTTACAGGCGATTCCAACGTACCTCTTGAAATCTGTTTCCTGCTATTTTGCCTCACTTTCAAGTCCGCCTCGTTGACTTCCCTCAACAGATTTTTGGACGATAGTTGTCCTTTATCACTCTGCCAGTTTGTGAATTGCTGTGCCCCTGAGCTCCATTTCTCAACTCGTTTTTTGTGAGCTGAACGCAAGTCCAAAATTTTGGATCATGTCCTATACTGGTTCCCGGTGGGTGGCTGAGACTTTGGTTAATTCTTCTTCCTGCCGGGAAATTAGAGTGACAGGTGCCCGTCCAAATGCCTAACAGCTACTCTCTCATGGGTTCTCCCTCGTCCCTTCCATCCTCTGCCAAATTGGGAACCTGTGCAAACCAGGAGGTTAAAGGGCCTGTCTCTCCAAGTTGGGAGATTGATAGTAAGGCAGTTGGAAAGTCAAACTGGAGCACCAGGAGAGGGACTATTCGTTGAGTTTTAGAAACCTTTCGTATTCACAGTGTGTCCATTCTCTAGGTTTCCTGTACATGTTATAGCTGTAGTAATATTCCCTTGAACATGGAGATTTGGGACCCATGGAATGGGGGCCATGCATTATTGCTTGAAAGGGTCTGCATTTGCTCACCCAATCTCACCAATCCTCTCAGTCCCAAGTGTCCAGCCTTATGCCACATCCAGCTGTCATTGTAGACAGGGTCTTTCCAGGTTTCCTCAGACACCCTGAAGGAATTGTAAAGAATTTCCCTGTTTTTTGGTTTTGCTTTTGAAATTCCTTTTTATAGTGGGTTTGAGCTGATTCTCGCTGCCATGTTTATGCCACTCTAGACACACTTGATTCCCTTATGGAGACATATCAATACATAGGTTTTAAGATTCTTACTAGTCAGATATATTCCTCTGTGGGAAATATGGGGTTTTGAGTCTCTTTCACTGAGGAAGGTGTCGGTCTTGTCAATTCCAAAGTTGGTTTTTGAAACGGTCCCTGTGCTTATATCAAACTCTGGTTTTATGCATCACCCCACCTCTCCTTCCCCTTTATGCAGGCATAAGAGTGTTTTCTAAATGTGAGACTCTGTTCTCTTTCCTAAATCAGTTCACGTGTAGCCATGTTTACAGGAACTTCCTAAGTGATATCTTATGATAAGTTTCTTTTTCTGTGTGACTTATTTCACTTAGAATCATCGTACCTGAATCCACTCACTTTGCTGCTACTGGTCTTATGACATTGATTTCATGGCTGAGGGATATTCCATCGTACGTAAGTACCACAATGTTTTGAACCATTTTTATATTTCCTGGGATATTTAAGGTGTACCCAAGTTGAGGTTCTTGTAGTCAGTGCAGCCCTAAATTTGGAGGTGGCTCTTTCTTATTGATTTTCAGTTTTCCCAAGGTATATTCCCTAGACTGGAAGTGGCCTTGGCTCTGTAGCTCTGTTGTTTACTTGTTTTAGGGAACACAATGCACTCCTCCAGTGAGGCAGTTGGCAATTTACATCCCGCCCATCAGCATAACAAGGCTCCCAGTTCTCCAGGGCCTGTCTTGCCTTTCTGGTTTTTACACATTTTGTGGATGTCCCTTTTGACCGGTGGGAAGTGATACTTCTTTGTAGTGCAGATTTGCATTGCCCGCTTGCTTGCTTGGCCAAAAAGGGCGTATGCGTTTTCTCCTGAATATATTCAGGAGAAAACGCATACGCCCTTTTTGGCCAAGTGCACCATTGTCCAAGTTGTGCCCCTCTTCCTGTGCTTTACAGGCGATTCCAAGGTACCTCTTGAAATCTGTTTCCTGCTATTTTGCCTCGCTTTCAAGTCCGCCTCGTTGACTTCCCTCAACAGATTTTTGGAAGATAGTTGTCCTTTATCACTCTGCCAGTTTGTGAATTGCTGTGCCCCTGAGCTCCATTTCTCAACTCGTTTTTTGTGAGCTGAACGCAAGTCCAAAATTTTGGATCATGTCCTATACTGGTTCCCGGTGGGTGGCTGAGACTTTGGTTAATTCTTCTTCCTGCCGGGAAATTAGAGTGACATGTGCCCGTCCAAATGCCTAACAGCTACTCTCTCATGGGTGCTCCCTCGTCCCTTCCATCCTCTGCCAAATTGGGAACCTGTGCAAACCAGGAGGTTAAAGGGCCTGTCTCTCCAAGTTGGGAGATTGATAGTAAGGCAGTTGGAAAGTCAAACTGGAGCACCAGGAGAGGGACTATTCGTTGAGTTTTAGAAACCTTTCGTATTCACAGTGTGTCCATTCTCTAGGTTTCCTGTACATGTTATAGCTGTAGTAATATTCCCTTGAACATGGAGATTTGGGACCCATGGAATGGGGGCCATGCATTATTGCTTGAAAGGGTCTGCATTTGCTCACCCAATCTCACCAATCCTCTCAGTCCCAAGTGTCCAGCCTTATGCCACATCCAGCTGTCATTGTAGACAGGGTCTTTCCAGGTTTCCTCAGACACCCTGAAGGAATTGTAAAGAATTTCCCTGTTTTTTGGTTTTGCTTTTGAAATTCCTTTTTATAGTGGGTTTGAGCTGATTCTCGCTGCCATGTTTATGCCACTCTAGACACACTTGATTCCCTTATGGAGACATATCAATACATAGGTTTTAAGATTCTTACTAGTCAGATATATTCCTCTGTGGGAAATATGGGGTTTTGAGTCTCTTTCACTGAGGAAGGTGTCGGTCTTGTCAATTCCAAAGTTGGTTTTTGAAACGGTCCCTGTGCTTATATCAAACTCTGGTTTTATGCATCACCCCACCTCTCCTTCCCCTTTATGCAGGCATAAGAGTGTTTTCTAAATGTGAGACTCTGTTCTCTTTCCTAAATCAGTTCACGTGTAGCCATGTTTACAGGAACTTCCTAAGTGATATCTTATGATAAGTTTCTTTTTCTGTGTGACTTATTTCACTTAGAATCATCGTACCTGAATCCACTCACTTTGCTGCTACTGGTCTTATGACATTGATTTCATGGCTGAGGGATATTCCATCGTACGTAAGTACCACAATGTTTTGAACCATTTTTATATTTCCTGGGATATTTAAGGTGTACCCAAGTTGAGGTTCTTGTAGTCAGTGCAGCCCTAAATTTGGAGGTGGCTCTTTCTTATTGATTTTCAGTTTTCCCAAGGTATATTCCCTAGACTGGAAGTGGCCTTGGCTCTGTAGCTCTGTTGTTTACTTGTTTTAGGGAACACAATGCACTCCTCCAGTGAGGCAGTTGGCAATTTACATCCCGCCCATCAGCATAACAAGGCTCCCAGTTCTCCAGGGCCTGTCTTGCCTTTCTGGTTTTTACACATTTTGTGGATGTCCCTTTTGACCGGTGGGAAGTGATACTTCTTTGTAGTGCAGATTTGCATTGCCCGCTTGCTTGCTTGGCCAAAAAGGGCGTATGCGTTTTCTCCTGAATATATTCAGGAGAAAACGCATACGCCCTTTTTGGCCAAGTGCACCATTGTCCAAGTTGTGCCCCTCTTCCTGTGCTTTACAGGCGATTCCAACGTACCTCTTGAAATCTGTTTCCTGCTATTTTGCCTCGCTTTCAAGTCCGCCTCGTTGACTTCCCTCAACAGATTTTTGGACGATAGTTGTCCTTTATCACTCTGCCAGTTTGTGAATTGCTGTGCCCCTGAGCTCCATTTCTCAACTCGTTTTTTGTGAGCTGAACGCAAGTCCAAAATTTTGGATCATGTCCTATACTGGATCCCGGTGGGTGGCTGAGACTTTGGTTAATTCTTCTTCCTGCCGGGAAATTAGAGTGACATGTGCCCGTCCAAATGCCTAACAGCTACTCTCTCATGGGTGCTCCCTCGTCCCTTCCATCCTCTGCCAAATTGGGAACCTGTGCAAACCAGGAGGTTAAAGGGCCTGTCTCTCCAAGTTGGGAGATTGATAGTAAGGCAGTTGGAAAGTCAAACTGGAGCACCAGGAGAGGGACTATTCGTTGAGTTTTAGAAACCTTTCGTATTCACAGTGTGTCCATTCTCTAGGTTTCCTGTACATGTTATAGCTGTAGTAATATTCCCTTGAACCTGGAGAGTTGGGACCCATGGAATGGGGGCCATGCATTATTGCTTGAAAGGGTCTGCATTTGCTCACCCAATCTCACCAATCCTCTCAGTCCCAAGTGTCCAGCCTTATGCCACATCCAGCTGTCATTGTAGACAGGGTCTTTCCAGGTTTCCTCAGACACCCTGAAGGAATTGTAAAGAATTTCCCTGTTTTTTGGTTTTGCTTTTGAAATTCCTTTTTATAGTGGGTTTGAGCTGATTCTCGCTGCCATGTTTATGCCACTCTAGACACACTTGATTCCCTTATGGAGTCATATCAATACATAGGTTTTAAGATTCTTACTAGTCAGATATATTCCTCTGCGGGAAATATGGGGTTTTGAGTCTCTTTCACTGAGGAAGGTGTAGGTCTTGTCTATTCCAAAGTTGGTTTTTGGAACGGTCCCTGTGCTTATATCAAACTCTGGTTTTATGCATCACCCCACCTCTCCTTCCCCTTTATGCAGGCATAAGAGTGTTTTCTAAATGTGAGACACTGTTCTCTTTCCTAACTCAGTTCACGTGTAGCCATGTTTACAGGATCTTCATAAGTGATATCTTATGATAAGTTTCTTTTTCTGTGTGACTTATTTCACTTAGAATCATCGTACCTGAATCCACTCACTTTGCTGCTACTGGTCTTATGACATTGATTTCATGGCTGAGGGATATTCCATCGTACGTAAGTACCACAATGTTTTGAACCATTTTTATATTTCCTGGGATATTTAAGGTGTACCCAAGTTGAGGTTCTTGTAGCCAGTGCAGCCCTAAATTTGGAGGTGGCTCTTTCTTATTGATTTTCAGTTTTCCCCAGGTATATTCCCTAGACTGGAAGTGGCCTTGGCTCTGTAGCTCTGTTGTTTACTTGTTTTAGGGAACACAATGCACTCCTCCAGTGAGGCAGTTGGCAATTTACATCCCGCCCATCAGCATAACAAGGCTCCCTGTTCTCCAGGGCCTGTCTTGCCTTTCTGGTTTTTACACATTTTGTGGATGTCCCTTTTGACCGGTGGGAAGTGATACTTCTTTGTAGTGCAGATTTGCATTGCCCGCTTGCTTGCTTGGCCAAAAAGGGCGTATGCGTTTTCTCCTGAATATATTCAGGAGAAAACGCATACGCCCTTTTTGGCCAAGTGCACCATTGTCCAAGTTGTGCCCCTCTTCCTGTGCTTTACAGGCGATTCCAAGGTACCTCTTGAAATCTGTTTCCTGCTATTTTGCCTCACTTTCAAGTCCGCCTCGTTGACTTCCCTCAACAGATTTTTGGACGATAGTTGTCCTTTATCACTCTGCCAGTTTGTGAATTGCTGTGCCCCTGAGCTCCATTTCTCAACTCGTTTTTTGTGAGCTGAACGCAAGTCCAAAATTTTGGATCATGTCCTATACTGGTTCCCGGTGGGTGGCTGAGACTTTGGTTAATTCTTCTTCCTGCCGGGAAATTAGAGTGACATGTGCCCGTCCAAATGCCTAACAGCTACTCTCTCATGGGTTCTCCCTCGTCCCTTCCATCCTCTGCCAAATTGGGAACCTGTGCAAACCAGGAGGTTAAAGGGCCTGTCTCTCCAAGTTGGGAGATTGATAGTAAGGCAGTTGGAAAGTCAAACTGGAGCACCAGGAGAGGGACTATTCGTTGAGTTTTAGAAACCTTTCGTATTCACAGTGTGTCCATTCTCTAGGTTTCCTGTACATGTTATAGCTGTAGTAATATTCCCTTGAACCTGGAGAGTTGGGACCCATGGAATGGGGGCCATGCATTATTGCTTGAAAGTGTCTGCATTTGCTCACCCAATCTCACCAATCCTCTCAGTCCCAAGTGTCCAGCCTTATTCCACATCCAGCTGTCATTGTAGACAGGGTCTTTCCAGGTTTCCTCAGACACCCTGAAGGAATTGTAAAGAATTTCCCTGTTTTTTGGTTTTGCTTTTGAAATTCCTTTTTATAGTGGGTTTGAGCTGATTCTCGCTGCCATGTTTATGCCACTCTAGACACACTTGATTCCCTAATGGAGTCATATCAATACATAGGTTTTAAGATTCTTACTAGTCAGATATATTCCTCTGCGGGAAATATGGGGTTTTGAGTCCCTTTCACTGAGGAAGGTGTAGGTCTTGTCTATTCCATAGTTGGTTTTTGGAATGGTACCTGTGCTTATATCAAACTCTGGTTTTATGCATCACCACACCTCTCCTTCCCCCTTAAGAAGGCATAAGAGTGTTTTCTAAATGTGAGACTCTGTTCTCTTTCCTAACTCAGTTCATGTGTAGCCATGTTTACAGGATCTTCATAAGTGATATCTTATGATAAGTTTCATTTTCTGTGTGACATATTTCACTTAGAATCATCGTACCTGAATCCACTCATTTTGGTGCAACTGGTCTTATGACATTGATTTCATGGCTGAGGGATATTCCATCGTACGTAAGTACCACAATTTTTTGAACCAATTTTATATTTCCTAGGATATTTAAGGTGTACCCATGTTGAGGTTCTTGTAAGCAGTGCAGCCCTAAATTTTGGGGTGGCTCTGTCTTATTGATTTTCCGTTTTCCCAAGGTATATTCCCTAGACTGGAAGCGCCCTTGGCTCTGTAGCTCTGTTGTTTACTTGTTTTAGGGAACACAATGCACTCTTCCAGAGAGGCAGTTGGCAATTTACATCCCGCCCATCAGCATAACAAGGCTCCTTGTTCTCCAGGGTCTGTCTTGCCTTTCAGGTTTTTACACATTTTGTGGATGTCCCTTTTGACCCTTGGGAAGTGAAACTTCTTTGTAGTGCAGATTTGCATTGCCCGCTTGCTTGCTTGGCCAAAAAGGGCGTATGCGTTTTCTCCTGAATATAGTCAGGAGAAAACGCATACGCCCTTTTTGGCCAAGTGCATCATTGTCCAAGTTGTGCCCCTCTTCCTGTGCTTTAAAGGTGATTCCAGCGTACCTCTTGAAATCTGTTTCCTGCCATTCTGCCTCACATTCAAGTCCGCCTCGTTGCCTTCCCTCAACAGATTTTTGGACGATAGTTGTCCTTTATTACTCTGCCAGTTTGTGAATTGCTGTGCCCCTGAGCTCAATTTTTCAACTCGTTTTTTGTGAGCTGAACGCAAGTCCAAAATTTTGGTTCAGGACTTATACTGGTTCCCGGTGGGTGGGAGAGATTTTGGTTAATTCTTCTTCCTGCCGGGAAATTAGAGTGACATGTGCCCGTCCAAATGCCTAACAGCTACTCTCTCATTGGATCTCCCTCTTCCCATTCCTCCTCAGCCAAATTGGCAACCTGTGCAAACCAGGAGGTAAAAGGGGCTGTCTCTCCATGTTGGGAGATTGATAGTAAATCAGTTGGAAAGTCAAACCAGAGCACCAGGAGAGGGACAATTCATTGAGTTTTAGTAACCTTTCGTATTCCCAGTGTGTCCATTCTCTAGGTTTCCCGTTCATGTTATAGCTGTCGTAATATTCACTTCAATCTGAAGAGTTGGGACCCATGGAATGGGTCCATGCATTATTGCTTTAAAGGGTCTGCTTTTGCTCACCCAATCTCACCAGTCCTCTCAGTCCCAAGTGTCCAGCCTTATGCCACATCCAGCTGTCATTGGAGATAGAGTCATTTCAGGTTTCATCAGAGACCCTGAGGGAATTATAAAGAATTTCCCTGTTTTTTTCTTTTGTTTTTGAAATTACTTTTTATAGTGGGTTTGAGCTGATTCTCGCTGCCATGTTTTTGCCACTCTAGACACACTTGATTCCCTTATGCAGATATATCAATACATTGGTTTTAATATTCTTACAAGTGAAATATATTCCTCTGCAGGAAATATGGGGTTTTGATTCCCCTTCACTGAGGAAGGTGTAGGTCTTGTCTATTCAATAGTTGGTTTTTGGAACATGGCCTGAGTCTATATCAAACTCTGGTTTTATTCATCACCCCACCTCTCCTTCCCCTTTAAGAAGGCATAAGAGTGTTTTCTAAATGTGAGACTCTGTTCTCTTTCCTAACTCAGTTCACGTGTAGCCATGTTTACAGGATCTTCATTAGTGATATCTTATGATAAGTTTCTTTTTCTGTGTGACTTATTTCACTTAGAATCATCGTACCTGAATCCACTCACTTTGTTGCTACTGGTCTTATGACATTGATTTCATGGCTGAGGGATATTCCATCGTACGTAAGTACCACATTATTTTGAACCAATTTTATATTTCCTGGGATATTTAAGGTGTACCCAAGTTGAGGTTCTTGTAAGCCGTGCAGCCCTAAATTTTGGGGTGGCTCTGTCTTATTGATTTTCAGTTTTCCCAAGGTATATTCCCAAGACAGGAAGCGCGCTTGGCTCTGTAGCTCTGTTGTTTACTTGTTTTAGGTAACACAATGCACTCCTCCAGAGAGGCAGTTGGCAATTTACATCCCACCCATCAGCATAACATGGCTCCGTGTTCTCCAGGGCATGTCTTGCCTTTCAGGTTTTTACACATTTTGTGGATGTCCCTTTTGACGGTTTGGTGTGATACTTCTTTGTAGTGCAGATTTGCATTGCCCGCTTGCTTGCTTGGCCAAAAAGGGCGTATGCGTTTTCTCCTGAATATATTCAGGAGAAAACGCATACGCCCTTTTTGTCCAATTCCATCAGTGTCAAAGTTGTGCCCCTCTTCCTGTGCTTTAAAGGCGATTCCAACGTACCTCTTGAAATCTGTTTCCTTCTCTTCTGCCTCACTTTCAAGTCTGGCTCGCTGCATTCCCTCAACAGATTTTTGGACGGTAGTTGTCCTTTATCACTCTGCCAGTTTGTGAATTGCTGTGCTCCTGAGCTCCATTTCTCAACTCTTTTTTTGTGAGCTGAACACAAGTCCAAAATTTTGGATCATGTCCTATACTGGTTCCCGGTGGGTGGCTGAGACTTTGGTTAATTCTTCTTCCTGCCGGGAAATTAGAGTGACATGTGCCCGTCCAAATGCCTAACAGCTACTCTCTCATGGGTTCTCCCTCGTCCCTTCCATCCTCTGCCAAATTGGGAACCTGTGAAAACCAGGAGGTTAAATGGCCTGTTTTTCCAAGTTGGGAGATTGATAGTAAGGCAGTTGGAAAGTCAAACTGGAGCACAAGGAGAGGGACTAATCGTTGAGTTTTAGAAACCTTTCGTATTCACTATGTTTACATTCTCTAGGTTTCCTGTACATGTTATAGCTGTAGTAATATTCCCTTGAACCTGGAGAGTTGGGACCCATGGAATGGGGGCTATGCATTACTGCTTGAAAAGGTCTGCATTTGCTCACCCAATCTCACCAATCCTCTCAGTCCCAAGTGTCCAGCCTTATGCCACATCCAGCTGTCATTGTAGATAGGGTCTTTCCAGGTTTCCTCAGACACCCTGAAGGAATTGTAAAGAATTTCCCTGTTTTTTGGTTTTGCTTTTGAAATTCCTTTTTATAGTGGGTTTGAGCTGATTCTCGCTGCCATGTTTATGCCACTCTAGACACACTTGATTCCCTTATGGAGACATATCAATACATAGGTTTTAAGATTCTTACTAGTCAGATATATTCCTCTGCCGGAAATATGGGTATTTGAGTCTCTTTCCCTGAGGAAGGTGTAGGTCTTGTCTATTCCAAAGTTGGTTTTTGGAACGGTCCCTGTGCTTATATCAAACTCTGGTTTTATGCATCACCCCACCTCTCCTTCCCCTTCATGCAGGCATAAGAGTGTTTTCTAAATGTGAGACTGTGTTCTCTTTCCTAACTCAGTTCATGTGTAGCCATGTTTACAGGATCTTCATAAGTGATATCTTATGATAAGTTTCTTTTTCTGTGTGAGTTATTTCACTTAGAATCATCGTACCTGAATCCACTCACTTTGCTGCTTCTGGCCTTATGACATTGATTTCATGGCTGAGGGATATTCCATCGTACGTAAGTACCACAATGTTTTGAACCATTTTTATATTTCCTGGGATATTTAAGGTGTACCCAAGTTGAGGTTCTTGTAGTCAGTGCAGCCCTAATTTCGGAGGTTGCTCTTTCTTATTGATTTTCAGTTTTCCCAAGGTATATTCCCTAGACTGGAAGTGGCCTTGGCTCTGTAGCTCTGTTGTTTCCTTGTTTTAGGGAACACAATGCACTCCTCCAGTGAGGCAGTTGGCAATTTACATCCCGCCCATCAGCATAACAAGGCTCCCTGTTCTCCAGGGCCTGTCTTGCCTTTCTGGTTTTTACACATTTTGTGGATGTCCCTTTTGACCGGTGGGAAGTGATACTTCTTTGTAGTGCAGATTTGCATTGCCCGCTTGCTTGCTTGGCCAAAAAGGGCGTATGCGTTTTCTCCTGAATATATTCAGGAGAAAACGCATACGCCCTTTTTGGCCAAGTGCACCATTGTCCAAGTTGTGCCCCTCTTCCTGTGCTTTACATGCGATTCCAACGTACCTCTTTAAATCTGTTTCCTGCTATTCTGCCTCGCATTCAAGTCCGCCTCGTTGCCTTCCCTCAACAGATTTTTGGACGATAGTTGTGCTTTATTACTCTGCCAGTTTGTGAATTGCTGTGCCCCTGAGCTCCATTTTTCAACTCGTTTTTAGTGAGCTGAACGCAAGCCCAAAATTTTGGATCATGTCCTATACTGGTTCCCGGTGGGTGGCTGAGACTTTGGTTAATTCTTCTTCCTACCGGTATATTAGAGTGACAACTGCCCGTCCAAATGCCTAACAGCTACTCTCTCATTGGTTCTCCCTCTTCCCTTTCATCCTTTGCCAAATTGGCAACCTGTTCGAACCAGGAGGTAAATGGCGCTGTGTCTCCAAGTTTGGAGATTGATAGTAAAGCAGTTGGAAAGTCAAACCAGAGCACCAGGAGAGGGACTATTCGTTGAGATTTAGAAACATTTCATATTCACAGTGTGTCCATTCTCTAGGTTTCCTGTACCAGTTCTAGCTGTATTAATATTCCCTTCAAGCTCGAGAGTTGGGACCCATGGAATGGGGGCCATGCATTATTGCTTGAAAGGGTCTGCATTTGCTCACCCAATCTCACCAATCCTCTCAGTCCCAAGTGTCCAGCCTTATGCCACATACAGCTGTCATTGTAGATAGGGTCTTTCCAGGTTTCCTCAGACACCCTGAAGAAATTGTAAAGAATTTCCCTGTTTTTTGGTTTTGCTTTTGAAATTCCTTTTTATAGTGGGTTTGAGCTGATTCTCGCTGCCATGTTTATGCCACTCTAGATACACTTGATTCCCTTATGGAGACATATCAATACATAGGTTTTAAGATTCTTACTAGTCAGATATTTTCCTCTGTGGGAAATATGGGGTTTTGAGTCTCTTTCACTGAGGAAGGTGTAGGTCTTGTCTATTCCAAAGTTGGTTTTTGAAACGGTCCCTGTGCTTATATCAAACTCTGGTTTTATGCATCACCCCACCTCTCCTTCCCCTTTATGCAGGCATAAGAGTGTTTTCTAAATGTGAGACTCTGTTCTCTTTCCTAACTCAGGTCACGTGTAGCCATGTTTACAGGATCTTCATAAGTGATATCTTATGATAAGTTTCTTTTTCTGTGTGACTTATTTCACTTAGAATCATCGTACCTGAATCCACTCACTTTGCTGCTACTGGTCTTATGACATTGATTTCATGGCTGAGGGGTATTCCATCGTACATAAGTACCACAATGTTTTGAACCATTTTTATATTTCCTGGGATATTTAAGGTGTACCCAAGTTGAGGTTCTTGTAGTCAGTGCAGCCCTAAATTTGGAGGTGGCTCTTTCTTATTGATTTTCAGTTTTCCCAAGGTATATTCCCTAGACTGGAAGTGGCCTTGGCTCTGTAGCTCTGTTGTTTACTTGTTTTAGGGAACACAATGCACTCCTCCAGTGAGGCAGTTGGCAATTTACATCCCGCCTATCAGCATGACAAGGCTCCCAGTTCTCCAGGGCCTGTCTTGCCTTTCTGGTTTTTACACATTTTGTGGATGTCCCTTTTGACTGGTGGGAAGTGATACTTCTTTGTAGTGCAAATTTGCATTGCCCGATTGCTTGCTTGGCCAAAAAGGGCGTATGCGTTTTCTCCTGAATATATTCAGGAGAAAACGCATACGCCCTTTTTGGCCAAGTGCACCATTGTCCAAGTTGTGCCCCTCTTCCTGTGCTTTACAGGCGATTCCAAGGTACCTCTTGAAATCTGTTTCCTGCTATTTTGCCTCGCTTTCAAGTCCGCCTCGTTGACTTCCCTCAACAGATTTTTGGACAATAGTTGTCCTTTATCACTCTGCCAGTTTGTGAATTGCTGTGCCCCTGAGCTCCATTTCTCAACTCGTTTTTTGTGAGCTGAACGCAAGTCCAAAATTTTGGATCATGTCCTATACTGGTTCCCGGTGGGTGGCTGAGACTTTGGTTAATTCTTCTTCCTGCCGGGAAATTAGAGTGACATGTGCCCGTCCAAATGCCTAACAGCTACTCTCTCATGGGTTCTCCCTCGTCCCTTCCATCCTCTGCCAAATTGGGAACCTATGCAAACCAGGAGGTTAAAGGGCCTGTCTCTCCAAGTTGGGAGATTGATAGTAAGGCAGTTGGAGAGTCAAACTGGAGCACCAGGAGAGGGACTGTTCCTTGAGTTTTAGAAACCTTTCGTATTCACAGTGTGTCCATTCTCTAGGTTTCCTGTACATGTTATAGCTGTAGTAATATTCCCTTGAACCTGGAGAGTTGGGACCCATGGAATGGGGGCCATGCATTATTGCTTGAAAGGGTCTGCATTTGCTCACCCAATCTCACCAATCCTCTCAGTCCCAAGTGTCCAGCCTTATGCCACATCCAGCTGTCATTGTAGATAGGGTCTTTCCTGGTTTCCTCAGACACCCTGAAGGAATTGTAAAGAATTTCCCTGTTTTTTGGTTTTGCTTTTGAAATTCCTTTTTATAGTGGGTTTGAGCTGATTCTCGCTGCCATGTTTATGCCACTCTAGACACACTTGATTCCCTTATGGAGACATATCAATACATAGGTTTTAAGATTCTTACTAGTCAGATATATTCCTCTGTGGGAAATATGGGGTTTTGAGTCTCTTTCACTAAGGAAGGTGTCTGTCTTCTCAATTCCAAAGTTGTTTTTTGAAACGGTCCCTGTGCTTATATCAAACTCTGGTTTTATGCATCACCCCACCTCTCCTTCCCCTTTATGCAGGCATAAGAGTGTTTTCTAAATGTGAGACTCTGTTCTCTTTCCTAACTCAGTTCACGTGTAGCCATGTTTACAGGATCTTCATAAGTGATATCTTATGATAAGTTTCTTTTTCTGTGTGACTTATTTCACTTAGAATCATCGTACCTGAATCCACTCACTTTGCTGCTACTGGTCTTATGACATTGATTTCATGGCTGAGGGATATTCCATCGTACGTAAGTACCACAATATTTTGAACCATTTTTATATTTCCTGGGATATTTAAGGTGTACCCAAGTTGAGGTTCTTGTAGTCAGTGCAGCCCTAAATTTGGAGGTGGCTCTTTCTTATTGATTTTCAGTTTTCCCAAGGTATATTCCCTAGACTGGAAGTGGCCTTGGCTCTGTAGCTCTGTTGTTTACTTGTTTTAGGGAACACAATGCACTCCTCCAGTGAGGCAGTTGGCAATTTACATCCCGCCCATCAGCATAACAAGGCTCCCAGTTCTCCAGGGCCTGTCTTGCCTTTCTGGTTTTTACACATTTTGTGGATGTCCCTTTTGACTGGTGGGAAATGATACTTCTTTGTAGTGCAGATTTGCATTGCCCGCTTACTTGCTTGGCCAAAAAGGGCGTATGCGTTTTCTCCTGAATATATTCAGGAGAAAACGCATACGCCCTTTTTTGGCCAAGTGCACCATTGTCCAAGTTGTGCCCCTCTTCCTGTGCTTTACAGGCGATTCCAACGTACCTCTTGAAATCTATTTCCTGCTATTTTGCCTCGCTTTCAAGTCCGCCTCGTTGACTTCCCTCAACAGATTTTTGGACGATAGTTGTCCTTTATCACTCTGCCAGTTTGTGAATTGCTGTGCCCCTGAGCTCCATTTCTCAACTCGTTTTTTGGGAGCTGAACGCAAGTCCAAAATTTTGGATCATGTCCTATACTGGTTCCTGGTGGGTGGCTGAGACTTTGGTTAATTCTTCTTCCTGCCGGGAAATTAGAGTGACATGTGCCCGTCCAAATGCCTAACAGCTACTCTCTCATGGGTTCTCCCTCGTCCCTTCCATCCTCTGCCAAATTGGGAACCTGTGCAAACCAGGAGGTTAAAGGGCCTGTCTCTCCAAGTTGGGAGATTGATAGTAAGGCAGTTGGAAAGTCAAACTGGAGCACCAGGAGAGGGACTATTCGTTGAGTTTTAGAAACCTTTCGTATTCACAGTGTGTCTATTCTCTAGGTTTCCTGTACATGTTATAGCTGTAGTAATATTCCCTTGAACCTGGAGAGTTGGGACCCATGGAATGGGGGCCATGCATTATTGCTTGAAAGGGTCTGCATTTGCTCACCCAATCTCACCAATCCTCTCAGTCCCAAGTGTCCAGCCTTATGCCACATCCAGCTGTCTTTGTAGATAGGGTCTTTCCAGGTTTCCTCAGACACCCTGAAGGAATTGTAAAGAATTTCCCTGTTTTTTGGTTTTGCTTTTGAAATTCCTTTTTATAGTGGGTTTGAGCTGATACTCGCTGCCATGTTTATGCCACTCTAGACACACTTGATTCCCTTATGGAGACATATCAATACATAGGTTTTAAGATTCTTACTAGTCCGATATATTCCTCTGTGGGAAATATGGGGTTTTGAGTCTCTTTCACTGAGGAATGTGTCGGTCTTGTCAATTCCAAAGTTGGTTTTTGAAACGGTCCCTGTGCTTATATCAAACTCTGGTTTTATGCATCACCCCACCTCTCCTTCCCCTTTATGCAGGCATAAGAGTGTTTTCTAAATGTGAGACTCTGTTCTCTTTCCTAACTCAGTTCACGTGTACCCAAGTTTACAGGATCTTCATAAGTGATATCTTATGATAAGTTTCTTTTTCTGTGTGACTTATTTCACTTAGAATCATCGTACCTGAATCCACTCACTTTGCTGCTACTGGTCTTATGACATTGATTTCATCGCTGAGGGATATTCCATCATACGTAAGTACCACAATGTTTTGAACCATTTTTATATTTCTTGGGATATTTATGGTGTACCCAAGTTGAGGTTCTTGTAGTCAGTGCAGCCCTAAATTTGGAGGTGGCTCTTTCTTATTGATTTTCAGTTTTCCCAAGGTATATTCCCTAGACTGGAAGTGGCCTTGGCTCTGTAGCTCTGTTGTTTACTTGTTTTAGGGAACACAATGCACTCCTCCAGTGAGGCAGTTGGCAATTTACATCCCGCCCATCAGCATAACAAGGCTCCCAGTTCTCCAGGGCCTGTCTTGCCTTTCTGGTTTTTACACATTTTGTGGATGTCCCTTTTGACCGGTGGGAAGTGATACTTCTTTGTAGTGCAGATTTGCATTGCCCACTTGCTTGCTTGGCCAAAAAGGGCGTATGCGTTTTCTCCTGAATATATTCAGGAGAAAACGCATACGCCCTTTTTGGCCAAGTGCACCATTGTCCAAGTTGTGCCCCTCTTCCTGTGCTTTACAGGCGATTCCAACGTACCTCTTGAAATCTGTTTCCTGCTATTTTGCCTCGCTTTCAAGTCCGCCTCGTTGACTTCCCTCAACAGATTTTTGGATGATAGTTGTCCTTTATCACTCTGCCAGTTTGTGAATTGCTGTGCCCCTGAGCTCCATTTCTCAACTCGTTTTTTGTGAGCTGAACGCAAGTCCAAAATTTTGGATCATGTCCTATACTGGTTCCCGGTGGGTGGCTGAGACTTTGGTTAATTCTTCTTCCTGCCGGGAAATTAGAGTGACATGTGCCCGTCCAAATGCCTAACAGCTACTCTCTCATGGGTTCTCCCTCGTCCCTTCCATCCTCTGCCAAATTGGGAACCTGTGCAAACCAGGAGGTTAAAGGGCCTGTCTCTCCAAGTTGGGAGATTGATAGTAAGGCAGTTGGAAAGTCAAACTGGAGCACCAGGAGAGGGACTATTCGTTGAGTTTTAGAAACCTTTCGTATTCACAGTGTGTCCATTCTCTAGGTTTCCTGTACATGTTATAGCTGTAGTAATATTCCCTTGAACCTGGAGAGTTGGGACCCATGGAATGGGGTCCATGCATTATTGCTTGAAAGGGTCTGCATTTGCTCACCCAATCTCACCAATCCTCTCAGTCCCAAGTGTCCAGCCTTATGCCACATCCAGCTGTCATTGTAGATAGGGTCTTTCCAGGTTTCCTCAGACACCCTGAAGGAATTGTAAAGAATTTCCCTGTTTTTTGGTTTTGCTTTTGAAATTCCTTTTTATAGTGGGTTTGAGCTGATTCTCGCTGCCATGTTTATGCCACTCTAGACACACTTGATTCCCTTATGGAGACATATCAATACATAGGTTTTAAGATTCTTACTAGTCAGATATATTCCTCTGTGGGAAATATGGGGTTTTGAGTCTCTTTCACTAAGGAAGGTGTCTGTCTTCTCAATTCCAAAGTTGTTTTTTGAAACGGTCCCTGTGCTTATATCAAACTCTGGTTTTATGCATCACCCCACCTCTCCTTCCCCTTTATGCAGGCATAAGAGTGTTTTCTAAATGTGAGACTCTGTTCTCTTTCCTAACTCAGTTCACGTGTAGCCATGTTTACAGGATCTTCATAAGTGATATCTTATGATAAGTTTCTTTTTCTGTGTGACTTATTTCACTTAGAATCATCGTACCTGAATCCACTCACTTTGCTGCTACTGGTCTTATGACATTGATTTCATGGCTGAGGGATATTCCATCGTACGTAAGTACCACAATATTTTGAACCATTTTTATATTTCCTGGGATATTTAAGGTGTACCCAAGTTGAGGTTCTTGTAGTCAGTGCAGCCCTAAATTTGGAGGTGGCTCTTTCTTATTGATTTTCAGTTTTCCCAAGGTATATTCCCTAGACTGGAAGTGGCCTTGGCTCTGTAGCTCTGTTGTTTACTTGTTTTAGGGAACACAATGCACTCCTCCAGTGAGGCAGTTGGCAATTTACATCCCGCCCATCAGCATAACAAGGCTCCCAGTTCTCCAGGGCCTGTCTTGCCTTTCTGGTTTTTACACATTTTGTGGATGTCCCTTTTGACTGGTGGGAAATGATACTTCTTTGTAGTGCAGATTTGCATTGCCCGCTTACTTGCTTGGCCAAAAAGGGCGTATGCGTTTTCTCCTGAATATACTCAGGAGAAAACACATACGCCCTTTTTGGCCAAGTGCACCATTGTCCAAGTTGTGCCCCTCTTCCTGTGCTTTACAGGCGATTCCAAGGTACCTCTTGAAATCTGTTTCCTGCTATTTTGCCTCGCTTTCAAGTCCGCCTCGTTGACTTCCCTCAACAGATTTTTGGACGATAGTTGTCCTTTATCACTCTGCCAGTTTGTGAATTGCTGTGCCCCTGAGCTCCATTTCTCAACTCGTTTTTTGTGAGCTGAACGCAAGTCCAAAATTTTGGATCATGTCCTATACTTGTTCCCGGTGGGTGGATGAGACTTTGGTTAATTCTTCTTCCTGCCGGGAAATTAGAGTGACATGTGCCCGTCCAAATGCCTAACAGCTACTCTCTCATGGGTTCTCCCTCGTCCCTTCCATCCTCTGCCAAATTGGGAACCTGTGCAAACCAGGAGGTTAAAGGGCCTGTCTCTCCAAGTTGGGAGATTGATAGTAAGGCAGTTGGAAAGTCAAACTGGAGCACCAGGAGAGGGACTATTCGTTGAGTTTTAGAAACCTTTCGTATTCACAGTGTGTCCATTCTCTAGGTTTCCTGTACATGTTATAGCTGTAGTAATATTCCCTTGAACCTGGAGAGTTGGGACCCATGGAATGGGGGCCATGCATTATTGCTTGAAAGGGTCTGCATTTGCTCACCCAATCTCACCAATCCTCTCAGTCCCAAGTGTCCAGCCTTATGCCACATCCAGCTGTCATTGTAGATAGGGTCTTTCCAGGTTTCCTCAGACACCCTGAAGGAATTGTAAAGAATTTCCCTGTTTTTTGGTTTTGCTTTTGAAATTCCTTTTTATAGTGGGTTTGAGCTGATTCTCGCTGCCATGTTTATGCCACTCTAGACACACTTGATTCCCTTATGGAGTCATATCAATACATAGGTTTTAAGATTCTTACTAGTCAGATATATTCCTCTGCGGGAAATATGGGGTTTTGAGTCTCTTTCACTGAGGAAGGTGTAGGTCTTGTCTATTCCAAAGTTGGTTTTTGGAACGGTCCCTGTGCTTATATCAAACTCTGGTTTTATGCATCACCCCACCTCTCCTTCCCCTTTATGCAGGCATAAGAGTGTTTTCTAAATGTGAGACTCTGTTCTCTTTCCTAACTCAGTTCACGTGTAGCCATGTTTACAGGATCTTCATAAGTGATATCTTATGATAAGTTTCTTTTTCTGTGTGACTTATTTCACTTAGAATCATCGTACCTGAATCCACTCACTTTGCTGCTACTGGTCTTATGACATTGATTTCATCGCTGAGGGATATTCCATCATACGTAAGTACCACGATGTTTTGAACCATTTTTATATTTCCTGGGATATTTAAGGTGTACCCAAGTTGAGGTTCTTGTAGTCAGTGCAGCCCTAAATTTGGAGGTGGCTCTTTCTTATTGATTTTCAGTTTTCCCAAGGTATATTCCCTAGACTGGAAGTGGCCTTGGCTCTGTAGCTCTGTTGTTTACTTGTTTTAGGGAACACAGTGCACTCCTCCAGTGAGGCAGTTGGCAGTTTACATCCCGCCCATCAGCATAACAACGCTCCCAGTTCTCCAGGGCCTGTCTTGCCTTTCTGGTTTTTACACATTTTGTGGATGTCCCTTTTGACCGGTGGGAAGTGATACTTCTTTGTAGTGCAGATTTGCATTGCCCGCTTGCTTGCTTGGCCAAAAAGGGCGTATGCGTTTTCTCCTGAATATATTCAGGAGAAAACGCATACGCCCTTTTCGGCCAAGTGCACCATTGTCCAAGTTGTGCCCCTCTTCCTGTGCTTTACAGGCGATTCCAACGTACCTCTTGAAATCTGTTTCCTGCTATTTTGCCTCACTTTCAAGTCCGCCTCGTTGACTTCCCTCAACAGATTTTTGGACGATAGTTGTCCTTTATCACTCTGCCAGTTTGTGAATTGCTGTGCCCCTGAGCTCCATTTTTCAACTCGTTTTTAGTGAGCTGAACGCAAGCCCAAAATTTTGGATCATGTCCTATACTGGTTCCCGGTGGGTGGCTGAGACTTTGGTTAATTCTTCTTCCTACCGGTATATTAGAGTGACAACTGCCCGTCCAAATGCCTAACAGCTACTCTCTCATTGGTTCTCCCTCTTCCCTTTCATCCTTTGCCAAATTGGCAACCTGTTCGAACCAGGAGGTAAATGGCGCTGTGTCTCCAAGTTTGGAGATTGATAGTAAAGCAGTTGGAAAGTCAAACCAGAGCACCAGGAGAGGGACTATTCGTTGAGATTTAGAAACATTTCATATTCACAGTGTGTCCATTCTCTAGGTTTCCTGTACCAGTTCTAGCTGTATTAATATTCCCTTCAAGTTCGAGAGTTGGGACCCATGGAATGGGGGCCATGCATTATTGCTTGAAAGGGTCTGCATTTGCTCACCCAATCTCACCAATCCTCTCAGTCCCAAGTGTCCAGCCTTATGCCACATACAGCTGTCATTGTAGATAGGGTCTTTCCAGGTTTCCTCAGACACCCTGAAGAAATTGTAAAGAATTTCCCTGTTTTTTGGTTTTGCTTTTGAAATTCCTTTTTATAGTGGGTTTGAGCTGATTCTCGCTGCCATGTTTATGCCACTCTAGATACACTTGATTCCCTTATGGAGACATATCAATACATAGGTTTTAAGATTCTTACTAGTCAGATATATTCCTCTGTGGGAAATATGGGGTTTTGAGTCTCTTTCACTGAGGAAGGTGTAGGTCTTGTCTATTCCAAAGTTGGTTTTTGAAACGGTCCCTGTGCTTATATCAAACTCTGGTTTTATGCATCACCCCACCTCTCCTTCCCCTTTATGCGGGCATAAGAGTGTTTTCTAAATGTGAGACTCTGTTCTCTTTCCTAACTCAGGTCACGTGTAGCCATGTTTACAGGATCTTCATAAGTGATATCTTATGATAAGTTTCTTTTTCTGTGTGACTTATTTCACTTAGAATCATCGTACCTGAATCCACTCACTTTGCTGCTACTGGTCTTATGACATTGATTTCAAGGCTGAGGGGTATTCCATCGTACTTAAGTACCACAATGTTTTGAACCATTTTTATATTTCCTGGGATATTTAAGGTGTACCCAAGTTGAGGTTCTTGTAGTCAGTGCAGCCCTAAATTTGGAGGTGGCTCTTTCTTATTGATTTTCAGTTTTCCCAAGGTATATTCCCTAGACTGGAAGTGGCCTTGGCTCTGTAGCTCTGTTGTTTACTTGTTTTAGGGAACACAATGCACTCCTCCAGTGAGGCAGTTGGCAATTTACATCCCGCCCATCAGCATGACAAGGCTCCCAGTTCTCCAGGGCCTGTCTTGCCTTTCTGGTTTTTACACATTTTGTGGATGTCCCTTTTGACTGGTGGGAAGTGATACTTCTTTGTAGTGCAGATTTGCATTGCCCGATTGCTTGCTTGGCCAAAAAGGGCGTATGCGTTTTCTCCTGAATATATTCAGGACAAAACGCATACGCCCTTTTTGGCCAAGTGCACCATTGTCCAAGTTGTGCCCCTCTTCCTGTGCTTTACAGGCGATTCCAAGGTACCTCTTGAAATCTGTTTCCTGCTATTTTGCCTCGCTTTCAAGTCCGCCTCGTTGACTTCCCTCAACAGATTTTTGGACAATAGTTGTCCTTTATCACTCTGCCAGTTTGTGAATTGCTGTGCCCCTGAGCTCCATTTCTCAACTCGTTTTTTGTGAGCTGAACGCAAGTCCAAAATTTTGGATCATGTCCTATACTGGTTCCCGGTGGGTGGCTGAGACTTTGGTTAATTCTTCTTCCTGCCGGGAAATTAGAGTGACATGTGCCCGTCCAAATGCCTAACAGCTACTCTCTCATGGGTTCTCCCTCGTCCCTTCCATCCTCTGCCAAATTGGGAACCTATGCAAACCAGGAGGTTAAAGGGCCTGTCTCTCCAAGTTGGGAGATTGATAGTAAGGCAGTTGGAAAGTCAAACTGGAGCACCAGGAGAGGGACTGTTCGTTGAGTTTTAGAAACCTTTCGTATTCACAGTGTGTCCATTCTCTAGGTTTCCTGTACATGTTATAGCTGTAGTAATATTCCCTTGAACCTGGAGAGTTGGGACCCATGGAATGGGGGCCATGCATTATTGCTTGAAAGGGTCTGCATTTGCTCACCCAATCTCACCAATCCTCTCAGTCCCAAGTGTCCAGCCTTATGCCACATCCAGCTGTCATTGTAGATAGGGTCTTTCCAGGTTTCCTCAGACACCCTGAAGGAATTGTAAAGAATTTCCCTGTTTTTTGGTTTTGCTTTTGAAATTCCTTTTTATAGTGGGTTTGAGCTGATTCTCGCTGCCATGTTTATGCCACTCTAGACACACTTGATTCCCTTATGGAGTCATATCAATACATAGGTTTTAAGATTCTTACTAGTCAGATATATTCCTCTGCGGGAAATATGGGGTTTTGAGTCTCTTTCACTGAGGAATGTGTAGGTCTTGTCTATTCCAAAGTTGGTTTTTGGAACGGTCCCTGTGCTTATATCAAACTCTGGTTTTATGCATCACCCCAACTCTCCTTCCCCTTTATGCAGGCATAAGAGTGTTTTCTAAATGTGAGACTCTGTTCTCTTTCCTAACTCAGTTCACGTGTACCCAAGTTTACAGGATCTTCATAAGTGATATCTTATGATAAGTTTCTTTTTCTGTGTGACTTATTTCACTTAGAATCATCGTACCTGAATCCACTCACTTTGCTGCTACTGGTCTTATGACATTGATTTCATCGCTGAGGGATATTCCATCATACGTAAGTACCACAATGTTTTGAACCATTTTTATATTTCTTGGGATATTTAAGGTGTACCCAAGTTGAGGTTCTTGTAGTCAGTGCAGCCCTAAATTTGGAGGTGGCTCTTTCTTATTGATTTTCAGTTTTCCCAAGGTATATTCCCTAGACTGGAAGTGGCCTTGGCTCTGTAGCTCTGTTGTTTCCTTGTTTTAGGGAACACAATGCACTCCTCCAGTGAGGCAGTTGGCAATTTACATCCCGCCCATCAGCATAACAAGGCTCCCAGTTCTCCAGGGCCTGTCTTGCCTTTCTGGTTTTTACACATTTTGTGGATGTCCCTTTTGACCGGTGGGAAGTGATACTTCTTTGTAGTGCAGATTTGCATTGCCCGCTTGCTTGCTTGGCCAAAAAGGGCGTATGCGTTTTCTCCTGAATATATTCAGGAGAAAACGCATACGCCCTTTTTGGCCAAGTGCACCATTGTCCAAGTTGTGCCCCTCTTCCTGTGCCTTACAGGCGATTCCAAGGTACCTCTTGAAATCTGTTTCCTGCTATTTTGCCTCGCTTTCAAGTCCGCCTCGTTGACTTCCCTCAACAGATTTTTGGATGATAGTTGTCCTTTATCACTCTGCCAGTTTGTGAATTGCTGTGCCCCTGAGCTCCATTTCTCAACTCGTTTTTTGTGAGCTGAACGCAAGTCCAAAATTTTGGATCATGTCCTATACTGGTTCCCGGTGGGTGGCTGAGACTTTGGTTAATTCTTCTTCCTGCCGGGAAATTAGAGTGACATGTGCCCGTCCAAATGCCTAACAGCTACTCTCTCATGGGTTCTCCCTCGTCCCTTCCATCCTCTGCCAAATTGGGAACCTGTGCAAACCAGGAGGTTAAAGGGCCTGTCTCTCCAAGTTGGGAAATTGATAGTAAGGCAGTTGGAAAGTCAAACTGGAGCACCAGGAGAGGGACTATTCGTTGAGTTTTAGAAACCTTTCGTATTCACAGTGTGTCCATTCTCTAGGTTTCCTGTACATGTTATAGCTGTAGTAATATTCCCTTGAACCTGGAGAGTTGGGACCCATGGAATGGGGGCCATGCATTATTGCTTGAAAGGGTCTGCATTTGCTCACCCAATCTCAACAATCCTCTCAGTCCCAAGTGTCCAGCCTTATGCCACATCCAGCTGTCATTGTAGATAGGGTCTTTCCAGGTTTCCTCAGACACCCTGAAGGAATTGTAAAGAATTTCCCTGTTTTTTGGTTTTGCTTTTGAAATTCCTTTTTATAGTGGGTTTGAGCTGATTCTCGCTGCCATGTTTATGCCACTCTAGACACACTTGATTCCTTTATGGAGACATATCAATACATAGGTTTTAAGATTCTTACTAGTCAGATATATTCCTCTGTGGGAAATATGGGGTTTTGAGTCTCTTTCACTAAGGAAGGTGTCTGTCTTGTCAATTCCAAAGTTGGTTTTTGAAACGGTCCCTGTGCTTATATCAAACTCTGGTTTTATGCATCACCCCACCTCTCCTTCCCCTTTATGCAGGCATAAGAGTGTTTTCTAAATGTGAGACTCTGTTCTCTTTCCTAACTCAGTTCACGTGTAGCCATGTTTACAGGATCTTCATAAGTGATATCTTATGATAAGTTTCTTTTTCTGTGTGACTTATTTCACTTAGAATCATCGTACCTGAATCCACTCACTTTGCTGCTACTGGTCTTATGACATTGATTTCATGGCTGAGGGATATTCCATCGTACGTAAGTACCACAATATTTTGAACCATTTTTATATTTCCTGGGATATTTAAGGTGTACCCAAGTTGAGGTTCTTGTAGTCAGTGCAGCCCTAAATTTGGAGGTGGCTCTTTCTTATTGATTTTCAGTTTTCCCAAGGTATATTCCCTAGACTGGAAGTGGCCTTGGCTCTGTAGCTCTGTTGTTTACTTGTTTTAGGGAACACAATGCACTCCTCCAGTGAGGCAGTTGGCAATTTACATCCTGCCCATCAGCATAACAAGGCTCCCAGTTCTCCAGGGCCTGTCTTGCCTTTCTGGTTTTTACACATTTTGTGGATGTCCCTTTTGACCGGTGGGAAATGATACTTCTTTGTAGTGCAGATTTGCATTGCCCGCTTACTTGCTTGGCCAAAAAGGGCGTATGCGTTTTCTCCTGAATATATTCAGGAGAAAACGCATACGCCCTTTTTTGGCCAAGTGCACCATTGTCCAAGTTGTGCCCCTCTTCCTGTGCTTTACAGGCGATTCCAACGTACCTCTTGAAATCTGTTTCCTGCTATTTTGCCTCGCTTTCAAGTCCGCCTCGTTGACTTCCCTCAACAGATTTTTGGACGATAGTTGTCCTTTATCACTCTGCCAGTTTGTGAATTGCTGTGCCCCTGAGCTCCTTTTCTCAACTCGTTTTTTGGGAGCTGAACGCAAGTCCAAAATTTTGGATCATGTCCTATACTGGTTCCCGGTGGGTGGCTGAGACTTTGGTTAATTCTTCTTCCTGCCGGGAAATTAGAGTGACATGTGCCCGTCCAAATGCCTAACAGCTACTCTCTCATGGGTTCTCCCTCGTCCCTTCCATCCTCTGCCAAATTGGGAACCTGTGCAAACCAGGAGGTTAAAGGGCCTGTCTCTCTAAGTTGGGAGATTGATAGTAAGGCAGTTGGAAAGTCAAACTGGAGCACCAGGAGAGGGACTATTCGTTGAGTTTTAGAAACCTTTCGTATTCACAGTGTGTCTATTCTCTAGGTTTCCTGTACATGTTATAGCTGTAGTAATATTCCCTTGAACCTGGAGAGTTGGGACCCATGGAATGGGGGCCATGCATTATTGCTTGAAAGTGTCTGCATTTGCTCACCCAATCTCACCAATCCTCTCAGTCCCAAGTGTCCAGCCTGATGCCACATCCAGCTGTCATTGTAGATAGGGTCTTTCCAGGTTTCCTCAGACACCCTGAAGGAATTGTAAAGAATTTCCCTGTTTTTTGGTTTTGCTTTTGAAATTCCTTTTTATAGTGGGTTTGAGCTGATACTCGCTGCCATGTTTATGCCACTCTAGACACACTTGATTCCCTTATGGAGACATATCAATACATAGGTTTTAAGATTCTTACTAGTCCGATATATTCCTCTGTGGGAAATATGGGGTTTTGAGTCTCTTTCACTGAGGAAGGTGTCGGTCTTGTCAATTCCAAAGTTGGTTTTTGAAACGGTCCCTGTGCTTATATCAAACTCTGGTTTTATGCATCACCCGACCTCTCCTTCCCCTTTATGCAGGCATAAGAGTGTTTTCTAAATGTGAGACTCTGTTCTCTTTCCTAACTCAGTTCACGTGTAGCCATGTTTACAGGATCTTCATAAGTGATATCTTATGATAAGTTTCTTTTTCTGTGTGACTTATTTCACTTAGAATCATCGTACCTGAATCCACTCACTTTGCTGCTACTGGTCTTATGACATTGATTTCATGGCTGAGGGATATTCCATCGTACGTAAGTACCACAATATTTTGAACCATTTTTATATTTCCTGGGATATTTAAGTTGTACCCAAGTTGAGGTTCTTGTAGTCAGTGCAGCCCTAAATTTGGAGGTGGCTCTTTCTTATTGATTTTCAGTTTTCCCAAGGTATATTCCCTAGACTGGAAGTGGCCTTGGCTCTGTAGCTCTGTTGTTTCCTTGTTTTAGGGAACACAATGCACTCCTCCAGTGAGGCAGTTGGCAATTTACATCCCGCCCATCAGCATAACAAGGCTCCCAGTTCTCCAGGGCCTGTCTTGCCTTTCTGGTTTTTACACATTTTGTGGATGTCCCTTTGGACCGGTGGGAAATGATACTTCTTTGTAGTGCAGATTTGCATTGCCCGCTTGCTTGCTTGGCCAAAAAGGGTGTATGCGTTTTCTCCTGAATATACTCAGGAGAAAACGCATACGCCCTTTTTGGCCAAGTGCACCATTGTCCAAGTTGTGCCCCTCTTCCTGTGCTTTACAGGCGATTCCAAGGTACCTCTTGAAATCTGTTTCCTGCTATTTTGCCTCGCTTTCAAGTCCGCCTCGTTGACTTCCCTCAACAGATTTTTGGACGATACTTGTCCTTTATCACTCTGCCAGTTTGTGAATTGCTGTGCCCCTGAGCTCCATTTCTCAACTCGTTTTTTGTGAGCTGAACGCAAGTCCAAAATTTTGGATCATGTCCTATACTGGTTCCCGGTGGGTGGCTGAGACTTTGGTTAATTCTTCTTCCTGCCGGGAAATTAGAGTGACATGTGCCCGTCCAAATGCCTAACAGCTACTCTCTCATGGGTTCTCCCTCATCCCTTCCATCCTCTGCCAAATTGGGAACCTGTGCAAACCAGGAGGTTAAAGGGCCTGTCTCTCCAAGTTGGGAGATTGATAGTAAGGCAGTTGGAAAGTCAAACTGGAGCACCAGGAGAGGGACTATTCGTTGAGTTTTAGAAACCTTTCGTATTCACAGTGTGTCCATTCTCTAGGTTTCCTGTACATGTTATAGCTGTAGTAATATTCCCTTGAACCTGGAGAGTTGGGACCCATGGAATGGGGGCCATGCATTATTGCTTGAAAGGGTCTGCATTTGCTCACCCAATCTCACCAATCCTCTCAGTCCCAAGTGTCCAGCCTTATGCCACATCCAGCTGTCATTGTAGATAGGGTCTTTCCAGGTTTCCTCAGACACCCTGAAGGAATTGTAAAGAATTTCCCTGTTTTTTGGTTTTGCTTTTGAAATTCCTTTTTATAGTGGGTTTGAGCTGATTCTCGCTGCCATGTTTATGCCACTCTAGACACACTTGATTCCCTTATGGAGACATATCAATACATAGGTTTTAAGATTCTTACTAGTCAGATATATTCCTCTGTGGGAAATATGGGGTTTTGAGTCTCTTTCACTGAGGAAGGTGTAGGTCTTGTCTATTCCAAAGTTGGTTTCTGAAACGGTCCCTGTGCTTATATCAAACTCTGGTTTTATGCATCACCCCACCTCTCCTTCCCCTTTATGCAGGCATAAGAGTGTTTTCTAAATGTGAGACTCTGTTCTCTTTCCTAACTCAGTTCACGTGTAGCCATGTTTACAGGATCTTCATAAGTGATATCTTATGATAAGTTTCTTTTTCTGTGTGACTTATTTCACTTAGAATCATCGTACCTGAATCCACTCACTTTGCTGCTACTGGTCTTATGACATTGATTTCATGGCTGAGGGATATTCCATCATACGTAAGTACCACAATGTTTTGAACCATTTTTATATTTCCTGGGATATTTAAGGTGTACCTAAGTTGAGGTTCTTGTAGTCAGTGCAGCCCTAAATTTGGAGGTGGCTCTTTCTTATTGATTTTCAGTTTTCCCAAGGTATATTCCCTAGACTGGAAGTGGCCTTGGCTCTGTAGCTCTGTTGTTTACTTGTTTTAGGGAACACAATGCACTCCTCCAGTGAGGCAGTTGGCAGTTTACATCCCGCCCATCAGCATAACAAGGCTCCCAGTTCTCCAGGGCCTGTCTTGCCTTTCTGGTTTTTACACATTTTGTGGATGTCCCTTTTGACCGGTGGGAAGTGATACTTCTTTGTAGTGCAGATTTGCATTGCCCGCTTGCTTGCTTGGCCAAAAAGGGCGTATGCGTTTTCTCCTGAATATATTCAGGAGAAAACGCATACGCCCTTTTTGGCCAAGTGCACCATTGTCCAAGTTGTGCCCCTCTTCCTGTGCTTTACAGGCGATTCCAAGGTACCTCTTGAAATCTGTTTCCTGCTATTTTGCCTCGCTTTCAAGTCCGCCTCATTGACTTCCCTCAACAGATTTTTGGACGATAGTTGTCCTTTATCACTCTGCCAGTTTGTGAATTGCTGTGCCCCTGAGCTCCATTTCTCAACTCGTTTTTTGTGAGCTGAACGCAAGTCCAAAATTTTAGATCCTGTCCTATACTGGTTCCCGGTGGGTGGCTGAGACTTTGGTTAATTCTTCTTCCTGCCGGGAAATTAGAGTGACATGTGCCCGTCCAAATGCCTAACAGCTACTCTCTCATGGGTTCTCCCTCGTCCCTTCCATCCTCTGCCAAATTGGGAACCTGTGCAAACCAGGAGGTTAAAGGGCCTGTCTCTCCAAGTTGGGAGATTGATAGTAAGGCAGTTGGAAAGTCAAACTGGAGCACCAGGAGAGGGACTATTCGTTGAGTTTTAGAAACCTTTCGTATTCACAGTGTGTCCATTCTCTAGGTTTCCTGTACATGTTATAGCTGTAGTAATATTCCCTTGAACCTGGAGAGTTGGGACCCATGGAATGGGGGCCATGCATTATTGCTTAAAAGGGTCTGCATTTGCTCACCCAATCTCACCAATCCTCTCAGTCCCAAGTGTCCAGCCTTATGCCACATCCAGCTGTCATTGTAGATAGGGTCTTTCCAGGTTTCCTCAGACACCCTGAAGGAATTGTAAAGAATTTCCCTGTTTTTTGGTTTTGCTTTTGAAATTCCTTTTTATAGTGGGTTTGAGCTGATTCTCGCTGCCATGTTTATGCCACTCTAGACACACTTGATTCCCTTATGGAGTCATATCAATACATAGGTTTTAAGATTCTTACTAGTCAGATATATTCCTCTGCGGGAAATATGGGGTTTTGAGTCTCTTTCACTGAGGAAGGTGTAGGTCTTGTCTATTCCAAAGTTGGTTTTTGGAACGGTCCCTGTGCTTATATCAAACTCTGGTTTTATGCATCACCCCACCTCTCCTTCCCCTTTATGCAGGCATAAGAGTGTTTTCTAAATGTGAGACTCTGTTCTCTTTCCTAACTCAGTTCACGTGTAGCCATGTTTACAGGATCTTCATAAGTGATATCTTATGATAAGTTTCTTTTTCTGTGTGACTTATTTCACTTAGAATCATCGTACCTGAATCCACTCACTTTGCTGCTACTGGTCTTATGACACTGATTTCATCGCTGAGGGATATTCCATCATACGTAAGTACCACAATGTTTTGAACCATTTTTATATTTCCTGGGATATTTAAGGTGTACCCAAGTTGAGGTTCTTGTAGTCAGTGCAGCCCTAAATTTGGAGGTGGCTCTTTCTTATTGATTTTCAGTTTTCCCAAGGTATATTCCCTAGACTGGAAGTGGCCTTGGCTCTGTAGCTCTGTTGTTTACTTGTTTTAGGGAACACAATGCACTCCTCCAGTGAGGCAGTTGGCAGTTTACATCCCGCCCATCAGCATAACAAGGCTCCCAGTTCTCCAGGGCCTGTCTTGCCTTTCTGGTTTTTACACATTTTGTGGATGTCCCTTTTGACCGGTGGGAAGTGATAATTCTTTGTAGTGCAGATTTGCATTGCCCGCTTGCTTGCTTGGCCAAAAAGGGCGTATGTGTTTTCTCCTGAATATATTCAGGAGAAAACGCATACGCCCTTTTTGTCCAAGTGCACCATTGTCCAAGTTGTGCCCCTCTTCCTGTGCTTTACAGGCGATTCCAAGGTACCTCTTGAAATCTGTTTCCTGCTATTTTGCCTCGCTTTCAAGTCCGCCTCGTTGACTTCCCTCAACAGATTTTTGGACGATACTTGTCCTTTATCACTCTGCCAGTTTGTGAATTGCTGTGCCCCTGAGCTCCATTTCTCAACTCGTTTTTTGTGAGCTGAACGCAAGTCCAAAATTTTGGATCATGTCCTATACTGGTTCCCGGTGGGTGGCTGAGACTTTGGTTAATTCTTCTTCCTGCCGGGAAATTAGAGTGACATGTGCCCGTCCAAATGCCTAACAGCTACTCTCTCATGGGTTCTCCCTCGTCCCTTCCATCCTCTGCCAAATTGGGAACCTGTGCAAACCAGGAGGTTAAAGGGCCTGTCTCTCCAAGTTGGGAGATTGATAGTAAGGCAGTTGGAAAGTCAAACTGGAGCACCAGGAGAGGGACTATTCGTTGAGTTTTAGAAACCTTTCGTATTCACAGTGTGTCTATTCTCTAGGTTTCCTGTACATGTTATAGCTGTAGTAATATTCCCTTGAACCTGGAGAGTTGGGACCCATGGAATGGGGGCCATGCATTATTGCTTGAAAGGGTCTGCATTTGCTCACCCAATCTCACCAATCCTCTCAGTCCCAAGTGTCCAGCCTTATGCCACATCCAGCTGTCATTGTAGATAGGGTCTTTCCAGGTTTCCTCAGACACCCTGAAGGAATTGTAAAGAATTTCCGTGTTTTTTGGTTTTGCTTTTGAAACTCCTTTTTATAGTGGGTTTGAGCTGATTCTCGCTGCCATGTTTATGCCACTCTAGACACACTTGATTCCCTTATGGAGTCATATCAATACATAGGTTTTAAGATTCTTACTAGTCAGATATATTCCTCTGCGGGAAATATGGGGTTTTGAGTCTCTTTCACTGAGGAAGGTGTAGGTCTTGTCTATTCCAAAGTTGGTTTTTGGAACGGTCCCTGTGCTTATATCAAACTCTGGTTTTATGCATCACCCCACCTCTCCATCCCCTTTATGCAGGCATAAGAGTGTTTTCTAAATGTGAGACTCTGTTCTCTTTCCTAACTCAGTTCACGTGTAGCCATGTTTACAGGATCTTCATAAGTGATATCTTATGATAAGTTTCTTTTTCTATGTGACTTATTTCACTTAGAATCATCGTACCTGAATCCACTCACTTTGCTGCTACTGGTCTTATGACATTGATTTCATGGCTGAGGGATATTCCATCGTACGTAAGTACCACAATGTTTTGAACCATTTTTATATTTCCTGGGATATTTAAGGTGTACCCAAGTTGAGGTTCTTGTAGTCAGTGCAGCCCTAAATTTGGAGGTGGCTCTTTCTTATTGATTTTCAGTTTTCCCAAGGTATATTCCCTAGACTGGAAGTGGCCTTGGCTCTGTAGCTCTGTTGTTTACTTGTTTTAGGGAACACAATGCACTCCTCCAGTGAGGCAGTTGGCAGTTTACATCCCACCCATCAGCATAACAAGGCTCCCAGTTCTCCAGGGCCTGTCTTGCCTTTCTGGTTTTTACACTTTTTGTGGATGTCCCTTTTGACCGGTGGGAAGTGATACTTCTTTGTAGTGCAGATTTGCATTGCCCGCTTGCTTGCTTGGCCAAAAAGGGCGTATGCGTTTTCTCCTGAATATATTCAGGAGAAAACGCATACGCCCTTTTTGGCCAAGTGCACCATTGTCCAAGTTGTGCCCCTCTTCCTGTGCTTTACAGGCGATTCCAAGGTACCTCTTGAAATCTGTTTCCTGCTATTTTGCCTCACTTTCAAGTCCGCCTCGTTGACTTCCCTCAACAGATTTTTGGACGATAGTTGTCCTTTATCACTCTGCCAGTTTGTGAATTGCTGTGCCCCTGAGCTCCATTTCTCAACTCGTTTTTTGTGAGCTGAACGCAAGTCCAAAATTTTGGATCATGTCCTATACTGGTTCCCGGTGGGTGGCTGAGACTTTGGTTAATTCTTCTTCCTGCCGGGAAATTAGAGTGACATGTGCCCGTCCAAATGCCTAACAGCTACACTCTCATGGGTTCTCCCTCGTCCCTTCCATCCTCTGCCAAATTGGGAACCTGTGCAAACCAGGAGGTTAAAGGGCCTGTCTCTCCAAGTTGGGAGATTGATAGTAAGGCAGTTGGAAAGTCAAACTGGAGCACCAGGAGAGGGACTATTCGTTGAGTTTTAGAAACCTTTCGTATTCACGGTGTGTCCATTCTCTAGGTTTCCTGTACATGTTATAGCTGTAGTAATATTCCCTTGAACCTGGAGAGTTGGGACCCATGGAATGGGGGCCATGCATTATTGCTTGAAAGGGTCTGCATTTGCTCACCCAATCTCACCAATCCTCTCAGTCCCAAGTGTCCAGCCTTATGCCACATCCAGCTGTCATTGTAGATAGGGTCTTTCCAGGTTTCCTCAGACACCCTGTAGGAATTGTAAAGAATTTCCCTGTTTTTTGGTTTTGCTTTTGAAATTCCTTTTTATAGTGGGTTTGAGCTGATTCTCGCTGCCATGTTTATGCCACTCTAGACACACTTGATTCCCTTATGGAGACATATCAATACATAGGTTTTAAGATTCTTACTAGTCAGATATATTCCTCTGTGGGAAATATGGGGTTTTGAGTCTCTTTCACTAAGGAAGGTGTCTGTCTTGTCAATTCCAAAGTTGGTTTTTGAAACGGTCCCTGTGCTTATATCAAACTCTGGTTTTATGCATCACCCCACCTCTCCTTCCCCTTTATGCAGGCATAAGAGTGTTTTCTAAATGTGAGACTCTGTTCTCTTTCCTAACTCAATTCACGTGTAGCCATGTTTACAGGATCTTCATAAGTGATATCTTATGATAAGTTTCTTTTTCTGTGTGACTTATTTCACTTAGAATCATCGTACCTGAATCCACTCACTTTGCTGCTACTGGTCTTATGACATTGATTTCATGGCTGAGGGATATTCCATCGTACGTAAGTACCACAATGTTTTGAACCATTTTTATATTTCCTGGGATATTTAAGGTGTACCCAAGTTGAGGTTCTTGTAGTCAGTGCAGCCCTAAATTTGGAGGTGGCTCTTTCTTATTGATTTTCAGTTTTCCCAAGGTATATTCCCTAGACTGGAAGTGGCCTTGGCTCTGTAGCTCTGTTGTTTACTTGTTTTAGGGAACACAATGCACTCCTCCAGTGAGGCAGTTGGCAATTTACATCCCACCCATCAGCATATCAAGGCTCCCAGTTCCTCAGGGCCTGTCTTGCCTTTCTGGTTTTTACACATTTTGTGGATGTCCCTTTTGACCGGTGGGAAGTGATACTTCTTTGTAGTGCAGATTTGCATTGCCCGCTTGCTTGCTTGGCCAAAAAGGGCGTATGCGTTTTCTCCTGAATATATTCAGGTGAAAACGCATACGCCCTTTTTGGCCAAGTGCACCATTGTCCAAGTTGTGCCCCTCTTCTTGTGCTTTACAGGCGATTCCAAGGTACCTCTTGAAATCTGTTTCCTGCTATTTTGCCTCGCTTTCAAGTCCGCCTCGTTGACTTCCCTCAACAGATTTTTGGACGATAGTTGTCCTTTATCACTCTGCCAGTTTGTGAATTGCTGTGCCCCTGAGCTCCATTTCTCAACTCGTTTTTTGTGAGCTGAACACAAGTCCAAAATTTTGGATCATGTCCTATACTGGTTCCCGGTGGGTGGCTGAGACTTTGGTTAATTCTTCTTCCTGCCGGGAAATTAGAGTGACATGTGCCCGTCCAAATGCCTAACAGCTACTCTCTCATGGGTTCTCCCTCGTCCCTTCCATCCTCTGCCAAATTGGGAACCTGTGCAAACCAGGAGGTTAAAGGGCCTGTCTCTCCAAGTTGGGAGATTGATATTAAGGCAGTTGGAAAGTCAAACTGGAGCACCAGGAGAGGGACTATTCGTTGAGTTTTAGAAACCTTTCGTATTCACAGTGTGTCTATTCTCTAGGTTTCCTGTACATGTTATAGCTGTAGTAATATTCCCTTGAACCTGGAGAGTTGGGACCCATGGAATGGGGGCCATGCATTATTGCTTGAAAGGGTCTGCATTTGCTCACCCAATCTCACCAATCCTCTCAGTCCCAAGTGTCCAGCCTTATGCCACATCCAGCTGTCATTGTAGATAGGGTCTTTCCAGGTTTCCTCAGACACCCTGAAGGAATTGTAAAGAATTTCCGTGTTTTTTGGTTTTGCTTTTGAAACTCCTTTTTATAGTGGGTTTGAGCTGATTCTCGCTGCCATGTTTATGCCACTCTAGACACACTTGATTCCCTTATGGAGTCATATCAATACATAGGTTTTAAGATTCTTACTAGTCAGATATATTCCTCTGCGGGAAATATGGGCTTTTGAGTCTCTTTCACTGAGGAAGGTGTAGGTCTTGTCTATTCCAAAGTTGGTTTTTGGAACGGTCCCTGTGCTTATATCAAACTCTGGTTTTATGCATCACCCCACCTCTCCATCCCCTTTATGCAGGCATAAGAGTGTTTTCTAAATGTGAGACTCTGTTCTCTTTCCTAACTCAGTTCACGTGTAGCCATGTTTACAGGATCTTCATAAGTGATATCTTATGATAAGTTTCTTTTTCTATGTGACTTATTTCACTTAGAATCATCGTACCTGAATCCACTCACTTTGCTGCTACTGGTCTTATGACATTGATTTCATGGCTGAGGGATATTCCATCGTACGTAAGTACCACAATGTTTTGAACCATTTTTATATTTCCTGGGATATTTAAGGTGTACCCAAGTTGAGGTTCTTGTAGTCAGTGCAGCCCTAAATTTGGAGGTGGCTCTTTCTTATTGATTTTCAGTTTTCCCCAGGTATATTCCCTAGACTGGAAGTGGCCTTGGCTCTGTAGCTCTGTTGTTTACTTGTTTTAGGGAACACAATGCACTCCTCCAGTGAGGCAGTTGGCAGTTTACATCCCGCCCATCAGCATAACAAGGCTCCCAGTTCTCCAGGGCCTGTCTTGCCTTTCTGGTTTTTACACTTTTTGTGGATGTCCCTTTTGACCGGTGGGAAGTGATACTTCTTTGTAGTGCAGATTTGCATTGCCCGCTTGCTTGCTTGGCCAAAAAGGGCGTATGCGTTTTCTCCTGAATATATTCAGGAGAAAACGCATACGCCCTTTTTGGCCAAGTGCACCATTGTCCAAGTTGTGCCCCTCTTCCTGTGCTTTACAGGCGATTCCAACGTACCTCTTGAAATCTGTTTCCTGCTATTTTGCCTCACTTTCAAGTCCGCCTCGTTGACTTCCCTCAACAGATTTTTGGACGATAGTTGTCCTTTATCACTCTGCCAGTTTGTGAATTGCTGTGCCCCTGAGCTCCATTTCTCAACTCGTTTTTTGTGAGCTGAACGCAAGTCCAAAATTTTGGATCATGTCCTATACTGGTTCCCGGTGGGTGGCTGAGACTTTGGTTAATTCTTCTTCCTGCCGGGAAATTAGAGTGACATGTGCCCGTCCAAATGCCTAACAGCTACACTCTCATGGGTTCTCCCTCGTCCCTTCCATCCTCTGCCAAATTGGGAACCTGTGCAAACCAGGAGGTTAAAGGGCCTGTCTCTCCAAGTTGGGAGATTGATAGTAAGGCAGTTGGAAAGTCAAACTGGAGCACCAGGAGAGGGACTATTCGTTGAGTTTTAGAAACCTTTCGTATTCACAGTGTGTCCATTCTCTAGGTTTCCTGTACATGTTATAGCTGTAGTAATATTCCCTTGAACCTGGAGAGTTGGGACCCATGGAATGGGGGCCATGCATTATTGCTTGAAAGGGTCTGCATTTGCTCACCCAATCTCACCAATCCTCTCAGTCCCAAGTGTCCAGCCTTATGCCACATCCAGCTGTCATTGTAGATAGGGTCTTTCCAGGTTTCCTCAGACACCCTGAAGGAATTGTAAAGAATTTCCCTGTTTTTTGGTTTTGCTTTTGAAATTCCTTTTTATAGTGGGTTTGAGCTGATTCTCGCTGCCATGTTTATGCCACTCTAGACACACTTGATTCCCTTATGGAGACATATCAATACATAGGTTTTAAGATTCTTACTAGTCAGATATATTCCTCTGTGGGAAATATGGGGTTTTCAGTCTCTTTCACTAAGGAAGGTGTCTGTCTTGTCAATTCCAAAGTTGGTTTTTGAAACGGTCCCTGTGCTTATATCAAACTCTGGTTTTATGCATCACCCCACCTCTCCTTCCCCTTTATGCAGGCATAAGAGTGTTTTCTAAATGTGAGACTCTGTTCTCTTTCCTAACTCAATTCACGTGTAGCCATGTTTACAGGATCTTCATAAGTGATATCTTATGATAAGTTTCTTTTTCTGTGTGACTTATTTCACTTAGAATCATCGTACCTGAATCCACTCACTTTGCTGCTACTGGTCTTATGACATTGATTTCATGGCTGAGGGATATTCCATCGTACGTAAGTACCACAATGTTTTGAACCATTTTTATATTTCCTGGGATATTTAAGGTGTACCCAAGTTGAGGTTCTTGTAGTCAATGCAACCCTAAATTTGGAGGTGGCTCTTTCTTATTGATTTTCAGTTTTCCCAAGGTATATTCCCTAGACTGGAAGTGGCCTTGGCTCTGTAGCTCTGTTGTTTACTTGTTTTAGGGAACACAATGCACTCCTCCAGTGAGGCAGTTGGCAATTTACATCCCACCCATCAGCATATCAAGGCTCCCAGTTCCTCAGGGCCTGTCTTGCCTTTCTGGTTTTTACACATTTTGTGGATGTCCCTTTTGACCGGTGGGAAGTGATACTTCTTTGTAGTGCAGATTTGCATTGCCCGCTTGCTTGCTTGGCCAAAAAGGGCGTATGCGTTTTCTCCTGAATATATTCAGGTGAAAACGCATACGCCCTTTTTGGCCAAGGGCACCATTGTCCAAGTTGTGCCCCTCTTCTTGTGCTTTACAGGCGATTCCAAGGTACCTCTTGAAATCTGTTTCCTGCTATTTTGCCTCGCTTTCAAGTCCGCCTCGTTGACTTCCCTCAACAGATTTTTGGACGATAGTTGTCCTTTATCACTCTGCCAGTTTGTGAATTGCTGTGCCCCTGAGCTCCATTTCTCAACTCGTTTTTTGTGAGCTGAACACAAGTCCAAAATTTTGGATCATGTCCTATACTGGTTCCCGGTGGGTGGCTGAGACTTTGGTTAATTCTTCTTCCTGCCGGGAAATTAGAGTGACATGTGCCCGTCCAAATGCCTAACAGCTACTCTCTCATGGGTTCTCCCTCGTCCCTTCCATCCTCTGCCAAATTGGGAACCTGTGCAAACCAGGAGGTTAAAGGGCCTGTCTCTCCAAGTTGGGAGATTGATAGTAAGGCAGTTGGAAAGTCAAACTGGAGCACCAGGAGAGGGACTATTCGTTGAGTTTTAGAAACCTTTCGTATTCACAGTGTGTCCATTCTCTAGGTTTCCTGTACATGTTATAGCTGTAGTAATATTCCCTTGAACCTGGAGAGTTGGGACCCATGGAATGGGGGCCATGCATTATTGCTTGAAAGGGTCTGCATTTGCTCACCCAATGTCACCAATCCTCTCAGTCCCAAGTGTCCAGCCTTATGCCACATCCAGCTGTCATTGTAGATAGGGTCTTTCCAGGTTTCCTCAGACACCCTGAAGGAATTGTAAAGAATTTCCCTGTTTTTTGGTTTTGCTTTTGAAATTCCTTTTTATAGTGGGTTTGAGCTGATTCTCGCTGCCATGTTTATGCCACTCTAGACACACTTGATTCCCTTATGGAGACATATTAATACATAGGTTTTAAGATTCTTACTAGTCAGATATATTCCTCTGTGGGAAATATGGGGTTTTGAGTCTCTTTCACTAAGGAAGGTGTCGGTCTTGTCAATTCCAAAGTTGGTTTTTGAAACGGTCCCTGTGCTTATATCAAACTCTGGTCTTATGCATCACCCCACCTCTCCTTCCCCTTTATGCAGGCATAAGAGTGTTTTCTAAATGTGAGACTCTGTTCTCTTTCCTAACTCAATTCACGTGTAGCCATGTTTACAGGATCTTCATAAGTGATATCTTATGATAAGTTTCTTTTTCTGTGTGACTTATTTCACTTAGAATCATCGTACCTGAATCCACTCACTTTGCTGCTACTGGTCTTATGACATTGATTTCATGGCTGAGGGATATTCCATCGTACGTAAGTACCACAATATTTTGAACCATTTTTATATTTCCTGGGATATTTAAGGTGTACCCAAGTTGAGGTTCTTGTAGTCAGTGCAGCCCTAAATTTGGAGGTGGCTCTTTCTTATTGATTTTCAGTTTTCCCAAGGTATATTCCCTAGACTGGAAGTGGCCTTGGCTCTGTAGCTCTGTTGTTTACTTGTTTTAGGGAACACAATGCACTCCTCCAGTGAGGCAGTTGGCAATTTACATCCCACCCATCAGCATAACAAGGCTCCCAGTTCCTCAGGGCCTGTCTTGCCTTTCTGGTTTTTACACATTTTGTGGATGTCCCTTTTGACTGGTGGGAAGTGATACTTCTTTGTAGTGCAGATTTGCATTGCCCGCTTGCTTGCTTGGCCAAAAAGGGCGTATGCGTTTTCTCCTGAATATATTCAGGAGAAAACGCATACGCCCTTTTTGGCCAAGTGCACCATTGTCCAAGTTGTGCCCCTCTTCCTGTGCTTTACAGGCGATTCCAAGGTACCTCTTGAAATCTGTTTCCTGCTATTTTGCCTCGCTTTCAAGTCCGCCTCGTTGACTTCCCTCAACAGATTTTTGGACGATAGTTGTCCTTTATCACTCTGCCAGTTTGTGAATTGCTGTGCCCCTGAGCTCCATTTCTCAACTCGTTTTTTGTGAGCTGAACACAAGTCCAAAATTTTGGATCATGTCCTATACTGGTTCCCGGTGGGTGGCTGAGACTTTGGTTAATTCTTCTTCCTGCCGGGAAATTAGAGTGACATGTGCCCGTCCAAATGCCTAACAGCTACTCTCTCATGGGTTCTCCCTCGTCCCTTCCATCCTCTGCCAAATTGGAAACCTGTGCAAACCAGGAGGTTAAAGGGCCTGTCTCTCCAAGTTGGGAGATTGATAGTAAGGCAGTTGGAAAGTCAAACTGGAGCACCAGGAGAGGGACTATTCGTTGAGTTTTAGAAACCTTTCGTATTCACAGTGTGTCCATTCTCTAGGTTTCCTGTACATGTTATAGCTGTAGTAATATTCCCTTGAACCTGGAGAGTTGGGACCCATGGAATGGGGGCCATGCATTATTGCTTGAAAGGGTCTGCATTTGCTCACCCAATCTCACCAATCCTCTCAGTCCCAAGTGTCCAGCCTTATGCCACATCCAGCTGTCATTGTAGATAGGGTCTTTCCAGGTTTCCTCAGACACCCTGAAGGAATTGTAAAGAATTTCCCTGTTTTTTGGTTTTGCTTTTGAAATTCCTTTTTATAGTGGGTTTGAGCTGATTCTCGCTGCCATGTTTATGCCACTCTAGACACACTTGATTCCCTTATGGAGACATATCAATACATAGGTTTTAAGATTCTTACTAGTCAGATATATTCCTCTGTGGGAAATATGGGGTTTTGAGTCTCTTTCACTAAGGAAGGTGTCGGTCTTGTCAATTCCAAAGTTGGTTTTTGAAATGGTCCCTGTGCTTATATCAAACTCTGGTTTTATGCATCACCCCACCTCTCCTTCCCCTTTATGCAGGCATAAGAGTGTTTTCTAAATGTGAGACTCTGTTCTCTTTCCTAACTCAATTCACGTGTAGCCATGTTTACAGGATCTTCATAAGTGATATCTTATGATAAGTTTCTATTTCTGTGGGACTTATTTCACTTAGAATCATCGTACCTGAATCCACTCACTTTGCTGCTACTGGTCTTATGACATTGATTTCATGGCTGAGGGATATTCCATCGTACGTAAGTACCACAATATTTTGAACCATTTTTATATTTCCTGGGATATTTAAGGTGTACCCAAGTTGAGGTTCTTGTAGTCAGTGCAGCCCTAAATTTGGAGGTGGCTCTTTCTTATTGATTTTCAGTTTTCCCAAGGTATATTCCCTAGACTGGATGTGGCCTTGGCTCTGTAGCTCTGTTGTTTACTTGTTTTAGGGAACACAATGCACTCCTCCAGTGAGGCAGTTGGCAGTTTACATCCCGCCCATCAGCATAACAAGGCTCCCAGTTCTCCAGGGCCTGTCTTGCCTTTCTGGTTTTTACACATTTTGTGGATGTCCCTTGTGACCGGTGGGAAGTGATACTCCTGTGTAGTGCAGATTTGCATTGCCCGCTTGCTTGCTTGGCCAAAAAGGGCGTATGCGTTTTCTCCTGAATATATTCAGGAGAAAACGCATACGCCCTTTTTGGCCAAGTGCACCATTGTCCAAGTTGTGCCCCTCTTCCTGTGCTTTACAGGCGATTCCAAGGTACCTCTTGAAATCTGTTTCCTGCTATTTTGCCTCGCTTTCAAGTCCGCCTCGTTGACTTCCCTCAACGGATTTTTGGACGATAGTTGTCCTTTATCACTCTGCCAGTTTGTGAATTGCTGTGCCCCTGAGCTCCATTTCTCAACTCGCTTTTTGTGAGCTGAACGCAAGTCCAAAATTTTGGATCATGTCCTATACTGTTTCCCGGTGGGTGGCTGAGACTTTGGTTAATTCTTCTTCCTGCCGGGAAATTAGAGTGACATGTGCCCGTCCAAATGCCTAACAGCTACTCTCTCATGGGTTCTCCCTCGTCCCTTCCATCCTCTGCCAAATTGGGAACCTGTGCAAACCAGGAGGTTAAAGGGCCTGTCTCTCCAAGTTGGGAGATTGATAGTAAGGCAGTTGGAAAGTCAAACTGGAGCACCAGGAGAGGGACTATTCGTTGAGTTTTAGAAACCTTTCGTATTCACAGTGTGTCCATTCTCTAGGTTTCCTGTACATGTTATAGCTGTAGTAATATTCCCTTGAACCTGGAGAGTTGGGACCCATGGAATGGGGGCCATGCATTATTGCTTGAAAGGGTCTGCATTTGCTCACCCAATCTCACCAATCCTCTCAGTCCCAAGTGTCCAGCCTTATGCCACATCCAGCTGTCATTGTAGATAGGGTCTTTCCAGGTTTCCTCAGACACCCTGAAGGAATTGTAAAGAATTTCCCTGTTTTTTGGTTTTGCTTTTGAAATTCCTTTTTATAGTGGGTTTGAGCTGATTCTCGCTGCCATGTTTATGACACTCTAGACACACTTGATTCCCTTATGGAGTCATATCAATACATAGGTTTTAAGATTCTTACTAGTCAGATATATTCCTCTGCGAGAAATATGGGGTTTTGAGTCTCTTTCACTGAGGAAGGTGTAGGTCTTGTCTATTCCAAAGTTGGTTTTTGGAACGGTCCCTGTGCTTATATCAAACTCTGGTTTTATGCATCACCCCACCTCTCCTTCCCCTTTATGCAGGCATAAGAGTGTTTTCTAAATGTGAGACTCTGTTCTCTTTCCTAACTCAATTCACGTGTAGCCATGTTTACAGGATCTTCATAAGTGATATCTTATGATAAGTTTCTTTTTCTGTGTGACTTATTTCACTTAGAATCATCGTACCTGAATCCACTCACTTTGCTGCTACTGGTCTTATGACATTGATTTCATGGCTGAGGGATATTCCATCGTACGTAAGTACCACAATGTTTTGAACCATTTTTATATTTCCTGGGATATTTAAGGTGTACCCAAGTTGAGGTTCTTGTAGTCAGTGCAGCCCTAAATTTGGAGGTGGCTCTTTCTTATTGATTTTCAGTTTTCCCAAGGTATATTCCCTAGACTGGAAGTGGCCTTGGCTCTGTAGCTCTGTTGTTTACTTGTTTTAGGGAACACAATGCACTCCTCCAGTGAGGCAGTTGGCAATTTACATCCCACCCATCAGCATATCAAGGCTCCCAGTTCCTCAGGGCCTGTCTTGCCTTTCTGGTTTTTACACATTTTGTGGATGTCCCTTTTGACCGGTGGGAAGTGATACTTCTTTGTAGTGCAGATTTGCATTGCCCGCTTGCTTGCTTGGCCAAAAAGGGCGTATGCGTTTTCTCCTGAATATATTCAGGAGAAAACGCATACGCCCTTTTTGGCCAAGTGCACCATTGTCCAAGTTGTGCCCCTCTTCCTGTGCTTTACAGGCGATTCCAAGGTACCTCTTGAAATCTGTTTCCTGCTATTTTGCCTCGCTTTCAAGTCCGCCTCGTTGACTTCCCTCAACAGATTTTTGGACGATAGTTGTCCTTTATCACTCTGCCAGTTTGTGAATTGCTGTGCCCCTGAGCTCCATTTCTCAACTCGTTTTTTGTGAGCTGAACACAAGTCCAAAATTTTGGATCATGTCCTATACTGGTTCCCGGTGGGTGGCTGAGACTTTGGTTAATTCTTCTTCCTGCCGGGAAATTAGAGTGACATGTGCCCGTCCAAATGCCTAACAGCTACTCTCTCATGGGTTCTCCCTCGTCCCTTCCATCCTCTGCCAAATTGGGAACCTGTGCAAACCAGGAGGTTAAAGGGCCTGTCTCTCCAAGTTGGGAGATTGATAGTAAGGCAGTTGGAAAGTCAAACTGGAGCACCAGGAGAGGGACTATTCGTTGAGTTTTAGAAACCTTTCGTATTCACAGTGTGTCCATTCTCTAGGTTTCCTGTACATGTTATAGCTGTAGTAATATTCCCTTGAACCTGGAGAGTTGGGACCCATGGAATGGGGGCCATGCATTATTGCTTGAAAGGGTCTGCATTTGCTCACCCAATCTCACCAATCCTCTCAGTCCCAAGTGTCCAGCCTTATGCCACATCCAGCTGTCATTGTAGATAGGGTCTTTCCAGGTTTCCTCAGACACCCTGAAGGAATTGTAAAGAATTTCCCTGTTTTTTGGTTTTGCTTTTGAAATTCCTTTTTATAGTGGGTTTGAGCTGATTCTCGCTGCCATGTTTATGCCACTCTAGACACACTTGATTCCCTTATGGAGACATATCAATACATAGGTTTTAAGATTCTTACTAGTCAGATATATTCCTCTGTGGGAAATATGGGGTTTTGAGTCTCTTTCAGTAAGGAAGGTGTCGGTCTTGTCAATTCCAAAGTTGGTTTTTGAAACGGTCCGTGTGCTTATATCAAACTCTGGTTTTATGCATCACCCCACCTCTCCTTCCCCTTTATGCAGGCATAAGAGTGTTTTCTAAATGTGAGACTCTGTTCTCTTTCCTAACTCAATTCACGTGTAGCCATGTTTACAGGATCTTCATAAGTGATATCTTATGATAAGTTTCTTTTTCTGTGTGACTTATTTCACTTAGAATCATCGTACCTGAATCCACTCACTTTGCTGCTACTGGTCTTATGACATTGATTTCATGGCTGAGGGATATTCCATCGTACGTAAGTACCACAATGTTTTGAACCATTTTTATATTTCCTGGGATATTTAAGGTGTACCCAAGTTGAGGTTCTTGTAGTCAGTGCAGCCCTAAATTTGGAGGTGGCTCTTTCTTATTGATTTTCAGTTTTCCCAAGGTATATTCCCTAGACTGGAAGTGGCCTTGGCTCTGTAGCTCTGTTGTTTACTTGTTTTAGGGAACACAATGCACTCCTCCAGTGAGGCAGTTGGCAATTTACATCCCGCCCATCAGCATAACAAGGCTCCCAGTTCTCCAGGGCCTGTCTTGCCTTTCTGGTTTTTACACATTTTGTGGATGTCCCTTTTGACCGGTGGGAAGTGATACTTCTTTGTAGTGCAGATTTGCATTGCCCGCTTGCTTGCTTGGCCAAAAAGGGCGTATGCGTTTTCTCCTGAATATATTCAGGAGAAAACGCATACGCCCTTTTTGGCCAAGTGCACCATTGTCCAAGTTGTGCCCCTCTTCCTGTGCTTTACAGGCGATTCCAAGGTACCTCTTGAAATCTGTTTCCTGCTATTTTGCCTCGCTTTCAAGTCCGCCTCGTTGACTTCCCTCAACGGATTTTTGGACGATAGTTGTCCTTTATCACTCTGCCAGTTTGTGAATTGCTGTGCCCCTGAGCTCCATTTCTCAACTCGCTTTTTGTGAGCTGAACGCAAGTCCAAAATTTTGGATCATGTCCTATACTCTTTCCCGGTGGGTGGCTGAGACTTTGGTTAATTCTTCTTCCTGCCGGGAAATTAGAGTGACATGTGCCCGTCCAAATGCCTAACAGCTACTCTCTCATGGGTTCTCCCTCGTCCCTTCCATCCTCTGCCAAATTGGGAACCTGTGCAAACCAGGAGGTTAAAGGGCCTGTCTCTCCAAGTTGGGAGATTGATAGTAAGGCAGTTGGAAAGTCAAACTGGAGCACCAGGAGAGGGACTATTCGTTGAGTTTTAGAAACCTTTCGTATTCACAGTGTGTCCATTCTCTAGGTTTCCTGTACATGTTATAGCTGTAGTAATATTCCCTTGAACCTGGAGAGTTGGGACCCATGGAATGGGGGCCATGCATTATTGCTTGAAAGGGTCTGCATTTGCTCACCCAATCTCACCAATCCTCTCAGTCCCAAGTGTCCAGCCTTATGCCACATCCAGCTGTCATTGTAGATAGGGTCTTTCCAGGTTTCCTCAGACACCCTGAAGGAATTGTAAAGAATTTCCCTGTTTTTTGGTTTTGCTTTTGAAATTCCTTTTTATAGTGGGTTTGAGCTGATTCTCGCTGCCATGTTTATGACACTCTAGACACACTTGATTCCCTTATGGAGACATATCAATACATAGGTTTTAAGATTCTTACTAGTCAGATATATTCCTCTGTGGGAAATATGGGGTTTTGAGTCTCTTTCAGTAAGGAAGGTGTCGGTCTTGTCAATTCCAAAGTTGGTTTTTGAAACGGTCCGTGTGCTTATATCAAACTCTGGTTTTATGCATCACCCCACCTCTCCTTCCCCTTTATGCAGGCATAAGAGTGTTTTCTAAATGTGAGACTCTGTTCTCTTTCCTAACTCAATTCACGTGTAGCCATGTTTACAGGATCTTCATAAGTGATATCTTATGATAAGTTTCTTTTTCTGTGTGACTTATTTCACTTAGAATCATCGTACCTGAATCCACTCACTTTGCTGCTACTGGTCTTATGACATTGATTTCATGGCTGAGGGATATTCCATCGTACGTAAGTACCACAATGTTTTGAACCATTTTTATATTTCCTGGGATATTTAAGGTGTACCCAAGTTGAGGTTCTTGTAGTCAGTGCAGCCCTAAATTTGGAGGTGGCTCTTTCTTATTGATTTTCAGTTTTCCCAAGGTATATTCCCTAGACTGGATGTGGCCTTGGCTCTGTAGCTCTGTTGTTTACTTGTTTTAGGGAACACAATGCACTCCTCCAGTGAGGCAGTTGGCAATTTACATCCCACCCATCAGCATAACAAGGCTCCCAGTTCCTCAGGGCCTGTCTTGCCTTTCTGGTTTTTACACATTTTGTGGATGTCCCTTTTGACCGGTGGGAAGTGATACTTCTTTGTAGTGCAGATTTGCATTGCCCGCTTGCTTGCTTGGCCAAAAAGGGCGTATGCGTTTTCTCCTGAATATATTCAGGAGAAAACGCATACGCCCTTTTTGGCCAAGTGCACCATTGTCCAAGTTGTGCCCCTCTTCCTGTGCTTTACAGGCGATTCCAAGGTACCTCTTGAAATCTGTTTCCTGCTATTTTGCCTCGCTTTCAAGTCCGCCTCGTTGACTTCCCTCAACAGATTTTTGGACGATAGTTGTCCTTTATCACTCTGCCAGTTTGTGAATTGCTGTGCCCCTGAGCTCCATTTCTCAACTCGTTTTTTGTGAGCTGAACACAAGTCCAAAATTTTGGATCATGTCCTATACTGGTTCCCGGTGGGTGGCTGAGACTTTGGTTAATTCTTCTTCCTGCCGGGAAATTAGAGTGACATGTGCCCGTCCAAATGCCTAACAGCTACTCTCTCATGGGTTCTCCCTCGTCCCTTCCATCCTCTGCCAAATTGGGAACCTGTGCAAACCAGGAGGTTAAAGGGCCTGTCTCTCCAAGTTGGGAGATTGATAGTAAGGCAGTTGGAAAGTCAAACTGGAGCACCAGGAGAGGGACTATTCGTTGAGTTTTAGAAACCTTTCGTATTCACAGTGTGTCCATTCTCTAGGTTTCCTGTACATGTTATAGCTGTAGTAATATTCCCTTGAACCTGGAGAGTTGGGACCCATGGAATGGGGGCCATGCATTATTGCTTGAAAGGGTCTGCATTTGCTCACCCAATCTCACCAATCCTCTCAGTCCCAAGTGTCCAGCCTTATGCCACATCCAGCTGTCATTGTAGATAGGGTCTTTCCAGGTTTCCTCAGACACCCTGAAGGAATTGTAAAGAATTTCCCTGTTTTTTGGTTTTGCTTTTGAAATTCCTTTTTATAGTGGGTTTGAGCTGATTCTCGCTGCCATGTTTATGCCACTCTAGACACACTTGATTCCCTTATGGAGACATATCAATACATAGGTTTTAAGATTCTTACTAGTCAGATATATTCCTCTGTGGGAAATATGGGGTTTTGAGTCTCTTTCACTAAGGAAGGTGTCGGTCTTATCAATTCCAAAGTTGGTTTTTGAAACGGTCCCTGTGCTTATATCAAACTCTGGTTTTATGCATCACCCCACCTCTCCTTCCCCTTTATGCAGGCATAAGAGTGTTTTCTAAATGTGAGACTCTGTTCTCTTTCCTAACTCAATTCACGTGTAGCCATGTTTACAGGATCTTCATAAGTGATATCTTATGATAAGTTTCTTTTTCTGTGTGACTTATTTCACTTAGAATCATCGTACCTGAATCCACTCACTTTGCTGCTACTGGTCTTATGACATTGATTTCATGGTTGAGGGATATTCCATCGTACGTAAGTACCACAATGTTTTGAACCATTTTTATATTTCCTGGGATATTTAAGGTGTACCCAAGTTGAGGTTCTTGTAGTCAGTGCAGCCCTAAATTTGGAGGTGGCTCTTTCTTATTGATTTTCAGTTTTCCCAAGGTATATTCCCTAGACTGGATGTGGCCTTGGCTCTGTAGCTCTGTTGTTTACTTGTTTTAGGGAACACAATGCACTCCTCCAGTGAGGCAGTTGGCAGTTTACATCCCGCCCATCAGCATAACAAGGCTCCCAGTTCTCCAGGGCCTGTCTTGCCTTTCTGGTTTTTACACATTTTGTGGATGTCCCTTTTGACCGGTGGGAAGTGATACTCCTTTGTAGTGCAGATTTGCATTGCCCGCTTGCTTGCTTGGCCAAAAAGGGCGTATGCGTTTTCTCCTGAATATATTCAGGAGAAAACGCATACGCCCTTTTTGGCCAAGTGCACCATTGTCCAAGTTGTGCCCCTCTTCCTGTGCTTTACAGGCGATTCCAAGGTACCTCTTGAAATCTGTTTCCTGCTATTTTGCCTCGCTTTCAAGTCCGCCTCGTTGACTTCCCTCAACAGATTTTTGGACGATAGTTGTCCTTTATCACTCTGCCAGTTTGTGAATTGCTGTGCCCCTGAGCTCCATTTCTCAACTCGTTTTTTGTGAGCTGAACGCAAGTCCAAAATTTTGGATCATGTCCTATACTGGTTCCCGGTGGGTGGCTGAGACTTTGGTTAATTCTTCTTCCTGCCGGGAAATTAGAGTGACATGTGCCCGTCCAAATGCCTAACAGCTACTCTCTCATGGGTTCTCCCTCGTCCCTTCCATCCTCTGGCAAATTGGGAACCTGTGCAAACCAGGAGGTTAAAGGGCCTGTCTCTCCAAGTTGGGAGATTGATAGTAAGGCAGTTGGAAAGTCAAACTGGAGCACCAGGAGAGGGACTATTCGTTGAGTTTTAGAAACCTTTCGTATTCACAGTGTGTCTATTCTCTAGGTTTCCTGTACATGTTATAGCTGTAGTAATATTCCCTTGAACCTGGAGAGTTGGGACCCATGGAATGGGGGCCATGCATTATTGCTTGAAAGGGTCTGCATTTGCTCACCCAATCTCACCAATCCTCTCAGTCCCAAGTGTCCAGCCTTATGCCACATCCAGCTGTCATTGTAGATAGGGTCTTTCCAGGTTTCCTCAGACACCCTGAAGGAATTGTAAAGAATTTCCCTGTTTTTTGGTTTTGCTTTTGAAATTCCTTTTTATAGTGGGTTTGAGCTGATTCTCGCTGCCATGTTTATGCCACTCTAGACACACTTGATTCCCTTATGGAGTCATATCAATACATAGGTTTTAAGATTCTTACTAGTCAGATATATTCCTCTGCGGGAAATATGGGGTTTTGAGTCTCTTTCACTGAGGAAGGTGTAGGTCTTGTCTATTCCAAAGTTGGTTTTTGGAACGGTCCCTGTGCTTATATCAAACTCTGGTTTTATGCATCACCCCACCTCTCCTTCCCCTTTATGCAGGCATAAGAGTGTTTTCTAAATGTGAGACTCTGTTCTCTTTCCTAACTCAGTTCACGTGTAGCCATGTTTACAGGATCTTCATAAGTGATATCTTATGATAAGTTTCTTTTTCTGTGTGACTTATTTCACTTAGAATCATCGTACCTGAATCCACTCACTTTGCTGCTATTGGTCTTATGACATTGATTTCATCGCTGAGGGATATTCCATCATACGTAAGTACCACAATGTTTTGAACCATTTTTATATTTCCTGGGATATTTAAGGTGTACCCAAGTTGAGGTTCTTGTAGTCAGTGCAGCCCTAAATTTGGAGGTGGCTCTTTCTTATTGATTTTCAGTTTTCCCAAGGTATATTCCCTAGACTGCAAGTGGCCTTGGCTCTGTAGCTCTGTTGTTTACTTGTTTTAGGGAACACAATGCACTCCTCCAGTGAGGCAGTTGGCAGTTTACATCCCGCCCATCAGCATAACAAGGCTCCCAGTTCTCCAGGGCGTGTCTTGCCTTTCTGGTTTTTACACATTTTGTGGATGTCCCTTTTGACCGGTGGGAAGTGATACTCCTTTGTAGTGCAGATTTGCATTGCCCGCTTGCTTGCTTGGCCAAAAAGGGCGTATGCGTTTTCTCCTGAATATATTCAGGAGAAAATGCATACGCCCTTTTTGGCCAAGTGCACCATTGTCCAAGTTGTGCCCCTCTTCCTGTGCTTTACAGGCGATTCCAAGGTACCTCTTGAAATCTGTTTCCTGCTATTTTGCCTCCCTTTCAAGTCCGCCTCGTTGACTTCCCTCAACAGATTTTTGGACGATAGTTGTCCTTTATCACTCTGCCAGTTTGTGAATTGCTGTGCCCCTGAGCTCCATTTCTCAACTCATTTTTTGTGAGCTGAACACAAGTCCAAAATTTTGGATCATGTCCTATACTGGTTCCCGGTGGGTGGCTGAGACTTTGGTTAATTCTTCTTCCTGCCGGGAAATTAGAGTGACATGTGCCCGTCCAAATGCCTAACAGCTACTCTCTCATGGGTTCTCCCTCATCCCTTCCATCCTCTGGCAAATTGGGAACCTGTGCAAACCAGGAGGTTAAAGGGCCTGTCTCTCCAAGTTGGGAGATTGATAGTAAGGCAGTTGGAAAGTCAAACTGGAGCACCAGGAGAGGGACTATTCGTTGAGTTTTAGAAACCTTTCGTATTCACAGTGTGTCCATTCTCTAGGTTTCCTGTACATGTTATAGCTGTAGTAATATTCCCTTGAACCTGGAGAGTTGGGACCCATGGAATGGGGGCCATGCATTATTGCTTGAAAGGGTCTGCATTTGCTCACCCAATCTCACCAATCCTCTCAGTCCCAAGTGTCCAGCCTTATGCCACATCCAGCTGTCATTGTAGATAGGGTCTTTCCAGGTTTCCTCAGACACCCTGAAGGAATTGTAAAGAATTTCCCTGTTTTTTGGTTTTGCTTTTGAAATTCCTTTTTATAGTGGGTTTGAGCTGATTCTCGCTGCCATGTTTATGCCACTCTAGACACACTTGATTCCCTTATGGAGACATATCAATACATAGGTTTTAAGATTCTTACTAGTCAGATATATTCCTCTGTGGGAAATATGGGGTTTTGAGTCTCTTTCACTAAGGAAGGTGTCGGTCTTATCAATTCCAAAGTTGGTTTTTGAAACGGTCCCTGTGCTTATATCAAACTCTGGTTTTATGCATCACCCCACCTCTCCTTCCCCTTTATGCAGGCATAAGAGTGTTTTCTAAATGTGAGACTCTGTTCTCTTTCCTAACTCAATTCACGTGTAGCCATGTTTACAGGATCTTCATAAGTGATATCTTATGATAAGTTTCTTTTTCTGTGTGACTTATTTCACTTAGAATCATCGTACCTGAATCCACTCACTTTGCTGCTACTGGTCTTATGACATTGATTTCATGGCTGAGGGATATTCCATCGTACGTAAGTACCACAATGTTTTGAACCATTTTTATATTTCCTGGGATATTTAAGGTGTACCCAAGTTGAGGTTCTTGTAGTCAGTGCAGCCCTAAATTTGGAGGTGGCTCTTTCTTATTGATTTTCAGTTTTCCCAAGGTATATTCCCTAGACTGGATGTGGCCTTGGCTCTGTAGCTCTGTTGTTTACTTGTTTTAGGGAACACAATGCACTCCTCCAGTGAGGCAGTTGGCAGTTTACATCCCGCCCATCAGCATAACAAGGCTCCCAGTTCTCCAGGGCCTGTCTTGCCTTTCTGGTTTTTACACATTTTGTGGATGTCCCTTTTGACCGGTGGGAAGTGATACTCCTTTGTAGTGCAGATTTGCATTGCCCGCTTGCTTGCTTGGCCAAAAAGGGCGTATGCGTTTTCTCCTGAATATATTCAGGAGAAAACGCATACGCCCTTTTTGGCCAAGTGCACCATTGTCCAAGTTGTGCCCCTCTTCCTGTGCTTTACAGGCGATTCCAAGGTACCTCTTGAAATCTGTTTCCTGCTATTTTGCCTCGCTTTCAAGTCCGCCTCGTTGACTTCCCTCAACAGATTTTTGGACGATAGTTGTCCTTTATCACTCTGCCAGTTTGTGAATTGCTGTGCCCCTGAGCTCCATTTCTCAACTCGTTTTTTGTGAGCTGAACGCAAGTCCAAAATTTTGGATCATGTCCTATACTGGTTCCCGGTGGGTGGCTGAGACTTTGGTTAATTCTTCTTCCTGCCGGGAAATTAGAGTGACATGTGCCCGTCCAAATGCCTAACAGCTACTCTCTCATGGGTTCTCCCTCGTCCCTTCCATCCTCTGGCAAATTGGGAACCTGTGCAAACCAGGAGGTTAAAGGGCCTGTCTCTCCAAGTTGGGAGATTGATAGTAAGGCAGTTGGAAAGTCAAACTGGAGCACCAGGAGAGGGACTATTCGTTGAGTTTTAGAAACCTTTCGTATTCACAGTGTGTCTATTCTCTAGGTTTCCTGTACATGTTATAGCTGTAGTAATATTCCCTTGAACCTGGAGAGTTGGGACCCATGGAATGGGGGCCATGCATTATTGCTTGAAAGGGTCTGCATTTGCTCACCCAATCTCACCAATCCTCTCAGTCCCAAGTGTCCAGCCTTATGCCACATCCAGCTGTCATTGTAGATAGGGTCTTTCCAGGTTTCCTCAGACACCCTGAAGGAATTGTAAAGAATTTCCCTGTTTTTTGGTTTTGCTTTTGAAATTCCTTTTTATAGTGGGTTTGAGCTGATTCTCGCTGCCATGTTTATGCCACTCTAGACACACTTGATTCCCTTATGGAGTCATATCAATACATAGGTTTTAAGATTCTTACTAGTCAGATATATTCCTCTGCGGGAAATATGGGGTTTTGAGTCTCTTTCACTGAGGAAGGTGTAGGTCTTGTCTATTCCAAAGTTGGTTTTTGGAACGGTCCCTGTGCTTATATCAAACTCTGGTTTTATGCATCACCCCACCTCTCCTTCCCCTTTATGCAGGCATAAGAGTGTTTTCTAAATGTGAGACTCTGTTCTCTTTCCTAACTCAGTTCACGTGTAGCCATGTTTACAGGATCTTCATAAGTGATATCTTATGATAAGTTTCTTTTTCTGTGTGACTTATTTCACTTAGAATCATCGTACCTGAATCCACTCACTTTGCTGCTATTGGTCTTATGACATTGATTTCATCGCTGAGGGATATTCCATCATACGTAAGTACCACAATGTTTTGAACCATTTTTATATTTCCTGGGATATTTAAGGTGTACCCAAGTTGAGGTTCTTGTAGTCAGTGCAGCCCTAAATTTGGAGGTGGCTCTTTCTTATTGATTTTCAGTTTTCCCAAGGTATATTCCCTAGACTGCAAGTGGCCTTGGCTCTGTAGCTCTGTTGTTTACTTGTTTTAGGGAACACAATGCACTCCTCCAGTGAGGCAGTTGGCAGTTTACATCCCGCCCATCAGCATAACAAGGCTCCCAGTTCTCCAGGGCCTGTCTTGCCTTTCTGGTTTTTACACATTTTGTGGATGTCCCTTTTGACCGGTGGGAAGTGATACTCCTTTGTAGTGCAGATTTGCATTGCCCGCTTGCTTGCTTGGCCAAAAAGGGCGTATGCGTTTTCTCCTGAATATATTCAGGAGAAAATGCATACGCCCTTTTTGGCCAAGTGCACCATTGTCCAAGTTGTGCCCCTCTTCCTGTGCTTTACAGGCGATTCCAAGGTACCTCTTGAAATCTGTTTCCTGCTATTTTGCCTCCCTTTCAAGTCCGCCTCGTTGACTTCCCTCAACAGATTTTTGGACGATAGTTGTCCTTTATCACTCTGCCAGTTTGTGAATTGCTGTGCCCCTGAGCTCCATTTCTCAACTCATTTTTTGTGAGCTGAACACAAGTCCAAAATTTTGGATCATGTCCTATACTGGTTCCCGGTGGGTGGCTGAGACTTTGGTTAATTCTTCTTCCTGCCGGGAAATTAGAGTGACATGTGCCCGTCCAAATGCCTAACAGCTACTCTCTCATGGGTTCTCCCTCATCCCTTCCATCCTCTGCCAAATTGGGAACCTGTGCCAACCAGGAGGTTAAAGGGCCTGTCTCTCCAAGTTGGGAGATTGATAGTAAGGCAGTTGGAAAGTCAAACTGGAGCACCAGGAGAGGGACTATTCGTTGAGTTTTAGAAACCTTTCGTATTCACAGTGTGTCCATTCTCTAGGTTTCCTGTACATGTTATAGCTGTAGTAATATTCCCTTGAACCTGGAGAGTTGGGACCCATGGAATGGGGGCCATGCATTATTGCTTGAAAGGGTCTGCATTTGCTCACCCAATCTCACCAATCCTCTCAGTCCCAAGTGTCCAGCCTTATGCCACATCCAGCTGTCATTGTAGATAGGGTCTTTCCAGGTTTCCTCAGACACCCTGAAGGAATTGTAAAGAATTTCCCTGTTTTTTGGTTTTGCTTTTGAAATTCCTTTTTATAGTGGGTTTGAGCTGATTCTCGCTGCCATGTTTATGCCACTCTAGACACACTTGATTCCCTTATGGAGACATATCAATACATAGGTTTTAAGATTCTTACTAGTCAGATATATTCCTCTGTGGGAAATATGGGGTTTTGAGTCTCTTTCAGTAAGGAAGGTGTCAGTCTTGTCAATTCCAAAGTTGGTTTTTGAAACGGTCCGTGTGCTTATATCAAACTCTGGTTTTATGCATCACCCCACTTCTCCTTCCCCTTTATGCAGGCATAAGAGTGTTTTCTAAATGTGAGACTCTGTTCTCTTTCCTAACTCAATTCACGTGTATCCATGTTTACAGGATCTTCATAAGTGATATCTTATGATAAGTTTCTTTTTCTGTGTGACTTATTTCACTTAGAATCATCGTACCTGAATCCACTCACTTTGCTGCTACTGGTCTTATGACATTGATTTCATGGCTGAGGGATATTCCATCGTACGTAAGTACCACAATGTTTTGAACCAGTTTTATATTTCCTGGGATATTTAAGGTGTACCCAAGTTGAGGTTCTTGTAGTCAGTGCAGCCCTAAATTTGGAGGTGGCTCTTTCTTATTGATTTTCAGTTTTCCCAAGGTATATTCCCTAGACTGGATGTGGCCTTGGCTCTGTAGCTCTGTTGTTTACTTGTTTTAGGGAACACAATGCACTCCTCCAGTGAGGCAGTTGGCAATTTACATCCCACCCATCAGCATAACAAGGCTCCCAGTTCCTCAGGGCCTGTCTTGCCTTTCTGGTTTTTACACATTTTGTGGATGTCCCTTTTGACCGGTGGGAAGTGATACTTCTTTGTAGTGCAGATTTGCATTGCCCGCTTGCTTGCTTGGCCAAAAAGGGCGTATGCGTTTTCTCCTGAATATATTCAGGAGAAAACGCATACGCCCTTTTTGGCCAAGTGCACCATTGTCCAAGTTGTGCCCCTCTTCCTGTGCTTTACAGGCGATTCCAAGGTACCTCTTGAAATCTGTTTCCTGCTATTTTGCCTCGCTTTCAAGTCCGCCTCGTTGACTTCCCTCAACAGATTTTTGGACGATAGTTGTCCTTTATCACTCTGCCAGTTTGTGAATTGCTGTGCCCCTGAGCTCCATTTCTCAACTCGTTTTTTGTGAGCTGAACACAAGTCCAAAATTTTGGATCATGTCCTATACTGGTTCCCGGTGGGTGGCTGAGACTTTGGTTAATTCTTCTTCCTGCCGGGAAATTAGAGTGACATGTGCCCGTCCAAATGCCTAACAGCTACTCTCTCATGGGTTCTCCCTCGTCCCTTCCATCCTCTGCCAAATTGGGAACCTGTGCAAACCAGGAGGTTAAAGGGCCTGTCTCTCCAAGTTGGGAGATTGATAGTAAGGCAGTTGGAAAGTCAAACTGGAGCACCAGGAGAGGGACTATTCGTTGAGTTTTAGAAACCTTTCGTATTCACAGTGTGTCCATTCTCTAGGTTTCCTGTACATGTTATAGCTGTAGTAATATTCCCTTGAACCTGGAGAGTTGGGACCCATGGAATGGGGGCCATGCATTATTGCTTGAAAGGGTCTGCATTTGCTCACCCAATCTCACCAATCCTCTCAGTCCCAAGTGTCCAGCCTTATGCCACATCCAGCTGTCATTGTAGATAGGGTCTTTCCAGGTTTCCTCAGACACCCTGAAGGAATTGTAAAGAATTTCCCTGTTTTTTGGTTTTGCTTTTGAAATTCCTTTTTATAGTGGGTTTGAGCTGATTCTCGCTGCCATGTTTATGCCACTCTAGACACACTTGATTCCCTTATGGAGACATATCAATACATAGGTTTTAAGATTCTTACTAGTCAGATATATTCCTCTGTGGGAAATATGGGGTTTTGAGTCTCTTTCACTAAGGAAGGTGTCGGTCTTATCAATTCCAAAGTTGGTTTTTGAAACGGTCCCTGTGCTTATATCAAACTCTGGTTTTATGCATCACCCCACCTCTCCTTCCCCTTTATGCAGGCATAAGAGTGTTTTCTAAATGTGAGACTCTGTTCTCTTTCCTAACTCAATTCACGTGTAGCCATGTTTACAGGATCTTCATAAGTGATATCTTATGATAAGTTTCTTTTTCTGTGTGACTTATTTCACTTAGAATCATCGTACCTGAATCCACTCACTTTGCTGCTACTGGTCTTATGACATTGATTTCATGGTTGAGGGATATTCCATCGTACGTAAGTACCACAATGTTTTGAACCATTTTTATATTTCCTGGGATATTTAAGGTGTACCCAAGTTGAGGTTCTTGTAGTCAGTGCAGCCCTAAATTTGGAGGTGGCTCTTTCTTATTGATTTTCAGTTTTCCCAAGGTATATTCCCTAGACTGGATGTGGCCTTGGCTCTGTAGCTCTGTTGTTTACTTGTTTTAGGGAACACAATGCACTCCTCCAGTGAGGCAGTTGGCAGTTTACATCCCGCCCATCAGCATAACAAGGCTCCCAGTTCTCCAGGGCCTGTCTTGCCTTTCTGGTTTTTACACATTTTGTGGATGTCCCTTTTGACCGGTGGGAAGTGATACTCCTTTGTAGTGCAGATTTGCATTGCCCGCTTGCTTGCTTGGCCAAAAAGGGCGTATGCGTTTTCTCCTGAATATATTCAGGAGAAAACGCATACGCCCTTTTTGGCCAAGTGCACCATTGTCCAAGTTGTGCCCCTCTTCCTGTGCTTTACAGGCGATTCCAAGGTACCTCTTGAAATCTGTTTCCTGCTATTTTGCCTCGCTTTCAAGTCCGCCTCGTTGACTTCCCTCAACAGATTTTTGGACGATAGTTGTCCTTTATCACTCTGCCAGTTTGTGAATTGCTGTGCCCCTGAGCTCCATTTCTCAACTCGTTTTTTGTGAGCTGAACGCAAGTCCAAAATTTTGGATCATGTCCTATACTGGTTCCCGGTGGGTGGCTGAGACTTTGGTTAATTCTTCTTCCTGCCGGGAAATTAGAGTGACATGTGCCCGTCCAAATGCCTAACAGCTACTCTCTCATGGGTTCTCCCTCGTCCCTTCCATCCTCTGGCAAATTGGGAACCTGTGCAAACCAGGAGGTTAAAGGGCCTGTCTCTCCAAGTTGGGAGATTGATAGTAAGGCAGTTGGAAAGTCAAACTGGAGCACCAGGAGAGGGACTATTCGTTGAGTTTTAGAAACCTTTCGTATTCACAGTGTGTCTATTCTCTAGGTTTCCTGTACATGTTATAGCTGTAGTAATATTCCCTTGAACCTGGAGAGTTGGGACCCATGGAATGGGGGCCATGCATTATTGCTTGAAAGGGTCTGCATTTGCTCACCCAATCTCACCAATCCTCTCAGTCCCAAGTGTCCAGCCTTATGCCACATCCAGCTGTCATTGTAGATAGGGTCTTTCCAGGTTTCCTCAGACACCCTGAAGGAATTGTAAAGAATTTCCCTGTTTTTTGGTTTTGCTTTTGAAATTCCTTTTTATAGTGGGTTTGAGCTGATTCTCGCTGCCATGTTTATGCCACTCTAGACACACTTGATTCCCTTATGGAGTCATATCAATACATAGGTTTTAAGATTCTTACTAGTCAGATATATTCCTCTGCGGGAAATATGGGGTTTTGAGTCTCTTTCACTGAGGAAGGTGTAGGTCTTGTCTATTCCAAAGTTGGTTTTTGGAACGGTCCCTGTGCTTATATCAAACTCTGGTTTTATGCATCACCCCACCTCTCCTTCCCCTTTATGCAGGCATAAGAGTGTTTTCTAAATGTGAGACTCTGTTCTCTTTCCTAACTCAGTTCACGTGTAGCCATGTTTACAGGATCTTCATAAGTGATATCTTATGATAAGTTTCTTTTTCTGTGTGACTTATTTCACTTAGAATCATCGTACCTGAATCCACTCACTTTGCTGCTATTGGTCTTATGACATTGATTTCATCGCTGAGGGATATTCCATCATACGTAAGTACCACAATGTTTTGAACCATTTTTATATTTCCTGGGATATTTAAGGTGTACCCAAGTTGAGGTTCTTGTAGTCAGTGCAGCCCTAAATTTGGAGGTGGCTCTTTCTTATTGATTTTCAGTTTTCCCAAGGTATATTCCCTAGACTGCAAGTGGCCTTGGCTCTGTAGCTCTGTTGTTTACTTGTTTTAGGGAACACAATGCACTCCTCCAGTGAGGCAGTTGGCAGTTTACATCCCGCCCATCAGCATAACAAGGCTCCCAGTTCTCCAGGGCCTGTCTTGCCTTTCTGGTTTTTACACATTTTGTGGATGTCCCTTTTGACCGGTGGGAAGTGATACTCCTTTGTAGTGCAGATTTGCATTGCCCGCTTGCTTGCTTGGCCAAAAAGGGCGTATGCGTTTTCTCCTGAATATATTCAGGAGAAAATGCATACGCCCTTTTTGGCCAAGTGCACCATTGTCCAAGTTGTGCCCCTCTTCCTGTGCTTTACAGGCGATTCCAAGGTACCTCTTGAAATCTGTTTCCTGCTATTTTGCCTCCCTTTCAAGTCCGCCTCGTTGACTTCCCTCAACAGATTTTTGGACGATAGTTGTCCTTTATCACTCTGCCAGTTTGTGAATTGCTGTGCCCCTGAGCTCCATTTCTCAACTCCTTTTTTGTGAGCTGAACACAAGTCCAAAATTTTGGATCATGTCCTATACTGGTTCCCGGTGGGTGGCTGAGACTTTGGTTAATTCTTCTTCCTGCCGGGAAATTAGAGTGACATGTGCCCGTCCAAATGCCTAACAGCTACTCTCTCATGGGTTCTCCCTCATCCCTTCCATCCTCTGGCAAATTGGGAACCTGTGCAAACCAGGAGGTTAAAGGGCCTGTCTCTCCAAGTTGGGAGATTGATAGTAAGGCAGTTGGAAAGTCAAACTGGAGCACCAGGAGAGGGACTATTCGTTGAGTTTTAGAAACCTTTCGTATTCACAGTGTGTCCATTCTCTAGGTTTCCTGTACATGTTATAGCTGTAGTAATATTCCCTTGAACCTGGAGAGTTGGGACCCATGGAATGGGGGCCATGCATTATTGCTTGAAAGGGTCTGCATTTGCTCACCCAATCTCACCAATCCTCTCAGTCCCAAGTGTCCAGCCTTATGCCACATCCAGCTGTCATTGTAGATAGGGTCTTTCCAGGTTTCCTCAGACACCCTGAAGGAATTGTAAAGAATTTCCCTGTTTTTTGGTTTTGCTTTTGAAATTCCTTTTTATAGTGGGTTTGAGCTGATTCTCGCTGCCATGTTTATGCCACTCTAGACACACTTGATTCCCTTATGGAGACATATCAATACATAGGTTTTAAGATTCTTACTAGTCAGATATATTCCTCTGTGGGAAATATGGGGTTTTGAGTCTCTTTCACTAAGGAAGGTGTCGGTCTTATCAATTCCAAAGTTGGTTTTTGAAACGGTCCCTGTGCTTATATCAAACTCTGGTTTTATGCATCACCCCACCTCTCCTTCCCCTTTATGCAGGCATAAGAGTGTTTTCTAAATGTGAGACTCTGTTCTCTTTCCTAACTCAATTCACGTGTAGCCATGTTTACAGGATCTTCATAAGTGATATCTTATGATAAGTTTCTTTTTCTGTGTGACTTATTTCACTTAGAATCATCGTACCTGAATCCACTCACTTTGCTGCTACTGGTCTTATGACATTGATTTCATGGCTGAGGGATATTCCATCGTACGTAAGTACCACAATGTTTTGAACCATTTTTATATTTCCTGGGATATTTAAGGTGTACCCAAGTTGAGGTTCTTGTAGTCAGTGCAGCCCTAAATTTGGAGGTGGCTCTTTCTTATTGATTTTCAGTTTTCCCAAGGTATATTCCCTAGACTGGATGTGGCCTTGGCTCTGTAGCTCTGTTGTTTACTTGTTTTAGGGAACACAATGCACTCCTCCAGTGAGGCAGTTGGCAGTTTACATCCCGCCCATCAGCATAACAAGGCTCCCAGTTCTCCAGGGCCTGTCTTGCCTTTCTGGTTTTTACACATTTTGTGGATGTCCCTTTTGACCGGTGGGAAGTGATACTCCTTTGTAGTGCAGATTTGCATTGCCCGCTTGCTTGCTTGGCCAAAAAGGGCGTATGCGTTTTCTCCTGAATATATTCAGGAGAAAACGCATACGCCCTTTTTGGCCAAGTGCACCATTGTCCAAGTTGTGCCCCTCTTCCTGTGCTTTACAGGCGATTCCAAGGTACCTCTTGAAATCTGTTTCCTGCTATTTTGCCTCGCTTTCAAGTCCGCCTCGTTGACTTCCCTCAACAGATTTTTGGACGATAGTTGTCCTTTATCACTCTGCCAGTTTGTGAATTGCTGTGCCCCTGAGCTCCATTTCTCAACTCGTTTTTTGTGAGCTGAACGCAAGTCCAAAATTTTGGATCATGTCCTATACTGGTTCCCGGTGGGTGGCTGAGACTTTGGTTAATTCTTCTTCCTGCCGGGAAATTAGAGTGACATGTGCCCGTCCAAATGCCTAACAGCTACTCTCTCATGGGTTCTCCCTCGTCCCTTCCATCCTCTGGCAAATTGGGAACCTGTGCAAACCAGGAGGTTAAAGGGCCTGTCTCTCCAAGTTGGGAGATTGATAGTAAGGCAGTTGGAAAGTCAAACTGGAGCACCAGGAGAGGGACTATTCGTTGAGTTTTAGAAACCTTTCGTATTCACAGTGTGTCTATTCTCTAGGTTTCCTGTACATGTTATAGCTGTAGTAATATTCCCTTGAACCTGGAGAGTTGGGACCCATGGAATGGGGGCCATGCATTATTGCTTGAAAGGGTCTGCATTTGCTCACCCAATCTCACCAATCCTCTCAGTCCCAAGTGTCCAGCCTTATGCCACATCCAGCTGTCATTGTAGATAGGGTCTTTCCAGGTTTCCTCAGACACCCTGAAGGAATTGTAAAGAATTTCCCTGTTTTTTGGTTTTGCTTTTGAAATTCCTTTTTATAGTGGGTTTGAGCTGATTCTCGCTGCCATGTTTATGCCACTCTAGACACACTTGATTCCCTTATGGAGTCATATCAATACATAGGTTTTAAGATTCTTACTAGTCAGATATATTCCTCTGCGGGAAATATGGGGTTTTGAGTCTCTTTCACTGAGGAAGGTGTAGGTCTTGTCTATTCCAAAGTTGGTTTTTGGAACGGTCCCTGTGCTTATATCAAACTCTGGTTTTATGCATCACCCCACCTCTCCTTCCCCTTTATGCAGGCATAAGAGTGTTTTCTAAATGTGAGACTCTGTTCTCTTTCCTAACTCAGTTCACGTGTAGCCATGTTTACAGGATCTTCATAAGTGATATCTTATGATAAGTTTCTTTTTCTGTGTGACTTATTTCACTTAGAATCATCGTACCTGAATCCACTCACTTTGCTGCTATTGGTCTTATGACATTGATTTCATCGCTGAGGGATATTCCATCATACGTAAGTACCACAATGTTTTGAACCATTTTTATATTTCCTGGGATATTTAAGGTGTACCCAAGTTGAGGTTCTTGTAGTCAGTGCAGCCCTAAATTTGGAGGTGGCTCTTTCTTATTGATTTTCAGTTTTCCCAAGGTATATTCCCTAGACTGCAAGTGGCCTTGGCTCTGTAGCTCTGTTGTTTACTTGTTTTAGGGAACACAATGCACTCCTCCAGTGAGGCAGTTGGCAGTTTACATCCCGCCCATCAGCATAACAAGGCTCCCAGTTCTCCAGGGCCTGTCTTGCCTTTCTGGTTTTTACACATTTTGTGGATGTCCCTTTTGACCGGTGGGAAGTGATACTCCTTTGTAGTGCAGATTTGCATTGCCCGCTTGCTTGCTTGGCCAAAAAGGGCGTATGCGTTTTCTCCTGAATATATTCAGGAGAAAATGCATACGCCCTTTTTGGCCAAGTGCACCATTGTCCAAGTTGTGCCCCTCTTCCTGTGCTTTACAGGCGATTCCAAGGTACCTCTTGAAATCTGTTTCCTGCTATTTTGCCTCCCTTTCAAGTCCGCCTCGTTGACTTCCCTCAACAGATTTTTGGACGATAGTTGTCCTTTATCACTCTGCCAGTTTGTGAATTGCTGTGCCCCTGAGCTCCATTTCTCAACTCATTTTTTGTGAGCTGAACACAAGTCCAAAATTTTGGATCATGTCCTATACTGGTTCCCGGTGGGTGGCTGAGACTTTGGTTAATTCTTCTTCCTGCCGGGAAATTAGAGTGACATGTGCCCGTCCAAATGCCTAACAGCTACTCTCTCATGGGTTCTCCCTCATCCCTTCCATCCTCTGCCAAATTGGGAACCTGTGCCAACCAGGAGGTTAAAGGGCCTGTCTCTCCAAGTTGGGAGATTGATAGTAAGGCAGTTGGAAAGTCAAACTGGAGCACCAGGAGAGGGACTATTCGTTGAGTTTTAGAAACCTTTCGTATTCACAGTGTGTCCATTCTCTAGGTTTCCTGTACATGTTATAGCTGTAGTAATATTCCCTTGAACCTGGAGAGTTGGGACCCATGGAATGGGGGCCATGCATTATTGCTTGAAAGGGTCTGCATTTGCTCACCCAATCTCACCAATCCTCTCAGTCCCAAGTGTCCAGCCTTATGCCACATCCAGCTGTCATTGTAGATAGGGTCTTTCCAGGTTTCCTCAGACACCCTGAAGGAATTGTAAAGAATTTCCCTGTTTTTTGGTTTTGCTTTTGAAATTCCTTTTTATAGTGGGTTTGAGCTGATTCTCGCTGCCATGTTTATGCCACTCTAGACACACTTGATTCCCTTATGGAGACATATCAATACATAGGTTTTAAGATTCTTACTAGTCAGATATATTCCTCTGTGGGAAATATGGGGTTTTGAGTCTCTTTCAGTAAGGAAGGTGTCAGTCTTGTCAATTCCAAAGTTGGTTTTTGAAACGGTCCGTGTGCTTATATCAAACTCTGGTTTTATGCATCACCCCACTTCTCCTTCCCCTTTATGCAGGCATAAGAGTGTTTTCTAAATGTGAGACTCTGTTCTCTTTCCTAACTCAATTCACGTGTAGCCATGTTTACAGGATCTTCATAAGTGATATCTTATGATAAGTTTCTTTTTCTGTGTGACTTATTTCACTTAGAATCATCGTACCTGAATCCACTCACTTTGCTGCTACTGGTCTTATGACATTGATTTCATGGCTGAGGGATATTCCATCGTACGTAAGTACCACAATGTTTTGAACCAGTTTTATATTTCCTGGGATATTTAAGGTGTACCCAAGTTGAGGTTCTTGTAGCCAGTGCAGCCCTAAATTTGGAGGTGGCTCTTTCTTATTGATTTTCAGTTTTCCCAAGGTATATTCCCTAGACTGGAAGTGGCCTTGGCTCTGTAGCTCTGTTGTTTACTTGTTTTAGGGAACACAATGCACTCCTCCAGTGAGGCAGTTGGCAATTTACATCCCGCCCATCAGCAAAACAAGGCTCCCAGTTCTCCAGGGCCTGTCTTGCCTTTCTGGTTTTTACACATTTTGTGGATGTCCCTTTTGACCGGTGGGAAGTGATACTTCTTTGTAGTGCAGATTTGCATTGCCCGCTTGCTTGCTTGGCCAAAAAGGGCGTATGCGTTTTCTCCTGAATATATTCAGGAGAAAACGCATACGCCCTTTTTGGCCAAGTGCACCATTGTCCAAGTTGTGCCCCTCTTCCTGTGCTTTACAGGCGATTCCAAGGTACCTCTTGAAATCTGTTTCCTGCTATTTTGCCTCACTTTCAAGTCCGCCTCGTTGACTTCCCTCAACAGATTTTTGGACGATAGTTGTCCTTTATCACTGTGCCAGTTTGTGAATTGCTGTGCCCCTGAGCTCCATTTCTCAACTCGTTTTTTGTGAGCTGAACACAAGTCCAAAATTTTGGATCATGTCCTATACTGGTTCCCGGTGGGTGGCTGAGACTTTGGTTAATTCTTCTTCCTGCCGGGAAATTAGAGTGACATGTGCCCGTCCAAATGCCTAACAGCTACTCTCTCATGGGTTCTCCCTCGTCCCTTCCATCCTCTGGCAAATTGGGAACCTGTGCAAACCAGGAGGTTAAAGGGCCTGTCTCTCCAAGTTGGGAGATTGATAGTAAGGCAGTTGGAAAGTCAAACTGGAGCACCAGGAGAGGGACTATTCATTGAGTTTTAGAAACCTTTCGTATTCACAGTGTGTCCATTCTCTAGGTTTCCTGTACATGTTATAGCTGTAGTAATATTCCCTTGAACCTGGAGAGTTGGGACCCATGGAATGGGGGCCATGCATTATTGCTTGAAAGGGTCTGCATTTGCTCACCCAATCTCACCAATCCTCTCAGTCCCAAGTGTCCAGCCTTATGCCACATCCAGCTGTCATTGTAGATAGGGTCTTTCCAGGTTTCCTCAGACACCCTGAAGGAATTGTAAAGAATTTCCCTGTTTTTTGGTTTTGCTTTTGAAATTCCTTTTTATAGTGGGTTTGAGCTGATTCTCGCTGCCATGTTTATGCCACTCTAGACACACTTGATTCCCTTATGGAGACATATCAATACATAGGTTTTAAGATTCTTACTAGTCAGATATATTCCTCTGTGGGAAATATGGGGTTTTGAGTCTCTTTCACTAAGGAAGGTGTCGGTCTTGTCAATTCCAAAGTTGGTTTTTGAAACGGTCCGTGTGCTTATATCAAACTCTGGTTTTATGCATCACCCCACCTCTCCTTCCCCTTTATGCAGGCTTAAGAGTGTTTTCTAAATGTGAGACTCTGTTCTCTTTCCTAACTCAATTCACGTGTAGCCATGTTTACAGGATCTTCATAAGTGATATCTTATGATAAGTTTCTTTTTCTGTGTGACTTATTTCACTTAGAATCATCGTACCTGAATCCACTCACTTTGCTGCTACTGGTCTTATGACATTGATTTCATGGCTGAGGGATATTCCATCGTACGTAAGTACCACAATGTTTTGAACCATTTTTATATTTCCTGGGATATTTAAGGTGTACCCAAGTTGAGGTTCTTGTAGTCAGTGCAGCCCTAAATTTGGAGGTGGCTCTTTCTTATTGATTTTCAGTTTTCCCAAGGTATATTCCCTAGACTGGAAGTGGCCTTGGCTCTGTAGCTCTGTTGTTTACTTGTTTTAGGGAACACAATGCACTCCTCCAGTGAGGCAGTTGGCAATTTACATCCCGCCCATCAGCATAACAAGGCTCCCAGTTCTCCAGGGCCTGTCTTGCCTTTCTGGTTTTTACACATTTTGTGGATGTCCCTTTTGACCGGTGGGAAGTGATACTTCTTTGTAGTGCAGATTTGCATTGCCCGCTTGCTTGCTTGGCCAAAAAGGGCGTATGCGTTTTCTCCTGAATATATTCAGGAGAAAACGCATACGCCCTTTTTGGCCAAGTGCACCATTGTCCAAGTTGTGCCCCTCTTCCTGTGCTTTACAGGCGATTCCAAGGTACCTCTTGAAATCTGTTTCCTGCTATTTTGCCTCGCTTTGAAGTCCGCCTCGTTGACTTCCCTCAACAGATTTTTGGACGATAGTTGTCCTTTATCACTCTGCCAGTTTGTGAATTGCTGTGCCCCTGAGCTCCATTTCTCAACTCGTGTTTTGTGAGCTGAACACAAGTCCAAAATTTTGGATCATGTCCTATACTGGTTCCCGGTGGGTGGCTGAGACTTTGGTTAATTCTTCTTCCTGCCGGGAAATTAGAGTGACATGTGCCCGTCCAAATGCCTAACAGCTACTCTCTCATGGGTTCTCCCTCGTCCCTTCCATCCTCTGGCAAATTGGGAACCTGTGCAAACCAGGAGGTTAAAGGGCCTGTCTCTCCAAGTTGGGAGATTGATAGTAAGGCAGTTGGAAAGTCAAACTGGAGCACCAGGAGAGGGACTATTCGTTGAGTTTTAGAAACCTTTCGTATTCACAGTGTGTCCATTCTCTAGGTTTCCTGTACATGTTATAGCTGTAGTAATATTCCCTTGAACCTGGAGAGTTGGGACCCATGGAATGGGGGCCATGCATTATTGCTTGAAAGGGTCTGCATTTGCTCACCCAATCTCACCAATCCTCTCAGTCCCAAGTGTCCAGCCTTATGCCACATCCAGCTGTCATTGTAGATAGGGTCTTTCCAGGTTTCCTCAGACACCCTGAAGGAATTGTAAAGAATTTCCCTGTTTTTTGGTTTTGCTTTTGAAATTCCTTTTTATAGTGGGTTTGAGCTGATTCTCGCTGCCATGTTTATGCCACTCTAGACACACTTGATTCCCTTATGGAGACATATCAATACATAGGTTTTAAGATCCTTACTAGTCAGATATATTCCTCTGTGGGAAATATGGGGTTTTGAGTCTCTTTCACTAAGGAAGGTGTCGGTCTTGTCAATTCCAAAGTTGGTTTTTGAAACGGTCCGTGTGCTTATATCAAACTCTGGTTTTATGCATCACCCCACCTCTCCTTCCCCTTTATGCAGGCATAAGAGTGTTTTCTAAATGTGAGACTCTGTTCTCTTTCCTAACTCAATTCACGTGTAGCCATGTTTACAGGATCTTCATAAGTGATATCTTATGATAAGTTTCTTTTTCTGTGTGACTTATTTCACTTAGAATCATCGTACCTGAATGCACTCACTTTGCTGCTACTGGTCTTATGACATTGATTTCATGGCTGAGGGATATTCCATCGTACGTAAGTACCACAATGTTTTGAACCATTTTTATATTTCCTGGGATATTTAAGGTGTACCCAAGTTGAGGTTCTTGTAGTCAGTGCAGCCCTAAATTTGGAGGTGGCTCTTTCTTATTGATTTTCAGTTTTCCCAAGGTATATTCCCTAGACTGGAAGTGGCCTTGGCTCTGTAGCTCTGTTGTTTACTTGTTTTAGGGAACACAATGCACTCCTCCAGTGAGGCAGTTGGCAATTTACATCCCGCCCATCAGCATAACAAGGCTCCCAGTTCTCCAGGGCCTGTCTTGCCTTTCTGGTTTTTACACATTTTGTGGATGTCCCTTTTGACCGGTGGGAAGTGATACTTCTTTGTAGTGCAGATTTGCATTGCCCGCTTGCTTGCTTGGCCAAAAAGGGCGTATGCGTTTTCTCCTGAATATATTCAGGAGAAAACGCATACGCCCTTTTTGGCCAAGTGCACCATTGTCCAAGTTGTGCCCCTCTTCCTGTGCTTTACAGGCGATTCCAAGGTACCTCTTGAAATCTGTTTCCTGCTATTTTGCCTCGCTTTCAAGTCCGCCTCGTTGACTTCCCTCAACAGATTTTTGGACGATAGTTGTCCTTTATCACTCTGCCAGTTTGTGAATTGCTGTGCCCCTGAGCTCCATTTCTCAACTCGTTTTTTGTGAGCTGAACACAAGTCCAAAATTTTGGATCATGTCCTATACTGGTTCCCGGTGGGTGGCTGAGACTTTGGTTAATTCTTCTTCCTGCCGGGAAATTAGAGTGACATGTGCCCGTCCAAATGCCTAACAGCTACTCTCTCATGGGTTCTCCCTCGTCCCTTCCATCCTCTGGCAAATTGGGAACCTGTGCAAACCAGGAGGTTAAAGGGCCTGTCTCTCCAAGTTGGGAGATTGATAGTAAGGCAGTTGGAAAGTCAAACTGGAGCACCAGGAGAGGGACTATTCGTTGAGTTTTAGAAACCTTTCGTATTCACAGTGTGTCCATTCTCTAGGTTTCCTGTACATGTTATAGCTGTAGTAATATTCCCTTGAACCTGGAGAGTTGGGACCCATGGAATGGGGGCCATGCATTATTGCTTGAAAGGGTCTGCATTTGCTCACCCAATCTCACCAATCCTCTCAGTCCCAAGTGTCCAGCCTTATGCCACATCCAGCTGTCATTGTAGATAGGGTCTTTCCAGGTTTCCTCAGACACCCTGAAGGAATTGTAAAGAATTTCCCTGTTTTTTGGTTTTGCTTTTGAAATTCCTTTTTATAGTGGGTTTGAGCTGATTCTCGCTGCCATGTTTATGCCACTCTAGACACACTTGATTCCCTTATGGAGACATATCAATACATAGGTTTTAAGATCCTTACTAGTCAGATATATTCCTCTGTGGGAAATATGGGGTTTTGAGTCTCTTTCACTAAGGAAGGTGTCGGTCTTGTCAATTCCAAAGTTGGTTTTTGAAACGGTCCGTGTGCTTATATCAAACTCTGGTTTTATGCATCACCCCACCTCTCCTTCCCCTTTATGCAGGCATAAGAGTGTTTTCTAAATGTGAGACTCTGTTCTCTTTCCTAACTCAATTCACGTGTAGCCATGTTTACAGGATCTTCATAAGTGATATCTTATGATAAGTTTCTTTTTCTGTGTGACTTATTTCACTTAGAATCATCGTACCTGAATGCACTCACTTTGCTGCTACTGGTCTTATGACATTGATTTCATGGCTGAGGGATATTCCATCGTACGTAAGTACCACAATGTTTTGAACCATTTTTATATTTCCTGGGATATTTAAGGTGTACCCAAGTTGAGGTTCTTGTAGTCAGTGCAGCCCTAAATTTGGAGGTGGCTCTTTCTTATTGATTTTCAGTTTTCCCAAGGTATATTCCCTAGACTGGAAGTGGCCTTGGCTCTGTAGCTCTGTTGTTTACTTGTTTTAGGGAACACAATGCACTCCTCCAGTGAGGCAGTTGGCAATTTACATCCCGCCCATCAGCATAACAAGGCTCCCAGTTCTCCAGGGCCTGTCTTGCCTTTCTGGTTTTTACACATTTTGTGGATGTCCCTTTTGACCGGTGGGAAGTGATACTTCTTTGTAGTGCAGATTTGCATTGCCCGCTTGCTTGCTTGGCCAAAAAGGGCGTATGCGTTTTCTCCTGAATATATTCAGGAGAAAACGCATACGCCCTTTTTGGCCAAGTGCACCATTGTCCAAGTTGTGCCCCTCTTCCTGTGCTTTACAGGCGATTCCAAGGTACCTCTTGAAATCTGTTTCCTGCTATTTTGCCTCGCTTTCAAGTCCGCCTCGTTGACTTCCCTCAACAGATTTTTGGACGATAGTTGTCCTTTATCACTCTGCCAGTTTGTGAATTGCTGTGCCCCTGAGCTCCATTTCTCAACTCGTTTTTTGTGAGCTGAACACAAGTCCAAAATTTTGGATCATGTCCTATACTGGTTCCCGGTGGGTGGCTGAGACTTTGGTTAATTCTTCTTCCTGCCGGGAAATTAGAGTGACATGTGCCCGTCCAAATGCCTAACAGCTACTCTCTCATGGGTTCTCCCTCGTCCCTTCCATCCTCTGCCAAATTGGGAACCTGTGCAAACCAGGAGGTTAAAGGGCCTGTCTCTCCAAGTTGGGAGATTGATAGTAAGGCAGTTGGAAAGTCAAACTGGAGCACCAGGAGAGGGACTATTCGTTGAGTTTTAGAAACCTTTCGTATTCACAGTGTGTCCATTCTCTAGGTTTCCTGTACATGTTATAGCTGTAGTAATATTCCCTTGAACCTGGAGAGTTGGGACCCATGGAATGGGGGCCATGCATTGTTGCTTGAAAGGGTCTGCATTTGCTCACCCAATCTCACCAATCCTCTCAGTCCCAAGTGTCCAGCCTTATGCCACATCCAGCTGTCATTGTAGATAGGGTCTTTCCAGGTTTCCTCAGACACCCTGAAGGAATTGTAAAGAATTTCCCTGTTTTTTGGTTTTGCTTTTGAAATTCCTTTTTATAGTGGGTTTGAGCTGATTCTCGCTGCCATGTTTATGCCACTCTAGACACACTTGATTCCCTTATGGAGACATATCAATACATAGGTTTTAAGATTCTTACTAGTCAGATATATTCCTCTGTGGGAAATATGGGGTTTTGAGTCTCTTTCACTAAGGAAGGTGTCGGTCTTGTCAATTCCAAAGTTGGTTTTTGAAACGGTCCCTGTGCTTATATCAAACTCTGGTTTTATGCATCACCCCACCTCTCCTTCCCCTTTATGCAGGCATAAGAGTGTTTTCTAAATGTGAGACTCTGTTCTCTTTCCTAACTCAATTCACGTGTAGCCATGTTTACAGGATCTTCATAAGTGATATCTTATGATAAGTTTCTTTTTCTGTGTGACTTATTTCACTTAGAATCATCGTACCTGAATCCACTCACTTTGCTGCTACTGGTCTTATGACATTGATTTCATGGCTGAGGGATATTCCATCGTACGTAAGTACCACAATGTTTTGAACCATTTTTATATTTCCTGGGATATTTAAGGTGTACCCAAGTTGAGGTTCTTGTAGTCAGTGCAGCCCTAAATTTGGAGGTGGCTCTTTCTTATTGATTTTCAGTTTTCCCAAGGTATATTCCCTAGACTGGAAGTGGCCTTGGCTCTGTAGCTCTGTTGTTTACTTGTTTTAGGGAACACAATGCACTCCTCCAGTGAGGCAGTTGGCAATTTACATCCCGCCCATCAGCATAACAAGGCTCCCAGTTCTCCAGGGCCTGTCTTGCCTTTCTGGTTTTTACACATTTTGTGGATGTCCCTTTTGACCGGTGGGAAGTGATACTTCTTTGTAGTGCAGATTTGCATTGCCCGCTTGCTTGCTTGGCCAAAAAGGGCGTATGCGTTTTCTCCTGAATATATTCAGGAGAAAACGCATACGCCCTTTTTGGCCAAGTGCACCATTGTCCAAGTTGTGCCCCTCTTCCTGTGCTTTACAGGCGATTCCAAGGTACCTCTTGAAATCTGTTTCCTGCTATTTTGCCTCGCTTTCAAGTCCGCCTCGTTGACTTCCCTCAAGAGATTTTTGGACGATAGTTGTCCTTTATCACTCTGCCAGTTTGTGAATTGCTGTGCCCCTGAGCTCCATTTCTCAACTCGTTTTTTGTGAGCTGAACGCAAGTCCAAAATTTTGGATCATGTCCTATACTGGTTCCCGGTGGGTGGCTGAGACTTTGGTTAATTCTTCTTCCTGCCGGGAAATTAGAGTGACATGTGCCCGTCCAAATGCCTAACAGCTACTCTCTCATGGGTTCTCTCTCGTCCCTTCCATCCTCTGCCAAACTGGGAACCTGTGCAAACCAGGAGGTTAAAGGGCCTGTCTCTCCAAGTTGGGAGATTGATAGTAAGGCAGTTGGAAAGTCAAACTGGAGCACCAGGAGAGGGACTATTCGTTGAGTTTTAGAAACCTTTCGTATTCACAGTGTGTCCATTCTCTAGGTTTCCTGTACATGTTATAGCTGTAGTAATATTCCCTTGAACATGGAGAGTTGGGACCCATGGAATGGGGGCCATGCATTATTGCTTGAAAGGGTCTGCATTCGCTCACCCAATCTCACCAATCCTCTCAGTCCCAAGTGTCCAGCCTTATGCCACATCCAGCTGTCATTGTAGATAGGGTCTTTCCAGGTTTCCTCAGACACCCTGAAGGAATTGTAAAGAATTTCCCTGTTTTTTGGTTTTGCTTTTGAAATTCCTTTTTATAGTGGGTTTGAGCTGATTCTCGCTGCCATGTTTATGCCACTCTAGACACACTTGATTCCCTTATGGAGACATATCAATACATAGGTTTTAAGATTCTTACTAGTCAGATATATTCCTCTGTGGGAAATATGGGGTTTTGAGTCTCTTTCACTGAGGAAGGTGTCGGTCTTGTCAATTCCAAAGTTGGTTTTTGAAACGGTCCCTGTGCTTATATCAAACTCTGGTTTTATGCATCACCCCACCTCTCCTTCCCCTTTATGCAGGCATAAGAGTGTTTTCTAAATGTGAGACTCTGTTCTCTTTCCTAACTCAGTTCACGTGTAGCCATGTTTACAGGATCTTCATAAGTGATATCTTATGATAAGTTTCTTTTTCTGTGTGACTTATTTCACTTAGAATCATCGTACCTGAATCCACTCACTTTGTTGCTACTGGTCTTATGACATTGATTTCATGGCTGAGGGATATTCCATCGTACGTAAGTACCACAATGTTTTGAACCATTTTTATATTTCCTGGGATATTTAAGGTGTACCCAAGTTGAGGTTCTTGTAGTCAGTGCAGCCCTAAATTTGGAGGTGGCTCTTTCTTATTGATTTTCAGTTTTCCCAAGGTATATTCCCTAGACTGGAAGTGGCCTTGGCTCTGTAGCTCTGTTGTTTACTTGTTTTAGGGAACACAATGCACTCCTCCAGTGAGGCAGTTGGCAATTTACATCCCACCCATCAGCATAACAAGGCTCCCAGTTCCTCAGGGCCTGTCTTGCCTTTCTGGTTTTTACACATTTTGTGGATGTCCCTTTTGAACGGTGGGAAATGATACTTCTTTGTAGTGCAGATTTGCATTGCCCGCTTGCTTGCTTGGCCAAAAAGGGCGTATGCGTTTTCTCCTGAATATATTCAGGAGAAAACGCATACGCCCTTTTTGGCCAAGTGCACCATTGTCCAAGTTGTGCCCCTCTTCCTGTGCTTTACAGGCGATTCCAAGGTACCTCTTGAAATCTGTTTCCTGCTATTTTGCCTCGCTTTCAAGTCCGCCTCGTTGACTTCCCTCAACAGATTTTTGGACGATAGTTGTCCTTTATCACTCTGCCAGTTTGTGAATTGCTGTGCCCCTGAGCTCCATTTCTCAACTCGTTTTTTGTGAGCTGAACGCAAGTCCAGAATTTTGGATCATGTCCTATACTGGTTCCCGGTGGGTGGCTGAGACTTTGGTTAATTCTTCTTCCTGCCGGGAAATTAGAGTGACATGTGCCCGTCCAAATGCCTAACAGCTACTCTCTCATGGGTTCTCCCTCGTCCCTTCCATCCTCTGGCAAATTGGGAACCTGTGCAAACCAGGAGGTTAAAGGGCCTGTCTCTCCAAGTTGGGAGATTGATAGTAAGGCAGTTGGAAAGTCAAACTGGAGCACCAGGAGAGGGACTATTCGTTGAGTTTTAGAAACCTTTCGTATTCACAGTGTGTCCATTCTCTAGGTTTCCTGTACATGTTATAGCTGTAGTAATATTCCCTTGAACCTGGAGAGTTGGGACCCATGGAATGGGGGCCATGCATTATTGCTCGAAAGGGTCTGCATTTGCTCACCCAATCTCACCAATCCTCTCAGTCCCAAGTGCCCAGCCTTATGCCACATCCAGCTGTCATTGTAGATAGGGTCTTTCCAGGTTTCCTCAGACACCCTGAAGGAATTGTAAAGAATTTCCCTGTTTTTTGGTTTTGCTTTTGAAATTCCTTTTTATAGTGGGTTTGAGCTGATTCTCGCTGCCATGTTTATGCCACTCTAGACACACTTGATTCCCTTATGGAGTCATATCAATACATAGGTTTTAAGATTCTTACTAGTCAGATATATTCCTCTGCGGGAAATATGGGGTTTTGAGTCTCTTTCACTGAGGAAGGTGTAGGTCTTGTCTATTCCAAAGTTGGTTTTTGGAACGGTCCCTGTGCTTATATCAAACTCTGGTTTTATGCATCACCCCACCTCTCCATCCCCTTTATGCAGGCATAAGAGTGTTTTCTAAATGTGAGACTCTGTTCTCTTTCCTAACTCAGTTCACGTGTAGCCATGTTTACAGGATCTTCATAAGTGATATCTTATGATAAGTTTCTTTTTCTGTGTGACTTATTTCACTTAGAATCATCGTACCTGAATCCACTCACTTTGCTGCTACTGGTCTTATGACATTGATTTCATGGCTGAGGGATATTCCATCGTACGTAAGTACCACAATGTTTTGAACCATTTTTATATTTCCTGGGATATTTAAGGTGTACCCAAGTTGAGGTTCTTGTAGTCAGTGCAGCCCTAAATTTGGAGGTGGCTCTTTCTTATTGATTTTCAGTTTTCCCAAGGTATATTCCCTAGACTGGAAGTGGCCTTGGCTCTGTAGCTCTGTTGTTTACTTGTTTTAGGGAACACAATGCACTCCTCCAGTTAGGCAGTTGGCAGTTTACATCCCGCCCATCAGCATAACAAGGCTCCCAGTTCTCCAGGGCCTGTCTTGCCTTTCTGGTTTTTACACTTTTTGTGGATGTCCCTTTTGACCGGTGGGAAGTGATACTTCTTTGTAGTGCAGATTTGCATTGCCCGCTTGCTTGCTTGGCCAAAAAGGGCGTATGCGTTTTCTCCTGAATATATTCAGGAGAAAACGCATACGCCCTTTTTGGCCAAGTGCACCATTGTCCAAGTTGTGTCCCTCTTCCTGTGCTTTACAGGCGATTCCAAGGTACCTCTTGAAATCTGTTTCCTGCTATTTTGCCTCGCTTTCAAGTCCGCCTCGTTGACTTCCCTCAACAGATTTTTGGACGATAGTTGTCCTTTATCACTCTGCCAGTTTGTGAATTGCTGTGCCCCTGAGCTCCATTTCTCAACTCGTTTTTTGTGAGCTGAACGCAAGTCCAAAATTTTGGATCATGTCCTATACTGGTTCCCGGTGGGTGGCTGAGACTTTGGTTAATTCTTCTTCCTGCCGGGAAATTAGAGTGACATGTGCCCGTCCAAATGCCTAACAGCTACTCTCTCATGGGTTCTCCCTCGTCCCTTCCATCCTCTGGCAAATTGGGAACCTGTGCAAACCAGGAGGTTAAAGGGCCTGTCTCTCCAAGTTGGGAGATTGATAGTAAGGCAGTTGGAAAGTCAAACTGGAGCACCAGGAGAGGGACTATTCGTTGAGTTTTAGAAACCTTTCGTATTCACAGTGTGTCCATTCTCTAGGTTTCCTGTACATGTTATAGCTGTAGTAATATTCCCTTGAACCTGGAGAGTTGGGACCCATGGAATGGGGGCCATGCATTATTGCTTGAAAGGGTCTGCATTTGCTCACCCAATCTCACCAGTCCTCTCAGTCCCAAGTGTCCAGCCTTATGCCACATCCAGCTGTCATTGTAGATAGGGTCTTTCCAGGTTTCCTCAGACACCCTGAAGGAATTGTAAAGAATTTCCCTGTTTTTTGGTTTTGCTTTTGAAATTCCTTTTTATAGTGGGTTTGAGCTGATTCTCGCTGCCATGTTTATGCCACTCTAGACACACTTGATTCCCTTATGGAGACATATCAATACATAGGTTTTAAGATTCTTACTAGTCAGATATATTCCTCTGTGGGAAATATGGGGTTTTGAGTCTCTTTCACTAAGGAAGGTGTCGGTCTTGTCAATTCCAAAGTTGGTTTTTGAAACGGTCCGTGTGCTTATATCAAACTCTGGTTTTATGCATCACCCCACCTCTCCTTCCCCTTTATGCAGGCATAAGAGTGTTTTCTAAATGTGAGACTCTGTTCTCTTTCCTAACTCAGTTCACGTGTAGCCATGTTTACAGGATCTTCATAAGTGATATCTTATGATAAGTTTCTTTTTCTGTGTGACTTATTTCACTTAGAATCATCGTACCTGAATCCACTCACTTTGCTGCTACTGGTCTTATGACATTGATTTCATGGCTGAGGGATATTCCATCGTACGTAAGTACCACAATGTTTTGAACCATTTTTATATTTCCTGGGATATTTAAGGTGTACCCAAGTTGAGGTTCTTGTAGTCAGTGCAGCCCTAAATTTGGAGGTGGCTCTTTCTTATTGATTTTCAGTTTTCCCAAGGTATATTCCCTAGACTGGAAGTGGCCTTGGCTCTGTAGCTCTGTTGTTTACTTGTTTTAGGGAACACAATGCACTCCTCCAGTGAGGCAGTTGGCAATTTACATCCCGCCCATCAGCATAACAAGGCTCCCAGTTCTCCAGGGCCTGTCTTGCCTTTCTGGTTTTTACACATTTTGTGGATGTCCCTTTTGACCGGTGGGAAGTGATACTTCTTTGTAGTGCAGATTTGCATTGCCCGCTTGCTTGCTTGGCCAAAAAGGGCGTATGCGTTTTCTCCTGAATATATTCAGGAGAAAACGCATACGCCCTTTTTGGCCAAGTGCACCATTGTCCAAGTTGTGCCCCTCTTCCTGTGCTTTACAGGCGATTCCAAGGTACCTCTTGAAATCTGTTTCCTGCTATTTTGCCTCACTTTCAAGTCCGCCTCGTTGACTTCCCTCAACAGATTTTTGGACGATAGTTGTCCTTTATCACTCTGCCAGTTTGTGAATTGCTGTGCCCCTGAGATCCATTTCTCAACTCGTTTTTTGTGAGCTGAACGCAAGTCCAAAATTTTGGATCATGTCCTATACTGGTTCCCGGTGGGTGGCTGAGACTTTGGTTAATTCTTCTTCCTGCCGGGAAATTAGAGTGACATGTGCCCGTCCAAATGCCTAACAGCTACTCTCTCATGGGTTCTCCCTCGTCCCTTCCATCCTCTGCCAAATTGGGAACCTGTGCAAACCAGGAGGTTAAAGGGCCTGTCTCTCCAAGTTGGGAGATTGATAGTAAGGCAGTTGGAAAGTCAAACTGGAGCACCAGGAGAGGGACTATTCGTTGAGTTTTAGAAACCTTTCGTATTCACAGTGTGTCCATTCTCTAGGTTTCCTGTACATGTTATAGCTGTAGTAATATTCCCTTGAACCTGGAGAGTTGGGACCCATGGAATGGGGGCCATGCATTATTGCTTGAAAGGGTCTGCATTTGCTCACCCAATCTCACCAATCCTCTCAGTCCCAAGTGTCCAGCCTTATGCCACATCCAGCTGTCATTGTAGATAGGGTCTTTCCAGGTTTCCTCAGACACCCTGAAGGAATTGTAAAGAATTTCCCTGTTTTTTGGTTTTGCTTTTGAAATTCCTTTTTATAGTGGGTTTGAGCTGATTCTCGCTGCCATGTTTATGCCACTCTAGACACACTTGTTTCCCTTATGGAGACATATCAATACATAGGTTTTAAGATTCTTACTAGTCAGATATATTCCTCTGTGGGAAATATGGGGTTTTGAGTCTCTTTCACTGAGGAAGGTGTAGGTCTTGTCTATTCCAAAGTTGGTTTTTGAAACGGTCCCTGTGCTTATATCAAACTCTGGTTTTATGCATCACCCCACCTCTCCTTCCCCTTTATGCAGGCATAAGAGTGTTTTCTAAATGTGAGACTCTGTTCTCTTTCCTAACTCAGTTCATGTGTAGCCATGTTTACAGGATCTTCATAAGTGATATCTTATGATAAGTTTCTTTTTCTGTGTGACTTATTTCACTTAGAATCATCGTACCTGAATCCACTCACTTTGCTGCTACTGGTCTTATGACATTGATTTCATGGCTGAGGGATATTCCATCGTACGTAAGTACCACAATGTTTTGAACCATTTTTATATTTCCTGGGATATTTAAGGTGTACCCAAGTTGAGGTTCTTGTAGTCAGTGCAGCCCTAAATTTGGAGGTGGCTCTTTCTTATTGATTTTCAGTTTTCCCAAGGTATATTCCCTAGACTGGAAGTGGCCTTGGCTCTGTAGCTCTGTTGTTTACTTGTTTTAGGGAACACAATGCACTCCTCCAGTGAGGCAGTTGGCAGTTTACATCCCGCCCATCAGCATAACAAGGCTCCCAGTTCTCCAGGGCCTGTCTTGCCTTTCTGGTTTTTACACTTTTTGTGGATGTCCGTTTTGACCGGTGGGAAGTGATACTTCTTTGTAGTGCAGATTTGCATTGCCCGCTTGCTTGCTTGGCCAAAAAGGGCGTATGCGTTTTCTCCTGAATATATTCAGGAGAAAACGAATACGCCCTTTTTGGCCAAGTGCACCATTGTCCAAGTTGTGCCCCTCTTCCTGTGCTTTACAGGCGATTCCAACGTACCTCTTGAAATCTGTTTCCTGCTATTTTGCCTCACTTTCATGTCCGCCTCGTTGACTTCCCTCAACAGATTTTTGGACGATAGTTGTCCTTTATCACTCTGCCAGTTTGTGAATTGCTGTGCCCCTGAGCTCCATTTCTCAACTCGTTTTTTGTGAGCTGAACGCAAGTCCAAAATTTTGGATCATGTCCTATACTGGTTCCCGGTGGGTGGCTGAGACTATGGTTAATTCTTCTTCCTGCCGGGAAATTAGAGTGACATGTGCCCGTCCAAATGCCTAACAGCTACTCTCTCATGGGTTCTCCCTCGTCCCTTCCATCCTCTGCCAAATTGGGAACCTGTGCAAACCAGGAGGTTAAAGGGCCTGTCTCTCCAAGTTGGGAGATTGATAGTAAGGCAGTTGGAAAGTCAAACTGGAGCACCAGGAGAGGGACTATTCGTTGAGTTTTAGAAACCTTTCGTATTCACAGTGTGTCCATTCTCTAGGTTTCCTGTACATGTTATAGCTGTAGTAATATTCCCTTGAACCTGGAGAGTTGGGACCCATGGAATGGGGGCCATGCATTATTGCTTGAAAGGGTCTGCATTTGCTCACCCAATCTCACCAATCCTCTCAGTCCCAAGTGTCCAGCCTTATGCCACATCCAGCTGTCATTGTAGATAGGGTCTTTCCAGGTTTCCTCAGACACCCTGAAGGAATTGTAAAGAATTTCCCTGTTTTTTGGTTTTGCTTTTGAAATTCCTTTTTATAGTGGGTTTGAGCTGATTCTCGCTGCCATGTTTATGCCACTCTAGACACACTTGATTCCCTTATGGAGACATATCAATACATAGGTTTTAAGATTCTTACTAGTCAGATATATTCCTCTGTGGGAAATATGGGGTTTTGAGTCTCTTTCAGTAAGGAAGGTGTCGGTCTTGTCAATTCCAAAGTTGGTTTTTGAAACGGTCCGTGTGCTTATATCAAACTCTGGTTTTATGCATCACCCCACCTCTCCTTCCCCTTTATGCAGGCATAAGAGTGTTTTCTAAATGTGAGACTCTGTTCTCTTTGCTAACTCAATTCACGTGTAGCCATGTTTACAGGATCTTCATAAGTGATATCTTATGATAAGTTTCTTTTTCTGTGTGACTTATTTCACTTAGAATCATCGTACCTGAATCCACTCACTTTGCTGCTACTGGTCTTATGACATTGATTTCATGGCTGAGGGATATTCCATCGTACGTAAGTACCACAATGTTTTGAACCATTTTTATATTTCCTGGGATATTTAAGGTGTACCCAAGTTGAGTTTCTTGTAGTCAGTGCAGCCCTAAATTTGGAGGTGGCTCTTTCTTATTGATTTTCAGTTTTCCCAAGGTATATTCCCTAGACTGAAAGTGGCCTTGGCTCTGTAGCTCTGTTGTTTACTTGTTTTAGGGAACACAATGCACTCCTCCAGTGAGGCAGTTGGCAATTTACATCCCGCCCATCAGCATAACAAGGCTCCCAGTTCTCCAGGGCCTGTCTTGCCTTTCTGGTTTTTACACATTTTGTGGATGTCCCTTTTGACCGGTGGGAAGTGATACTTCTTTGTAGTGCAGATTTGCATTGCCCGCTTGCTTGCTTGGCCAAAAAGGGCGTATGCGTTTTCTCCTGAATATATTCAGGAGAAAACACATACGCCCTTTTTGGCCAAGTGCACCATTGTCCAAGTTGTGCCCCTCTTCCTGTGCTTTACAGGCGATTCCAAGGTACCTCTTGAAATCTGTTTCCTGCTATTTTGCCTCGCTTTCAAGTCCGCCTCGTTGACTTCCCTCAACAGATTTTTGGACGATAGTTGTCCTTTATCACTCTGCCAGTTTGTGAATTGCTGTGCCCCTGAGCTCCATTTCTCAACTCGTTTTTTGTGAGCTGAACACAAGTCCAAAATTTTGGATCATGTCCTATACTGGTTCCCGGTGGGTGGCTGAGACTTTGGTTAATTCTTCTTCCTGCCGGGAAATTAGAGTGACATGTGCCCGTCCAAATGCCTAACAGCTACTCTCTCATGGGTTCTCCCTCGTCCCTTCCATCCTCTGCCAAATTGGGAACCTGTGCAAACCAGGAGGTTAAAGGGCCTGTCTCTCCAAGTTGGGAGATTGATAGTAAGGCAGTTGGAAAGTCAAACTGGAGCACCAGGAGAGGGACTATTCGTTGAGTTTTAGAAACCTTTCGTATTCACAGTGTGTCCATTCTCTAGGTTTCCTGTACATGTTATAGCTGTAGTAATATTCCCTTGAACCTGGAGAGTTGGGACCCATGGAATGGGGGCCATGCATTATTGCTTGAAAGGGTCTGCATTTGCTCACCCAATCTCACCAATCCTCTCAGTCCCAAGTGTCCAGCCTTATGCCACATCCAGCTGTCATTGTAGATAGGGTCTTTCCAGGTTTCCTCAGACACCCTGAAGGAATTGTAAAGAATTTCCCTGTTTTTTGGTTTTGCTTTTGAAATTCCTTTTTATAGTGGGTTTGAGCTGATTCTCGCTGCCATGTTTATGCCACTCTAGACACACTTGATTCCCTTATGGAGACATATCAATACATAGGTTTTAAGATTCTTACTAGTCAGATATATTCCTCTGTGGGAAATATGGGGTTTTGAGTCTCTTTCAGTAAGGAAGGTGTCGGTCTTGTCAATTCCAAAGTTGGTTTTTGAAACGGTCCGTGTGCTTATATCAAACTCTGGTTTTATGCATCACCCCACCTCTCCTTCCCCTTTATGCAGGCATAAGAGTGTTTTCTAAATGTGAGACTCTGTTCTCTTTCCTAACTCAATTCACGTGTAGCCATGTTTACAGGATCTTCATAAGTGATATCTTATGATAAGTTTCTTTTTCTGTGTGACTTATTTCACTTAGAATCATCGTACCTGAATCCACTCACTTTGCTGCTACTGGTCTTATGACATTGATTTCATGGCTGAGGGATATTCCATCGTACGTAAGTACCACAATGTTTTGAACCATTTTTATATTTCCTGGGATATTTAAGGTGTACCCAAGTTGAGGTTCTTGTAGTCAGTGCAGCCCTAAATTTGGAGGTGGCTCTTTCTTATTGATTTTCAGTTTTCCCCAGGTATATTCCCTAGACTGGAAGTGGCCTTGGCTCTGTAGCTCTGTTGTTTACTTGTTTTAGGGAACACAATGCACTCCTCCAGTGAGGCAGTTGGCAATTTACATCCCGCCCATCAGCCTAACAAGGCTCCCAGTTCTCCAGGGCCTGTCTTGCCTTTCTGGTTTTTACACATTTTGTGGATGTCCCTTTTGACCGGTGGGAAGTGATACTTCTTTGTAGTGCAGATTTGCATTGCCCGCTTGCTTGCTTGGCCAAAAAGGGCGTATGCGTTTTCTCCTGAATATATTCAGGAGAAAACGCATACGCCCTTTTTGGCCAAGTGCACCATTGTCCAAGTTGTGCCCCTCTTCCTGTGCTTTACAGGCGATTCCAAGGTACCTCTTGAAATCTGTTTCCTGCTATTTTGCCTCGCTTTCAAGTCCGCCTCGTTGACTTCCCTCAACAGATTTTTGGACGATAGTTGTCCTTTATCACTCTGCCAGTTTGTGAATTGCTGTGCCCCTGAGCTCCATTTCTCAACTCGTTTTTTGTGAGCTGAACGCAAGTCCAAAATTTTGGATCATGTCCTATACTGGTTCCCGGTGGGTGGCTGAGACTTTGGTTAATTCTTCTTCCTGCCGGGAAATTAGAGTGACATGTGCCCGTCCAAATGCCTAACAGCTACTCTCTCATGGGTTCTCTCTCGTCCCTTCCATCCTCTGCCAAACTGGGAACCTGTGCAAACCAGGAGGTTAAAGGGCCTGTCTCTCCAAGTTGGGAGATTGATAGTAAGGCAGTTGGAAAGTCAAACTGGAGCACCAGGAGAGGGACTATTCGTTGAGTTTTAGAAACCTTTCGTATTCACAGTGTGTCCATTCTCTAGGTTTCCTGTACATGTTATAGCTGTAGTAATATTCCCTTGAACATGGAGAGTTGGGACCCATGGAATGGGGGCCATGCATTATTGCTTGAAAGGGTCTGCATTCGCTCACCCAATCTCACCAATCCTCTCAGTCCCAAGTGTCCAGCCTTATGCCACATCCAGCTGTCATTGTAGATAGGGTCTTTCCAGGTTTCCTCAGACACCCTGAAGGAATTGTAAAGAATTTCCCTGTTTTTTGGTTTTGCTTTTGAAATTCCTTTTTATAGTGGGTTTGAGCTGATTCTCGCTGCCATGTTTATGCCACTCTAGACACACTTGATTCCCTTATGGAGACATATCAATACATAGGTTTTAAGATTCTTACTAGTCAGATATATTCCTCTGTGGGAAATATGGGGTTTTGAGTCTCTTTCACTGAGGAAGGTGTCGGTCTTGTCAATTCCAAAGTTGGTTTTTGAAACGGTCCCTGTGCTTATATCAAACTCTGGTTTTATGCATCACCCCACCTCTCCTTCCCCTTTATGCAGGCATAAGAATGTTTTCTAAATGTGAGACTCTGTTCTCTTTCCTAACTCAGTTCACGTGTAGCCATGTTTACAGGATCTTCATAAGTGATATCTTATGATAAGTTTCTTTTTCTGTGTGACTTATTTCACTTAGAATCATCGTACCTGAATCCACTCACTTTGTTGCTACTGGTCTTATGACATTGATTTCATGGCTGAGGGATATTCCATCGTACGTAAGTACCACAATGTTTTGAACCATTTTTATATTTCCTGGGATATTTAAGGTGTACCCAAGTTGAGTTTCTTGTAGTCAGTGCAGCCCTAAATTTGGAGGTGGCTCTTTCTTATTGATTTTCAGTTTTCCCAAGGTATATTCCCTAGACTGAAAGTGGCCTTGGCTCTGTAGCTCTGTTGTTTACTTGTTTTAGGGAACACAATGCACTCCTCCAGTGAGGCAGTTGGCAATTTACATCCCGCCCATCAGCATAACAAGGCTCCCAGTTCTCCAGGGCCTGTCTTGCCTTTCTGGTTTTTACACATTTTGTGGATGTCCCTTTTGACCGGTGGGAAGTGATACTTCTTTGTAGTGCAGATTTGCATTGCCCGCTTGCTTGCTTGGCCAAAAAAGGCGTATGCGTTTTCTCCTGAATATATTCAGGAGAAAACACATACGCCCTTTTTGGCCAAGTGCACCATTGTCCAAGTTGTGCCCCTCTTCCTGTGCTTTACAGGCGATTCCAAGGTACCTCTTGAAATCTGTTTCCTGCTATTTTGCCTCGCTTTCAAGTCCGCCTCGTTGACTTCCCTCAACAGATTTTTGGACGATAGTTGTCCTTTATCACTCTGCCAGTTTGTGAATTGCTGTGCCCCTGAGCTCCATTTCTCAACTCGTTTTTTGTGAGCTGAACACAAGTCCAAAATTTTGGATCATGTCCTATACTGGTTCCCGGTGGGTGGCTGAGACTTTGGTTAATTCTTCTTCCTGCCGGGAAATTAGAGTGACATGTGCCCGTCCAAATGCCTAACAGCTACTCTCTCATGGGTTCTCCCTCGTCCCTTCCATCCTCTGCCAAATTGGGAACCTGTGCAAACCAGGAGGTTAAAGGGCCTGTCTCTCCAAGTTGGGAGATTGATAGTAAGGCAGTTGGAAAGTCAAACTGGAGCACCAGGAGAGGGACTATTCGTTGAGTTTTAGAAACCTTTCGTATTCACAGTGTGTCCATTCTCTAGGTTTCCTGTACATGTTATAGCTGTAGTAATATTCCCTTGAACCTGGAGAGTTGGGACCCATGGAATGGGGGCCATGCATTATTGCTTGAAAGGGTCTGCATTTGCTCACCCAATCTCACCAATCCTCTCAGTCCCAAGTGTCCAGCCTTATGCCACATCCAGCTGTCATTGTAGATAGGGTCTTTCCAGGTTTCCTCAGACACCCTGAAGGAATTGTAAAGAATTTCCCTGTTTTTTGGTTTTGCTTTTGAAATTCCTTTTTATAGTGGGTTTGAGCTGATTCTCGCTGCCATGTTTATGCCACTCTAGACACACTTGATTCCCTTATGGAGACATATCAATACATAGGTTTTAAGATTCTTACTAGTCAGATATATTCCTCTGTGGGAAATATGGGGTTTTGAGTCTCTTTCAGTAAGGAAGGTGTCGGTCTTGTCAATTCCAAAGTTGGTTTTTGAAACGGTCCGTGTGCTTATATCAAACTCTGGTTTTATGCATCACCCCACCTCTCCTTCCCCTTTATGCAGGCATAAGAGTGTTTTCTAAATGTGAGACTCTGTTCTCTTTCCTAACTCAATTCACGTGTAGCCATGTTTACAGGATCTTCATAAGTGATATCTTATGATAAGTTTCTTTTTCTGTGTGACTTATTTCACTTAGAATCATCGTACCTGAATCCACTCACTTTGCTGCTACTGGTCTTATGACATTGATTTCATGGCTGAGGGATATTCCATCGTACGTAAGTACCACAATGTTTTGAACCATTTTTATATTTCCTGGGATATTTAAGGTGTACCCAAGTTGAGGTTCTTGTAGTCAGTGCAGCCCTAAATTTGGAGGTGGCTCTTTCTTATTGATTTTCAGTTTTCCCCAGGTATATTCCCTAGACTGGAAGTGGCCTTGGCTCTGTAGCTCTGTTGTTTACTTGTTTTAGGGAACACAATGCACTCCTCCAGTGAGGCAGTTGGCAATTTACATCCCGCCCATCAGCCTAACAAGGCTCCCAGTTCTCCAGGGCCTGTCTTGCCTTTCTGGTTTTTACACATTTTGTGGATGTCCCTTTTGACCGGTGCGAAGTGATACTTCTTTGTAGTGCAGATTTGCATTGCCCGCTTGCTTGCTTGGCCAAAAAGGGCGTATGCGTTTTCTCCTGAATATATTCAGGAGAAAACGCATACGCCCTTTTTGGCCAAGTGCACCATTGTCCAAGTTGTGCCCCTCTTCCTGTGCTTTACAGGCGATTCCAAGGTACCTCTTGAAATCTGTTTCCTGCTATTTTGCCTCGCTTTCAAGTCCGCCTCGTTGACTTCCCTCAACAGATTTTTGGACGATAGTTGTCCTTTATCACTCTGCCAGTTTGTGAATTGCTGTGCCCCTGAGCTCCATTTCTCAACTCGTTTTTTGTGAGCTGAACGCAAGTCCAAAATTTTGGATCATGTCCTATACTGGTTCCCGGTGGGTGGCTGAGACTTTGGTTAATTCTTCTTCCTGCCGGGAAATTAGAGTGACATGTGCCCGTCCAAATGCCTAACAGCTACTCTCTCATGGGTTCTCTCTCGTCCCTTCCATCCTCTGCCAAACTGGGAACCTGTGCAAACCAGGAGGTTAAAGGGCCTGTCTCTCCAAGTTGGGAGATTGATAGTAAGGCAGTTGGAAAGTCAAACTGGAGCACCAGGAGAGGGACTATTCGTTGAGTTTTAGAAACCTTTCGTATTCACAGTGTGTCCATTCTCTAGGTTTCCTGTACATGTTATAGCTGTAGTAATATTCCCTTGAACATGGAGAGTTGGGACCCATGGAATGGGGGCCATGCATTATTGCTTGAAAGGGTCTGCATTCGCTCACCCAATCTCACCAATCCTCTCAGTCCCAAGTGTCCAGCCTTATGCCACATCCAGCTGTCATTGTAGATAGGGTCTTTCCAGGTTTCCTCAGACACCCTGAAGGAATTGTAAAGAATTTCCCTGTTTTTTGGTTTTGCTTTTGAAATTCCTTTTTATAGTGGGTTTGAGCTGATTCTCGCTGCCATGTTTATGCCACTCTAGACACACTTGATTCCCTTATGGAGACATATCAATACATAGGTTTTAAGATTCTTACTAGTCAGATATATTCCTCTGTGGGAAATATGGGGTTTTGAGTCTCTTTCACTGAGGAAGGTGTCGGTCTTGTCAATTCCAAAGTTGGTTTTTGAAACGGTCCCTGTGCTTATATCAAACTCTGGTTTTATGCATCACCCCACCTCTCCTTCCCCTTTATGCAGGCATAAGAGTGTTTTCTAAATGTGAGACTCTGTTCTCTTTCCTAACTCAGTTCACGTGTAGCCATGTTTACAGGATCTTCATAAGTGATATCTTATGATAAGTTTCTTTTTCTGTGTGACTTATTTCACTTAGAATCATCGTACCTGAATCCACTCACTTTGTTGCTACTGGTCTTATGACATTGATTTCATGGCTGAGGGATATTCCATCGTACGTAAGTACCACAATGTTTTGAACCATTTTTATATTTCCTGGGATATTTAAGGTGTACCCAAGTTGAGGTTCTTGTAGTCAGTGCAGCCCTAAATTTGGAGGTGGCTCTTTCTTATTGATTTTCAGTTTTCCCAAGGTATATTCCCTAGACTGGAAGTGGCCTTGGCTCTGTAGCTCTGTTGTTTACTTGTTTTAGGGAACACAATGCACTCCTCCAGTGAGGCAGTTGGCAATTTACATCCCACCCATCAGCATAACAAGGCTCCCAGTTCCTCAGGGCCTGTCTTGCCTTTCTGGTTTTTACACATTTTGTGGATGTCCCTTTTGACCGGTGGGAAATGATACTTCTTTGTAGTGCAGATTTGCATTGCCCGCTTGCTTGCTTGGCCAAAAAGGGCGTATGCGTTTTCTCCTGAATATATTCAGGAGAAAACGCATACGCCCTTTTTGGCCAAGTGCACCATTGTCCAAGTTGTGCCCCTCTTCCTGTGCTTTACAGGCGATTCCAAGGTACCTCTTGAAATCTGTTTCCTGCTATTTTGCCTCGCTTTCAAGTCCGCCTCGTTGACTTCCCTCAACAGATTTTTGGACGATAGTTGTCCTTTATCACTCTGCCAGTTTGTGAATTGCTGTGCCCCTGAGCTCCATTTCTCAACTCGTTTTTTGTGAGCTGAACGCAAGTCCAAAATTTTGGATCATGTCCTATACTGGTTCCCGGTGGGTGGCTGAGACTTTGGTTAATTCTTCTTCCTGCCGGGAAATTAGAGTGACATGTGCCCATCCAAATGCCTAACAGCTACTCTCTCATGGGTTCTCCCTCGTCCCTTCCATCCTCTGCCAAATTGGGAACCTGTGCAAACCAGGAGGTTAAAGGGCCTGTCTCTCCAAGTTGGGAGATTGATAGTAAGGCAGTTGGAAAGTCAAACTGGAGCACCAGGAGAGGGACTATTCGTTGAGTTTTAGAAACCTTTCGTATTCACAGTGTGTCCATTCTCTAGGTTTCCTGTACATGTTATAGCTGTAGTAATATTCCCTTGAACCTGGAGAGTTGGGACCCATGGAATGGGGGCCATGCATTATTGCTCGAAAGGGTCTGCATTTGCTCACCCAATCTCACCAATCCTCTCAGTCCCAAGTGCCCAGCCTTATGCCACATCCAGCTGTCATTGTAGATAGGGTCTTTCCAGGTTTCCTCAGACACCCTGAAGGAATTGTAAAGAATTTCCCTGTTTTTTGGTTTTGCTTTTGAAATTCCTTTTTATAGTGGGTTTGAGCTGATTCTCGCTGCCATGTTTATGCCACTCTAGACACACTTGATTCCCTTATGGAGTCATATCAATACATAGGTTTTAAGATTCTTACTAGTCAGATATATTCCTCTGCGGGAAATATGGGGTTTTGAGTCTCTTTCACTGAGGAAGGTGTAGGTCTTGTCTATTCCAAAGTTGGTTTTTGGAACGGTCCCTGTGCTTATATCAAACTCTGGTTTTATGCATCACCCCACCTCTCCATCCCCTTTATGCAGGCATAAGAGTGTTTTCTAAATGTGAGACTCTGTTCTCTTTCCTAACTCAGTTCACGTGTAGCCATGTTTACAGGATCTTCATAAGTGATATCTTATGATAAGTTTCTTTTTCTGTGTGACTTATTTCACTTAGAATCATCGTACCTGAATCCACTCACTTTGCTGCTACTGGTCTTATGACATTGATTTCATGGCTGAGGGATATTCCATCGTACGTAAGTACCACAATGTTTTGAACCATTTTTATATTTCCTGGGATATTTAAGGTGTACCCAAGTTGAGGTTCTTGTAGTCAGTGCAGCCCTAAATTTGGAGGTGGCTCTTTCTTATTGATTTTCAGTTTTCCCAAGGTATATTCCCTAGACTGGAAGTGGCCTTGGCTCTGTAGCTCTGTTGTTTACTTGTTTTAGGGAACACAATGCACTCCTCCAGTTAGGCAGTTGGCAGTTTACATCCCGCCCATCAGCATAACAAGGCTCCCAGTTCTCCAGGGCCTGTCTTGCCTTTCTGGTTTTTACACTTTTTGTGGATGTCCCTTTTGACCGGTGGGAAGTGATACTTCTTTGTAGTGCAGATTTGCATTGCCCGCTTGCTTGCTTGGCCAAAAAGGGCGTATGCGTTTTCTCCTGAATATATTCAGGAGAAAACGCATACGCCCTTTTTGGCCAAGTGCACCATTGTCCAAGTTGTGCCCCTCTTCCTGTGCTTTACAGGCGATTCCAAGGTACCTCTTGAAATCTGTTTCCTGCTATTTTGCCTCACTTTCAAGTCCGCCTCGTTGACTTCCCTCAACAGATTTTTGGATGATAGTTGTCCTTTATCACTGTGCCAATTTGTGAATTGCTGTGCCCCTGAGCTCCATTTCTCAACTCGTTTTTTGTGAGCTGAACGCAAGTCCAAAATTTTGGATCATGTCCTATACTGGTTCCCGGTGGGTGGCTGAGACTTTGGTTAATTCTTCTTCCTGCCGGGAAATTAGAGTGACATGTGCCCGTCCAAATGCCTAACAGCTACTCTCTCATGGGTTCTCCCTCGTCCCTTCCATCCTCTGCCAAATTGGGAACCTGTGCAAACCAGGAGGTTAAAGGGCCTGTCTCTCCAAGTTGGGAGATTGATAGTAAGGCAGTTGGAAAGTCAAACTGGAGCACCAGGAGAGGGACTATTCGTTGAGTTTTAGAAACCTTTCGTATTCACAGTGTGTCCATTCTCTAGGTTTCCTGTACATGTTATAGCTGTAGTAATATTCCCTTGAACCTGGAGAGTTGGGACCCATGGAATGGGGGCCATGCATTATTGCTTGAAAGGGTCTGCATTTGCTCACCCAATCTCACCAATCCTCTCAGTCCCAAGTGTCCAGCCTTATGCCACATCCAGCTGTCATTGTAGATAGGGTCTTTCCAGGTTTCCTCAGACACCCTGAAGGAATTGTAAAGAATTTCCCTGTTTTTTGGTTTTGCTTTTGAAATTCCTTTTTATAGTGGGTTTGAGCTGATTCTCGCTGCCATGTTTATGCCACTCTAGACACACTTGATTCCCTTATGGAGACATATCAATACATAGGTTTTAAGATTCTTACTAGTCAGATATATTCCTCTGTGGGAAATATGGGGTTTTGAGTCTCTTTCAGTAAGGAAGGTGTCGGTCTTGTCAATTCCAAAGTTGGTTTTTGAAACGGTCCGTGTGCTTATATCAAACTCTGGTTTTATGCATCACCCCACCTCTCCTTCCCCTTTATGCAGGCATAAGAGTGTTTTCTAAATGTGAGACTCTGTTCTCTTTCCTAACTCAATTCACGTGTAGCCATGTTTACAGGATCTTCATAAGTGATATCTTATGATAAGTTTCTTTTTCTGTGTGACTTATTTCACTTAGAATCATCGTACCTGAATCCACTCACTTTGCTGCTACTGGTCTTATGACATTGATTTCATGGCTGAGGGATATTCCATCGTACGTAAGTACCACAATGTTTTGAACCATTTTTATATTTCCTGGGATATTTAAGGTGTACCCAAGTTGAGGTTCTTGTAGTCAGTGCAGCCCTAAATTTGGAGGTGGCTCTTTCTTATTGATTTTCAGTTTTCCCCAGGTATATTCCCTAGACTGGAAGTGGCCTTGGCTCTGTAGCTCTGTTGTTTACTTGTTTTAGGGAACACAATGCACTCCTCCAGTGAGGCAGTTGGCAATTTACATCCCGCCCATCAGCCTAACAAGGCTCCCAGTTCTCCAGGGCCTGTCTTGCCTTTCTGGTTTTTACACATTTTGTGGATGTCCCTTTTGACCGGTGGGAAGTGATACTTCTTTGTAGTGCAGATTTGCATTGCCCGCTTGCTTGCTTGGCCAAAAAGGGCGTATGCGTTTTCTCCTGAATATATTCAGGAGAAAACGCATACGCCCTTTTTGGCCAAGTGCACCATTGTCCAAGTTGTGCCCCTCTTCCTGTGCTTTACAGGCGATTCCAAGGTACCTCTTGAAATCTGTTTCCTGCTATTTTGCCTCGCTTTCAAGTCCGCCTCGTTGACTTCCCTCAACAGATTTTTGGACGATAGTTGTCCTTTATCACTCTGCCAGTTTGTGAATTGCTGTGCCCCTGAGCTCCATTTCTCAACTCGTTTTTTGTGAGCTGAACGCAAGTCCAAAATTTTGGATCATGTCCTATACTGGTTCCCGGTGGGTGGCTGAGACTTTGGTTAATTCTTCTTCCTGCCGGGAAATTAGAGTGACATGTGCCCGTCCAAATGCCTAACAGCTACTCTCTCATGGGTTCTCTCTCGTCCCTTCCATCCTCTGCCAAACTGGGAACCTGTGCAAACCAGGAGGTTAAAGGGCCTGTCTCTCCAAGTTGGGAGATTGATAGTAAGGCAGTTGGAAAGTCAAACTGGAGCACCAGGAGAGGGACTATTCGTTGAGTTTTAGAAACCTTTCGTATTCACAGTGTGTCCATTCTCTAGGTTTCCTGTACATGTTATAGCTGTAGTAATATTCCCTTGAACATGGAGAGTTGGGACCCATGGAATGGGGGCCATGCATTATTGCTTGAAAGGGTCTGCATTCGCTCACCCAATCTCACCAATCCTCTCAGTCCCAAGTGTCCAGCCTTATGCCACATCCAGCTGTCATTGTAGATAGGGTCTTTCCAGGTTTCCTCAGACACCCTGAAGGAATTGTAAAGAATTTCCCTGTTTTTTGGTTTTGCTTTTGAAATTCCTTTTTATAGTGGGTTTGAGCTGATTCTCGCTGCCATGTTTATGCCACTCTAGACACACTTGATTCCCTTATGGAGACATATCAATACATAGGTTTTAAGATTCTTACTAGTCAGATATATTCCTCTGTGGGAAATATGGGGTTTTGAGTCTCTTTCACTGAGGAAGGTGTCGGTCTTGTCAATTCCAAAGTTGGTTTTTGAAACGGTCCCTGTGCTTATATCAAACTCTGGTTTTATGCATCACCCCACCTCTCCTTCCCCTTTATGCAGGCATAAGAGTGTTTTCTAAATGTGAGACTCTGTTCTCTTTCCTAACTCAGTTCACGTGTAGCCATGTTTACAGGATCTTCATAAGTGATATCTTATGATAAGTTTCTTTTTCTGTGTGACTTATTTCACTTAGAATCATCGTACCTGAATCCACTCACTTTGTTGCTACTGGTCTTATGACATTGATTTCATGGCTGAGGGATATTCCATCGTACGTAAGTACCACAATGTTTTGAACCATTTTTATATTTCCTGGGATATTTAAGGTGTACCCAAGTTGAGGTTCTTGTAGTCAGTGCAGCCCTAAATTTGGAGGTGGCTCTTTCTTATTGATTTTCAGTTTTCCCAAGGTATATTCCCTAGACTGGAAGTGGCCTTGGCTCTGTAGCTCTGTTGTTTACTTGTTTTAGGGAACACAATGCACTCCTCCAGTGAGGCAGTTGGCAATTTACATCCCACCCATCAGCATAACAAGGCTCCCAGTTCCTCAGGGCCTGTCTTGCCTTTCTGGTTTTTACACATTTTGTGGATGTCCCTTTTGACCGGTGGGAAATGATACTTCTTTGTAGTGCAGATTTGCATTGCCCGCTTGCTTGCTTGGCCAAAAAGGGCGTATGCGTTTTCTCCTGAATATATTCAGGAGAAAACGCATACGCCCTTTTTGGCCAAGTGCACCATTGTCCAAGTTGTGCCCCTCTTCCTGTGCTTTACAGGCGATTCCAAGGTACCTCTTGAAATCTGTTTCCTGCTATTTTGCCTCGCTTTCAAGTCCGCCTCGTTGACTTCCCTCAACAGATTTTTGGACGATAGTTGTCCTTTATCACTCTGCCAGTTTGTGAATTGCTGTGCCCCTGAGCTCCATTTCTCAACTCGTTTTTTGTGAGCTGAACGCAAGTCCAAAATTTTGGATCATGTCCTATACTGGTTCCCGGTGGGTGGCTGAGACTTTGGTTAATTCTTCTTCCTGCCGGGAAATTAGAGTGACATGTGCCCATCCAAATGCCTAACAGCTACTCTCTCATGGGTTCTCCCTCGTCCCTTCCATCCTCTGCCAAATTGGGAACCTGTGCAAACCAGGAGGTTAAAGGGCCTGTCTCTCCAAGTTGGGAGATTGATAGTAAGGCAGTTGGAAAGTCAAACTGGAGCACCAGGAGAGGGACTATTCGTTGAGTTTTAGAAACCTTTCGTATTCACAGTGTGTCCATTCTCTAGGTTTCCTGTACATGTTATAGCTGTAGTAATATTCCCTTGAACCTGGAGAGTTGGGACCCATGGAATGGGGGCCATGCATTATTGCTCGAAAGGGTCTGCATTTGCTCACCCAATCTCACCAATCCTCTCAGTCCCAAGTGCCCAGCCTTATGCCACATCCAGCTGTCATTGTAGATAGGGTCTTTCCAGGTTTCCTCAGACACCCTGAAGGAATTGTAAAGAATTTCCCTGTTTTTTGGTTTTGCTTTTGAAATTCCTTTTTATAGTGGGTTTGAGCTGATTCTCGCTGCCATGTTTATGCCACTCTAGACACACTTGATTCCCTTATGGAGTCATATCAATACATAGGTTTTAAGATTCTTACTAGTCAGATATATTCCTCTGCGGGAAATATGGGGTTTTGAGTCTCTTTCACTGAGGAAGGTGTAGGTCTTGTCTATTCCAAAGTTGGTTTTTGGAACGGTCCCTGTGCTTATATCAAACTCTGGTTTTATGCATCACCCCACCTCTCCATCCCCTTTATGCAGGCATAAGAGTGTTTTCTAAATGTGAGACTCTGTTCTCTTTCCTAACTCAGTTCACGTGTAGCCATGTTTACAGGATCTTCATAAGTGATATCTTATGATAAGTTTCTTTTTCTGTGTGACTTATTTCACTTAGAATCATCGTACCTGAATCCACTCACTTTGCTGCTACTGGTCTTATGACATTGATTTCATGGCTGAGGGATATTCCATCGTACGTAAGTACCACAATGTTTTGAACCATTTTTATATTTCCTGGGATATTTAAGGTGTACCCAAGTTGAGGTTCTTGTAGTCAGTGCAGCCCTAAATTTGGAGGTGGCTCTTTCTTATTGATTTTCAGTTTTCCCAAGGTATATTCCCTAGACTGGAAGTGGCCTTGGCTCTGTAGCTCTGTTGTTTACTTGTTTTAGGGAACACAATGCACTCCTCCAGTTAGGCAGTTGGCAGTTTACATCCCGCCCATCAGCATAACAAGGCTCCCAGTTCTCCAGGGCCTGTCTTGCCTTTCTGGTTTTTACACTTTTTGTGGATGTCCCTTTTGACCGGTGGGAAGTGATACTTCTTTGTAGTGCAGATTTGCATTGCCCGCTTGCTTGCTTGGCCAAAAAGGGCGTATGCGTTTTCTCCTGAATATATTCAGGAGAAAACGCATACGCCCTTTTTGGCCAAGTGCACCATTGTCCAAGTTGTGCCCCTCTTCCTGTGCTTTACAGGCGATTCCAAGGTACCTCTTGAAATCTGTTTCCTGCTATTTTGCCTCACTTTCAAGTCCGCCTCGTTGACTTCCCTCAACAGATTTTTGGATGATAGTTGTCCTTTATCACTGTGCCAATTTGTGAATTGCTGTGCCCCTGAGCTCCATTTCTCAACTCGTTTTTTGTGAGCTGAACGCAAGTCCAAAATTTTGGATCATGTCCTATACTGGTTCCCGGTGGGTGGCTGAGACTTTGGTTAATTCTTCTTCCTGCCGGGAAATTAGAGTGACATGTGCCCGTCCAAATGCCTAACAGCTACTCTCTCATGGGTTCTCCCTCGTCCCTTCCATCCTCTGCCAAATTGGGAACCTGTGCAAACCAGGAGGTTAAAGGGCCTGTCTCTCCAAGTTGGGAGATTGATAGTAAGGCAGTTGGAAAGTCAAACTGGAGCACCAGGAGAGGGACTATTCGTTGAGTTTTAGAAACCTTTCGTATTCACAGTGTGTCCATTCTCTAGGTTTCCTGTACATGTTATAGCTGTAGTAATATTCCCTTGAACCTGGAGAGTTGGGACCCATGGAATGGGGGCCATGCATTATTGCTTGAAAGGGTCTGCATTTGCTCACCCAATCTCACCAATCCTCTCAGTCCCAAGTGTCCAGCCTTATGCCACATCCAGCTGTCATTGTAGATAGGGTCTTTCCAGGTTTCCTCAGACACCCTGAAGGAATTGTAAAGAATTTCCCTGTTTTTTGGTTTTGCTTTTGAAATTCCTTTTTATAGTGGGTTTGAGCTGATTCTCGCTGCCATGTTTATGCCACTCTAGACACACTTGATTCCCTTATGGAGACATATCAATACATAGGTTTTAAGATTCTTACTAGTCAGATATATTCCTCTGTGGGAAATATGGGGTTTTGAGTCTCTTTCAGTAAGGAAGGTGTCGGTCTTGTCAATTCCAAAGTTGGTTTTTGAAACGGTCCGTGTGCTTATATCAAACTCTGGTTTTATGCATCACCCCACCTCTCCTTCCCCTTTATGCAGGCATAAGAGTGTTTTCTAAATGTGAGACTCTGTTCTCTTTCCTAACTCAATTCACGTGTAGCCATGTTTACAGGATCTTCATAAGTGATATCTTATGATAAGTTTCTTTTTCTGTGTGACTTATTTCACTTAGAATCATCGTACCTGAATCCACTCACTTTGCTGCTACTGGTCTTATGACATTGATTTCATGGCTGAGGGATATTCCATCGTACGTAAGTACCACAATGTTTTGAACCATTTTTATATTTCCTGGGATATTTAAGGTGTACCCAAGTTGAGGTTCTTGTAGTCAGTGCAGCCCTAAATTTGGAGGTGGCTCTTTCTTATTGATTTTCAGTTTTCCCAAGGTATATTCCCTAGACTGGAAGTGGCCTTGGCTCTGTAGCTCTGTTGTTTACTTGTTTTAGGGAACACAATGCACTCCTCCAGTGAGGCAGTTGGCAATTTACATCCCGCCCATCAGCATAACAAGGCTCCCAGTTCTCCAGGGCCTGTCTTGCCTTTCTGGTTTTTACACATTTTGTGGATGTCCCTTTTGACCGGTGGGAAGTGATACTTCTTTGTAGTGCAGATTTGCATTGCCCGCTTGCTTGCTTGGCCAAAAAGGGCGTATGCGTTTTCTCCTGAATATATTCAGGAGAAAACGCATACGCCCTTTTTGGCCAAGTGCACCATTGTCCAAGTTGTGCCCCTCTTCCTGTGCTTTACAGGCGATTCCAAGGTACCTCTTGAAATCTGTTTCCTGCTATTTTGCCTCACTTTCAAGTCCGCCTCGTTGACTTCCCTCAACAGATTTTTGGACGATAGTTGTCCTTTATCACTCTGCCAGTTTGTGAATTGCTGTGCCCCTGAGCTCCATTTCTCAACTCGTTTTTTGTGAGCTGAACGCAAGTCCAAAATTTTGGATCATGTCCTATACTGGTTCCCGGTGGGTGGCTGAGACTTTGGTTAATTCTTCTTCCTGCCGGGAAATTAGAGTGACATGTGCCCGTCCAAATGCCTAACAGCTACTCTCTCATGGGTTCTCCCTCGTCCCTTCCATCCTCTGCCAAATTGGGAACCTGTGCAAACCAGGAGGTTAAAGGGCCTGTCTCTCCAAGTTGGGAGATTGATAGTAAGGCAGTTGGAAAGTCAAACTGGAGCACCAGGAGAGGGACTATTCGTTGAGTTTTAGAAACCTTTCGTATTCACAGTGTGTCCATTCTCTAGGTTTCCTGTACATGTTATAGCTGTAGTAATATTCCCTTGAACCTGGAGAGTTGGGACCCATGGAATGGGGGCCATGCATTATTGCTTGAAAGGGTCTGCATTTGCTCACCCAATCTCACCAATCCTCTCAGTCCCAAGTGTCCAGCCTTATGCCACATCCAGCTGTCATTGTAGATAGGGTCTTTCCAGGTTTCCTCAGACACCCTGAAGGAATTGTAAAGAATTTCCCTGTTTTTTGGTTTTGCTTTTGAAATTCCTTTTTATAGTGGGTTTGAGCTGATTCTCGCTGCCATGTTTATGCCACTCTAGACACACTTGATTCCCTTATGGAGACATATCAATACATAGGTTTTAAGATTCTTACTAGTCAGATATATTCCTCTGTGGGAAATATGGGGTTTTGAGTCTCTTTCACTGAGGAAGGTGTAGGTCTTGTCTATTCCAAAGTTGGTTTTTGAAACGGTCCCTGTGCTTATATCAAACTCTGGTTTTATGCATCACCCCACCTCTCCTTCCCCTTTATGCAGGCATAAGAGTGTTTTCTAAATGTGAGACTCTGTTCTCTTTCCTAACTCAGTTCATGTGTAGCCATGTTTACAGGATCTTCATAAGTGATATCTTATGATAAGTTTCTTTTTCTGTGTGACTTATTTCACTTAGAATCATCGTACCTGAATCCACTCACTTTGCTGCTACTGGTCTTATGACATTGATTTCATGGCTGAGGGATATTCCATCGTACGTATGTACCACAATGTTTTGAACCATTTTTATATTGCCTGGGATATTTAAGGTGTACCCAAGTTGAGGTTCTTGTAGTCAGTGCAGCCCTAAATTTGGAGGTGGCTCTTTCTTATTGATTTTCAGTTTTCCCAAGGTATATTCCCTAGACTGGAAGTGGCCTTGGCTCTGTAGCTCTGTTGTTTACTTGTTTTAGGGAACACAATGCACTCCTCCAGTGAGGCAGTTGGCAATTTACATCCCGCCCATCAGCATAACAAGGCTCCCAGTTCTCCAGGGCCTGTCTTGCCTTTCTGGTTTTTACACATTTTGTGGATGTCCCTTTTGACCCGTGGGAAGTGATACTTCTTTGTAGTGCAGATTTGCATTGCCCGCTTGCTTGCTTGGCCAAAAAGGGCGTATGCGTTTTCTCCTGAATATATTCAGGAGAAAACGCATACGCCCTTTTTGGCCAAGTGCACCATTGTCCAAGTTGTGCCCCTCTTCCTGTGCTTTACAGGCGATTCCAACGTACCTCTTGAAATCTGTTTCCTGCTATTTTGCCTCGCTTTCAAGTCCGCCTTGTTGACTTCCCTCAACAGATTTTTGGACGATAGTTGTCTTTTATCACTCTGCCAGTTTGTGAATTGCTGTGCCCCTGAGCTCCATTTCTCAACTCGTTTTTTGTGAGCTGAACGCAAGTCCAAAATTTTGGATCATGTCCTATACTGGTTCCCGGTGGGTGGCTGAGACTTTGGTTAATTCTTCTTCCTGCCGGGAAATTAGAGTGACATGTGCCCGTCCAAATGCCTAACAGCTACTCTCTCATGGGTTCTCCCTCGTCCCTTCCATCCTCTGCCAAATTGGGAACCTGTGCAAACCAGGAGGTTAAAGGGCCTGTCTCTCCAAGTTGGGAGATTGATAGTAAGGCAGTTGGAAAGTCAAACTGGAGCACCAGGAGAGGGACTATTCGTTGAGTTTTAGAAACCTTTCGTATTCACAGTGTGTACATTCTCTAGGTCTCCTGTACATGTTATAGCTGTAGTAATATTCCCTTGAACCTGGAGAGTTGGGACCCATGGAATGGGGGCCATGCATTATTCCTTAAAAGGGTCTGCATTCGCTCACCCAATCTCACCAATCCTCTCAGTCCCAAGTGTCCAGCCTTATGCCACATCCAGCTGTCATTGTAGATAGGGTCTTTCCAGGTTTCCTCAGACACCCTGAAGGAATTGTAAAGAATTTCCCTGTTTTTTGGTTTGGCTTTTGAAATTCCTTTTTATAGTGGGTTTGAGCTGATTCTCGCTGCCATGTTTATGCCACTCTAGACACACTTGATTCCCTTATGGAGACATATCAATACATAGGTTTTAAGATTCTTACTAGTCAGATATATTCCTCTGCGGGAAATATGGGGTTTTGAGTCTCTTTCACTGAGGAAGGTGTAGGTCTTGTCTATTCCAAAGTTGGTTTTTGGAACGGTCCCTGTGCTTATATCAAACTCTGGTTTTATGCATCACCCCACCTCTCCTTCCCCTTTATGCAGGCATAAGAGTGTTTTCTAAATGTGAGACACTGTTCTCTTTCCTAACTCAGTTCACGTGTAGCCATGTTTACAGGATCTTCATAAGTGATATCTTATGATAAGTTTCTTTTCCTGTGTGACTTATTTCACTTAGAATCATCGTACCTGAATCCACTCACTTTGCTGCTACTGGTCTTATGACATTGATTTCATGGCTGAGGGATATTCCATCGTACGTAAGTACCACAATGTTTTGAACCATTTTTATATTTCCTGGGATATTTAAGGTGTACCCAAGTTGAGTTTCTTGTAGCCAGTGCAGCCCTAAATTTGGAGGTGGCTCTTTCTTTTTGATTTTCAGTTTTCCCCAGGTATATTCCCTAGACTGGAAGTGGCCTTGGCTCTGTAGCTCTGTTGTTTACTTGTTTTAGGGAACACAATGCACTCCTCCAGTGAGGCAGTTGGCAATTTACATCCCGCCCATCAGCATAACAAGGCTCCCTGTTCTCCAGGGCCTGTCTTGCCTTTCTGGTTTTTACACATTTTGTGGATGTCCCTTTTGACTGGTGGGAAGTGATACTTCTTTGTAGTGCAGATTTGCATTGCCCGCTTGCTTGCTTGGCCAAAAAGGGCGTATGCGTTTTCTCCTGAATATATTCAGGAGAAAACGCATACGCCCTTTTTGGCCAAGTGCACCATTGTCCAAGTTGTGCCCCTCTTCCTGTGCTTTACAGGCGATTCCAACGTACCTCTTGAAATCTGTTTCCTGCTATTTTGCCTCACTTTCAAGTCCGCCTCGTTGACTTCCCTCAACAGATTTTTGGACGATAGTTGTCCTTTATCACTCTGCCAGTTTGTGAATTGCTGTGCCCCTGAGCTCCATTTCTCAACTCGTTTTTTGTGAGCTGAACGCAAGTCCAAAATTTTGGATCATGTCCTATACTGGTTCCCGGTGGGTGGCTGAGACTTTGGTTAATTCTTCTTCCTGCCGGGAAATTAGAGTGACAGGTGACCGTCCAAATGCCTAACAGCTACTCTCTCATGGGTTCTCCCTCGTCCCTTCCATCCTCTGCCAAATTGGGAACCTGTGCAAACCAGGAGGTTAAAGGGCCTGTCTCTCCAAGTTGGGAGATTGATAGTAAGGCAGTTGGAAAGTCAAACTGGAGCACCAGGAGAGGGACTATTCGTTGAGTTTTAGAAACCTTTCGTATTCACAGTGTGTCCATTCTCTAGGTTTCCTGTACATGTTATAGCTGTAGTAATGTTCCCTTGAACATGGAGATTTGGGACCCATGGAATGGGGGCCATGCATTATTGCTTGAAAGGGTCTGCATTTGCTCACCCAATCTCACCAATCCTCTCAGTCCCAAGTGTCCAGCCTTATGCCACATCCAGCTGTCATTGTAGACAGGGTCTTTCCAGGTTTCCTCAGACACCCTGAAGGAATTGTAAAGAATTTCCCTGTTTTTTGGTTTTGCTTTTGAAATTCCTTTTTATAGTGGGTTTGAGCTGATTCTCGCTGCCATGTTTATGCCACTCTAGACACACTTGATTCCCTTATGGAGACATATCAATACATAGGTTTTAAGATTCTTACTAGTCAGATATATTCCTCTGTGGGAAATATGGGGTTTTGAGTCTCTTTCACTGAGGAAGGTGTCGGTCTTGTCAATTCCAAAGTTGGTTTTTGGAACGGTCCCTGTGCTTATATCAAACTCTGGTTTTATGCATCACCCCACCTCTCCTTCCCCTTTATGCAGGCATAAGAGTGTTTTCTAAATGTGAGACACTGTTCTCTTTCCTAACTCAGTTCACGTGTAGCCATGTTTACAGGATCTTCATAAGTGATATCTTATGATAAGTTTCTTTTTCTGTGTGACTTATTTCACTTAGAATCATCGTACCTGAATCCACTCACTTTGCTGCTACTGGTCTTATGACATTGATTTCATGGCTGAGGGATATTCCATCGTACGTAAGTACCACAATGTTTTGAACCATTTTTATATTTCCTGGGATATTTAAGGTGTACCCAAGTTGAGGTTCTTGTAGCCAGTGCAGCCCTAAATTTGGAGGTGGCTCTTTCTTTTTGATTTTCAGTTTTCCCCAGGTATATTCCCTAGACTGGAAGTGGCCTTGGCTCTGTAGCTCTGTTGTTTACTTGTTTTAGGGAACACAATGCACTCCTCCAGTGAGGCAGTTGGCAATTTACATCCCGCCCATCAGCATAACAAGGCTCCCTGTTCTCCAGGGCCTGTCTTGCCTTTCTGGTTTTTACACATTTTGTGGATGTCCCTTTTGACCGGTGGGAAGTGATACTTCTTTGTAGTGCAGATTTGCATTGCCCGCTTGCTTGCTTGGCCAAAAAGGGCGTATGCGTTTTCTCCTGAATATATTCAGGAGAAAACGCATACGCCCTTTTTGGCCAAGTGCACCATTGTCCAAGTTGTGCCCCTCTTCCTGTGCTTTACAGGCGATTCCAACGTACCTCTTGAAATCTGTTTCCTGCTATTTTGCCTCACTTTCAAGTCCGCCTCGTTGACTTCCCTCAACAGATTTTTGGACGATAGTTGTCCTTTATCACTCTGCCAGTTTGTGAATTGCTGTGCCCCTGAGCTCCATTTCTCAACTCGTTTTTTGTGAGCTGAACGCAAGTCCAAAATTTTGGATCATGTCCTATACTGGTTCCCGGTGGGTGGTTGAGACTTTGGTTAATTCTTCTCCCTGCCGGGAAATTAGAGTGACATGTGCCCGTCCAAATGCCTAACAGCTACTCTCTCATGGGTTCTCCCTCGTCCCTTCCATCCTCTGCCAAATTGGGAACCTGTGCAAACCAGGAGGTTAAAGGGCCTGTCTCTCCAAGTTGGGAGATTGATAGTAAGGCAGTTGGAAAGTCAAACTGGAGCACCAGGAGAGGGACTATTCGTTGAGTTTTAGAAACCTTTCGTATTCACAGTGTGTCCATTCTCTAGGTTTCCTGTACATGTTATAGCTGTAGTAATATTCCCTTGAACCTGGAGAGTTGGGACCCATGGAATGGGGGCCATGCATTATTGCTTGAAAGGGTCTGCATTTGCTCACCCAATCTCACCAATCCTCTCAGTCCCAAGTGTCCAGCCTTATGCCACATCCAGCTGTCATTGTAGACAGGGTCTTTCCAGGTTTCCTCAGACACCCTGAAGGAATTGTAAAGAATTTCCCTGTTTTTTGGTTTTGCTTTTGAAATTCCTTTTTATAGTGGGTTTGAGCTGATTCTCGCTGCCATGTTTATGCCACTCTAGACACACTTGATTCCCTAATGGAGTCATATCAATACATAGGTTTTAAGATTCTTACTAGTCAGATATATTCCTCTGCGGGAAATATGGGGTTTTGAGTCTCTTTCACTGAGGAAGGTGTAGGTCTTGTCTATTCCAAAGTTGGTTTTTGGAACGGTCCCTGTGCTTATATCAAACTCTGGTTTTATGCATCACCCCACCTCTCCTTCCCCTTTATGCAGGCATAAGAGTGTTTTCTAAATGTGAGACACTGTTCTCTTTCCTAACTCAGTTCACGTGTAGCCATGTTTACAGGATCTTCATAAGTGATATCTTATGATAAGTTTCTTTTTCTGTGTGACTTATTTCACTTAGAATCATCGTACCTGAATCCACTCACTTTGCTGCTACTGGTCTTATGACATTGATTTCATGGCTGAGGGATATTCCATCGTACGTAAGTACCACAATGTTTTGAACCATTTTTATATTTCCTGGGATATTTAAGGTGTACCCAAGTTGAGGTTCTTGTAGCCAGTGCAGCCCTAAATTTGGAGGTGGCTCTTTCTTTTTGATTTTCAGTTTTCCCCAGGTATATTCCCTAGACTGGAAGTGGCCTTGGCTCTGTAGCTCTGTTGTTTACTTGTTTTAGGGAACACAATGCACTCCTCCAGTGAGGCAGTTGGCAATTTACATCCCGCCCATCAGCATAACAAGGCTCCCTGTTCTCCAGGGCCTGTCTTGCCTTTCTGGTTTTTACACATTTTGTGGATGTCCCTTTTGACCGGTGGGAAGTGATACTTCTTTGTAGTGCAGATTTGCATTGCCCGCTTGCTTGCTTGGCCAAAAAGGGCGTATGCGTTTTCTCCTGAATATATTCAGGAGAAAACGCATACGCCCTTTTTGGCCAAGTGCACCATTGTCCAAGTTGTGCCCCTCTTCCTGTGCTTTACAGGCGATTCCAAGGTACCTCTTGAAATCTGTTTCCTGCTATTTTGCCTCGCTTTCAGTCCGCCTCGTTGACTTCCCTCAACAGATTTTTGGACGATAGTTGTCCTTTATCACTCTGCCAGTTTGTGAATTGCTGTGCCCCTGAGCTCCATTTCTCAACTCGTTTTTTGTGAGCTGAACGCAAGTCCAAAATTTTGGATCATGTCCTATACTGGTTCCCGGTGGGTGGCTGAGACTTTGGTTAATTCTTCTTCCTGCCGGGAAATTAGATTGACATGTGCCCGTCCAAATGCCTAACAGCTACTCTCTCATGGGTTCTCCCTCGTCCCTTCCATCCTCTGCCAAATTGGGAACCTGTGCAAACCAGGAGGTTAAAGGGCCTGTCTCTCCAAGTTGGGAGATTGATAGTAAGGCAGTTGGAAAGTCAAACTGGAGCACCAGGAGAGGGACTATTCGTTGAGTTTTAGAAACCTTTCGTATTCACAGTGTGTCCATTCTCTAGGTTTCCTGTACATGTTATAGCTGTAGTAATATTCCCTTGAACCTGGAGAGTTGGGACCCATGGAATGGGGGCCATGCATTATTGCTTGAAAGGGTCTGCATTTGCTCACCCAATCTCACCAATCCTCTCAGTCCCAAGTGTCCAGCCTTATGCCACATCCAGCTGTCATTGTAGACAGGGTCTTTCCAGGTTTCCTCAGACACCCTGAAGGAAGTGTAAAGAATTTCCCTGTTTTTTGGTTTTGCTTTTGAAATTCCTTTTTATAGTGGGTTTGAGCTGATTCTCGCTGCCATGTTTATGCCACTCTAGACACACTTGATTCCCTTATGGAGTCATATTAATACATAGGTTTTAAGATTCTTACTAGTCAGATATATTCCTCTGCGGGAAATATGGGGTTTTGAGTCTCTTTCACTGAGGAAGGTGTAGGTCTTGTCTATTCCAAAGTTGGTTTTTGGAACGGTCCCTGTGCTTATATCAAACTCTGGTTTTATGCATCACCCCACCTCTCCTTCCCCTTTATGCAGGCATAAGAGTGTTTTCTAAATGTGAGACTCTGTTCTCTTTCCTAACTCAGTTCACGTGTAGCCATGTTTACAGGATCTTCCTAAGTGATATCTTATGATAAGTTTCTTTTTCTGTGTGACTTATTTCACTTAGAATCATCGTACCTGAATCCACTCACTTTGTTGCTACTGGTCTTATGACATTGATTTCATGGCTGAGGGATATTCCATCGTACGTAAGTACCACAATGTTTTGAACCATTTTTATATTTCCTGGGATATTTAAGGTGTACCCAAGTTGAGGTTCTTGTAGTCAGTGCAGCCCTAAATTTGGAGGTGGCTCTTTCTTATTGATTTTCAGTTTTCCCAAGGTATATTCCCTAGACTGGAAGTGGCCTTGGCTCTGTAGCTCTGTTGTTTACTTGTTTTAGGGAACACAATGCACTCCTCCAGTGAGGCAGTTGGCAATTTACATCCCGCCCATCAGCATAACAAGGCTCCCAGTTCTCCAGGGCCTGTCTTGCCTTTCTGGTTTTTACACATTTTGTGGATGTCCCTTTTGACCGGTGGGAAGTGATACTTCTTTGTAGTGCAGATTTGCATTGCCCGCTTGCTTGCTTGGCCAAAAAGGGCGTATGCGTTTTCTCCTGAATATATTCAGGAGAAAACGCATACGCCCTTTTTGGCCAAGTGCACCATTGTCCAAGTTGTGCCCCTCTTCCTGTGCTTTACAGGCGATTCCAAGGTACCTCTTGAAATCTGTTTCCTGCTATTTTGCCTCGCTTTCAAGTCCGCCTCGTTGACTTCCCTCAACAGATTTTTGGACGATAGTTGTCCTTTATCACTCTGCCAGTTTGTGAATTGCTGTGCCCCTGAGCTCCATTTCTCAACTCGTTTTTTGTGAGCTGAACGCAAGTCCAAAATTGTGGATCATGTCCTATACTGGTTCCCGGTGGATGGCTGAGACTTTGGTTAATTCTTCTTCCTGCCGGGAAATTAGAGTGACTTGTGCCCGTCCAAATGCCTAACAGCTACTCTCTCATGGGTTCTCCCTCGTCCCTTCCATCCTCTGCCAAATTGGGAACCTGTGCAAACCAGGAGGTTAAAGGGCCTGTCTCTCCAAGTTGGGAGATTGATAGTAAGGCAGTTGGAAAGTCAAACTGGAGCACCAGGAGAGGGACTATTCGTTGAGTTTTAGAAACCTTTCGTATTCACAGTGTGTCCATTCTCTAGGTTTCCTGTACATGTTATAGCTGTAGTAATATTCCCTTGAACCTGGAGAGTTGGGACACATGGAATGGGGGCCATGCATTATTGCTTGAAAGGGTCTGCATTTGCTCACCCAATCTCACCAATCCTCTCAGTCCCAAGTGTCCAGCCTTATGCCACATCCAGCTGTCATTGTAGACAGGGTCTTTCCAGGTTTCCTCAGACACCCTGAAGGAATTGTAAAGAATTTCCCTGTTTTTTGGTTTTGCTTTTGAAATTCCTTTTTATAGTGGGTTTGAGCTGATTCTCGCTGCCATGTTTATGCCACTCTAGACACACTTGATTCCCTTATGGAGTCATATCAATACATAGGTTTTAAGATTCTTACTAGTCAGATATATTCCTCTGCGGGAAATATGGGGTTTTGAGTCTCTTTCACTGAGGAAGGTGTAGGTCTTGTCTATTCCAAAGTTGGTTTTTGGAACGGTCCCTGTGCTTATATCAAACTCTGGTTTTATGCATCACCCCACCTCTCCTTCCCCTTTATGCAGGCATAAGAGTGTTTTCTAAATGTGAGACACTGTTCTGTTTCCTAACTCAGTTCACGTGTAGCCATGTTTACAGGATCTTCATAAGTGATATCTTATGATAAGTTTCTTTTTCTGTGTGACTTATTTCACTTAGAATCATCGTACCTGAATCCACTCACTTTGCTGCTACTGGTCTTATGACATTGATTTCATGGCTGAGGGATATTCCATCGTACGTAAGTACCACAATGTTTTGAAGCATTTTTTATTTCCTGGGATATTTAAGGTGTACCCAAGTTGAGGTTCTTGTAGCCAGTGCAGCCCTAAATTTGGAGGTTGCTCTTTCTTATTGATTTTCAGTTTTCCCCAGGTATATTCCCTAGACTGGAAGTGGCCTTGGCTCTGTAGCTCTGTTGTTTACTTGTTTTAGGGAACACAATGCACTCCTCCAGTGAGGCAGTTGGCAATTTACATCCCGCCCATCAGCATAACAAGGCTCCCTGTTCTCCAGGGCCTGTCTTGCCTTTCTGGTTTTTACACATTTTGTGGATGTCCCTTTTGACCGGTGGGAAGTGATACTTCTTTGTAGTGCAGATTTGCATTGCCCGCTTGCTTGCTTGGCCAAAAAGGGCGTATGCGTTTTCTCCTGAATATATTCAGGAGAAAACGCATACGCCCTTTTTGGCCAAGTGCACCATTGTCCAAGTTGTGCCCCTCTTCCTGTGCTTTACAGGCGATTCCAACGTACCTCTTGAAATCTGTTTCCTGCTATTTTGCCTCGCTTTCAAGTCCGCCTCGTTGACTTCCCTCAACAGATTTTTGGACGATAGTTGTCCTTTATCACTCTGCCAGTTTGTGAATTGCTGTGCCCCTGAGCTCCATTTCTCAACTCGTTTTTTGTGAGCTGAACGCAAGTCCAAAATTTTGGATCATGTCCTATACTGGTTCCCGGTGGGTGGCTGAGACTTTGGTTAATTCTTCTTCCTGCCGGGAAATTAGAGTGACATGTGCCCGTCCAAATGCCTAACAGCTAATCTCTCATGGGTTCTCCCTCGTCCCTTCCATCCTCTGCCAAATTGGGAACCTGTGCAAACCAGGAGGTTAAAGGGCCAGTCTCTCCAAGTTGGGAGATTGATAGTAAGGCAGTTGGAAAGTCAAACTGGAGCACCAGGAGAGGGACTATTCGCTGAGTTTTAGAAACCTTTCGTATTCACAGTGTGTCCATTCTCTAGGTTTCCTGTACATGTTATAGCTGTAGTAATATTCCCTTGAACCTGGAGAGTTGGGACCCATGGAATGGGGGCCATGCATTATTGCTTGAAAGGGTCTGCATTTGCTCACCCAATCTCACCAATCCTCTCAGTCCCAAGTGTCCAGCCTTATGCCACATCCAGCTGTCATTGTAGACAGGGTCTTTCCAGGTTTCCTCAGACACCCTGAAGGAAGTGTAAAGAATTTCCCTGTTTTTTGGTTTTGCTTTTGAAATTCCTTTTTATAGTGGGTTTGAGCTGATTCTCGCTGCCATGTTTATGCCACTCTAGACACACTTGATTCCCTTATGGAGTCATATTAATACATAGGTTTTAAGATTCTTACTAGTCAGATATATTCCTCTGCGGGAAATATGGGGTTTTGAGTCTCTTTCACTGAGGAAGGTGTAGGTCTTGTCTATTCCAAAGTTGGTTTTTGGAACGGTCCCTGTGCTTATATCAAACTCTGGTTTTATGCATCACCCCACCTCTCCTTCCCCTTTATGCAGGCATAAGAGTGTTTTCTAAATGTGAGACTCTGTTCTCTTTCCTAACTCAGTTCACGTGTAGCCATGTTTACAGGATCTTCCTAAGTGATATCTTATGATAAGTTTCTTTTTCTGTGTGACTTATTTCACTTAGAATCATCGTACCTGAATCCACTCACTTTGTTGCTACTGGTCTTATGACATTGATTTCATGGCTGAGGGATATTCCATCGTACGTAAGTACCACAATGTTTTGAACCATTTTTATATTTCCTGGGATATTTAAGGTGTACCCAAGTTGAGGTTCTTGTAGTCAGTGCAGCCCTAAATTTGGAGGTGGCTCTTTCTTATTGATTTTCAGTTTTCCCAAGGTATATTCCCTAGACTGGAAGTGGCCTTGGCTCTGTAGCTCTGTTGTTTACTTGTTTTAGGGAACACAATGCACTCCTCCAGTGAGGCAGTTGGCAATTTACATCCCGCCCATCAGCATAACAAGGCTCCCAGTTCTCCAGGGCCTGTCTTGCCTTTCTGGTTTTTACACATTTTGTGGATGTCCCTTTTGACCGGTGGGAAGTGATACTTCTTTGTAGTGCAGATTTGCATTGCCCGCTTGCTTGCTTGGCCAAAAAGGGCGTATGCGTTTTCTCCTGAATATATTCAGGAGAAAACGCATACGCCCTTTTTGGCCAAGTGCACCATTGTCCAAGTTGTGCCCCTCTTCCTGTGCTTTACAGGCGATTCCAAGGTACCTCTTGAAATCTGTTTCCTGCTATTTTGCCTCGCTTTCAAGTCCGCCTCGTTGACTTCCCTCAACAGATTTTTGGACGATAGTTGTCCTTTATCACTCTGCCAGTTTGTGAATTGCTGTGCCCCTGAGCTCCATTTCTCAACTCGTTTTTTGTGAGCTGAACGCAAGTCCAAAATTTTGGATCATGTCCTATACTGGTTCCCGGTGGATGGCTGAGACTTTGGTTAATTCTTCTTCCTGCCGGGAAATTAGAGTGACTTGTGCCCGTCCAAATGCCTAACAGCTACTCTCTCATGGGTTCTCCCTCGTCCCTTCCATCCTCTGCCAAATTGGGAACCTGTGCAAACCAGGAGGTTAAAGGGCCTGTCTCTCCAAGTTGGGAGATTGATAGTAAGGCAGTTGGAAAGTCAAACTGGAGCACCAGGAGAGGGACTATTCGTTGAGTTTTAGAAACCTTTCGTATTCACAGTGTGTCCATTCTCTAGGTTTCCTGTACATGTTATAGCTGTAGTAATATTCCCTTGAACCTGGAGAGTTGGGACACATGGAATGGGGGCCATGCATTATTGCTTGAAAGGGTCTGCATTTGCTCACCCAATCTCACCAATCCTCTCAGTCCCAAGTGTCCAGCCTTATGCCACATCCAGCTGTCATTGTAGACAGGGTCTTTCCAGGTTTCCTCAGACACCCTGAAGGAATTGTAAAGAATTTCCCTGTTTTTTGGTTTTGCTTTTGAAATTCCTTTTTATAGTGGGTTTGAGCTGATTCTCGCTGCCATGTTTATGCCACTCTAGACACACTTGATTCCCTTATGGAGTCATATCAATACATAGGTTTTAAGATTCTTACTAGTCAGATATATTCCTCTGCGGGAAATATGGGGTTTTGAGTCTCTTTCACTGAGGAAGGTGTAGGTCTTGTCTATTCCAAAGTTGGTTTTTGGAACGGTCCCTGTGCTTATATCAAACTCTGGTTTTATGCATCACCCCACCTCTCCTTCCCCTTTATGCAGGCATAAGAGTGTTTTCTAAATGTGAGACACTGTTCTCTTTCCTAACTCAGTTCACGTGTAGCCATGTTTACAGGATCTTCATAAGTGATATCTTATGATAAGTTTCTTTTTCTGTGTGACTTATTTCACTTAGAATCATCGTACCTGAATCCACTCACTTTGCTGCTACTGGTCTTATGACATTGATTTCATGGCTGAGGGATATTCCATCGTACGTAAGTACCACAATGTTTTGAAGCATTTTTTATTTCCTGGGATATTTAAGGTGTACCCAAGTTGAGGTTCTTGTAGCCAGTGCAGCCCTAAATTTGGAGGTTGCTCTTTCTTATTGATTTTCAGTTTTCCCCAGGTATATTCCCTAGACTGGAAGTGGCCTTGGCTCTGTAGCTCTGTTGTTTACTTGTTTTAGGGAACACAATGCACTCCTCCAGTGAGGCAGTTGGCAATTTACATCCCGCCCATCAGCATAACAAGGCTCCCTGTTCTCCAGGGCCTGTCTTGCCTTTCTGGTTTTTACACATTTTGTGGATGTCCCTTTTGACCGGTGGGAAGTGATACTTCTTTGTAGTGCAGATTTGCATTGCCCGCTTGCTTGCTTGGCCAAAAAGGGCGTATGCGTTTTCTCCTGAATATATTCAGGAGAAAACGCATACGCCCTTTTTGGCCAAGTGCACCATTGTCCAAGTTGTGCCCCTCTTCCTGTGCTTTACAGGCGATTCCAACGTACCTCTTGAAATCTGTTTCCTGCTATTTTGCCTCGCTTTCAAGTCCGCCTCGTTGACTTCCCTCAACAGATTTTTGGACGATAGTTGTCCTTTATCACTCTGCCAGTTTGTGAATTGCTGTGCCCCTGAGCTCCATTTCTCAACTCGTTTTTTGTGAGCTGAACGCAAGTCCAAAATTTTGGATCATGTCCTATACTGGTTCCCGGTGGGTGGCTGAGACTTTGGTTAATTCTTCTTCCTGCCGGGAAATTAGAGTGACATGTGCCCGTCCAAATGCCTAACAGCTAATCTCTCATGGGTTCTCCCTCGTCCCTTCCATCCTCTGCCAAATTGGGAACCTGTGCAAACCAGGAGGTTAAAGGGCCAGTCTCTCCAAGTTGGGAGATTGATAGTAAGGCAGTTGGAAAGTCAAACTGGAGCACCAGGAGAGGGACTATTCGCTGAGTTTTAGAAACCTTTCGTATTCACAGTGTGTCCATTCTCTAGGTTTCCTGTACATGTTATAGCTGTAGTAATATTCCCTTGAACCTGGAGAGTTGGGACCCATGGAATGGGGGCCATGCATTATTGCTTGAAAGGGTCTGCATTTGCTCACCCAATCTCACCAATCCTCTCAGTCCCAAGTGTCCAGCCTTATGCCACATCCAGCTGTCATTGTAGACAGGGTCTTTCCAGGTTTCCTCAGACACCCTGAAGGAAGTGTAAAGAATTTCCCTGTTTTTTGGTTTTGCTTTTGAAATTCCTTTTTATAGTGGGTTTGAGCTGATTCTCGCTGCCATGTTTATGCCACTCTAGACACACTTGATTCCCTTATGGAGTCATATTAATACATAGGTTTTAAGATTCTTACTAGTCAGATATATTCCTCTGCGGGAAATATGGGGTTTTGAGTCTCTTTCACTGAGGAAGGTGTAGGTCTTGTCTATTCCAAAGTTGGTTTTTGGAACGGTCCCTGTGCTTATATCAAACTCTGGTTTTATGCATCACCCCACCTCTCCTTCCCCTTTATGCAGGCATAAGAGTGTTTTCTAAATGTGAGACTCTGTTCTCTTTCCTAACTCAGTTCACGTGTAGCCATGTTTACAGGATCTTCCTAAGTGATATCTTATGATAAGTTTCTTTTTCTGTGTGACTTATTTCACTTAGAATCATCGTACCTGAATCCACTCACTTTGTTGCTACTGGTCTTATGACATTGATTTCATGGCTGAGGGATATTCCATCGTACGTAAGTACCACAATGTTTTGAACCATTTTTATATTTCCTGGGATATTTAAGGTGTACCCAAGTTGAGGTTCTTGTAGTCAGTGCAGCCCTAAATTTGGAGGTGGCTCTTTCTTATTGATTTTCAGTTTTCCCAAGGTATATTCCCTAGACTGGAAGTGGCCTTGGCTCTGTAGCTCTGTTGTTTACTTGTTTTAGGGAACACAATGCACTCCTCCAGTGAGGCAGTTGGCAATTTACATCCCGCCCATCAGCATAACAAGGCTCCCAGTTCTCCAGGGCCTGTCTTGCCTTTCTGGTTTTTACACATTTTGTGGATGTCCCTTTTGACCGGTGGGAAGTGATACTTCTTTGTAGTGCAGATTTGCATTGCCCGCTTGCTTGCTTGGCCAAAAAGGGCGTATGCGTTTTCTCCTGAATATATTCAGGAGAAAACGCATACGCCCTTTTTGGCCAAGTGCACCAGTGTCCAAGTTGTGCCCCTCTTCCTGTGCTTTACAGGCGATTCCAAGGTACCTCTTGAAATCTGTTTCCTGCTATTTTGCCTCGCTTTCAAGTCCGCCTCGTTGACTTCCCTCAACAGATTTTTGGACGATAGTTGTCCTTTATCACTCTGCCAGTTTGTGAATTGCTGTGCCCCTGAGCTCCATTTCTCAACTCGTTTTTTGTGAGCTGAACGCAAGTCCAAAATTTTGGATCATGTCCTATACTGGTTCCCGGTGGGTGGCTGAGACTTTGGTTAATTCTTCTTCCTGCCGGGAAATTAGAGTGACATGTGCCCGTCCAAATGCCTAACAGCTACTCTCTCATGGGTTCTCCCTCGTCCCTTCCATCCTCTGCCAAATTGGGAACCTGTGCAAACCAGGAGGTTAAAGGGCCTGTCTCTCCAAGTTGGGAGATTGATAGTAAGGCAGTTGGAAAGTCAAACTGGAGCACCAGGAGAGGGACTATTCGTTGAGTTTTAGAAACCTTTCGTATTCACAGTGTGTCCATTCTCTAGGTTTCCTGTACATGTTATAGCTGTAGTAATATTCCCTTGAACCTGGAGAGTTGGGACCCATGGAATGGGGGCCATGCATTATTGCTTGAAAGGGTCTGCATTTGCTCACCCAATCTCACCAATCCTCTCAGTCCCAAGTGTCCAGCCTTATGCCACATCCAGCTGTCATTGTAGACAGGGTCTTTCCAGGTTTCCTCAGACACCCTGAAAGAATTGTAAAGAATTTCCCTGTTTTTTGGTTTTGCTTTTGAAATTCCTTTTTATAGTGGGTTTGAGCTGATTCTCGCTGCCATGTTTATGCCACTCTAGACACACTTGATTCCCTTATGGAGTCATATCAATACATAGGTTTTAAGATTCTTACTAGTCAGATATATTCCTCTGCGGGAAATATGGGGTTTTGAGTCTCTTTCACTGAGGAAGGTGTAGGTCTTGTCTATTCCAAAGTTGGTTTTTGGAACGGTCCCTGTGCTTATATCAAACTCTGGTTTTATGCATCACCCCACCTCTCCTTCCCCTTTATGCAGGCATAAGAGTGTTTTCTAAATGTGAGACACTGTTCTCTTTCCTAACTCAGTTCACGTGTAGCCATGTTTACAGGATCTTCATAAGTGATATCTTATGATAAGTTTCTTTTTCTGTGTGACTTATTTCACTTAGAATCATCGTACCTGAATCCACTCACTTTGCTGCTACTGGTCTTATGACATTGATTTCATGGCTGAGGGATATTCCATCGTACGTAAGTACCACAATGTTTTGAACCATTTTTTATTTCCTGGGATATTTAAGGTGTACCCAAGTTGAGGTTCTTGTAGCCAGTGCAGCCCTAAATTTGGAGGTGGCTCTTTCTTATTGATTTTCAGTTTTCCCCAGGTATATTCCCTAGACTGGAAGTGGCCTTGGCTCTGTAGCTCTGTTGTTTACTTGTTTTAGGGAACACAATGCACTCCTCCAGTGAGGCAGTTGGCAATTTACATCCCGCCCATCAGCATAACAAGGCTCCCTGTTCTCCAGGGCCTGTCTTGCCTTTCTGGTTTTTACACATTTTGTGGATGTCCCTTTTGACCGGTGGGAAGTGATACTTCTTTGTAGTGCAGATTTGCATTGCCCGCTTGCTTGCTTGGCCAAAAAGGGCGTATGCGTTTTCTCCTGAATATATTCAGGAGAAAACGCATACGCCCTTTTTGGCCAAGTGCACCATTGTCCAAGTTGTGCCCCTCTTCCTGTGCTTTACAGGCGATTCCAACGTACCTCTTGAAATCTGTTTCCTGCTATTTTGCCTCGCTTTCAAGTCCGCCTCGTTGACTTCCCTCAACAGATTTTTGGACGATAGTTGTCCTTTATCACTCTGCCAGTTTGTGAATTGCTGTGCCCCTGAGCTCCATTTCTCAACTCGTTTTTTGTGAGCTGAACGCAAGTCCAAAATTTTGGATCATGTCCTATACTGGTTCCCGGTGGGTGGCTGAGACTTTGGTTAATTCTTCTTCCTGCCGGGAAATTAGAGTGACATGTGCCCGTCCAAATGCCTAACAGCTACTCTCTCATGGGTTCTCCCTCGTCCCATCCATCCTCTGCCAAATTGGGAACCTGTGCAAACCAGGAGGTTAAAGGGCCTGTCTCTCCAAGTTGGGAGATTGATAGTAAGGCAGTTGGAAAGTCAAACTGGAGCACCAGGAGAGGGACTATTCGTTGAGTTTTAGAAACCTTTCGTATTCAGTGTCTCCATTCTCTAGGTTTCCTGTACATGTTATAGCTGTAGTAATATTCCCTTGAACCTGGAGAGTTGGGACCCATGGAATGGGGGCCATGCATTATTGCTTGAAAGGGTCTGCATTTGCTCACCCAATCTCACCAATCCTCTCAGTCCCAAGTGTCCAGCCTTATGCCACATCCAGCTGTCATTGTAGACAGGGTCTTTCCAGGTTTCCTCAGACACCCTGAAGGAAGTGTAAAGAATTTCCCTGTTTTTTGGTTTTGCTTTTGAAATTCCTTTTTATAGTGGGTTTGAGCTGATTCTCGCTGCCATGTTTATGCCACTCTAGACACACTTGATTCCCTTATGGAGTCATATTAATACATAGGTTTTAAGATTCTTACTAGTCAGATATATTCCTCTGCGGGAAATATGGGGTTTTGAGTCTCTTTCACTGAGGAAGGTGTAGGTCTTGTCTATTCCAAAGTTGGTTTTTGGAACGGTCCCTGTGCTTATATCAAACTCTGGTTTTATGCATCACCCCACCTCTCCTTCCCCTTTATGCAGGCATAAGAGTGTTTTCTAAATGTGAGACTCTGTTCTCTTTCCTAACTCAGTTCACGTGTAGCCATGTTTACAGGATCTTCCTAAGTGATATCTTATGATAAGTTTCTTTTTCTGTGTGACTTATTTCACTTAGAATCATCGTACCTGAATCCACTCACTTTGTTGCTACTGGTCTTATGACATTGATTTCATGGCTGAGGGATATTCCATCGTACGTAAGTACCACAATGTTTTGAACCATTTTTATATTTCCTGGGATATTTAAGGTGTACCCAAGTTGAGGTTCTTGTAGTCAGTGCAGCCCTAAATTTGGAGGTGGCTCTTTCTTATTGATTTTCAGTTTTCCCAAGGTATATTCCCTAGACTGGAAGTGGCCTTGGCTCTGTAGCTCTGTTGTTTACTTGTTTTAGGGAACACAATGCACTCCTCCAGTGAGGCAGTTGGCAATTTACATCCCGCCCATCAGCATAACAAGGCTCCCAGTTCTCCAGGGCCTGTCTTGCCTTTCTGGTTTTTACACATTTTGTGGATGTCCCTTTTGACCGGTGGGAAGTGATACTTCTTTGTAGTGCAGATTTGCATTGCCCGCTTGCTTGCTTGGCCAAAAAGGGCGTATGCGTTTTCTCCTGAATATATTCAGGAGAAAACGCATACGCCCTTTTAGGCCAAGTGCACCAGTGTCCAAGTTGTGCCCCTCTTCCTGTGCTTTACAGGCGATTCCAAGGTACCTCTTGAAATCTGTTTCCTGCTATTTTGCCTCGCTTTCAAGTCCGCCTCGTTGACTTCCCTCAACAGATTTTTGGACGATAGTTGTCCTTTATCACTCTGCCAGTTTGTGAATTGCTGTGCCCCTGAGCTCCATTTCTCAACTCGTTTTTTGTGAGCTGAACGCAAGTCCAAAATTTTGGATCATGTCCTATACTGGTTCCCGGTGGGTGGCTGAGACTTTGGTTAATTCTTCTTCCTGCCGGGAAATTAGAGTGACATGTGCCCGTCCAAATGCCTAACAGCTACTCTCTCATGGGTTCTCCCTCGTCCCTTCCATCCTCTGCCAAATTGGGAACCTGTGCAAACCAGGAGGTTAAAGGGCCTGTCTCTCCAAGTTGGGAGATTGATAGTAAGGCAGTTGGAAAGTCAAACTGGAGCACCAGGAGAGGGACTATTCGTTGAGTTTTAGAAACCTTTCGTATTCACAGTGTGTCCATTCTCTAGGTTTCCTGTACATGTTATAGCTGTAGTAATATTCCCTTGAACCTGGAGAGTTGGGACCCATGGAATGGGGGCCATGCATTATTGCTTGAAAGGGTCTGCATTTGCTCACCCAATCTCACCAATCCTCTCAGTCCCAAGTGTCCAGCCTTATGCCACATCTAGCTGTCATTGTAGACAGGGTCTTTCCAGGTTTCCTCAGACACCCTGAAGGAATTGTAAAGAATTTCCCTGTTTTTTGGTTTTGCTTTTGAAATTCCTTTTTATAGTGGGTTTGAGCTGATTCTCGCTGCCATGTTTATGCCACTCTAGACACACTTGATTCCCTTATGGAGTCATATCAATACATAGGTTTTAAGATTCTTACTAGTCAGATATATTCCTCTGCGGGAAATATGGGGTTTTGAGTCTCTTTCACTGAGGAAGGTGTAGGTCTTGTCTATTCCAAAGTTGGTTTTTGGAACGGTCCCTGTGCTTATATCAAACTCTGGTTTTATGCATCACCCCACCTCTCCTTCCCCTTTATGCAGGCATAAGAGTGTTTTCTAAATGTGAGACACTGTTCTCTTTCCTAACTCAGTTCACGTGTAGCCATGTTTACAGGATCTTCATAAGTGATATCTTATGATAAGTTTCTTTTTCTGTGTGACTTATTTCACTTAGAATCATCGTACCTGAATCCACTCACTTTGCTGCTACTGGTCTTATGACATTGATTTCATGGCTGAGGGATATTCCATCGTACGTAAGTACCACAATGTTTTGAACCATTTTTTATTTCCTGGGATATTTAAGGTGTACCCAAGTTGAGGTTCTTGTAGCCAGTGCAGCCCTAAATTTGGAGGTGGCTCTTTCTTATTGATTTTCAGTTTTCCCCAGGTATATTCCCTAGACTGGAAGTGGCCTTGGCTCTGTAGCTCTGTTGTTTACTTGTTTTAGGGAACACAATGCACTCCTCCAGTGAGGCAGTTGGCAATTTACATCCCGCCCATCAGCATAACAAGGCTCCCTGTTCTCCAGGGCCTGTCTTGCCTTTCTGGTTTTTACACATTTTGTGGATGTCCCTTTTGACCGGTGGGAAGTGATACTTCTTTGTAGTGCAGATTTGCATTGCCCGCTTGCTTGCTTGGCCAAAAAGGGCGTATGCGTTTTCTCCTGAATATATTCAGGAGAAAACGCATACGCCCTTTTTGGCCAAGTGCACCATTGTCCAAGTTGTGCCCCTCTTCCTGTGCTTTACAGGCGATTCCAAGGTACCTCTTGAAATCTGTTTCCTGCTATTTTGCCTCGCTTTCAAGTCCGCCTCGTTGACTTCCCTCAACAGATTTTTGGACGATAGTTGTCCTTTATCACTCTGCCAGTTTGTGAATTGCTGTGCCCCTGAGCTCCATTTCTCAACTCGTTTTTTGTGAGCTGAACGCAAGTCCAAAATTTTGGATCATGTCCTATACTGGTTCCCGGTGGGTGGCTGAGACTTTGGTTAATTCTTCTTCCTGCCGGGAAATTAGAGTGACATGTGCCCGTCCAAATGCCTAACAGCTACTCTCTCATGGGTTCTCCCTCGTCCCTTCCATCCTCTGCCAAATTGGGAACCTGTGCAAACCAGGAGGTTAAAGGGCCTGTCTCTCCAAGTTGGGAGATTGATAGTAAGGCAGTTGGAAAGTCAAACTGGAGCACCAGGAGAGGGACTATTCGTTGAGTTTTAGAAACCTTTCGTATTCAGTGTCTCCATTCTCTAGGTTTCCTGTACATGTTATAGCTGTAGTAATATTCCCTTGAACCTGGAGAGTTGGGACCCATGGAATGGGGGCCATGCATTATTGCTTGAAAGGGTCTGCATTTGCTCACCCAATCTCACCAATCCTCTCAGTCCCAAGTGTCCAGCCTTATGCCACATCCAGCTGTCATTGTAGACAGGGTCTTTCCAGGTTTCCTCAGACACCCTGAAGGAATTGTAAAGAATTTCCCTGTTTTTTGGTTTTGCTTTTGAAATTCCTTTTTATAGTGGGTTTGAGCTGATTCTCGCTGCCATGTTTATGCCACTCTAGACACACTTGATTCCCTTATGGAGTCATATTAATACATAGGTTTTAAGATTCTTACTAGTCAGATATATTCCTCTGCGGGAAATATGGGGTTTTGAGTCTCTTTCACTGAGGAAGGTGTAGGTCTTGTCTATTCCAAAGTTGGTTTTTGGAACGGTCCCTGTGCTTATATCAAACTCTGGTTTTATGCATCACCCCACCTCTCCTTCCCCTTTATGCAGGCATAAGAGTGTTTTCTAAATGTGAGACTCTGTTCTCTTTCCTAACTCAGTTCACGTGTAGCCATGATTACAGGATCTTCCTAAGTGATATCTTATGATAAGTTTCTTTTTCTGTGTGACTTATTTCACTTAGAATCATCGTACCTGAATCCACTCACTTTGTTGCTACTGGTCTTATGACATTGATTTCATGGCTGAGGGATATTCCATCGTACGTAAGTACCACAATGTTTTGAACCATTTTTATATTTCCTGGGATATTTAAGGTGTACCCAAGTTGAGGTTCTTGTAGTCAGTGCAGCCCTAAATTTGGAGGTGGCTCTTTCTTATTGATTTTCAGTTTTCCCAAGGTATATTCCCTAGACTGGAAGTGGCCTTGGCTCTGTAGCTCTGTTGTTTACTTGTTTTAGGGAACACAATGCACTCCTCCAGTGAGGCAGTTGGCAATTTACATCCCGCCCATCAGCATAACAAGGCTCCCAGTTCTCCAGGGCCTGTCTTGCCTTTCTGGTTTTTACACATTTTGTGGATGTCCCTTTTGACCGGTGGGAAGTGATACTTCTTTGTAGTGCAGATTTGCATTGCCCGCTTGCTTGCTTGGCCAAAAAGGGCGTATGCGTTTTCTCCTGAATATATTCAGGAGAAAACGCATACGCCCTTTTTGGCCAAGTGCACCATTGTCCAAGTTGTGCCCCTCTTCCTGTGCTTTACAGGCGATTCCAAGGTACCTCTTGAAATCTGTTTCCTGCTATTTTGCCTCGCTTTCAAGTCCGCCTCGTTGACTTCCCTCAACAGATTTTTGGACGATAGTTGTCCTTTATCACTCTGCCAGTTTGTGAATTGCTGTGCCCCTGAGCTCCATTTCTCAACTCGTTTTTTGTGAGCTGAACGCAAGTCCAAAATTTTGGATCATGTCCTATACTGGTTCCCGGTGGGTGGCTGAGACATTGGTTAATTCTTCTTCCTGCCGGGAAATTAGAGTGACATGTGCCCGTCCAAATGCCTAACAGCTACTCTCTCATGGGTTCTCCCTCGTCCCTTCCATCCTCTGCCAAATTGGGAACCTGTGCAAACCAGGAGGTTAAAGGGCCTGTCTCTCCAAGTTGGGAGATTGATAGTAAGGCAGTTGGAAAGTCAAACTGGAGCACCAGGAGAGGGACTATTCGTTGAGTTTTAGAAACCTTTCGTATTCACAGTGTGTCCATTCTCTAGGTTTCCTGTACATGTTATAGCTGTAGTAATATTCCCTTGAACCTGGAGAGTTGGGACCCATGGAATGGGGGCCATGCATTATTGCTTGAAAGGGTCTGCATTTGCTCACCCAATCTCACCAATCCTCTCAGTCCCAGGTGTCCAGCCTTATGCCACATCCAGCTGTCATTGTAGACAGTGTCTTTCCAGGTTTCCTCAGACACCCTGAAGGAATTGTAAAGAATTTCCCTGTTTTTTGGTTTTGCTTTTGAAATTCCTTTTTATAGTGGGTTTGAGCTGATTCTCGCTGCCATGTTTATGCCACTCTAGACACACTTGATTCCCTTATGGAGTCATATCAATACATAGGTTTTAAGATTCTTACTAGTCAGATATATTCCTCTGCGGGAAATATGGGGTTTTGAGTCTCTTTCACTGAGGAAGGTGTAGGTCTTGTCTATTCCAAAGTTGGTTTTTGGAACGGTCCCTGTGCTTATATCAAACTCTGGTTTTATGCATCACCCCACCTCTCCTTCCCCTTTATGCAGGCATAAGAGTGTTTTCTAAATGTGAGACACTGTTCTCTTACCTAACTCAGTTCACGTGTAGCCATGTTTACAGGATCTTCATAAGTGATATCTTATGATAAGTTTCTTTTTCTGTGTGACTTATTTCACTTAGAATCATCGTACCTGAATCCACTCACTTTGCTGCTACTGGTCTTATGACATTGATTTCATGGCTGAGGGATATTCCATCGTACGTAAGTACCACAATGTTTTGAACCATTTTTATATTTCCTGGGATATTTAAGGTGTACCCAAGTTGAGGTTCTTGTAGCCAGTGCAGCCCTAAATTTGGAGGTGGCTCTTTCTTTTTGATTTTCAGTTTTCCCCAGGTATATTCCCTAGACTGGAAGTGGCCTTGGCTCTGTAGCTCTGTTGTTTACTTGTTTTAGGGAACACAATGCACTCCTCCAGTGAGGCAGTTGGCAATTTACATCCCGCCCATCAGCATAACAAGGCTCCCTGTTCTCCAGGGCCTGTCTTGCCTTTCTGGTTTTTACACATTTTGTGGATGTCCCTTTTGACCGGTGGGAAGAGATACTTCTTTTTAGTGCAGATTTGCATTGCCCGCTTGCTTGCTTGGCCAAAAAGGGCGTATGCGTTTTCTCCTGAATATATTCAGGAGAAAACGCATACGCCCTTTTTGGCCAAGTGCACCATTGTCCAAGTTGTGCCCCTCTTCCTGTGCTTTACAGGCGATTCCAACGTACCTCTTGAAATCTGTTTCCTGCTATTTTGCCTCGCTTTCAAGTCCGCCTCGTTGACTTCCCTCAACAGATTTTTGGACGATAGTTGTCCTTTATCACTCTGCCAGTTTGTGAATTGCTGTGCCCCTGAGCTCCATTTCTCAACTCGTTTTTTGTGAGCTGAACGCAAGTCCAAAATTTTGGATCATGTCCTATACTGGTTCCCGGTGGGTGGCTGAGACTTTGGTTAATTCTTCTTCCTGCCGGGAAATTAGAGTGACATGTGCCCGTCCAAATGCCTAACAGCTACTCTCTCATGGGTTCTCCCTCGTCCCTTCCATCCTCTGCCAAATTGGGAACCTGTGCAAACCAGGAGGTTAAAGGGCCTGTCTCTCCAAGTTGGGAGATTGATAGTAAGGCAGTTGGAAAGTCAAACTGGAGCACCAGGAGAGGGACTATTCGCTGAGTTTTAGAAACCTTTCGTATTCACAGTGTGTCCATTCTCTAGGTTTCCTGTACATGTTATAGCTGTAGTAATATTCCCTTGAACCTGGAGAATTGGGACCCATGGAATGGGGGCCATGCATTATTGCTTGAATGGGTCTGCATTTGCTCACCCAATCTCACCAATCCTCTCAGTCCCAAGTGTCCAGCCTTATGCCACATCCAGCTGTCATTGTAGACAGGGTCTTTCCAGGTTTCCTCAGACACCCTGAAGGAAGTGTAAAGAATTTCCCTGTTTTTTGGTTTTGCTTTTGAAATTCCTTTTTATAGTGGGTTTGAGCTGATTCTCGCTGCCATGTTTATGCCACTCTAGACACACTTGATTCCCTTATGGAGTCATATTAATACATAGGTTTTAAGATTCTTACTAGTCAGATATATTCCTCTGCGGGAAATATGGGGTTTTGAGTCTCTTTCACTGAGGAAGGTGTAGGTCTTGTCTATTCCAAAGTTGGTTTTTGGAACGGTACCTGTGCTTATATCAAACTCTGGTTTTATGCATCACCCAACCTCTCCTTCCCCTTTATGCAGGCATAAGAGTGTTTTCTAAATGTGAGACTCTGTTCTCTTTCCTAACTCAGTTCACGTGTAGCCATGTTTACAGGATCTTCCTAAGTGATATCTTATGATAAGTTTCTTTTTCTGTGTGACTTATTTCACTTAGAATCATCGTACCTGAATCCACTCACTTTGTTGCTACTGGTCTTATGACATTGATTTCATGGCTGAGGGATATTCCATCGTACGTAAGTACCACAATGTTTTGAACCATTTTTATATTTCCTGGTATATTTAAGGTGTACCCAAGTTGAGGTTCTTGTAGTCAGTGCAGCCCTAAATTTGGAGGTGGCTCTTTCTTATTGATTTTCAGTTTTCCCAAGGTATATTCCCTAGACTGGAAGTGGCCTTGGCTCTGTAGCTCTGTTGTTTACTTGTTTTAGGGAACACAATGCACTCCTCCAGTGAGGCAGTTGGCAATTTACATCCCGCCCATCAGCATAACAAGGCTCCCAGTTCTCCAGGGCCTGTCTTGCCTTTCTGGTTTTTACACATTTTGTGGATGTCCCTTTTGACCGGTGGGAAGTGATACTTCTTTGTAGTGCAGATTTGCATTGCCCGCTTGCTTGCTTGGCCAAAAAGGGCGTATGCGTTTTCTCCTGAATATATTCAGGAGAAAACGCATACGCCCTTTTAGGCCAAGTGCACCAGTGTCCAAGTTGTGCCCCTCTTCCTGTGCTTTACAGGCGATTCCAAGGTACCTCTTGAAATCTGTTTCCTGCTATTTTGCCTCGCTTTCAAGTCCGCCTCGTTGACTTCCCTCAACAGATTTTTGGACGATAGTTGTCCTTTATCACTCTGCCAGTTTGTGAATTGCTGTGCCCCTGAGCTCCATTTCTCAACTCGTTTTTTGTGAGCTGAACGCAAGTCCAAAATTTTGGATCATGTCCTATACTGGTTCCCGGTGGGTGGCTGAGACTTTGGTTAATTCTTCTTCCTGCCGGGAAATTAGAGTGACATGTGCCCGTCCAAATGCCTAACAGCTACTCTCTCATGGGTTCTCCCTCGTCCCTTCCATCCTCTGCCAAATTGGGAACCTGTGCAAACCAGGAGGTTAAAGGGCCTGTCTCTCCAAGTTGGGAGATTGATAGTAAGGCAGTTGGAAAGTCAAACTGGAGCACCAGGAGAGGGACTATTCGTTGAGTTTTAGAAACCTTTCGTATTCACAGTGTGTCCATTCTCTAGGTTTCCTGTACATGTTATAGCTGTAGTAATATTCCCTTGAACCTGGAGAGTTGGGACCCATGGAATGGGGGCCATGCATTATTGCTTGAAAGGGTCTGCATTTGCTCACCCAATCTCACCAATCCTCTCAGTCCCAAGTGTCCAGCCTTATGCCACATCCAGCTGTCATTGTAGACAGGGTCTTTCCAGGTTTCCTCAGACACCCTGAAGGAATTGTAAAGAATTTCCCTGTTTTTTGGTTTTGCTTTTGAAATTCCTTTTTATAGTGGGTTTGAGCTGATTCTCGCTGCCATGTTTATGCCACTCTAGACACACTTGATTCCCTTATGGAGTCATATCAATACATAGGTTTTAAGATTCTTACTAGTCAGATATATTCCTCTGCGGGAAATATGGGGTTTTGAGTCTCTTTCACTGAGGAAGGTGTAGGTCTTGTCTATTCCAAAGTTGGTTTTTGGAACGGTCCCTGTGCTTATATCAAACTCTGGTTTTATGCATCACCCCACCTCTCCTTCCCCTTTATGCAGGCATAAGAGTGTTTTCTAAATGTGAGACACTGTTCTCTTTCCTAACTCAGTTCACGTGTAGCCATGTTTACAGGATCTTCATAAGTGATATCTTATGATAAGTTTCTTTTTCTGTGTGACTTATTTCACTTAGAATCATCGTACCTGAATCCACTCACTTTGCTGCTACTGGTCTTATGACATTGATTTCATGGCTGAGGGATATTCCATCGTACGTAAGTACCACAATGTTTTGAACCATTTTTTATTTCCTGGGATATTTAAGGTGTACCCAAGTTGAGGTTCTTGTAGCCAGTGCAGCCCTAAATTTGGAGGTTGCTCTTTCTTTTTGATTTTCAGTTTTCCCCAGGTATATTCCCTAGACTGGAAGTGGCCTTGGCTCTGTAGCTCTGTTGTTTACTTGTTTTAGGGAACACAATGCACTCCTCCAGTGAGGCAGTTGGCAATTTACATCCCGCCCATCAGCATAACAAGGCTCCCTGTTCTCCAGGGCCTGTCTTGCCTTTCTGGTTTTTACACATTTTGTGGATGTCCCTTTTGACCGGTGGGAAGTGATACTTCTTTGTAGTGCAGATTTGCATTGCCCGCTTGCTTGCTTGGCCAAAAAGGGCGTATGCGTTTTCTCCTGAATATATTCAGGAGAAAACGCATACGCCCTTTTTGGCCAAGTGCACCATTGTCCAAGTTGTGCCCCTCTTCCTGTGCTTTACAGGCGATTCCAACGTACCTCTTGAAATCTGTTTCCTGCTATTTTGCCTCGCTTTCAAGTCCGCCTCGTTGACTTCCCTCAACAGATTTTTGGACGATAGTTGTCCTTTATCACTCTGCCAGTTTGTGAATTGCTGTGCCCCTGAGCTCCATTTCTCAACTCGTTTTTTGTGAGCTGAACGCAAGTCCAAAATTTTGGATCATGTCCTATACTGGTTCCCGGTGGGTGGCTGAGACTTTGGTTAATTCTTCTTCCTGCCGGGAAATTAGAGTGACATGTGCCCGTCCAAATGCCTAACAGCTACTCTCTCATGGGTTCTCCCTCGTCCCTTCCATCCTCTGCCAAATTGGGAACCTGTGCAAACCAGGAGGTTAAAGGGCCTGTCTCTCCAAGTTGGGAGATTGATAGTAAGGCAGTTGGAAAGTCAAACTGGAGCACCAGGAGAGGGACTATTCGTTGAGATTTAGAAACCTTTCGTATTCACAGTGTGTCCATTCTCTAGGTTTCCTGTACATGTTATAGCTGTAGTAATATTCCCTTGAACCTGGAGAGTTGGGACCCATGGAATGGGGGCCATGCATTATTGCTTGAAAGGGTCTGCATTTGCTCACCCAATCTCACCAATCCTCTCAGTCCCAAGTGTCCAGCCTTATGCCACATCCAGCTGTCATTGTAGACAGGGTCTTTCCAGGTTTCCTCAGACACCCTGAAGGAATTGTAAAGAATTTCCCTGTTTTTTGGTTTTGCTTTTGAAATTCCTTTTTATAGTGGGTTTGAGCTGATTCTCGCTGCCATGTTTATGCCACTCTAGACACACTTGATTCCCTTATGGAGTCATATTAATACATAGGTTTTAAGATTCTTACTAGTCAGATATATTCCTCTGCGGGAAATATGGGGTTTTGAGTCTCTTTCACTGAGGAAGGTGTAGGTCTTGTCTATTCCAAAGTTGGTTTTTGGAACGGTCCCTGTGCTTATATCAAACTCTGGTTTTATGCATCACCCCACCTCTCCTTCCCCTTTATGCAGGCATAAGAGTGTTTTCTAAATGTGAGACTCTGTTCTCTTTCCTAACTCAGTTCACGTGTAGCCATGTTTACAGGATCTTCCTAAGTGATATCTTATGATAAGTTTCTTTTTCTGTGTGACTTATTTCACTTAGAATCATCGTACCTGAATCCACTCACTTTGTTGCTACTGGTCTTATGACATTGATTTCATGGCTGAGGGATATTCCATCGTACGTAAGTACCACAATGTTTTGAACCATTTTTATATTTCCTGGGATAATTAAGGTGTACCCAAGTTGAGGTTCTTGTAGTCAGTGCAGCCCTAAATTTGGAGGTGGCTCTTTCTTATTGATTTTCAGTTTTCCCAAGGTATATTCCCTAGACTGGAAGTGGCCTTGGCTCTGTAGCTCTGTTGTTTACTTGTTTTAGGGAACACAATGCACTCCTCCAGTGAGGCAGTTGGCAATTTACATCCCGCCCATCAGCATAACAAGGCTCCCAGTTCTCCAGGGCCTGTCTTGCCTTTCTGGTTTTTACACATTTTGTGGATGTCCCTTTTGACCGGTGGGAAGTGATACTTCTTTGTAGTGCAGATTTGCATTGCCCGCTTGCTTGCTTGGCCAAAAAGGGCGTATGCGTTTTCTCCTGAATATATTCAGGAGAAAACGCATACGCCCTTTTTGGCCAAGTGCACCATTGTCCAAGTTGTGCCCCTCTTCCTGTGCTTTACAGGCGATTCCAAGGTACCTCTTGAAATCTGTTTCCTGCTATTTTGCCTCGCTTTCAAGTCCGCCTCGTTGACTTCCCTCAACAGATTTTTGGACGATAGTTGTCCTTTATCACTCTGCCAGTTTGTGAATTGCTGTGCCCCTGAGCTCCATTTCTCAACTCGTTTTTTGTGAGCTGAACGCAAGTCCAAAATTTTGGATCATGTCCTATACTGGTTCCCGGTGGGTGGCTGAGACATTGGTTAATTCTTCTTCCTGCCGGGAAATTAGAGTGACATGTGCCCGTCCAAATGCCTAACAGCTACTCTCTCATGGGTTCTCCCTCGTCCCTTCCATCCTCTGCCAAATTGGGAACCTGTGCAAACCAGGAGGTTAAAGGGCCTGTCTCTCCAAGTTGGGAGATTGATAGTAAGGCAGTTGGAAAGTCAAACTGGAGCACCAGGAGAGGGACTATTCGTTGAGTTTTAGAAACCTTTCGTATTCACAGTGTGTCCATTCTCTAGGTTTCCTGTACATGTTATAGCTGTAGTAATATTCCCTTGAACCTGGAGAGTTGGGACCCATGGAATGGGGGCCATGCATTATTGCTTGAAAGGGTCTGCATTTGCTCACCCAATCTCACCAATCCTCTCAGTCCCAGGTGTCCAGCCTTATGCCACATCCAGCTGTCATTGTAGACAGTGTCTTTCCAGGTTTCCTCAGACACCCTGAAGGAATTGTAAAGAATTTCCCTGTTTTTTGGTTTTGCTTTTGAAATTCCTTTTTATAGTGGGTTTGAGCTGATTCTCACTGCCATGTTTATGCCACTCTAGACACACTTGATTCCCTTATGGAGTCATATCAATACCTAGGTTTTAAGATTCTTACTAGTCAGATATATTCCTCTGCGGGAAATATGGGGTTTTGAGTCTCTTTCACTGAGGAAGGTGTAGGTCTTGTCTATTCCAAAGTTGGTTTTTGGAACGGTCCCTGTGCTTATATCAAACTCTGGTTTTATGCATCACCCCACCTCTCCTTCCCCTTTATGCAGGCATAAGAGTGTTTTCTAAATGTGAGACTCTGTTCTCTTTCCCAACTCAGTTCACGTGTAGCCATGTTTACAGGATCTTCCTACGTGATATCTTATGATAAGTTTCTTTTTCTGTGTGACTTATTTCACTTAGAATCATCGTACCTGAATCCACTCACTTTGCTGCTACTGGTCTTATGACATTGATTTCATAGCTGAGGGATATTCCATCGTACGTAAGTACCACAATGTTTTGAACCATTTTTATATTTCCTGGGATATTTAAGGTGTACCCAAGTTGAGGTTCTTGTAGCCAGTGAAGCCCTAAATTTGGAGGTGGCTCTTTCTTATTGATTTTCAGTTTTCCCAAGGTATATTCCCTAGACTGGAAGTGGCCTTGGCTCGGTAGCTCTGTTGTTTACTTGTTTTAGGGAACACAATGCACTCCTCCAGTGAGGCAGTTGGCAATTTACATCCCGCCCATCAGCATGACAAGGCTCCCAGTTCTCCAGGGCCTGTCTTGCCTTTCTGGTTTTTACACATTTTGTGGATGTCCCTTTTGACCGGTGGGAAGTGATACTTCTTTGTAGTGCAGATTTGCATTGCCCCCTTGCTTGCTTGGCCAAAAAGGGCGTATGCGTTTTCTCCTGAATATATTCAGGAGAAAACGCATACGCCCTTTTTGGCCAAGTGCACCATTGTCCAAGTTGTGCCCCTCTTCCTGTGCTTTACAGGCGATTCCAAGGTACCTCTTGAAATCTGTTTCCTGCTATTTTGCCTCGCTTTCAAGTCCGCCTCGTTGACTTCCCTCAACAGATTTTTGGACGATAGTTGTCCTTTATCACTCTGCCAGTTTGTGAATTGCTGTGCCCCTGAGCTCCATTTCTCAACTCGTTTTTTGTGAGCTGAACGCAAGTCCAAAATTTTGGATCATGTCCTATACTGGTTCCCGGTGGGTGGCTGAGACTTTGGTTAATTCTTCTTCCTGCCGGGAAATTAGAGTGACATGTGCCCGTCCAAATGCCTAACAGCTACTCTCTCATGGGTTCTCCCTCGTCCCTTCCATCCTCTGCCAAATTGGGAACCTGTGCAAACCAGGAGGTTAAAGGGCCTGTCTCTCCAAGTTGGGAGATTGATAGTAAGGCAGTTGGAAAGTCAAACTGGAGCACCAGGAGAGGGACTATTCGTTGAGTTTTAGAAACCTTTCGTATTCACAGTGTGTCCATTCTCTAGGTTTCCTGTACATGTTATAGCTGTAGTAATATTCCCTTGAACCTGGAGAGTTGGGACCCATGGAATGGGGGCCATGCATTATTGCTTGAAAGGGTCTGCATTTGCTCACCCAATCTCACCAATCCTCTCAGTCCCAAGTGTCCAGCCTTATGCCACATCCAGCTGTCATTGTAGACAGGGTCTTTCCAGGTTTCCTCAGACACCCTGAAGGAATTGTAAAGAATTTCCCTGTTTTTTGGTTTTGCTTTTGAAATTCCTTTTTATAGTGGGTTTGAGCTGATTCTCGCTGCCATGTTTATGCCACTCTAGACACACTTGATTCCCTTATGGAGTCATATCAATACATAGGTTTTAAGATTCTTACTAGTCAGATATATTCCTCTGCGGGAAATATGGGGTTTTGAGTCTCTTTCACTGAGGAAGGTGTAGGTCTTGTCTATTCCAAAGTTGGTTTTTGGAACGGTCCCTGTGCTTATATCAAACTCTGGTTTTATGCATCACCCCACCTCTCCTTCCCCTTTATGCAGGCATAAGAGTGTTTTCTAAATGTGAGACACTGTTCTCTTTCCTAACTCAGTTCACGTGTAGCCATGTTTACAGGATCTTCATAAGTGATATCTTATGATAAGTTTCTTTTTCTGTGTGACTTATTTCACTTAGAATCATCGTACCTGAATCCACTCACTTTGCTGCTACTGGTCTTATGACATTGATTTCATGGCTGAGGGATATTCCATCGTACGTAAGTACCACAATGTTTTGAACCATTTTTATATTTCCTGGGATATTTAAGGTGTACCCAAGTTGAGGTTCTTGTAGCCAGTGCAGCCCTAAATTTGGAGGTGGCTCTTTCTTTTTGATTTTCAGTTTTCCCCAGGTATATTCCCTAGACTGGAAGTGGCCTTGGCTCTGTAGCTCTGTTGTTTACTTGTTTTAGGGAACACAATGCACTCCTCCAGTGAGGCAGTTGGCAATTTACATCCCGCCCATCAGCATAACAAGGCTCCCTGTTCTCCAGGGCCTGTCTTGCCTTTCTGGTTTTTACACATTTTGTGGATGTCCCTTTTGACCGGTGGGAAGTGATACTTCTTTGTAGTGCAGATTTGCATTGCCCGCTTGCTTGCTTGGCCAAAAAGGGCGTATGCGTTTTCTCCTGAATATATTCAGGAGAAAACGCATACGCCGTTTTTGGCCAAGTGCACCATTGTCCAAGTTGTGCCCCTCTTCCTGTGCTTTACAGGCGATTCCAACGTACCTCTTGAAATCTGTTTCCTGCTATTTTGCCTCGCTTTCAAGTCCGCCTCGTTGACTTTCCTCAACAGATTTTTGGACGATAGTTGTCCTTTATCACTCTGCCAGTTTGTGAATTGCTGTGCCCCTGAGCTCCATTTCTCAACTCGTTTTTTTTGAGCTGAACGCAAGTCCAAAATTTTGGATCATGTCCTATACTGGTTCCCGGTGGGTGGCTGAGACTTTGGTTAATTCTTCTTCCTGCCGGGAAATTAGAGTGACATGTGCCCGTCCAAATGCCTAACAGCTACTCTCTCATGGGTTCTCCCTCGTCCCTTCCATCCTCTGCCAAATTGGGAACCTGTGAAAACCAGGAGGTTAAAGGGCCTGTCTCTCCAAGTTGGGAGATTGATAGTAAGGCAGTTGGAAAGTCAAACTGGAGCACCAGGAGAGGGACTATTCGTTGAGTTTTAGAAACCTTTCGTATTCACAGTGTGTCCATTCTCTAGGTTTCCTGTACATGTTATAGCTGTAGTGATATTCCCTTGAACATGGAGAGTTGGGACCCATGGAATGGGGGCCATGCATTATTGCTTGAACGGGTCTGCATTTGCTCACCTAATCTCACCAATCCTCTCAGTCCCAAGTGTCCAGCCTTATGCCACATCCAGCTGTCATTGTAGACAGGGTCTTTCCAGGTTTCCTCAGACACCCTGAAGGAATTGTAAAGAATTTCCCTGTTTTTTGGTTTTGCTTTTGAAATTCCTTTTTATAGTGGGTTTGAGCTGATTCTCGCTGCCATGTTTATGCCACTCTAGACACACTTGATTCCCTTATGGAGTCATATCAATACATAGGTTTTAAGATTCTTACTAGTCAGATATATTCCTCTGCGGGAAATATGGGGTTTTGATCTCTTTCACTGAGGAAGGGGTAGGTCTTGTCTATTCCAAAGTTGGTTTTTGGAACGGTCCCTGTGCTTATATCAAACTCTGGTTTTATGCATCACCCCACCTCTCCTTCCCCTTTAAACAGGCATAAGAGTGTTTTCTAAATGTGAGACACTGTTCTCTTTCCTAACTCAGTTCACGTGTAGCCATGTTTACAGGATCTTCATAAGTGATATCTTATGATAAGTTTCTTTTTCTGTGTGACTTATTTCACTTAGAATCATCGTACCTGAATCCACTCACTTTGCTGCTACTGGTCTTATGACATTGATTTCATGGCTGAGGGATATTCCATCGTACGTAAGTACCACAATGTTTTGAACCATTTTTATATTTCCTGGGATATTTAAGGTGTACCCAAGTTGAGGTTCTTGTAGCCAGTGCAGCCCTAAATTTGGAGGTGGCTCTTTCTTTTTGATTTTCAGTTTTCCCCAGGTATATTCCCTAGACTGGAAGTGGCCTTGGCTCTGTAGCTCTGTTGTTTACTTGTTTTAGGGAACACAATGCACTCCTCCAGTGAGGCAGTTGGCAATTTACATCCCGCCCATCAGCATAACAAGGCTCCCAGTTCTCCAGGGCCTGTCTTGCCTTTCTGGTTTTTACACATTTTGTGGATGTCCCTTTTGACCGGTGGGAAGTGATACTTCTTTGTAGTGCAGATTTGCATTGCCCGCTTGCTTGCTTGGCCAAAAAGGGCGTATGCGTTTTCTCCTGAATATATTCAGGAGAAAACGCATACGCCCTTTTTGGCCAAGTGCACCATTGTCCAAGTTGTGCCCCTCTTCCTGTGCTTTACAGGCGATTCCAAGGTACCTCTTGAAATCTGTTTCCTGCTATTTTGCCTCGCTTTCAAGTCCGCCTCGTTGACTTCCCTCAACAGATTTTTGGACGATAGTTGTCCTTTATCACTCTGCCAGTTTGTGAATTGCTGTGCCCCTGAGCTCCATTTCTCAACTCGTTTTTTGTGAGCTGAACGCAAGTCCAAAATTTTGGATCATGTCCTATACTGGTTCCCAGTGGGTGGCTGAGACTTTGGTTAATTCTTCTTCCTGCCGGGAAATTAGAGTGACATGTGCCCGTCCAAATGCCTAACAGCTACTCTCTCATGGGTTCTCCCTCGTCCCTTCCATCCTCTGCCAAATTGGGAACCTGTGCAAACCAGGAGGTTAAAGGGCCTGTCTCTCCAAGTTGGGAGATTGATAGTAAGGCAGTTGGAAAGTCAAACTGGAGCACCAGGAGAGGGACTATTCGTTGAGTTTTAGAAACCTTTCGTATTCACAGTGTGTCCATTCTCTAGGTTTCCTGTACATGTTATAGCTGTAGTAATATTCCCTTGAACCTGGAGAGTTGGGACCCATGGAATGGGGGCCATGCATTATTGCTTGAAAGGGTCTGCATTTGCTCACCCAATCTCACCAATCCTCTCAGTCCCAAGTGTCCAGCCTTATGCCACATCCAGCTGTCATTGTAGACAGGGTCTTTCCAGGTTTCCTCAGACACCCTGAAGGAATTGTAAAGAATTTCCCTGTTTTTTGGTTTTGCTTTTGAAATTCCTTTTTATAGTGGGTTTGAGCTGATTCTCGCTGCCATGTTTATGCCACTCTAGACACACTTGATTCCCTTATGGAGTCATATTAATACATAGGTTTTAAGATTCTTACTAGTCAGATATATTCCTCTGCGGGAAATATGGGGTTTTGAGTCTCTTTCACTGAGGAAGGTGTAGGTCTTGTCTATTCCAAAGTTGGTTTTTGGAACGGTCCCTGTGCTTATATCAAACTCTGGTTTTATGCATCACCCCACCTCTCCTTCCCCTTTATGCAGGCATAAGAGTGTTTTCTAAATGTGAGACTCTGTTCTCTTTCCTAACTCAGTTCACGTGTAGCCATGTTTACAGGATCTTCCTAAGTGATATCTTATGATAAGTTTCTTTTTCTGTGTGACTTATTTCACTTAGAATCATCGTACCTGAATCCACTCACTTTGCTGCTACTGGTCTTATGACATTGATTTCATGGCTGAGGGATATTCCATCGTACGTAAGTACCACAATGTTTTGAACCATTTTTATATTTCCTGGGATATTTAAGGTGTACCCAAGTTGAGGTTCTTGTAGCCAGTGCAGCCCTAAATTTGGAGGTGGCTCTTTCTTATTGATTTTCAGTTTTCCCAAGGTATATTCCCTAGACTGGAAGTGGCCTTGGCTCTGTAGCTCTGTTGTTTACTTGTTTTAGGGAACACAATGCACTCCTCCAGTGAGGCAGTTGGCAATTTACATCCCGCCCATCAGCATAACAAGGCTCCCTGTTCTCCAGGGCCTGTCTTGCCTTTCTGGTTTTTACACATTTTGTGGATGTCCCTTTTGACCGGTGGGAAGTGATACTTCTTTGTAGTGCAGATTTGCATTGCCCGCTTGCTTGCTTGGCCAAAAAGGGCGTATGCGTTTTCTCCTGAATATATTCAGGAGAAAACGCATACGCCCTTTTTGGCCAAGTGCACCATTGTCCAAGTTGTGCCCCTCTTCCTGTGCTTTACAGGCGATTCCAAGGTACCTCTTGAAATCTGTTTCCTGCTATTTTGCCTCACTTTCAAGTCCACCTCGTTGACTTCCCTCAACAGATTTTTGGACGATAGTTGTCCTTTATCACTCTGCCAGTTTGTGAATTGCTGTGCCCCTGAGCTCCATTTCTCAACTCGTTTTTTGTGAGCTGAACGCAAGTCCAAAATTTTGGATCATGTCCTATACTGGTTCCCGGTGGGTGGCTGAGACTTTGGTTAATTCTTCTTCCTGCCGGGAAATTAGATTGACATGTGCCCGTCCAAATGCCTAACAGCTACTCTCTCATGGGTTCTCCCTCGTCCCTTCCATCCTCTGCCAAATTGGGAACCTGTGCAAACCAGGAGGTTAAAGGGCCTGTCTCTCCAAGTTGGGAGATTGATAGTAAGGCAGTTGGAAAGTCAAACTGGAGCACCAGGAGAGGGACTATTCGTTGAGTTTTAGAAACCTTTCGTATTCACAGTGTGTCCATTCTCTAGGTTTCCTGTACATGTTATAGCTGTAGTAATATTCCCTTGAACCTGGAGAGTTGGGACCCATGGAATGGGGGCCATGCATTATTGCTTGAAAGGGTCTGCATTTGCTCACCCAATCTCACCAATCCTCTCAGTCCCAAGTGTCCAGCCTTATGCCACATCCAGCTGTCATTGTAGATAGGGTCTTTCCAGGTTTCCTCAGACACCCTGAAGGAATTGTAAAGAATTTCCCTGTTTTTTGGTTTTACTTTTGAAATTCCTTTTTATAGTGGGTTTGAGCTGATTCTCGCTGCCATGTTTATGCCACTCTAGACACACTTGATTCCCTTATGGAGACATATCAATACATAGGTTTTAAGATTCTTACTAGTCAGATATATTCCTCTGTGGGAAATATGGGGTTTTGAGTCTCTTTCACTGAGGAAGGTGTCGGTCTTGTCAATTCCAAAGTTGGTTTTTGAAACGGTCCCTGTGCTTATATCAAACTCTGGTTTTATGCATCACCCCACCTCTCCTTCCCCTTTATGCAGGCATAAGAGTGTTTTCTAAATGTGAGACTCTGTTCTCTTTCCTAACTCAGTTCACGTGTAGCCATGTTTACAGGATCTTCATAAGTGATATCTTATGATAAGTTTCTTTTTCTGTGTGACTTATTTCACTTAGAATCATCGTACCTGAATCCACTCACTTTGCTGCTACTGGTCTTATGACATTGATTTCATGGCTGAGGGATATTCCATCGTACGTAAGTACCACAATGTTTTGAACCAGTTTTATATTTCCTGGGATATTTAAGGTGTACCCAAGTTGAGGTTCTTGTAGCCAGTGAAGCCCTAAATTTGGAGGTGGCTCTTTCTTATTGATTTTCAGTTTTCCCAAGGTATATTCCCTAGACTGGAAGTGGACTTGGCTCTGTAGCTCTGTTGTTTACTTGTTTTAGGGAACACAATGCACTCCTCCAGTGAGGCAGTTGGCAATTTACATCCCGCCCATCAGCATGACAAGGCTCCCAGTTCTCCAGGGCCTGTCTTGCCTTTCTGGTTTTTACACATTTTGTGGATGTCCCTTTTGACCGGTGGGAAGTGATACTTCTTTGTAGTGCAGATTTGCATTGCGCCCTTGCTTGCTTGGCCAAAAAGGGCGTATGCGTTTTCTCCTGAATATATTCAGGAGAAAACGCATACGCCCTTTTTGGCCAAGTGCACCATTGTCCAAGTTGTGCCCCTCTTCCTGTGCTTTACAGGCGATTCCAACGTACCTCTTGAAATCTGTTTCCTGCTATTTTGCCTCACTTTCAAGTCCACCTCGTTGACTTCCCTCAACAGATTTTTGGACGATAGTTGTCCTTTATCACTCTGCCAGTATGTGAATTGCTGTGCCCCTGAGCTCCATTTCTCAACTCGTTTTTTGGGAGCTGAACGCAAGTCCAAAATTTTGGATCATGTCCTATACTGGTTCCCGGTGGGTGGCTGAGACTTTGGTTAATTCTTCTTCCTGCCGGGAAATTAGAGTGACATGTGCCCGTCCAAATGCCTAACAGCTACTCTCTCATGGGTTCTCCCTCGTCCCTTCCATCCTCTGCCAAATTGGGAACCTGTGAAAACCAGGAGGTTAAAGGGCCTGTCTCTCCAAGTTGGGAGATTGATAGTAAGGCAGTTGGAAAGTCAAACTGGAGCACCAGGAGAGGGACTATTCGTTGAGTTTTAGAAACCTTTCGTATTCACAGTGTGTCCATTCTCTAGGTTTCCTGTACATGTTATAGCTGTAGTGATATTCCCTTGAACATGGAGAGTTGGGACCCATGGAATGGGGGCCATGCATTATTGCTTGAACGGGTCTGCATTTGCTCACCTAATCTCACCAATCCTCTCAGTCCCAAGTGTCCAGCCTTATGCCACATCCAGCTGTCATTGTAGACAGGGTCTTTCCAGGTTTCCTCAGACACCCTGAAGGAATTGTAAAGAATTTCCCTGTTTTTTGGTTTTGCTTTTGAAATTCCTTTTTATAGTGGGTTTGAGCTGATTCTCGCTGCCATGTTTATGCCACTCTAGACACACTTGATTCCCTTATGGAGTCATATCAATACATAGGTTTTAAGATTCTTACTAGTCAGATATATTCCTCTGCGGGAAATATGGGGTTTTGATCTCTTTCACTGAGGAAGGGGTAGGTCTTGTCTATTCCAAAGTTGGTTTTTGGAACGGTCCCTGTGCTTATATCAAACTCTGGTTTTATGCATCACCCCACCTCTCCTTCCCCTTTAAACAGGCATAAGAGTGTTTTCTAAATGTGAGACACTGTTCTCTTTCCTAACTCAGTTCACGTGTAGCCATGTTTACAGGATCTTCATAAGTGATATCTTATGATAAGTTTCTTTTTCTGTGTGACTTATTTCACTTAGAATCATCGTACCTGAATCCACTCACTTTGCTGCTACTGGTCTTATGACATTGATTTCATGGCTTAGGGATATTCCATCGTACGTAAGTACCACAATGTTTTGAACCATTTTTATATTTCCTGGGATATTTAAGGTGTACCCAAGTTGAGGTTCTTGTAGCCAGTGCAGCCCTAAATTTGGAGGTGGCTCTTTCTTTTTGATTTTCAGTTTTCCCCAGGTATATTCCCTAGACTGGAAGTGGCCTTGGCTCTGTAGCTCTGTTGTTTACTTGTTTTAGGGAACACAATGCACTCCTCCAGTGAGGCAGTTGGCAATTTACATCCCGCCCATCAGCATAACAAGGCTCCCAGTTCTCCAGGGCCTGTCTTGCCTTTCTGGTTTTTACACATTTTGTGGATGTCCCTTTTGACCGGTGGGAAGTGATACTTCTTTGTAGTGCAGATTTGCATTGCCCGCTTGCTTGCTTGGCCAAAAAGGGCGTATGCGTTTTCTCCTGAATATATTCAGGAGAAAACGCATACGCCCTTTTTGGCCAAGTGCACCATTGTCCAAGTTGTGCCCCTCTTCCTGTGCTTTACAGGCGATTCCAAGGTACCTCTTGAAATCTGTTTCCTGCTATTTTGCCTCGCTTTCAAGTCCGCCTCGTTGACTTCCCTCAACAGATTTTTGGACGATAGTTGTCCTTTATCACTCTGCCAGTTTGTGAATTGCTGTGCCCCTGAGCTCCATTTCTCAACTCGTTTTTTGTGAGCTGAACGCAAGTCCAAAATTTTGGATCATGTCCTATACTGGTTCCCAGTGGGTGGCTGAGACTTTGGTTAATTCTTCTTCCTGCCGGGAAATTAGAGTGACATGTGCCCGTCCAAATGCCTAACAGCTACTCTCTCATGGGTTCTCCCTCGTCCCTTCCATCCTCTGCCAAATTGGGAACCTGTGCAAACCAGGAGGTTAAAGGGCCTGTCTCTCCAAGTTGGGAGATTGATAGTAAGGCAGTTGGAAAGTCAAACTGGAGCACCAGGAGAGGGACTATTCGTTGAGTTTTAGAAACCTTTCGTATTCACAGTGTGTCCATTCTCTAGGTTTCCTGTACATGTTATAGCTGTAGTAATATTCCCTTGAACCTGGAGAGTTGGGACCCATGGAATGGGGGCCATGCATTATTGCTTGAAAGGGTCTGCATTTGCTCACCCAATCTCACCAATCCTCTCAGTCCCAAGTGTCCAGCCTTATGCCACATCCAGCTGTCATTGTAGACAGGGTCTTTCCAGGTTTCCTCAGACACCCTGAAGGAATTGTAAAGAATTTCCCTGTTTTTTGGTTTTGCTTTTGAAATTCCTTTTTATAGTGGGTTTGAGCTGATTCTCGCTGCCATGTTTATGCCACTCTAGACACACTTGATTCCCTTATGGAGTCATATTAATACATAGGTTTTAAGATTCTTACTAGTCAGATATATTCCTCTGCGGGAAATATGGGGTTTTGAGTCTCTTTCACTGAGGAAGGTGTAGGTCTTGTCTATTCCAAAGTTGGTTTTTGGAACGGTCCCTGTGCTTATATCAAACTCTGGTTTTATGCATCACCCCACCTCTCCTTCCCCTTTATGCAGGCATAAGAGTGTTTTCTAAATGTGAGACTCTGTTCTCTTTCCTAACTCAGTTCACGTGTAGCCATGTTTACAGGATCTTCCTAAGTGATATCTTATGATAAGTTTCTTTTTCTGTGTGACTTATTTCACTTAGAATCATCGTACCTGAATCCACTCACTTTGCTGCTACTGGTCTTATGACATTGATTTCATGGCTGAGGGATATTCCATCGTACGTAAGTACCACAATGTTTTGAACCATTTTTATATTTCCTGGGATATTTAAGGTGTACCCAAGTTGAGGTTCTTGTAGCCAGTGCAGCCCTAAATTTGGAGGTGGCTCTTTCTTATTGATTTTCAGTTTTCCCAAGGTATATTCCCTAGACTGGAAGTGGCCTTGGCTCTGTAGCTCTGTTGTTTACTTGTTTTAGGGAACACAATGCACTCCTCCAGTGAGGCAGTTGGCAATTTACATCCCGCCCATCAGCATAACAAGGCTCCCTGTTCTCCAGGGCCTGTCTTGCCTTTCTGGTTTTTACACATTTTGTGGATGTCCCTTTTGACCGGTGGGAAGTGATACTTCTTTGTAGTGCAGATTTGCATTGCCCGCTTGCTTGCTTGGCCAAAAAGGGCGTATGCGTTTTCTCCTGAATATATTCAGGAGAAAACGCATACGCCCTTTTTGGCCAAGTGCACCATTGTCCAAGTTGTGCCCCTCTTCCTGTGCTTTACAGGCGATTCCAAGGTACCTCTTGAAATCTGTTTCCTGCTATTTTGCCTCACTTTCAAGTCCACCTCGTTGACTTCCCTCAACAGATTTTTGGACGATAGTTGTCCTTTATCACTCTGCCAGTTTGTGAATTGCTGTGCCCCTGAGCTCCATTTCTCAACTCGTTTTTTGTGAGCTGAACGCAAGTCCAAAATTTTGGATCATGTCCTATACTGGTTCCCGGTGGGTGGCTGAGACTTTGGTTAATTCTTCTTCCTGCCGGGAAATTAGATTGACATGTGCCCGTCCAAATGCCTAACAGCTACTCTCTCATGGGTTCTCCCTCGTCCCTTCCATCCTCTGCCAAATTGGGAACCTGTGCAAACCAGGAGGTTAAAGGGCCTGTCTCTCCAAGTTGGGAGATTGATAGTAAGGCAGTTGGAAAGTCAAACTGGAGCACCAGGAGAGGGACTATTCGTTGAGTTTTAGAAACCTTTCGTATTCACAGTGTGTCCATTCTCTAGGTTTCCTGTACATGTTATAGCTGTAGTAATATTCCCTTGAACCTGGAGAGTTGGGACCCATGGAATGGGGGCCATGCATTATTGCTTGAAAGGGTCTGCATTTGCTCACCCAATCTCACCAATCCTCTCAGTCCCAAGTGTCCAGCCTTATGCCACATCCAGCTGTCATTGTAGATAGGGTCTTTCCAGGTTTCCTCAGACACCCTGAAGGAATTGTAAAGAATTTCCCTGTTTTTTGGTTTTACTTTTGAAATTCCTTTTTATAGTGGGTTTGAGCTGATTCTCGCTGCCATGTTTATGCCACTCTAGACACACTTGATTCCCTTATGGAGACATATCAATACATAGGTTTTAAGATTCTTACTAGTCAGATATATTCCTCTGTGGGAAATATGGGGTTTTGAGTCTCTTTCACTGAGGAAGGTGTCGGTCTTGTCAATTCCAAAGTTGGTTTTTGGAACGGTCCCTGTGCTTATATCAAACTCTGGTTTTATGCATCACCCCACCTCTCCTTCCCCTTTATGCAGGCATAAGAGTGTTTTCTAAATGTGAGACTCTGTTCTCTTTCCTAACTCAGTTCACGTGTAGCCATGTTTACAGTATCTTCATAAGTGATATCTTATGATAAGTTTCTTTTTCTGTGTGACTTATTTCACTTAGAATCATCGTACCTGAATCCACTCACTTTGCTGCTACTGGTCTTATGACATTGATTTCATGGCTGAGGGATATTCCATCGTACGTAAGTACCACAATGTTTTGAACCAGTTTTATATTTCCTGGGATATTTAAGGTGTACCCAAGTTGAGGTTCTTGTAGTCAGTGCAGCCCTAAATTTGGAGGTGGCTCTTTCTTATTGATTTTCAGTTTTCCCAAGGTATATTCCCTAGACTGGAAGTGGCCTTGGCTCTGTAGCTCTGTTTTTTACTTGTTTTAGGGAACACAATGCACTCCTCCAGTGAGGCAGTTGGCAATTTACATCCCGCCCATCAGCATAACAAGGCTCCCAGTTCTCCAGGGCCTGTCTTGCCTTTCTGGTTTTTACACATTTTGTGGATGTCCCTTTTGACCGGTGGGAAGTGATACTTCTTTGTAGTGCAGATTTGCATTGCCCGCTTGCTTGCTTGGCCAAAAAGGGCGTATGCGTTTTCTCCTGAATATATTCAGGAGAAAACGCATACGCCCTTTTTGGCCAAGTGCACCATTGTCCAAGTTGTGCCCCTCTTCCTGTGCTTTACAGGCGATTCCAAGGTACCTCTTGAAATCTGTTTCCTGCTATTTTGCCTCGCTTTCAAGTCCGCCTCGTTGACTTCCCTCAACAGATTTTTGGACGATAGTTGTCCTTTATCACTCTGCCAGTTTGTGAATTGCTGTGCCCCTGAGCTCCATTTCTCAACTCGTTTTTTGTGAGCTGAACGCAAGTCCAAAATTTTGGATCATGTCCTATACTGGTTCCCGGTGGGTGGCTGAGACTTTGGTTAATTCTTCTTCCTGCCGGGAAATTAGAGTGACATGTGCCCGTCCAAATGCCTAACAGCTACTCTCTCATGGGCTCTCCCTCGTCCCTTCCATCCTCTGCCAAATTGGGAACCTGTGCAAACCAGGAGGTTAAAGGGCCTGTCTCTCCAAGTTGGGAGATTGATAGTAAGGCAGTTGGAAAGTCAAACTGGAGCACCAGGAGAGGGACTATTCGTTGAGTTTTAGAAACCTTTCGTATTCACAGTGTGTCCATTCTCTAGGTTTCCTGTACATGTTATAGCTGTAGTAATATTCCCTTGAACATGGAGAGTTGGGACCCATGGAATGGGGGCCATGCATTATTGCTTGAAAGGGTCTGCATTTGCTCACCCAATCTCACCAATCCTCTCAGTCCCAAGTGTCCAGCCTTATGCCACATCCAGCTGTCATTGTAGATAGGGTCTTTCCAGGTTTCCTCAGACACCCTGAAGGAATTGTAAAGAATTTCCCTGTTTTTTGGTTTTGCTTTTGAAATTCCTTTTTATAGTGGGTTTGAGCTGATTCTCGCTGCCATGTTTATGCCACTCTAGACACACTTGATTCCCTTATGGAGACATATCAATACATAGGTTTTAAGATTCTTACTAGTCAGATATATTCCTCTGTGGGAAATATGGGGTTTTGAGTCTCTTTCACTGAGGAAGGTGTCGGTCTTGTCAATTCCAAAGTTGGTTTTTGAAACGGTCCCTGTGCTTATATCAAACTCTGGTTTTATGCATCACCCCACCTCTCCTTCCCCTTTATGCAGGCATAAGAGTGTTTTCTAAATGTGAGACTCTGTTCTCTTTCCTAACTCAGTTCACGTGTAGCCATGTTTACAGGATCTTCATAAGTGATATCTTATGATAAGTTTCTTTTTCTGTGTGACTTATTTCACTTAGAATCATCGTACCTGAATCCACTCACTTTGCTGCTACTGGTCTTATGACATTGATTTCATGGCTGAGGGATATTCCATCGTACGTAAGTACCACAATGTTTTGAACCATTTTTATATTTCCTGGGATATTTAAGGTGTACCCAAGTTGAGGTTCTTGTAGCCAGTGCAGCCCTAAATTTGGAGGTGGCTCTTTCTTATTGATTTTCAGTTTTCCCCAGGTATATTCCCTAGACTGGAAGTGGTCTTGGCTCTGTAGCTCTGTTGTTTACTTGTTTTAGGGAACACAATGCACTCCTCCAGTGAGGCAGTTGGCAATTTACATCCCGCCCATCAGCATAACAAGGCTCCCTGTTCTCCAGGGCCTGTCTTGCCTTTCTGGTTTTTACACATTTTGTGGATGTCCCTTTTGACCGGTGGGAAGTGATACTTCTTTGTAGTGCAGATTTGCATTGCCCGCTTGCTTGCTTGGCCAAAAAGGGCGTATGCGTTTTCTCCTGAATATATTCAGGAGAAAACGCATACGCCCTTTTTGGCCAAGTGCACCATTGTCCAAGTTGTGCCCCTCTTCCTGTGCTTTACAGGCGATTCCAACGTACCTCTTGAAATCTGTTTCCTGCTATTTTGCCTCGCTTTCATGTCCGCCTCGTTGACTTCCCTCAACAGGTTTTTGGATGATAGTTGTCCTTTATCACTCTGCCAGTTTGTGAATTGCTGTGCCCCTGAGCTCCATTTCTCAACTCGTTTTTTGTGAGCTGAACACAAGTCCAAAATTTTGGATCATGTCCTATACTGGTTCCCGGTGGGTGGCTGAGACTTTGGTTAATTCTTCTTCCTGCCGGGAAATTAGAGTGACATGTGCCCGTCCAAATGCCTAACAGCTACTCTCTCATGGGTTCTCCCTCGTCCCTTCCATCCTCTGCCAAATTGGGAACCTGTGCAAACCAGGAGGTTAAAGGGCCTGTCTCTCCAAGTTGGGAGATTGATAGTAAGGCAGTTGGAAAGTCAAACTGGAGCACCAGGAGAGGGACTATTCATTGAGCTTTAGAAACCTTTCGTATTCACAGTATGTCCATTCTCTAGGTTTCCTGTACATGTTATAGCTGTAGTAATATTCCCTTGAACCTGGAGAGTTGGGACCCATGGAATGGGGGCCATGCATTATTGCTTGAAAGGGTCTGCATTTGCTCACCCAATCTCACCAATCCTCTCAGTCCCAAGTGTCCAGCCTTATGCCACATCCAGCTGTCATTGTAGATAGGGTCTTTCCAGGTTTCCTCAGACACCCTGAAGGAATTGTAAAGAATTTCCCTGTTTTTTGGTTTTGCTTTTGAAATTCCTTTTTATAGTGGGTTTGAGCTGATTCTCGCTGCCATGTTTATGCCACTCTAGACACACTTGATTCCCTTATGGAGTCATATCAATACATAGGTTTTAAGATTCTTACTAGTCAGATATATTCCTCTGCGGGAAATATGGGGTTTTGAGTCTCTTTCACTGAGGAAGGTGTAGGTCTTGTCTATTCCAAAGTTGGTTTTTGGAACGGTCCCTGTGCTTATATCAAACTCTGGTTTTATGCATCACCCGACCTCTCCATCCCCTTTATGCAGGCATAAGAGTGTTTTCTAAATGTGAGACTCTGTTCTCTTTCCTAACTCAGTTCACGTGTAGGCATGTTTATAGGATCTTCCTAAGTGATATCTTATGATAAGTTTCTTTTTCTGTGTGACTTATTTCACTTAGAATCATCGTACCTGAATCCACTCACTTTGCTGCTACTGGTCTTATGACATTGATTTCATGGCTGAGGGATATTCCATCATACGTAAGTACCACAATGTTTTGAACCATTTTTATATTTCCTGGGATATTTAAGGTGTACCCAAGTTGAGGTTCTTGTAGTCAGTGCAGCCCTAAATTTGGAGGTGGCTCTTTCTTATTGATTTTCAGTTTTCCCAAGGTATATTCCCTAGACTGGAAGTGGCCTTGGCTCTGTAGCTCTGTTGTTTACTTGTTTTAGGGAACACAATGCACTCCTCCAGTGAGGCAGTTGGCAATTTACATCCCGCCCATCAGCATAACAAGGCTCCCAGTTCTCCAGGGCCTGTCTTGCCTTTCTGGTTTTTACACATTTTGTGGATGTCCCTTTTGACCGGTGGGAAGTGATACTTCTTTGTAGTGCAGATTTGCATTGCCCGCTTGCTTGCTTGGCCAAAAAGGGCGTATGCGTTTTCTCCTGAATATATTCAGGAGAAAACGCATACGCCCTTTTTGGCCAAGTGCACCATTGTCCAAGTTGTGCCCATCTTCCTGTGCTTTACAGGCGATTCCAAGGTACCTCTTGAAATCTGTTTCCTGCTATTTTGCCTCACTTTCAAGTCCGCCTCGTTGACTTCCCTCAACAGATTTTTGGACGATAGTTGTCCTTTATCACTCTGCCAGTTTGTGAATTGCTGTGCCCCTGAGCTCCATTTCTCAACTCGTTTTTTTGTGAGCTGAACGCAAGTCCAAAATTTTGGATCATGTCCTATACTGGTTCCCGGTGGGTGGCTGAGACTTTGGTTAATTCTTCTTACTGCCGGGAAATTAGAGTGACATGTGCCCGTCCAAATGCCTAACAGCTACTCTCTCATGGGTTCTCCCTCGTCCCTTCCATCCTCTGCCAAATTGGGAACCTGTGCAAACCAGGAGGTTAAAGGGCCTGTCTCTCCAAGTTGGGAGATTGATAGTAGGGCAGTTGGAAAGTCAAACTGGAGCACCAGGAGAGGGACTATTCGTTGAGTTTTAGAAACCTTTCGTATTCACAGTGTGTCCATTCTCTAGGTTTCCTGTACATGTTATAGCTGTAGTAATATTCCCTTGAACCTGGAGAGTTGGGACCCATGGAATGGGGGCCATGCATTATTGCTTGAAAGGGTCTGCATTTGCTCACCCAATCTCACCAATCCTCTCAGTCCCAAGTGTCCAGCCTTATGCCACATGCAGCTGTCATTGTAGATAGGGTCTTTCCAGGTTTCCTCAGACACCCTGAAGGAATTGTAAAGAATTTCCCTGTTTTTTGGTTTTGCTTTTGAAATTCCTTTTTATAGTGGGTTTGAGCTGATTCTCGCTGCCATGTTTATGCCACTCTAGACACACTTGAATCCCTTATGGAGTCATATCAATACATAGGTTTTAAGATTCTTACTAGTCAGATATATTCCTCTGCGGGAAATATGGGGTTTTGAGTCTCTTTCACTGAGGAAGGTGGAGGTCTTGTCTATTCCAAAGTTGGTTTTTGGAACGGTCCCTGTGCTTATATCAAACTCTGGTTTTATGCATCACCCCACCTCTCCATGCCCTTTATGCAGGCATAAGAGTGTTTTCTAAATGTGAGACTCTGTTCTCTTTCCTAACTCAGTTCACGTGTAGCCATGTTTACAGGATCTTCATAAGTGATATCTTATGATAAGTTCCTTTCTCTGTGTGACTTATTTCACTTAGAATCATCGTACCTGAATCCACTCACTTTGCTGCTACTGGTCTTATGACATTGATTTCATGGCTGAGGGATATTCCATCGTACGTAAGTACCACAATGTTTTGAACCATTTTTATGTTTCCTGGGATATTTAAGGTGTACCCAAGTTGAGGTTCTTGTAGCCAGTGCAGCCCTAAATTTGGAGGTGGCTGTTTCTTATTGATTTTCAGTTTTCCCAAGGTATATTCCCTAGACTGGAAGTGGCCTTGGCTCTGTAGCTCTGTTGTTTACTTGTTTTAGGGAACACAATGCACTCCTCCAGTGAGGCAGTTGGCAATTGACATCCAGCCCATCAGCATAACAAGGCTCCCTGTTCTCCAGGGCCTGTCTTGCCTTTCTGGTTTTTACACATTTTGTGGATGTCCCTTTTGACCGGTGGGAAATGATACTTCTTTGTAGTGCAGATTTGCATTACCCGCTTGCTTGCTTGGCCAAAAAGGGCGTATGCGTTTTCTCCTGAATATATTCAGGAGAAAACGCATACGCCCTTTTTGGCCAAGTGCATCATTGTCCAAGTTGTGCCCCTCTTCCTGTGCTTTACAGGCGATTCCAACGTACCTCTTGAAATCGGTTTCCTGCTATTTTGCCTCGCTTTCAAGTCCGCCTCGTTGACTTCCCTCAACAGATTTTTGGACGATAGTTGTCCTTTATCACTCTGCCAGTTTGTGAATTGCTGTGCCCCTGAGCTCCATTTCTCAACTCGTTTTTTGTGAGCTGAACGCAAGTCCAAAATTTTGGATCATGTCCTATACTGGTTCCCGGTGGGTGGCTGAGACTTTGGTTAATTCTTCTTCCTGCCGGGAAATTAGAGTGACATGTGCCCGTCCAAATGCCTAACAGCTACTCTCTCATGGGTTCTCCCTCGTCCCTTCCATCCTCTGCCAAATTGGGAACCTGTGCAAACCAGGAGGTTAAAGGGCCTGTCTCTCCAAGTTGGGAGATTGATAGTAAGGCAGTTGGAAAGTCAAACTGGAGCACCAGGAGAGGGACTATTAGTTGAGTTTTAGAAACCTTTCGTATTCACAGTGTGTCCATTCTCTAGGTTTCCTGTACATGTTATAGCTGTAGTAATATTCCCTTGAACCTGGAGAGTTGGGACCCATGGAATGGGGGCCATGCATTATTGCTTGAAAGGGTCTGCATTTGCTCACCCAATCTCACCAATCCTCTCAGTCCCAAGTGTCCAGCCTTATGCCACATCCAGCTGTCATTGTAGATAGGGTCTTTCCTGGTTTCCTCAGACACCCTGAAGGAATTGTAAAGAATTTCCCTGTTTTTTGGTTTTGCTTTTGAAATTCCTTTTTATAGTGGGTTTGAGCTGATACTCGCTGCCATGTTTATGCCACTCTAGACACACATGATTCCCTTATGGAGACATATCAATACATAGGTTTTAAGATTCTTACTAGTCAGATATATTCCTCTGTGGGAAATATGGGGTTTTGAGTCTCTTTCACTGAGGAAGGTGTCGGTCTTGTCAGTTCCAAAGTTGGTTTTTGAAACGGTCCCTGTGCTTATATCAAACTCTGGTTTTATGCATCACCCCACCTCTCCTCCCCTTTATGCAGGCATAAGAGTGTTTTCTAAATGTGAGACTCTGTTCTCTTTCCTAACTCAGTTCACGTGTAGCCATGTTTACAGGATCTTCATAAGTGATATCTTATGATAAGTTTCTTTTTCTGTGTGACTTATTTCACTTAGAATCACCGTACCTGAATCCACTCACTTTGCTGCTACTGGTCTTATGACATTGATTTCATGGCTGAGGGATATTCCATCGTACGTAAGTACCACAATGTTTTGAACCATTTTTATATTTCCTGGGATATTTAAGGTGTACCCAAGTTGAGGTTCTTGTAGTCAGTGCAGCCCTAAATTTGGAGGTGGCTCTTTCTTATTGATTTTCAGTTTTCCCAAGGTATATTCCCTGGACTGGAAGTGGCCTTGGCTCTGTAGCTCTGTTGTTTACTTGTTTTAGGGAACACAATGCACTCCTCCAGTGAGGCAGTTGGCAATTTACATCCCACCCATCAGCATAACAAGGCTCCCAGTTCCTCAGGGCCTGTCTTGCCTTTCTGGTTTTTACACATTTTGTGGATGTCCCTTTTGACCGGTGGGAAATGATACTTCTTTGTAGTGCAGATTTGCATTGCCCGCTTGCTTGCTTGGCCAAAAAGGGCGTATGCGTTTTCTCCTGAATATATTCAGGAGAAAACGCATACGCCCTTTTTGGCCAAGTGCACCATTGTCCAAGTTGTGCCTCTCTTCCTGTGCTTTACAGGCGATTCCAACGTACCTCTTGAAATCTGTTTCCTGCTATTTTGCCTCGCTTTCAATTCCGCCTCGTTGACTTCCCTCAACAGATTTTTGGACGATAGTTGTCCTTTATCACTCTGCCAGTTTGTGAATTGCTGTGCCCCTGAGCTCCATTTCTCAACTCGTTTTTTGTGAGCTGAACGCAAGTCCAAAATTTTGGATCATGTCCTATACTGGTTCCCGGTGGGTGGCTGAGACTTTGGTTAATTCTTCTTCCTGCCGGGAAATTAGAGTGACATGTGCCCGTCCAAATGCCTAACAGCTACTCTCTCATGGGTTCTCCCTCGTCCCTTCCATCCTCTGCCAAATTGGGAACCTGTGCAAACCAGGAGGTTAAAGGGCCTGTCTCTCTAAGTTGGGAGATTGATAGTAAGGCAGTTGGAAAGTCAAACTGGAGCCCCAGGAGAGGGACTATTCGTTGAGTTTTAGAAACCTTTCGTATTCACAGTGTGTCCATTCTCTAGGTTTCCTGTACATGTTATAGCTGTAGTAATATTCCCTTGAACCTGGAGAGTTGGGACCCATGGAATGGGGGCCATGCATTATTGCTTGAAAGGGTCTGCATTTGCTCACCCAATCTCACCAATCCTCTCAGTCCCAAGTGTCCAGCCTTATGCCACATCCAGCTGTCATTGTAGATAGGGTCTTTCCAGGTTTCCTCAGACACCCTGAAGGAATTGTAAAGAATTTCCCTGTTTTTTGGTTTTGCTTTTGAAATTCCTTTTTATAGTGGGTTTGAGCTGATTCTCGCTGCCATGTTTATGCCACTCTAGACACACTTGATTCCCTTATGGAGACATATCAATACATAGGTTTTAAGATTCTTACTAGTCAGATATATTCCTCTGTGGGAAATATGGGGTTTTGAGTCTCTTTCACTGAGGAAGGTGTAGGTCTTGTCTATACCAAAGTTGGTTTTTGAAACGGTCCCTGTGCTTATATCAAACTCTGGTTTTATGCATCACCCCACCTCTCCTTCCCCTTTATGCAGGCATAAGAGTGTTTTCTAAATGTGAGACTCTGTTCTCTTTCCTAACTCAGTTCACGTGTAGCCATGTTTACAGGATATTCATAAGTGATATCTTATGATAAGTTTCTTTTTCTGTGTGACTTATTTCACTTAGAATCATCGTACCTGAATCCACTCACTTTGCTGCTACTGGTCTTATGACATTGATTTCATGGCTGAGGGATATTCCATCGTACGTAAGTACCACAATGTTTTGAACCATTTTTATATTTCCTGGGATATTTAAGGTGTACCCAAGTTGAGGTTCTTGTAGTCAGTGCAGCCATAAATTTGGAGGTGGCTCTTTCTTATTGATTTTCAGTTTTCCCAAGGTATATTCCCTAGACTGGAAGTGGCCTTGGCTCTGTAGCTCTGTTGTTTACTTGTTTTAGGGAACACAATGCACTCCTCCAGTGAGGCAGTTGGCAATTTACATCCCGCCCATCAGCATAACAAGGCTCCCAGTTCTCCAGGGCCTGTCTTGCCTTTCTGGTTTTTACACATTTTGTGGATGTCCCTTTTGACCGGTGGGAAGTGATACTTCTTTGTAGTGCAGATTTTCATTGCCCGCTTGCTTGCTTGGCCAAAAAGGGCGTATGCGTTTTCTCCTGAATATATTCAGGAGAAAACGCATACGCCCTTTTTGGCCAAGTGCACCATTGTCCAAGTTGTGCCCCTCTTCCTGTGCTTTACAGGCGATTCCAAGGTACCTCTTGAAATCTGTTTCCTGCTATTTTGCCTCGCTTTCAAGTCCGCCTCGTTGACTTCCCTCAACAGATTTTTGGACGATAGTTGTCCTTTATCACTCTGCCAGTTTGTGAATTGCTGTGCCCCTGAGCTCCATTTCTCAACTCGTTTTTTGTGAGCTGAACGCAAGTCCAAAATTTTGGATCATGTCCTATACTGGTTCCCGGTGGGTGGCTGAGACTTTGGTTAATTCTTCTTCCTGCCGGGAAATTAGAGTGACATGTGCCCGTCCAAATGCCTAACAGCTACTCTCTCATGGGTTCTCTCTCGTCCCTTCCATCCTCTGCCAAATTGGGAACCTGTGCAAACCAGGAGGTTAAAGGGCCTGTCTCTCCAAGTTGGGAGATTGATAGTAAGGCAGTTGGAAAGTCAAACTGGAGCACCAGGAGAGGGACTATTCGTTGAGTTTTAGAAACCTTTCGTATTCACAGTGTGTCCATTCTCTAGGTTTCCTGTACATGTTATAGCTGTAGTAATATTCCCTTGAACATGGAGAGTTGGGACCCATGGAATGGGGGCCATGCATTATTGCTTGAAAGGGTCTGCATTCGCTCACCCAATCTCACCAATCCTCTCAGTCCCAAGTGTCCAGCCTTATGCCACATCCAGCTGTCATTGTAGATAGGGTCTTTCCAGGTTTCCTCAGACACCCTGAAGGAATTGTAAAGAATTTCCCTGTTTTTTGGTTTTGCTTTTGAAATTCCTTTTTATAGTGGGTTTGAGCTGATTCTCGCTGCCATGTTTATGCCACTCTAGACACACTTGATTCCCTTATGGAGTCATATCAATACATAGGTTTTAAGATTCTTACTAGTCAGATATATTCCTCTGTGGGAAATATGGGGTTTTGAGTCTCTTTCACTGAGGAAGGTGTCGGTCTTGTCAATTCCAAAGTTGGTTTTTGAAACGGTCCCTGTGCTTATATCAAACTCTGGTTTTATGCATCACCCCACCTCTCCTTCCCCTTTATGCAGGCATAAGAGTGTTTTCTAAATGTGAGACTCTGTTCTCTTTCCTAACTCAGTTCACGTGTAGCCATGTTTACAGGATCTTCATAAGTGATATCTTATGATAAGTTTCTTTTTCTGTGTGACTTATTTCACTTAGAATCACCGTACCTGAATCCACTCACTTTGCTGCTACTGGTCTTATGACATTGATTTCATGGCTGAGGGATATTCCATCGTACGTAAGTACCACAATGTTTTGAACCATTTTTATATTTCCTGGGATATTTAAGGTGTACCCAAGTTGAGGTTCTTGTAGTCAGTGCAGCCCTAAATTTGGAGGTGGCTCTTTCTTATTGATTTTCAGTTTTCCCAAGGTATATTCCCTAGACTGGAAGTGGCCTTGGCTCTGTAGCTCTGTTGTTTACTTGTTTTAGGGAACACAATGCACTCCTCCAGTGAGGCAGTTGGCAATTTACATCCCACCCATCAGCATAACAAGGCTCCCAGTTCCTCAGGGCCTGTCTTGCCTTTCTGGTTTTTACACATTTTGTGGATGTCCCTTTTGACCGGTGGGAAATGATACTTCTTTGTAGTGCAGATTTGCATTGCCCGCTTGCTTGCTTGGCCAAAAAGGGCGTATGCGTTTTCTCCTGAATATATTCAGGAGAAAACGCATACGCCCTTTTTGGCCAAGTGCACCATTGTCCAAGTTGTGCCTCTCTTCCTGTGCTTTACAGGCGATTCCAACGTACCTCTTGAAATCTGTTTCCTGCTATTTTGCCTCGCTTTCAATTCCGCCTCGTTGACTTCCCTCAACAGATTTTTGGACGATAGTTGTCCTTTATCACTCTGCCAGTTTGTGAATTGCTGTGCCCCTGAGCTCCATTTCTCAACTCGTTTTTTGTGAGCTGAACGCAAGTCCAAAATTTTGGATCATGTCCTATACTGGTTCCCGGTGGGTGGCTGAGACTTTGGTTAATTCTTCTTCCTGCCGGGAAATTAGAGTGACATGTGCCCGTCCAAATGCCTAACAGCTACTCTCTCATGGGTTCTCCCTCGTCCCTTCCATCCTCTGCCAAATTGGGAACCTGTGCAAACCAGGAGGTTAAAGGGCCTGTCTCTCTAAGTTGGGAGATTGATAGTAAGGCAGTTGGAAAGTCAAACTGGAGCCCCAGGAGAGGGACTATTCGTTGAGTTTTAGAAACCTTTCGTATTCACAGTGTGTCCATTCTCTAGGTTTCCTGTACATGTTATAGCTGTAGTAATATTCCCTTGAACCTGGAGAGTTGGGACCCATGGAATGGGGGCCATGCATTATTGCTTGAAAGGGTCTGCATTTGCTCACCCAATCTCACCAATCCTCTCAGTCCCAAGTGTCCAGCCTTATGCCACATCCAGCTGTCATTGTAGATAGGGTCTTTCCAGGTTTCCTCAGACACCCTGAAGGAATTGTAAAGAATTTCCCTGTTTTTTGGTTTTGCTTTTGAAATTCCTTTTTATAGTGGGTTTGAGCTGATTCTCGCTGCCATGTTTATGCCACTCTAGACACACTTGATTCCCTTATGGAGACATATCAATACATAGGTTTTAAGATTCTTACTAGTCAGATATATTCCTCTGTGGGAAATATGGGGTTTTGAGTCTCTTTCACTGAGGAAGGTGTAGGTCTTGTCTATACCAAAGTTGGTTTTTGAAACGGTCCCTGTGCTTATATCAAACTCTGGTTTTATGCATCACCCCACCTCTCCTTCCCCTTTATGCAGGCATAAGAGTGTTTTCTAAATGTGAGACTCTGTTCTCTTTCCTAACTCAGTTCACGTGTAGCCATGTTTACAGGATATTCATAAGTGATATCTTATGATAAGTTTCTTTTTCTGTGTGACTTATTTCACTTAGAATCATCGTACCTGAATCCACTCACTTTGCTGCTACTGGTCTTATGACATTGATTTCATGGCTGAGGGATATTCCATCGTACGTAAGTACCACAATGTTTTGAACCATTTTTATATTTCCTGGGATATTTAAGGTGTACCCAAGTTGAGGTTCTTGTAGTCAGTGCAGCCATAAATTTGGAGGTGGCTCTTTCTTATTGATTTTCAGTTTTCCCAAGGTATATTCCCTAGACTGGAAGTGGCCTTGGCTCTGTAGCTCTGTTGTTTACTTGTTTTAGGGAACACAATGCACTCCTCCAGTGAGGCAGTTGGCAATTTACATCCCGCCCATCAGCATAACAAGGCTCCCAGTTCCTCAGGGCCTGTCTTGCCTTTCTGGTTTTTACACATTTTGTGGATGTCCCTTTTGACCGGTGGGAAATGATACTTCTTTGTAGTGCAGATTTGCATTGCCCGCTTGCTTGCTTGGCCAAAAAGGGCGTATGCGTTTTCTCCTGAATATATTCAGGAGAAAACGCATACGCCCTTTTTGGCCAAGTGCACCATTGTCCAAGTTGTGCCCCTCTTCCTGTGCTTTACAGGCGATTCCAAGGTACCTCTTGAAATCTGTTTCCTGCTATTTTGCCTCGCTTTCAAGTCCGCCTCGTTGACTTCCCTCAACAGATTTTTGGACGATTGTTGTCCTTTATCACTCTGCCAGTTTGTGAATTGCTGTGCCCCTGAGCTCCATTTCTCAACTCGTTTTTTGTGAGCTGAACGCAAGTCCAAAATTTTGGATCATGTCCTATACTGGTTCCCGGTGGGTGGCTGAGACTTTGGTTAATTCTTCTTCCTGCCGGGAAATTAGAGTGACATGTGCCCGTCCAAATGCCTAACAGCTACTCTCTCATGGGTTCTCCCTCGTCCCTTCCATCCTCTGCCAAATTGGGAACCTGTGCAAACCAGGAGGTTAAAGGGCCTGTCTCTCCAAGTTGGGAGATTGATAGTAAGGCAGTTGGAAAGTCAAACTGGAGCACCAGGAGAGGGACTATTCGTTGAGTTTTAGAAACCTTTCGTATTCACAGTGTGTCTATTCTCTAGGTTTCCTGTACATGTTATAGCTGTAGTAATATTCCCTTGAACCTGGAGAGTTGGGACCCATGGAATGGGGGCCATGCATTATTGCTTGAAAGGGTCTGCATTTGCTCACCCAATCTCACCAATCCTCTCAGTCCCAAGTGTCCAGCCTTATGCCACATCCAGCTGTCATTGTAGATAGGGTCTTTCCAGGTTTCCTCAGACACCCTGAAGGAATTGTAAAGAATTTCCCTGTTTTTTGGTTTTGCTTTTGAAATTCCTTTTTATAGTGGGTTTGAGCTGATTCTCGCTGCCATGTTTATGCCACTCTAGACACACTTGATTCCCTTATGGAGTCATATCAATACATAGGTTTTAAGATTCTTACTAGTCAGATATATTCCTCTGCGGGAAATATGGGGTTTTGAGTCTCTTTCACTGAGGAAGGTGTAGGTCTTGTCTATTGCAAAGTTGGTTTTTGGAACGGTCCCTGTGCTTATATCAAACTCTGGTTTTATGCATCACCCCACCTCTCCTTCCCCTTTATGCAGGCATAAGAGTGTTTTCTAAATGTGAGACTCTGTTCTCTTTCCTAACTCAGTTCATGTGTAGCCATGTTTACAGGATCTTCATAAGTGATATCTTATGATAAGTTTCTTTTTCTGTGTGACTTATTTCACTTAGAATCATCGTACCTGAATCCACTCACTTTGCTGCTACTGGTCTTATGACATTGATTTCATGGCTGAGGGATATTCCATCGTACGTAAGTACCACAATGTTTTGAACCATTTTTATATTTCCTGGGATATTTAAGGTGTACCCAAGTTGAGGTTCTTGTAGCCAGTGCAGCCCTAAATTTGGAGGTGGCTCTTTCTTATTGATTTTCAGTTTTCCCCAGGTATATTCCCTAGACTGGAAGTGGTCTTGGCTCTGTAGCTCTGTTGTTTACTTGTTTTAGGGAACACAATGCACTCCTCCAGTGAGGCAGTTGGCAATTTACATCCCGCCCATCAGCATAACAAGGCTCCCTGTTCTCCAGGGCCTGTCTTGCCTTTCTGGTTTTTACACATTTTGTGGATGTCCCTTTTGACCGGTGGGAAGTGATACTTCTTTGTAGTGCAGATTTGCATTGCCCGCTTGCTTGCTTGGCCAAAAAGGGCGTATGCGTTTTCTCCTGAATATATTCAGGAGAAAACGCATACGCCCTTTTTGGCCAAGTGCACCATTGTCCAAGTTGTGCCCCTCTTCCTGTGCTTTACAGGCGATTCCAACGTACCTCTTGAAATCTGTTTCCTGCTATTTTGCCTCGCTTTCATGTCCGCCTCGTTGACTTCCCTCAACAGGTTTTTGGATGATAGTTGTCCTTTATCACTCTGCCAGTTTGTGAATTGCTGTGCCCCTGAGCTCCATTTCTCAACTCGTTTTTTGTGAGCTGAACACAAGTCCAAAATTTTGGATCATGTCCTATACTGGTTCCCGGTGGGTGGCTGAGACTTTGGTTAATTCTTCTTCCTGCCGGGAAATTAGAGTGACATGTGCCCGTCCAAATGCCTAACAGCTACTCTCTCATGGGTTCTCCCTCGTCCCTTCCATCCTCTGCCAAATTGGGAACCTGTGCAAACCAGGAGGTTAAAGGGCCTGTCTCTCCAAGTTGGGAGATTGATAGTAAGGCAGTTGGAAAGTCAAACTGGAGCACCAGGAGAGGGACTATTCATTGAGCTTTAGAAACCTTTCGTATTCACAGTATGTCCATTCTCTAGGTTTCCTGTACATGTTATAGCTGTAGTAATATTCCCTTGAACCTGGAGAGTTGGGACCCATGGAATGGGGGCCATGCATTATTGCTTGAAAGGGTCTGCATTTGCTCACCCAATCTCACCAATCCTCTCAGTCCCAAGTGTCCAGCCTTATGCCACATCCAGCTGTCATTGTAGATAGGGTCTTTCCAGGTTTCCTCAGACACCCTGAAGGAATTGTAAAGAATTTCCCTGTTTTTTGGTTTTGCTTTTGAAATTCCTTTTTATAGTGGGTTTGAGCTGATTCTCGCTGCCATGTTTATGCCACTCTAGACACACTTGATTCCCTTATGGAGACATATCAATACATAGGTTTTAAGATTCTTACTAGTCAGATATATTCCTCTGTGGGAAATATGGGGTTTTGAGTCTCTTTCACTGAGGAAGGTGTAGGTCTTGTCTATACCAAAGTTGGTTTTTGAAACGGTCCCTGTGCTTATATCAAACTCTGGTTTTATGCATCACCCCACCTCTCCTTCCCCTTTATGCAGGCATAAGAGTGTTTTCTAAATGTGAGACTCTGTTCTCTTTCCTAACTCAGTTCACGTGTAGCCATGTTTACAGGATCTTCATAAGTGATATCTTATGATAAGTTTCTTTTTCTGTGTGACTTATTTCACTTAGAATCATCGTACCTGAATCCACTCACTTTGCTGCTACTGGTCTTATGACATTGATTTCATGGCTGAGGGATATTCCATTGTACGTAAGTACCACAATGTTTTGAACCATTTTTATATTTCCTGGGATATTTAAGGTGTACCCAAGTTGAGGTTCTTGTAGTCAGTGCAGCCATAAATTTGGAGGTGGCTCTTTCTTATTGATTTTCAGTTTTCCCAAGGTATATTCCCTAGACTGGAAGTGGCCTTGGCTCTGTAGCTCTGTTGTTTACTTGTTTTAGGGAACACAATGCACTCCTCCAGTGAGGCAGTTGGCAATTTACATCCCGCCCATCAGCATAACAAGGCTCCCAGTTCTCCAGGGCCTGTCTTGCCTTTCTGGTTTTTACACATTTTGTGGATGTCCCTTTTGACCGGTGGGAAGTGATACTTCTTTGTAGTGCAGATTTGCATTGCCCGCTTGCTTGCTTGGCCAAAAAGGGCGTATGCGTTTTCTCCTGAATATATTCAGGAGAAAACGCATACGCCCTTTTTGGCCAAGTGCACCATTGTCCAAGTTGTGCCCCTCTTCCTGTGCTTTACAGGCGATTCCAAGGTACCTCTTGAAATCTGTTTCCTGCTATTTTGCCTCGCTTTCAAGTCCGCCTCGTTGACTTCCCTCAACAGATTTTTGGACGATAGTTGTCCTTTATCACTCTGCCAGTTTGTGAATTGCTGTGCCCCTGAGCTCCATTTCTCAACTCGTTTTTTGTGAGCTGAATGCAAGTCCAAAATTTTGGATCATGTCCTATACTGGTTCCCGGTGGGTGGCTGAGACTTTGGTTAATTCTTCTTCCTGCCGGGAAATTAGAGTGACATGTGCCCGTCCAAATGCCTAACAGCTACTCTCTCATGGGTTCTCTCTCGTCCCTTCCATCCTCTGCCAAATTGGGAACCTGTGCAAACCAGGAGGTTAAAGGGCCTGTCTCTCCAAGTTGGGAGATTGATAGTAAGGCAGTTGGAAAGTCAAACTGGAGCCCCAGGAGAGGGACTATTCGTTGAGTTTTAGAAACCTTTCGTATTCACAGTGTGTCCATTCTCTAGGTTTCCTGTACATGTTATAGCTGTAGTAATATTCCCTTGAACATGGAGAGTTGGGACCCATGGAATGGGGGCCATGCATTATTGCTTGAAAGGGTCTGCATTCGCTCACCCAATCTCACCAATCCTCTCAGTCCCAAGTGTCCAGCCTTATGCCACATCCAGCTGTCATTGTAGATAGGGTCTTTCCAGGTTTCCTCAGACACCCTGAAGGAATTGTAAAGAATTTCCCTGTTTTTTGGTTTTGCTTTTGAAATTCCTTTTTATAGTGGGTTTGAGCTGATTCTCGCTGCCATGTTTATGCCACTCTAGACACACTTGATTCCCTTATGGAGTCATATCAATACATAGGTTTTAAGATTCTTACTAGTCAGATATATTCCTCTGTGGGAAATATGGGGTTTTGAGTCTCTTTCACTGAGGAAGGTGTCGGTCTTGTCAATTCCAAAGTTGGTTTTTGAAACGGTCCCTGTGCTTATATCAAACTCTGGTTTTATGCATCACCCCACCTCTCCTTCCCCTTTATGCAGGCATAAGAGTGTTTTCTAAATGTGAGACTCTGTTCTCTTTCCTAACTCAGTTCACGTGTAGCCATGTTTACAGGATCTTCATAAGTGATATCTTATGATAAGTTTCTTTTTCTGTGTGACTTATTTCACTTAGAATCATCGTACCTGAATCCACTCACTTTGTTGCTACTGGTCTTATGACATTGATTTCATGGCTGAGGGATATTCCATCGTACGTAAGTACCACAATGTTTTGAACCATTTTTATATTTCCTGGGATATTTAAGGTGTACCCAAGTTGAGGTTCTTGTAGTCAGTGCAGCCCTAAATTTGGAGGTGGCTCTTTCTTATTGATTTTCAGTTTTCCCAAGGTATATTCCCTAGACTGGAAGTGGCCTTGGCTCTGTAGCTCTGTTGTTTACTTGTTTTAGGGAACACAATGCACTCCTCCAGTGAGGCAGTTGGCAATTTACATCCCACCCATCAGCATAACAAGGCTCCCAGTTCCTCAGGGCCTGTCTTGCCTTTCTGGTTTTTACACATTTTGTGGATGTCCCTTTTGACCGGTGGGAAATGATACTTCTTTGTAGTGCAGATTTGCATTGCCCGCTTGCTTGCTTGGCCAAAAAGGGCGTATGCGTTTTCTCCTGAATATATTCAGGAGAAAACGCATACGCGCTTTTTGGCCAAGTGCACCATTGTCCAAGTTGTGCCCCTCTTCCTGTGCTTTACAGGCGATTCCAAGGTACCTCTTGAAATCTGTTTCCTACTATTTTGCCTCGCTTTCAAGTCCGCCTCGTTGACTTCCCTCAACAGATTTTTGGACGATAGTTGTCCTTAATCACTCTGCCAGTTTGTGAATTGCTGTGCCCCTGAGCTCCATTTCTCAACTCGTTTTTTGTGAGCTGAACGCAAGTCCAAAATTTTGGATCATGTCCTATACTGGTTCCCGGTGGGTGGCTGAGACTTTGGTTAATTCTTCTTCCTGCCGGGAAATTAGAGTGACATGTGCCCGTCCAAATGCCTAACAGCTACTCTCTCATGGGTTCTCCCTCGTCCCTTCCATCCTCTGCCAAATTGGGAACCTGTGCAAACCAGGAGGTTAAAGGGCCTGTCTCTCCAAGTTGGGAGATTGATAGTAAGGCAGTTGGAAAGTCAAACTGGAGCACCAGGAGAGGGACTATTCGTTGAGTTTTAGAAACCTTTCGTATTCACAGTGTGTCCATTCTCTAGGTTTCCTGTACATGTTATAGCTGTAGTAATATTCCCTTGAACCTGGAGAGTTGGGACCCATGGAATGGGGGCCATGCATTATTGCTTGAAAGGGTCTGCATTTGCTCACCCAATCTCACCAATCCTCTCAGTCCCAAGTGTCCAGCCTTATGCCACATCCAGCTGTCATTGTAGATAGGGTCTTTCCAGGTTTCCTCAGACACCCTGAAGGAATTGTAAAGAATTTCCCTGTTTTTTGGTTTTGCTTTTGAAATTCCTATTTATAGTGGATTTCAGCTGATTCTCGCTGCCATGTTTATGCCACTCTAGACACACTTGATTCCCTTATGGAGACATATCAATACATAGGTTTTAAGATTCTTACTAGTCAGATATATTCCTCTGTGGGAAATATGGGGTTTTGAGTCTCTTTCACTGAGGAAGGTGTAGGTCTTGTCTATACCAAAGTTGGTTTTTGAAACGGTCCCTGTGCTTATACCAAACTCTGGTTTTATGCATCACCCCACCTCTCCTTCCCCTTTATGCAGGCATAAGAGTGTTTTCTAAATGTGAGACTCTGTTCTCTTTCCTAACTCAGTTCACGTGTAGCCATGTTTACAGGATCTTCATAAGTGATATCTTATGATAAGTTTCTTTTTCTGTGTGACTTATTTCACTTAGAATCATCGTACCTGAATCCACTCACTTTGCTGCTACTGGTCTTATGACATTGATTTCATGGCTGAGGGATATTCCATCGTACGTAAGTACCACAATGTTTTGAACCATTTTTATATTTCCTGGGATATTTAAGGTGTACCCAAGTTGAGGTTCTTGTAGTCAGTGCAGCCCTAAATTTGGAGGTGGATCTTTCTTATTGATTTTCAGTTTTCCCAAGGTATATTCCCTAGACTGGAAGTGGCCTTGGCTCTGTAGCTCTGTTGTTTACTTGTTTTAGGGAACACAATGCACTCCTCCAGTGAGGCAGTTGGCAATTTACATCCCGCCCATCAGCATAACAAGGCTCCCAGTTCTCCAGGGCCTGTCTTGCCTTTCTGGTTTTTACACATTTTGTGGATGTCCCTTTTGACCGGTGGGAAGTGATACTTCTTTGTAGTGCAGATTTGCATTGCCCGCTTGCTTGCTTGGCCAAAAAGGGCGTATGCGTTTTCTCCTGAATATATTCAGGAGAAAACGCATACGCCCTTTTTGGCCAAGTGCACCATTGTCCAAGTTGTGCCCCTCTTCCTGTGCTTTACAGGCGATTCCAAGGTACCTCTTGAAATCTGTTTCCTGCTATTTTGCCTCACTTTCAAGTCCGCCTCGTTGACTTCCCTCAACAGATATTTGGACGATAGTTGTCCTTTATCACTCTGCCAGTTTGTGAATTGCTGTGCCCCTGAGCTCCATTTCTCAACTCGTTTTTTGTGAGCTGAACGCAAGTCCAAAATTTTGGATCATGTCCTATACTGGTTCCCGGTGGGTGGCTGAGACTTTGGTTAATTCTTCTTCCTGCCGGGAAATTAGAGTGACATGTGCCCGTCCAAATGCCTAACAGCTACTCTCTCATGGGTTCTCTCTCGTCCCTTCCATCCTCTGCAAAATTGGGAACCTGTGCAAACCAGGAGGTTAAAGGGCCTGTCTCTCCAAGTTGGGAGATTGATAGTAAGGCAGTTGGAAAGTCAAACTGGAGCACCAGGAGAGGGACTATTCGTTGAGTTTTAGAAACCTTTCGTATTCACAGTGTGTCCATTCTCTAGGTTTCCTGTACATGTTATAGCTGTAGTAATATTCCCTTGAACATGGAGAGTTGGGACCCATGGAATTGGGGCCATGCATTATTGCTTGAAAGGGTCTGCATTTGCTCACCCAATCTTACCAATCCTCTCAGTCCCAAGTGTCCAGCCTTATGCCACATCCAGCTGTCATTGTAGATAGGGTCTTTCCAGGTTTCCTCAGACACCCTGAAGGAATTGTAAAGAATTTCCCTGTTTTTTGGTTTTGCTTTTGAAATTCCTTTTTATAGTGGGTTTGAGCTGATTCTCGCTGCCATGTTTATGCCACTCTAGACACACTTGATTCCCTTATGGAGTCATATCAATACATAGGTTTTAAGATTCTTACTAGTCAGATATATTCCTCTGTGGGAAATATGGGGTTTTGAGTCTCTTTCAATGAGGAAGGTGTCGGTCTTGTCAATTCCAAAGTTGGTTTTTGAAACGGTCCCTGTGCTTATATCAAACTCTGGTTTTATGCATCACCCCACCTCTCCTTCCCCTTTATGCGGGCATAAGAGTGTTTTCTAAATGTGAGACTCTGTTCTCTTTCCTAACTCAGTTCACGTGTATCCATGTTTACAGGATCTTCATAAGTGATATCTTATGATAAGTTTCTTTTTCTGTGTGACTTATTTCACTTAGAATCATCGTACCTGAATCCACTCACTTTGTTGCTACTGGTCTTATGACATTGATTTCATGGCTGAGGGATATTCCATCGTACGTAAGTACCACAATGTTTTGAACCATTTTTATATTTCCTGGGATATTTAAGGTGTACCCAAGTTGAGGTTCTTGTAGTCAGTGCAGCCCTAAATTTGGAGGTGGCTCTTTCTTATTGATTTTCAGTTTTCCCAAGGTATATTCCCTAGACTGGAAGTGGCCTTGGCTCTGTAGCTCTGTTGTTTACTTGTTTTAGGGAACACAATGCACTCATCCAGTGAGGCAGTTGGCAATTTACATCCCACCCATCAGCATAACAAGGCTCCCAGTTCCTCAGGACCTGTCTTGCCTTTCTGGTTTTTACACATTTTGTGGATGTCCCTTTTGACCGGTGGGAAATGATACTTCTTTGTAGTGCAGATTTGCATTGCCCGCTTGCTTGCTTGGCCAAAAAGGGCGTATGCATTTTCTCCTGAATATATTCAGGAGAAAACGCATACGCCCTTTTTGGCCAAGTGCACCATTGTCCAAGTTGTTCCCCTCTTCCTGTGCTTTACAGGCGATTCCAACGTACCTCTTGAAATCTGTTTCCTGCTATTTTGCCTCGCTTTCAAGTCCGCCTCGTTGACTTCCCTCAACAGATTTTTGGACGATAGTTGTCCTTTATCACTCTGCCAGTTTGTGAATTGCTGTGCCCCTGAGCTCCATTTCTCAACTCGTTTTTTGTGAGCTGAACGCAAGTCCAAAATTTTGGATCATGTCCTATACTGGTTCCCGGTGGGTGGCTGAGACTTTGGTTAATTCTTCTTCCTGCCGGGAAATTAGAGTGACATGTGCCCGTCCAAATGCCTAACAGCTACTCTCTCATGGGTTCTCCCTCGTCCCTTCCATCCTCTGCCAAATTGGGAACCTGTGCAAACCAGGAGGTTAAAGGGCCTGTCTCTCCAAGTTGGGAGATTGATAGTAAGGCAGTTGGAAAGTCAAACTGGAGCACCAGGAGAGGGACTATTCGTTGAGTTTTAGAAACCTTTCGTATTCACAGTGTGTCTATTCTCTAGGTTTCCTGTACATGTTATAGCTGTAGTAATATTCCCTTGAACCTGGAGAGTTGGGACCCATGGAATGGGGGCCATGCATTATTGCTTGAAAGGGTCTGCATTTGCTCACCCAATCTCACCAATCCTCTCAGTCCCAAGTGTCCAGCCTTATGCCACATCCAGCTGTCATTGTAGATAGGGTCTTTCCAGGTTTCCTCAGACACCCTGAAGGAATTGTAAAGAATTTCCCTGTTTTTTCGTTTTGCTTTTGAAATTCCTTTTTATAGTGGGTTTGAGCTGATTCTCGCTGCCATGTTTATGCCACTCTAGACACACTTGATTCCCTTATGGAGTCATATCAATACATAGGTTTTAAGATTCTTACTAGTCAGATATATTCCTCTGCGGGAAATATGGTGTTTTGAGTCTCTTTCACTGAGGAAGGTGTAGGTCTTGTCTATTCCAAAGTTGGTTTTTGGAACGGTCCCTGTGCTTATATCAAACTCTGGTTTTATGCATCACCCCACCTCTCCATCCCCTTTATGCAGGCATAAGAGTGTTTTCTAAATGTGAGACTCTGTTCTCTTTCCTAACTCAGTTCACGTGTAGCCATGTTTACAGGATCTTCATAAGTGATATCTTATGATAAGTTTCTTTTTCTGTGTGACTTATTTCACTTAGAATCATCGTACCTGAATCCACTCACTTTGCTGCTACTGGTCTTATGACATTGATTTCATGGCTGAGGGATATTCCATCGTACGTAAGTACCACAATGTTTTGAACCATTTTTATATTTCCTGGGATATTTAAGGTGTACCCAAGTTGAGGTTCTTGTAGTCAGTGCAGCCCTAAATTTGGAGGTGGCTCTTTCTTATTGATTTTCAGTTTTACCAAGGTATATTCCCTAGACTGGAAGTGGCCTTGGCTCTGTAGCTCTGTTGTTTACTTGTTTTAGGGAACACAATGCACTCCTCCAGTGAGGCAGTTGGCAATTTACATCCCGCCCATCAGCATAACAAGGCTCCCAGTTCTCCAGGGCCTGTCTTGCCTTTCTGGTTTTTACACATTTTGTGGATGTCCCTTTTGACCGGTGGGAAGTGATACTTCTTTGTAGTGCAGATTTGCATTGCCCGCTTGCTTGCTTGGCCAAAAAGGGCGTATGCGTTTTCTCCTGAATATATTCAGGAGAAAACGCATACGCCCTTTTTGGCCAAGTGCACCATTGTCCAAGTTGTGCCCCTCTTCCTGTGCTTTACAGGCGATTCCAACGTACCTCTTGAAATCTGTTTCCTGCTATTTTGCCTCGCTTTCAAGTCCGCCTCGTTGACTTCCCTCAACAGATTTTTGGACGATAGTTGTCCTTTATCACTCTGCCAGTTTGTGAATTGCTGTGCCCCTGAGCTCCATTTCTCAACTCGTTTTTTGTGAGCTGAACGCAAGTCCAAAATTTTGGATCATGTCCTATACTGGTTCCCGGTGGGTGGCTGAGACTTTGGTTAATTCTTCTTCCTGCCGGGAAATTAGAGTGACATGTGCCCGTCCAAATGCCTAACAGCTACTCTCTCATGGGTTCTCTCTCGTCCCTTCCATCCTCTGCAAAATTGGGAACCTGTGCAAACCAGGAGGTTAAAGGGCCTGTCTCTCCAAGTTGGGAGATTGATAGTAAGGCAGTTGGAAAGTCAAACTGGAGCACCAGGAGAGGGACTATTCGTTGAGTTTTAGAAACCTTTCGTATTCACAGTGTGTCCATTCTCTAGGTTTCCTGTACATGTTATAGCTGTAGTAATATTCCCTTGAACATGGAGAGTTGGGACCCATGGAATGGGGGCCATGCATTATTGCTTGAAAGGGTCTGCATTTGCTCACCCAATCTCACCAATCCTCTCAGTCCCAAGTGTCCAGCCTTATGCCACATCCAGCTGTCATTGTAGATAGGGTCTTTCCAGGTTTCCTCAGACACCCTGAAGGAATTGTAAAGAATTTCCCTGTTTTTTCGTTTTGCTTTTGAAATTCCTTTTTATAGTGGGTTTGAGCTGATTCTCGCTGCCATGTTTATGCCACTCTAGACACACTTGATTCCCTTATGGAGTCATATCAATACATAGGTTTTAAGATTCTTACTAGTCAGATATATTCCTCTGCGGGAAATATGGGGTTTTGAGTCTCTTTCACTGAGGAAGGTGTAGGTCTTGTCTATTCCAAAGTTGGTTTTTGGAACGGTCCCTGTGCTTATATCAAACTCTGGTTTTATGCATCACCCCACCTCTCCTTCCCCTTTATGCAGGCATAAGAGTGTTTTCTAAATGTGAGACTCTGTTCTCTTTCCTAACTCAGTTCACGTGTAGCCATGTTTACAGGATCTTCATAAGTGATATCTTATGATAAGTTTCTTTTTCTGTGTGACTTATTTCACTTAGAATCATCGTACCTGAATCCACTCACTTTGCTGCTACTGGTCTTATGACATTGATTTCATGGCTGAGGGATATTCCATCGTACGTAAGTACCACAATGTTTTGAACCATTTTTATATTTCCTGGGATATTTAAGGTGTACCCAAGTTGAGGTTCTTGTAGTCAGTGCAGCCATAAATTTGGAGGTGGCTCTTTCTTATTGATTTTCAGTTTTCCCAAGGTATATTCCCTAGACTGGAAGTGGCCTTGGCTCTGTAGCTCTGTTGTTTACTTGTTTTAGGGAACACAATGCACTCCTCCAGTGAGGCAGTTGGCAGTTTACATCCTGCCCATCAGCATAACAAGGCTCCCAGTTCTCCAGGGCCTGTCTTGCCTTTCTGGTTTTTACACTTTTTGTGGATGTCCCTTTTGACCGGTGGGAAGTGATACTTCTTTGTAGTGCAGATTTGCATTGCCCGCTTGCTTGCTTGGCCAAAAAGGGCGTATGCGTTTTCTCCTGAATATATTCAGGAGAAAACGCATACGCCCTTTTTGGCCAAGTGCACCATTGTCCAAGTTGTGCCCCTCTTCCTGTGCTTTACAGGCGATTCCAACGTACCTCTTGAAATCTGTTTCCTGCTATTTTGCCTCACTTTCAAGTCCGCCTCGTTGACTTCCCTCAACAGATTTTTGGACGATAGTTGTCCTTTATCACTCTGCCAGTTTGTGAATTGCTGTGCCCCTGAGCTCCATTTCTCAACACGTTTTTTGTGAGCTGAACGCAAGTCCAAAATTTTGGATCATGTCCTATACTGGTTCCCGGTGGGTGGCTGAGACTTTGGTTAATTCTTCTTCCTGCCGGGAAATTAGAGTGACATGTGCCCGTCCAAATGCCTAACAGCTACTCTCTCATGGGTTCTCCCTCGTCCCTTCCATCCTCTGCCAAATTGGGAACCTGTGCAAACCAGGAGGTTAAAGGGCCTGTCTCTCCAAGTTGGGAGATTGATAGTAAGGCAGTTGGAAAGTCAAACTGGAGCACCAGGAGAGGGACTATTCGTTGAGTTTTAGAAACCTTTCGTATTCACAGTGTGTCCATTCTCTAGGTTTCCTGTACATGTTATAGCTGTAGTAATATTCCCTTGAACCTGGAGAGTTGGGACCCATGGAATGGGGGCCATGCATTATTGCTTGAAAGGGTCTGCATTTGCTCACCCAATCTCACCAATCCTCTCAGTCCCAAGTGTCCAGCCTTATGCCACATCCAGCTGTCATTGTAGATAGGGTCTTTCCAGGTTTCCTCAGACACCTTGAAGGAATTGTAAAGAATTTCCCTGTTCTTTGGTTTTACTTTTGAAATTCCTTTTTATAGTGGGTTTGAGCTGATTCTCGCTGCCATGTTTATGCCACTCTAGACACACTTGATTCCCTTATGGAGACATATCAATACATAGGTTTTAAGATTCTTACTAGTCAGATATATTCCTCTGTGGGAAATATGGGGTTTTGAGTCTCTTTCACTGAGGAAGGTGTAGGTCTTGTCTATTCCAAAGTTGGTTTTTGAAACGGTCCCTGTGCTTATATCAAACTCTGGTTTTATGCATCACCCCACCTCTCCTTCCCCTTTATGCAGGCATAAGAGTGTTTTCTAAATGTGAGACTCTGTTCTCTTTCCTAACTCAGTTCACGTGTAGCCATGTTTACAGGATCTTCATAAGTGATATCTTATGATAAGTTTCTTTTTCTGTGTGACTTATTTCACTTAGAATCATCGTACCTGAATCCACTCACTTTGCTGCTACTGGTCTTATGACATTGATTTCATGGCTGAGGGATATTCCATCGTACGTAAGTACCACAATGTTTTGAACCATTTTTATATTGCCTGGGATATTTAAGGTGTACCCAAGTTGAGGTTCTTGTAGTCAGTGCAGCCCTAAATTTGGAGGTGGCTCTTTCTTATTGATTTTCAGTTTTCCCAAGGTATATTCCCTAGACTGGAAGTGGCCTTGGCTCTGTAGCTCTGTTGTTTACTTGTTTTAGGGAACACAATGCACTCCTCCAGTGAGGCAGTTGGCAATTTACATCCCGCCCATCAGCATAACAAGGCTCCCAGTTCTCCAGGGCCTGTCTTGCCTTTCTGGTTTTTACACATTTTGTGGATGTCCCTTTTGACCGGTGGGAAGTGATACTTCTTTGTAGTGCAGATTTGCATTGCCCGCTTGCTTGCTTGGCCAAAAAGGGCGTATGCGTTTTCTCCTGAATATATTCAGGAGAAAACGCATACGCCCTTTTTGGCCAAGTGCACCATTGTCCAAGTTGTGCCCCTCTTCCTGTGCTTTACAGGCAATTCCAAGGTACCTCTTGAAATCTGTTTCCTGCTATTTTGCCTCGCTTTCAAGTCCGCCTCGTTGACTTCCCTCAACAGATTTTTGGACGATAGTTGTCCTTTATCACTCTGCCAGTTTGTGAATTGCTGTGCGCCTGAGCTCCATTTCTCAACTCGTTTTTTGTGAGCTGAACACAAGTCCAAAATTTTGGATCATGTCCTATACTGGTTCCCGGTGGGTGGCTGAGACTTTGGTTAATTCTTCTTCCTGCCGGGAAATTAGAGTGACATGTGCCCGTCCAAATGCCTAACAGCTACTCTCTCATGGGTTCTCCCTCGTCCCTTCCATCCTCTGCCAAATTGGGAACCTGTGCAAACCAGGAGGTTAAAGGGCCTGTCTCTCCAAGTTGGGAGATTGATAGTAAGGCAGTTGGAAAGTCAAACTGGAGCACCAGGAGAGGGACTATTCATTGAGTTTTAGAAACCTTTCGTATTCACAGTATGTCCATTCTCTAGGTTTCCTGTACATGTTATAGCTGTAGTAATATTCCCTTGAACCTGGAGAGTTGGGACCCATGGAATGGGGGCCATGCATTATTGCTTGAAAGGGTCTGCATTTGCTCACCCAATCTCACCAATCCTCTCAGTCCCAAGTGTCCAGCCTTATGCCACATCCAGCTGTCATTGTAGATAGGGTCTTTCCAGGTTTCCTCAGACACCCTGAAGGAATTGTAAAGAATTTCCCTGTTTTTTGGTTTTGCTTTTGAAATTCCTTTTTATAGTGGGTTTGAGCTGATTCTCGCTGCCATGTTTATGCCACTCTAGACACACTTGATTCCCTTATGGAGTCATATCAATACATAGATTTTAAGATTCTTACTAATCAGATATATTCCTCTGCGGGAAATATGGGGTTTTGAGTCTCTTTCACTGAGGAAGGTGTAGGTCTTGTCTATTCCAAAGTTGGTTTTTGGAACGGTCCCTGTGCTTATATCAAACTCTGGTTTTATGCATCACCCGACCTCTCCATCCCCTTTATGCAGGCATAAGAGTGTTTTCTAAATGTGAGACTCTGTTCTCTTTCCTAACTCAGTTCACGTGTAGCCATGTTTACAGGATCTTCATAAGTGATATCTTATGATAAGTTTCTTTTTCTGTGTGACTTATTTCACTTAGAATCATCGTACCTGAATCCACTCACTTTGCTGCTACTGGTCTTATGACATTGATTTCATGGCTGAGGGATATTCCATCATACGTAATTACCACAATGTTTTGAACCATTTTTATATTTCCTGGGATATTTAAGGTGTACCCAAGTTGAGGTTCTTGTAGTCAGTGCAGCCCTAAATTTGGAGGTGGCTCTTTCTTATTGATTTTCAGTTTTCCCAAGGTATATTCCCTAGACTGGAAGTGGCCTTGGCTCTGTAGCTCTGTTGTTTACTTGTTTTAGGGAACACAATGCACTCCTCCAGTGAGGCAGTTGGCAATTTACATCCCGCCCATCAGCATAACAAGGCTCCCTGTTCTCCAGGGCCTGTCTTGCCTTTCTGGTTTTTACACATTTTGTGGATGTCCCTTTTGACCGGTGGGAAGTGATACTTCTTTGTAGTGCAGATTTGCATTGCCCGCTTGCTTGCTTGGCCAAAAAGGGCGTATGCGTTTCCTCCTGAATATATTCAGGAGAAAACGCATACGCCCTTTTTGGCCAAGTGCACCATTGTCCAAGTTGTGCCCCTCTTCCTGTGCTTTACAGGCGATTCCAAGGTACCTCTTGAAATCTGTTTCCTGCTATTTTGCCTCACTTTCAAGTCCGCCTCGTTGACTTCCCTCAACAGATTTTTGGACGATAGTTGTCCTTTATCACTCTGCCAGTTTGTGAATTGCTGTGCCCCTGAGCTCCATTTCTCAACTCGTTTTTTGTGAGCTGAACGCAAGTCCAAAATTTTGGATCATGTCCTATACTGGTTCCCGGTGGGTGGCTGAGACTTTGGTTAATTCTTCTTCCTGCCGGGAAATTAGAGTGACATGTGCCCGTCCAAATGCCTAACAGCTACTCTCTCATGGGTTCTCTCTCGTCCCTTCCATCCTCTGCCAAATTGGGAACCTGTGCAAACCAGGAGGTTAAAGGGCCTGTCTCTCCAAGTTGGGAGATTGATAGTAAGGCAGTTGGAACGTCAAACTGGAGCACCAGGAGAGGGACTATTCGTTGAGTTTTAGAAACCTTTCGTATTCACAGTGTGTCCATTCTCTAGGATTCCTGTACATGTTATAGCTGTAGTAATATTCCCTTGAACCTGGAGAGTTGGGACCCATGGAATGGGGGCCATGCATTATTGCTTGAAAGGGTCTGCATTCGCTCACCCAATCTCACCAATCCTCTCAGTCCCAAGTGTCCAGCCTTATGCCACATCCAGCTGTCATTGTAGATAGGGTCTTTCCAGGTTTCCTCAGACACCCTGAAGGAATTGTAAAGAATTTCCCTGTTTTTTGGTTTTGCTTTTGAAATTCCTTTTTATAGTGGGTTTGAGCTGATTCTCGCTGCCATGTTTATGCCACTCTAGACACACTTGATTCCCTTATGGAGACATATCAATACATAGGTTTTAAGATTCTTACTAGTCAGATATATTCCTCTGTGGGAAATATGGGGTTTTGAGTCTCTTTCACTAAGGAAGGTGTCGGTCTTGTCAATTCCAAAGTTGGTTTTTGAAACGGTCCCTGTGCTTATATCAAACTCTGGTTTTATGCATCACCCCACCTCTCCTTCCCCTTTATGCAGGCATAAGAGTGTTTTCTAAATGTGAGACTCTGTTCTCTTTCCTAACTCAGTTCACGTGTAGCCATGTTTACAGGATCTTCATAAGTGATATCTTATGATAAGTTTCTTTTTCTGTGTGACTTATTTCACTTAGAATCTTCATACCTGAATCCACTCACTTTGCTGCTACTGGTCTTATGACATTGATTTCATGGCTGAGGGATATTCCATCGTACGTAAGTACCACAATGTTTTGAACCATTTTTATATTTCCTGGGATATTTAAGGTGAACCCCAGTTGAGGTTCTTGTAGTCAGTGCAGCCCTAAATTTGGAGGTGGCTCTTTCTTATTGATTTTCAGTTTTCCCAAGGTATATTCCCTAGACTGGAAGTGGCCTTGGCTCTGTAGCTCTGTTGTTTACTTGTTTTAGGGAACACAATGCACTCCTCCAGTGAGGCAGTTGGCAATTTACATCCCGCCCATCAGCATAACAAGGCTCCCTGTTCTCCAGGGCCTGTCTTGCCTTTCTGGTTTTTACACATTTTGTGGATGTCCCTTTTGACCGGTGGGAAGTGATACTTCTTTGTAGTGCAGATTTGCATTGCCCGCTTGCTTGCTTGGCCAAAAAGGGCGTATGCGTTTCCTCCTGAATATATTCAGGAGAAAACGCATACGCCCTTTTTGGCCAAGTGCACCATTGTCCAAGTTGTGCCCCTCTTCCTGTGCTTTACAGGCGATTCCAAGGTACCTCTTGAAATCTGTTTCCTGCTATTTTGCCTCACTTTCAAGTCCGCCTCGTTGACTTCCCTCAACAGATTTTTGGACGATAGTTGTCCTTTATCACTCTGCCAGTTTGTGAATTGCTGTGCCCCTGAGCTCCATTTCTCAACTCGTTTTTTGTGAGCTGAACGCAAGTCCAAAATTTTGGATCATGTCCTATACTGGTTCCCGGTGGGTGGCTGAGACTTTGGTTAATTCTTCTTCCTGCCGGGAAATTAGAGTGACATGTGCCCGTCCAAATGCCTAACAGCTACTCTCTCATGGGTTCTCTCTCGTCCCTTCCATCCTCTGCCAAATTGGGAACCTGTGCAAACCAGGAGGTTAAAGGGCCTGTCTCTCCAAGTTGGGAGATTGATAGTAAGGCAGTTGGAACGTCAAACTGGAGCACCAGGAGAGGGGCTATTCGTTGAGTTTTAGAAACCTTTCGTATTCACAGTGTGTCCATTCTCTAGGATTCCTGTACATGTTATAGCTGTAGTAATATTCCCTTGAACCTGGAGAGTTGGGACCCATGGAATGGGGGCCATGCATTATTGCTTGAAAGGGTCTGCATTCGCTCACCCAATCTCACCAATCCTCTCAGTCCCAAGTGTCCAGACTTATGCCACATCCAGCTGTCATTGTAGATAGGGTCTTTCCAGGTTTCCTCAGACACCCTGAAGGAATTGTAAAGAATTTCCCTGTTTTTTGGTTTTGCTTTTGAAATTCCTTTTTATAGTGGGTTTGAGCTGATTCTTGCTGCCATGTTTATGCCACTCTAGACACACTTGATTCCCTTATGGAGACATATCAATACATAGGTTTTAAGATTCTTACTAGTCAGATATATTCCTCTGTGGGAAATATGGGGTTTTGAGTCTCTTTCACTAAGGAAGGTGTCGGTCTTGTCAATTCCAAAGTTGGTTTTTGAAACGGTCCCTGTGCTTATATCAAACTCTGGTTTTATGCATCACCCCACCTCTCCTTCCCCTTTATGCAGGCATAAGAGTGTTTTCTAAATGTGAGACTCTGTTCTCTTTCCTAACTCAGTTCACGTGTAGCCATGTTTACAGGATCTTCCTAAGTGATATCTTATGATAAGTTTCTTTTTCTGTGTGACTTATTTCACTTAGAATCTTCATACCTGAATCCACTCACTTTGCTGCTACTGGTCTTATGACATTGATTTCATGGCTGAGGGATATTCCATCGTACGTAAGTACCACAATGTTTTGAACCATTTTTATATTTCCTGGGATATTTAAGGTGAACCCAAGTTGAGGTTCTTGTAGTCAGTGCAGCCCTAAATTTGGAGGTGGCTCTTTCTTATTGATTTTCAGTTTTCCCAAGGTATATTCCCTAGACTGGAAGTGGCCTTGGCTCTGTAGCTCTGTTGTTTACTTGTTTTAGGGAACACAATGCACTCCTCCAGTGAGGCAGTTGGCAATTTACATCCCGCCCATCAGCATAACAAGGCTCCCAGTTCTCCAGGGCCTGTCTTGCCTTTCTGGTTTTTACACATTTTGTGGATGTCCCTTTTGACCGGTGGGAAGTGATACTTCTTTGTAGTGCAGATTTGCATTGCCCGCTTGCTTGCTTGGCCAAAAAGGGCGTATGCGTTTTCTCCTGAATATATTCAGGATAAAATGCATACGCCCTTTTTGGCCAAGTGCACCATTGTCCAAGTTGTGCCCCTCTTCCTGTGCTTTACAGGCGATTCCAAGGTACCTCTTGAAATCTGTTTCCTGCAATTTTGCCTCGCTTTCAAGTCCGCCTCGTTGACTTCCCTCAACAGATTTTTGGACGATAGTTGTCCTTTATCACTCTGCCAGTTTGTGAATTGCTGTGCCCCTGAGCTCCATTTCTCAACTCGTTTTTTGTGAGCTGAACACAAGTCCAAAATTTTGGATCATGTCCTATACTGGTTCCCGGTGGGTGGCTGAGACTTTGGTTAATTCTTCTTCCTGCCGGGAAATTAGAGTGACATGTGCCCGTCCAAATGCCTAACAGCTACTCTCTCATGGGTTCTCCCTCGTCCCTTCCATCCTCTGCCAAATTGGGAACCTGTGCAAACCAGGAGGTTAAAGGGCCTGTCTCTCCAAGTTGGGAGATTGATAGTAAGGCAGTTGGAAAGTCAAACTGGAGCACCAGGAGAGGGACTATTCATTGAGTTTTAGAAACCTTTCGTATTCACAGTATGTCCATTCTCTAGGTTTCCTGTACATGTTATAGCTGTAGTAATATTCCCTTGAACCTGGAGAGTTGGGACCCATGGAATGGGGGCCATGCATTATTGCTTGAAAGGGTCTGCATTTGCTCACCCAATCTCACCAATCCTCTCAGTCCCAAGTGTCCAGCCTTATGCCACATCCAGCTGTCATTGTAGATAGGGTCTTTCCAGGTTTCCTCAGACACCCTGAAGGAATTGTAAAGAATTTCCCTGTTTTTTGGTTTTGCTTTTGAAATTCCTTTTTATAGTGGGTTTGAGCTGATTCTCGCTGCCATGTTTATGCCACTCTAGACACACTTGATTCCCTTATGGAGTCATATCAATACATAGGTTTTAAGATTCTTACTAGTCAGATATATTCCTCTGCGGGAAATATGGGGTTTTGAGTCTCTTTCACTGAGGAAGGTGTAGGTCTTGTCTATTCCAAAGTTGGTTTTTGGAACGGTCCCTGTGCTTATATCAAACTCTGGTTTTATGCATCACCCGACCTCTCCATCCCCTTTATGCAGGCATAAGAGTGTTTTCTAAATGTGAGACTCTGTTCTCTTTCCTAACTCAGTTCACGTGTAGCCATGTTTATAGGATCTTCCTAAGTGATATCTTATGATAAGGTTCTTTTTCTGTGTGACTTATTTCACTTAGAATCATCGTACCTGAATCCACTCACTTTGCTGCTACTGGTCTTATGACATTGATTTCATGGCTGAGGGATATTCCATCATACGTAAGTACCACAATGTTTTGAACCATTTTTATATTTCCTGGGATATTTAAGGTGTACCCAAGTTGAGGTTCTTGTAGTCAGTGCAGCCATAAATTTGGAGGTGGCTCTTTCTTATTGATTTTCAGTTTTCCCAAGGTATATTCCCTAGACTGGAAGTGGCCTTGGCTCTGTAGCTCTGTTGTTTACTTGTTTTAGGGAACACAATGCACTCCTCCAGTGAGGCAGTTGGCAATTTACATCCCGCCCATCAGCATAACAAGGCTCCCAGTTCTCCAGGGCCTGTCTTGCCTTTCTGGTTTTTACACATTTTGTGGATGTCCCTTTTGACCGGTGGGAAGTGATACTTCTTTGTAGTGCAGATTTGCATTGCCCGCTTGCTTGCTTGGCCAAAAAGGGCGTATGCGTTTCCTCCTGAATATATTCAGGAGAAAACGCATACGCCCTTTTTGGCCAAGTGCACCATTGTCCAAGTTGTGCCCCTCTTCCTGTGCTTTACAGGCGATTCCAAGGTACCTCTTGAAATCTGTTTCCTGCTATTTTGCCTCACTTTCAAGTCCGCCTCGTTGACTTCCCTCAACAGATATTTGGACGATAGTTGTCCTTTATCACTCTGCCAGTTTGTGAATTGCTGTGCCCCTGAGCTCCATTTCTCAACTCGTTTTTTGTGAGCTGAACGCAAGTCCAAAATTTTGGATCATGTCCTATACTGGTTCCCGGTGGGTGGCTGAGACTTTGGTTAATTCTTCCTCCTGCCGGGAAATTAGAGTGACATGTGCCCGTCCAAATGCCTAACAGCTACTCTCTCATGGGATCTCTCTCGTCCCTTCCATCCTCTGCCAAATTGGGAACCTGTGCAAACCAGGAGGTTAAAGGGCCTGTCTCTCCAAGTTGGGAGATTGATAGTAAGGCAGTTGGAAAGTCAAACTGGAGCACCAGGAGAGGGACTATTCGTTGAGTTTTAGAAACCTTTCGTATTCACAGTGTGTCCATTCTCTAGGATTCCTGTACATGTTATAGCTGTAGTAATATTCCCTTGAACCTGGAGAGTTGGGACCCATGGAATGGGGGCCATGCATTATTGCTTGAAAGGGTCTGCATTCGCTCACCCAATCTCACCAAACCTCTCAGTCCCAAGTGTCCAGCCTTATGCCACATCCAGCTGTCATTGTAGATAGGGTCTTTCCAGGTTTCCTCAGACACCCTGAAGGAATTGTAAAGAATTTCCCTGTTTTTTGGTTTTGCTTTTGAAATTCCTTTTTATAGTGGGTTTGAGCTGATTCTCGCTGCCATGTTTATGTCACTCTAGACACACTAGATTCCCTTATGGAGACATATCAATACATAGGTTTTAAGATTCTTACTAGTCAGATATATTCCTCTGTGGGAAATATGGGGTTTTGAGTCTCTTTCACTAAGGAAGGTGTCGGTCTTGTCAATTCCAAAGTTGGTTTTTGAAACGGTCCCTGTGCTTATATCAAACTCTGGTTTTATGCATCACCCCACCTCTCCTTCCCCTTTATGCAGGCATAAGAGTGTTTTCTAAATGTGAGACTCTGTTCTCTTTCCTAACTCAGTTCACGTGTAGCCATGTTTACAGGATCTTCATAAGTGATATCTTATGATAAGTTTCTTTTTCTGTGTGACTTATTTCACTTAGAATCATCATACCTGAATCCACTCACTTTGCTGCTACTGGTCTTATGACATTGATTTCATGGCTGAGGGATATTCCATCGTACGTAAGTACCACAATGTTTTGAACCATTTTTATATTTCCTGGGATATTTAAGGTGTACCCAAGTTGAGGTTCTTGTAGTCAGTGCAGCCCTAAACTTGGAGGTGGCTCTTTCTTATTGATTTTCAGTTTTCCCAAGGTATATTCCCTAGACTGGAAGTGGCCTTGGCTCTGTAGCTCTGTTGTTTACTTGTTTTAGGGAACACAATGCACTCCTCCAGTGAGGCAGTTGGCAATTTACATCCCGCCCATCAGCATAACAAGGCTCCCAGTTCTCCAGGGCCTGTCTTGCCTTTCTGGTTTTTACACATTTTGTGGATGTCCCTTTTGACCGGTGGGAAGTGATACTTCTTTGTAGTGCAGATTTGCATTGCCCGCTTGCTTGCTTGGCCAAAAAGGGCGTATGCGTTTTCTCCTGAATATATTCAGGAGAAAACGCATACGCCCTTTTTGGCCAAGTGCACCATTGTCCAAGTTGTGCCCCTCTTCCTGTGCTTTACAGCCGATTCCAAGGTACCTCTTGAAATCTGTTTCCTGCTATTTTGCCTCGCTTTCAAGTCCGCCTCGTTGACTTCCCACAACAGATTTTTGGACGATAGTTGTCCTTTATCACTCTGCCAGTTTGTGAATTGCTGTGCCCCTGAGCTCCATTTCTCAACTCGTTTTTTGTGAGCTGAACACAAATCCAAAATTTTGGATCATGTCCTATACTGGTTCCCGGTGGGTGGCTGAGACTTTGGTTAATCCTTCTTCCTGCCGGGAAATTAGAGTGACATGTGCCCGTCCAAATGCCTAACAGCTACTCTCTCATGGGTTCTCCCTCGTCCCTTCCATCCTCTGGCAAATTGTGAACCTGTGCAAACCAGGAGGTTAAAGGGCCTGTCTCTCCAAGTTGGGAGATTGATAGTAAGGCAGTTGGAAAGTCAAACTGGAGCACCAGGAGAGGGACTATTCGTTGAGTTTTAGAAACCTTTCGTATTCACAGTGTGTCCATTCTCTAGGTTTCCTGTACATGTTATAGCTGTAGTAATATTCCCTTGAACCTGGAGAGTTGGGACCCATGGAATGGGGGCCATGCATTATTGCTTGAAAGGGTCTGCATTTGCTCACCCAATCTCACCAATCCTCTCAGTCCCAAGTGTCCAGCCTTATGCCACATCCAGCTGTCATTGTAGATAGGGTCTTTCCAGGTTTCCTCAGACACCCTGAAGGAATTGTAAAGAATTTCCCTGTTTTTTGGTTTTGCTTTTGAAATTCCTTTTTATAGTGGGTTTGAGCTGATTCTCGCTGCCATGTTTATGCCACTCTAGACACACTTGATTCCCTTATGGAGTCATATCAATACATAGGTTTTAAGATTCTTACTAGTCAGATATATTCCTCTGTGGGAAATATGGGGTTTTGAGTCTCTTTCACTGAGGAAGGTGTCGGTCTTGTCAATTCCAAAGTTGGTTTTTGAAACGGTCCCTGTGCTTATATCAAACTCTGGTTTTATGCATCACCCCACCTCTCCTTCCCCTTTATGCAGGCATAAGAGTGTTTTCTAAATGTGAGACTCTGTTCTCTTTCCTAACTCAGTTCACGTGTAGCCATGTTTACAGGATCTTCATAAGTGATATCTTATGATAAGTTTCTTTTTCTGTGTGACTTATTTCACTTAGAATCATCGTACCTGAATCCACTCACTTTGCTGCTACTGGTCTTATGACATTGATTTCATGGCTGAGGGATATTCCATCGTACGTAAGTACCACAATGTTTTGAACCATTTTTATATTTCCTGGGATATTTAAGGTGTACCCAAGTTGAGTTTCTTGTAGTCAGTGCAGCCCTAAATTTGGAGGTGGCTCTTTCTTATTGATTTTCAGTTTTCCCAAGGTATATTCCCTAGACTGGAAGTGGCCTTGGCTCTGTAGCTCTGTTGTTTACTTTTTTTAGGGAACACAATGCACTCCTCCAGTGAGGCAGTTGGCAATTTACATCCCGCCCATCAGCATAACAAGGCTCCCAGTTCTCCAGGGCCTGTCTTGCCTTTCTGGTTTTTACACATTTTGTGGATGTCCCTTTTGACCGGTGGGAAGTGATACTTCTTTGTAGTGCAGATTTGCATTGCCCGCTTGCTTGCTTGGCCAAAAAGGGCGTATGCGTTTTCTCCTGAATATATTCAGGAGAAAACGCATACGCCCTTCTTGGCCAAGTGCACCATTGTCCAAGTTGTGCCCCTCTTCCTGTGCTTTACAGGCGATTCCAAGTTACCTCTTGAAATCTGTTTCCTGCTATTTTGCCTCGCTTTCAAGTCCGCCTCGTTGACTTCCCTCAACAGATTTTTGGACGATAGTTGTCCTTTATCACTCTGCCAGTTTGTGAATTGCTGTGCCCCTGAGCTCCATATCTCAACTCGTTTTTTGTGAGCTGAACACAAGTCCAAAATTTTGGATCATGTCCTATACTGGTTCCCGGTGGGTGGCTGAGACTTTGGTTAATTCTTCTTCCTGCCGGGAAATTAGAGTGACATGTGCCCGTCCAAATGCCTAACAGCTACTCTCTCATGGGTTCTCCCTCGTCCCTTCCATCCTCTGCCAAATTGGGAACCTGTGCAAACCAGGAGGTTAAAGGGCCTGTCTCTCCAAGTTGGGAGATTGATAGTAAGGCAGTTGGAAAGTCAAACTGGAGCTCCAGGAGAGGGACTATTCATTGAGTTTTAGAAACCTTTCGTATTCACAGTGTGTCCATTCTCTAGGTTTCCTGTACATGTTATAGCTGTAGTAATATTCCCTTGAACCTGGAGAGTTGGGACCCATGGAATGGGGGCCATGCATTATTGCTTGAAAGGGTCTGCATTTGCTCACCCAATCTCACCAATCCTCTCAGTCCCAAGTGTCCAGCCTTATGCCACATCCAGCTGTCATTGTAGATAGGGTCTTTCCAGGTTTCCTCAGACACCCTGAAGGAATTGTAAAGAATTTCCCTGTTTTTTGGTTTTGCTTTTGAAATTCCTTTTTATAGTGGGTTTGAGCTGATTCTCGCTGCCATGTTTATGCCACTCTAGACACACTTGATTCCCTTATGGAGTCATATCAATACATAGGTTTTAAGATTCTTACTAGTCAGATATATTCCTCTGTGGGAAATATGGGGTTTTGAGTCTCTTTCACTGAGGAAGGTGTCGGTCTTGTCTATTCCAAAGTTGGTTTTTGGAACGGTCCCTGTGCTTATATCAAACTCTGGTTTTATGCATCACCCGACCTCTTCATCCCCTTTATGCAGGCATAAGAGTGTTTTCTAAATGTGAGACTCTGTTCTCTTTCCTAACTCAGTTCACGTGTAGCCATGTTTACAGGATCTTCATAAGTGATATCTTATGATAAGTTTCTTTTTCTGTGTGACTTATTTCACTTAGAATCATCGTACCTGAATCCACTCACTTTGCTGCTACTGGTCTTATGACATTGATTTCATGGCTGAGGGATATTCCATCGTACGTAAGTACCACAATGTTTTGAACCATTTTTATATTTCCTGGGATATTTAAGGTGTACCCAAGTTGAGGTTCTTGTAGTCAGTGCAGCCCTAAACTTGGAGGTGGCTCTTTCTTATTGATTTTCAGTTTTCCCAAGGTATATTCCCTAGACTGGAAGTGGCCTTGGCTCTGTAGCTCTGTTGTTTACTTGTTTTAGGGAACACAATGCACTCCTCCAGTGAGGCAGTTGGCAATTTACATCCCGCCCATCAGCATAACAAGGCTCCCAGTTCTCCAGGGCCTGTCTTGCCTTTCTGGTTTTTACATTTTGTGGATGTCCCTTTTGACCGGTGGGAAGTGATACTTCTTTGTAGTGCAGATTTGCATTGCCCGCTTGCTTGCTTGGCCAAAAAGGGCGTATGCGTTTTCTCCTGAATATATTCAGGAGAAAACGCATACGCCCTTTTTGGCCAAGTGCATCATTGTCCAAGTTGTGCCCCTCTTCCTGTGCTTTACAGGCAATTCCAACGTACCTCTTGAAATCTGTTTCCTGCTATTTTGCCTCGCTTTCAAGTCCGCCTCGTTGACTTCCCTCAACAGATTTTTGGACGATAGTTGTCCTTTATCACTCTGCCAGTTTGTGAATTGCACTGCCGCTGAGCTCCATTTCTCAACTCGTTTTTTGTGAGCTGAACACAAGTCCAAAATTTTGGATCATGTCCTATACTGGTTCCCGGTGGGTGGCTGAGACTTTGGTTAATTCTTCTTCCTGCCGGGAAATTAGAGTGACATGTGCCCGTCCAAATGCCTAACAGCTACTCTCTCATGGGTTCTCCCTCGTCCCTTCCATCCTCTGCCAAATTGGGAACCTGTGCAAACCAGGAGGTTAAAGGGCCTGTCTCTCCAAGTTGGGAGATTGATAGTAAGGCAGTTGGAAAGTCAAACTGGAGCACCAGGAGAGGGACTATTCGTTGAGTTTTAGAAACCTTTCGTATTCACAGTGTGTCCATTCTCTAGGTTTCCTGTACATGTTATAGCTGTAGTAATATTCCCTTGAACCTGGAGAGTTGGGACCCATGGAATGGGGGCCATGCATTATTGCTTGAAAGGGTCTGCATTTGCTCACCCAATCTCACCAATCCTCTCAGTCCCAAGTGTCCAGCCTTATGCCACATCCAGCTGTCATTGTAGATAGGGTCTTTCCAGGTTTCCTCAGACACCCTGAAGGATTTGTAAAGAATTTCCCTGTTTTTTGGTTTTGCTTTTGAAATTCCTTTTTATAGTGGGTTTGAGCTGATTCTCGCTGCCATGTTTATGCCACTCTAGACACACTTGATTCCCTTATGGAGACATATCAATACATAGGTTTTAAGATTCTTACTAGTCAGATATATTCCTCTGTGGGAAATATGGGGTTTTGAGTCTCTTTCACTGAGGAAGGTGTAGGTCTTGTCTATTCCAAAGTTGGTTTTGAAACGGTCCCTGTGCTTATATCAAACTCTGGTTTTATGCATCACCCCACCTCTCCTTCCCCTTTATGCAGGCATAAGAGTGTTTTCTAAATGTGAGACTCTGTTCTCTTTCCTAACTCAGTTCACGTGTAGCCATGTTTACAGGATCTTCATAAGTGATATCTTATGATAAGTTTCTTTTTCTGTGTGACTTATTTCACTTAGAATCATCGTACCTGAATCCACTCACTTTGCTGCTACTGGTCTTATGACATTGATTTCATGGCTGAGGGATATTCCATCGTACGTAAGTACCACAATGTTTTGAACCATTTTTATATTTCCTGGGATATTTAAGGTGTACCCAAGTTGAGGTTCTTGTAGTCAGTGCAGCCCTAAATTTGGAGGTGGCTCTTTCTTATTGATTTTCAGTTTTCCCAAGGTATATTCCCTAGACTGGAAGTGGCCTTGGCTCTGTAGCTCTGTTGTTTACTTGTTTTAGGGAACACAATGCACTCCTCCAGTGAGGCAGTTGGCAATTTACATCCCGCCCATCAGCATAACAAGGCTCCCAGTTCTCCAGGGCCTGTCTTGCCTTTCTGGTTTTTACACATTTTGTGGATGTCCCTTTTGACCGGTGGGAAGTGATACTTCTTTGTAGTGCAGATTTGCATTGCCCGCTTGCTTGCTTGGCCAAAAAGGGCGTATGCGTTTTCTCCTGAATATATTCAGGAGAAAACGCATACGCCCTTTTTGGCCAAGTGCACCATTGTCCAAGTTGTGCCCCTCTTCCTGTGCTTTACAGGCGATTCCAAGGTACCTCTTGAAATCTGTTTCCTGCTATTTTGCCTCGCTTTCAAGTCCGCCTCGTTGACTTCCCTCAACAGATTTTTGGACGATAGTTGTCCTTTATCACTCTGCCAGTTTGTGAATTGCTGTGCCCCTGAGCTCCATTTCTCAACTCGTTTTTTGTGAGCTGAACACAAGTCCAAAATTTTGGATCATGTCCTATACTGGTTCCCGGTGGGTGGCTGAGACTTTGGTTAATTCTTCTTCCTGCCGGGAAATTAGAGTGACATGTGCCCGTCCAAATGCCTAACAGCTACTCTCTCTTGGGTTCTCCCTCGTCCCTTCCATCCTCTGCCAAATTGGGAACCTGTGCAAACCAGGAGGTTAAAGGGCCTGTCTCTCCAAGTTGGGAGATTGATAGTAAGGCAGTTGGAAAGTCAAACTGGAGCACCAGGAGAGGGACTATTCATTGAGTTTTAGAAACCTTTCGTATTCACAGTGTGTCCATTCTCTAGGTTTCCTGTACATGTTATAGCTGTAGTAATATTCCCTTGAACCTGGAGAGTTGGGACCCATGGAATGGGGTCCATGCATTATTGCTTGAAAGGGTCTGCATTTGCTCACCCAATCTCACCAATCCTCTCAGTCCCAAGTGTCCAGCCTTATGCCACATCCAGCTGTCATTGTAGATAGGGTCTTTCCAGGTTTCCTCAGAAACCCTGAAGGAATTGTAAAGAATTTCCCTGTTTTTTGGTTTTGCTTTTGAAATTCCTTTTTATAGTGGGTTTGAGCTGATTCTCGCTGCCATGTTTATGCCACTCTAGACACACTTGATTCCCTTATGGAGTCATATCAATACATAGGTTTTAAGATTCTTACTAGTCAGATATATTCCTCTGTGGGAAATATGGGGTTTTGAGTCTCTTTCACTGAGGAAGGTGTCGGTCTTGTCTATTCCAAAGTTGGTTTTTGGAACGGTCCCTGTGCTTATATCAAACTCTGGTTTTATGCATCACCCGACCTCTTCATCCCCTTTATGCAGGCATAAGAGTGTTTTCTAAATGTGAGACTCTGTTCTCTTTCCTAACTCAGTTCACGTGTAGCCATGTTTACAGGATCTTCATAAGTGATATCTTATGATAAGTTTCTTTTTCTGTGTGACTTATTTCACTTAGAATCATCGTACCTGAATCCACTCACTTTGCTGCTACTGGTCTTATGACATTGATTTCATGGCTGAGGGATATTCCATCGTACGTAAGTACCACAATGTTTTGAACCATTTTTATATTTCCTGGGATATTTAAGGTGTACCCAAGTTGAGGTTCTTGTAGTCAGTGCAGCCCTAAACTTGGAGGTGGCTCTTTCTTATTGATTTTCAGTTTTCCCAAGGTATATTCCCTAGACTGGAAGTGGCCTTGGCTCTGTAGCTCTGTTGTTTACTTGTTTTAGGGAACACAATGCACTCCTCCAGTGAGGCAGTTGGCAATTTACATCCCGCCCATCAGCATAACAAGGCTCCCAGTTCTCCAGGGCCTGTCTTGCCTTTCTGGTTTTTACACATTTTGTGGATGTCCCTTTTGACCGGTGGGAAGTGATACTTCTTTGTAGTGCAGATTTGCATTGCCCGCTTGCTTGCTTGGCCAAAAAGGGCGTATGCGTTTTCTCCTGAATATATTCAGGAGAAAACGCATACGCCCTTTTTGGCCAAGTGCACCATTGTCCAAGTTGTGCCCCTCTTCCTGTGCTTTACAGGCGATTCCAAGGTACCTCTTGAAATCTGTTTCCTGCTATTTTGCCTCGCTTTCAAGTCCGCCTCGTTGACTTCCCTCAACAGATTTTTGGACGATAGTTGTCCTTTATCACTCTGCCAGTTTGTGAATTGCACTGCCGCTGAGCTCCATTTCTCAACTCGTTTTTTGTGAGCTGAACACAAGTCCAAAATTTTGGATCATGTCCTATACTGGTTCCCGGTGGGTGGCTGAGACTTTGGTTAATTCTTCTTCCTGCTGGGAAATTAGAGTGACATGTGCCCGTCCAAATGCCTAACAGCTACTCTCTCATGGGTTCTTTCTCGTCCCTTCCATCCTCTGACAAATTGGGAACCTGTGCAAACCAGGAGGTTAAAGGGCCTGTCTCTCCAAGTTGGGAGATTGATAGTAAGGCAGTTGGAAAGTCAAACTGGAGCACCAGGAGAGGGACTATTCGTTGAGTTTTAGAAACCTTTCGTATTCACAGTGTGTCCATTCTCTAGGTTTCCTGTACATGTTATAGCTGTAGTAATATTCCCTTGAACCTGGAGAGTTGGGACCCATTGAATGGGGGCCATGCATTATTGCTTGAAAGGGTCTGCATTTGCTCACCCAATCTCACCAATCCTCTCAGTCCCAAGTGTCCAGCCTTATGCCACATCCAGCTGTCATTGTAGATAGGGTCTTTCCAGGTTTCCTCAGACACCCTGAAGGAATTGTAAAGAATTTCCCTGTTTTTTGGTTTTGCTTTTGAAATTCCTTTTTATAGTGGGTTTGAGCTGATTCTCGCTGCCATGTTTATGCCACTCTAGACACACTTGATTCCCTTATGGAGACATATCAATACATAGGTTTTAAGATTCTTACTAGTCAGATATATTCCTCTGTGGGAAATATGGGGTTTTGAGTCTCTTTCACTAAGGAAGGTGTCGGTCTTGTCAATTCCAAAGTTGGTTTTTGAAACGGTCCCTGTGCTTATATCAAACTCTGGTTTTATGCATCACCCCACTTCTCCTTCCCCTTTATGCAGGCATAAGAGTGTTTTCTAAATGTGAGACTCTGTTCTCTTTCCTAACTCAGTTCACGTGTAGCCATGTTTACATGATCTTCATAAGTGATATCTTATGATAAGTTTCTTTTTCTGTGTGACTTATTTCACTTGGAATCATCGTACCTGAATCCACTCACTTTGCTGCTACTGGTCTTATGACATTGATTTCATGGCTGAGGGATATTCCATCGTACGTAAGTACCACAATGTTTTGAACCATTTTTATATTTCCTGGGATATTTAAGGTGTACCCAAGTTGAGGTTCTTGTAGTCAGTGCAGCCCTAAATTTGGAGGTGGCTCTTTCTTATTGATTTTCAGTTTTCCCAAGGTATATTCCCTAGACTGGAAGTGGCCTTGGCTCTGTAGCTCTGTTGTTTACTTGTTTTAGGGAACACAATGCACTCCTCCAGTGAGGCAGTTGGCAATTTACATCCCGCCCATCAGCATAACAAGGCTCCCAGTTCTCCAGGGCCTGTCTTGCCTTTCTGGTTTTTACACATTTTGTGGATGTCCCTTTTGACCGGTGGGAAGTGATACTTCTTTGTAGTGCAGATTTGCATTGCCCGCTTGCTTGCTTGGCCAAAAAGGGCGTATGCGTTTTCTCCTGAATATATTCAGGAGAAAACGCATACGCCCTTTTTGGCCAAGTGCACCATTGTCCAAGTTGTGCCCCTCTTCCTGTGCTTTACAGGCGATTCCAAGGTACATCTTGAAATCTGTTTCCTGCTATTTTGCCTCGCTTTCAAGTCCGCCTCGTTGACTTCCCTCAACAGATTTTTGGACGATAGTTGTCCTTTATCACTCTGCCAGTTTGTGAATTGCACTGCTGCTGAGCTCCATTTCTCAACTCGTTTTTTGTGAGCTGAACACAAGTCCAAAATTTTGGATCATGTCCTATACTGGTTCCCGGTGGGTGGCTGAGACTTTGGTTAATTCTTCTTCCTGCCGGGAAATTAGAGTGACATGTGCCCGTCCAAATGCCTAACAGCTACTCTCTCATGGGTTCTCCCTCGTCCCTTCCATCCTCTGCCAAATTGGGAACCTGTGCAAACCAGGAGGTTAAAGGGCCTGTCTCTCCAAGTTGGGAGATTGATAGTAAGGCAGTTGGAAAGTCAAACTGGAGCACCAGGAGAGGGACTATTCGTTGAGTTTTAGAAACCTTTCGTATTCACAGTGTGTCCATTCTCTAGGTTTCCTGTACATGTTATAGCTGTAGTAATATTCCCTTGAACCTGGAGAGTTGGGACCCATGGAATGGGGGCCATGCATTATTGCTTGAAAGGGTCTGCATTTGCTCACCCAATCTCACCAATCCTCTCAGTCCCAAGTGTCCAGCCTTATGCCACATCCAGCTGTCATTGTAGATAGGGTCTTTCCAGGTTTCCTCAGACACCCTGAAGGAATTGTAAAGAATCTCCCTGTTTTTTGGTTTTGCTTTTGAAATTCCTTTTTATAGTGGGTTTGAGCTGATTCTCGCTGCCATGTTTATGCCACTCTAGACACACTTGATTCCCTTATGGAGACATATCAATACATAGGTTTTAAGATTCTTACTAGTCAGATATATTCCTCTGTGGGAAATATGGGGTTTTGAGTCTCTTTCACTAAGGAAGGTGTCGGTCTTGTCAATTCCAAAGTTGGTTTTTGAAACGGTCCCTGTGCTTATATCCAACTCTGGTTTTATGCATCACCCCACCTCTCCTTCCCCTTTATGCAGGCATAAGAGTGTTTTCTAAATGTGAGACTCTGTTCTCTTTCCTAACTCAGTTCATGTGTAGCCATGTTTACAGGATCTTCATAAGTGATATCTTATGATAAGTTTCTTTTTCTGTGTGACTTATTTCACTTAGAATCATCGTACCTGAATCCACTCACTTTGCTGCTACTGGTCTTATGACATTGATTTCATGGCTGAGGGATATTCCATCATACGTAAGTACCACAATGTTTTGAACCATTTTTATATTTCCTGGGATATTTAAGGTGTACCCAAGTTGAGGTTCTTGTAGTCAGTGCAGCCCTAAATTTGGAGGTGGCTCTTTCTTATTGATTTTCAGTTTTCCCAAGGTATATTCCCTAGACTGGAAGTGGCCTTGGCTCTGTAGCTCTGTTGTTTACTTGTTTTAGGGAACACAATGCACTCCTCCAGTGAGGCAGTTGGCAATTTACATCCCGCCCATCAGCATAACAAGGCTCCCAGTTCTCCAGGGCCTGTCTTGCCTTTCTGGTTTTTACACATTTTGTGGATGTCCCTTTTGACCGGTGGGAAGTGATACTTCTTTGTAGTGCAGATTTGCATTGCCCGCTTGCTTGCTTGGCCAAAAAGGGCGTATGCGTTTTCTCCTGAATATATTCAGGAGAAAACGCATACGCCCTTTTTGGCCAAGTGCACCATTGTCCAAGTTGTGCCCCTCTTCCTGTGCTTTACAGGCGATTCCAAGGTACCTCTTGAAATCTGTTTCCTGCTATTTTGCCTCGCTTTCAAGTCCGCCTCGTTGACTTCCCTCAACAGATTTTTGGACGATAGTTGTCCTTTATCACTCTGCCAGTTTGTGAATTGCTGTGCCCCTGAGCTCCATTTCTCAACTCGTTTTTTGTGAGCTGAACACAAGTCCAAAATTTTGGATCATGTCCTATACTGGTTCCCGGTGGGTGGCTGAGACTTTGGTTAATTCTTCTTCCTGCCGGGAAATTAGAGTGACATGTGCCCGTCCAAATGCCTAACAGCTACTCTCTCTTGGGTTCTCCCTCGTCCCTTCCATCCTCTGCCAAATTGGGAACCTGTGCAAACCAGGAGGTTAAAGGGCCTGTCTCTCCAAGTTGGGAGATTGATAGTAAGGCAGTTGGAAAGTCAAACTGGAGCACCAGGAGAGGGACTATTCATTGAGTTTTAGAAACCTTTCGTATTCACAGTGTGTCCATTCTCTAGGTTTCCTGTACATGTTATAGCTGTAGTAATATTCCCTTGAACCTGGAGAGTTGGGACCCATGGAATGGGGGCCATGCATTATTGCTTGAAAGGGTCTGCATTTGCTCACCCAATCTCACCAATCCTCTCAGTCCCAAGTGTCCAGCCTTATGCCACATCCAGCTGTCATTGTAGATAGGGTCTTTCCAGGTTTCCTCAGACACCCTGAAGGAATTGTAAAGAATTTCCCTGTTTTTTGGTTTTGCTTTTGAAATTCCTTTTTATAGTGGGTTTGAGCTGATTCTCGCTGCCATGTTTATGCCACTCTAGACACACTTGATTCCCTTATGGAGTCATATCAATACATAGGTTTTAAGATTCTTACTAGTCAGATATATTCCTCTGTGGGAAATATGGGGTTTTGAGTCTCTTTCACTGAGGAAGGTGTCGGTCTTGTCTATTCCAAAGTTGGTTTTTGGAACGGTCCCTGTGCTTATATCAAACTCTGGTTTTATGCATCACCCCACCTCTTCATCCCCTTTATGCAGGCATAAGAGTGTTTTCTAAATGTGAGACTCTGTTCTCTTTCCTAACTCAGTTCATGTGTAGCCATGTTTACAGGATCTTCATAAGTGATATCTTATGATAAGTTTCTTTTTCTGTGTGACTTATTTCACTTAGAATCATCGTACCTGAATCCACTCACTTTGCTGCTACTGGTCTTATGACATTGATTTCATGGCTGAGGGATATTCCATCGTACGTAAGTACCACAATGTTTTGAACCATTTTTATATTTCCTGGGATATTTAAGGTGTACCCAAGTTGAGGTTCTTGTAGTCAGTGCAGCCCTAAACTTGGAGGTGGCTCTTTCTTATTGATTTTCAGTTTTCCCAAGGTATATTCCCTAGACTGGAAGTGGCCTTGGCTCTGTAGCTCTGTTGTTTACTTGTTTTAGGGAACACAATGCACTCCTCCAGTGAGGCAGTTGGCAATTTACATCCCGCCCATCAGCATAACAAGGCTCCCAGTTCTCCAGGGCCTGTCTTGCCTTTCTGGTTTTTACACATTTTGTGGATGTCCCTTTTGACCGGTGGGAAGTGATACTTCTTTGTAGTGCAGATTTGCATTGCCCGCTTGCTTGCTTGGCCAAAAAGGGCGTATGCGTTTTCTCCTGAATATATTCAGGAGAAAACGCATACGCCCTTTTTGGCCAAGTGCACCATTGTCCAAGTTGTGCCCCTCTTCCTGTGCTTTACAGGCGATTCCAAGGTACATCTTGAAATCTGTTTCCTGCTATTTTGCCTCGCTTTCAAGTCCGCCTCGTTGACTTCCCTCAACAGATTTTTGGACGATAGTTGTCCTTTATCACTCTGCCAGTTTGTGAATTGCACTGCTGCTGAGCTCCATTTCTCAACTCGTTTTTTGTGAGCTGAACACAAGTCCAAAATTTTGGATCATGTCCTATACTGGTTCCCTGTGGGTGGCTGAGACTTTGGTTAATTCTTCTTCCTGCCGGGAAATTAGAGTGACATGTGCCCGTCCAAATGCCTAACAGCTACTCTCTCATGGGTTCTCCCTCGTCCCTTCCATCCTCTGCCAAATTGGGAACCTGTGCAAACCAGGAGGTTAAAGGGCCTGTCTCTCCAAGTTGGGAGATTGATAGTAAGGCAGTTGGAAAGTCAAACTGGAGCACCAGGAGAGGGACTATTCGTTGAGTTTTAGAAACCTTTCGTATTCACAGTGTGTCCATTCTCTAGGTTTCCTGTACATGTTATAGCTGTAGTAATATTCCCTTGAACCTGGAGAGTTGGGACCCATGGAATGGGGGCCATGCATTATTGCTTGAAAGGGTCTGCATTTGCTCACCCAATCTCACCAATCCTCTCAGTCCCAAGTGTCCAGCCTTATGACACATCCAGCTGTCATTGTAGATAGGGTCTTTCCAGGTTTCCTCAGACACCCTGAAGGAATTGTAAAGAATCTCCCTGTTTTTTGGTTTTGCTTTTGAAATTCCTTTTTATAGTGGGTTTGAGCTGATTCTCGCTGCCATGTTTATGCCACTCTAGACACACTTGATTCCCTTATGGAGACATATCAATACATAGGTTTTAAGATTCTTACTAGTCAGATATATTCCTCTGTGGGAAATATGGGGTTTTGAGTCTCTTTCACTAAGGAAGGTGTCGGTCTTGTCAATTCCAAAGTTGGTTTTTGAAACGGTCCCTGTGCTTATATCCAACTCTGGTTTTATGCATCACCCCACCTCTCCTTCCCCTTTATGCAGGCATAAGAGTGTTTTCTAAATGTGAGACTCTGTTCTCTTTCCTAACTCAGTTCATGTGTAGCCATGTTTACAGGATCTTCATAAGTGATATCTTATGATAAGTTTCTTTTTCTGTGTGACTTATTTCACTTAGAATCATCGTACCTGAATCCACTCACTTTGCTGCTACTGGTCTTATGACATTGATTTCATGGCTGAGGGATATTCCATCATACGTAAGTACCACAATGTTTTGAACCATTTTTATATTTCCTGGGATATTTAAGGTGTACCCAAGTTGAGGTTCTTGTAGTCAGTGCAGCCCTAAATTTGGAGGTGGCTCTTTCTTATTGATTTTCAGTTTTCCCAAGGTATATTCCCTAGACTGGAAGTGGCCTTGGCTCTGTAGCTCTGTTGTTTACTTGTTTTAGGGAACACAATGCACTCCTCCAGTGAGGCAGTTGGCAATTTACATCCCGCCCATCAGCATAACAAGGCTCCCAGTTCTCCAGGGCCTGTCTTGCCTTTCTGGTTTTTACACATTTTGTGGATGTCCCTTTTGACCGGTGGGAAGTGATACTTCTTTGTAGTGCAGATTTGCATTGCCCGCTTGCTTGCTTGGCCAAAAAGGGCGTATGCGTTTTCTCCTGAATATATTCAGGAAAAAACGCATATGCCCTTTTTGGCCAAGTGCACCATTGTCCAAGTTGTGCCCCTCTTCCTGTGCTTTACAGGCGATTCCAACGTACCTCTTGAAATCTGTTTCCTGCTATTTTGCCTCGCTTTCAAGTCCGCCTCGTTGACTTCCCTCAACAGATTTTTGGACGATAGTTGTCCTTTATCACTCTGCCAGTTTGTGAATTGCTGTGCCCCTGAGCTCCATTTCTCAACTCGTTTTTTGTGAGCTGAACGCAAGTCCAAAATTTTGGATCATGTCCTATACTGGTTCCCGGTGGGTGGCTGAGACTTTGGTTAATTCTTCTTCCTGCCGGGAAATTAGAGTGACATGTGCCCGTCCAAATGCCTAACAGTTACTCTCTCATGGGTTCTCCCTCGTCCCTTCCATCCTCTGCCAAATTGGGAACCTGTGCAAACCAGGAGGTTAAAGGGCCTGTCTCTCCAAGTTGGGAGATTGATAGTAAGGCAGTTGGAAAGTCAAACTGGAGCACCAGGAGAGGGACTATTCGTTGAGTTTTAGAAGCCTTTCGTATTCACAGTGTGTACATCCTCTTGGTCTCCTGTACATGTTATAGCTGTAGTAATATTCCCTTGAACCTGGAGAGTTGGGACCCATGGAATGGGGGCCATGCATTATTGCTTGAAAGGGTCTGCATTTGCTCACCCAATCTCACCAATCCTCTCAGTCCCAAGTGTCCAGCCTTATGCCACATCCAGCTGTCATTGTAGATAGGGTCTTTCCAGGTTTCCTCAGACACCCTGAAGGAATTGTAAAGAATTTCCCTGTTTTTTGGTTTTGCTTTTGAAATTCCTTTTTATAGTGGGTTTGAGCTGATTCTCGCTGCCATGTTTATGCCACTCTAGACACACTTGATTCCCTTATGGAGACATATCAATACATAGGTTTTAAGATTCTTACTAGTCAGATATATTCCTCTGCGGGAAATATGGGGTTTTGAGTCTCTTTCACTGAGGAAGGTGTCGGTCTTGTCTATTCCAAAGTTGGTTTTTGGAACGATCCCTGTGCTTATATCAAACTCTGGTTTTATGCATCACCCCACCTCTCCTTCCCCTTTATGCAGGCATAAGAGTGTTTTCTAAATGTGAGACTCTGTTCTCTTTCCTAACTCAGTTCATGTGTAGCCATGTTTACAGGATCTTCATAAGTGATATCTTATGATAAGTTTCTTTTTCTGTGTGACTTATTTGACTTAGAATCATCGTACCTGAATCCACTCATTTTGCTGCTACTGGTCTTATGACATTCATTTCATGGCTGAGGGATATTCCATCGTATGTAAGTACCACAATTTTTTGAACCATTTTTATATTTCCTGGGATATTTAAGGTGTACCCAAGTTGAGGTTCTTGTAAGCAATTCATCCCTAAATTTTGGCGTGGCTCTGTCTTATTGATTTTCAGTTTTCCCAAGGTATATTCCCTAGACTGGAGGCGCCCTTGGCTCTGTAGCTCTCTTGTTTACTTGTTTTAGGGAACACAATGCACTCCTCCAGTGAGGCAGTTGGCAATTTACATCCTGCCCTTTCAGCATAACAAGGCTCCCTGTTCTCCAGGGCCTGTCTTGCCTTTCTGGTTTTTACACATTTTGTGGATGTCCCTTTTGACCAGTGGGAAGTGATACTTCTTTGTAGTGCAGATTTGCATTGCCCGCTTGCTTGCTTGGCCAAAAAGGGTGTATGCGTTTTCTCCTGAATATATTCAGGAGAATACGCATACGGCCTTTTTGGCCAAGTGCATCAGTGTCAAAGTTGTGCCCCTCTTCCTGTGCTTTCAATGTGATTGCAACGTACCTCTTGAAATCTGTTTCCTGCTATTCAGCCTCACTTTCAAGTCCGCCTCGTTGCCTTCCCTAAACAGATTTTTGGACGATAGTTGTCCTTTATTACTCTGCCAGTTTGTGAATTGCTGTGCCCCTGAGCTCCATTTTTCCACTCGTTTTTTGTGAGCTGAACGCAAGTCCAAAATTTTGGTTCAGGACCTATACTGGTTCCCAGTGGGTGGCTGAGACTTTGGTAAATTCTTCTTCCTGCCAGGATATTAGAGTGACATGTGCTAGTCCAAATGCCTAAGAGCTACTCTCTCATTGGTACTCCCTCTTCCCTTTCATCCTCTGCCAAATTGGCAACCTGTGTGAACCAGGAGGTTAAGGGGCTGTCTCTCCAAGTTGGGGGTTTGATAGTAAAGCAGTTGGAAATTCAAAACGGAGCACCAGGTGAGGGACTATTCATTGAGGTTTAGAAACCTTTCGTATTCACCCTGTGTCCATTCTCTAGGTTTTTCGTACATGTTATAGCTGTTGTAATATTCCCTTCAACCTGGAGAGTTGGGACCCAAGGAATGTGTGCCATGCCTTATTGCTTTAAAGGGTCTGCATTTGCTCACCCAATCTCACCAATCCTCTCAGTCCCAAGTGTTCAGCCTTATGCCACATCCAGCTGTCATTGTCGATAGGGTCATTCCACGTTTCATCAGAGACCCTGAAGGATTTGTAAAGAATTTCCCTGTTTTTTTGTTTTGTTTTTGAAATTCCTTTTTATAGTGGGTTTGAGCTGATTCTCGCTGCCATGTTTATGCCAGTCTAGACACACTTGATTCCCTTACGCAGACATATCAATACATAGGTTTTAAGATTCTTACTAGTGAGATATATTCCTCTGCGGTAAATATGGGGGTTTGAGTCCCTTTCACTGAGGAAGTTGTAGGTCTTGTCTGTTCCATAGTTGGTTTCTGGAACGTTATTTGTACTTATATCAAACTCAGGTTTTATGCATCACCCCACCTCTCCTTCCCCCTTAAGCAGTCATAAGAGTTTTTTCTAAATGAGAGACTCTGTTCTCTTTCCTAACTCAGTTCATGTGTAGCCATGTTTACAGGATCTTCATAAGTGATATCTTATGATAAGATTATTTTTCTGTGTGACTAATTTCCCTTAGATTCATCATACCTAAATCCACTCCTTATGCTGCTACTGGCCTTCTATACATTGATTTCATGTCTGAGTGATATTCCATTGTGCAAAATTACCACAAGTTCTTTATGCATTTCTCTTTTTCCTGGCATATTTTAGGTGTACCAAAGTTGAGGTCCTTGTATGCAGAGCAGCCCTAAATTTTGGGGTGCCTGTGTCTTATTGATATTTAATCTTCCCAAGTTATATACCCATGAGTTGAAGTCCCCTTTGCTCGGGGGCTTTGTATTTTAGATGTTTTAGGAAACAGCATACACTTCTTCAGAATGGCTCTTGGATATTTATACCCCACCCATCAGCGTGACTAGGCTCCCTGTTTTCCATGGCCTCTCCTGCATTTCTGGTTTGCACACATTTTTTGGATGGCCTTTCTGAGCAGTGGAAATTGAGACTTCTTTGTTGTGTGGATTTGCATTTCCCTCTTGTTTGGTTGGCCAAAATCTCTGTATGTGTTTTTTTCCTGAAGATATTCACGAAAAAAACGCATACACCCTTTTGCCCAACTGCATCATTTTAGAAATTCTGCTGCTTTTCATATGCTTTAAATGTGAGTAGAATCTACCTTTTGAAATCTGTTTCCTGCAATTCTGCCTCTCATTCAGATCCTCTTCGTTGCCTTACCTGAATATATTTTTGGACATTGGTTATCATTTATATCTTTGCAGGTCTTTGAATTGTCTGCTCCTGAGCTCCATTTTGCAACTCGCTTTTTTTGTGAGCTGGCCGCCAAACCATTGGATTGCTTCCGGCCCTATTCTGGTTCTGGGGAGGCAGGCTGAGCCTTTGGTTAATTCTTCTTCCTAATGGGAAATTAGAGTGACATATGCCTGTCAAAACTCCTACAGCTAATCTCTCATTGGTTCCCCCTCTTCCCATTTATCCTCTGCACAAATTGAAAACTGTGTAAAACAGGAGGTTAAAGGTGCTGATTCTCCAAGTGGGGAGATTGTTAGTAATGTAGCTGGAATGGCGAACCCCAGCACCAGGAGATCAAAAATGAGGTGCATTTTAGACACCTTTCCTGAGCACACGGTGTACATTCATCTCGGTTTCCCAGGCATGTATTCACTGTCAGAAGATTCCCTTGAACCTGCAGATTTGGGACCCATGGAATGGGTACCAGGCAGTATTACTTTAAAAGGTCTGCATTTCCTCACCCAGCCTCTCTAACATCTCTTAGCGTGCATAGCTTCCAGCCTTATATATCATCCTGCTGTGGGTCTACATGTGTTCAATCCATATTACATCGTAGCCCTTCAACAAAAGTTGTAAGAATTTTTGTCTGTCTCACTGTTTTTATAAATATTTTTAAATTTATTTTTATATTGGTTACAGCTGATTTTCAAAGCTCTGTGTTTTGCTGCTGTACATCCACTTGATTCATGTACTGTGAGACAACAATAAATTCTTTTTCAGATGCTTACCAGTCTTATGTATTATTTTCCAGTGACTTGAGTGGGCTGAGTGCAGTTCTTTGAGGTACCGTGTAGGCCTTGTCAGTTATTCAATGTGGTACTTGGAATGGTATCTTTGCTAATTTCAACCTCCTCGATAATACCTCACCATTCCCCACCTTTCCCATTTAGCAGCCTTATGTCTATTTTCTACATATTTGAGTATGTTTCTGTTTTGTAATTTATTTCATGTGTAGCCATTTTTGATTCCACCTTTAAGTGACATCTTATGATATGTGTCTTTTTCTTTCTGACATATGTCACTTAGAATGATCGTAGGTAACTCCTCCAGAGTTTTTCCAACTGGCCTTATTTCATTGATTTCTGGATGAGTAATATTCCACTCTACATAAGTACCCCATCTCTTTTATCCATTTTATCCTTCCAGGGACATTTAGGTTATATCCAAGTGGAGGCCCTTTTTAACAGAGAGGTGGTAAACGTTGGGGTGCCTGTTTTCTTTTGATTTTTGTTTTTCCCAAGGTATATGCGCATGAGTGCAAGTGCCCTATGCTCTGTAGATCATTTTTTAGATGTTTTAGCAAACACAATACACTTCTCCAGAGTGGCCATTGGCAAATTACATTTCCACTATCAGCCTCACAGGGCTCCCTTTTCTCCTCGCCCTGTCCTGCATTTCTGGTGTTTACACTTTATGTGGATGGCCCTTCTGACTGATGTGAAGTGATATATTTTGTAGTATTGATTTCCAGTGTCCACCTGTTTGGTTGGATAAAAAGTGTGTATGGCCTTTACTTGAATATATTCAGAAAAAATGCATACGCCCTTTTTGGCCAACTGCATCATTGGCGACGTTCAGCCCCTTTTCTTGTGCTTTAATGGGGAGTCCTTTCTACCTCTTCAAATATGTTTCCTGCCACTCTCCCTTGCTTACAAGTCTTTTTCTGTGGCTTACCTCAAGACATTTTTCGACGATAGATATTTTCAACTCTGCAGTTTCATGAATTTTAGTGCCCCTGAGTTCCATTTTTCAACTTGTGTTTTTGGAAACTGGACACAAAACAGCGGGATTTCCTCTAGCCCTATTCTGTTTCCGTGGGCAATTCTAGCCTTTGATGAATTTTTCTTCCGGATTGGAAATTAGAGTGACATGTGCCAGTCCGCACACCTAAGACTGGTCTCTAAATTTTTCTCATCCTTCCGCTTCATGCTCTGGACAAATTCCAAACTCTGTGCAACAGGATGTTGACGGTGTTGATATCCCCAAGTGAGGAGATTGTTAGGAAAGATGCTGGCGGGGTGAACCCGAGCACCAGGCGATGAGGAGATGAGGTGCCTTTTCCAAACTCTTTCTGATCAAATGGTGTACCATCCTCTAGGTGTGACAGGCATGTTTTAGCTGTAGGAAGGGTCATGTGCATGTAAGGAGAACACCAGGGATTTTTCCAAATCAGTGCCTCCCCGAACCCCAAACTGGGGAATTTTTAAGCTACGGCTACACGTATGTCCATTAAGATCCTTGGGAAATAGGCAGAGCCCAAACTTTAGATGATTGAAATCTTCAGGGTCAGAAGCGCTCACCATCGGCCTTGCTTAGGTTACATTTTATCTGTCATTGATAGATGATGTCAATAAAAATATCGATTCTTTTTCAGATTATTTCCCCTTATAGGTTATTGCAAAATATTCAGTGTAGTTCCCTGGGCTATACAGTAGTTCCTTTTTGATGATCTATTTTATACATAGCAGTGTGTATGTGTTAATCCCAAACTGTTAATTTATCCCTTCTCCTACCTTTCCCCTTTGGTAATAATAAATTATAAGATTTTATACTTCTCAGAAATGGGGGAGCTGAAAGAGAGGTATCCTTTTCAATGGAAAAGCATTCAAAACAAGATTGAAGCTTCAGCCAAGAGTATTCGATCTACATCCATGGAAATAAATCACTTCATTTATCTAATGTTGACCTGACAAATAAGACAGACGTCTTCACTGAACTTGCTTATAGGAAAGTGATGGAAATATCAAATGTAAGTCTTAAAAACATCTTATTTCACCCGAGCATTATACACTGCTCTATGTTAACTACAGTTTGGCTCACACACCTGTTCATTGAAGTTACAATGTTCTCAATTTCTGTTACTGATCCTCCAGAGTGGACCCCAACAGGAGTCCCCGTGCCCAGTGTCATTGGAGCCAACAGATCAAGACTGAGTTTGGTTCAGAAGCAAAGGAAACATTATTTTGAAAACAGAATGGAGAGGTGAGAACGTGCACTGCCCCACGGGCTGTGGGCTGGGCTGCTGTGTAGGGATCCCGGCAGCGTCAGTGGGAGGGAGGGGATGGAGCTCTCGAGGGCTGGGTTGGCTGCAGCTCGGGCTCTATGCCGCAGAGTTTGCATGGGACCCCGCTAGCTGAGGTGTCGACCCAGCCATTCTGCACTAGGAAATCGGGTCTGAAGTGACGGGTGTGGGACCTCTGCATGCGGAACCCTAGGAACACGTGAAATTAGACAAAGCACAAAGGAAAAACAGGTTAGACTTTATTTTATTGCCCAGATTCTCTTTTTATCTCCCAGGAATTTTTAATGAACGTTGCCGGAGATGAACACCTCCTCTGCTTTTTGTTCCATTCCTCATCCTTGGGGTGTTGAGGGTGCAGACCCCTCTTTTGTAACTGCTTCATGCTGTGGTGGGAGCCCTGATACATGGGGGGAGGGGCAAAATGTCTCCCCACCAGCCTCCAGGTGAGGTTGATTGTCCCAAGGCCTCCTGCCTCACTTCTCGTCCGCCTGAGCACCAGCATTGGAAGTGTTATAGATTCTAATGACCTTTAAGGTCCGGGAAAGAGATGCGCAGAGATGCTGCGGTGGCAGGTTTCACCCCACCCCACATTTGTTCGGCGACCTTAGGCTGACGGATTTTGCCAGCCTAGATGCTCTGACCAGTAGTCTGTGCTTTCTTTAATTAGGTCCCTGAATTAATGTACAAACAGCACCATGTGTGAGAGCCCTGCCTGCACAACTCCCAGACAGTCCAGAGCCAGTGGTGATCCAGGGCCATGAGGTCCACTGAGTCAACGGCCTTTAGAAGTAGCCAGCAGTCCAGCCGGTCATATTGGCCACCATCACCGTGGTGTCTGTAGGGTTTTCTATGGTGAAAGCATGATATACATTTCCCCCGCCAAGCTTATTAGCTCCCCTCTGGGTGCAGTAAGTCCTGCAAGCAGTAGTCTGCTCTTTCGGGGCACAGTCTTGTTGTTTTCTGAGAGAAACTCCAGGTCAAGTGATGGTCACACGAGTCATCTTGGTGGCCCGTTGCCCCCGTTTGTCTCTCTGGAGGTTGGCGTTGGAGGGCCTCCTCACTCGAGGTCAGTGTGTCCACAGAGTGACCCCTGCAACTTCAGGGCATGATGCGTGGTTAGGATCACCACGTGGGGTCCTTTTCCCTTAGGAGGGAGCTGGCCTTGTGGGCTGCTGATTTCCATCTTTTTAGATACCCCAGTATCCTGGCCTGATGAGTCGGTGGGCAAAGCCCTTGGTGACCATAGTTTATCATACCTGAAGGGCATTCTTGTGTTGCTCCATTTCAAGTGGTCCCAGTTTTTGCACTAAGGCTCCAAGGGCAATTAACCTTTGACCGGGTATGTAAAGGTCAAAGGGTTTAGCTAAATTAGGGAGTTCCTGGGCAAGGGTCTGAATTGACTGCTCTTTCCATTCTTGAGAGGCTGCTTCTGGATTCTATTCAAAAGGATCATCATCTTTTCATGTCAGTGTTTCATGTAGAGGCCCAGCTATTAGACTGTAGTTAGGGATCCAGATGCAGAAAACCTTGGCCTCCCCAGGAACCCCTAAGCTGTCCTCTAGGTTTAGAAGAGGTAAGGCTGCAAATGGCTTCTTCCCTATCCTGGGATGCGTTTCTCCGAATATCTGTGAGAATGAAGCTCAGGCATGTCACCTTAGCCTGGGATATTTGAGCCTTTTTCTTGGACACCTTCTATCCTTTCTTGGCTAGGTAGTTCAGAGGCGTCTTTAGTAGGCCTGGCGATCAGAATGTCCGCTGCATATTGAAGGAGGGTTCCCTTTCACAGAGGTAGAACTTTTAGGTCTTTAGAGGACATTTCCCCAATGATGGTGTGGGGATTTTTGAACCATTGGGGCAGGACGGCCCAGCATTATTGCTTTGGTTGCATGTTGTGTCCTGCCACTCACAAGCCAAAAATTCTTGTGACTCTGAGATGAATGGAATACAGAAGAAGGCATCATTGAAGTCTAATACAGAATGCCATGGCCTGGTGGATGGTAGAATGACCAGCAGGGTGTAGGAAATAGGAGCTACTGGATGTATATCCTCGGTGGCTTCACTGACTGTCCTGATATCCTTTACCAGGTTTCCAGCAGCCCATGGGGCTCTCGTGGTCAGGCCAATCCCAGGATATGGAGCTCACCTGGGCTGCACCCCCACCCCACAGCCCACGGGGCTCTTGTGGTCAAGTCCCTCCCAGGGTATGGAGCTCACCTGTGCAGCTACCCAGCAGCCCATGGGGCTCTCATAGTCAGGCCCTTCCCAGGATACGGAGCTCCCCTGGGCAGGTACCCCAGCAGGGCTGGAAACACAGGAACTGTGCACATAGCCCACCATGCAGAGAACCCCCAGCTCACCTGTCGCTCACAGCTGACACAGAACACCACAGAGCAGGACTTGAACTAACAAACAGCAGCTCTGACAGGTCTGTGACCCTGGCTATCACTCTGTGCAGCCTCTCTGTGCCTGGTCTTCCAGACACTTCCACTGCAGCCAGGCACCAGACCTCTGTCTCCACCCACCATCACTCCTCTCCCTGACTCCTGGGTTCCTCTCATTAGTATAGGGTCTTCTTGAAGTTGTTTTCCACTCATGGACCAGATAAAATGAGAAGAAAACAAGCCGCAGCTGCAGCTCCTTGTCTATCCTGACTCTCAAGAGCCCACACCTGTTCCTTGGGCGTGGCCCGTTTAGCAAGGTTCATTTTCTGCAACTGTGAGTCCCTGAGGGGTGAGGATTGGCTGATTTGGGCAGCCTGACGCTGCCTGCCAGCCCTCCCCACGTGTGCCTGGTTGAGGTCAATATAAACACCTCTCCAGTCAGCAAGAGCCCCTGTAGCTGTACCTGACGCCATATTCTCGGCCCCGTCAGCAGTGTCGGGGCTGGGGTGGTGGGAGGGAGTGAGGGGCCGTGGCTTTGTGGGTGGCCCATTGTGAGTGGGGCTCTGCTGGACTTTCTGCAGGAGCTGCCAGGCTGCCACCTGCTAAAGAAGAGGATGTGTCACCCATACCTGCCACTGGAATGTCTCCCCAGGCAGAGGTGAGGAAGTAAAAAAGCAGTGGGGGCCGTGGCAGGAGGGGTATCACAGGTAGGGAAATGGAAAGCTTCCAGAAGAGCATCTGAGGCCAGGACCATCCTGGCTGGCCTGCAGGCACCAAGTCGGCCTGCGTGCTGTCGCTGGTGTGGCTCCACAGCCCTTCCTCTAGGCTTGCAAGTTCTTGTGCATATTCATGTGTTTTACCTGGAAAGGGTGGGAAGAGTTCAGCTGCAGCAGGACTGGGGCTCAGTTCACATTGACTCACAGACGCCTCGACACAGTCCCCCAGCTTTGCAATGAGGTTGCTCCTTGTGGGGCTGACTGCATGGGAGAAGATTTCCCACCTCTGACCAACTTAAGAATCTTTTACCACTGGAGCAAGTGCCCTGATACGATTTTCCTCTGTATAACTGGTGGGTTCTGTTTTTTTCTTTTTTTCTTTTTTTTTTCTTTTTGGTTCAAGGTAGATTTTATCTATTCCTCTTTTTTTTAATTTGGAGATATAAACATGGAAATAATGCATTAAGATAAAGACGTCTATGTGAAGGGAAAAACTTTTTTTGGTTTATTTTATTAAATGTTATTTATTTATTTTTAATTTTTTTAAAATTTATTTATTTCTTTTATACAGCAGGTTCTTATTGGATATCTATTTTATACATATAAGTGTGCACATGTGAATCCCAGTCTCCCAATTCATCCCACCACCACCCTCACATAGCATTACCCTCTTGGTGTCCATATGTTTGTTCTCTACATCTGTGTCTCTATCTCTGCCCTGCAAACCGGTTCATCTGTACCATTTTTCTAGGTTCCACATATATGCATTAACATACAATATTTGTTTTTCTCTTTCTGACTTACTTCACTCTGTATGACAGTCTCTAGATCCATCAAGGTCTCTACAAATGACCCAATTTCATTCCTATGTATGGCTGAGTAATATTCCATTGTATATATGTACCACATCTTTATCCATTCATCTGTCTGTGGGCACTTAGGTTGCTTTCATTACCTGGCTATTGTAAATAGTGCTGCAATGAACATTGTGGTGAATGTGTCTTTTTGATTTATGGTTTTCTCTGGGTATATGCCCAGTAGTGGGATTGCTGGATTATATGGTAATTCTATTTTTAGTTTTTTAAGGAACCTCCATACTGTTCTCCATAGAGACTATATCAATTTACATTCCCAACAATAGTGGAAGAAGGTTCCTTTTCTCCACAGCGTCTCCAGCATTTGTTGTTTGTAGATTTTCTGATGATGCCCATTCTAACAGGTGTGACGTGATACCTCATTGTAGTTTCGATTTCCATTTCTCTAATAATTAGTGATGTTGAGCAGATTTTCATGTGCGTACTGGCCATCTCTATGTCTTCTTGGAAGAAATGTCTATTTAGATCTTCTTCCATTTTTGTATTGGGTTGTTTGTTTTATTAATATTGAGCTGCATGAGCTGTTTATATATATATATTGGAGATTAATTATTTGTCCATTGATTCATTTGCAAATATTTTCTGCCATTCTGAGGGTTGTCTTTTCGTCTTGTTTGTAGTTTCCTTTGCTTTGTAAAAGCTTTTACATTTCATTAGGTCCCATCTGTTTAGTTTTCTTTTTTATTTCATTACTACAGGAGGTGGATCAAAAAAGATCTTGCTGTGATTTACGTCAGAGTATCCTTCGTAAGTTTTCCTCTCAGAGTTTTATACTGTCCCGTCTTACATTAAGGTCTCTAATCCATTTTGAATATATTTTTATGTATGGTGTTGGGGAGTGTTCTAATTTCATTCTTTTACATGTAGCTGTCCATATTTCCCAGCACCAATGATTGAAGAGACTGTCTTATCTCCATTGTATAGTCTTGCCTCCTTTGTCATAGATTAGTTGACCATAGGTGTGTAGGTTTATCCCTGGGCATTCTTTTTTTTTTTTCCTTTTACACGTTTATTGGAGTATAATTGTTTTACAATGGAGTGTTAGTTTCTGCTGTATAACAAAGTGAATCAGCTATACATATACAAATATCACCAGATCCCCTCCCTCTTGCATCTCCCTCCCACACTCCATATCCCACCCCTTTATGTGGTCACAAAGCACCGAGCTGATCTCCCTGTTCTATGTGGCTGCTTTCCAGTAGCTATCAGTGTTACATTTGGTAATGTATTTATGTCCATGCCACTCTGTCACTTCGTCTCAGCTTACCCATCCCCCTTCCAGTGTCCTCAAGTCCTTTCTCTACGTCTGTGTCCTTAATCCTGTCCTGCCACTAGGTTCTTCAAAATCTTTTTTTTTCTTCATTAGATTCCGTATATCTCTGTTAACATACAGTATTTGTTTTTCCCTTTCTGACTTACTTCACTTTGTAGGACAGATTCTAAGTCCATCCACCTCAGTACAAATAACTCAGTTTTGCTTCTTTTTATGGCTGAGTAATATTCCATTGTATATATGTGCCAGATCTTCTTTATCCATTCATCTGTCGATGGACACTTAGGTTGCTTCTATGTCCTGGCTACTGTAAATAGAGCTGCAATGAACATTTTTGTACATAACTCTTTTTGAATTATGGTTTTCGCAAGGCAAATGCCCAGTAGTTGGATTGTTGTGTCGTATGGTACCTCTATTGTTAGCTATTTAGAGGAACCTCCGGAGTGTTCTCCCTAGTGCCCATATCAATTTACATTCCCACCCACAGTGCAAGTGTGTTCCCTTTTCTCCAATAAAGGCCTCTCCAGCATTTATTGTTTTGTAGATTTTTTTGGATGATTGCCACTCTGACTGCTGTGCGGTGATACCTCACGGTAGTTTTGATTTGCATTTCTCTAATGATTAGTGATGTTCAGCATCCTTTCATGTGTTTCTTGGTAATCTGTATATCTTCTTTGGAGAAATGTCTATTTAAGTCTTCTGCCCGTTTTTGGATTGGGTTGTTTGTTTTTGTGATATTGAGCTACATGTGGTGCTTGTAAAGTTTGGAGATTAATCCTTTGTCAATTGCTTCATTTGAAAATATTTTCTCCCATTCTGAGGGTTGTTTCTGCATCTTGTTTATGTTTTCCTATACTGTGTAAAAGCTTTTAAGTTTCATTAGGTCCCATTTGTTGATTTCTGTTTTTATTTCCATTTCTCTAGGAGGTGAGTCAAAAAGGATCTTGCTGTGATTTATGTCATAGAGTGTTCTGCCTATGGTTTCCTCTAAGTGTTTTATAGTGTCTGGTCTTCTATTTAGATCTCTAATCCATTTAGAGTTTATTTTTGTGTATGGTGTTATGGAGTGTTCTAATTTCATTCTTTTATGTGTAGGGGTCCAGTTTTCCCAGCACCAATTACTGAAGAGACTGTCTTTTCTCCATTGTATATCCTTAGCTCCTTTGTCATAGATGAGATAGCCATAGGTATGTAGGTTTATCTCTGGGCTTTCTGTCCTGTTCCATTGATCTGTGTTTATGCCAATCTACATACACTTGATTCCATTATGGAGACTTATAAATACATAGGTTTCAAGATTATTACCAGTCAGATATATTCCTCTTCAGTGAATAGGGTGTTTTGTGTCCAGTTCATTGAGAAAGGAGTAGGTCTTGTCTATTACATATTTGGTATATGGAATGGTATCTGTGCTAATTTCAAACTCTGCTTTTACACATCACCCCACGTCACCTTTCCCCTTAAGGAGGCATAAGTGTGTTTTCTAAATGTGTAACTCTGTTCTCTTTTGTAATTCAGTTCATGTGTAGCCATGTTTACATTCCCTCTATAAGTGATATATTACAATAAGTTTCTTTTTCTTTGAGGCTCATTTCACTTAGCATCATCGTACCTAAAGCCACTCATTATGCTGCTATTGGCCTTATGACATTGATTTTATGTCTGAGTGACATTCCATTGTATATAAGTACCACAACATCTATATCAATTTTTTTCCTTTCCTGGGATATTTAAAGTGTACCAAAGTCGAGGTTCTTGTAAACAGAGCAGCCCTAAACTTTGGGCTGGCTGTGTGTTGTGGATTTTTAGTTTTCCCAAAATACACGCCCATGAGTGGAAGTGTGCTATGCTCTGTAGCTCTGTTTTAGAAAACAACATACAGTTCTCCAGAGAGGCTGTTGGCAATTTACATCCTCTCCATCGGTGTAACCAGGCTCCCTTTTCTCCATGGCCTGTCCTGCATTTGTGGTTTTTACACTGTTTGTGGATGGCCCTTTTGACTGGAGGTAAGGGACACTTCTATGTGGTGTGGATTTTCAATGCCTGATGGCTTGCTTGGCCAAAAAGGGCGTATGCATTTTTTCCCAATTATATTCAAGAAAATACACATAATCCCTTTTCGGTCAAGGGCAACATTGTTGAAGTTCTGTCGCTTTTCATGTGCTTTAAAGATGACTCCAGTGTACCTCTTGAAATCTGTTTCCTTCAATTCTGCCTTGCATTCAAATCCTCTTCACTGCCTTACCTCAATATATTTCTGGATGATAGTTGTCCTTTAAAACTCTGCAAGTTTGTGAATTGCTGTGTCCCTGAGCTCCATTTTTCAACTCGCCTATTTGTGAGCTGGCTGCAATACCACAGGATGGCTTTAGGGCCTAGTCTGGTTCCAGGGCTTCAGGCTGAGCCTTTGGTTAATTCTTCTTCCTGATGGGAAACTAGAGTGACATGTGCCCATCCAAACACCTACAGCTAATCTCTCATTTGTTTCCCCTCTTCCTTTTCATCCTCTGCACAATTTGCAAACTGTGCATACAGGAGGGTAAAGGCGCTGACATTCCAAGTGAGGAGATTTTTAGTAATGCAGATGGAATGGTGAAGCCGAGCACGACGAAAGGAAAAATGAGGTACCTTTTAGAAAACTTTCCCAATCGCACAGTGTACCATCCACTGGGTGTCCCATGCATGTTTTAACTGTAGGAAGATTCCCTTAAACCTGGAGAGTTGGCACCACTAGAATGGGTAGCACACAGTATTGCTCTAAGTGGTGTTCTTTTGCTCACACAACCTCAGCAAACTTGTCAGCCCCAAGTGTCCAGTCTTATGTCTCATCCAGCTGTGGGTGTAAAGGTGGTCAATCCAGGTGGGATCACAGGCCCTGAACGTAATTTTTAAGGCTTTCTCTCTGTTTCGCTGTTTTTGCATTTTGCTTTTGAAACTTAATTTTATAAGGGGGTTTAGTTGAATTTCAGTGCTGTGTTCATGCCATTATACACACATATGATACCTTTATGGAGACATGAGAATACATATGTTTTAAAATTCTAGAGTCAGATATATTCCTCTGCAATGAATAGGGGGCGTTAAGTCCAGTTCATTGTTCCGGCAGTAGGTGTTGTCTATTACATACTTGGTTTATGTAACAGTATCTGTGCTAATTTAAAACTGTGGTTTTATGCATCACCCCACCTCGCCTTTCCCCTTAAGCAGGCAGAAGATTGTTTTCTAAATGTATGACTCTATTGTGTTTGAAATTCAGTTCATGTTTACATTCACACTATGAGTGATATCTTATGATAAGATTTGTTATTCTGTTATCTTTCCTAACTCAGTTCATGTGTAGCCATGTTTACAGGATTTTCATAAGTGATATCTTATGATAAGTTTCTTTTTCAGTGTGACTTATTTCACTTAGAATCATCGTACGTGAATCCACTCATTTTGCTGCTACTTGCCTTATGACATTGATTTCATGGCTAACGGATATTACATCGTACGTAAGTACCACAGTTTCTTGAAATATTTTTGTCTTTCCTGGGATATATAAGGTGTACCCACGATGAGGTTCTTGTAAGCAGTGCAGCCTTAAATTTTGGCATGCCTGTGTCTTATTGATTTTCAGTTTTCCAAAGATATATTCCCTAGACTGGAACACCCCATTGCTCTGTAGCTCTGTTGTTTACTTGTTTTAGGGAACACAATGCACTCCTCCAGTGAGGCAGTTGGCAATTGACATCCCGCCCATCAGCATAACAAGGCCCCCTGTTCTCCAGGGACTGTCTTGCCTTTCTGGTTTTTACACATTTTGTGGATGTCCCTTTTGACCGGTGGGAAGTGATACTTCTTTGTAGTGCAGATTTGCATTGCCCGCTTGCTTGCTTGGCCAAAAAGGGCGTATGCGTTTTCTCCTGATTATATTCAGGAGAAAACGCATACGCCCTTTTTGGCCAAGTGCACCATTGTCCAAGTTGTGCCCCTCTTCCTGTGCTTTACACGCGATTCCAAGGTACCTCTTGAAATCTGTTTCCTGCTATTTTGCCTCGCTTTCAAGTCCGCCTCGTTGACTTCCCTCAACAGATTTTTGGACGATAGTTGTCCTTTATCACTCTGCCAGTTTGTGAATTGCTGTGCCCCTGAGCTCCATTTCTCAAGTCGTTTTTTGTGAGCTGAACGCAAGTCCAAAATTTTGGATCATGTCCTATACTGGTTCCCGGTGGGTGGCTGAGACTTTGGTTAATTCTTCTTCCTGCCGGGAAATTAGAGTGACATGTGCCCGTCCAAATGCCTAACAGCTACTCTCTCATGGGTTCTCCCTCGTCCCTTCCATCCTCTGCCAAATTGGGAACCTGTGCAAACCAGGAGGTTAAAGGGCCTGTCTCTCCAAGTTGGGAGATTGATAGTAAGGCAGTTGGAAAGTCAAACTGGAGCACCAGGAGAGGGACTATTCGTTGAGTTTTAGAAACCTTTTGTATTCACAGTGTGTCCATTCTCTAGGTTTCCTGTACATGTTATAGCTGTAGTAATATTCCCTTGAACCTGGAGAGTTGGGACCCATGGAATGGGGGCCATGCATTATTGCTTGAAAGGGTCTGCATTTGCTCACCCAATCTCACCAATCCTCTCAGTCCCAAGTGTCCAGCCTTATGCCACATCCAGCTGTCATTGTAGATAGGGTCTTTCCAGGTTTCCTCAGACACCCTGAAGGAATTGTAAAGAATTTCCCTGTTTTTTGGTTTTGCTTTTGAAATTCCTTTTTATAGTGGGTTTGAGCTGATTCTCGCTGCCATGTTTATGCCACTCTAGACACACTTGATTCCCTTATGGAGTCATATCAATACATAGGTTTTAAGATTCTTACTAGTCAGATATATTCCTCTGTGGGAAATATGGGGTTTTGAGTCTCTTTCACTGAGGAAGGTGTAGGTCTTGTCTATTCCAAAGTTGGTTTTTGGAACGGTCCCTGTGCTTATATCAAACTCTGGTTTTATGCATCACCCCACCTCTCCATCCCCTTTATGCAGGCATAAGAGTGTTTTCTAAATGTGAGACTCTGTTCTCTTTCCTAACTCAGTTCACGTGTAGCCATGTTTACAGGATCTTCATAAGTGATATATTATGATAAGTTTGTTTTTCTGTGTGACTTATTTCACTTAGAATCATCGTACCTGAATCCACTCACTTTGCTGCTACTGGTCTTATGACATTGATTTCATGGCTGAGGAATATTCCATCGTACGTAAGTACCACAATGTTTTGAACCATTTTTATATTTCCTGGGATATTTAAGGTGTACCCAAGTTGAGGTTCTTGTAGTCAGTGCAGCCCTAAATTTGGAGGTGGCTCTTTCTTATTGATTTTCAGTTTTCCCAAGGTATATTCCCTAGACTGGAAGTGGCCTTGGCTCTGTAGCTCTGTTGTTTACTTGTTTTAGGGAACACAATGCACTCCTCCAGTGAGGCAGTTGGCAATTGACATCCCGCCCATCAGCATAACAAGGCCCCCTGTTCTCCAGGGCCTGTCTTGCCTTTCTCGTTTTTACACATTTTGTGGATGTCCCTTTTGACCGGTGGGAAGTGATACTTCTTTGTAGTGCAGATTTGCATTGCCCGCTTGCTTGCTTGGCCAAAAAGGGCGTATGCGTTTTCTCCTGAATATATTCGGGAGAAAACGCATACGCCCTTTTTGGCCAAGTGCACCATTGTCCAAGTTGTGCCCCTCTTCCTGTGCTTTACAGGCGATTCCAACGTACCTCTTGAAATCTGTTTCCTGCTATTTTGCCCCCCTTTCAAGTCCACCTCGTTGAATTCCCTCAACAGATTTTTGGACGATAGTTGTCCTTTATCACTCTGCCATTTTGTGAATTGCTGTGCCCCTGAGCTCCATTTCTCAACTCGTTTTTTGTGAGCTGAACGCAAGTCCAAAATTTTGGATCATGTCCTATACTGGTTCCCGGTGGGTGGCTGAGACTTTGGTTAATTCTTCTTCCTGCCGGGAAATTAGAGTGACATGTGCCCGTCCAAATGCCTAACAGCTACTCTCTCATGGGTTCTCCCTCGTCCCTTCCATCCTCTGCCAAATTGGGAACCTGTGCAAACCAGGAGGTTAAAGGGCCTGTCTGTCCAAGTTGGGAGATTGATAGTAAGGCAGTTGGAAAGTCAAACTGGAGCACCAGGAGAGGGACTATTCGTTGAGTTTTAGAAACCTTTCGTATTCACAGTGTGTCCATTCTCTAGGTTTCCTGTACATGCTATAGCTGTAGTAATATTCCCTTGAACCTGGAGAGTTGGGACCCATGGAATGGGGGCCATGCATTATTGCTTGAAAGGGTCTGCATTTGCTCACCCAATCTCACCAATCCTCTCAGTCCCAAGTGCCCAGCCTTATGCCACATCCAGCTGTCATTGTAGATAGGGTCTTTCCAGGTTTCCTCAGACACCCTGAAGGAATTGTAAAGAATTTCCCTGTTTTTTGGTTTTGCTTTTGAAATTCCTTTTTATAGTGGGTTTGAGCTGATTCTCGCTGCCATGTTTATGCCACTCTAGACACACTTGATTCCCTTATGGAGACATATCAATACATAGGTTTTAAGATTCTTACTAGTCAGATATATTCCTCTGTGGGAAATATGGGGTTTTGAGTCTCTTTCACTGAGGAAGGTGTAGGTCTTGTCTATTCCAAAGTTGGTTTTTGAAACGGTCCCTGTGCTTATATCAAACTCTGGTTTTATGCATCACCCCACCTCTCCTTCCCCTTTATGCAGGCATAAGAGTGTTTTCTAAATGTGAGACTCTGTTCTCTTTCCTAACTCAGTTCACGTGTAGCCATGTTTACAGGATCTTCATAAGTGATATCTTATGATAAGTTTCTTTTTCTGTGTGACTTATTTCACTTAGAATCATCGTACCTGAATCCACTCACTTTGCTGCTACTGGTCTTATGACATTGATTTCATGGCTGAGGGATATTCCATCGTACGTAAGTACCACAATGTTTTGAACCATTTTTATATTTCCTGGGATATTTAAGGTGTACCCAAGTTGAGGTTCTTGTAGTCAGTGCAGCCCTAAATTTGGAGGTGGCTCTTTCTTATTGATTTTCAGTTTTCCCAATGTATATTCCCTAGACTGGAAGTGGCCTTGGCTCTGTAGCTCTGTTGTTTACTTGTTTTAGGGAACACAATGCACTCCTCCAGTGAGGCAGTTGGCAATTTACATCCCGCCCATCAGCATAACAAGGCTCCCAGTTCTCCAGGGCCTGTCTTGCCTTTCTGGTTTTTACACATTTTGTGGATGTCCCTTTTGACCGGTGGGAAGTGATACTTCTTTGTAGTGCAGATTTGCATTGCCCGCTTGCTTGCTTGGCCAAAAAGGGCGTATGCGTTTTCTCCTGAATATATTCAGGAGAAAACGCATACGCCCTTTTTGGCCAAGTGCACCATTGTCCAAGTTGTGCCCCTCTTCCTGTGCTTTACAGGCGATTCCAAGGTACCTCTTGAAATCTGTTTCCTGCTATTTTGCCTCGCTTTCAAGTCCGCCTCTTTGACTTCCCTCAACAGATTTTTGGATGATAGTTGTCCTTTATCACTCTGCCAGTTTGTGAATTGCTGTGCCCCTGAGCTCCATTTCTCAACTCGTTTTTTGTGAGCTGAACGCAAGTCCAAAATTTTGGATCATGTCCTATACTGGTTCCCGGTGGGTGGCTAAGACTTTGGTTAATTCGTCTTCCTGCCGGGAAATTAGAGTGACATGTGCCCGTCCAAATGCCTAACAGCTACTCTCTCATGGGTTCTCTCTCGTCCCTTCCATCCTCTGCCAAATTGGGAACCTGTGCAAACCAGGAGGTTAAAGGGCCTGTCTCTCCAAGTTGGGAGATTGATAGTAAGGCAGTTGGAAAGTCAAACTGGAGCACCAGGAGAGGGACTATTCGTTGAGTTTTAGAAACCTTTCGTATTCACAGTGTGTCCATTCTCTAGGTTTCCTGTACATGTTATAGCTGTAGTAATATTCCCTTGAACATGGAGAGTTGGGACCCATGGAATGGGGGCCATGCATTATTGCTTGAAAGGGTCTGCATTCGCTCACCCAATCTCACCAATCCTCTCAGTCCCAAGTGTCCAGCCTTATGCCACATCCAGCTGTCATTGTAGATAGGGTCTTTCCAGGTTTCCTCAGACACCCTGAAGGAATTGTAAAGAATTTCCCTGTTTTTTGGTTTTGCTTTTGAAATTCCTTTTTATAGTGAGTTTGAGCTGATTCTCGCTGCCATGTTTATGCCACTCTAGACACACTTGATTCCCTTATGGAGACATATCAATACATAGGTTTTAAGATTTTTACTAGTCAGATATATTCCTCTGTGGGAAATATGGGGTTTTGAGTCTCTTTCACTGAGGAAGGTGTCGGTCTTGTCTATTCCAAAGTTGGTTTTTGAAACGGTCCCTGTGCTTATATCAAACTCTGGTTTTATGCATCACCCCACCTCCCCTTCCCCTTTATGCAGGCATAAGAGTGTTTTCTAAATGTGAGACTCTGTTCTCTTTCCTAACTCAGTTCACGTGTAGCCATGTTTACAGGATCTTCATAAGTGATATCTTATGATAAGTTTCTTTTTCTGTGTGACTTATTTCACTTAGAATCATCGTACCTGAATCCACTCACTTTGCTGCTACTGGTCTTATGACATTGATTTCATGGCTGAGGGATATTCCATCGTACGTAAGTACCACAATGTTTTGAACCATTTTTATATTTCCTGGGATATTTAAGGTGTACCCAAGTTGAGGTTCTTGTAGTCAGTGCAGCCCTAAATTTGGAGGTGGCTCTTTCTTATTGATTTTCAGTTTTCCCAAGGTATATTCCCTAGACTGGAAGTGGCCTTGGCTCTGTAGCTCTGTTGTTTACTTGTTTTAGGGAACACAATGCACTCCTCCAGTTTGGCAGTTGGCAATTTACATCCCGCCCATCAGCATAACAAGGCTCCCAGTTCTCCAGGGCCTGTCTTGCCTTTCTGGTTTTTACACATTTTGTGGATGTCCCTTTTGACCGGTGGGAAATGATACTTCTTTGTAGTGCAGATTTGCATTGCCCGCTTGCTTGCTTGGCCAAAAAGGGCGTATACGTTTTCTCCTGAATATATTCAGGAGAAAACGCATACGCCCTTTTTGGCCAAGTGCACCATTGTCCAAGTTGTGCCCCTCTTCCTGTGCTTTACAGGCGATTCCAAGGTACCTCTTGAAATCTGTTTCCTGCTATTTTGCCTCGCTTTCAAGTCCGCCTCGTTGACTTCCCTCAACAGATTTTTGGACGATAGTTGTCCTTTATCACTCTGCCAGTTTGTGAATTGCTGTGCCCCTGAGCTCCATTTCTCAACTCGTTTTTTGTGAGCTGAACGCAAGTCCAAAATTTTGGATCATGTCCTATACTGGTTCCCGGTGGGTGGCTGAGACTTTGGTTAATTCTTCTTCCTGCCGGGAAATTAGAGTGACATGTGCCCGTCCAAATGCCTAACAGCTACTCTCTCATGGGTTCTCCCTCGTCCCTTCCATCCTCTGCCAAATTGGGAACCTGTGCAAACCAGGAGGTTAAAGGGCCTGTCTCTCCAAGTTGGGAGATTGATAGTAAGGCAGTTGGAAAGTCAAACTGGAGCACCAGGAGAGGGACTATTCGTTGAGTTTTAGAAACCTTTCGTATTCACAGTGTGTCCATTCTCTAGGTTTCCTGTACATGTTATAGCTGTAGTAATATTCCCTTGAACCTGGAGAGTTGGGACCCATGGAATGGGGGCCATGCATTATTGCTTGAAAGGGTCTGCATTTGCTCACCCAATCTCACCAATCCTCTCAGTCCCAAGTGTCCAGCCTTATGCCACATCCAGCTGTCATTGTAGATAGGGTCTTTCCAGGTTTCCTCAGACACCCTGAAGGAATTGTAAAGAATTTCCCTGTTTTTTGGTTTTGCTTTTGAAATTCCTTTCTATAGTGGGTTTGAGCTGATTCTCGCTGCCATGTTTATGCCACTCTAGACACACTTGATTCCCTTATGGAGACATATCAATACATAGGTTTTAAGATTCTTACTAGTCAGATATATTCCTCTGTGGGAAATATGGGGTTTTGAGTCTCTTTCACTGAGGAAGGTGTAGGTCTTGTCTATTCCAAAGTTGGTTTTTGAAACGGTCCCTGTGCTTATATCAAACTCTGGTTTTATGCATCACCCCACCTCTCCTTCCCCTTTATGCAGGCATAAGAGTGTTTTCTAAATGTGAGACTCTGTTCTCTTTCCTAACTCAGTTCACGTGTAGCCATGTTTACAGGATCTTCATAAGTGATATCTTATGATAAGTTTCTTTTTCTGTGTGACTTATTTCACTTAGAATCATCGTACCTGAATCCACTCACTTTGCTGCTACAGGTCTTATGACATTGATTTCATGGCTGAGGGATATTCCATCGTACGTAAGTACCACAATGTTTTGAACCATTTTTATATTTCCTGGGATATTTAAGGTGTACCCAAGTTGAGGTTCTTGTAGTCAGTGCAGCCCTAAATTTGGAGGTGGCTCTTTCTTATTGATTTTCAGTTTTCCCAAGGTATATTCCCTAGACTGGAAGTGGCCTTGGCTCTGTAGCTCTGTTGTTTACTTGTTTTAGGGAACACAATACACTCCTCCAGTGAGGCAGTTGTCAATTTACATCCCGCCCATCAGCATAACAAGGCTCCCAGTTCTCCAGGGCCTGTCTTGCCTTTCTGGTTTTTACATATTTTGTGGATGTCCCTTTTGACCGGTGGGAAGTGATACTTCTTTGTAGTGCAGATTTGCATTGCCCGCTTGCTTGCTTGGCCAAAAAGGGCGTATGCGTTTTCTCCTGAATATATTCAGGAGAAAACGCATACGCCCTTTTTGGCCAAGTGCACCATTGTACAAGTTGTGCCCCTCTTCCTGTGCTTTACAGGCGATTCCAACGTACCTCTTGAAATCTGTTTCCTGCTATTTTGCCTCGCTTTCAAGTCCGCCTCGTTGACTTCCCTCAACAGATTTTTGGACGATAGTTGTCCTTTATCACTCTGCCAGTTTGTGAATTGCTGTGCCCCTGAGCTCCATTTCTCAACTCGTTTTTTGTGAGCTGAACGCAAGTCCAAAATTTTGGATCATGTCCTATACTGGTTCCCGGTGGGTGGCTGAGACTTTGGTTAATTCTTCTTCCTGCCGGGAAATTAGAGTGACATGTGCCCGTCCAAATGCCTAACAGCTACTCTCTCATGGGTTCTCCCTCGTCCCTTCCATCCTCTGCCAAATTGGGAACCTGTGCAAACCAGGAGGTTAAAGGGCCTGTCTCTCCAAGTTGGGAGATTGATAGTAAGGCAGTTGGAAAGTCAAACTGGAGCACCAGGAGAGGGACTATTCGTTGAGTTTTAGAAACCTTTCGTATTCACAGTGTGTCCATTCTCTAGGTTTCCTGTACATGTTATAGCTGTAGTAATATTCCCTTGAACCTGGAGAGTTGGGACCCATGGAATGGGGGCCATGCATTATTGCTTGAAAGGGTCTGCATTTGCTCACCCAATCTCACCAATCCTCTCAGTCCCAAGTGTCCAGCCTTATGCCACATCCAGCTGTCATTGTAGATAGGGTCTTTCCAGGTTTCCTCAGACACCCTGAAGGAATTGTAAAGAATTTCCCTGTTTTTTGGTTTTGCTTTTGAAATTCCTTTTTATAGTGGGTTTGAGCTGATTCTCGCTGCCATGTTTATGCCACTCTAGACACACTTGATTCCCTTATGGAGACATATCAATACATAGGTTTTAAGATTCTTACTAGTCAGATATATTCCTCTGTGGGAAATATGGGGTTTTGAGTCTCTTTCACTGAGGAAGGTGTAGGTCTTGTCTATTCCAAAGTTGGTTTTTGAAACGGTCCCTGTGCTTATATCAAACTCTGGTTTTATGCATCACCCCACCTCTCCTTCCCCTTTATGCAGGCATAAGAGTGTTTTCTAAATGTGAGACTCTGTTCTCTTTCCTAACTCAGTTCACGTGTAGCCATGTTTACAGGATCTTCATAAGTGATATCTTATGATAAGTTTCTTTTTCTGTGTGACTTATTTCACTTAGAATCATCGTACCTGAATCCACTCACTTTGCTGCTACAGGTCTTATGACATTGATTTCATGGCTGAGGGATATTCCATCGTACGTAAGTACCACAATGTTTTGAACCATTTTTATATTTCCTGGGATATTTAAGGTGTACCCAAGTTGAGGTTCTTGTAGTCAGTGCAGCCCTAAATTTGGAGGTGGCTCTTTCTTATTGATTTTCAGTTTTCCCAAGGTATATTCCCTAGACTGGAAGTGGCCTTGGCTCTGTAGCTCTGTTGTTTACTTGTTTTAGGGAACACAATACACTCCTCCAGTGAGGCAGTTGTCAATTTACATCCCGCCCATCAGCATAACAAGGCTCCCAGTTCTCCAGGGCCTGTCTTGCCTTTCTGGTTTTTACATATTTTGTGGATGTCCCTTTTGACCGGTGGGAAGTGATACTTCTTTGTAGTGCAGATTTGCATTGCACGCTTGCTTGCTTGGCCAAAAAGGGCGTATGCGTTTTCTCCTGAATATATTCAGGAGAAAACGCATACGCCCTTTTTGGCCAAGTGCACCATTGTACAAGTTGTGCCCCTCTTCCTGTGCTTTACAGGCGATTCCAACGTACCTCTTGAAATCTGTTTCCTGCTATTTTGCCTCGCTTTCAAGTCCGCCTCGTTGACTTCCCTCAACAGATTTTTGGACGATAGTTGTCCTTTATCACTCTGCCAGTTTGTGAATTGCTGTGCCCCTGAGCTCCATTTCTCAACTCGTTTTTTGTGAGCTGAACGCAAGTCCAAAATTTTGGATCATGTCCTATACTGGTTCCCGGTGGGTGGCTGAGACTTTGGTTAATTCTTCTTCCTGCCGGGAAATTAGAGTGACATGTGCACGTCCAAATGCCTAACAGCTACTCTCTCATGGGTTCTCTCTCGTCCCTTCCATCCTCTGCCAAATTGGGAACCTGTGCAAACCAGGAGGTTAAAGGGCCTGTCTCTCCAAGTTGGGAGATTGATAGTAAGGCAGTTGGAAAGTCAAACTGGAGCACCAGGAGAGGGACTATTCGTTGAGTTTTAGAAACCTTTCGTATTCACAGTGTGTACATTCTCTAGGTCTCCTGTACATGTTATAGCTGTAGTAATATTCCCTTGAACCTGGAGAGTTGGGACCCATGGAATGGGGGCCATGCATTATTGCTTGAAAGGGTCTGCATTCGCTCACCCAATCTCACCAATCCTCTCAGTCCCAAGTGTCCAGCCTTATGCCACATCCAGCTGTCATTGTAGATAGGGTCTTTCCAGGTTTCCTCAGACACCCTGAAGGAATTGTAAAGAATTTCCCTGTTTTTTGGTTTTGCTTTTGAAATTCCTTTTTATAGTGGGTTTGAGCTGATTCTCGCTGCCATGTTTATGCCACTCTAGACACACTTGATTCCCTTATGGAGTCATATCAATACATAGGTTTTAAGATTCTTACTAGTCAGATATATTCCTCTGTGGGAAATATGGGGTTTTGAGTCTCTTTCACTGAGGAAGGTGTCGGTCTTGTCAATTCCAAAGTTGGTTTTTGAAACGGTCCCTGTGCTTATATCAAACTCTGGTTTTATGCATCACCCCACCTCTCCTTCCCCTTTATGCAGGCATAAGAGTGTTTTCTAAATGTGAGACTCTGTTCTCTTTCCTAACTCAGTTCACGTGTAGCCATGTTTACAGGATCTTCATAAGTGATATCTTATGATAAGTTTCTTTTTCTGTGTGACTTATTTCACTTAGAATCATCGTACCTGAATCCACTCACTTTGTTGCTACTGGTCTTATGACATTGATTTCATGGCTGAGGGATATTCCATCGTACGTAAGTACCACAATGTTTTGAACCATTTTTATATTTCCTGGAATATTTAAGGTGTACCCAAGTTGAGGTTCATGTAGTCAGTGCAGCCCTAAATTTGGAGGTGGCTCTTTCTTATTGATTTTCAGTTTTCCCAAGGTATATTCCCTAGACTGGAAGTGGCCTTGGCTCTGTAGCTCTGTTGTTTACTTGTTTTAGGGAACACAATGCACTCCTCCAGTGAGGCAGTTGGCAATTTACATCCCGCCCATCAGCATAACAAGGCTCCCAGTTCTCCAGGGCCTGTCTTGCCTTTCTGGTTTTTACACATTTTGTGGATGTCCCTTTTGACCGGTGGGAAGTGATACTTCTTTGTAGTGCAGATTTGCATTGCCCGCTTGCTTGCTTGGCCAAAAAGGGCGTATGCGTTTTCTCCTGAATATATTCAGGAGAAAACGCATACGCCCTTTTTGGCCAAGTGCACCATTGTCCAAGTTGTGCCCCTCTTCCTGTGCTTTACGGGCGATTCCAAGGTACCTCTTGAAATCTGTTTCCTGCTATTTTGCCTCGCTTTCAAGTCCGCCTCGTTGACTTCCCTCAACAGATTTTTGGACGATAGTTGTCCTTTATCACTCTGCCAGTTTGTGAATTGCTGTGCCCCTGAGCTCCATTTCTCAACTCGTTTTTTGTGAGCTGAACGCAAGTCCAAAATTTTGGATCATGTCCTATACTGGTTCCCGGTGGGTGGCTGAGACTTTGGTTAATTCTTCTTCCTGCCGGGAAATTAGAGTGACATGTGCCCGTCCAAATGCCTAACAGCTACTCTCTCATGGGTTCTCCCTCGTCCCTTCCATCCTCTGCCAAATTGGGAACCTGTGCAAACCAGGAGGTTAAAGGGCCTGTCTCTCCAAGTTGGGAGATTGATAGTAAGGCAGTTGGAAAGTCAAACTGGAGCACCAGGAGAGGGACTATTCGTTGAGTTTTAGAAACCTTTCGTATTCACAGTGTGTCCATTCTCTAGGTTTCCTGTACATGTTATAGCTGTAGTGATATTCCCTTGAACATGGAGAGTTGGGACCCATGGAATGGGGGCCATGCATTATTGCTTGAAAGGGTCTGCATTTGCTCACCCAATCTCACCAATCCTCTCAGTCCCAAGTGTCCAGCCTAATGCCACATCCAGCTGTCATTGTAGATAGGGTCTTTCCAGGTTTCCTCAGACACCCTGAAGGAATTGTAAAGAATTTCCCTGTTTTTTGGTTTTGCTTTTGAAATTCCTTTTTATAGTGGGTTTGAGCTGATTCTCGCTGCCATGTTCATGCCACTCTAGACACACTTGATTCCCTTATGGAGTCATATCAATACATAGGTTTTAAGATTCTTACTAGTCAGATATATTCCTCTGCGGGAAATATGGGGTTTTGAGTCTCTTTCACTGAGGAAGGTGTAGGTCTTGTCTATTCCAAAGTTGGTTTTTGGAACGGTCCATGTGCTTATATCAAACTCTGGTTTTATGCATCACCCCACCTCTCCATCCCCTTTATGCAGGCATAAGAGTGTTTTCTAAATGTGAGACTCTGTTCTATTTCCTAACTCAGTTCACGTGTAGCCATGTTTACAGGATCTTCATAAGTGATATCTTATGATAAGTTTCTTTTTCTGTGTGACTTATTTCACTTAGAATCATCGTACCTGAATCCACTCACTTTGCTGCTACTGGTTTTATGACATTGATTTCATCGCTGAGGGATATTCCATCGTACGTAAGTACCACAATATTTTGAACCATTTTTATATTTCCTGGGATATTTAAGGTGTACCCAAGTTGAGGTTCTTGTAGCCAGTGCAGCCCTAAATTTGGAGGTGGCTCTTTCTTATTGATTTTCAGTTTTCCCAAGGTATATTCCCTAGACTGGATGTGGCCTTGGCTCTATAGCTCTGTTGTTTACTTTTTTTAGGGAACACAATGCACTCCTCCAGTGAGGCAGTTGGCAATTTACATCCCGCCCATCAGCATAACAAGGCTCCCAGTTCTCCAGGGCCTGTCTTGCCTTTCTGGTTTTTACACATTTTGTGGATGTCCCTTTTGACCGGTGGGAAGTGATACTTCTTTGTAGTGCAGATTTGCATTGCCCGCTTGCTTGCTTGGCCAAAAAGGGCGTATGCGTTTTCTCCTGAATATATTCAGGAGAAAACGCATACGCCCTTTTTGGCCAAGTGCACCATTGTCCAAGTTGTGCCCCTCTTCCTGTGCTTTACAGGCGATTCCAACGTACCTCTTGAAATCTGTTTCCTGCTATTTTGCCTCGCTTTCAAGTCCGCCTCGTTGACTTCCCTCAACAGATTTTTGGACGATAGTTGTCCTTTATCACTCTGCCAGTATGTGAATTGCTGTGCCCCTGAGCTCCATTTCTCAACTCGTTTTTTGGGAGCTGAACGCAAGTCCAAAATTTTGGATCATGTCCTATACTGGTTCCCGGTGGGTGGCTGAGACTTTGGTTAATTCTTCTTCCTGCCGGGAAATTAGAGTGACATGTGCCCGTCCAAATGCCTAACAGCTACTCTCTCATGGGTTCTCCCTCGTCCCTTCCATCCTCTGCCAAATTGGGAACCTGTGCAAACCAGGAGGTTAAAGGGCCTGTCTCTCCAAGTTGGGAGATTGATAGTAAGGCAGTTGGAAAGTCAAACTGGAGCACCAGGAGAGGGACTATTCGTTGAGTTTTAGAAACCTTTCGTATTCACAGTGTGTCCATTCTCTAGGTTTCCTGTACATGTTATAGCTGTAGTGATATTCCCTTGAACATGGAGAGTTGGGACCCATGGAATGGGGGCCATGCATTATTGCTTGAAAGGGTCTGCATTTGCTCACCCAATCTCACCAATCCTCTCAGTCCCAAGTGTCCAGCCTTATGCCACATCCAGCTGTCATTGTAGATAGGGTCTTTCCAGGTTTCCTCAGACACCCTGAAGGAATTGTAAAGAATTTCCCTGTTTTTTGGTTTTGCTTTTGAAATTCCTTTTTATAGTGGGTTTGAGCTGATTCTCGCTGCCATGTTTATGCCACTCTAGACACACTTGATTCCCTTATGGAGTCATATCAATACATAGGTTTTAAGATTCTTACTAGTCAGATATATTCCTCTGTGGGAAATATGGGGTTTTGAGTCTCTTTCACTGAGGAAGGTGTAGGTCTTGTCTATTCCAAAGTTGGTTTTTGGAACGGTCCCTGTGCTTATATCAAACTCTGGTTTTATGCATCACCCCACCTCTCCTTCCCCTTTATGCAGGCATAAGAGTGTTTTCTAAATGTGAGACTCTGTTCTCTTTCCTAACTCAGTTCACGTGTAGCCATGTTTACAGGATCTTCCTAAGTGATATCTTATGATAAGTTTCTTTTTCTGTGTGACTTATTTCACTTAGAATCATCGTACCTGAATCCACTCACTTTGCTGCTACTGGTCTTATGACATTGATTTCATGGCTGAGGGATATTCCATCGTACGTAAGTACCACAATGTTTTGAACCATTTTTATATTTCCTGGGATATTTAAGGTGTACCCAAGTTGAGGTTCTTGTAGCCAGTGCAGCCCTAAATTTGGAGGTGGCTCTTTCTTATTGATTTTCAGTTTTCCCCAGGTATATTCCCTAGACTGGAAGTGGCCTTGGCTCTGTAGCTCTGTTGTTTACTTGTTTTAGGGAACACAATGCACTCCTCCAGTGAGGCAGTTGGCAATTTACATCCCACCCATCAGAATAACAAGGCTCCCTGTTCTCCAGGGCCTGTCTTGCCTTTCTGGTTTTTACACATTTTGTGGATGTCCCTTTTGACCGGTGGGAAGTGATACTTCTTTGTAGTGCAGATTTGCATTGCCCGCTTGCTTCCTTGGCCAAAAAGGGCGTATGCGTTTTCTCCTGAATATATTCAGGAGAAAACACATACGCCCTTTTTGGCCAAGTGCACCATTGTCCAAGTTGTGCCCCTCTTCCTGTGCTTTACAGGCGATTCCAAGGTACCTCTTGAAATCTGTTTCCTGCTATTTTGCCTCACTTTCAAGTCCGCCTCGTTGACTTCCCTCAACAGATTTTTGGACGATAGTTGTCCTTTATCACTCTGCCAGTTTGTGAATTGCTGTGCCCCTGAGCTCCATTTCTCAACTCGTTTTTTGTGAGCTGAACGCAAGTCCAAAATTTTGGATCATGTCCTATACTGGTTCCCGGTGGGTGGCTGAGACTTTGGTTAATTCTTCTTCCTGCCGGGAAATTAGAGTGACATGTGCCCGTCCAAATGCCTAACAGCTACTCTCTCATGGGTTCTCCCTCGTCCCTTCCATCCTCTGCCAAATTGGGAACCTGTGCAAACCAGGAGGTTAAAGGGCCTGTCTGTCCAAGTTGGGAGATTGATAGTAAGGCAGTTGGAAAGTCAAACTGGAGCACCAGGAGAGGGACTATTCGTTGAGTTTTAGAAACCTTTCGTATTCACAGTGTGTCCATTCTCTAGGTTTCCTGTACATGTTATAGCTGTAGTAATATTCCCTTGAACATGGAGAGTTGGGACCCATGGAATGGGGGCCATGCATTATTGCTTGAAAGGGTCTGCATTTGCTCACCCAATCTCACCAATCCTCTCAGTCCCAAGTGTCCAGCCTTATGCCACATCCAGCTGTCATTGTAGATAGGGTCTTTCCAGGTTTCCTCAGACACCCTGAAGGAATTGTAAAGAATTTCCCTGTTTTTTGGTTTTGCTTTTGAAATTCCTTTTTATAGTGGGTTTGAGCTGATTCTCGCTGCCATGTTTATGCCACTCTAGACACACTTGATTCCCTTATGGAGTCATATCAATACATAGGTTTTAAGATTCTTACTAGTCAGATATATTCCTCTGTGGGAAATATGGGGTTTTGAGTCTCTTTCACTGAGGAAGGTGTCGGTCTAGTCAATTCCAAAGTTGGTTTTTGAAACGGTCCCTGTGCTTATATCAAACTCTGGTTTTATGCATCACCCCACCTCTCCTTCCCCTTTATGCAGGCATAAGAGTGTTTTCTAAATGTGAGACTCTGTTCTCTTTCCTAACTCAGTTCACGTGTAGCCATGTTTACAGGATCTTCATAAGTGATATCTTATGATAAGTTTCTTTTTCTGTGTGACTTATTTCACTTAGAATCATCGTACTTGAATCCACTCACTTTGCTGCTACTGGTCTTATGACATTGATTTCATGGCTGAGGGATATTCCATCGTACGTAAGTACCACAATGTTTTGAACCATTTTTATATTTCCTGGGATATTTAAGGTGTACCCAAGTTGAGGTTCTTGTAGTCAGTGCAGCCTTAAATTTGGAGGTGGCTCTTTCTTATTGATTTTCAGTTTTCCCAAGGTATATTCCCTAGACTGGAAGTGGCCTTGGCTCTGTAGCTCTGTTGTTTACTTGTTTTAGGGAACACAATGCACTCCTCCAGTGAGGCAGTTGGCAATTTACATCCCGCCCATCAGCATAACAAGGCTCCCAGTTCTCCAGGGCCTGTCTTGCCTTTCTGGTTTTTACACATTTTGTGGATGTCCCTTTTGACCGGTGGGAAGTGATACTTCTTTGTAGTGCAGATTTGCATTGCCCGCTTGCTTGCTTGGCCAAAAAGGGCGTATGCGTTTTCTCCTGAATATATTCAGGAGAAAACGCATACGCCCTTTTTGGCCAAGTGCACCATTGTCCAAGTTGTGCCCCTCTTCCTGTGCTTTACAGGCGATTCCAGGGTACCTCTTGAAATCTGTTTCCTGCTATTTTGCCTCGCTTTCAAGTCCGCCTCTTTGACTTCCCTCAACAGATTTTTGGACGATAGTTGTCCTTTATCACTCTGCCAGTTTGTGAATTGCTGTGCCCCTGAGCTCCATTTCTCAACTCGTTTTTTGTGAGCTGAACGCAAGTCCAAAATTTTGGATCATGTCCTATACTGGTTCCCGGTGGGTGGCTGAGACTTTGGTTAATTCTTCTTCCTGCCGGGAAATTAGAGTGACATGTGCCCGTCCAAATGCCTAACAGCTACTCTCTCATGGGTTCTCCCTCGTCCCTTCCATCCTCTGCCAAATTGGGAACCTGTGCAAACCAGGAGGTTAAAGGGCCTGTCTCTCCAAGTTGGGAGATTGATAGTAAGGCAGTTGGAAAGTCAAACTGGAGCACCAGGAGAGGGACTATTCGTTGAGTTTTAGAAACCTTTCGTATTCACAGTGTGTCCATTCTCTAGGTTTCCTGTACATGTTATAGCTGTAGTAATATTCCCTTGAACCTGGAGAGTTGGGACCCATGGAATGGGGGCCATGCATTATTGCTTGAAAGGGTCTGCATTTGCTCACCCAATCTCACCAATCCTCTCAGTCCCATGTGTCCAGACTTATGCCACATCCAGCTGTCATTGTAGATAGGGTCTTTCCAGGTTTCCTCAGACACCCTGAAGGAATTGTAAAGAATTTCCCTGTTTTTTGGTTTTGCTTTTGAAATTCCTTTTTATAGTGGGTTTGAGCTGATTCTCGCTGCCATGTTTATGCCACTCTAGACACACTTGATTCCCTTATGGAGACATATCAATACATAGGTTTTAAGATTCTTACTAGTCAGATATATTCCTCTGTGGGAAATATGGGGTTTTGAGTCTCTTTCACTGAGGAAGGTGTCGGTCTTGTCAATTCCAAAGTTGGTTTTTGAAACGGTCCCTGTGCTTATATCAAACTCTGGTTTTATGCATCACCCCACCTCTCCTTCCCCTTTATGCAGGCATAAGAGTGTTTTCTAAATGTGAGACTCTGTTCTCTTTCCTAACTCAGTTCACGTGTAGCCATGTTTACAGGATCTTCATAAGTGATATCTTATGATAAGTTTCTTTTTCTGTGTGACTTATTTCACTTAGAATCATCGTACCTGAATCCACTCACTTTGCTGCTACTGGTCTTATGACATTGATTTCATGGCTGAGGGATATTCCATCGTACGTAAGTACCACAATGTTTTGAACCATTTTTATATTTCCTGGGATATTTAAGGTGTACCCAAGTTGAGGTTCTTGTAGCCAGTGCAGCCCTAAATTTGGAGGTGGCTCTTTCTTATTGATTTTCAGTTTTCCCAAGGTATATTCCCTAGACTGGAAGTGGCCTTGGCTCTGTAGCTCTGTTGTTTACTTGTTTTAGGGAACACAATGCACTCCTCCAGTGAGGCAGTTGGCAATTTACATCCCGCCCATCAGCATAACAAGGCTCCCTGTTCTCCAGGGCCTGTCTTGCCTTTCTGGTTTTTACACATTTTGTGGATGTCCCTTTTGACTGGTGGGAAGTGATACTTCTTTGTAGTGCAGATTTGCATTGCCTGCTTGCTTGCTTGGCCAAAAAGGGCGTATGCATTTTCTCCTGAATATATTCAGGAGAAAACGCATACGCCCTTTTTGGCCAAGTGCACCATTGTCCAAGTTGTGCCCCTCTTCCTGTGCTTTACAGGCGATTCCAACGTACCTCTTGAAATCTGTTTCCTGCTATTTTGCCTCGCTTTCAAGTCCGCCTCGTTGACTTCCCTCAACAGATTTTTGGACGATAGTTGTCCTTTATCACTCTGCCAGTTTGTGAATTGCTGTGCCCCTGAGCTCCATTTCTCAACTCGTTTTTTGTGAGCTGAACGCAAGTCCAAAATTTTGGATCATGTCCTATACTGGTTCCCGGTGGGTGGCTGAGACTTTGGTTAATTCTTCTTCCTGCCGGGAAATTAGAGTGACATGTGCCCGTCCAAATGCCTAACAGCTACTCTCTCATGGGTTCTCCCTCGTCCCTTCCATCCTCTGCCAAATTGGGAACCTGTGCAAACCAGGAGGTTAAAGGGCCTGTCTCTCCAAGTTGGGAGATTGATAGTAAGGCAGTTGGAAAGTCAAACTGGAGCACCAGGAGAGGGACTATTCGTTGAGTTTTAGAAATCTTTCGTATTCACAGTGTGTCCATTCTCTGGGTTTCCTGTACATGTTATAGCTGTAGTGATATTCCCTTGAACATGGAGAGTTGGGACCCATGGAATGGGGGCCATGCATTATTGCTTGAAAGGGTCTGCATTTGCTCACCCAATCTCACCAATCCTCTCAGTCCCAAGTGTCCAGCCTTATGCCACATACAGCTGTCATTGTAGATAGGGTCTTTCCAGGTTTCCTCAGACACCCTGAAGGAATTGTAAAGAATTTCCCTGTTTTTTGGTTTTGCTTTTGAAATTCCTTTTTATAGTGGGTTTGAGCTGATTCTCGCTGCCATGTTTATGCCACTCTAGACACACATGATTCCCTTATGGAGACATATCAATACATAGGTTTTAAGATTCTTACTAGTCAGATATATTCCTCTGTGGGAAATATGGGGTTTTGAGTCTCTTTCACGGAGGAAGGTGTAGGTTTTGTCAATTCCAAAGTTGGTTTTTGAAACGGTCCCTGTGCTTATATCAAACTCTGGTTTTATGCATCACCCCACCTCTCCTTCCCCTTTATGCAGGCATAAGAGTGTTTTCTAAATGTGAGACTCTGTTCTCTTTCCCAACTCAGTTCACGTGTAGCCATGTTTACAGGATCTTCCTAAGTGATATCTTATGATAAGTTTCTTTTTCTGTGTGACTTATTTCACTTAGAATCATCGTACCTGAATCCACTCACTTTGCTGCTACTGGTCTTATGACATTGATTTCATGGCTGAGGGATATTCCATCGTACGTAAGTACCACAATGTTTTGAACCATTTTTATATTTCCTGGGATATTTAAGGTGTACCCAAGTTGAGGTTCTTGTAGCCAGTGAAGCCCTAAATTTGGAGGTGGCTCTTTCTTATTGATTTTCAGTTTTCCCAAGGTATATTCCCTAGACTGGAAGTGGCCTTGGCTCTGTAGCTCTGTTGTTTACTTGTTTTAGGGAACACAATGCACTCCTCCAGTGAGGCAGTTGGCAATTTACATCCCGCCCATCAGCATAACAAGGCTCCCTGTTCTCCAGGGCCTGTCTTGCCTTTCTGGTTTTTACACATTTTGTGGATGTCCCTTTTGACCGGTGGGAAGTGATACTTCTTTGTAGTGCAGATTTGCATTGCCCGCTTGCTTGCTTGGCCAAAAAGGGCGTATGCGTTTTCTCCTGAATATATTCAGGAGAAAACGCATACGCCCTTTTTGGCCAAGTGCACCATTGTCCAAGTTGTGCCCCTCTTCCTGTGCTTTACAGGCGATTCCAACGTACCTCTTGAAATCTGTTTCCTGCTATTTTGCCTCACTTTCAAGTCCGCCTCCTTGACTTCCCTCAACAGATTTTTGGACGATAGTTGTCCTTTATCACTCTGCCAGTATGTGAATTGCTGTGCCCCTGAGCTCCATTTCTCAACTCGTTTTTTGGGAGCTGAACGCAAGTCCAAAATTTTGGATCATGTCCTATACTGGTTCCCGGTGGGTGGCTGAGACTTTGGTTAATTCTTCTTCCTGCCGGGAAATTAGAGTGACATGTGCCCGTCCAAATGCCTAACAGCTACTCTCTCATGGGTTCTCCCTCGTCCCTTCCATCCTCTGCCAAATTGGGAACCTGTGCAAACCAGGAGGTTAAAGGGCCTGTCTCTCCAAGTTGGGAGATTGATAGTAAGGCAGTTGGAAAGTCAAACTGGAGCACCAGGAGAGGGACTATTCGTTGAGTTTTAGAAATCTTTCGTATTCACAGTGTGTCCATTCTCTGGGTTTCCTGTACATGTTATAGCTGTAGTGATATTCCCTTGAACATGGAGAGTTGGGACCCATGGAATGGGGGCCATGCATTATTGCTTGAAAGGGTCTGCATTTGCTCACCCAATCTCACCAATCCTCTCAGTCCCAAGTGTCCAGCCTTATGCCACATCCAGCTGTCATTGTAGATAGGGTCTTTCCAGGTTTCCTCAGACACCCTGAAGGAATTGTAAAGAATTTCCCTGTTTTTTGGTTTTGCTTTTGAAATTCCTTTTTATAGTGGGTTTGAGCTGATTCTCGCTGCCATGTTTATGCCACTCTAGACACACTTGATTCCCTTATGGAGTCATATCAATACATAGGTTTTAAGATTCTTACTAGTCAGATATATTCCTCTGCGGGAAATATGGGGTTTTGAGACTCTTTCACTGAGGAAGGTGTAGGTCTTGTCTATTCCAAAGTTGGTTTTTGGAACGGTCCATGTGCTTATATCAAACTCTGGTTTTATGCATCACCCCACCTCTCCATCCCCTTTATGCAGGCATAAGAGTGTTTTCTAAATGTGAGACTCTGTTCTATTTCCTAACTCAGTTCACGTGTAGCCATGTTTACAGGATCTTCATAAGTGATATCTTATGATAAGTTCCTTTTTCTGTGTGACTTATTTCACTTAGAATCATCGTACCTGAATCCACTCACTTTGCTGCTACTGGTTTTATGACATTGATTTCATCGCTGAGGGATATTCCATCGTACGTAAGTACCACAATGTTTTGAACCATTTTTATATTTCCTGGGATATTTAAGGTGTACCCAAGTTGAGGTTCTTGTAGCCAGTTCAGCCCTAAATTTGGAGGTGGCTCTTTCTTATTGATTTTCAGTTTTCCCAAGGTATATTCCCTAGACTGGATGTGGCCTTGGCTCTATAGCTCTGTTGTTTACTTGTTTTAGGGAACACAATGCACTCCTCCAGTGAGGCAGTTGGCAATTTACATCCCGCCCATCAGCATAACAAGGCTCCCAGTTCTCCAGGGCCTGTCTTGCCTTTCTGGTTTTTACACATTTTGTGGATATCCCTTTTGACCGGTGGGAAGTGATACTTCTTTGTAGTGCAGATTTGCATTGCCCGCTTGCTTGCTTGGCCAAAAAGGGCGTATGCGTTTTCTCCTGAATATATTCAGGAGAAAACGCATACGCCCTTTTTGGCCAAGTGCACCATTGTCCAAGTTGTGCCCCTCTTCCTGTGCTTTACAGGCGATTCCAAGGTACCTCTTGAAATCTGTTTCCTGCTATTTTGCCTCACTTTCAAGTCCGCCTCGTTGACTTCCCTCAACAGATATTTGGACGATAGTTGTCCTTTATCACTCTGCCAGTTTGTGAATTGCTGTGCCCCTGAGCTCCATTTCTCAACTCGTTTTTTGTGAGCTGAACGCAAGTCCAAAATTTTGGATCATGTCCTATACTGGTTCCCGGTGGGTGGCTGAGACTTTGGTTAATTCTTCTTCCTGCCGGGAAATTAGAGTGACATGTGCCCGTCCAAATGCCTAACAGCTACTCTCTCATGGGTTCTCCCTCGTCCCTTCCATCCTCTGCCAAATTGGGAACCTGTGCAAACCAGGAGGTTAAAGGGCCTGTCTCTCCAAGTTGGGAGATTGATAGTAAGGCAGTTGGAAAGTCAAACTGGAGCACCAGGAGAGGGACTATTCGTTGAGTTTTAGAAACCTTTCGTATTCACAGTGTGTCCATTCTCTAGGTTTCCTGTACATGTTATAGCTGTAGTAATATTCCCTTGAACATGGAGAGTTGGGACCCATGGAATGGGGGCCATGCATTATTGCTTGAAAGGGTCTGCATTTGCTCACCCAATCTCACCAATCCTCTCAGTCCCAAGTGTCCAGCCTTATGCCACATCCAGCTGTCATTGTAGATAGGGTCTTTCCAGGTTTCCTCAGACACCCTGAAGGAATTGTAAAGAATTTCCCTGTTTTTTGGTTTTGCTTTTGAAATTCCTTTTTATAGTGGGTTTGAGCTGATTCTCGCTGCCATGTTTATGCCACTCTAGACACACTTGATTCCCTTATGGAGTCATATCAATACATAGGTTTTAAGATTCTTACTAGTCAGATATATTCCTCTGTGGGAAATATGGGGTTTTGAGTCTCTTTCACTGAGGAAGGTGTCGATCTTGTCAATTCCAAAGTTGGTTTTTGAAACGGTCCCTGTGCTTATATCAAACTCTGGTTTTATGCATCACCCCACCTCTCCTTCCCCTTTATGCAGGCATAAGAGTGTTTTCTAAATGTGAGACTCTGTTCTCTTTCCTAACTCAGTTCACGTGTAGCCATGTTTACAGGATCTTCCTAAGTGATATCTTATGATAAGTTTCTTTTTCTGTGTGACTTATTTCACTTAGAATCATCGTACTTGAATCCACTCACTTTGCTGCTACTGGTCTTATGACATTGATTTCATGGCTGAGGGATATTCCATCGTATGTAAGTACCACAATGTTTTGAACCATTTTTATATTTCCTGGGATATTTAAGGTGTACCCAAGTTGAGGTTCTTGTAGTCAGTGCAGCCCTAAATTTGGAGGTGGCTCTTTCTTATTGATTTTCAGTTTTCCCAAGGTATATTCCCTAGACTGGAAGTGGCCTTGGCTCTGTAGCTCTGTTGTTTACTTGTTTTAGGGAACACAATGCACTCCTCCAGTGAGGCAGTTGGCAATTTACATCCCGCCCATCAGCATAACAAGGCTCCCAGTTCTCCAGGGCCTGTCTTGCCTTTCTGGTTTTTACACATTTTGTGGATGTCCCTTTTGACCGGTGGGAAGTGATACTTCTTTGTAGTGTAGATTTGCATTGCCCGCTTGCTTGCTTGGCCAAAAAGGGCGTATGCGTTTTCTCCTGAATATATTCAGGAGAAAACGCATACGCCCTTTTTGGCCAAGTGCACCATTGTCCAAGTTGTGCCCCTCTTCCTGTGCTTTACAGGCGATTCCAGGGTACCTCTTGAAATCTGTTTCCTGCTATTTTGCCTCGCTTTCAAGTCCGCCTCTTTGACTTCCCTCAACAGATTTTTGGACGATAGTTGTCCTTTATCACTCTGCCAGTTTGTGAATTGCTGTGCCCCTGAGCTCCATTTCTCAACTCGTTTTTTGTGAGCTGAACGCAAGTCCAAAATTTTGGATCATGTCCTATACTGGTTCCCGGTGGGTGGCTGAGACTTTGGTTAATTCTTCTTCCTGCCGGGAAATTAGAGTGACATGTGCCCGTCCAAATGCCTAACAGCTACTCTCTCATGGGTTCTCCCTCGTCCCTTCCATCCTCTGCCAAATTGGGAACCTGTGCAAACCAGGAGGTTAAAGGGCCTGTCTCTCCAAGTTGGGAGATTGATAGTAAGGCAGTTGGAAAGTCAAACTGGAGCACCAGGAGAGGGACTATTCGTTGAGTTTTAGAAACCTTTCGTATTCACAGTGTGTCCATTCTCTAGGTTTCCTGTACATGTTATAGCTGTAGTAATATTCCCTTGAACCTGGAGAGTTGGGACCCATGGAATGGGGGCCATGCATTATTGCTTGAAAGGGTCTGCATTTGCTCACCCAATCTCACCAATCCTCTCAGTCCCAAGTGTCCAGCCTTATGCCACATACAGCTGTCATTGTAGATAGGGTCTTTCCAGGTTTCCTCAGACACCCTGAAGGAATTGTAAAGAATTTCCCTGTTTTTTGGTTTTGCTTTTGAAATTCCTTTTTATAGTGGGTTTGAGCTGATTCTCGCTGCCATGTTTATGCCACTCTAGACACACTTGATTCCCTTATGGAGACATATCAATACATAGGTTTTAAGATTCTTACTAGTCAGATATATTCCTCTGTGGGAAATATGGGGTTTTGAGTCTCTTTCACTGAGGAAGGTGTCGGTCTTGTCAATTCCAAAGTTGGTTTTTGAAACGGTCCCTGTGCTTATATCAAACTCTGGTTTTATGCATCACCCCACCTCTCCTTCCCCTTTATGCAGGCATAAGAGTGTTTTCTAAATGTGAGACTCTGTTCTCTTTCCTAACTCAGTTCACGTGTAGCCATGTTTACAGGATCTTCATAAGTGATATCTTATGATAAGTTTCTTTTTCTGTGTGACTTATTTCACTTAGAATCATCGTACCTGAATCCACTCACTTTGCTGCTACTGGTCTTATGACATTGATTTCATGGCTGAGGGATATTCCATCGTACGTAAGTACCACAATGTTTTGAACCATTTTTATATTTCCTGGGATATTTAAGGTGTACCCAAGTTGAGGTTCTTGTAGCCAGTGCAGCCCTAAATTTGGAGGTGGCTCTTTCTTATTGATTTTCAATTTTCCCAAGGTATATTCCCTAGACTGGAAGTGGCCTTGGCTCTGTAGCTCTGTTGTTTACTTGTTTTAGGGAACACAATGCACTCCTCCAGTGAGGCAGTTGGCAATTTACATCCCGCCCATCAGCATAACAAGGCTCCCTGTTCTCCAGGTCCTGTCTTGCCTTTCTGGTTTTTACACATTTTGTGGATGTCCCTTTTGACTGGTGGGAAGTGATACTTCTTTGTAGTGCAGATTTGCATTGCCCGCTTGCTTGCTTGGCCAAAAAGGGCGTATGCGTTTTCTCCTGAATATATTCAGGAGAAAACGCATACGCCCTTTTTGGCCAAGTGCACCATTGTCCAAGTTGTGCCCCTCTTCCTGTGCTTTACAGGCGATTCCAACGTACCTCTTGAAATCTGTTTCCTGCTATTTTGCCTCGCTTTCAAGTCCGCCTCGTTGACTTCCCTCAACAGATTTTTGGACGATAGTTGTCCTTTATCACTCTGCCAGTTTGTGAATTGCTGTGCCCCTGAGCTCCATTTCTCAACTCGTTTTTTGTGAGCTGAACGCAAGTCCAAAATTTTGGATCATGTCCTATACTGGTTCCCGGTGGGTGGCTGAGACTTTGGTTAATTCTTCTTCCTGCCGGGAAATTAGAGTGACATGTGCCCGTCCAAATGCCTAACAGCTACTCTCTCATGGGTTCTCCCTCGTCCCTTCCATCCTCTGCCAAATTGGGAACCTGTGCAAACCAGGAGGTTAAAGGGCCTGTCTCTCCAAGTTGGGAGATTGATAGTAAGGCAGTTGGAAAGTCAAACTGGAGCACCAGGAGAGGGACTATTCGTTGAGTTTTAGAAACCTTTCGTATTCACAGTGTGTCCATTCTCTAGGTTTCCTGTACATGTTATAGCTGTAGTAATATTCCCTTGAACCTGGAGAGTTGGGACCCATGGAATGGGGGCCATGCATTATTGCTTGAAAGGGTCTGCATTTGCTCACCCAATCTCACCAATCCTCTCAGTCCCAAGTGTCCAGCCTTATGCCACATCCAGCTGTCATTGTAGATAGGGTATTTCCAGGTTTCCTCAGACACCCTGAAGGAATTGTAAAGAATTTCCCTGTTTTTTGGTTTTGCTTTTGAAATTCCTTTTTATAGTGGGTTTGAGCTGATTCTCGCTGCCATGTTTATGCCACTCTAGACACACATGATTCCCTTATGGAGACATATCAATACATAGGTTTTAAGATTCTTACTAGTCAGATATATTCCTCTGTGGGAAATATGGGGTTTTGAGTCTCTTTCACGGAGGAAGGTGTAGGTTTTGTCAATTCCAAAGTTGGTTTTTGAAACGGTCCCTGTGCTTATATCAAACTCTGGTTTTATGCATCACCCCACCTCTCCTTCCCCTTTATGCAGGCATAAGAGTGTTTTCTAAATGTGAGACTCTGTTCTCTTTCCCAACTCAGTTCACGTGTAGCCATGTTTACAGGATCTTCCTAAGTGATATCTTATGATAAGTTTCTTTTTCTGTGTGACTTATTTCACTTAGAATCATCGTACCTGAATCCACTCACTTTGCTGCTACTGGTCTTATGACATTGATTTCATGGCTGAGGGATATTCCATCGTACGTAAGTACCACAATGTTTTGAACCATTTTTATATTTCCTGGGATATTTAAGGTGTACCCAAGTTGAGGTTCTTGTAGCCAGTGCAGCCCTAAATTTGGAGGTGGCTCTTTCTTATTGATTTTCAGTTTTCCCAAGGTATATTCCCTAGACTGGAAGTGGCCTTGGCTCTGTAGCTCTGTTGTTTACTTGTTTTAGGGAACACAATGCACTCCTCCAGTGAGGCAGTTGGCAATTTACATCCCGCCCATCAGCATAACAAGGCTCCCTGTTCTCCAGGGCCTGTCTTGCCTTTCTGGTTTTTACACATTTTGTGGATGTCCCTTTTGACCGGTGGGAAGTGATACTTCTTTGTAGTGCAGATTTGCATTGCCCGCTTGCTTGCTTGGCCAAAAAGGGCGTATGCGTTTTCTCCTGAATATATTCAGGAGAAAACACATACGCCCTTTTTGGCCAAGTGCACCATTGTCCAAGTTGTGCCCCTCTTCCTGTGCTTTACAGGCGATTCCAACGTACCTCTTGAAATCTGTTTCCTGCTATTTTGCCTCACTTTCAAGTCTGCCTCCTTGACTTCCCTCAACAGATTTTTGGACGATAGTTGTCCTTTATCACTCTGCCAGTATGTGAATTGCTGTGCCCCTGAGCTCCATTTCTCAACTCGTTTTTTGGGAGCTGAACGCAAGTCCAAAATTTTGGATCATGTCCTATACTGGTTCCCGGTGGGTGGCTGAGACTTTGGTTAATTCTTCTTCCTGCCGGGAAATTAGAGTGACATGTGCCCGTCCAAATGCCTAACAGCTACTCTCTCATGGGTTCTCCCTCGTCCCTTCCATCCTCTGCCAAATTGGGAACCTGTGCAAACCAGGAGGTTAAAGGGCCTGTCTCTCCAAGTTGGGAGATTGATAGTAAGGCAGTTGGAAAGTCAAACTGGAGCACCAGGAGAGGGACTATTCGTTGAGTTTTAGAAATCTTTCGTATTCACAGTGTGTCCATTCTCTAGGTTTCCTGTACGTGTTATAGCTGTAGTGATATTCCCTTGAACATGGAGAGTTGGGACCCATGGAATGGGGGCCATGCATTATTGCTTGAAAGGGTCTGCATTTGCTCACCCAATCTCACCAATCCTCTCAGTCCCAAGTGTCCAGCCTTATGCCACATCCAGCTGTCATTGTAGATAGGGTCTTTCCAGGTTTCCTCAGACACCCTGAAGGAATTGTAAAGAATTTCCCTGTTTTTTGGTTTTGCTTTTGAAATTCATTTTTATAGTGGGTTTGAGCTGATTCTCGCTGCCATGTTTATGCCACTCTAGACACACTTGATTCCCTTATGGAGTCATATCAATACATAGGTTTTAAGATTCTTACTAGTCAGATATATTCCTCTGCGGGAAATATGGGGTTTTGAGTCTCTTTCACTGAGGAAGGTGTAGGTCTTGTGTATTCCAAAGTTGGTTTTTGGAACGGTCCATGTGCTTATATCAAACTCTGGTTTTATGCATCACCCCACCTCTCCATCCCCTTTATGCAGGCATAAGAGTGTTTTCTAAATGTGAGACTCTGTTCTATTTCCTAACTCAGTTCACGTGTAGCCATGTTTACAGGATCTTCATAAGTGATATCTTATGATAAGTTCCTTTTTCTGTGTGACTTATTTCACTTAGAATCATCGTACCTGAATCCACTCACTTTGCTGCTACTGGTTTTATGACATTGATTTCATCGCTGAGGGATATTCCATCGTACGTAAGTACCACAATGTTTTGAACCATTTTTATATTTCCTGGGATATTTAAGGTGTACCCAAGTTGAGGTTCTTGTAGCCAGTTCAGCCCTAAATTTGGAGGTGGCTCTTTCTTATTGATTTTCAGTTTTCCCAAGGTATATTCCCTAGACTGGATGTGGCCTTGGCTCTATAGCTCTGTTGTTTACTTGTTTTAGGGAACACAATGCACTCCTCCAGTGAGGCAGTTGGCAATTTACATCCCGCCCATCAGCATAACAAGGCTCCCAGTTCTCCAGGGCCTGTCTTGCCTTTCTGGTTTTTACACATTTTGTGGATGTCCCTTTTGACCGGTGGGAAGTGATACTTCTTTGTAGTGCAGATTTGCATTGCCCGCTTGCTTGCTTGGCCAAAAAGGGCGTATGCGTTTTCTCCTGAATATATTCAGGAGAAACCACATACGCCCTTTTTGGCCAAGTGCACCATTGTCCAAGTTGTGCCCCTCTTCCTGTGCTTTACAGGCGATTCCAAGGTACCTCTTGAAATCTGTTTCCTGCTATTTTGCCTCGCTTTCAAGTCCGCCTCGTTGACTTCCCTCAACAGATTTTTGGACGATAGTTGTCCTTTATCACTCTGCCAGTTTGTGAATTGCTGTGCCCCTGAGCTCCATTTCTCAACTCGTTTTTTGTGAGCTGAACGCAAGTCCAAAATTTTGGATCATGTCCTCTACTGGTTCCCGGTGGGTGGCTGAGACTTTGGTTAATTCTTCTTCCTGCCGGGAAATTAGAGTGACATGTGCCCGTCCAAATGCCTAACAGCTACTCTCTCATGGGTTCTCCCTCGTCCCTTCCATCCTCTGCCAAATTGGGAACCTGTGCAAACCAGGAGGTTAAAGGGCCTGTCTCTCCAAGTTGGGAGATTGATAGTAAGGCAGTTGGAAAGTCAAACTGGAGCACCAGGAGAGGGACTATTCGTTGAGTTTTAGAAACCTTTCGTATTCACAGTGTGTCCATTCTCTAGGTTTCCTGTACATGTTATAGCTGTAGTAATATTCCCTTGAACCTGGAGAGTTGGGACCCATGGAATGGGGGCCATGCATTATTGCTTGAAAGGGTCTGCATTTGCTCACCCAATCTCACCAATCCTCTCAGTCCCAAGTGTCCAGCCTTATGCCACATACAGCTGTCATTGTAGATAGGGTCTTTCCATGTTTCCTCAGACACCCTGAAGGAATTGTAAAGAATTTCCCTGTTTTTTGGTTTTGCTTTTGAAATTCCTTTTTATAGTGGGTTTGAGCTGATTCTCGCTGCCATGTTTATGCCACTCTAGACACACTTAATTCCCTTATGGAGACATATCAATACATAGGTTTTAAGATTCTTACTAGTCAGATATATTCCTCTGTGGGAAATATGGGGTTTTGAGTCTCTTTCACTGAGGAAGGTGTCGGTCTTGTCAATTCCAAAGTTGGTTTATGAAACGGTCCCTGTGCTTATATCAAACTCTGGTTTTATGCATCACCCCACCTCTCCTTCCCCTTTATGCAGGCATAAGCGTGTTTTCTAAATCTGAGACTCTGTTCTCTTTCCTAACTCAGTTCACGTGTAGCCATGTTTACAGGATCTTCATAAGTGATATCTTATGATAAGTTTCTTTTTCTGTGTGACTTATTTCACTTAGAATCATCGTACCTGAATCCACTCACTTTGCTGCTACTGGTCTTATGACATTGATTTCATCGCTGAGGGATATTCCATCATACGTAAGTACCACAATGTTTTGAACCATTTTTATATTTCCTGGGATATTTAAGGTGTACCCAAGTTGAGGTTCTTGTAGTCAGTGCAGCCCTAAATTTGGAGGTGGCTCTTTCTTATTGATTTTCAGTTTTCCCCAGGTATATTCCCTAGACTGGAAGTGGCCTTGGCTCTGTAGCTCTGTTGTTTACTTGTTTTAGGGAACACAATGCACTCCTCCAGTGAGGCAGTTGGCAATTTACATCCCGCCCATCAGCATAACAAGGCTCCCAGTTCTCCAGGGCCTGTCTTGCCTTTCTGGTTTTTACACATTTTGTGGATGTCCCTTTTGACCGGTGGGAAGTGATACTTCTTTGTAGTGCAGATTTGCATTGCCCGCTTGCTTGCTTGGCCAAAAAGGGCGTATGCGTTTTCTCCTGAATATATTCAGGAGAAAACGCATACGCCCTTTTTGGCCAAGTGCACCATTGTCCAAGTTGTGCCCCTCTTCCTGTGCTTTACAGGCGATTCCAACGTACCTCTTGAAATCTGTTTCCTGCTATTTTGCCTCACTTTCAAGTCCGCCTCGTTGACTTCCCTCAACAGACTTTTGGACGATAGTTGTCCTTTATCACTCTGCCAGTTTGTGAATTGCTGTGCCCCTGAGCTCCATTTCTCAACTCGTTTTTTGTGAGCTGAACGCAAGTCCAAAATTTTGGATCATGTCCTATACTGGTTCCCGGTGGGTGGCTGAGACTTTGGTTAATTCTTCTTCCTGCCGGGAAATTAGAGTGACATGTGCCCGTCCAAATGCCTAACAGCTACTCTCTCATGGGTTCTCCCTCGTCCCTTCCATCCTCTGCCAAATTGGGAACCTGTGCAAACCAGGAGGTTAAAGGGCCTGTCTCTCCAAGTTGGGAGATTGATAGTAAGGCAGTTGGAAAGTCAAACTGGAGCACCAGGAGAGGGACTATTCGTTGAGTTTTAGAAACCTTTCGTATTCACAGTGTGTCCATTCTCTAGGTTTCCTGTACATGTTATAGCTGTAGTAATATTCCCTTGAACCTGGAGAGTTGGGACTCATGGAATGGGGGCCATGCATTATTGCTTGAAAGGGTCTGCATTTGCTCACCCAATCTCACCAATCCTCTCAGTCCCAAGTGTCCAGCCTTATGCCACATCCAGCTGTCATTGTAGATAGGGTCTTTCCAGGTTTCCTCAGAAACCCTGAAGGAATTGTAAAGAATTTCCCTGTTTTTTGGTTTTGCTTTTGAAATTCCTTTTTATAGTGGGTTTGAGCTGATTCTCGCTGCCATGTTTATGCCACTCTAGACACACTTGATTCCCTTATGGAGACATATCAATACATAGGTTTTAAGATTCTTACTAGTCAGATATATTCCTCTGTGGGAAATATGGGGTTTTGAGTCTCTTTCACGGAGGAAGGTGTCGGTTTTGTCAATTCCAAAGTTGGTTTTTGAAACGGTCCCTGTGCTTATATCAAACTCTGGTTTTATGCATCACCCCACCTCTCCTTCCCCTTTATGCAGGCATAAGAGTGTTTTCTAAATGTGAGACTCTGTTCTCTTTCCTAACTCAGTTCACGTGTAGCCATGTTTACAGGATCTTCATAAGTGATATCTTATCATAAGTTTCTTTTTCTGTGTGACTTATTTCACTTAGAATCATCGTACCTGAATCCACTCACTTTGCTGCTACTGGTTTTATGCCATTGATTTCATGGCTGAGGGATATTCCATCGTACGTAAGTACCACAATGTTTTGAACCATTTTTATATTTCCTGGGATATTTAAGGTGTACCCAAGTTGAGGTTCTTGTAACCAGTGCAGCCCTAAATTTGGAGGTGGCTCTTTCTTATTGATTTTCAGTTTTCCCCAGGTATATTCCCTAGACTGGAAGTGGCCTTGGCTCTGTAGCTCTGTTGTTTACTTGTTTTAGGGAACACAATGCACTCCTCCAGTGAGGCAGTTGGCAATTTACATCCCGCCCATCAGCATAACAAGGCTCCCTGTTCTCCAGGGCCTGTCTTGCCTTTCTGGTTTTTACACATTTTGTGGATGTCCCTTTTGACCGGTGGGAAGTGATACTTCTTTGTAGTGCAGATTTGCATTGCCCGCTTGCTTGCTTGTCCAAAAAGGGCGTATGCGTTTTCCCCTGAATATATTCAGGAGAAAACGCATACGCCCTTTTTGGCCAAGTGCACCATTGTCCAAGTTGTGCCCCTCTTCCTGTGCTTTACAGGCGATTCCAACGTACCTCTTGAAATCTGTTTCCTGCTATTTTGCCTCACTTTCAAGTCCGCCTCGTTGACTTCCCTCAACAGATTTTTGGACGATAGTTGTCCTTTATCACTCTGCCAGTTTGTGAATTGCTGTGCCCCTGAGCTCCATTTCTCAACTCGTTTTTTGTGAGCTGAACGCAAGTCCAAAATTTTGGATCCTGTCCTATACTGGTTCCCGGTGGGTGGCTGAGACTTTGGTTAATTCTTCTTCCTGCCGGGAAATTAGAGTGACATGTGCCCGTCCAAATGCCTAACAGCTACTCTCTCATGGGTTCTCCCTCGTCCCTTCCATCCTCTGCCAAATTTGGAACCTGTGCAAACCAGGAGGTTAAAGGGCCTGTCTCTCCAAGTTGGGAGATTGATAGTAAGGCAGTTGGAAAGTCAAACTGGAGCACCAGGAGAGGGACTATTCGTTGAGTTTTAGAAACCTTTCGTATTCACAGTGTGTCCATTCTCTAGGTTTCCTGTACATGTTATAGCTGTAGTAATATTCCCTTGAACCTGGAGAGTTGGGACCCATGGAATGGGGGCCATGCCTTATTGCTTGAAAGGGTCTGCATTTGCTCACCCAATCTCACCAATCCTCTCAGTCCCAAGTGTCCAGCCTTATGCCACATCCAGGTGTCATTGTAGATAGGGTCTTTTCAGGTTTCCTCAGACACCCTGAAGGAATTGTAAAGAATTTCCCTGTTTTTTGGTTTTGCTTTTGAAATTCCTTTTTATAGTGGGTTTGAGCTGATTCTCGCTGCCATGTTTATGCCACTCTAGACACACTTGATTCCCTTATGGAGACATATCAATACATAGGTTTTAAGGTTCTTACTAGTCAGATATATTCCTCTGTGGGAAATATGGGGTTTTGAGTCTCTTTCACTGAGGAAGGTGTCGGTCTTGTCAATTCCAAAGTTGGTTTTTGAAACGGTCCCTGTGCTTATATCAAACTCTGGTTTTATGCATCACCCCACCTCTCCTTCCCCTTTATGCGGGCATAAGAGTGTTTTCTAAATGTTAGACTCTGTTCTCTTTCCTAACTCAGTTCACGTGTAGCCATGTTTACAGGATCTTCATAAGTGATATCTTATGATAAGTTTCTTTTTCTGTGTGACTTATTTCACTTAGAATCATCGTACCTGAATCCACTCACTTTGCTGCTTCTGGTCTTATGACATTGATTTCATGGCTGAGGGATATTCCATCGTACGTAAATACCACAATGTTTTGAACCATTTTTATATTTCCTGGGATATTTAAGGTGTACCCAAGTTGAGGTTCTTGTAGTCAGTGCAGCCCTAACTTTGGAGGTGGCTCTTTCGTATTGATTTTCAGTTTTCCCAAGGTATATTCCCTAGACTGGAAGTGGCCTTGGCTCTGTAGCTCTGTTGTTTACTTGTTTTAGGGAACACAATGCACTCCTCCAGTGAGGCAGTTGGCAATTTACATCCCGCCCATCAGCATAACAAGGCTCCCAGTTCTCCAGGGCCTGTCTTGCCTTTCTGGTTTTTACACATTTTGTGGATGTCCCTTTTGACCGGTGGGAAGTGATACTTCTTTGTAGTGCAGATTTGCATTGCCCGCTTGCTTGCTTGGCCAAAAAGGGCGTATGTGTTTTCTCCTGAATATATTCAGGAGAAAACGCATACGCCCTTTTTGGCCAAGTGCACCATTGTACAAGTTGTGCCCCTCTTCCTGTGCTTTACAGGCGATTCCAACGTACCTCTTGAAATCTGTTTCCTGCTATTTTGCCTCACTTTCAAGTCCACCTGGATGACTTCCCTCAACAGATTTTTGGACGATAGTTGTCCTTTATCACTCTGCCAGTTTGTGAATTGCTGTGCCCCTGAGCTCCATTTCTCAACTCGTTTTTTGTGAGCTGAACGCAAGTCCAAAATTTTGGATCATGTCCTATACTGGTTCCCGGTGGGTGGCTGAGACTTTGGTTAATTCTTCTTCCTGCCGGGAAATTAGAGTGACATGTGCCCGTCCAAATGCCTAACAGCTACTCTCTCATGGGTTCTCCCTCGTCCCTTCCATCCTCTGCCAAATTGGGAACCTGTGCAAACCAGGAGGTTAAAGGGCCTGTCTGTCCAATTTGGGAGATTGATAGTAAGGCAGTTGGAAAGTCAAACTGGAGCACCAGGAGAGGGACTATTCGTTGAGTTTTAGAAACCTTTCGTATTCACAGTGTGTACATTCTCTAGGTTTCCTGTACATGTTATAGCTGTAGTAATATTCCCCTGAACCTGGAGAGTTGAGACCCATGGCATGGGGGCCATGCATTATTGCTTGAAAGGGTCTGCATTTGCTCACCCAATCTCACCAATCCTCTCAGTCCCAAGTGTCCAGCCTTATGCCACATCCAGCTGTCATTGTAGATAGGGTCTTTCCAGGTTTCCTCAGACACCCTGAAGTAATTGTAAAGAATTTCCCTGTTTTTTGGTTTTGCTTTTGAAATTCCTTTTTATAGTGGGTTTGAGCTGATTCTCGCTGCCATGTTTATGCCACTCTAGACACACTTGAATCCCTTATGGAGACATATCAATACACAGGTTTTAAGATTCTTACTAGTCAGATATATTCCTCTGTGGGAAATATGGGGTTTTGAGTCTCTTTCACTGAGGAAGTTGTCGGTCTTGTCAATTCCAAAGTTGGTGTTTGAAACGGTCCCTGTGCTTATATCAAACTCTGGTTTTATGCATCACCCCACCTCTCCTTCCCCTTTATGCAGGCATAAGAGTGTTTTCTAAATGTGAGACTCTGTTCTCTTTCCTAACTCAGTTCACGTGTAGCCATGTTTACAGGATCTTCCTAAGTGATATCTTATGATAAGTTTCTTTTTCTGTGTGACTTATTTCACTTAGAATCATCGTACCTGAATCCACTCACTTTGCTGCTTCTGGTCTTATGACATTGATTTCATGGCTGAGGGATATTCCATCGTACGTAAGTACCACAATGTTTTGAACCATTTTTATATTTCCTGGGATATTAAAGGTGTACCCAAGTTGAGGTTCTTGTAGTCAGTGCAGCCCTAAATTTGGAGGTGGCTCTTTCGTATTGATTTTCAGTTTTCCCAAGGTATATTCCCTAGACTGGAAGTGGCCTTGGCTCTGTAGCTCTGTTGTTTACTTGTTTTAGGGAACACAATGCACTCCTCCAGTGAGGCAGTTGGCAATTTACATCCCGCCCATCAGCATAACAAGGCTCCCAGTTCTCCAGGGCCTGTCTTGCCTTTCTGGTTTTTACACATTTTGTGGATGTCCCTTTTGACCGGTGGGAAGTGATACTTCTTTGTAGTGCAGATTTGCATTGCCCGCTTGCTTGCTTGGCCAAAAAGGGCGTATGTGTTTTCTCCTGAATATATTCAGGAGAAAACGCATATGCCCTTTTTGGCCAAGTGCACCATTGTACAAGTTGTGCCCCTCTTCCTGTGCTTTACAGGCGATTCCAAGGTACCTCTTGAAATCTGTTTCCTGCTATTTTGCCTCACTTTCAAGTCCGCCTCGTTGACTTCCCTCAACAGATTTTTGGACGATAGTTGTCCTTTATCACTCTGCCAGTTTGTGAATTGTTGTGTCCCTGAGCTCCATTTCTCAACTCGTTTTTTGTGAGCTGAACGCAAGTCCAAAATTTTGGATCATGTCCTATACTGGTTCCCGGTGGGTGGCTGAGACTTTGGTTAATTCTTCTTCCTGCCGGGAAATTAGAGTGACATGTGCCCGTCCAAATGCCTAACAGCTACTCTCTCATGGGTTCTCCCTCGTCCCTTCCATCCTCTGCCAAATTGGGAACCTGTGCAAACCAGGAGGTTAAAGGGCCTGTCTGTCCAAGTTGGGAGATTGATAGTAAGGCAGTTGGAAAGTCAAACTGGAGCACCAGGAGAGGGACTATTCGTTGAGTTTTAGAAACCTTTCGTATTCACAGTGTGTACATTCTCTAGGTTTCCTGTACATGTTATAGCTGTAGTAATATTCCCTTGAACATGGAGAGTTGGGACCCATGGAATGGGGGCCATGCATTATTGCTTGAAAGGGTCTGCATTTGCTCACCCAATCTCACCAATCCTCTCAGTCCCAAGTGTCCAGCCTTATGCCACATCCAGCTGTCATTGTAGATAGGGTCTTTCCAGGTTTCCTCAGACACCCTGAAGGAATTGTAAAGAATTTCCCTGTTTTTTGATTTTGCTTTTGAAATTCCTTTTTATAGTGGGTTTGAGCTGATTCTCGCTGCCATGTTTATGCCACTGTAGACACACTTGATTCCCTTATGGAGACATATCAATACATAGGTTTTAAGATTCTTACTAGTCAGATATATTCCTCTGTGGGAAATATGGGGTTTTGAGTCTCTTTCACTAAGGAAGGTGTCGGTCTTGTCAATTCCAAAGTTGGTTTATGAAATGGTCCCTGTGCTTATATCAAACTCTGGTTTTATGCATCACCCCACCTCTCCTTCCCCTTTATGCAGGCATAAGAGTGTTTTCTAAATGTGAGACTCTGTTCTCTTTCCTAACTCAGTTCACGTGTAGCCATGTTTACAGGATCTTCCTAAGTGATATCTTATGATAAGTTTCTTTTTCTGTGTGACTTATTTCACTTAGAATCATCGTACCTGAATCCACTCACTTTGCTGCTACTGGTCTTATGACATTGATTTCATGGCTGAGGGATATTCCATCGTATGTAAGTACCACAATGTTTTGAACCATTTTTATATTTCCTGGGATATTTAAGGTGTACCCAAGTTGAGGTTCTTGTAGCCAGTGCAGCCCTAAATTTGGAGGTGGCTCTTTCTTATTGATTTTCATTTTTCCCAAGGTATATTCCCTAGACTGGAAGTGGCCTTGGCTCTGTAGCTCTGTTGTTTACTTGTTTTAGGGAACACAATGCACTCCTCCAGTGAGGCAGTTGGCAATTTACATCCCGCCCATCAGCATAACAAGGCTCCCTGTTCTCCAGGGCCTGTCTTGCCTTTCTGGTTTTTACACATTTTGTGGATGTCCCTTTTGACCGGTGGGAAGTGATACTTCTTTGTAGTGCAGATTTGCATTGCCCGCTTGCTTGCTTGGCCAAAAAGGGCGTATGCGTTTTCTCCTGAATATATTCAGGAGAAAACGCATACGCCCTTTTTGGCCAAGTGCACCATTGTCCAAGTTGTGCCCCTCTTCCTGTGCTTTACAGGCGATTCCAAGGTACCTCTTGAAATCTGTTTCCTGCTATTTTGCCTCGCTTTCAAGTCCGCCTCGTTGACTTCCCTCAACAGATTTTTGGACGATAGTTGTCCTTTATCACTCTGCCAGTTTGTGAATTGCTGTGCCCCTGAGCTCCATTTCTCAACTCGTTTTTTGTGAGCTGAACGCAAGTCCAAAATTTTGGATCATGTCCTATACTGGTTCCCGGTGGGTGGCTGAGACTTTGGTTAATTCTTCTTCCTGCCGGGAAATTAGAGTGACATGTGCCCGTCCAAATGCCTAACAGCTACTCTCTCATGGGTTCTCCCTCGTCCCTTCCATCCTCTGCCAAATTGGGAACCTGTGCAAACCAGGAGGTTAAAGGGCCTGTCTCTCCAACTTGGGAGATTGATAGTAAGGCAGTTGGAAAGTCAAACTGGAGCACCAGGAGAGGGACTATTCGTTGAGTTTTAGAAACCTTTCGTATTCACAGTGTGTCCATTCTCTAGGTTTCCTGTACATGTTATAGCTGTAGTAATATTCCCTTGAACCTGGAGAGTTGGGACCCATGGAATGGGGGCCATGCATTATTGCTTGAAAGGGTCTGCATTTGCTCACCCAATCTCACCAATCCTCTCAGTCCCAAGTGTCCAGCCTTATGCCTCATCCAGCTGTCATTGTAGACAGGGTCTTTCCAGGTTTCCTCAGACACCCTGAAGGAATTGTAAAGAATTTCCCTGTTTTTTGGTTTTGCTTTTGAAATTCCTTTTTATAGTGGGTTTGAGCTGATTCTCGCTGCCATGTTTATGCCACTCTAGACACACTTGATTCCCTTATGGAGTCATATCAATACATAGGTTTTAAGATTCTTACTAGTCAGATATATTCCTCTGTGGGAAATATGGGGTTTTGAGTCTCTTTCACTGAGGAAGGTGTCGGTCTTGTCAATTCCAAAGTTGGTGTTTGAAACGGTCCCTGTGCTTATATCAAACTCTGGTTTTATGCATCACCCCACCTCTCCTTCCCCTTTATGCAGGCATAAGAGTGTTTTCTAAATGTGAGACTCTGTTCTCTTTCCTAACTCAGTTCACGTGTAGCCATGTTTACAGGATCTTCCTAAGTGATATCTTATGATAAGTTTCTTTTTCTGTGTGACTTATTTCACTTAGAATCATCGTACCTGAATCCACTCACTTTGCTGCTACTGGTCTTATGACATTGATTTCATGGCTGAGGGATATTCCATCGTACGTAAGTACCACAATGTTTTGAACCATTTTTATATTTCCTGGGATATTTAAGGTGTACCCAAGTTGAGGTTCTTGTAGCCAGTGAAGCCCTAAATTTGGAGGTGGCTCTTTCTTATTGATTTTCAGTTTTCCCCAGGTATGTTCCCTAGACTGGAAGTGGCCTTGGCTCTGTAGCTCTGTTGTTTACTTGTTTTAGGGAACACAATGCACTCCTCCAGTGAGGCAGTTGGCAATTTACATCCCGCCCATCAGCATAACAAGGCTCCCTGTTCTCCAGGGCCTGTCTTGCCTTTCTGGTTTTTACACATTTTGTGGATGTCCCTTTTGACCGGTGGGAAGTGATACTTCTTTGTAGTGCAGATTTGCATTGCCCGCTTGCTTGCTTGGCCAAGAAGGGCGTATGCGTTTTCTCCTGAATATATTCAGGAGAAAACGCATACGCCCTTTTTGGCCAAGTGCACCATTGTCCAAGTTGTGCCCCTCTTCCTGTGCTTTACAGGCGATTCCAAGGTACCTCTTGAAATCTGTTTCCTGCTATTTTGCCTCACTTTCAAGTCCGCCTCGTTGACTTCCCTCAACAGATTTTTGGACGATAGTTGTCCTTTATCACTCTGCCAGTTTGTGAATTGCTGTGCCCCTGAGCTCCATTTCTCAACTCGTTTTTTGTGAGCTGAACGCAAGTCCAAAATTTTGGATCATGTCCTATACTGGTTCCCGGTGGGTGGCTGAGACTTTGGTTAATTCTTCTTCCTGCCGGGAAATTAGAGTGACATGTGCCCGTCCAAATGCCTAACAGCTACTCTCTCATGGGTTCTCCCTCGTCCCTTCCATCCTCTGCCAAATTGGGAACCTGTGCAAACCAGGAGGTTAAAGGGCCTGTCTCTCCAAGTTGGGAGATTGATAGTAAGGCAGTTGGAAAGTCAAACTGGAGCACCAGGAGAGGGACTATTCGTTGAGTTTTAGAAACCTTTCGTATTCACAGTGTGTCCATTCTCTAGGTTTCCTGTACATGTTATAGCTGTAGTAATATTCCCTTGAACCTGGAGAGTTGGGACCCATGGAATGGGGGCCATGCATTATTGCTTGAAAGGGTCTGCATTTGCTCACCCAATCTCACCAATCCTCTCAGTCCCAAGTGTCCAGCCTTATGCCACTTCCAGCTGTCATTGTAGATAGGGTCTTTCCAGGTTTCCTCAGACACCTTGAAGGAATTGTAAAGAATTTCCCTGTTTTTTGGTTTTGCTTTTGAAATTCCTTTTTATAGTGGGTTTGAGCTGATTCTCGCTGCCATGTTTATGCCACTCTAGACACACTTGATTCCCTTATGGAGACATATCAATACATAGGTTTTAAGATTCTTACTAGTCAGATATATTCCTCTGTGGGAAATATGGGGTTTTGAGTCTCTTTCACTGAGGAAGGTGTCGGTCTTGTCAATTCCAAAGTTGGTTTTTGAAACGGTCCCTGTGCTTATATCAAACTCTGGTTTTATGCATCACCCCACCTCTCCTTCCCCTTTATGCATGCATAAGAGTGTTTTCTAAATGTGAGACTCTGTCCTCTTTCCTAACTCAGTTCACGTGTAGCCATGTTTACAGGATCTTCATAAGTGATATCTTATGATAAGTTTCTTTTTCTGTGTGACTTATTTCACTTAGAATCATCGTACCTGAATCCACTCACTTTGTTGCTACTGGTCTTATGACATTGATTTCATGGCTGAGGGATATTCCACCGTACGTAAGTACCACAATGTTTTGAACCATTTTTATATTTCCTGGGATATTTAAGGTGTACCCAAGTTGAGGTTCTTGTAGCCAGTGCAGCCCTAAATTTGGAGGTGGCTCTTTCTTATTGATTTTCAGTTTTCCCCAGGTATATTCCCTAAACTGGAAGTGGCCTTGGCTCTGTAGCTCTGTTGTTTACTTGTTTTAGGGAACACAATGCACTCCTCCAGTGAGGCAGTTGGCAATTTACATCCCACCCATCAGCATAACAAGGCTCCCTGTTCTCCAGGGCCTGTCTTGCCTTTCTGGTTTTTACACATTTTGTGGATGTCCCTTTTGACCGGTGGGAAGTGATACTTCTTTGTAGTGCAGATTTGCATTGCCCGCTTGCTTGCTTGGCCAAAAAGGGCGTATGCGTTTTCTCCTGAATATATTCAGGAGAAAACGCATACGCCCTTTTTGGCCAAGTGCACCATTGTCCAAGTTGTGCCCCTCTTCCTGTGCTTTACAGGCGATTCCAACGTACCTCTTGAAATCTGTTTCCTGCTATTTTGCCTCACTTTCAAGTCCGCCTCGTTGACTTCCCTCAACAGACTTTTGGACGATAGTTGTCCTTTATCACTCTGCCAGTTTGTGAATTGCTGTGCCCCTGAGCTCCATTTCTCAACTCGTTTTTTGTGAGCTGAACGCAAGTCCAAAATTTTGGATCATGTCCTATACTGGTTCCCGGTGGGTGGCTGAGACTTTGGTTAATTCTTCTTCCTGCCGGGAAATTAGAGTGACATGTGCCCGTCCAAATGCCTAACAGCTACTCTCTCATGGGTTCTCCCTCGTCCCTTCCATCCTCTGCCAAATTGGGAACCTGTGCAAACCAGGAGGTTAAAGGGCCTGTCTCTCCAAGTTGGGAGATTGATAGTAAGGCAGTTGGAAAGTCAAACTGGAGCACCAGGAGAGGGACTATTCGTTGAGTTTTAGAAACCTTTCGTATTCACAGTGTGTCCATTCTCTAGGTTTCCTGTACATGTTATAGCTGTAGTAATATTCCCTTGAACCTGGAGAGTTGGGACCCATGGAATGGGGGCCATGCATTATTGCTTGAAAGGGTCTGCATTTGCTCACCCAATCTCACCAATCCTCTCAGTCCCAAGTGTCCAGCCTTATGCCACATACAGCTGTCATTGTAGATAGGGTCTTTCCAGGTTTCCTCAGACACCCTGAAGGAATTGTAAAGAATTTCCCTGTTTTTTGGTTTTGCCTTTGAAATTCCTTTTCATAGTGGGTTTGAGCTGATTCTCGCTGCCATGTTTATGCCACTCTAGACACACTTCATTCCCTTATGGAGACATATCAATACATAGGTTTTAAGATTCTTACTAGTCAGATATATTCCTCTGTGGGAAATATGGGGTTTTGAGTCTCTTTCATGGAGGAAGGTGTCGGTTTTGCCAATTCCAAAGTTGGTTTTTGAAACGGTCCCTGTGCTTATATCAAACTCTGGTTTTATGCATCACCCCACCTCTCCTTACCCTTTATGCAGGCATAAGAGTGTTTTCTAAATGTGAGACTCTGTTCTCTTTCCTAACTCAGTTCACGTGTAGCCATGTTTACAGGATCTTCATAAGTGATATCTTATGATAAGTTTCTTTTTCTGTGTGACTTATTTCACTTAGAATCATCGTACCTGAATCCACTCACTTTGCTGCTACTGGTCTTATGACATTGATTTCATGGCTGAGGGATATTCCATCGTACGTAAGTACCACAATGTTTTGAACCATTTTTATATTTCCTGGGATATTTAAGGTGTACCCAAGTTGAGGTTCTTGTAGTCAGTGCAGCCCTAAATTTGGAGGTGGCTCTTTCTTATTGATTTTCAGTTTTCCCCAGGTATATTCCCTAGACTGGAAGTGGCCTTGGCTCTGTAGCTCTGTTGTTTACTTGTTTTAGGGAACACAATGCACTCCTCCAGTGAGGCAGTTGGCAATTTACATCCCGCCCATCAGCATAACAAGGCTCCCAGTTCTCCAGGGCCTGTCTTGCCTTTCTGGTTTTTACACATTTTGTGGATGTCCCTTTTGACCGGTGGGAAATGATACTTCTTTGTAGTGCAGATTTGCATTGCCCGCTTGCTTGCTTGGCCAAAAAGGGCGTATGCGTTTTCTCCTGAATATATTCAGGAGAAAACGCATACGCCCTTTTTGGCCAAGTGCACCATTGTCCAAGTTGTGCCCCTCTTCCTGTGCTTTACAGGCGATTCCAACGTACCTCTTGAAATCTGTTTCCTGCTATTTTGTCTCGCTTTCAAGTCCGCCTCGTTGACTTCCCTCAACAGATTTTTGGACGATAGTTGTCCTTTATCACTCTGCCAGTTTGTGAATTGCTGTGCCCCTGAGCTCCATTTCTCAACTCGTTTTTTGTGAGCTGAACACAAGTCCAAAATTTTGGATCATGTCCTATACTGGTTCCCGGTGGGTGGCTGAGACTTTGGTTAATTCTTCTTCCTGCCGGGAAATTAGAGTGACATGTGCCCGTCCAAATGCCTAACAGCTACTCTCTCATGGGTTCTCCCTCGTCCCTTCCATCCTCTGCCAAATTGGGAACCTGTGCAAACCAGCAGGATAAAGGGCCTGTCTGTCCAAGTTGGGAGATTGATAGTAAGGCAGTTGGAAAGTCAAACTGGAGCACCAGGAGAGGGACTATTCATTGAGTTTTAGAAACCTTTCGTATTCACAGTGTGTCCATTCTCTAGGTTTCCTGTACATGTTATAGCTGTAGTAATATTCCCTTGAACATGGAGAGTTGGGACCCATGGAATGGGGGCCATGCATTATTGCTTGAAAGGGTCTGCATTTGCTCACCCAATCTCACCAATCCTCTCAGTCCCAAGTGTCCAGCCTTATGCCACATCCAGCTGTCATTGTAGATAGGGTCTTTCCAGGTTTCCTCAGACACCCTGAAGGAATTGTAAAGAATTTCCCTGTTTTTTGGTTTTGCTTTTGAAATTCCTTTTTATAGTGGGTTTGAGCTGATTCTCGCTGCCATGTTTATGCCACTCTAGACACACTTGATTCCCTTATGGAGACATATCAATACATAGGTTTTAAGATTCTTACTAGTCAGATATATTCCTCTGTGGGAAATATGGGGTTTTGAGTCTCTTTCAATAAGGAAGGTGTCGGTCTTGTCAATTCCAAAGTTGGTTTTTGAAACGGTCCCTGTGCTTATATCAAACTCTGGTTTTATGCATCACCCCACCTCTCCTTCCCCTTTATGCAGGCATAAGAGTGTTTTCTAAATGTGAGACTCTGTTCTCTTTCCTAACTCAGTTCACGTGTAGCCATGTTTACAGGATCTTCATAAGTGATATCTTATGATAAGTTTCTATTTCTGTGTGACTTATTTCACTTAGAATCATCGTACCTGAATCCACTCACTTTGCTGCTACTGGTCTTATGACATTGATTTCATGGCTGAGGGATATTCCATCGTACGTAACTACCACAATATTTTGAACCATTTTTATATTTCCTGGGATATTTAAGGTGTACCCAAGTTGAGGTTCTTGTAGTCAGTGCAGCCCTAAATTTGGAGGTGGCACTTTCTTATTGATTTTCAGTTTTCCCAAGGTATATTCCCTAGACTGGAAGTGGCCTTTGCTCTGTAGCTCTGTTGTTTACTTGTTTTAGGGAACACAATGCACTCCTCCAGTGAGGCAGTTGGCAATTTACATCCCGCCCATCAGCATAACAAAGCTCTCAGTTCTCCAGGGCCTGTCTTGCCTTTCTGGTTTTTACACATTTTGTGGATGTCCCTTTTGACCGGTGGGAAATGATACTTCTTTGTAGTGCAGATTTGCATTGCCCGCTTACTTGCTTGGCCAAAAAAGGGCGTATGCGTTTTCTCCTGAATATATTCAGGAGAAAACGCATACGCCCTTTTTTGGCCAAGTGCACCATTGTACAAGTTGTGCCCCTCTTCCTGTGCTTTACAGGCGATTCCAAGGTACCTCTTGAAATCTATTTCCTGCTATTTTGCCTCGCTTTCAAGTCCGCCTCATTGACTTCCCTCAACAGATTTTTGGACGATAGTTGTCCTTTATCACTCTGCCAGTTTGTGAATTGCTGTGCCCCTGAGCTCCATTTCTCAACTCGTTTTTTGTGAGCTGAACGCAAGTCCAAAATTTTGGATCATGTCCTATACTGGTTCCCGGTGGGTGGCTGAGACTTTGGTTAATTCTTCTTCCTGCCGGGAAATTAGAGTGACATGTGCCCGTCCAAATGCCTAACAGCTACTCTCTCATGGGTTCTCCCTCGTCCCTTCCATCCTCTGCCAAATTGGGAACCTGTGCAAACCAGGAGGTTAAAGGGCCTGTCTCTCCAAGTTGGGAGATTGATAGTAAGGCAGTTGGAAAGTCAAACTGGAGCACCAGGAGAGGGACTATTCGTTGAGTTTTAGAAACCTTTCGTATTCACAGTGTGTCCATTCTCTAGGTTTCCTGTACATGTTATAGCTGTAGTAATATTCCCTTGAACATGGAGAGTTGGGACCCATGGAATGGGGGCCATGCATTATTGCTTGAAAGGGTCTGCATTCGCTCACCCAATCTCACCAATCCTCTCAGTCCCAAGTGTCCAGCCTTATGCCACATCCAGCTGTCATTGTAGATAGGGTCTTTCCAGGTTTCCTCAGACACCCTGAAGGAATTGTAAAGAATTTCCCTGTTTTTTGGTTTTGCTTTTGAAATTCCTTTTTATAGTGGGTTTGAGCTGATTCTCGCTGCCATGTTTATGCCACTCTAGACACACTTGATTCCCTTATGGAGACATATCAATACATAGGTTTTAAGATTCTTACTAGTCAGATATATTCCTCTGTGGGAAATATGGGGTTTTGAGTCTCTTTCACTGAGGAAGGTGTCGGTCTTTTCAGTTCCAAAGTTGGTTTTTGAAACGGTCCCTGTGCTTATATCAAACTCTGGTTTTATGCATCACCCCACCTCTCCTTTCCCTTTATGCAGGCATAAGAGTGTTTTCTAAATGTGAGACTCTGTTCTCTTTCCTAACTCAGTTCACGTGTAGCCATGTTTACAGGATCTTCATAAGTGATATCTTATGATAAGTTTCTTTTTCTGTGTGACTTATTTCACTTAGAATCATCGTACCTGAATCCACTCACTTTGCTGCTACTGGTCTTATGACATTGATTTCATGGCTGAGGGATATTCCATCGTACGTAAGTACCACAATGTTTTGAACCATTTTTATATTTCCTGGGATATTTAAGGTGTACCCAAGTTGAGGTTCTTGTAGCCAGTGCAGCCATAATTTGGAGGTGGCTCTTTCTTATTGATTTTCAGTTTTCCCCAGGTATATTCCCTAGACTGGAAGTGGCCTTGGCTCTGTAGCTCTGTTGTTTACTTGTTTTAGGGAACACAATGCACTCCTCCAGTGAGGCAGTTGGCAATTTACATCCCGCCCATCAGCATAACAAAGCTCCCAGTTCTCCAGGGCCTGTCTTGCCTTTCTGGTTTTTACACATTTTGTGGATGTCCCTTTTGACCGGTGGGAAGTGATACTTCTTTGTAGTGCAGATTTGCATTGCCCGCTTGCTTGCTTGGCCAAAAAGGGCGTATGCGTTTTCTCCTGAATATATTCAGGAGAAAACGCATACGCCCTTTTTGGCCAAGTGCACCATTGTCCAAGTTGTGCCCCTCTTCCTGTGCTTTACAGGCGATTCCAAGGTACCTCTTGAAATCTGTTTCCTGCTATTTTGCCTCGCTTTCAAGTCCGCCTCGTTGACTTCCCTCAACAGATTTTTGGACGATAGTTGTCCTTTATCACTCTGCCAGTTTGTGAATTGCTGTGCCCCTGAGCTCCATTTCTCAACTCGTTTTTTGTGAGCTGAACGCAAGTCCAAAATTTTGGATCATGTCCTATACTGGTTCCCGGTGGGTGGCTGAGACTTTGGTTAATTCTTCTTCCTGCCGGGAAATTAGAGTGACATGTGCCCGTCCAAATGCCTAACAGCTACTCTCTCATGGGTTCTCCCTCGTCCCTTCCATCCTCTGCCAAATTTGGAACCTGTGCAAACCAGGAGGTTAAAGGGCCTGTCTGTCCAAGTTGGGAGATTGATAGTAAGGCAGTTGGAAAGTCAAACTGGAGCACCAGGAGAGGGACTATTCGTTGAGTTTTAGAAACCTTTCGTATTCACAGTGTGTCCATTCTCTAGGTTTCCTGTACATGTTATAGCTGTAGTAATATTCCCTTGAACCTGGAGAGTTGGGACCCATGGAATGGGGGCCATGCATTATTGCTTGAAAGGGTCTGCATTTGCTCACCCAATCTCACCAATCCTCTCAGTCCCAAGTGTCCAGCCTTATGCCACATCCAGCTGTCATTGTAGATAGGGTCTTTCCAGGTTTCCTCAGACACCCTGAAGGAATTGTAAAGAATTTCCCTGTTTTTTGGTTTTGCTTTTGAAATTCCTTTTTATAGTGGGTTTGAGCTGATTCTCGCTGCCATGTTTATGCCACTCTAGACACACTTGATTCCCTTATGGAGACATATCAATACATAGGTTTTAAGATTCTTACTAGTCAGATATATTCCTCTGTGGGAAATATGGGGTTTTGAGTCTCTTTCACTAAGGAAGGTGTCGGTCTTGTCAATTCCAAAGTTGGTTTTTGAAACGGTCCCTGTGATTATATCAAACTATGGTTTTATGCATCACCCCACCTCTCCTTCCCCTTTATGCAGGCATAAGATTGTTTTCTAAATGTGAGACTCTGTTCTCTTTCCTAACTCAGTTCACGTGTAGCCATGTTTACAGGATCTTCATAAGTGATATCTTATGATAAGTTTCTTTTTCTGTGTGACTTATTTCACTTAGAATCATCGTACCTGAATCCACTCACTTTGCTGCTACTGGTCTTATGACATTGATTTCATGGCTGAGGGATATTCCATCGTACGTAAGTACCACAATGTTTTGAACCATTTTTATATTTCCTGGGATATTTAAGGTGTACCCAAGTTGAGGTTCTTGTAGCCAGTGCAGCCCTAAATTTGGAGGTGGCTCTTTCTTATTGATTTTCAGTTTTCCCCAGGTATATTCCCTAGACTGGAAGTGGCCTTGGCTCTGTAGCTCTGTTGTTTACTTGTTTTAGGGAACACAATGCACTCCTCCAGTGAGGCAGTTGGCAATTTACATCCCGCCCATCAGCATAACAAGGCTCCCTGTTCTCCAGGGCCTGTCTTGCCTTTCTGGTTTTTACACATTTTGTGGATGTCCCTTTTGACCGGTGGGAAGTGATACTTCTTTGTAGTGCAGATTTGCATTGCCCGATTGCTTGCTTGGCCAAAAAGGGCGTATGCGTTTTCTCCTGAATATATTCAGGAGAAAACGCATACGCCCTTTTTGGCCAAGTGCACCATTGTCCAAGTTGTGCCCCTCTTCCTGTGCTTTACAGGCGATTCCAACGTACCTCTTGAAATCTGTTTCCTGCTATTTTGCCTCACTTTCAAGTCCGCCTCGTTGACTTCCCTCAACAGATTTTTGGACGATAGTTGTCCTTTATCACTCTGCCAGTTTGTGAATTGCTGTGCCCCTGAGCTCCATTTCTCAACTCGTTTTTTGTGAGCTGAACGCAAGTCCAAAATTTTGGATCCTGTCCTATACTGGTTCCCGGTGGGTGGCTGAGACTTTGGTTAATTCTTCTTCCTGCCGGGAAATTAGAGTGACATGTGCCCGTCCAAATGCCTAACAGCTACTCTCTCATGGGTTCTCCCTCGTCCCTTCCATCCTCTGCCAAATTGGGAACCTGTGCAAACCAGGAGGTTAAAGGGCCTGTCTCTCCAAGTTGGGAGATTGATAGTAAGGCAGTTGGAAAGTCAAACTGGAGCACCAGGAGAGGGACTATTCGTTGAGTTTTAGAAACCTTTCGTATTCACAGTGTGTCCATTCTCTAGGTTTCCTGTACATGTTATAGCTGTAGTAATATTCCCTTGAACCTGGAGAGTTGGGACCCATGGAATGGGGGCCATGCATTATTGCTTGAAAGGGTCTGCATTTGCTCACCCAATCTCACCAATCCTCTCAGTCCCAAGTGTCCAGCCTTATGCCACATCCAGCTGTCATTGTAGATAGGGTCTTTCCAGGTTTCCTCAGACACCCTGAAGGAATTGTAAAGAATTTCCCTGTTTTTTGGTTTTGCTTTTGAAATTCCTTTTTATAGTGGGTTTGAGCTGATTCTCGCTGCCATGTTTATGCCACTCTAGACACACTTGATTCCCTTATGGAGACATATCAATACATAGGTTTTAAGGTTCTTACTAGTCAGATATATTCCTCTGTGGGAAATATGGGGTTTTGAGTCTCTTTCACTGAGGAAGGTGTCGGTCTTGTCAATTCCAAAGTTGGTTTTTGAAACGGTCCCTGTGCTTATATCAAACTCTGGTTTTATGCATCACCCCACCTCTCCTTCCCCTTTATGCGGGCATAAGAGTGTTTTCTAAATGTGAGACTCTGTTCTCTTTCCTAACGCAGTTCACGTGTAGCCATGTTTACAGGATCTTCATAAGTGATATCTTATGATAAGTTTCTTTTTCTGTGTGACTTATTTCACTTAGAATCATCGTACCTGAATCCACTCACTTTGCTGCTACTGGTATTATGACATTGATTTCATGGCTGAGGGATATTCCATCGTACATAAGTACCACAATATTTTGAACCATTTTTATATTTCCTGGGATATTTAAGGTGTACCCAAGTTGAGGTTCTTGTAGTCAGTGCAGCCCTAAATTTGGAGGTGGCTCTTTCTTATTGATTTTCAGTTTTCCCAAGGTATATTCCCTAGACTGGAAGTGGCCTTGGCTCTGTAGCTCTGTTGTTTACTTGTTTTAGGGAACACAATGCACTCCTCCAGTGAGGCAGTTGGCAATTTACATCCCGCCCATCAGCATAACAAGGCTCCCAGTTCTCCAGGGCCTGTCTTGCCTTTCTGGTTTTTACACATTTTGTGGATGTCCCTTTTGACCGGTGGGAAATGACACTTCTTTGTAGTGCAGATTTGCATTGCCCGCTTACTTGCTTGGCCAAAAAAGGGCGTATGCGTTTTCTCCTGAATATATTCAGGAGAAAACGCATACGCCCTTTTTTGGCCAAGTGCACCATTGTACAAGTTGTGCCCCTCTTCCTGTGCTTTACAGGCGATTCCAACGTACCTCTTGAAATCTATTTCCTGCTATTTTGCCTCGCTTTCAAGTCCGCCTCATTGACTTTCCTCAACAGATTTTTGGACGATAGTTGTCCTTTATCACTCTGCCAGTTTGTGAATTGCTGTGCCCCTGAGCTCCATTTCTCAACTCGTTTTTTGTGAGCTGAACGCAAGTCCAAAATTTTGGATCATGTCCTATACTGGTTCCCGGTGGGTGGCTGAGACTTTGGTTAATTCTTCTTCCTGCCGGGAAATTAGAGTGACATGTGCCCGTCCAAATGCCTAACAGCTACTCTCTCATGGGTTCTCCCTCGTCCCTTCCATCCTCTGCCAAATTGGGAACCTGTGCAAACCAGGAGGTTAAAGGGCCTGTCTCTCCAAGTTGGGAGATTGATAGTAAGGCAGTTGGAAAGTCAAACTGGAGCACCAGGAGAGGGACTATTCGTTGAGTTTTAGAAACCTTTCGTATTCACAGTGTGTCCATTCTCTAGGTTGCCTGTACATGTTATAGCTGTAGTAATATTCCCTTGAACATGGAGAGTTGGGACCCATGGAATGGGGGCCATGCATTATTGCTTGAAAGGGTCTGCATTCGCTCACCCAATCTCACCAATCCTCTCAGTCCCAAGTGTCCAGCCTTATGCCACATCCAGCTGTCATTGTAGATAGGGTCTTTCCAGGTTTCCTCAGACACCCTGAAGGAATTGTAAAGAATTTCCCTGTTTTTTGGTTTTGCTTTTGAAATTCCTTTTTATAGTGGGTTTGAGCTGATACTCGCTGCCATGTTTATGCCACTCTAGACACACTTGATTCCCTTATGGAGACATATCAATACATAGGTTTTAAGATTCTTACTAGTCAGATATATTCCTCTGTGGGAAATATGGGGTTTTGAGTCTCTTTCACTGAGGAAGGTGTCGGTCTTGTCAGTTCCAAAGTTGGTTTTTGAAACGGTCCCTGTGCTTATATCAAACTCTGGTTTTATGCATCACCCCACCTCTCCTTCCCCTTTATGCAGGCATAAGAGTGTTTTCTAAATGTGAGACTCTGTTCTCTTTCCTAACTCAGTTCACGTGTAGCCATGTTTACAGGATCTTCATAAGTGATATCTTATGATAAGTTTCTTTTTCTGTGTGACTTATTTCACTTAGAATCATCGTACCTGAATCCACTCACTTTGCTGCTACTGGTCTTATGACATTGATTTCATGGCTGAGGGATATTCCATCGTACGTAAGTACCACAATGTTTTGAACCATTTTTATATTTCCTGGGATATTTAAGGTGTACCCAAGTTGAGGTTCTTGTAGCCAGTGCAGCCCTAAATTTGGAGGTGGCTCTTTCTTATTGATTTTCAGTTTTCCCCAGGTATATTCCCTAGACTGGAAGTGGCCTTGGCTCTGTAGCTCTGTTGTTTACTTGTTTTAGGGAACACAATGCACTCCTCCAGTGAGGCAGTTGGCAATTTACATCCCGCCCATCAGCATAACAAGGCTCCCAGTTCTCCAGGGCCTGTCTTGCCTTTCTGGTTTTTACACATTTTGTGGATGTCCCTTTTGACCGGTGGGAAGTGATACTTCTTTGTAGTGCAGATTTGCATTGCCCGCTTGCTTGCTTGGCCAAAAAGGGCGTATGTGTTTTCTCCTGAATATATTCAGGAGAAAACGCATACGCCCTTTTTGGCCAAGTGCACCATTGTCCAAGTTGTGCCCCTCTTCCTGTGCTTTACAGGCGATTCCAACGTACCTCTTGAAATCTGTTTCCTGCTATTTTGCCTCACTTTCAAGTCCGCCTCCTTGACTTCCCTCAACAGATTTTTGGACGATAGTTGTCCTTTATCACTCTGCCAGTTTGTGAATTGCTGTGCCCCTGAGCTCCATTTCTCAACTCGTTTTTTGTGAGCTGAACGCAAGTCCAAAATTTTGGATCATGTCCTATACTGGTTCCCGGTGGGTGGCTGAGACTTTGGTTAATTCTTCTTCCTGCCGGGAAATTAGAGTGACATGTGCCCGTCCAAATGCCTAACAGCTACTCTCTCATGGGTTCTCCCTCGTCCCTTCCATCCTCTGCCAAATTGGGAACCTGTGCAAACCAGGAGGTTAAAGGGCCTGTCTCTCCAAGTTGGGAGATTGATAGTAAGGCAGTTGGAAAGTCAAACTGGAGCACCAGGAGAGGGACTATTCGTTGAGTTTTAGAAACCTTTCGTATTCACAGTGTGTCCATTCTCTAGGTTTCCTGTACATGTTATAGCTGTAGTAATATTCCCTTGAACCTGGAGAGTTGGGACCCATGGAATGGGGGCCATGCATTATTGCTTGAAAGGGTCTGCATTTGCTCACCCAATCTCACCAATCCTCTCAGTCCCAAGTGTCCAGCCTTATGCCACATCCAGCTGTCATTGTAGATAGGGTCTTTCCAGGTTTCCTCAGACACCCTGAAGGAATTGTAAAGAATTTCCCTGTTTTTTGGTTTTGCTTTTGAAATTCCTTTTTATAGTGGGTTTGAGCTGATTCCCGCTGCCATGTTTATGCCACTCTAGACACACTTGATTCCCTTATGGAGACATATCAATACATAGGTTTTAAGATTCTTACTAGTCAGATATATTCCTCTGTGGGAAATATGGGGTTTTGAGTCTCTTTCACTGAGGAAGGTGTCGGTCTTGTCAGTTCCAAAGTTGGTTTTTGAAACGGTCCCTGTGCTTATATCAAACTCTGGTTTTATGCATCACCCCACCTCTCCTTCCCCTTTATGCAGGCATAAGAGTGTTTTCTAAATGTGAGACTCTGTTCTCTTTCCTAACTCAGTTCACGTGTAGCCATGTTTACAGGATCTTCCTAAGTGATATCTTATGATAAGTTTCTTTTTCTGTGTGACTTATTTCACTTAGAATCATCGTACCTGAATCCACTCACTTTGCTGCTACTGGTCTTATGACATTGATTTCATGGCTGAGGGATATTCCATCGTACGTAAGTACCACAATGTTTTGAACCATTTTTATATTTCCTGGGATATTTAAGGTGTACCCAAGTTGAGGTTCTTGTAGTCAGTGCAGCCCTAAATTTGGAGGTGGCTCTTTCTTATTGATTTTCAGTTTTCCCAAGGTATATTCCCTAGACTGGAAGTGGCCTTGGCTCTGTAGCTCTGTTGTTTACTTGTTTTAGGGAACACAATGCACTCCTCCAGTGAGGCAGTTGGCAATTTACATCCCGCCCATCAGCATAACAAGGCTCCCAGTTCTCCAGGGCCTGTCTTGCCTTTCTGGTTTTTACACATTTTGTGGATGTCCCTTTTGACCGGTGGGAAGTGATACTTCTTTGTAGTGCAGATTTGCATTGCCCGCTTGCTTGCTTGGCCAAAAAGGGCGTATGCGTTTTCTCCTGAATATATTCAGGAGAAAACGCATACGCCCTTTTTGGCCAAGTGCACCATTGTCCAAGTTGTGCCCCTCTTCCTGTGCTTTACAGGCGATTCCAAGGTACCTCTTGAAATCTGTTTCCTGCTATTTTGCCTCACTTTCAAGTCCCCCTCATTGACTTCCCTCAACAGATTTTTGGACGATAGTTGTCCTTTATCACTCTGCCAGTTTGTGAATTGCTGTGCCCCTGAGCTCCATTTCTCAACTCGTTTTTTGTGAGCTGAACGCAAGTCCAAAATTTTTGATCATGTCCTATACTGGTTCCCGGTGGGTGGCTGAGACTCTGGTTAATTCTTCTTCCTGCCGGGAAATTAGACTGACATGTGCCCGTCCAAATGCCTAACAGCTACTCTCTCATGGGTTCTCCCTCGTCCCTTCCATCCTCTGCCAAATTGGGAACCTGTGCAAACCAGCAGGTTAAAGGGCCTGTCTCTCCAAGTTGGGAGATTGATAGTAAGGCAGTTGGAAAGTCAAACTGGAGCACCAGGAGAGGGACTATTCGTTGAGTTTTAGAAACCTTTCGTATTCACAGTGTGTCCATTCTCTAGGTTTCCTGTACATGTTATAGCTGTAGTAATATTCCCTTGAACATGGAGAGTTGGGACCCATGGAATGGGGGCCATGCATTATTGCTTGAAAGGGTCTGCATTCGCTCACCCAATCTCACCAATCCTCTCAGTCCCAAGTGTCCAGCCTTATGCCACATCCAGCTGTCATTGTAGATAGGGTCTTTCCAGGTTTCCTCAGACACCCTGAAGGAATTGTAAAGAATTTCCCTGTTTTTTGGTTTTGCTTTTGAAATTCCTTTTTATAGTGGGTTTGAGCTGATACTCGCTGCCATGTTTATGCCACTCTAGACACACTTGATTCCCTTATGGAGACATATCAATACATAGGTTTTAAGATTCTTACTAGTCAGATATATTCCTCTGTGGGAAATATGGGGTTTTGAGTCTCTTTCACTGAGGAAGGTGTCGGTCTTGTCAATTCCAAAGTTGGTGTTTGAAACGGTCCCTGTGCTTATATCAAACTCTGGTTTTATGCATCACCCCACCTCTCCTTCCCCTTTATGCAGGCATAAGAGTGTTTTCTAAATGTGAGACTCTGTTCTCTTTCCTAACTCAGTTCACGTGTAGCCATGTTTACAGGATCTTCATAAGTGATATCTTATGATAAGTTTCTTTTTCTGTGTGACTTATTTCACTTAGAATCATCGTACCTGAATCCACTCACTTTGTTGCTACTGGTCTTATGACATTGATTTCATGGCTGAGGGATATTCCATCGTACGTAAGTACCACAATGTTTTGAACCATTTTTATATTTCCTGGGATATTTAAGGTGTACCCAAGTTGAGGTTCTTGTAGCCAGTGCAGCCCTAAATTTGGAGGTGGCTCTTTCTTATTGATTTTCAGTTTTCCCCAGGTATATTCCCTAGACTGGAAGTGGCCTTGGCTCTGTAGCTCTGTTGTTTACTTGTTTTAGGGAACACAATGCACTCCTCCAGTGAGGCAGTTGGCAATTTACATCCCGCCCATCAGCATAACAAGGCTCCCAGTTCTCCAGGGCCTGTCTTGCCTTTCTGGTTTTTACACATTTTGTGGATGTCCCTTTTGACCGGTGGGAAGTGATACTTCTTTGTAGTGCAGATTTGCATTGCCCGCTTGCTTGCTTGGCCAAAAAGGGCGTATGCGTTTTCTCCTGAATATATTCAGGAGAAAACGCATACGCCCTTTTTGGCCAAGTGCACCATTGTCCAAGTTGTGCCCCTCTTCCTGTGCTTTACAGGCGATTCCAAGGTACCTCTTGAAATCTGTTTCCTGCTATTTTGCCTCGCTTTCAAGTCCGCCTCGTTGACTTCCCTCAACAGATTTTTGGACGATAGTTGTCCTTTATCACTCTGCCAGTTTGTGAATTGCTGTGCCCCTGAGCTCCATTTCTCAACTCGTTTTTTGTGAGCTGAACGCAAGTCCAAAATTTTGGATCATGTCCTATACTGGTTCCCGGTGGGTGGCTGAGACTTTGGTTAATTCTTCTTCCTGCCGGGAAATTAGAGTGACATGTGCCCGTCCAAATGCCTAACAGCTACTCTCTCATGGGTTCTCCCTCGTCCCTTCCATCCTCTGCCAAATTGGGAACCTGTGCAAACCAGGAGGTTAAAGGGCCTGTCTGTCCAAGTTGGGAGATTGATAGTAAGGCAGTTGGAAAGTCAAACTGGAGCACCAGGAGAGGGACTATTCGTTGAGTTTTAGAAACCTTTCGTATTCACAGTGTGTCCATTCTCTAGGTTTCCTGTACATGTTATAGCTGTAGTAATATTCCCTTGAACCTGGAGAGTTGGGACCCATGGAATGGGGGCCATGCATTATTGCTTGAAAGGGTCTGCATTTGCTCACCCAATCTCACCAATCCTCTCAGTCCCAAGTGTCCAGCCTTATGCCACATCCAGCTGTCATTGTAGATAGGGTCTTTCCAGGTTTCCTCAGACACCCTGAAGGAATTGTAAAGAATTTCCCTGTTTTTTGGTTTTGCTTTTGAAATTCCTTTTTATAGTGGGTTTGAGCTGATTCTCGCTGCCATGTTTATGCCACTCTAGACACACTTGATTCCCTTATGGAGACATATCAATACATAGGTTTTAAGATTCTTACTAGTCAGATATATTCCTCTGTGGGAAATATGGGGTTTTGAGTCTCTTTCACTAAGGAAGGTGTCGGTCTTGTCAATTCCAAAGTTGGTTTTTGAAACGGTCCCTGTGATTATATCAAACTATGGTTTTATGCATCACCCCACCTCTCCTTCCCCTTTATGCAGGCATAAGATTGTTTTCTAAATGTGAGACTCTGTTCTCTTTCCTAACTCAGTTCACGTGTAGCCATGTTTACAGGATCTTCATAAGTGATATCTTATGATAAGTTTCTTTTTCTGTGTGACTTATTTCACTTAGAATCATCGTACCTGAATCCACTCACTTTGCTGCTACTGGTCTTATGACATTGATTTCATGGCTGAGGGATATTCCATCGTACGTAAGTACCACAATGTTTTGAACCATTTTTATATTTCCTGGGATATTTAAGGTGTACCCAAGTTGAGGTTCTTGTAGCCAGTGCAGCCCTAAATTTGGAGGTGGCTCTTTCTTATTGATTTTCAGTTTTCCCCAGGTATATTCCCTAGACTGGAAGTGGCCTTGGCTCTGTAGCTCTGTTGTTTACTTGTTTTAGGGAACACAATGCACTCCTCCAGTGAGGCAGTTGGCAATTTACATCCCGCCCATCAGCATAACAAGGCTCCCTGTTCTCCAGGGCCTGTCTTGCCTTTCTGGTTTTTACACATTTTGTGGATGTCCCTTTTGACCGGTGGGAAGTGATACTTCTTTGTAGTGCAGATTTGCATTGCCCGATTGCTTGCTTGGCCAAAAAGGGCGTATGCGTTTTCTCCTGAATATATTCAGGAGAAAACGCATACGCCCTTTTTGGCCAAGTGCACCATTGTCCAAGTTGTGCCCCTCTTCCTGTGCTTTACAGGCGATTCCAACGTACCTCTTGAAATCTGTTTCCTGCTATTTTGCCTCACTTTCAAGTCCGCCTCGTTGACTTCCCTCAACAGATTTTTGGACGATAGTTGTCCTTTATCACTCTGCCAGTTTGTGAATTGCTGTGCCCCTGAGCTCCATTTCTCAACTCGTTTTTTGTGAGCTGAACGCAAGTCCAAAATTTTGGATCCTGTCCTATACTGGTTCCCGGTGGGTGGCTGAGACTTTGGTTAATTCTTCTTCCTGCCGGGAAATTAGAGTGACATGTGCCCGTCCAAATGCCTAACAGCTACTCTCTCATGGGTTCTCCCTCGTCCCTTCCATCCTCTGCCAAATTGGGAACCTGTGCAAACCAGGAGGTTAAAGGGCCTGTCTCTCCAAGTTGGGAGATTGATAGTAAGGCAGTTGGAAAGTCAAACTGGAGCACCAGGAGAGGGACTATTCGTTGAGTTTTAGAAACCTTTCGTATTCACAGTGTGTCCATTCTCTAGGTTTCCTGTACATGTTATAGCTGTAGTAATATTCCCTTGAACCTGGAGAGTTGGGACCCATGGAATGGGGGCCATGCATTATTGCTTGAAAGGGTCTGCATTTGCTCACCCAATCTCACCAATCCTCTCAGTCCCAAGTGTCCAGCCTTATGCCACATCCAGCTGTCATTGTAGATAGGGTCTTTCCAGGTTTCCTCAGACACCCTGAAGGAATTGTAAAGAATTTCCCTGTTTTTTGGTTTTGCTTTTGAAATTCCTTTTTATAGTGGGTTTGAGCTGATTCTCGCTGCCATGTTTATGCCACTCTAGACACACTTGATTCCCTTATGGAGACATATCAATACATAGGTTTTAAGGTTCTTACTAGTCAGATATATTCCTCTGTGGGAAATATGGGGTTTTGAGTCTCTTTCACTGAGGAAGGTGTCGGTCTTGTCAATTCCAAAGTTGGTTTTTGAAACGGTCCCTGTGCTTATATCAAACTCTGGTTTTATGCATCACCCCACCTCTCCTTCCCCTTTATGCGGGCATAAGAGTGTTTTCTAAATGTGAGACTCTGTTCTCTTTCCTAACGCAGTTCACGTGTAGCCATGTTTACAGGATCTTCATAAGTGATATCTTATGATAAGTTTCTTTTTCTGTGTGACTTATTTCACTTAGAATCATCGTACCTGAATCCACTCACTTTGCTGCTACTGGTATTATGACATTGATTTCATGGCTGAGGGATATTCCATCGTACATAAGTACCACAATATTTTGAACCATTTTTATATTTCCTGGGATATTTAAGGTGTACCCAAGTTGAGGTTCTTGTAGTCAGTGCAGCCCTAAATTTGGAGGTGGCTCTTTCTTATTGATTTTCAGTTTTCCCAAGGTATATTCCCTAGACTGGAAGTGGCCTTGGCTCTGTAGCTCTGTTGTTTACTTGTTTTAGGGAACACAATGCACTCCTCCAGTGAGGCAGTTGGCAATTTACATCCCGCCCATCAGCATAACAAGGCTCCCAGTTCTCCAGGGCCTGTCTTGCCTTTCTGGTTTTTACACATTTTGTGGATGTCCCTTTTGACCGGTGGGAAATGACACTTCTTTGTAGTGCAGATTTGCATTGCCCGCTTACTTGCTTGGCCAAAAAAGGGCGTATGCGTTTTCTCCTGAATATATTCAGGAGAAAACGCATACGCCCTTTTTTGGCCAAGTGCACCATTGTACAAGTTGTGCCCCTCTTCCTGTGCTTTACAGGCGATTCCAACGTACCTCTTGAAATCTATTTCCTGCTATTTTGCCTCGCTTTCAAGTCCGCCTCATTGACTTTCCTCAACAGATTTTTGGACGATAGTTGTCCTTTATCACTCTGCCAGTTTGTGAATTGCTGTGCCCCTGAGCTCCATTTCTCAACTCGTTTTTTGTGAGCTGAACGCAAGTCCAAAATTTTGGATCATGTCCTATACTGGTTCCCGGTGGGTGGCTGAGACTTTGGTTAATTCTTCTTCCTGCCGGGAAATTAGAGTGACATGTGCCCGTCCAAATGCCTAACAGCTACTCTCTCATGGGTTCTCCCTCGTCCCTTCCATCCTCTGCCAAATTGGGAACCTGTGCAAACCAGGAGGTTAAAGGGCCTGTCTCTCCAAGTTGGGAGATTGATAGTAAGGCAGTTGGAAAGTCAAACTGGAGCACCAGGAGAGGGACTATTCGTTGAGTTTTAGAAACCTTTCGTATTCACAGTGTGTCCATTCTCTAGGTTGCCTGTACATATTATAGCTGTAGTAATATTCCCTTGAACATGGAGAGTTGGGACCCATGGAATGGGGGCCATGCATTATTGCTTGAAAGGGTCTGCATTCGCTCACCCAATCTCACCAATCCTCTCAGTCCCAAGTGTCCAGCCTTATGCCACATCCAGCTGTCATTGTAGATAGGGTCTTTCCAGGTTTCCTCAGACACCCTGAAGGAATTGTAAAGAATTTCCCTGTTTTTTGGTTTTGCTTTTGAAATTCCTTTTTATAGTGGGTTTGAGCTGATACTCGCTGCCATGTTTATGCCACTCTAGACACACTTGATTCCCTTATGGAGACATATCAATACATAGGTTTTAAGATTCTTACTAGTCAGATATATTCCTCTGTGGGAAATATGGGGTTTTGAGTCTCTTTCACTGAGGAAGGTGTCGGTCTTGTCAGTTCCAAAGTTGGTTTTTGAAACGGTCCCTGTGCTTATATCAAACTCTGGTTTTATGCATCACCCCACCTCTCCTTCCCCTTTATGCAGGCATAAGAGTGTTTTCTAAATGTGAGACTCTGTTCTCTTTCCTAACTCAGTTCACGTGTAGCCATGTTTACAGGATCTTCATAAGTGATATCTTATGATAAGTTTCTTTTTCTGTGTGACTTATTTCACTTAGAATCATCGTACCTGAATCCACTCACTTTGCTGCTACTGGTCTTATGACATTGATTTCATGGCTGAGGGATATTCCATCGTACGTAAGTACCACAATGTTTTGAACCATTTTTATATTTCCTGGGATATTTAAGGTGTACCCAAGTTGAGGTTCTTGTAGCCAGTGCAGCCCTAAATTTGGAGGTGGCTCTTTCTTATTGATTTTCAGTTTTCCCCAGGTATATTCCCTAGACTGGAAGTGGCCTTGGCTCTGTAGCTCTGTTGTTTACTTGTTTTAGGGAACACAATGCACTCCTCCAGTGAGGCAGTTGGCAATTTACATCCCGCCCATCAGCATAACAAGGCTCCCAGTTCTCCAGGGCCTGTCTTGCCTTTCTGGTTTTTACACATTTTGTGGATGTCCCTTTTGACCGGTGGGAAGTGATACTTCTTTGTAGTGCAGATTTGCATTGCCCGCTTGCTTGCTTGGCCAAAAAGGGCGTATGTGTTTTCTCCTGAATATATTCAGGAGAAAACGCATACGCCCTTTTTGGCCAAGTGCACCATTGTCCAAGTTGTGCCCCTCTTCCTGTGCTTTACAGGCGATTCCAACGTACCTCTTGAAATCTGTTTCCTGCTATTTTGCCTCACTTTCAAGTCCGCCTCCTTGACTTCCCTCAACAGATTTTTGGACGATAGTTGTCCTTTATCACTCTGCCAGTTTGTGAATTGCTGTGCCCCTGAGCTCCATTTCTCAACTCGTTTTTTGTGAGCTGAACGCAAGTCCAAAATTTTGGATCATGTCCTATACTGGTTCCCGGTGGGTGGCTGAGACTTTGGTTAATTCTTCTTCCTGCCGGGAAATTAGAGTGACATGTGCCCGTCCAAATGCCTAACAGCTACTCTCTCATGGGTTCTCCCTCGTCCCTTCCATCCTCTGCCAAATTGGGAACCTGTGCAAACCAGGAGGTTAAAGGGCCTGTCTCTCCAAGTTGGGAGATTGATAGTAAGGCAGTTGGAAAGTCAAACTGGAGCACCAGGAGAGGGACTATTCGTTGAGTTTTAGAAACCTTTCGTATTCACAGTGTGTCCATTCTCTAGGTTTCCTGTACATGTTATAGCTGTAGTAATATTCCCTTGAACCTGGAGAGTTGGGACCCATGGAATGGGGGCCATGCATTATTGCTTGAAAGGGTCTGCATTTGCTCACCCAATCTCACCAATCCTCTCAGTCCCAAGTGTCCAGCCTTATGCCACATCCAGCTGTCATTGTAGATAGGGTCTTTCCAGGTTTCCTCAGACACCCTGAAGGAATTGTAAAGAATTTCCCTGTTTTTTGGTTTTGCTTTTGAAATTCCTTTTTATAGTGGGTTTGAGCTGATTCCCGCTGCCATGTTTATGCCACTCTAGACACACTTGATTCCCTTATGGAGACATATCAGTACATAGGTTTTAAGATTCTTACTAGTCAGATATATTCCTCTGTGGGAAATATGGGGTTTTGAGTCTCTTTCACTGAGGAAGGTGTCGGTCTTGTCAGTTCCAAAGTTGGTTTTTGAAACGGTCCCTGTGCTTATATCAAACTCTGGTTTTATGCATCACCCCACCTCTCCTTCCCCTTTATGCAGGCATAAGAGTGTTTTCTAAATGTGAGACTCTGTTCTCTTTCCTAACTCAGTTCACGTGTAGCCATGTTTACAGGATCTTCCTAAGTGATATCTTATGATAAGTTTCTTTTTCTGTGTGACTTATTTCACTTAGAATCATCGTACCTGAATCCACTCACTTTGCTGCTACTGGTCTTATGACATTGATTTCATGGCTGAGGGATATTCCATCGTACGTAAGTACCACAATGTTTTGAACCATTTTTATATTTCCTGGGATATTTAAGGTGTACCCAAGTTGAGGTTCTTGTAGTCAGTGCAGCCCTAAATTTGGAGGTGGCTCTTTCTTATTGATTTTCAGTTTTCCCAAGGTATATTCCCTAGACTGGAAGTGGCCTTGGCTCTGTAGCTCTGTTGTTTACTTGTTTTAGGGAACACAATGCACTCCTCCAGTGAGGCAGTTGGCAATTTACATCCCGCCCATCAGCATAACAAGGCTCCCAGTTCTCCAGGGCCTGTCTTGCCTTTCTGGTTTTTACACATTTTGTGGATGTCCCTTTTGACCGGTGGGAAGTGATACTTCTTTGTAGTGCAGATTTGCATTGCCCGCTTGCTTGCTTGGCCAAAAAGGGCGTATGCGTTTTCTCCTGAATATATTCAGGAGAAAACGCATACGCCCTTTTTGGCCAAGTGCACCATTGTCCAAGTTGTGCCCCTCTTCCTGTGCTTTACAGGCGATTCCAAGGTACCTCTTGAAATCTGTTTCCTGCTATTTTGCCTCACTTTCAAGTCCCCCTCATTGACTTCCCTCAACAGATTTTTGGACGATAGTTGTCCTTTATCACTCTGCCAGTTTGTGAATTGCTGTGCCCCTGAGCTCCATTTCTCAACTCGTTTTTTGTGAGCTGAACGCAAGTCCAAAATTTTTGATCATGTCCTATACTGGTTCCCGGTGGGTGGCTGAGACTCTGGTTAATTCTTCTTCCTGCCGGGAAATTAGACTGACATGTGCCCGTCCAAATGCCTAACAGCTACTCTCTCATGGGTTCTCCCTCGTCCCTTCCATCCTCTGCCAAATTGGGAACCTGTGCAAACCAGCAGGTTAAAGGGCCTGTCTCTCCAAGTTGGGAGATTGATAGTAAGGCAGTTGGAAAGTCAAACTGGAGCACCAGGAGAGGGACTATTCGTTGAGTTTTAGAAACCTTTCGTATTCACAGTGTGTCCATTCTCTAGGTTTCCTGTACATGTTATAGCTGTAGTAATATTCCCTTGAACATGGAGAGTTGGGACCCATGGAATGGGGGCCATGCATTATTGCTTGAAAGGGTCTGCATTCGCTCACCCAATCTCACCAATCCTCTCAGTCCCAAGTGTCCAGCCTTATGCCACATCCAGCTGTCATTGTAGATAGGGTCTTTCCAGGTTTCCTCAGACACCCTGAAGGAATTGTAAAGAATTTCCCTGTTTTTTGGTTTTGCTTTTGAAATTCCTTTTTATAGTGGGTTTGAGCTGATACTCGCTGCCATGTTTATGCCACTCTAGACACACTTGATTCCCTTATGGAGACATATCAATACATAGGTTTTAAGATTCTTACTAGTCAGATATATTCCTCTGTGGGAAATATGGGGTTTTGAGTCTCTTTCACTGAGGAAGGTGTCGGTCTTGTCAATTCCAAAGTTGGTGTTTGAAACGGTCCCTGTGCTTATATCAAACTCTGGTTTTATGCATCACCCCACCTCTCCTTCCCCTTTATGCAGGCATAAGAGTGTTTTCTAAATGTGAGACTCTGTTCTCTTTCCTAACTCAGTTCACGTGTAGCCATGTTTACAGGATCTTCATAAGTGATATCTTATGATAAGTTTCTTTTTCTGTGTGACTTATTTCACTTAGAATCATCGTACCTGAATCCACTCACTTTGTTGCTACTGGTCTTATGACATTGATTTCATGGCTGAGGGATATTCCATCGTACGTAAGTACCACAATGTTTTGAACCATTTTTATATTTCCTGGGATATTTAAGGTGTACCCAAGTTGAGGTTCTTGTAGCCAGTGCAGCCCTAAATTTGGAGGTGGCTCTTTCTTATTGATTTTCAGTTTTCCCCAGGTATATTCCCTAGACTGGAAGTGGCCTTGGCTCTGTAGCTCTGTTGTTTACTTGTTTTAGGGAACACAATGCACTCCTCCAGTGAGGCAGTTGGCAATTTACATCCCGCCCATCAGCATAACAAGGCTCCCAGTTCTCCAGGGCCTGTCTTGCCTTTCTGGTTTTTACACATTTTGTGGATGTCCCTTTTGACCGGTGGGAAGTGATACTTCTTTGTAGTGCAGATTTGCATTGCCCGCTTGCTTGCTTGGCCAAAAAGGGCGTATGCGTTTTCTCCTGAATATATTCAGGAGAAAACGCATACGCCCTTTTTGGCCAAGTGCACCATTGTCCAAGTTGTGCCCCTCTTCCTGTGCTTTACAGGCGATTCCAAGGTACCTCTTGAAATCTGTTTCCTGCTATTTTGCCTCGCTTTCAAGTCCGCCTCGTTGACTTCCCTCAACAGATTTTTGGACGATAGTTGTCCTTTATCACTCTGCCAGTTTGTGAATTGCTGTGCCCCTGAGCTCCATTTCTCAACTCGTTTTTTGTGAGCTGAACGCAAGTCCAAAATTTTGGATCATGTCCTATACTGGTTCCCGGTGGGTGGCTGAGACTTTGGTTAATTCTTCTTCCTGCCGGGAAATTAGAGTGACATGTGCCCGTCCAAATGCCTAACAGCTACTCTCTCATGGGTTCTCCCTCGTCCCTTCCATCCTCTGCCAAATTGGGAACCTGTGCAAACCAGGAGGTTAAAGGGCCTGTCTCTCCAAGTTGGGAGATTGATAGTAAGGCAGTTGGAAAGTCAAACTGGAGCACCAGGAGAGGGACTATTCGTTGAGTTTTAGAAACCTTTCATATTCACAGTGTGTCCATTCTCTAGGTTTCCTGTACATGTTATAGCTGTAGTAATATTCCCTTGAACCTGGAGAGTTGGGACCCATGGAATGGGGGCCATGCATTATTGCTTGAAAGGGTCTGCATTTGCTCACCCAATCTCACCAATCCTCTCAGTCCCAAGTGTCCAGCCTTATGCCACATCCAGCTGTCATTGTAGATAGGGTCTTTCCAGGTTTCCTCAGACACCCTGAAGGAATTGGAAAGAATTTCCCTGTTTTTTGGTTTTGCTTTTGAAATTCCTTTTTATAGTGGGTTTCAGCTGATTCTCGCTGCCATGTTTATGCCACTCTAGACACACTTGATTCCCTTATGGAGACATATCAATACATAGGTTTTAAGATTCTTACTAGTCAGATATATTCCTCTGTGGGAAATATGGGGTTTTGAGTCTCTTTCACTGAGGAAGGTGTAGGTCTTGTCTATTCCAAAGTTGGTTTTTGAAACGGTCCCTGTGCTTATATCAAACTCTGGTTTTATGCATCACCCCACCTCTCCTTCCCCTTTATGCAGGCATAAGAGTGTTTTCTAAATGTGAGACTCTGTTCTCTTTCCTAACTCAGTTCACGTGTAGCCATGTTTACAGGATCTTCATAAGTGATATCTTATGATAAGTTTCTTTTTCTGTGTGACTTATTTCACTTAGAATCATCGTACCTGAATCCACTCACTTTGCTGCTACTGGTCTTATGACATTGATTTCATGGCTGAGGGATATTCCATCGTACGTAAGTACCACAATGTTTTGAACCATTTTTATATTTCCTGGGATATTTAAGGTGTACCCAAGTTGAGGTTCTTGTAGCCAGTGCAGCCCTAAATTTGGAGGTGGCTCTTTCTTATTGATTTTCAGTTTTCCCCAGGTATATTCCCTAGACTGGAAGTGGCCTTGGCTCTGTAGCTCTGTTGTTTACTTGTTTTAGGGAACACAATGCACTCCTCCAGTGAGGCAGTTGGCAATTTACATCCCGCCCATCAGCATAACAAGGCTCCCTGTTCTCCAGGGCCTGTCTTGCCTTTCTGGATTTTACACATTTTGTGGATGTCCCTTTTGACCGGTGGGAAGTGATACTTCTTTGTAGTGCAGATTTGCATTGCCCGCTTGCTTGCTTGGCCAAAAAGGGCGTATGCGTTTTCTCCTGAATATATTCAGGAGAAAACGCATACGCCCTTTTTGGCCAAGTGCACCATTGTCCAAGTTGTGCCCCTCTTCCTGTGCTTTACAGGCGATTCCAAGGTACCTCTTGAAATCTGTTTCCTGCTATTTTGCCTCGCTTTCAAGTCCGCCTCGTTGACTTCCCTCAACAGATTTTTGGACGATAGTTGTCCTTTATCACTCTGCCAGTTTGTGAATTGCTGTGCCCCTGAGCTCCATTTCTCAACTCGTTTTTTGTGAGCTGAACGCAAGTCCAAAATTTTGGATCATGTCCTATACTGGTTCCCGGTGGGTGGCTGAGACTTTGGTTAATTCTTCTTCCTGCCGGGAAATTAGAGTGACATGTGCCCGTCCAAATGCCTAACAGCTACTCTCTCATGGGTTCTCCCTCGTCCCTTCCATCCTCTGCCAAATTGGGAACCTGTGCAAACCAGGAGGTTAAAGGGCCTGTCTCTCCAAGTTGGGAGATTGATAGTAAGGCAGTTGGAAAGTCAAACTGGAGCACCAGGAGAGGGACTATTCGTTGAGTTTTAGAAACCTTTCATATTCACAGTGTGTCCATTCTCTAGGTTTCCTGTACATGTTATAGCTGTAGTAATATTCCCTTGAACCTGGAGAGTTGGGACCCATGGAATGGGGGCCATGCATTATTGCTTGAAAGGGTCTGCATTTGCTCACCCAATCTCACCAATCCTCTCAGTCCCAAGTGTCCAGCCTTATGCCACATCCAGCTGTCATTGTAGATAGGGTCTTTCCAGGTTTCCTCAGACACCCTGAAGGAATTGTAAAGAATTTCCCTGTTTTTTGGTTTTGCTTTTGAAATTCCTTTTTATAGTGGGTTTCAGCTGATTCTCGCTGCCATGTTTATGCCACTCTAGACACACTTGATTCCCTTATGGAGACATATCAATACATAGGTTTTAAGATTCTTACTAGTCAGATATATTCCTCTGTGGGAAATATGGGGTTTTGAGTCTCTTTCACTGAGGAAGGTGTAGGTCTTGTCTATTCCAAAGTTGGTTTTTGAAACGGTCCCTGTGCTTATATCAAACTCTGGTTTTATGCATCACCCCACCTCTCCTTCCCCTTTATGCAGGCATAAGAGTGTTTTCTAAATGTGAGACTCTGTTCTCTTTCCTAACTCAGTTCACGTGTAGCCATGTTTACAGGATCTTCATAAGTGATATCTTATGATAAGTTTCTTTTTATGTGTGACTTATTTCACTTAGAATCATCGTACCTGAATCCACTCACTTTGCTGCTACTGGTCTTATGACATTGATTTCATGGCTGAGGGATATTCCATCGTACGTAAGTACCACAATGTTTTGAACCATTTTTATATTTCCTGGGATATTTAAGGTGTACCCAAGTTGAGGTTCTTGTAGCCAGTGCAGCCCTAAATTTGGAGGTGGCTCTTTCTTATTGATTTTCAGTTTTCCCCAGGTATATTCCCTAGACTGGAAGTGGCCTTGGCTCTGTAGCTCTGTTGTTTACTTGTTTTAGGGAACACAATGCACTCCTCCATTGAGGCAGTTGGCAATTTACATCCCGCCCATCAGCATAACAAGGCTCCCTGTTCTCCAGGGCCTGTCTTGCCTTTCTGGATTTTACACATTTTGTGGATGTCCTTTTTGACCGGTGGGAAGTGATACTTCTTTGTAGTGCAGATTTGCATTGCCCGCTTGCTTGCTTGGCCAAAAAGGGCGTATGCGTTTTCTCCTGAATATATTCAGGAGAAAACGCATACGCCCTTTTTGGCCAAGTGCACCATTGTCCAAGTTGTGCCCCTCTTCCTGTGCTTTACAGGCGATTCCAACGTACCTCTTGAAATCTGTTTCCTGCTATTTTGCCTCACTTTCAAGTCCGCCTCGTTGACTTCCCTCAACAGATTTTTGGACGATAGTTGTCCTTTATCACTCTGCCAGTTTGTGAATTGCTGTGCCCCTGAGCTCCATTTCTCAACTCGTTTTTTGTGAGCTGAACGCAAGTCCAAAATTTTGGATCATGTCCTATACTGGTTCCCGGTGGGTGGCTGAGACTTTGGTTAATTCTTCTTCCTGCCGGGAAATTAGAGTGACATGTGCCCGTCCAAATGCCTAACAGCTACTCTCTCATGGGTTCTCCCTCGTCCCTTCCATCCTCTGCCAAATTGGGAACCTGTGCAAACCAGGAGGTTAAAGGGCCTGTCTCTCCAAGTTGGGAGATTGATAGTAAGGCAGTTGGAAAGTCAAACTGGAGCACCAGGAGAGGGACTATTCATTGAGTTTTAGAAACCTTTCGTATTCACAGTGTGTCCATTCTCTAGGTTTCCTGTACATGTTATAGCTGTAGTAATATTCCCTTGAACCTGGAGAGTTGGGACCCATGGAATGGGGGCCATGCATTATTGCTTGAAAGGGTCTGCATTTGCTCACCCAATCTCACCAATCCTCTCAGTCCCAAGTGTCCAGCCTTATGCCACATCCAGCTGTCATTGTAGATAGGGTCTTTCCAGGTTTCCTCAGACACCCTGAAGGAATTGTAAAGAATTTCCCTGTTTTTTGGTTTTGCTTTTGAAATTCCTTTTTATAGTGGGTTTGAGCTGATTCTCGCTGCCATGTTTATGCCACTCTAGACACACTTGATTCCCTTATGGAGACATATCAATACATAGGTTTTAAGATTCTTACTAGTCAGATATATTCCTCTGTGGGAAATATGGGGTTTTGAGTCTCTTTCACTGAGGAAGGTGTCGGTCTTGTCAATTCCAAAGTTGGTTTTTGAAACGGTCCCTGTGCTTATATCAAACTCTGGTTTTATGCATCACCCCACCTCTCCTTCCCCTTTATGCAGGCATAAGAGTGTTTTCTAAATGTGAGACTCTGTTCTCTTTCCTAACTCAGTTCACGTGTAGCCATGTTTACAGGATCTTCATAAGTGATATCTTATGATAAGTTTCTTTTTCTGTGTGACTTATTTCACTTAGAATCATCGTACCTGAATCCACTCACTTTGTTGCTACTGGTCTTATGACATTGATTTCATGGCTGAGGGATATTCCATCGTACGTAAGTACCACAATGTTTTGAACCATTTTTATATTTCCTGGGATATTTAAGGTGTACCCAAGTTGAGGTTCTTGTAGCCAGTGCAGCCCTAAATTTGGAGGTGGCTCTTTCTTATTGATTTTCAGTTTTCCCAAGGTATATTCCCTAGACTGGAAGTGGCCTTGGCTCTGTAGCTCTGTTGTTTACTTGTTTTAGGGAACACAATGCACTCCTCCAGTGAGGCAGTTGGCAATTTACATCCCGCCCATCAGCATAACAAGGCTCCCAGTTCTCCAGGTCCTGTCTTGCCTTTCTGGTTTTTACACATTTTGTGGATGTCCCTTTTGACCGGTGGGAAGTGATACTTCTTTGTAGTGCAGATTTGCATTGCCCGCTTGCTTGCTTGGCCAAAAAGGGCGTATGCGTTTTCTCCTGAATATATTCAGGAGAAAACGCATACGCCCTTTTTGGCCAAGTGCACCATTGTCCAAGTTGTGCCCCTCTTCCTGTGCTTTACAGGCGATTCCAAGGTACCTCTTGAAATCTGTTTCCTGCTATTTTGCCTCGCTTTCAAGTCCGCCTCATTGACTTCCCTCAACAGATTTTTGGACGATAGTTGTCCTTTATCACTCTGCCAGTTTGTGAATTGCTGTGCCCCTGAGCTCCATTTCTCAACTCGTTTTTTGTGAGCTGAACGCAAGTCCAAAATTTTGGATCATGTCCTATACTGGTTCCCGGTGGGTGGCTGAGACTTTGGTTAATTCTTCTTCCTGCCGGGAAATTAGATTGACATGTGCCCGTCCAAATGCCTAACAGCTACTCTCTCATGGGTTCTCCCTCGTCCCTTCCATCCTCTGCCAAATTGGGAACCTGTGCAAACCAGGAGGTTAAAGGGCCTGTCTGTCCAAGTTGGGAGATTGATAGTAAGGCAGTTGGAAAGTCAAACTGGAGCACCAGGAGAGGGACTATTCGTTGAGTTTTAGAAACCTTTCGTATTCAGTGTGTCCATTCTCTAGGTTTCCTGTACATGTTATAGCTGTAGTAATATTCCCTTGAACCTGGAGAGTTGGGACCCATGGAATGGGGGCCATGCATTATTGCTTGAAAGGGTCTGCATTTGCTCACCCAATCTCACCAATCCTCTCAGTCCCAAGTGTCCAGCCTTATGCCACATCCAGCTGTCATTGTAGATAGGGTGTTTCCAGGTTTCCTCAGACACCCTGAAGGAATTGTAAAGAATTTCCCTGTTTTTTGGTTTTGCTTTTGAAATTCCTTTTTATAGTGGGTTTCAGCTGATTCTCGCTGCCATGTTTATGCCACTCTAGACACACTTGATTCCCTTATGGAGACATATCAATACATAGGTTTTAAGATTCTTACTAGTCAGATATATTCCTCTGTGGGAAATATGGGGTTTTGAGTCTCTTTCACTGAGGAAGGTGTAGGTCTTGTCTATTCCAAAGTTGGTTTTTGAAACGGTCCCTGTGCTTATATCAAACTCTGGTTTTATGCATCACCCCACCTCTCCTTCCCCTTTATGCAGGCATAAGAGTGTTTTCTAAATGTGAGACTCTGTTCTCTTTCCTAACTCAGTTCACGTGTAGCCATGTTTACAGGATCTTCCTAAGTGATATCTTATGATAAGTTTCTTTTTCTGTGTGACTTATTTCACTTAGAATCATCGTACCTGAATCCACTCACTTTGCTCTTACTGGTCTTATGACATTGATTTCATGGCTGAGGGATATTCCATCGTACGTAAGTACCACAATGTTTTGAACCATTTTTATATTTCCTGGGATATTTAAGGTGTACCCAAGTTGAGGTTCTTGTAGCCAGTGCAGCCCTAAATTTGGAGGTGGCTCTTTCTTATTGATTTTCAGTTTTCCCCATGTATATTCCCTAGACTGGAAGTGGCCTTGGCTCAGTTGGTCTGTTGTTTACTTGTTTTAGGGAACACAATGCACTCCTCCAGGGAGGCAGTTGGCAATTTATATCCCGCCCATCAGCATAACAAGGCTCCCTGTTCTCCAGGGCCTGTCTTGCCTTTCTGGTTTTTACACATTTTGTGGATGTTCCTTTTGACCGGTGGGAAGTGATACTTCTTTGTAGTGCAGATTTGCATTGCCCGCTTGCTTGCTTGGCCAAAAAGGGCGTATGCGTTTTCTCCTGAATATATTCAGCAGAAAACGCATACGCCCTTTTTGGCCAAGTGCACCATTGTCCAAGTTGTGCCCCTCTTCCTGTGCTTTACAGGCGATTCCAAGGTACCTCTTGAAATCTGTTTCCTGCTATTTTGCCTCGCTTTCAAGTCCGCCTCGTTGACTTCCCTCAACAGATTTTTGGACGATAGTTGTCCTTTATCACTCTGCCAGTTTGTGAATTGCTGTGCCCCTGAGCTCCATTTCTCAACTCGTTTTTTGTGAGCTGAACGCAAGTCCAAAATTTTGGATCATGTCCTATACTGGTTCCCGGTGGGTGGCTGAGACTTTGGTTAATTCTTCTTCCTGCCGGGAAATTAGAGTGACATGTGCCCGTCCAAATGCCTAACAGCTACTCTCTCATGGGTTCTCCCTCGTCCCTTCCATCCTCTGCCAAATTGGGAACCTGTGCAAACCAGGAGGTTAAAGGGCCTGTCTCTCCAAGTTGGGAGATTGATAGTAAGGCAGTTGGAAAGTCAAACTGGAGCACCAGGAGAGGGACTATTCGTTGAGTTTTAGAAACCTTTCGTATTCACAGTGTGTCCATTCTCTAGGTTTCCTGTACATGTTATAGCTGTAGTAATATTCCCTTGAACCTGGAGAGTTGGGACCCATGGAATGGGGGCCATGCATTATTGCTTGAAAGGGTCTGCATTTGCTCACCCAATCTCACCAATCCTCTCAGTCCCAAGTGTCCAGCCTTATGCCACATCCAGCTGTCATTGTAGATAGGGTCTTTCCAGGTTTCCTCAGACACCCTGAAGGAATTGTAAAGAATTTCCCTGTTTTTTGGTTTTGCTTTTGAAATTCCTTTTTATAGTGGGTTTCAGCTGATTCTCGCTGCCATGTTTATGCCACTCTAGACACACTTGATTCCCTTATGGAGACATATCAATACATAGGTTTTAAGATTCTTACTAGTCAGATATATTCCTCTGTGGGAAATATGGGGCTTTGAGTCTCTTTCACTGAGGAAGGTGTAGGTCTTGTCTATTCCAAAGTTGGTTTTTGAAACGGTCCCTGTGCTTATATCAAACTCTGGTTTTATGCATCACCCCACCTCTCCTTCCCCTTTATGCGGGCATAAGAGTGTTTTCTAAATGTGAGACTCTGTTCTCTTTCCTAACTCAGTTCACGTGTAGCCATGTTTGCAGGATCTTCATAAGTGATATCTTATGATAAGTTTCTTTTTTCTGTGTGACTTATTTCACTTAGAATCATCGTACCTGAATCCACTCACTTTGCTGCTACTGGTCTTATGACATTGATTTCATGGCTGAGGAATATTCCATCGTACGTAAGTACCACAATGTTTTGAACCATTTTTATATTTCCTGGGATATTTAAGGTGTACCCAAGTTGAGGTTCTTGTAGTCAGTGCAGCCCTAAATTTGGAGGTGGCTCTTTCTTATTGATTTTCAGTTTTCCCAAGGTATATTCCCTAGACTGGAAGTGGCCTTGGCTCTCTAGCTCTGTTGTTTACTTTTTTTAGGGAACACAATGCACTCCTCCAGTGAGGCAGTTGGCAATTTACATCCCGCCCATCAGCATAACAAGGCTCCCTATTCTCCAGGGCCTGTCTTGCCTTTCTGGTTTTTACACATTTTTTGGATGTCCCTTTTGACCGGTGGGAAATGATACTTCTTTGTAGTGCAGATTTGCATTGGCCGCTTTCTTGCTTGGCCAAAAAGTGCGTATGCATTTTCTCCTGAATATATTCAGGAGAAAACGCATACGCCATTTTTGGCCAAGTGCACCATTGTCCAAGTTGTGCCCCTCTTCCTGTGCTTTACAGGCGATTCCAAGGTACCTCTTGAAATCTGTTTCCTGCTATTTTGCCTCGCTTTCAAGTCCGCCTCGTTGACTTCCCTCAACAGATTTTTGGACGATAGTTGTCCTTTATCACTCTGCCAGTTTGTGAATTGCTGTGCCCCTGAGCTCCATTTCTCAACTCGTTTTTTGTGAGCTGAACGCAAGTCCAAAATTTTGGATCATGTCCTATACTGGTTCCCGGTGGGTGGCTGAGACTTTGGTTAATTCTTCTTCCTGCCGGGAAATTAGAGTGACATGTGCCCGTCCAAATGCCTAACAGCTACTCTCTCATGGGTTCTCCCTCGTCCCTTCCATCCTCTGCCAAATTGGGAACCTGTGCAAACCAGGAGGTTAAAGGGCCTGTCTCTCCAACTTGGGAGATTGATAGTAAGGCAGTTGGAAAGTCAAACTGGAGCACCAGGAGAAGGACTATTCGTTGAGTTTTAGAAACCTTTCGTATTCACAGTGTGTCCATTCTCTAGGTTTCCTGTACATGTTATAGCTGTGGTAATATTCCCTTGAACATGGAGAGTTGGGACCCATGGAATGGGGGCCATGCATTATTGCTTGAAAGGGTCTGCATTTGCTCACCCAATCTCACCAATGCTCTCAGTCCCAAGTGTCCAGCCTTATGCCACATCCAGCTGTCATTGTAGACAGGGTCTTTCCAGGTTTCCTCAGACACCCTGAAGGAATTGTAAAGAATTTCCCTGTTTTTTGGTTTTGCTTTTGAAATTCCTTTTTATAGTGGGTTTGAGCTGATTCTCGCTGCCATGTTTATGCCACTCTAGACACACTTGATTCCCTTATGGAGACATATCAATACATAGGTTTTAAGATTCTTACTAGTCAGATATATTCCTCTGTGGGAAATATGGGGTTTTGAGTCTCTTTCACTGAGGAAGGTGTCGGTCTTGTCAATTCCAAAGTTGGTTTTTGAAACGGTCCCTGTGCTTATATCAAACTCTGGTTTTATGCATCACCCAACCTCTCCTTCCCCTTTTTGCAGGCATAAGAGTGTTTTCTAAATGTGAGACTCTGTTCTCTTTCCTAACTCAGGTCACGTGTAGCCATGTTTTCAGGATCTTCATAAGTGATATCTTATGATAAGTTTCTTTTTCTGTGTGACTTATTTCACTTAGAATCATCGTACCTGAATCCACTCACTTTGCTGCTACTGGTCTTATGACATTGATTTCATGGCTGAGGGGTATTCCATCGTACGTAAGTACCACAATGTTTTGAACCATTTTTATATTTCCTGGGATATTTAAGGTGTACCCAAGTTGAGGTTCTTGTAGTCAGTGCAGCCCTAAATTCGGAGGTTGCTCTTTCTTATTGATTTTCAGTTTTCCCAAGGTATATTCCCTAGACTGGAAGTGGCCTTGGCTCTGTAGCTCTGTTGTTTCCTTGTTTTAGGGAACACAATGCACTCCTCCAGTGAGGCAGTTGGCAATTTACATCCCGCCCATCAGCATAACAAGGCTCCCTGTTCTCCAGGGCCTGTCTTGCCTTTCTGGTTTTTACACATTTTGTGGATGTCCCTTTTGACCGGTGGGAAGTGATACTTCTTTGTAGTGCAGATTAGCATTGCCCGCTTGCTTGCTTGTCCAAAAAGGGCGTATGCGTTTTCTCCTGAATATATTCAGGAAAAAACGCATACGCCCTTTTTGGCCAAGTGCATCATTGTCGAACTTGTGCCCCTCTTCCTGTGCTTTACAGGCGAATCCAACGTACCTCTTTAAATCTGTTTCCTGCAATTCTGCCTCGCATTCAAGTCTGCCTCGTTGCCTTCCCTCAACAGATTTGTGGACGATATTTGTGCTTTATTACTCTGCCAGTTTGTGAATTGCTGTGCCCCTGAGCTCCATTTTTCAACTCGTTTTTAGTGAGCTGAACGCAAGCCCAAAATTTTGGTTCAGGACCTATACTGGTTGCCGGTGGGTGGCTGAGACTTTGGTTAATTCTTCTTCCTACCGGTATATTACAGTGACACCTGCCCGTCCAAATGCCTAACAGCTACTCTCTCATTGGTTCTCCCTCTTCCCTTTCATCCTTTGCCAAATTGGCAACCTGTTCGAACCAGGAGGTAAATGGCGCTGTGTCTCCAAGTTTGGAGATTGATAGTAAAGCAGTTGGAAAGTCAAACCAGAGCACCAGGAGAGGGACTATTCGTTGAGATTTAGAAACATTTCATATTCACAGTGTGTCCATTCTCTAGGTTTCCTGTACCAGTTCTTGCAGTATTAATATTCCCTTCAAGCTCGAGAGTTGGGACCCATGGAATGGGGGCCATGCATTATTGCTTGAAAGGGTCTGCATTTGCTCACCCAATCTCACCAATCCTCTCAGTCCCAAGTGTCCAGCCTTATGCCACATACAGCTGTCATTGTAGATAGGGTCTTTCCAGGTTTCTTCAGACACCCTGAAGGAATTGTAAAGAATTTCCCTGTTTTTTGGTTTTGCTTTTGAAATTCCTTTTTATAGTGGGTTTGAGCTGATTCTCGCTGCCATGTTTATGCCACTCTAGATACACTTGATTCCGTTATGGAGACATATCAATACATAGGTTTTAAGATTCTTACTAGTCAGATATTTTCCTCTGTGGGAAATATGGGGTTTTGAGTCTCTTTCACTGAGGAAGGTGTAGGTCTTGTCTATTCCAAAGTTGGTTTTTGAAACTGTCCCTGTGCTTATATCAAACTCTGGTTTTATGCATCACCCCACCTCTCCTTCCCCTTTATGGGGGCATAAAGGTGTTTTCTAAATGTGAGACTCTGTTCTCTTTCCTAACTCAGTTCACGTGTAGCCATGTTTACAGGATCTTCATAAGTGATATCTTATGATAAGTTTCTTTTTTCTGTGTGACTTATTTCACTTAGAATCATCGTACGTGAATCCACTCACTTTGCTGCTATTGGTCTTATGACATTGATTTCATGGCTGAGGGGTATTCCATCGTACGTAAGTACCACAATGTTTTGAACCATTTTTATATTTCCTGGGATATTTAAGGTATACCCAAGTTGAGGTTCTTGTAGTCAGTGCAGCCCTAAATTTGGAGGTGGCTCTTTCTTATTGATTTTCAGTTTTCCCAAGGTATATTCCCTAGACTAGAAGTGGCCTTGGCTCTGTAGCTCTATTGTTTACTTGTTTTAGGGAACACAATGCACTCCTCCAGTGAGGCAGTTGGCAATTTACATCCCGCCCATCAGCATGACAAGGCTCCCAGTTCTCCAGGGCCTGTCTTGCCTTTCTGGTTTTTACACATTTTGTGGATGTCCCTTTTGACCGGTGGGAAGTGATACTTCTTTGTAGTGCAGATTTGCATTGCCCGCTTGCTTGCTTGGCCAAAAAGGGCGTATGCGTTTTCTCCTGAATATATTCAGGAGAAAACGCATACGCCCTTTTTGGCCAAGTGCACCATTGTCCAAGTTGTGCCCCTCTTCCTGTGCTTTACAGGCGATTCCAACGTACCTCTTGAAATCTGTTTCCTGCTATTTTGCCTCGCTTTCAAGTCCGCCTCGTTGACTTCCCTCAACAGATTTTTGGACGATAGTTGTCCTTTATCACTCTGCCAGTTTGTGAATTGCTGTGCCCCTGAGCTCCATTTCTCAACTCGTTTTTTGTGAGCTGAACGCAAGTCCAAAATTTTGGATCATGTCCTATACTGGTTCCCGGTGGGTGGCTGAGACTTTGGTTAATTCTTCTTCCTGCCGGGAAATTAGAGTGACATGTGCCCGTCCAAATGCCTAACAGCTACTTTCTCATGGGTTCTCCCTCGTCCCTTCCATCCTCTGCCAAATTGGGAACCTGTGCAAACCAGGAGGTTAAAGGGCCTGTCTCTCCAAGTTGGGAGATTGATAGTAAGGCAGTTGGAAAGTCAAACTGGAGCACCAGGAGAGGGACTATTCGTTGAGTTTTAGAAACCTTTCGTATTCACAGTGTGTCCATTCTCTAGGTTTCCTGTACATGTTATAGCTGTAGTAATATTCCCTTGAACCTGGAGAGTTGGGACCCATGGAATAGGGGCCATGCATTATTGCTTGAAAGGGTCTGCATTTGCTCACCCAATCTCACCAATCCTCTCAGTCCCAAGTGTCCAGCCTTATGCCACATACAGCTGTCATTGTAGACAGGGTCTTTCCAGGTTTCCTCAGACACCCTGAAGGAAGTGTAAAGAATTTCCCTGTTTTTTGGGTTTGCTTTTGAAATTCCTTTTTATAGTGGGTTTGAGCTAATTCTCGCTGCCATGTTTATGCCACTCTAGACACACTTGATTCCCTTATGGAGACATATCAATACATAGGTTTTAAGATTCTTACTAGTCAGATATATTCCTCTGTGGGAAATATGGGGTTTTGAGTCTCTTTCACTGAGGAAGGTGTAGGTCTTGTCTATTCCAAAGTTGGTTTTTGGAACGGTCCCTGTGCTTATATCAAACTCTGGTTTTATGCATCACCCCACCTCTCCTTCCCCTTTATGCGGGCATAAGAGTGTTTTCTAAATGTGAGACTCTGTTCTCTTTCCTAACTCAGTTCACGTGTAGCCATGTTTACAGGATCTTCATAAGTGATATCTTATGATAAGTTTCTTTTTTCTGTGTGACTTATTTCACTTAGAATCATCGTACCTGAATCCACTCACTTTGCTGCTATTGGTCTTATGACATTGATTTCATGGCTGAGGGATATTCCATCGTACGTAAGTACCACAATGTTTTGAACCATTTTTATATTTCCTGGGATATTTAAGGTGTACCCAAGTTGAGGTTCTTGTAGTCAGTGCAGCCCTAAATTTGGAGGTGGCTCTTTCTTATTGATTTTCAGTTTTCCCAAGGTATATTCCCTAGACTGGAAGTGGCCTTGGCTCTGTAGCTCTGTTGTTTACTTGTTTTAGGGAACACAATGCACTCCTCCAGTGAGGCAGTTGGCAATTTACATCCCGCCCATCAGCATGACAAGGCTCCCAGTTCTTCAGGGCCTGTCTTGCCTTTCTGGTTTTTACACATTTTGTGGATGTCCCTTTTGACCGGTGGGAAGTGATACTTCTTTGTAGTGCAGATTTGCATTGCCCGCTTGCTTGCTTGGCCAAAAAGGGCGTATGCGTTTTCTCCTGAATATATTCAGGAGAAAACGCATACGCCCTTTTTGGCCAAGTGCACCATTGTCCAAGTTGTGCCCCTCTTCCTGTGCTTTACAGGCGATTCCAAGGTACCTCTTGAAATCTGTTTCCTGCTATTTTGCCTCGCTTTCAAGTCCGCCTCGTTGACTTCCCTCAACAGATTTTTGGACGATAGTTGTCCTTTATCACTCTGCCAGTTTGTGAATTGCTGTGCCCCTGAGCTCCATTTCTCAACTCGTTTTTTGTGAGCTGAACGCAAGTCCAAAATTTTGGATCATGTCCTATACTGGTTCCCGGTGGGTGGCTGAGACTTTGGTTAATTCTTCTTCCTGCCGGGAAATTAGAGTGACATGTGCCCGTCCAAATGCCTAACAGCTACTCTCTCATGGGTTCTCCCTTGTCCCTTCCATCCTCTGCCAAATTGGGAACCTGTGCAAACCAGGAGGTTAAAGGGCCTGTCTCTCCAAGTTGGGAGATTGATAGTAAGGCAGTTGGAAAGTCAAACTGGAGCACCAGGAGAGGGACTATTCGTTGAGTTTTAGAAACCTTTCGTATTCACAGTGTGTCCATTCTCTAGGTTTCCTGTACATGTTATAGCTGTAGTAATATTCCCTTGAACCTGGAGAGTTGGGACCCATGGAATGGGGGCCATGCATTATTGCTTGAAAGGGTCTGCATTTGCTCACCCAATCTCACCAATCCTCTCAGTCCCAAGTGTCCAGCCTTATGCCACATACAGCTGTCATTGTAGACAGGGTCTTTCCAGGTTTCCTCAGACACCCTGAAGGAATTGTAAAGAATTTCCCTGTTTTTTGGTTTTGCTTTTGAAATTCCTTTTTATAGTGGGTTTGAGCTGATACTCGCTGCCATGTTTATGCCACTCTAGACACACTTGATTCCCTTATGGAGACATATCAATACATAGGTTTTAAGATTCTTACTAGTCAGATATCTTCCTCTGTGGGAAATATGTGGTTTTGAGTCTCTTTCACTGAGGAAGGTGTCGGTCTTGTCAATTACAAAGTAGGTTTTTGAAACGGTCCCTGTGCTTATATCAAACTCTGGTTTTATGCATCACCCCACCTCTCCTTCCCCTTTATGCAGGCATAAGCGTGTTTTCTAAATGTGAGACTCTGTTCTCTTTCCTAACTCAGTTCACGTGTAGCCATGTTTACAGGATCTTCATAAGTGATATCTTATGATAAGTTTCTTTTTCTGTGTGACTTATTTCACTTAGAATCATCGTACCTGAATCCACTCACTTTGCTGCTACTGGTCTTATGACATTGATTTCATGGCTGAGGGATATTCCATCGTACGTAAGTACCACAATGTTTTGAACCATTTTTATATTTCCTGGGATATTTAAGGTGTACCCAAGTTGAGGTTCTTGTAGTCAGTGCAGCCCTAAATTTGGAGGTGGCTCTTTCTTATTGATTTTCAGTTTTCCCAAGGTATATTCCCTAGACTGGAAGTGGCCTTGGCTCTGTAGCTCTGTTGTTTACTTGTTTTAGGGAACACAATGCACTCCTCCAGTGAGGCAGTTGGCAATTTACATCCCGCCCATCAGCATAACAAGGCTCCCAGTTCTCCAGGGCCTGTCTTGCCTTTCTGGTTTTTACACGTTTTGTGGATATCCCTTTTGACCGGTGGGAAGTGATACTTCTTTGTAGTGCAGATTTGCATTGCCCGCTTGCTTGCTTGGCCAAAAAGGGCGTATGCGTTTTCTCCTGAATATATTCAGGAGAAAACGCATACGCCCTTTTTGGCCAAGTGCACCATTGTCCAAGTTGTGCCCCTCTTCCTGTGCTTTACAGGCGATTCCAAGGTACCTCTTGAAATCTGTTTCCTGCTATTTTGCCTCGCTTTCAAGTCCGCCTCGTTGACTTCCCTCAACAGATTTTTGGACGATAGTTGTCCTTTATCACTCTGCCAGTTTGTGAATTGCTGTGCCCCTGAGCTCCATTTCTCAACTCGTTTTTTGTGAGCTGAACGCAAGTCCAAAATTTTGGATCATGTCCTCTACTGGTTCCCGGTGGGTGGCTGAGACTTTGGTTAATTCTTCTTCCTGCCGGGAAATTAGAGTGACATGTGCCCGTCCAAATGCCTAACAGCTACTCTCTCATGGGTTCTCCCTCGTCCCTTCCATCCTCTGCCAAATTGGGAACCTGTGCAAACCAGGAGGTTAAAGGGCCTGTCTCTCCAAGTTGGGAGATTGATAGTAAGGCAGTTGGAAAGTCAAACTGGACCACCAGGAGAGGGACTATTCGTTGAGTTTTAGAAACCTTTCGTATTCACAGTGTGTCCATTCTCTAGGTTTCCTGTACATGTTATAGCTGTAGTAATATTCCCTTGAAACTGGAGAGTTGGGACCCATGGAATGGTGGCCATGCATTATTGCTTGAAAGGGTCTGCATTTGCACACCCAATCTCACCAATCCTCTCAGTCCCAAGTGTCCAGCCTTATGCCACATCCAGCTGTCATTGTAGATAGGGTGTTTCCAGGTTTCCTCAGACACCCTGAAGGAATTGTAAAGAATTTCCCTGTTTTTTGGTTTTGCTTTTGAAATTCCTTTTTAGAGTGGGTTTGAGCTGATTCTCGCTGCCATGTTTATGCCACTCTAGACACACTTGATTCCCTTATGGAGTCATATCAATACATAGGTTTTAAGATTCTTACTAGTCAGATATATTCCTCTGTGGGAAATATGGGGTTTTGAGTCTCTTTCACTGAGGAAGGTGTAGGTCTTGTCTATTCCAAAGTTGGTTTTTGGAACGGTCCCTGTGCTTATATCAAACTCTGGTTTTATGCATCACCCCACCTCTCCTTCCCCTTTATGCAGGCATAAGCGTGTTTTCTAAATGTGAGACTCTGTTCTCTTTCCTAACTCAGTTCACGTGTAGCCATGTTTACAGGATCTTCATAAGTGATATCTTATGATAAGTTTCTTTTTCTGTGTGACTTATTTCACTTAGAATCATCGTACCTGAATCCACTCACTTTGCTGCTACTGGTCTTATGACATTGATTTCATGGCTGAGGGATATTCCATCGTACGTAAGTACCACAATGTTTTGAACCATTTTTATATTTCCTGGGATATTTAAGGTGTACCCAAGTTGAGGTTCTTGTAGTCAGTGCAGCCCTAAATTTGGAGGTGGCTCTTTCTTATTGATTTTCAGTTTTCCCAAGGTATATTCCCTAGACTGGAAGTGGCCTTGGCTCTGTAGCTCTGTTGTTTACTTGTTTTAGGGAACACAATGCACTCCTCCAGTGAGGCAGTTGGCAATTTACATCCCGCCCATCAGCATAACAAGGCTCCCAGTTCTCCAGGGCCTGTCTTGCCTTTCTGGTTTTTACACGTTTTGTGGATATCCCTTTTGACCGGTGGGAAGTGATACTTCTTTGTAGTGCAGATTTGCATTGCCCGCTTGCTTGCTTGGCCAAAAAGGGCGTATGCGTTTTCTCCTGAATATATTCAGGAGAAAACGCATACGCCCTTTTTGGCCAAGTGCACCATTGTCCAAGTTGTGCCCCTCTTCCTGTGCTTTACAGGCGATTCCAACGTACCTCTTGAAATCTCTTTCCTGCTATTTTGCCTCGCTTTCAAGTCCGCCTCGTTGACTTCCCTCAACAGATTTTTGGACGATAGTTGTCCTTTATCACTCTGCCAGTTTGTGAATTGCTGTGCCCCTGAGCTCCATTTCTCAACTCGTTTTTTGTGAGCTGAACTCAAGTCCAAAATTTTGGATCATGTCCTATACTGGTTCCCGGTGGGTGGCTGAGACTTTGGTTAATTCTTCTTCCTTCTGGGAAATTAGAGTGACATGTGCCCGTCCAAATGCCTAACAGCTACTCTCTCATGGGTTCTCCCTCGTCCCTTCCATCCTCTGCCAAATTGGGAACCTGTGCAAACCAGGAGGTTAAAGGGCCTGTCTCTCCAAGTTGGGAGATTGATAGTAAGGCAGTTGGAAAGTCAAACTGGAGCACCAGGAGAGGGACTATTCGTTGAGTTTTAGAAACCTTTCGTATTCACAGTGTGTCCATTCTCTAGGTTTCCTGTACATGTTATAGCTGTAGTAATATTCCCTTGAACCTGGAGAGTTGGGACCCATGGAATGGGGGCCATGCATTATTGCTTGAAAGGGTCTGCATTTGCACACCCAATCTCACCAATCCTCTCAGTCCCAAGTGTCCAGCCTTATGCCACATCCAGCTGTCATTGTAGATAGGGTCTTTCCAGGTTTCCTCAGACACCCTGAAGGAATTGTAAAGAATTTCCCTGTTTTTTGGTTTTGCTTTTGAAATTCCTTTTTAGAGTGGGTTTGAGCTGATTCTCGCTGCCATGTTTATGCCACTCTAGACACACTTGATTCCCTTATGGAGTCATATCAATACATAGGTTTTAAGATTCTTACTAGTCAGATATATTCCTCTGCGGGAAATATGGGGTTTTGAGTCTCTTTCACTGAGGAAGGTGTAGGTCTTGTCTATTCCAAAGTTGGTTTTTGGAACGGTCCCTGTGCTTATATCAAACTCTGGTTTTATGCATCACCCCACCTCTCCATCCCCTTTATGCAGGCATAAGAGTGTTTTCTAAATGTGAGACTCTGTTCTCTTTCCTAACTCAGTTCACGTGTAGCCATGTTTACAGGATCTTCATAAGTGATATCTTATGATAAGTTCCTTTTTCTGTGTGACTTATTTCACTTAGAATCATCGTACCTGAATCCACTCACTTTGCTGCTACTGGTTTTATGACATTGATTTCATGGCTGAGGGATATTCCATCGTACGTAAGTACCACAATGTTTTGAACCATTTTTATATTTCCTGGGATATTTAAGGTGTACCCAAGTTGAGGTTCTTGTAGCCAGTGCAGCCCTAAATTTGGAGGTGGCTCTTTCTTATTGATTTTCAGTTTTCCCAAGGTATATTCCCTAGACTAGAAGTGGCCTTGGCTCTGTAGCTCTGTTGTTTACTTGTTTTAGGGAACACAATGCACTCCTCCAGTGAGGCAGTTGGCAATTTACATCCCGCCCATCAGCATAAAAAGGCTCCCTGTTCTCCAGGGCCTGTCTTGCCTTTCTGGTTTTTACACATTTTGTGGATATCCCTTTTGACCGGTGGGAAGTGATACTTCTTTGTAGTGCAGATTTGCATTGCCCGCTTGCTTGCTTGGCCAAAAAGGGCGTATGCGTTTTCTCCTGAATATATTCAGGAGAAAACGCATACGCCCTTTTTGGCCAAGTGCACCATTGTCCAAGTTGTGCCCCTCTTCCTGTGCTTTACAGGCGATTCCAACGTACCTCTTGAAATCTGTTTCCTGCTATTTTGCCTCGCTTTCAAGTCCGCCTCGTTGACGTCCCTCAACAGATTTTTGGACGATAGTTGTCCTTTATCACTCTGCCAGTTTGTGAATTGCTGTGCCCCTGAGCTCCATTTCTCAACTCGTTTTTTGTGAGCTGAACGCAAGTCCAAAATTTTGGATCATGTCCTATACTGGTTCCCGGTGGGTGGCTGAGACTTTGGTTAATTCTTCTTCCTGCCGGGAAATTAGAGTGACATGTGCCCGTCCAAATGCCTAACAGCTACTCTCTCATGGGTTCTCCCTCGTCCCTTCCATCCTCTGCCAAATTGGGAACCTGTGCAAACCAGGAGGTTAAAGGGCCTGTCTCTCCAAGTTGGGAGATTGATAGTAAGGCAGTTGGAAAGTCAAACTGGAGCACCAGGAGAGGGACTATTCGTTGAGTTTTAGAAACCTTTCGTATTCACAGTGTGTCCATTCTCTAGGTTTCCTGTACATGTTATAGCTGTAGTAATATTCCCTTGAACCTGGAGAGTTGGGACCCATGGAATGGGGGCTATGCATTATTGCTTGAAAGGGTCTGCATTTGCTCACCCAATCTCACCAATCCTCTCAGTCCCAAGTGTCGAGCCTTATGCCACATCCAGCTGTCATTGTAGACAGGGTCTTTCCAGGTTTCCTCAGACACCCTGAAGGAATTGTAAAGAATTTCCCTGTTTTTTGGTTTTGCTTTTGAAATTCCTTTTTATAGTGGGTTTGAGCTGATTCTCGCTGCCATGTTTATGCCACTCTAGACACACTTGATTCCCTTATGGAGTCATATCAATACATAGGTTTTAAGATTCTTACTAGTCAGATATATTCCTCTGCGGGAAATATGGGGTTTTGAGTCTCTTTCACTGAGGAAGGTGTAGGTCTTGTCTATTCCAAAGTTGGTTTTTGGAACGGTCCCTGTGCTTATATCAAACTCTGGTTTTATGCATCACCCCACCTCTCCTTCCCCTTTAAGCAGGCATAAGAGTGTTTTCTAAATGTGAGACTCTGTTCTCTTTCCTAACTCAGTTCACGTGTAGCCAGGTTTACAGGATCTTCATAAGTGATATCTTATGATAAGTTTCTTTTTCTGTGTGACTTATTTCACTTAGAATCATCGTACCTGAATCCACTCACTTGGCTGCTACTGGTCTTATGACATTGATTTCATGGCTGAGGGATATTCCATCGTACGTAAGTACCACAATGTTTTGAACCATTTTTATATTTCCTGGGATATTTAAGGTGTACCCAAGTTGAGGTTCTTGTTGTCAGTGCAGCCCTAAATTTGGAGGTGGCTCTTTCTTATTGATTTTCAGTTTTCCCAAGGTATATTCCCTAGACTGGAAGTGGCCTTGGCTCTGTAGCTCTGTTGTTTCCTTGTTTTAGGGAACACAATGCACTCCTCCAGTGAGGCAGTTGGCAATTTACATCCCGCCCATCAGCATAACAAGGCTCCCTGTTCTCCAGGGCCTGTCTTGCCTTTCTGGTTTTTACACATTTTGTGGATGTCCCTTTTGACCAGTGGGAAGTGATACTTCTTTGTAGTGCAGATTTGCATTGCCCGCTTGCTTGTTTGGCCAAAAAGGGCGTATGCGTTTTCTCCTGAAAATATTCAGGAGAAAACGCATACGCCCTTTTTGGCCAAGTGCACCATTGTCCAAGTTGTGCCCCTCTTCCTGTGCTTTACAGGCGATTCCAACGTACCTCTTGAAATCTGTTTCCTGCTATTTTGCCTCACTTTCAAGTCCGCCTCGTTGACTTCCCTCAACAGATTTTTGGACGATAGTTGTCCTTTATCACTCTGCCAGTATGTGAATTGCTGTGCCCCTGAGCTCCATTTCTCAACTCGTTTTTTGGGAGCTGAACGCAAGTCCAAAATTTTGGATCATGTCCTATACTGGTTCCCGGTGGGTGGCTGAGACTTTGGTTAATTCTTCTTCCTGCCGGGAAATTAGAGTGACATGTGCCCGTCCAAATGCCTAACAGCTACTCTCTCATGGGTTCTCCCTCGTCCCTTCCATCCTCTGCCAAATTGGGAACCTGTGCAAACCAGGAGGTTAAAGGGCCTGTCTCTCCAAGTTGGGAGATTGATAGTAAGGCAGTTGGAAAGTCAAACTGGAGCACCAGGAGAGGGACTATTCGTTGAGTTTTAGAAACCTTTCGTATTCACAGTGTGTCCATTCTCTAGGTTTCCTGTACATGTTATAGCTGTAGTAATATTCCCTTGAACCTGGAGAGTTGGGACCCATGGAATGGGGGCCATGCATTATTGCTTGAAAGGGTCTGCATTTGCTCACCCAATCTCACCAATCCTCTCAGTCCCAAGTGTCCAGCCTTATGCCACATCCAGCTGTCATTGTAGATAGGGTCTTTCCAGGTTTCCTCAGACACCCTGAAGGAATTGTAAAGAATTTCCTTGTTTTTTTGTTTTGCTTTTGAAATTCCTTTTTATAGTTGGTTTGAGCTGATTCTCGCTGCCATGTTTATGCCACTCTAGACACACTTGATTCCCTTATGGAGTCATATCAATACATAGGTTTTAAGATTCTTACTAGTCAGATATATTCCTCTGCGGGAAATATGGGGTTTTGAGTCTCTTTCACTGAGGAAGGTGTAAGTCTTGTCTATTCCAAAGTTGGTTTTTGGAACGGTCCATGTGCTTATATCAAACTCTGGTTTTATGCATCACCCCACCTCTCCATCCCCTTTATGCAGGCATAAGAGTGTTTTCTAAATGTGAGACTCTCTTCTATTTCCTAACTCAGTTCACGTGTAGCCATGTTTACAGGATCTTCATAAGTGATATCTTATGATAAGTTCCTTTTTCTGTGTGACTTATTTCACTTAGAATCATCGTACCTGAATCCACTCACTTTGCTGCTACTGGTTTTATGACATTGATTTCATCGCTGAGGGATATTCCATCGTACGTAAGTACCACACTGTTTTGAACCATTTTTATATTTCCTGGGATATTTAAGATGTACCCAAGTTGAGGTTCTTGTAGCCAGTGCAGCCCTATATTTGGAGGTGGCTCTTTCTTATTGATTTTCAGTTTTCCCAAGGTATATTCCCTAGACTGGATGTGGCCTTGCCTCTATAGCTCTGTTGTTTACTTGTTTTAGGGAACACAATGCACTCCTCCAGTGAGGCAGTTGGCAATTTACATCCCGCTCATCAGCATAACAAGGCTCCCAGTTCTCCAGGGCCTGTCTTGCCTTTCTGGTTTTTACACATTTTGTGGATGTCCCTTTTGACCGGTGGGAAGTGATACTTCCTTGTAGTGCAGATTTGCATTGCCCGCTTGCTTGCTTGGCCAAAAAGGGCGTATGCGTTTTCTCCTGAATATATTCAGGAGAAAACGCATACGCCCTTTTTGGCCAAGTGCACCATTGTCCAAGTTGTGCCCCTCTTCCTGTGCTTTACAGGCGATTCCAACGTACCTCTTGAAATCTGTTTCCTGCTATTTTGCCTCACTTTCAAGTCCGCCTCGTTGACTTCCCTCAACAGATTTTTGGACGATAGTTGTCCTTTATCACTCTGCCAGTATGTGAATTGCTGTGCCCCTGAGCTCCTTTTCTCAACTCGTTTTTTGTGAGCTGAACGCAAGTCCAAAATTTTGGATCATGTCCTATACTGGTTCCCGGTGGGTGGCTGAGACTTTGGTTAATTCTTCTTCCTGCCGGGAAATTAGAGTGACATGTGCCCGTCCAAATGCCTAACAGCTACTCTCTCATGGGTTCTCCCTCGTCCCTTCCGTCCTCTGCCAAATTGGGAACCTGTGCAAACCAGGAGGTTAAAGGGCCTGTCTCTCCAAGTTGGGAGATTGATAGTAAGGCAGTTGGAAAGTCAAACTGGAGCACCAGGAGAGGGACTATTCGTTGAGTTTTAGAAACCTTTCGTATTCACAGTGTGTCCATTCTCTAGGTTTCCTGTACATGTTATAGCTGTAGTAATATTCCCTTGAACCTGGAGAGTTGGGACCCATGGAATGGGGGCCATGCATTATTGCTTGAAAGGGTCTGCATTTGCTCACCCAATCTCACCAATCCTCTCAGTCCCAAGTGTCCAGCCTTATGGCACATCCAGCTGTCATTGTAGATAGGGTCTTTCCAGGTTTCCTCAGACACCCTGAAGGAATTGTAAAGAATTTCCCTGTTTTTTGGTTTTGCTTTTGAAATTCCTTTTTATAGTGGGTTTGAGCTGATTCTCGCTGCCATGTTTATGCCACTCTAGACACACTTGATTCCCTTATGGAGTCATATCAATACATAGGTTTTAAGATTCTTACTAGTCAGATATATTCCTTTGTGGGAAATATGGGGTTTTGAGTCTCTTTCACTGAGGAAGGTGTAGGTCTTGTCTAATCCAAAGTTGGTTTTTGGAACGGTCCCTGTGCTTATATCAAACTCTGGTTTTATGCATCACCCCACCTCTCCATCCCCTTTATGCAGGCATAAGAGTGTTTTCTAAATGTGAGACTCTGTTCTCTTTCCTAACTCAGTTCACGTGTAGCCATGTTTACAGGGTCTTCATAAGTGATATCTTATGATAAGTTCCTTTTTCTGTGTGACTTATTTCACTTAGAATCATCGTACCTGAATCCACTCACTTTGCTGCTACTGGTTTTATGACATTGATTTCATCGCTGAGGGATATTCCATCGTACGTAAGTACCACACTGTTTTGAACCATTTTTATATTTCCTGGGATATTTAAGATGTACCCAAGTTGAGGTTCTTGTAGCCAGTGCAGCCCTATATTTGGAGGTGGCTCTTTCTTATTGATTTTCAGTTTTCCCAAGGTATATTCCCTAGACTGGATGTGGCCTTGCCTCTATAGCTCTGTTGTTTACTTGTTTTAGGGAACACAATGCACTCCTCCAGTGAGGCAGTTGGCAATTTACATCCCGCTCATCAGCATAACAAGGCTCCCAGTTCTCCAGGGCCTGTCTTGCCTTTCTGGTTTTTACACATTTTGTGGATGTCCCTTTTGACCGGTGGGAAGTGATACTTCCTTGTAGTGCAGATTTGCATTGCCCGCTTGCTTGCTTGGCCAAAAAGGGCGTATGCGTTTTCTCCTGAATATATTCAGGAGAAAACGCATACGCCCTTTTTGGCCAAGTGCACCATTGTCCAAGTTGTGCCCCTCTTCCTGTGCTTTACAGGCGATTCCAACGTACCTCTTGAAATCTGTTTCCTGCTATTTTGCCTCACTTTCAAGTCCGCCTCGTTGACTTCCCTCAACAGATTTTTGGACGATAGTTGTCCTTTATCACTCTGCCAGTATGTGAATTGCTGTGCCCCTGAGCTCCTTTTCTCAACTCGTTTTTTGTGAGCTGAACGCAAGTCCAAAATTTTGGATCATGTCCTATACTGGTTCCCGGTGGGTGGCTGAGACTTTGGTTAATTCTTCTTCCTGCCGGGAAATTAGAGTGACATGTGCCCGTCCAAATGCCTAACAGCTACTCTCTCATGGGTTCTCCCTCGTCCCTTCCGTCCTCTGCCAAATTGGGAACCTGTGCAAACCAGGAGGTTAAAGGGCCTGTCTCTCCAAGTTGGGAGATTGATAGTAAGGCAGTTGGAAAGTCAAACTGGAGCACCAGGAGAGGGACTATTCGTTGAGTTTTAGAAACCTTTCGTATTCACAGTGTGTCCATTCTCTAGGTTTCCTGTACATGTTATAGCTGTAGTAATATTCCCTTGAACCTGGAGAGTTGGGACCCATGGAATGGGGGCCATGCATTATTGCTTGAAAGGGTCTGCATTTGCTCACCCAATCTCACCAATCCTCTCAGTCCCAAGTGTCCAGCCTTATGGCACATCCAGCTGTCATTGTAGATAGGGTCTTTCCAGGTTTCCTCAGACACCCTGAAGGAATTGTAAAGAATTTCCCTGTTTTTTGGTTTTGCTTTTGAAATTCCTTTTTAGAGTGGGTTTGAGCTGATTCTCGCTGCCATGTTTATGCCACTCTAGACACACTTGATTCCCTTATGGAGTCATATCAATACATAGGTTTTAAGATTCTTACTAGTCAGATATATTCCTTTGTGGGAAATATGGGGTTTTGAGTCTCTTTCACTGAGGAAGGTGTAGGTCTTGTCTAATCCAAAGTTGGTTTTTGGAACGGTCCCTGTGCTTATATCAAACTCTGGTTTTATGCATCACCCCACCTCTCCATCCCCTTTATGCAGGCATAAGAGTGTTTTCTAAATGTGAGACTCTGTTCTCTTTCCTAACTCAGTTCACGTGTAGCCATGTTTACAGGGTCTTCATAAGTGATATCTTATGATAAGTTCCTTTTTCTGTGTGACTTATTTCACTTAGAATCATCGTACCTGAATCCACTCACTTTGCTGCTACTGGTTTTATGACATTGATTTCATGGCTGAGGGATATTCCATCGTACGTAAGTACCACAATGTTTTGAACCATTTTTATATTTCCTGGGATATTTAAGGTGTACCCAAGTTGAGGTTCTTGTAGCCAGTGCAGCCCTAAATTTGGAGGTGGCTCTTTCTTATTGATTTTCAGTTTTCCCAAGGTATATTCCCTAGACTAGAAGTGGCCTTGGCTCTGTAGCTCTGTTGTTTACTTGTTTTAGGGAACACAATGCACTCCTCCAGTGAGGCAGTTGGCAATTTACATCCCGCCCATCAGCATAACAAGGCTCCCTGTTCTCCAGGGCCTGTCTTGCCTTTCTGGTTTTTACACATTTTGTGGATGTCCCTTTTGACAGGTGGGAAGTGATACTTCTTTGTAGTGCAGATTTGCATTGCCCGCTTGCTTGCTTGGCCAAAAAGGGCGTATGCGTTTTCTCCTGAATATATTCAGGAGAAAACGTATACGCCCTTTTTGGCCAAGTGCACCATTGTCCAAGTTGTGCCCCTCTTCCTGTGCTTTACAGGCGATTCCAAGGTACCTCTTGAAATCTGTTTCCTGCTATTTTGCCTCGCTTTCAAGTCCGCCTCGTTGACTTCCCTCAACAGATTTTTGGACGATAGTTGTCCTTTATCACTCTGCCAGTTTGTGAATTGCTGTGCCCCTGAGCTCCATTTCTCAACTCGTTTTTTGTGAGCTGAACACAAGTCCAAAATTTTGGATCATGTCTTCTACTGGTTCCCAGTAGGTGGCTGAGACTTTGGTTAATTCTTCTTCCTGCCGGGAAATTAGAGTGACATGTGCCCGTCCAAATGCCTAACAGCTACTCTCTCATGGGTTCTCCCTCGTCCCTTCCATCCTCTGCCAAATTGGGAACCTGTGCAAACCAGGAGGTTAAAGGGCCTGTCTCTCCAAGTTGGGAGATTGATAGTAAGGCAGTTGGAAAGTCAAACTGGAGCACCAGGAGAGGGACTATTCGTTGAGTTTTAGAAACCTTTCGTATTCACAGTGTGTCCATTCTCTAGGTTTCCTGTACATGTTATAGCTGTAGTAATATTCCCTTGAACCTGGAGAGTTGGGACCCATGGAATGGGGGCTATGCATTATTGCTTGAATGGGTCTGCATTTGCTCACCCAATCTCACCAATCCTCTCAGTCCCAAGTGTCCAGCCTTATGCCACATCCAGCTGTCATTGTAGATAGGGTCTTTCCAGGTTTCCTCAGACACCCTGAAGGAATTGTAAAGAATTTCCCTGTTTTTTGGTTTTGCTTTTGAAATTCCTTTTTAGAGTGGGTTTGAGCTGATTCTCGCTGCCATGTTTATGCCACTCTAGACACACTTGATTCCCTTATGGAGTCATATCAATACATAGGTTTTAAGATTCTTACTAGTCAGATATATTCCTCTGCAGGAAATATGGGGTTTTGAGTCTCTTTCACTGAGGAAGGTGTAGGTCTTGTCTATTCCAAAGTTGGTTTTTGGAACGGTCCCTCTGCTTATATCAAACTCTGGTTTTATGCATCACCCCACCTCTCCATCCCCTTTATGCAGGCATAAGAGTGTTTTCTAAATGTGAGACTCTGTTCTCTTTCCTAACTCAGTTCACGTTTAGCCATGTTTACAGGATCTTCATAAGTGATATCTTATGATAAGTTCCTTTGTCTGTGTGACTTATTTCACTTAGAATCATCGTACCTGAATCCACTCACTTTGCTGCTACTGGTTTTATGACATTGATTTCATGGCTGAGGGATATTCCATCGTACGTAAGTACCACAATGTTTTGAACCATTTTTATATTTCCTGGGATATTTAAGGTGTACCCAAGTTGAGGTTCTTGTAGCCAGTGCAGCCCTAAATTTGGAGGTGGCTCTTTCTTATTGATTTTCAGTTTTCCCAAGGTATATTCCCTAGACTGGAAGTGGCCTTGGCTCTGTAGCTCTGTTGTTTACTTGTTTTAGGGAACACAATGCACTCCTCCAGTGAGGCAGTTGGCAATTTACATCCCGCCCATCAGCATAACAAGGCTCCCTGTTCTCCAGGGCCTGTCTTGCCTTTCTGGTTTTTACACATTTTGTGGATGTCCATTTTGACCGGTGGGAAGTGATACTTCTTTGTAGTGCAGATTTGCATTGCCCGCTTGCTTGCTTGGCCAAAAAGGGCGTATGCGTTTTCTCCTGAATATATTCAGGAGAAAACGCATACGCCCTTTTTGGCCAAGTGCACCATTGTCCAAGTTGTGCCCCTCTTCCTGTGCTTTACAGGCGATTCCAAGGTACCTCTTGAAATCTGTTTCCTGCTATTTTGCCTCGCTTTCAAGGCCGCCTCGTTGACGTCCCTCAACAGATTTTTGGACGATAGTTGTCCTTTATCATTCTGCCAGTATGTGAATTGCTGTGCCCCTGAGCTCCATTTCTCAACTCGTTTTTTGTGAGCTGAACGCAAGTCCAAAATTTTGGATCATGTCCTATACTGGTTCCCAGTGGGTGGCTGAGACTTTGGTTAATTCTTCTTCCTGCCGGGAAAGTAGAGTGACATGTGCCCGTCCAAATGCCTAACAGCTACTCTCTCATGGGTTCTCCCTCGTCCCTTCCATCCTCTGCCAAATTTGGAACCTGTGCAAACCAGGAGGTTAAAGGGCCTGTCTCTCCAAGTTGGGAGATTGATAGTAAGGCAGTTGGAAAGTCAAACTGGAGCACCAGGAGAGGGACTATTCGTTGAGTTTTAGAAACCTTTCGTATTCACAGTGTGTCCATTCTCTAGGTTTCCTGTACATGTTATAGCTGTAGTAATATTCCCTTGAACCTGGAGAGTTGGGACCCATGGAATGGGGGCCATGCATTATTGCTTGAAAGGGTCTGCATTTGCTCACCCAATCTCACCAATCCTCTCAGTCCCAAGTGTCCAGCCTTATGCCACATCCAGCTGTCATTGTAGATAGGGTCTTTCCAGGTTTCCTCAGACACCCTGAAAGAATTGTAAAGAATTTCCCTGTTTTTTGGTTTTGCTTTTGAAATTCCTTTTTATAGTGGGTTTGAGCTGATTCTCGCTGCCATGTTTATGCCACTCTAGACACACTTGATTCCCTTATGGAGACATATCAATACATAGGTTTTAAGATTCTTACTAGTCAGATATATTCCTCTGTGGGAAATATGGGATTTTGAGTCTCTTTCACTGAGGAAGGTGTCGGTCTTGTCAATTCCAAAGTTGGTTTTTGAAACGGTCCCTGTGCTTATATCAAACTCTGGTTTTATGCATCACCCCACCTCTCCTTCCCCTTTATGCAGGCATAAGCGTGTTTTCTAAATGTGAGACTCTGTTCTCTTTCCTAACTCAGTTCACGTGTAGCCATGTTTACAGGATCTTCATAAGTGATATCTTATGATAAGTTTCTTTTTCTGTGTGACTTATTTCACTTAGAATCATCGTACCTGAATCCACTCACTTTGTTGCTACTGGTCTTATGACATTGATTTCATGGCTGAGGGATATTCCATCGTACGTAAGTACCACAATGTTTTGAACCATTTTTATATTTCCTGGGATATTTAAGGTGTACCCAAGTTGAGGTTCTTGTAGTCAGTGCAGCCCTAAATTTGGAGGTGGCTCTTTCTTATTGATTTTCAGTTTTCCCAAGGTATATTCCCTAGACTGGAAGTGGCCTTGGCTCTGTAGCTCTGTTGTTTACTTGTTTTAGGGAACACAATGCACTCCTCCAGTGAGGCAGTTGGCAATTTACATCCCGCCCATCAGCATAACAAGGCTCCCAGTTCTCCAGGGCCTGTCTTGCCTTTCTGGATTTTACACGTTTTGTGGATATCCCTTTTGACCGGTGGGAAGTGATACTTCTTTGTAGTGCAGATTTGCATTGCCCGCTTGCTTGCTTGGCCAAAAAGGGCGTATGCGTTTTCTCCTGAATATATTCAGGAGAAAACGCATACGCCCTTTTTGGCCAAGTGCACCATTGTCCAAGTTGTGCCCCTCTTCCTGTGCTTTACAGGCGATTCCAAGGTACCTCTTGAAATCTGTTTCCTGCTATTTTGCCTCGCTTTCAAGTCCGCCTCGTTGACTTCCCTCAACAGATTTTTGGACGATAGTTGTCCTTTATCACTCTGCCAGTTTGTGAATTGCTGTGCCCCTGAGCTCCATTTCTCAACTCGTTTTTTGTGAGCTGAACTCAAGTCCAAAATTTTGGATCATGTCCTATACTGGTTCCCGGTGGGTGGCTGAGACTTTGGTTAATTCTTCTTCCTGCCGGGAAATTAGAGTGACATGTGCCCGTCCAAATGCCTAACAGCTACTCTCTCATGGGTTCTCCCTCGTCCCTTCCATTCTCTGCCAAATTGGGAACCTGTGCAAACCAGGAGGTTAAAGGGCCTGTCTCTCCAAGTTGGGAGATTGATAGTAAGGCAGTTGGAAAGTCAAACTGGACCACCAGGAGAGGGACTATTCGTTGAGTTTTAGAAACCTTTCGTAATCACAGTGTGTCCATTCTCTAGGTTTCCTGTACATGTTATAGCTGTAGTAATATTCCCTTGAACCTGGAGAGTTGGGACCCATGGAATGGGGGCCATGCATTATTGCTTGAAAGGGTCTGCATTCGCTCACCCAATCTCACCAATCCTCTCAGTCCCAAGTGTCCAGCCTTATGCCACATCCAGCTGTCATTGTAGATAGGGTCTTTCCAGGTTTCCTCAGACACCCTGAAGGAATTGTAAAGAATTTCCCTGTTTTTTGGTTTTGCTTTTGAAATTCCTTTTTATAGTGGGTTTGAGCTGATTCTCGCTGCCATGTTTATGCCACTCTAGACACACTTGATTCCCTTATGGAGTCATATCAATACATAGGTTTTAAGATTCTTACTAGTCAGATATATTCCTCTGCGGGAAATATGGGGTTTTGAGTCTCTTTCACTGAGGAAGGTGTAGGTCTTGTCTATTCCAAAGTTGGTTTTTGGAACGGTCCATGTGCTTATATCAAACTCTGGTTTTATGCATCACCCCACCTCTCCATCCCCTTTATGCAGGCATAAGAGTGTTTTCTAAATGTGAGATTCTGTTCTATTTCCTAACTCAGTTCACGTGTAGCCATGTTTACAGGATCTTCATAAGTGATATCTTATGATAAGTTCTTTTTCTGTGTGACTTATTTCACTTAGAATCATCGTACCTGAATCCACTCACTTTGCTGCTACTGGTTTTATGACATTGATTTCATGGCTGAGGGATATTCCATCGTACGTAAGTACCACAATGTTTTGAACCATTTTTATATTTCCTGGGATATTTAAGGTGTACCCAAGTTGAGGTTCTTGTAGCCAGTGCAGCCCTAAATTTGGAGGTGGCTCTTTCTTATTGATTTTCAGTTTTCCCAAGGTATATTCCCTAGACTGGATGTGGCCTTGGCTCTATAGCTCTGTTGTTTACTTGTTTTAGGGAACACAATGCACTCCTCCAGTGAGGCAGTTGGCAATTTACATCCCGCCCATCAGCATAACAAGGCTCCCAGTTCTCCAGGGCCTGTCTTGCCTTTCTGGTTTTTACACATTTTGTGGATGTCCCTTTTGACCGGTGGGAAGTGATACTTCTTTGTAGTGCAGATTTGCATTGCCCGCTTGCTTGCTTGGCCAAAAAGGGCGTATGCGTTTTCTCCTGAATATATTCAGGAGAAAACGCATACGCCCTTTTTGGCCAAGTGCACCATTGTCCAAGTTGTGTCCCTCTTCCTGTGCTTTACAGGCGATTCCAACGTACCTCTTGAAATCTGTTTCCTGCTATTTTGCCTCACTTTCAAGTCCGCCTCGTGACTTCCCTCAACAGATTTTTGGACGATAGTTGTCCTTTATCACTCTGCCAGTATGTGAATTGCTGTGCCCCTGAGCTCCATTTCTCAACTCGTTTTTTGTGAGCTGAACGCAAGTCCAAAATTTTGGATCATGTCCTATACTGGTTCCCGGTGGGTGGCTGAGACTTTGGTTAATTCTTCTTCCTTCTGGGAAATTAGAGTGACATGTGCCCGTCCAAATGCCTAACAGCTACTCTCTCATGGGTTCTCCCTCGTCCCTTCCATCCTCTGCCAAATTGGGAACCTGTGCAAACCAGGAGGTTAAAGGGCCTGTCTCTCCAAGTTGGGAGATTGATAGTAAGGCAGTTGGAAAGTCAAACTGGAGCACCAGGAGAGGGACTATTCGTTGAGTTTTAGAAACCTTTCGTATTCACAGTGTGTCCATTCTCTAGGTTTCCTGTACATGTTATAGCTGTAGTAATATTCCCTTGAACCTGGAGAGTTGGGACCCATGGAATGGGGGCCATGCATTATTGCTTGAAAGGGTCTGCATTTGCACACCCAATCTCACCAATCCTCTCAGTCCCAAGTGTCCAGCCTTATGCCACATCCAGCTGTCATTGTAGATAGGGTGTTTCCAGGTTTCCTCAGACACCCTGAAGGAATTGTAAAGAATTTCCCTGTTTTTTGGTTTTGCTTTTGAAATTCCTTTTTAGAGTGGGTTTGAGCTGATTCTCGCTGCCATGTTTATGCCACTCTAGACACACTTGATTCCCTTATGGAGTCATATCAATACATAGGTTTTAAGATTCTTACTAGTCAGATATATTCCTCAGCGGGAAATATGGGGTTTTGAGTCTCTTTCACTGAGGAAGGTGTAGGTCTTGTCTATTCCAAAGTTGGTTTTTGGAACGGTCCCTGTGCTTATATCAAACTCTGGTTTTATGCATCACCCCACCTCTCCTTCCCCTTTATGCAGGCATAAGCGTGTTTTCTAAATGTGAGACTCTGTTCTCTTTCCTAACTCAGTTCACGTGTAGCCATGTTTACAGGAACTTCATAAGTGATATCTTATGATAAGTTTCTTTTTCTGTGTGACTTATTTCACTTAGAATCATCGTACCTGAATCCACTCACTTTGCTGCTACTGGTCTTATGACATTGATTTCATGGCTGAGGGATATTCCATCGTACGTAAGTACCACAATGTTTTGAACCATTTTTATATTTCCTGGGATATTTAAGGTGTACCCAAGTTGAGGTTCTTGTAGTCAGTGCAGCCCTAAATTTGGAGGTGGCTCTTTCTTATTGATTTTCAGTTTTCCCAAGGTATATTCCCTAGACTGGAAGTGGCCTTGGCTCTGTAGCTCTGTTGTTTACTTGTTTTAGGGAACACAATGCACTCCTCCAGTGAGGCAGTTGGCAATTTACATCCCGCCCATCAGCATAACAAGGCTCCCAGTTCTCCAGGGCCTGTCTTGCCTTTCTGGTTTTTACACGTTTTGTGGATATCCCTTTTGACCGGTGGGAAGTGATACTTCTTTGTAGTGCAGATTTGCATTGCCCGCTTGCTTGCTTGGCCAAAAAGGGCGTATGCGTTTTCTCCTGAATATATTCAGGAGAAAACGCCTACGCCCTTTTTGGCCAAGTGCACCATTGTCCAAGTTGTGCCCCTCTTCCTGTGCTTTACAGGCGATTCCAAGGTACCTCTTGAAATCTGTTTCCTGCTATTTTGCCTCGCTTTCAAGTCCGCCTCGTTGACGTCCCTCAACAGATTTTTGGACGATAGTTGTCCTTTATCACTCTGCCAGTATGTGAATTGCTGTGCCCCTGAGCTCCATTTCTCAACTCGTTTTTTGTGAGCTGAACGCAAGTCCAAAATTTTGGATCATGTCCTATACTGGTTCCCAGTGGGTGGCTGAGACTTTGGTTAATTCTTCTTCCTGCCGGGAAAGTAGAGTGACATGTGCCCGTCCAAATGCCTAACAGCTACTCTCTCATGGGTTCTCCCTCGTCCCTTCCATCCTCTGCCAAATTTGGAACCTGTGCAAACCAGGAGGTTAAAGGGCCTGTCTCTCCAAGTTGGGAGATTGATAGTAAGGCAGTTGGAAAGTCAAACTGGAGCACCAGGAGAGGGACTATTCGTTGAGTTTTAGAAACCTTTCGTATTCACAGTGTGTCCATTCTCTAGGTTTCCTGTACATGTTATAGCTGTAGTAATATTCCCTTGAACCTGGAGAGTTGGGTCCCATGGAATGGGGGCCATGCATTATTGCTTGAAAGGGTCTGCATTTGCTCACCCAATCTCACCAATCCTCTCAGTCCCAAGTGTCCAGCCTTATGCCACATCCAGCTGTCATTGTAGATAGGGTCTTTCCAGGTTTCCTCAGACACCCTGAAAGAATTGTAAAGAATTTCCCTGTTTTTTGGTTTTGCTTTTGAAATTCCTTTTTATAGTGGGTTTGAGCTGATTCTCGCTGCCATGTTTATGCCACTCTAGACACACTTGATTCCCTTATGGAGACATATCAATACATAGGTTTTAAGATTCTTACTAGTCAGATATATTCCTCTGTGGGAAATATGGGGTTTTGAGTCTCTTTCACTGAGGAAGGTGTCGGTCTTGTCAATTCCAAAGTTGGTTTTTGAAACGGTCCCTGTGCTTATATCAAACTCTGGTTTTATGCATCACCCCACCTCTCCTTCCCCTTTATGCAGGCATAAGCGTGTTTTCTAAATGTGAGACTCTGTTCTCTTTCCTAACTCAGTTCACGTGTAGCCATGTTTACAGGATCTTCATAAGTGATATCTTATGATAAGTTTCTTTTTCTGTGTGACTTATTTCACTTAGAATCATCGTACCTGAATCCACTCACTTTGCTGCTACTGGTCTTATGACATTGATTTCATGGCTGAGGGATATTCCATCGTACGTAAGTACCACAATGTTTTGAACCATTTTTATATTTCCTGGGATATTTAAGGTGTACCCAAGTTGAGGTTCTTGTAGTCAGTGCAGCCCTAAATTTGGAGGTGGCTCTTTCTTATTGATTTTCAGTTTTCCCAAGGTATATTCCCTAGACTGGAAGTGGCCTTGGCTCTGTAGCTCTGTTGTTTACTTGTTTTAGGGAACACAATGCACTCCTCCAGTGAGGCAGTTGGCAATTTACATCCCGCCCATCAGCATAACAAGGCTCCCAGTTCTCCAGGGCCTGTCTTGCCTTTCTGGTTTTTACAGGTTTTGTGGATATCCCTTTTGACCGGTGGGAAGTGATACTTCTTTGTAGTGCAGATTTGCATTGCCCGCTTGCTTGCTTGGCCAAAAAGGGCGTATGCGTTTTCTCCTGAATATATTCAGGAGAAAACGCATACGCCCTTTTTGGCCAAGTGCACCATTGTCCAAGTTGTGCCCCTCTTCCTGTGCTTTACAGGCGATTCCAAGGTACCTCTTGAAATCTGTTTCCTGCTATTTTGCCTCGCTTTCAAGTCCGCCTCGTTGACTTCCCTCAACAGATTTTTGGACGATAGTTGTCCTTTATCACTCTGCCAGTTTGTGAATTGCTGTGCCCCTGAGCTCCATTTCTCAACTCGTTTTTTGTGAGCTGAACGCAAGTCCAAAATTTTGGATCATGTCCTATACTGGTTCCCGGTGGGTGGCTGAGACTTTGGTTAATTCTTCTTCCTGCCGGGAAATTAGAGTGACATGTGCCCGTCCAAATGCCTAACAGCTACTCTCTCATGGGTTCTCCCTCGTCCCTTCCATCCTCTGCCAAATTGGGAACCTGTGCAAACCAGGAGGTTAAAGGGCCTGTCTCTCCAAGTTGGGAGATTGATAGTAAGGCAGTTGGAAAGTCAAACTGGACCACCAGGAGAGGGACTATTCGTTGAGTTTTAGAAACCTTTCGTATTCACAGTGTGTCCATTCTCTAGGTTTCCTGTACATGTTATAGCTGTAGTAATATTCCCTTGAACCTGGAGAGTTGGGACCCATGGAATGGGGGCCATGCATTATTGCTTGAAAGGGTCTGCATTCGCTCACCCAATCTCACCAATCCTCTCAGTCCCAAGTGTCCAGCCTTATGCCACATCCAGCTGTCATTGTAGATAGGGTCTTTCCAGGTTTCCTCAGACACCCTGAAGGAATTGTAAAGAATTTCCCTGTTTTTTGGTTTTGCTTTTGAAATTCCTTTTTATAGTGGGTTTGAGCTGATTCTCGCTGCCATGTTTATGCCACTCTAGACACACTTGATTCCCTTATGGAGTCATATCAATACATAGGTTTTAAGATTCTTACTAGTCAGATATATTCCTCTGCGGGAAATATGGGGTTTTGAGTCTCTTTCACTGAGGAAGGTGTAGGTCTTGTCTATTCCAAAGTTGGTTTTTGGAACGGTCCATGTGCTTATATCAAACTCTGGTTTTATGCATCACCCCACCTCTCCATCCCCTTTATGCAGGCATAAGATTGTTTTCTAAATGTGAGATTCTGTTCTATTTCCTAACTCAGTTCACGTGTAGCCATGTTTACAGGATCTTCATAAGTGATATCTTATGATAAGTTCTTTTTCTGTGTGACTTATTTCACTTAGAATCATCGTACCTGAATCCACTCACTTTGCTGCTACTGGTTTTATGACATTGATTTCATGGCTGAGGGATATTCCATCGTACGTAAGTACCACAATGTTTTGAACCATTTTTATATTTCCTGGGATATTTAAGGTGTACCCAAGTTGAGGTTCTTGTAGCCAGTGCAGCCCTAAATTTGGAGGTGGCTCTTTTTTATTGATTTTCAGTTTTCCCAAGGTATATTCCCTAGACTGGATGTGGCCTTGGCTCTATAGCTCTGTTGTTTACTTGTTTTAGGGAACACAATGCACTCCTCCAGTGAGGCAGTTGGCAATTTACATCCCGCCCATCAGCATAACAAGGCTCCCAGTTCTCCAGGGCCTGTCTTGCCTTTCTGGTTTTTACACATTTTGTGGATGTCCCTTTTGACCGGTGGGAAGTGATACTTCTTTGTAGTGCAGATTTGCATTGCCCGCTTGCTTGCTTGGCCAAAAAGGGCGTATGCGTTTTCTCCTGAATATATTCAGGAGAAAACGCATACGCCCTTTTTGGCCAAGTGCACCATTGTCCAAGTTGTGCCCCTCTTCCTGTGCTTTACAGGCGATTCCAACGTACCTCTTGAAATCTGTTTCCTGCTATTTTGCCTCACTTTCAAGTCCGCCTCGTGACTTCCCTCAACAGATTTTTGGACGATAGTTGTCCTTTATCACTCTGCCAGTATGTGAATTGCTGTGCCCCTGAGCTCCATTTCTCAACTCGTTTTTTGTGAGCTGAACGCAAGTCCAAAATTTTGGATCATGTCCTATACTGGTTCCCGGTGGGTGGCTGAGACTTTGGTTAATTCTTCTTCCTTCTGGGAAATTAGAGTGACATGTGCCCGTCCAAATGCCTAACAGCTACTCTCTCATGGGTTCTCCCTCGTCCCTTCCATCCTCTGCCAAATTGGGAACCTGTGCAAACCAGGAGGTTAAAGGGCCTGTCTCTCCAAGTTGGGAGATTGATAGTAAGGCAGTTGGAAAGTCAAACTGGAGCACCAGGAGAGGGACTATTCGTTGAGTTTTAGAAACCTTTCGTATTCACAGTGTGTCCATTCTCTAGGTTTCCTGTACATGTTATAGCTGTAGTAATATTCCCTTGAACCTGGAGAGTTGGGACCCATGGAATGGGGGCCATGCATTATTGCTTGAAAGGGTCTGCATTTGCACACCCAATCTCACCAATCCTCTCAGTCCCAAGTGTCCAGCCTTATGCCACATCCAGCTGTCATTGTAGATAGGGTGTTTCCAGGTTTCCTCAGACACCCTGAAGGAATTGTAAAGAATTTCCTTGTTTTTTGGTTTTGCTTTTGAAATTCCTTTTTAGAGTGGGTTTGAGCTGATTCTCGCTGCCATGTTTATGCCACTCTAGACACACTTGATTCCCTTATGGAGTCATATCAATACATAGGTTTTAAGATTCTTACTAGTCAGATATATTCCTCTGCGGGAAATATGGGGTTTTGAGTCTCTTTCACTGAGGAAGGTGTAGGTCTTGTCTATTCCAAAGTTGGTTTTTGGAACGGTCCCTGTGCTTATATCAAACTCTGGTTTTATGCATCACCCCACCTCTCCTTCCCCTTTATGCAGGCATAAGCGTGTTTTCTAAATGTGAGACTCTGTTCTCTTTCCTAACTCAGTTCACGTGTAGCCATGTTTACAGGATCTTCATAAGTGATATCTTATGATAAGTTTCTTTTTCTGTGTGACTTATTTCACTTAGAATCATCGTACCTGAATCCACTCACTTTGCTGCTACTGGTCTTATGACATTGATTTCATGGCTGAGGGATATTCCATCGTACGTAAGTACCACAATGTTTTGAACCATTTTTATATTTCCTGGGATATTTAAGGGGTACCCAAGTTGAGGTTCTTGTAGTCAGTGCAGCCCTAAATTTGGAGGTGGCTCTTTCTTATTGATTTTCAGTTTTCCCAAGGTATATTCCCTAGACTGGAAGTGGCCTTGGCTCTGTAGCTCTGTTGTTTACTTGTTTTAGGGAACACAATGCACTCCTCCAGTGAGGCAGTTGGCAATTTACATCCCGCCCATCAGCATAACAAGGCTCCCAGTTCTCCAGGGCCTGTCTTGCCTTTCTGGTTTTTACACGTTTTGTGGATATCCCTTTTGACCGGTGGGAAGTGATACTTCTTTGTAGTGCAGATTTGCATTGCCCGCTTGCTTGCTTGGCCAAAAAGGGCGTATGCGTTTTCTCCTGAATATATTCAGGAGAAAACGCCTACGCCCTTTTTGGCCAAGTGCACCATTGTCCAAGTTGTGCCCCTCTTCCTGTGCTTTACAGGCGATTCCAACGTACCTCTTGAAATCTCTTTCCTGCTATTTTGCCTCGCTTTCAAGTCCGCCTCGTTGACTTCCCTCAACAGATTTTTGGACGATAGTTGTCCTTTATCACTCTGCCAGTTTGTGAATTGCTGTGCCCCTGAGCTCCATTTCTCAACTCGTTTTTTGTGAGCTGAACTCAAGTCCAAAATTTTGGATCATGTCCTATACTGGTTCCCGGTGGGTGGCTGAGACTTTGGTTAATTCTTCTTCCTGCCGGGAAATTAGAGTGACATGTGCCCGTCCAAATGCCTAACAGCTACTCTCTCATGGGTTCTCCCTCGTCCCTTCCATCCTCTGGCAAATTGGGAACCTGTGCAAACCAGGAGGTTAAAGGGCCTGTCTCTCCAAGTTGGGAGATTGATAGTAAGGCAGTTGGAAAGTCAAACTGGACCACCAGGAGAGGGACTATTCGTTGAGTTTTAGAAACCTTTCGTATTCACATTGTGTCCATTCTCTAGGTTTCCTGTACATGTTATAGCTGTAGCAATATTCCCTTGAACCTGGAGAGTTGGGACCCATGGAATGGGGGCCATGCATTATTGCTTGAAAGGGTCTGCATTCGCTCACCCAATCTCACCAATCCTCTCAGTCCCAAGTGTCCAGCCTTATGCCACATCCAGCTGTCATTGTAGATAGGGTCTTTCCAGGTTTCCTCAGACACCCTGAAGGAATTGTAAAGAATTTCCCTGTTTTTAGGTTTTGCTTTTGAAATTCCTTTTTATAGTGGGTTTGAGCTGATTCTCGCTGCCATGTTTATGCCACTCTAGACACACTTGATTCCCTTATGGAGTCATATCAATACATAGGTTTTAAGATTCTTACTAGTCAGATATATTCCTCTGCGGGAAATATGGGGTTTTGAGTCTCTTTCACTGAGGAAGGTGTAGGTCTTGTCTATTCCAAAGTTGGTTTTTGGAATGGTCCATGTGCTTATATCAAACTCTGGTTTTATGCATCACCCCACCTCTCCATCCCCTTTATGCAGGCATAAGAGTGTTTTCTAAATGTGAGACTCTGTTCTATTTCCTAACTCAGTTCACGTGTAGCCATGTTTACAGGATCTTCATAAGTGATATCTTATGATAAGTTCTTTTTCTGTGTGACTTATTTCACTTAGAATCATCGTACCTGAATCCACTCACTTTGCTGCTACTGGTTTTATGACATTGATTTCATGGCTGAGGGATATTCCATCGTACGTAAGTACCACAATATTTTGAACCATTTTTATATTTCCTGGGATATTTAAGGTGTACCCAAGTTGAGGTTCTTGTAGCCAGTGCAGCCCTAAATTTGGAGGTGGCTCTTTCTTATTGATTTTCAGTTTTCCCAAGGTATATTCCCTAGACTGGATGTGGCCTTGGCTCTATAGCTCTGTTGTTTACTTGTTTTAGGGAACACAATGCACTCCTCCAGTGAGGCAGTTGGCAATTTACATCCCGCCCATCAGCATAACAAGGCTCCCAGTTCTCCAGGGCCTGTCTTGCCTTTCTGGTTTTTACACATTTTGTGGATGTCCCTTTTGACCGGTGGGAAGTGATACTTCTTTGTAGTGCAGATTTGCATTGCCCGCTTGCTTGCTTGGCCAAAAAGGGCGTATGCGTTTTCTCCTGAATATATTCAGGAGAAAACGCATACGCCCTTTTTGGCCAAGTGCACCATTGTCCAAGTTGTGCCCCTCTTCCTGTGCTTTACAGGCGATTCCAACGTACCTCTTGAAATCTGTTTCCTGCTATTTTGCCTCACTTTCAAGTCCGCCTCGTTGACTTCCCTCAACAGATTTTTGGACGATAGTTGTCCTTTATCACTCTGCCAGTATGTGAATTGCTGTGCCCCTGAGCCCCATTTCTCAACTCGTTTTTTGTGAGCTGAACGCAAGTCCAAAATTTTGGATCATGTCCTATACTGGTTCCCGGTGGGTGGCTGAGACTTTGCTTAATTCTTCTTCCTTCTGGGAAATTAGAGTGACATGTGCCCGTCCAAATGCCTAACAGCTACTCTCTCATGGGTTCTCCCTCGTCCCTTCCATCCTCTGCCAAATTGGGAACCTGTGCAAACCAGGAGGTTAAAGGGCCTGTCTCTCCAAGTTGGGAGATTGATAGTAAGGCAGTTGGAAAGTCAAACTGGAGCACCAGGAGAGGGACTATTCGTTGAGTTTTAGAAACCTTTCGTATTCACAGTGTGTCCATTCTCTAGGTTTCCTGTACATGTTATAGCTGTAGTAATATTCCCTTGAACCTGGAGAGTTGGGACCCATGGAATGGGGGCCATGCATTATTGCTTGAAAGGGTCTGCATTTGCACACCCAATCTCACCAATCCTCTCAGTCCCAAGTGTCCAGCCTTATGCCACATCCAGCTGTCATTGTAGATAGGGTCTTTCCAGGTTTCCTCAGACACCCTGAAGGAATTGTAAAGAATTTCCCTGTTTTTTGGTTTTGCTTTTGAAATTCCTTTTTAGAGTGGGTTTGAGCTGATTCTCGCTGCCATGTTTATGCCACTCTAGACACACTTGATTCCCTTATGGAGTCATATCAATACATAGGTTTTAAGATTCTTACTAGTCAGATATATTCCTCTGCGGGAAATATGGGGTTTTGAGTCTCTTTCACTGAGGAAGGTGTAGGTCTTGTCTATTCCAAAGTTGGTTTTTGGAACGGTCCCTGTGCTTATATCAAACTCTGGTTTTATGCATCACCCCACCTCTCCATCCCCTTTATGCAGGCATAAGAGTGTTTTCTAAATGTGAGACTCTGTTCTCTTTCCTAACTCAGTTCACGTGTAGCCATGTTTACAGGATCTTCATAAGTGATATCTTATGATAAGTTCCTTTTTCTGTGTGACTTATTTCACTTAGAATCATCGTACCTGAATCCACTCACTTTGCTGCTACTGGTTTTATGACATTGATTTCATGGCTGAGGGATATTCCATCGTACGTAAGTACCACAATGTTTTGAACCATTTTTATATTTCCTGGGATATTTAAGGTGTACCCAAGTTGAGGTTCTTGTAGCCAGTGCAGCCCTAAATTTGGAGGTGGCTCTTTCTTATTGATTTTCAGTTTTCCCAAGGTATATTCCCTAGACTAGAAGTGGCCTTGGCTCTGTAGCTCTGTTGTTTACTTGTTTTAGGGAACACAATGCACTCCTCCAGTGAGGCAGTTGGCAATTTACATCCCGCCCATCAGCATAAAAAGGCTCCCTGTTCTCCAGGGCCTGTCTTGCCTTTCTGGTTTTTACACATTTTGTGGATATCCCTTTTGACCGGTGGGAAGTGATACTTCTTTGTAGTGCAGATTTGCATTGCCCGCTTGCTTGCTTGGCCAAAAAGGGCGTATGCGTTTTCTCCTGAATATATTCAGGAGAAAACGCATACGCCCTTTTTGGCCAAGTGCACCATTGTCCAAGTTGTGCCCCTCTTCCTGTGCTTTACAGGCGATTCCAACGTACCTCTTGAAATCTGTTTCCTGCTATTTTGCCTCGCTTTCAAGTCCGCCTCGTTGACGTCCCTCAACAGATTTTTGGACGATAGTTGTCCTTTATCACTCTGCCAGTTTGTGAATTGCTGTGCCCCTGAGCTCCATTTCTCAACTCGTTTTTTGTGAGCTGAACGCAAGTCCAAAATTTTGGATCATGTCCTATACTGGTTCCCGGTGGGTGGCTGAGACTTTGGTTAATTCTTCTTCCTGCCGGGAAATTAGAGTGACATGTGCCCGTCCAAATGCCTAACAGCTACTCTCTCATGGGTTCTCCCTCGTCCCTTCCATCCTCTGCCAAATTGGGAACCTGTGCAAACCAGGAGGTTAAAGGGCCTGTCTCTCCAAGTTGGGAGATTGATAGTAAGGCAGTTGGAAAGTCAAACTGGAGCACCAGGAGAGGGACTATTCGTTGAGTTTTAGAAACCTTTCGTATTCACAGTGTGTCCATTCTCTAGGTTTCCTGTACATGTTATAGCTGTAGTAATATTCCCTTGAACCTGGAGAGTTGGGACCCATGGAATGGGGGCTATGCATTATTGCTTGAAAGGGTCTGCATTTGCTCACCCAATCTCACCAATCCTCTCAGTCCCAAGTGTCCAGCCTTATGCCACATCCAGCTGTCATTGTAGACAGGGTCTTTCCAGGTTTCCTCAGACACCCTGAAGGAATTGTAAAGAATTTCCCTGTTTTTTGGTTTTGCTTTTGAAATTCCTTTTTATAGTGGGTTTGAGCTGATTCTCGCTGCCATGTTTATGCCACTCTAGACACACTTGATTCCCTTATGGAGTCATATCAATACATAGGTTTTAAGATTCTTACTAGTCAGATATATTCCTCTGCGGGAAATAGGGGTTTTGAGTCTCTTTCACTGAGGAAGGTGTAGGTCTTGTCTATTCCAAAGTTGGTTTTTGGAACGGTCCCTGTGCTTATATCAAACTCTGGTTTTATGCATCACCCCACCTCTCCTTCCCCTTTAAGCAGGCATAAGAGTGTTTTCTAAATGTGAGACTCTGTTCTCTTTCCTAACTCAGTTCACGTGTAGCCATGTTTACAGGATCTTCATAAGTGATATCTTATGATAAGTTTCTTTTTCTGTGTGACTTATTTCACTTAGAATCATCGTACCTGAATCCACTCACTTGGCTGCTACTGGTCTTATGACATTGATTTCATGGCTGAGGGATATTCAATCGTACGTAAGTACCACAATGTTTTGAACCATTTTTATATTTCCTGGGATATTTAAGGTGTACCCAAGTTGAGGTTCTTGTTGTCAGTGCAGCCCTAAATTTGGAGGTGGCTCTTTCTTATTGATTTTCAGTTTTCCCAAGGTATATTCCCTAGACTGAAGTGGCCTTGGCTCTGTAGCTCTGTTGTTTCCTTGTTTTAGGGAACACAATGCACTCCTCCAGTGAGGCAGTTGGCAATTTACATCCCGCCCATCAGCATAACAAGGCTCCCTGTTCTCCAGGGCCTGTCTTGCCTTTCTGGTTTTTACACATTTTGTGGATGTCCCTTTTGACCAGTGGGAAGTGATACTTCTTTGTAGTGCAGATTTGCATTGCCCGCTTGCTTGTTTGGCCAAAAAGGGCGTATGCGTTTTCTCCTGAATATATTCAGGAGAAAACGCATATGCCCTTTTTGGCCAAGTGCACCATTGTCCAAGTTGTGCCCCTCTTCCTGTGCTTTACAGGCGATTCCAACGTACCTCTTGAAATCTGTTTCCTGCTATTTTGCCTCACTTTCAAGTCCGCCTCGTTGACTTCCCTCAACAGATTTTTGGACGATAGTTGTCCTTTATCACTCTGCCAGTATGTGAATTGCTGTGCCCCTGAGCTCCATTTCTCAACTCGTTTTTTGGGAGCTGAACGCAAGTCCAAAATTTTGGATCATGTCCTATACTGGTTCCCGGTGGGTGGCTGAGACTTTGGTTAATTCTTCTTCCTGCCGGGAAATTAGAGTGACATGTGCCCGTCCAAATGCCTAACAGCTACTCTCTCATGGGTTCTCCCTCGTCCCTTCCATCCTCTGCCAAATTGGGAACCTGTGCAAACCAGGAGGTTAAAGGGCCTGTCTCTCCAAGTTGGGATATTGATAGTAAGGCAGTTGGAAAGTCAAACTGGAGCACCAGGAGAGGGACTATTCGTTGAGTTTTAGAAACCTTTCGTATTCACAGTGTGTCCATTCTCTAGGTTTCCTGTACATGTTATAGCTGTAGTAATATTCCCTTGAACCTGGAGAGTTGGGACCCATGGAATGGGGGCCATGCATTATTGCTTGAAAGGGTCTGCATTTGCTCACCCAATCTCACCAATCCTCTCAGTCCCAAGTGTCCAGCCTTATGCCACATCCAGCTGTCATTGTAGATAGGGTCTTTCCAGGTTTCCTCAGACACCCTGAAGGAATTGTAAAGAATTTCCTTGTTTTTTTGTTTTGCTTTTGAAATTCCTTTTTATAGTTGGTTTGAGCTGATTCTCGCTGCCATGTTTATGCCACTCTAGACACACTTGATTCCCTTATGGAGTCATATCAATACATAGGTTTTAAGATTCTTACTAGTCAGATATATTCCTCTGCAGGAAATATGGGGTTTTGAGTCTCTTTCACTGAGGAAGGTGTAAGTCTTGTCTATTCCAAAGTTGGTTTTTGGAACGGTCCATGTGCTTATATCAAACTCTGGTTTTATGCATCACCCCACCTCTCCATCCCCTTTATGCAGGCATAAGAGTGTTTTCTAAATGTGAGACTCTCTTCTATTTCCTAACTCAGTTCACGTGTAGCCATGTTTACAGGATCTTCATAAGTGATATCTTATGATAAGTTCCTTTTTCTGTGTGACTTATTTCACTTAGAATCATCGTACCTGAATCCACTCACTTTGCTGCTACTGGTTTTATGACATTGATTTCATCGCTGAGGGATATTCCATCGTACGTAAGTACCACACTGTTTTGAACCATTTTTATATTTCCTGGGATATTTAAGGTGTACCCAAGTTGAGGTTCTTGTAGCCAGTGCAGCCCTAAATTTGGAGGTGGCTCTTTCTTATTGATTTTCAGTTTTCCCAAGGTATATTCCCTAGACTGGATGTGGCCTTGGCTCTATAGCTCTGTTGTTTACTTGTTTTAGGGAACACAATGCACTCCTCCAGTGAGGCAGTTGGCAATTTACATCCCGCCCATCAGCATAACAAGGCTCCCAGTTCTCCAGGGCCTGTCTTGCCTTTCTGGTTTTTACACATTTTGTGGATGTCCCTTTTGACCGGTGGGAAGTAATACTTCCTTGTAGTGCAGATTTGCATTGCCCGCTTGCTTGCTTGGCCAAAAAGGGCGTATGCGTTTTCTCCTGAATATATTCAGGAGAAAACGCATATGCCCTTTTTGGCCAAGTGCACCATTGTCCAAGTTGTGCCCCTCTTCCTGTGCTTTACAGGCGATTCCAACGTACCTCTTGAAATCTGTTTCCTGCTATTTTGCCTCACTTTCAAGTCCGCCTCGTTGACTTCCCTCAACAGATTTTTGGACGATAGTTGTCCTTTATCACTCTGCCAGTATGTGAATTGCTGTGCCCCTGAGCTCCTTTTCTCAACTCGTTTTTTGTGAGCTGAACGCAAGTCCAAAATTTTGGATCATGTCCTATACTGGTTCCCGGTGGGTGGCTGAGACTTTGGTTAATTCTTCTTCCTGCCGGGAAATTAGAGTGACATGTGCCCGTCCAAATGCCTAACAGCTACTCTCTCATGGGTTCTCCCTCGTCCCTTCCATCCTCTGCCAAATTGGGAACCTGTGCAAACCAGGAGGTTAAAGGGCCTGTCTCTCCAAGTTGGGAGATTGATAGTAAGGCAGTTGGAAAGTCAAACTGGAGCACCAGGAGAGGGACTATTCGTTGAGTTTTAGAAACCTTTTGTATTCACAGTGTGTCCATTCTCTAGGTTTCCTGTACATGTTATAGCTGTAGTAATATTCCCTTGAACCTGGAGAGTTGGGACCCATGGAATGGGGGCCATGCATTATTGCTTGAAAGGGTCTGCATTTGCTCACCCAATCTCACCAATCCTCTCAGTCCCAAGTGTCCAGCCTTATGGCACATCCAGCTGTCATTGTAGATAGGGTCTTTCCAGGTTTCCTCAGACACCCTGAAGGAATTGTAAAGAATTTCCCTGTTTTTTGGTTTTGCTTTTGAAATTCCTTTTTATTGTGGGTTTGAGCTGATTCTCGCTGCCATGTTTATGCCACTCTAGACACACTTGATTCCCTTATGGAGTCATATCAATACATAGGTTTTAAGATTCTTACTAGTCAGATATATTCCTTTGTGGGAAATATGGGGTTTTGAGTCTCTTTCACTGAGGAAGGTGTAGGTCTTGTCTATTCCAAAGTTGGTTTTTGGAACGGTCCCTGTGCTTATATCAAACTCTGGTTTTATGCATCACCCCACCTCTCCATCCCCTTTATGCAGGCATAAGAGTGTTTTCTAAATGTGAGACTCTGTTCTCTTTCCTAACTCAGTTCACGTGTAGCCATGTTTACAGGGTCTTCATAATTGATATCTTATGATAAGTTCCTTTTTCTGTGTGACTTATTTCACTTAGAATCATCGTACCTGAATCCACTCACTTTGCTGCTACTGGTTTATGACATTGATTTCATGGCTGAGGGATATTCCATCGTACGTAAGTACCACAATGTTTTGAACCATTTTTATATTTCCTGGGATATTTAAGGTGTACCCAAGTTGAGGTTCTTGTAGCCAGTGCAGCCCTAAATTTGGAGGTGGCTCTTTCTTATTGATTTTCAGTTTTCCCAAGGTATATTCCCTAGACTAGAAGTGGCCTTGGCTCTGTAGCTCTGTTGTTTACTTGTTTTAGGGAACACAATGCACTCCTCCAGTGAGGCAGTTGGCAATTTACATCCCGCCCATCAGCATAACAAGGCTCCCTGTTCTCCAGGGCCTGTCTTGCCTTTCTGGTTTTTACACATTTTGTGGATGTCCCTTTTGACAGGTGGGAAGTGATACTTCTTTGTAGTGCAGATTTGCATTGCCCGCTTGCTTGCTTGGCCAAAAAGGGCGTATGCGTTTTCTCCTGAATATATTCAGGAGAAAACGTATACGCCCTTTTTGGCCAAGTGCACCATTGTCCAAGTTGTGCCCCTCTTCCTGTGCTTTACAGGCGATTCCAAGGTACCTCTTGAAATCTGTTTCCTGCTATTTTGCCTCGCTTTCAAGTCCGCCTCGTTGACTTCCCTCAACAGATTTTTGGATGATAGTTGTCCTTTATCACTCTGCCAGTTTGTGAATTGCTGTGCCCCTGAGCTCCATTTCTCAACTCGTTTTTTGTGAGCTGAACACAAGTCCAAAATTTTGGATCATGTCTTCTACTGGTTCCCAGTAGGTGGCTGAGACTTTGGTTAATTCTTCTTCCTGCCGGGAAATTAGAGTGACATGTGCCCGTCCAAATGCCTAACAGCTACTCTCTCATGGGTTCTCCCTCGTCCCTTCCATCCTCTGCCAAATTGGGAACCTGTGCAAACCAGGAGGTTAAAGGGCCTGTCTCTCCAAGTTGGGAGATTGATAGTAAGGCAGTTGGAAAGTCAAACTGGAGCACCAGGAGAGGGACTATTCGTTGAGTTTTAGAAACCTTTCGTATTCACAGTGTGTCCATTCTCTAGGTTTCCTGTACATGTTATAGCTGTAGTAATATTCCCTTGAACCTGGAGAGTTGGGACCCATGGAATGGGGGCTATGCATTATTGCTTGAATGGGTCTGCATTTGCTCACCCAATCTCACCAATCCTCTCAGTCCCAAGTGTCCAGCCTTATGCCACATCCAGCTGTCATTGTAGATAGGGTCTTTCCAGGTTTCCTCAGACACCCTGAAGGAATTGTAAAGAATTTCCCTGTTTTTTGGTTTTGCTTTTGAAATTCCTTTTTAGAGTGGGTTTGAGCTGATTCTCGCTGCCATGTTTATGCCACTCTAGACACACTTGATTCCCTTATGGAGTCATATCAATACATAGGTTTTAAGATTCTTACTAGTCAGATATATTCCTCTGCAGGAAATATGGGGTTTTGAGTCTCTTTCACTGAGGAAGGTGTAGGTCTTGTCTATTCCAAAGTTGGTTTTTGGAACGGTCCCTCTGCTTATATCAAACTCTGGTTTTATGCATCACCCCACCTCTCCATCCCCTTTATGCAGGCATAAGAGTGTTTTCTAAATGTGAGACTCTGTTCTCTTTCCTAACTCAGTTCACGTGTAGCCATGTTTACAGGATCTTCATAAGTGATATCTTATGATAAGTTCCTTTTTCTGTGTGACTTATTTCACTTAGAATCATCGTACCTGAATCCACTCACTTTGCTGCTACTGGTTTTATGACATTGATTTCATGGCTGAGGGATATTCCATCGTACGTAAGTACCACAATGTTTTGAACCATTTTTATATTTCCTGGGATATTTAAGGTGTACCCAAGTTGAGGTTCTTGTAGCCAGTGCAGCCCTAAATTTGGAGGTGGCTCTTTCTTATTGATTTTCAGTTTTCCCAAGGTATATTCCCTAGACTAGAAGTGGCCTTGGCTCTGTAGCTCTGTTGTTTACTTGTTTTAGGGAACACAATGCACTCCTCCAGTGAGGCAGTTGGCAATTTACATCCCGCCCATCAGCATAACAAGGCTCCCTGTTCTCCAGGGCCTGTCTTGCCTTTCTGGTTTTTACACATTTTGTGGATGTCCATTTTGACCGGTGGGAAGTGATACTTCTTTGTAGTGCAGATTTGCATTGCCCGCTTGCTTGCTTGGCCAAAAAGGGCGTATGCGTTTTCTCCTGAATATATTCAGGAGAAAACGCATACGCCCTTTATGGCCAAGTGCACCATTGTCCAAGTTGTGCCCCTCTTCCTGTGCTTTACAGGCGATTCCAAGGTACCTCTTGAAATCTGTTTCCTGCTATTTTGCCTCGCTTTCAAGTCCGCCTCGTTGACGTCCCTCAACAGATTTTTGGACGATAGTTGTCCTTTATCACTCTGCCAGTATGTGAATTGCTGTGCCCCTGAGCTCCATTTCTCAACTCGTTTTTTGTGAGCTGAACGCAAGTCCAAAATTTTGGATCATGTCCTATACTGGTTCCCAGTGGGTGGCTGAGACTTTGGTTAATTCTTCTTCCTGCCGGGAAAGTAGAGTGACATGTGCCCGTCCAAATGCCTAACAGCTACTCTCTCATGGGTTCTCCCTCGTCCCTTCCATCCTCTGCCAAATTTGGAACCTGTGCAAACCAGGAGGTTAAAGGGCCTGTCTCTCCAAGTTGGGAGATTGATAGTAAGGCAGTTGGAAAGTCAAACTGGAGCACCAGGAGAGGGACTATTCGTTGAGTTTTAGAAACCTTTCGTATTCACAGTGTGTCCATTCTCTAGGTTTCCTGTACATGTTATAGCTGTAGTAATATTCCCTTGAACCTGGAGAGTTGGGACCCATGGAATGGGGGCCATGCATTATTGCTTGAAAGGGTCTGCATTTGCTCACCCAATCTCACAAATCCTCTCAGTCCCAAGTGTCCAGCCTTATGCCACATCCAGCTGTCATTGTAGATAGGGTCTTTCCAGGTTTCCTCAGACACCCTGAAAGAATTGTAAAGAATTTCCCTGTTTTTTGGTTTTGCTTTTGAAATTCCTTTTTATAGTGGGTTTGAGCTGATTCTCGCTGCCATGTTTATGCCACTCTAGACACACTTGATTCCCTTATGGAGACATATCAATACATAGGTTTTAAGATTCTTACTAGTCAGATATATTCCTCTGTGGGAAATATGGGGTTTTGAGTCTCTTTCACTGAGGAAGGTGTCGGTCTTGTCAATTCCAAAGTTGGTTTTTGAAACGGTCCCTGTGCTTATATCAAACTCTGGTTTTATGCATCACCCCACCTCTCCTTCCCCTTTATGCAGGCATAAGCGTGTTTTCTAAATGTGAGACTCTGTTCTCTTTCCTAACTCAGTTCACGTGTAGCCATGTTTACAGGATCTTCATAAGTTATATCTTATGATAAGTTTCTTTTTCTGTGTGACTTATTTCACTTAGAATCATCGTACCTGAATCCACTCACTTTGCTGCTACTGGTCTTATGACATTGATTTCATGGCTGAGGGATATTCCATCGTACGTAAGTACCACAATGTTTTGAACCATTTTTATATTTCCTGGGATATTTAAGGTGTACCCAAGTTGAGGTTCTTGTAGTCAGTGCAGCCCTAAATTTGGAGGTGGCTCTTTCTTATTGATTTTCAGTTTTCCCAAGGTATATTCCCTAGACTGGAAGTGGCCTTGGCTCTGTAGCTCTGTTGTTTACTTGTTTTAGGGAACACAATGCACTCCTCCAGTGAGGCAGTTGGCAATTTACATCCCGCCCATCAGCATAACAAGGCTCCCAGTTCTCCAGGGCCTGTCTTGCCTTTCTGGTTTTTACACATTTTGTGGATGTCCCTTTTGACCGGTGGGAAGTGATACTTCTTTGTAGTGCAGATTTGCATTGCCCGCTTGCTTGCTTGGCCAAAAAGGGCGTATGTGTTTTCTCCTGAATATATTCAGGAGAAAACGCATACGCCCTTTTTGGCCAAGTGCACCATTGTCCAAGTTGTGCCCCTCTTCCTGTGCTTTACAGGCGATTCCAAGGTACCTCTTGAAATCTGTTTCCTGCTATTTTGCCTCGCTTTCAAGTCCGCCTCGTTGACCTCCCTCAACAGATTTTTGGACGATAGTTGTCCTTTATCACTCTGCCAGTATGTGAATTGCTGTGCCCCTGAGCTCCATTTCTCAACTCGTTTTTAGTGAGCTGAACGCAAGTCCGAAATTTTGGATCATGTCCTATACTGGTTCCCGGTGGGTGGCTGAGACTTTGGTTAATTCTTCTTCCTGCCGGGAAAGTAGAGTGACATGTGCCCGTCCAAATGCCTAACAGCTACTCTCTCATGGGTTCTCCCTCGTCCCTTCCATCCTCTGCCAAATTGGGAACCTGTGCAAACCAGGAGGTTAAAGGGCCTGTCTCTCCAAGTTGGGAGATTGATAGTAAGGCAGTTGGAAAGTCAAACTGGAGCACCAGGAGAGGGACTATTCGTTGAGTTTTAGAAACCTTTCGTATTCACAGTGTGTCCATTCTCTAGGTTTCCTGTACATGTTATAGCTGTAGTAATATTCCCTTGAACCTGGAGAGTTGGGACCCATGGAATGGGGGCCATACATTATTGCTTGAAAGGGTCTGCATTTGCTCACCCAATCTCACCAATCCTCTCAGTCCCAAGTGTCCAGCCTTATGCCACATCCAGCTGTCATTGTAGATAGGGTCTTTCCAGGTTTCCTCAGACACCCTGAAAGAATTGTAAAGAATTTCCCTGTTTTTGGTTTTGCTTTTGAAATTCCTTTTTATAGTGGGTTTGAGCTGATTCTCGCTGCCATGTTTATGCCACTCTAGACACACTTGATTCCCTTATGGAGACATATCAATACATAGGTTTTAAGATTCTTACTAGTCAGATATATTCCTCTGTGGGAAATATGGGGTTTTGAGTCTCTTTCACTGAGGAAGGTGTCGGTCTTGTCAATTCCAAAGTTGGTTTTTGAAACGGTCCCTGTGCTTATATCAAACTCTGGTTTTATGCATCACCCCACCTCTCCTTCCCCTTTATGCAGGCATAAGCGTGTTTTGTAAATGTGAGACTCTGTTCTCTTTCCTAACTCAGTTCACGTGTAGCCATGTTTACAGGATCTTCATAAGTGATATCTTATGATAAGTTTCTTTTTCTGTGTGACTTATTTCACTTAGAATCATCGTACCTGAATCCACTCACTTTGCTGTTACTGGTCTTATGACATTGATTTCATGGCTGAGGGATATTCCATCGTACGTAAGTACCACAATGTTTTGAACCATTTTTATATTTCCTGGGATATTTAAGGTGTACCCAAGTTGAGGTTCTTGTAGTCAGTGCAGCCCTAAATTTGGAGGTGGCTCTTTCTTATTGATTTTCAGTTTTCCCAAGGTATATTCCCTAGACTGGAAGTGGCCTTGGCTCTGTAGCTCTGTTGTTTACTTGTTTTAGGGAACACAATGCACTCCTCCAGTGAGGCAGTTGGCAATTTACATCCTGCCCATCAGCATAACAAGGCTCCCAGTTCTCCAGGGCCTGTCTTGCCTTTCTGATTTTTACACATTTTGTGGATGTCCCTTTTGACCGGTGGGAAGTGATACTTCTTTGTAGTGCAGATTTGCATTGCCCGCTTGCTTGCTTGGCCAAAAAGGGCGTATGCGTTTTCTCCTGAATATATTCAGGAGAAAACGCATACGCCCTTTTTGGCCAAGTGCACCATTGTCCAAGTTGTGCCCCTCTTCCTGTGCTTTACAGGCGATTCCAAGGTACCTCTTGAAATCTGTTTCCTGCTATTTTGCCTCGCTTTCAAGTCCGCCTCGTTGACTTCCCTCAACAGATTTTTGGACGAAGGTTGTCCTTTATCACTCTGCCAGTTTGTGAATTGCTGTGCCCCTGAGCTCCATTTCTCAACTCGTTTTTTGTGAGCTGAACGCAAGTCCAAAATTTTGGATCATGTCCTATACTGGTTCCCGGTGGGTGGCTGAGACTTTGGTTAATTCTTCTTCCTGCCGGGAAATTAGAGTGACATGTGCCCGTCCAAATGCCTAACAGCTACTCTCTCATGGGTTCTCCCTCGTCCCTTCCATCCTCTGCCAAATTGGGAACCTGTGCAAACCAGGAGGTTAAAGGGCCTGTCTCTCCAAGTTGGGAGATTGATAGTAAGGCAGTTGGAAAGTCAAACTGGAGCACCAGGAGAGGGACTATTCGTTGAGTTATAGAAACCTTTCGTATTCACAGTGTGTCCATTCTCTAGGTTTCCTGTACATGTTATAGCTGTAGTAATATTCCCTTGAACCTGGAGAGTTGGGACCCATGGAATGGGGGCCATGCATTATTGCTTGAAAGGGTCTTCATTTGCTCACCCAATCTCACCAATCCTCTCAGTCCCAAGTGTCCAGCCTTATGCCACATCCAGCTGTCATTGTAGATAGGGTCTTTCCAGGTTTCCTCAGACACCCTGAAGGAATTGTAAAGAATTTCCCTGTTTTTTGGTTTTGCTTTTGAAATTCCTTTTTATTGTGGGTTTGAGCTGATTCTCGCTGCCATGTTTATGCCACTCTAGACACACTTGATTCCCTTATGGAGTCATATCAATACATAGGTTTTAAGATTCTTACTAGTCAGATATATTCCTTTGTGGGAAATATGGGGTTTTGAGTCTCTTTCACTGAGGAAGGTGTAGGTCTTGTCTATTCCAAAGTTGGTTTTTGGAACGGTCCCTGTGCTTATATCAAACTCTGGTTTTATGCATCACCCCACCTCTCCATCCCCTTTATGCAGGCATAAGAGTGTTTTCTAAATGTGAGACTCTGTTCTCTTTCCTAACTCAGTTCACGTGTAGCCATGTTTACAGGGTCTTCATAATTGATATCTTATGATAAGTTCCTTTTTCTGTGTGACTTATTTCACTTAGAATCATCGTACCTGAATCCACTCACTTTGCTGCTACTGGTTTATGACATTGATTTCATGGCTGAGGGATATTCCATCGTACGTAAGTACCACAATGTTTTGAACCATTTTTATATTTCCTGGGATATTTAAGGTGTACCCAAGTTGAGGTTCTTGTAGCCAGTGCAGCCCTAAATTTGGAGGTGGCTCTTTCTTATTGATTTTCAGTTTTCCCAAGGTATATTCCCTAGACTAGAAGTGGCCTTGGCTCTGTAGCTCTGTTGTTTACTTGTTTTAGGGAACACAATGCACTCCTCCAGTGAGGCAGTTGGCAATTTACATCCCGCCCATCAGCATAACAAGGCTCCCTGTTCTCCAGGGCCTGTCTTGCCTTTCTGGTTTTTACACATTTTGTGGATGTCCCTTTTGACAGGTGGGAAGTGATACTTCTTTGTAGTGCAGATTTGCATTGCCCGCTTGCTTGCTTGGCCAAAAAGGGCGTATGCGTTTTCTCCTGAATATATTCAGGAGAAAACGTATACGCCCTTTTTGGCCAAGTGCACCATTGTCCAAGTTGTGCCCCTCTTCCTGTGCTTTACAGGCGATTCCAAGGTACCTCTTGAAATCTGTTTCCTGCTATTTTGCCTCGCTTTCAAGTCCGCCTCGTTGACTTCCCTCAACAGATTTTTGGATGATAGTTGTCCTTTATCACTCTGCCAGTTTGTGAATTGCTGTGCCCCTGAGCTCCATTTCTCAACTCGTTTTTTGTGAGCTGAACACAAGTCCAAAATTTTGGATCATGTCTTCTACTGGTTCCCAGTAGGTGGCTGAGACTTTGGTTAATTCTTCTTCCTGCCGGGAAATTAGAGTGACATGTGCCCGTCCAAATGCCTAACAGCTACTCTCTCATGGGTTCTCCCTCGTCCCTTCCATCCTCTGCCAAATTGGGAACCTGTGCAAACCAGGAGGTTAAAGGGCCTGTCTCTCCAAGTTGGGAGATTGATAGTAAGGCAGTTGGAAAGTCAAACTGGAGCACCAGGAGAGGGACTATTCGTTGAGTTTTAGAAACCTTTCGTATTCACAGTGTGTCCATTCTCTAGGTTTCCTGTACATGTTATAGCTGTAGTAATATTCCCTTGAACCTGGAGAGTTGGGACCCATGGAATGGGGGCTATGCATTATTGCTTGAATGGGTCTGCATTTGCTCACCCAATCTCACCAATCCTCTCAGTCCCAAGTGTCCAGCCTTATGCCACATCCAGCTGTCATTGTAGATAGGGTCTTTCCAGGTTTCCTCAGACACCCTGAAGGAATTGTAAAGAATTTCCCTGTTTTTTGGTTTTGCTTTTGAAATTCCTTTTTAGAGTGGGTTTGAGCTGATTCTCGCTGCCATGTTTATGCCACTCTAGACACACTTGATTCCCTTATGGAGTCATATCAATACATAGGTTTTAAGATTCTTACTAGTCAGATATATTCCTCTGCAGGAAATATGGGGTTTTGAGTCTCTTTCACTGAGGAAGGTGTAGGTCTTGTCTATTCCAAAGTTGGTTTTTGGAACGGTCCCTCTGCTTATATCAAACTCTGGTTTTATGCATCACCCCACCTCTCCATCCCCTTTATGCAGGCATAAGAGTGTTTTCTAAATGTGAGACTCTGTTCTCTTTCCTAACTCAGTTCACGTGTAGCCATGTTTACAGGATCTTCATAAGTGATATCTTATGATAAGTTCCTTTTTCTGTGTGACTTATTTCACTTAGAATCATCGTACCTGAATCCACTCACTTTGCTGCTACTGGTTTTATGACATTGATTTCATGGCTGAGGGATATTCCATCGTACGTAAGTACCACAATGTTTTGAACCATTTTTATATTTCCTGGGATATTTAAGGTGTACCCAAGTTGAGGTTCTTGTAGCCAGTGCAGCCCTAAATTTGGAGGTGGCTCTTTCTTATTGATTTTCAGTTTTCCCAAGGTATATTCCCTAGACTAGAAGTGGCCTTGGCTCTGTAGCTCTGTTGTTTACTTGTTTTAGGGAACACAATGCACTCCTCCAGTGAGGCAGTTGGCAATTTACATCCCGCCCATCAGCATAACAAGGCTCCCTGTTCTCCAGGGCCTGTCTTGCCTTTCTGGTTTTTACACATTTTGTGGATGTCCATTTTGACCGGTGGGAAGTGATACTTCTTTGTAGTGCAGATTTGCATTGCCCGCTTGCTTGCTTGGCCAAAAAGGGCGTATGCGTTTTCTCCTGAATATATTCAGGAGAAAACGCATACGCCCTTTATGGCCAAGTGCACCATTGTCCAAGTTGTGCCCCTCTTCCTGTGCTTTACAGGCGATTCCAAGGTACCTCTTGAAATCTGTTTCCTGCTATTTTGCCTCGCTTTCAAGTCCGCCTCGTTGACGTCCCTCAACAGATTTTTGGACGATAGTTGTCCTTTATCACTCTGCCAGTATGTGAATTGCTGTGCCCCTGAGCTCCATTTCTCAACTCGTTTTTTGTGAGCTGAACGCAAGTCCAAAATTTTGGATCATGTCCTATACTGGTTCCCAGTGGGTGGCTGAGACTTTGGTTAATTCTTCTTCCTGCCGGGAAAGTAGAGTGACATGTGCCCGTCCAAATGCCTAACAGCTACTCTCTCATGGGTTCTCCCTCGTCCCTTCCATCCTCTGCCAAATTTGGAACCTGTGCAAACCAGGAGGTTAAAGGGCCTGTCTCTCCAAGTTGGGAGATTGATAGTAAGGCAGTTGGAAAGTCAAACTGGAGCACCAGGAGAGGGACTATTCGTTGAGTTTTAGAAACCTTTCGTATTCACAGTGTGTCCATTCTCTAGGTTTCCTGTACATGTTATAGCTGTAGTAATATTCCCTTGAACCTGGAGAGTTGGGACCCATGGAATGGGGGCCATGCATTATTGCTTGAAAGGGTCTGCATTTGCTCACCCAATCTCACAAATCCTCTCAGTCCCAAGTGTCCAGCCTTATGCCACATCCAGCTGTCATTGTAGATAGGGTCTTTCCAGGTTTCCTCAGACACCCTGAAAGAATTGTAAAGAATTTCCCTGTTTTTTGGTTTTGCTTTTGAAATTCCTTTTTATAGTGGGTTTGAGCTGATTCTCGCTGCCATGTTTATGCCACTCTAGACACACTTGATTCCCTTATGGAGACATATCAATACATAGGTTTTAAGATTCTTACTAGTCAGATATATTCCTCTGTGGGAAATATGGGGTTTTGAGTCTCTTTCACTGAGGAAGGTGTCGGTCTTGTCAATTCCAAAGTTGGTTTTTGAAACGGTCCCTGTGCTTATATCAAACTCTGGTTTTATGCATCACCCCACCTCTCCTTCCCCTTTATGCAGGCATAAGCGTGTTTTCTAAATGTGAGACTCTGTTCTCTTTCCTAACTCAGTTCACGTGTAGCCATGTTTACAGGATCTTCATAAGTTATATCTTATGATAAGTTTCTTTTTCTGTGTGACTTATTTCACTTAGAATCATCGTACCTGAATCCACTCACTTTGCTGCTACTGGTCTTATGACATTGATTTCATGGCTGAGGGATATTCCATCGTACGTAAGTACCACAATGTTTTGAACCATTTTTATATTTCCTGGGATATTTAAGGTGTACCCAAGTTGAGGTTCTTGTAGTCAGTGCAGCCCTAAATTTGGAGGTGGCTCTTTCTTATTGATTTTCAGTTTTCCCAAGGTATATTCCCTAGACTGGAAGTGGCCTTGGCTCTGTAGCTCTGTTGTTTACTTGTTTTAGGGAACACAATGCACTCCTCCAGTGAGGCAGTTGGCAATTTACATCCCGCCCATCAGCATAACAAGGCTCCCAGTTCTCCAGGGCCTGTCTTGCCTTTCTGGTTTTTACACATTTTGTGGATGTCCCTTTTGACCGGTGGGAAGTGATACTTCTTTGTAGTGCAGATTTGCATTGCCCGCTTGCTTGCTTGGCCAAAAAGGGCGTATGTGTTTTCTCCTGAATATATTCAGGAGAAAACGCATACGCCCTTTTTGGCCAAGTGCACCATTGTCCAAGTTGTGCCCCTCTTCCTGTGCTTTACAGGCGATTCCAAGGTACCTCTTGAAATCTGTTTCCTGCTATTTTGCCTCGCTTTCAAGTCCGCCTCGTTGACCTCCCTCAACAGATTTTTGGACGATAGTTGTCCTTTATCACTCTGCCAGTATGTGAATTGCTGTGCCCCTGAGCTCCATTTCTCAACTCGTTTTTAGTGAGCTGAACGCAAGTCCGAAATTTTGGATCATGTCCTATACTGGTTCCCGGTGGGTGGCTGAGACTTTGGTTAATTCTTCTTCCTGCCGGGAAAGTAGAGTGACATGTGCCCGTCCAAATGCCTAACAGCTACTCTCTCATGGGTTCTCCCTCGTCCCTTCCATCCTCTGCCAAATTGGGAACCTGTGCAAACCAGGAGGTTAAAGGGCCTGTCTCTCCAAGTTGGGAGATTGATAGTAAGGCAGTTGGAAAGTCAAACTGGAGCACCAGGAGAGGGACTATTCGTTGAGTTTTAGAAACCTTTCGTATTCACAGTGTGTCCATTCTCTAGGTTTCCTGTACATGTTATAGCTGTAGTAATATTCCCTTGAACCTGGAGAGTTGGGACCCATGGAATGGGGGCCATACATTATTGCTTGAAAGGGTCTGCATTTGCTCACCCAATCTCACCAATCCTCTCAGTCCCAAGTGTCCAGCCTTATGCCACATCCAGCTGTCATTGTAGATAGGGTCTTTCCAGGTTTCCTCAGACACCCTGAAAGAATTGTAAAGAATTTCCCTGTTTTTGGTTTTGCTTTTGAAATTCCTTTTTATAGTGGGTTTGAGCTGATTCTCGCTGCCATGTTTATGCCACTCTAGACACACTTGATTCCCTTATGGAGACATATCAATACATAGGTTTTAAGATTCTTACTAGTCAGATATATTCCTCTGTGGGAAATATGGGGTTTTGAGTCTCTTTCACTGAGGAAGGTGTCGGTCTTGTCAATTCCAAAGTTGGTTTTTGAAACGGTCCCTGTGCTTATATCAAACTCTGGTTTTATGCATCACCCCACCTCTCCTTCCCCTTTATGCAGGCATAAGCGTGTTTTGTAAATGTGAGACTCTGTTCTCTTTCCTAACTCAGTTCACGTGTAGCCATGTTTACAGGATCTTCATAAGTGATATCTTATGATAAGTTTCTTTTTCTGTGTGACTTATTTCACTTAGAATCATCGTACCTGAATCCACTCACTTTGCTGTTACTGGTCTTATGACATTGATTTCATGGCTGAGGGATATTCCATCGTACGTAAGTACCACAATGTTTTGAACCATTTTTATATTTCCTGGGATATTTAAGGTGTACCCAAGTTGAGGTTCTTGTAGTCAGTGCAGCCCTAAATTTGGAGGTGGCTCTTTCTTATTGATTTTCAGTTTTCCCAAGGTATATTCCCTAGACTGGAAGTGGCCTTGGCTCTGTAGCTCTGTTGTTTACTTGTTTTAGGGAACACAATGCACTCCTCCAGTGAGGCAGTTGGCAATTTACATCCTGCCCATCAGCATAACAAGGCTCCCAGTTCTCCAGGGCCTGTCTTGCCTTTCTGATTTTTACACATTTTGTGGATGTCCCTTTTGACCGGTGGGAAGTGATACTTCTTTGTAGTGCAGATTTGCATTGCCCGCTTGCTTGCTTGGCCAAAAAGGGCGTATGCGTTTTCTCCTGAATATATTCAGGAGAAAACGCATACGCCCTTTTTGGCCAAGTGCACCATTGTCCAAGTTGTGCCCCTCTTCCTGTGCTTTACAGGCGATTCCAAGGTACCTCTTGAAATCTGTTTCCTGCTATTTTGCCTCGCTTTCAAGTCCGCCTCGTTGACTTCCCTCAACAGATTTTTGGACGAAGGTTGTCCTTTATCACTCTGCCAGTTTGTGAATTGCTGTGCCCCTGAGCTCCATTTCTCAACTCGTTTTTTGTGAGCTGAACGCAAGTCCAAAATTTTGGATCATGTCCTATACTGGTTCCCGGTGGGTGGCTGAGACTTTGGTTAATTCTTCTTCCTGCCGGGAAATTAGAGTGACATGTGCCCGTCCAAATGCCTAACAGCTACTCTCTCATGGGTTCTCCCTCGTCCCTTCCATCCTCTGCCAAATTGGGAACCTGTGCAAACCAGGAGGTTAAAGGGCCTGTCTCTCCAAGTTGGGAGATTGATAGTAAGGCAGTTGGAAAGTCAAACTGGAGCACCAGGAGAGGGACTATTCGTTGAGTTATAGAAACCTTTCGTATTCACAGTGTGTCCATTCTCTAGGTTTCCTGTACATGTTATAGCTGTAGTAATATTCCCTTGAACCTGGAGAGTTGGGACCCATGGAATGGGGGCCATGCATTATTGCTTGAAAGGGTCTTCATTTGCTCACCCAATCTCACCAATCCTCTCAGTCCCAAGTGTCCAGCCTTATGCCACATCCAGCTGTCATTGTAGATAGGGTCTTTCCAGGTTTCCTCAGACACCCTGAAGGAATTGTAAAGAATTTCCCTGTTTTTTGGTTTTGCTTTTGAAATTCCTTTTTAGAGTGGGTTTGAGCTGATTCTCGCTGCCATGTTTATGCCACTCTAGACACACTTGATTCCCTTATGGAGTCATATCAATACATAGGTTTTAAGATTCTTACTAGTCAGATATATTCCTCTGCGGGAAACATGGGGTTTTGAGTCTCTTTCACTGAGGAAGGTGTAGGTCTTGTCTATTCCAAAGTTGGTTTTTGGAACGGTCCCTGTGCTTATATCAAACTCTGGTTTTATGCATCACCCCACCTCTCCTTCCCCTTTATGCAGGCATAAGAGTGTTTTCTAAATGTGAGACTCTGTTCTCTTTCCTAACTCAGTTCACGTGTAGCCATGTTTACAGGATCTTCATAAGTGATATCTTATGATAAGTTTCTTTTTCTGTGTGACTTATTTCACTTAGAATCATCGTACCTGAATCCACTCACTTTGCTGCTACTGGTCTTATGACATTGATTTCATGGCTGAGGGATATTCCATCGCACGTAAGTACCACAATGTTTTGAACCATTTTTATATTTCCTGGGATATTTAAGGTGTACCCAAGTTGAGGTTCTTGTAGCCAGTGCAACCCTAAATTTGGAGGTGGCTCTTTCTTATTGATTTTCAGTTTTCCCCAGGTATATTCCCTAGACTGGAAGTGGCCTTGGCTCTGTAGCTCTGTTGTTTACTTGTTTTAGGGAACACAATGCACTCCTCCAGTGAGGCAGTTGGCAATTTACATCCCGCCCATCAGCATAACAAGGCTCCCTGTTCTCCAGGGCCTGTCTTGCCTTTCTGGTTTTTACACATTTTGTGGATGTCCCTTTTGACCGGTGGGAAGTGATACTTCTTTGTAGTGCAGATTTGCATTGCCCGCTTGCTTGCTTGGCCAAAAAGGGCGTAGGCGTTTTCTCCTGAATATATTCAGGAGAAAACGCCTACGCCCTTTTTGGCCAAGTGCATCATTGTCCAACTTGTGCCCCTCTTCCTGTGCTTTACAGGCGATTCCAACGTACCTCTTGAAATCTGTTTCCTGCTATTTTGCCTCACTTTCAAGTCCGCCTCGTTGACTTCCCTCAACAGATTTTTGGACGATAGTTGTCCTTTATCACTCTGCCAGTTTGTGAATTGCTGTGCCCCTGAGCTCCATTTCTCAACTCGTTTTTTGTGAGCTGAACGCAAGTCCAAAATTTTGGATCATGTCCTATACTGGTTCCCGGTGGGTGGCTGAGACTTTGGTTAATTCTTCTTCCTGCCGGGCAATTAGATTGACATGTGCCCGTCCAAATGCCTAACAGCTACTCTCTCATGGGTTCTCCCTCGTCCCTTCCATCCTCTGCCAAATTTGGAACCTGTGCAAACCAGGAGGTTAAAGGGCCTGTCTCTCCAAGTTGGGAGATTGATAGTAAGGCAGTTGGAAAGTCAAATTGGAGCACCAGGAGAGGGACTATTCGTTGAGTTTTAGAAACCTTTCGTATTCACAGTGTGTCCATTCTCTAGGTTTCCTGTACATGTTATAGCTGTAGTAATATTCCCTTGAACATGGAGAGTTGGGACCCATGGAATGGGGGCCATGCATTATTGCTTGAAAGGGTCTGCATTTGCTCACCCAATCTCACCAATCCTCTCAGTCCCAAGTGTCCAGCCTTATGCCACATCCAGCTGTCATTGTAGACAGGGTCTTTCCAGGTTTCCTCAGACACCCTGAAGGAATTGTAAAGAATTTCCCTGTTTTTTGGTTTTGCTTTTGAAATTCCTTTTTATAGTGGGTTTGAGCTGATTCTCGCTGCCATGTTTATGCCACTCTAGACACACTTGATTCCCTTATGGAGACATATCAATACATAGGTTTTAAGATTCTTACTAGTCAGATATATTCCTCTGCGGGAAATATGGGGTTTTGAGTCTCTTTCACAGAGGAAGGTGTCGGTCTTGTCAATTCCAAAGTTGGTTTATGAAACGGTCCCTGTGCTTATATCAAACTCTGGTTTTATGCATCACCCCACCTCTCCTTACCCTTTATGCAGGCATAAGAGTGTTTTCTAAATGTGAGACTCTGTTCTCTTTCCTAACTCAGTTCACGTGTAGCCATGTTTACAGGATCTTCATAAGTGATATCTTATGATAAGTTTCTTTTTCTGTGTGACTTATTTCACTTAGAATCATCGTACCTGAATCCACTCACTTTGCTGCTATTGGTCTTATGACATTGATTTCATGGCTGAGGGATATTCCATCGTACGTAAGTACCACAATGTTTTGAACCATTTTTATATTTCCTGGGATATTTAAGGTGTACCCAAGTTGAGGTTCTTGTAGCCAGTGCAGCCCTAAATTGGGAGGTGGCTCTTTCTTATGGATTTTCAGTTTTCCCCAGGTATATTCCCTAGACTGGAAGTGGCCTTGGCTCTGTAGCTCTGTTGTTTACTTGTTTTAGGGAACAGGATGCACTCCTCCAGTGAGGCAGTTGGCAATTTACATCCCGCCCATCAGCATAACAAGGCTCCCTGTTCTCCAGGGCCTGTCTTGCCTTTCTGGTTTTTACACATTTTGTGGATGTCCCTTTTGACCGGTGGGAAGTGATACTTCTTTGTAGTGCAGATTTGCATTGCCCGCTTGCTTGCTTGGCCAAAAAGGGCGTATGCATTTTCTCCTGAATATATTTAGGAGAAAACGCATACGCCCTTTTTGGCCAAGTGCACCATTGTCCAAGTTGTGCCCCTCTTCCTGTGCTTTACAGGCGATTCCAACGTACCTCTTGAAATCTGTTTCCTGCTATTTTGCCTCACTTTCAAGTCCGCCTCGTTGACTTCCCTCAACAGATTTTTGGACGATAGTTGTCCTTTATCACTCTGCCAGTTTGTGAATTGCTGTGCCCCTGAGCTCCATTTCTCAACTCGTTTTTTGTGAGCTGAACGCAAGTCCAAAATTTTGGATCATGTCCTATACTGGTTCCCGGTGGGTGGCTGAGACTTTGGTTAATTCTTCTTCCTGCCGGGAAATTAGATTGACATGTGCCCGTCCAAATGCCTAACAGCTACTCTCTCATGGGTTCTCCCTCGTCCCTTCCATCCTCTGCCAAATTGGGAACCTGTGCAAACCAGGAGGTTAAAGGGCCTGTCTCTCCAAGTTGGGAGATTGATAGTAAGGCAGTTGGAAAGTCAAACTGGAGCACCAGGAGAGGGACTATTCGTTGAGTTTTAGAAACCTTTCGTATTCACAGTGTGTCCATTCTCTAGGTTTCCTGTACATGTTATAGCTGTAGTAATATTCCCTTGAACCTGGAGAGTTGGGACCCATGGAATGGGGGCCATGCATTATTGCTTGAAAGGGTCTGCATTTGCTCACCCAATCTCACCAATCCTCTCAGTCCCAAGTGTCCAGCCTTATGCCACATCCAGCTGTCATTGTAGATAGGGTCTTTCCAGGTTTCCTCAGACACCCTGAAGGAATTGTAAAGAATTTCCCTGTTTTTTGGTTTTGCTTTTGAAATTCCTTTTTATAGTGGGTTTGAGCTGATTCTCGCTGCCATGTTTATGCCACTCTAGACACACTTGATTCCCTTATGGAGACATATCAATACATAGGTTTTAAGATTCTTACTAGTCAGATATATTCCTCTGTGGGAAATATGGGGTTTTGAGTCTCTTTCACTGAGGAAGGTGTCGGTCTTGTCAATTCCAAAGTTGGTTTTTGAAACGGTCCCTGAGCTTATATCAAACTCTGGTTTTATGCATCACCCCACCTCTCCTTCCCCTTTATGCAGGCATAAGAGTGTTTTCTAAATGTGAGACTCTGTTCTCTTTCCTAACTCAGTTCACGTGTAGCCATGTTTACAGGATCTTCCTAAGTGATATCTTATGATAAGTTTCTTTTTCTGTGTGACTTATTTCACTTAGAATCATCGTACCTGAATCCACTCACTTTGTTGCTACTGGTCTTATGACATTGATTTCATGGCTGAGGGATATTCCATCGTACGTAAGTACCACAATGTTTTGAACCATTTTTATATTTCCTGGGATATTTAAGGTGTACCAAAGTTGAGGTTCTTGTAGCCAGTGCAGCCCTAAATTTGGAGGTGGCTCTTTCTTATTGATTTTCAGTTTTCCCCAGGTATATTCCCTAGACTTAAAGTGGCCTTGGCTCTGTAGCTCTGTTGTTTACTTGTTTTAGGGAACACAGTGCACTCCTCCAGTGAGGCAGTTGGCAATTTACATCCCACCCATCAGCATAACAAGGCTCCCTGTTCTCCAGGGCCTGTCTTGCCTTTCTGGTTTTTACACATTTTGTGGATGTCCCTTTTGACCGGTGGGAAGTGATACTTCTTTGTAGTGCAGATTTGCATTGCCCGCTTGCTTGCTTGGCCAAAAAGGGCGTATGCATTTTCTCCTGAATATATTCAGGAGAAAACGCATACGCCCTTTTTGGCCAAGTGCACCATTGTCCAAGTTGTGCCCCTCTTCCTGTGCTTTACAGGCGATTCCAACGTACCTCTTGAAATCTGTTTCCTGCTATTTTGCCTCACTTTCAAGTCCGCCTCGTTGACTTCCCTCAACAGATTTTTGGACGATAGTTGTCCTTTATCACTCTGCCAGTTTGTGAATTGCTGTGCCCCTGAGCTCCATTTCTCAACTCGTTTTTTGTGAGCTGAACGCAAGTCCAAAATTTTGGATCATGTCCTATACTGGTTCCCGGTGGGTGGCTGAGACTTTGGTTAATTCTTCTTCCTGCCGGGAAATTAGATTGACATGTGCCCGTCCAAATGCCTAACAGCTACTCTCTCATGGGTTCTCCCTCGTCCCTTCCATCCTCTGCCAAATTGGGAACCTGTGCAAACCAGGAGGTTAAAGGGCCTGTCTCTCCAAGTTGGGAGATTGATAGTAAGGCAGTTGGAAAGTCAAATTGGAGCACCAGGAGAGGGACTATTCGTTGAGTTTTAGAAACCTTTCGTATTCACAGTGTGTCCATTCTCTAGGTTTCCTGTACATGTTATAGCTGTAGTAATATTCCCTTGAACATGGAGAGTTGGGACCCATGGAATGGGGGCCATGGATTATTGCTTGAAAGGGTCTGCATTTGCTCACCCAATCTCACCAATCCTCTCAGTCCCAAGTGTCCAGCCTTATGCCACATCCAGCTGTCATTGTAGACAGGGTCTTTCCAGGTTTCCTCAGACACCCTGAAGGAATTGTAAAGAATTTCCCTGTTTTTTGGTTTTGCTTTTGAAATTCCTTTTTATAGTGGGTTTGAGCTGATTCTCGCTGCCATGTTTATGCCACTCTAGACACACTTGATTCCCTTATGGAGACATATCAATACATAGGTTTTAAGATTCTTACTAGTCAGATATATTCCTCTGCGGGAAATATGGGTTTTTGAGTCTCTTTCACAGAGGAAGGTGTCGGTCTTGTCAATTCCAAAGTTGGTTTTTGAAACGGTCCCTGTGCTTATATCAAACTCTGGTTTTATGCATCACCCCACGCTCATTACCCTTTATGCAGGCATAAGAGTGTTTTCTAAATGTGAGACTCTGTTCTCTTTCCTAACTCAGTTCACGTGTAGCCATGTTTACAGGATCTTCATAAGTGATATCTTATGATAAGTTTCTTTTTCTGTGTGACTTATTTCACTTAGAATCATCGTACCTGAATCCACTCACTTTGCTGCTACTGGTCTTATGACATTGATTTCATGGCTGAGGGATATTCCATCGTACGTAAGTACCACAATGTTTTGAACCATTTTTATATTTCCTGGGATATTTAAGGTGTACCCAAGTTGAGGTTCTTGTAGCCAGTGCAGCCCTAAATTGGGAGGTGGCTCTTTCTTATGGATTTTCAGTTTTCCCCAGGTATATTCCCTAGACTGGAAGTGGCCTTGGCTCTGTAGCTCTGTTGTTTACTTGTTTTAGGGAACACAATGCACTCCTCCAGTGAGGCAGTTGGCAATTTACATCCCGCCCATCAGCATAACAAGGCTCCCTGTTCTCCAGGGCCTGTCTTGCCTTTCTGGTTTTTACACATTTTGTGGATGTCCCTTTTGACCGGTGGGAAGTGATACTTCTTTGTAGTGCAGATTTGCATTGCCCGCTTGCTTGCTTGGCCAAAAAGGGCGTATGCATTTTCTCCTGAATATATTCAGGAGAAAACGCATACGCCCTTTTTGGCCAAGTGCACCATTGTCCAAGTTGTGCCCCTCTTCCTGTGCTTTACAGGCGATTCCAACGTACCTCTTGAAATCTGTTTCCTGCTATTTTGCCTCACTTTCAAGTCCGCCTCGTTGACTTCCCTCAACAGATTTTTGGACGATAGTTGTCCTTTATCACTCTGCCAGTTTGTGAATTGCTGTGCCCCTGAGCTCCATTTCTCAACTCGTTTTTTGTGAGCTGAACGCAAGTCCAAAATTTTGGATCATGTCCTATACTGGTTCCCGGTGGGTGGCTGAGACTTTGGTTAATTCTTCTTCCTGCCGGGAAATTAGATTGACATGTGCCCGTCCAAATGCCTAACAGCTACTCTCTCATGGGTTCTCCCTCGTCCCTTCCATCCTCTGCCAAATTGGGAACCTGTGCAAACCAGGGGGTTAAAGGGCCTGTCTCTCCAAGTTGGGAGATTGATAGTAAGGCAGTTGGAAAGTCAAACTGGAGCACCAGGAGTGGGACTATTCGTTGAGTTTTAGAAACCTTTCGTATTCACAGTGTGTCCATTCTCTAGGTTTCCTGTACATGTTATAGCTGTAGTAATATTCCCTTGAACCTGGAGAGTTGGGACCCATGGAATGGCGGCCATGCATTATTGCTTGAAAGGGTCTGCATTTGCTCACCCAATCTCACCAATCCTCTCAGTCCCAAGTGTCCAGCCTTATGCCACATCCAGCTGTCATTGTAGATAGGGTCTTTCCAGGTTTCCTCAGACACCCTGAAGGAATTGTAAAGAATTTCCCTGTTTTTTGGTTTTGCTTTTGAAATTCCTTTTTATAGTGGGTTTGAGCTAATTCTCGCTGCCATGTTTATGCCACTCTAGACACACTTGATTCCCTTATGGAGACATATCAATACATAGGTTTTAAGATTCTTACTAGTCAGATATATTCCTCTGTGGGAAATATGGGGTTTTGAGTCTCTTTCACTAAGGAAGGTGTCGGTCTTGTCAATTCCAAAGTTGGTTTTTGGAACGGTCCCTGTGCTTATATCAAACTCTGGTTTTATGCATCACCCCACCTCTCCTTCCCCTTTATGCAGGCATAAGAGTGTTTTCTAAATGTGAGACTCTGTTCTCTTTCCTAACTCAGTTCACGTGTAGCCATGTTTACAGGATCTTCCTAAGTGATATCTTATGATAAGTTTCTTTTTCTGTGTGACTTATTTCACTTAGAATCATCGTACCTGAATCCACTCACTTTGCTGCTACTGGTCTTATGACATTGATTTCATGGCTGAGGGATATTCCATCGTACGTAAGTACCACAATGTTTTGAACCATTTTTATATTTCCTGGGATATTTAAGGTGTACCCAAGTTGAGGTTCTTGTAGCCAGTGAAGCCCTAAATTTGGAGGTGGCTCTTTCTTATTGATTTTCAGTTTTCCCAAGGTATATTCCCTAGACTGGAAGTGGCCTTGGCTCTGTAGCTCTGTTGTTTACTTGTTTTAGGGAACACAATGCACTCCTCCAGTGAGGCAGTTGGCAATTTATATCCCGCCCATCAGCATAACAAGGCTCCCTGTTTTCCAGGGCCTGTCTTGCCTTTCTGGTTTTTACACATTTTGTGGATGTCCCTTTTGACCGGTGGGAAGTGATACTTCTTTGTAGTGCAGATTTGCATTGCCCGCTTGCTTGCTTGGCCAAAAAGGGCGTATGCGTTTTCTCCTGAATATATTCAGGAGAAAACGCATACGCCCTTTTTGGCCAAGTGCACCATTGTCCAAGTTGTGCCCCTCTTCCTGTGCTTTACAGGCGATTCCAACGTACCTCTTGAAATCTGTTTCCTGCTATTTTGCCTCACTTTCAAGTCCGCCTCGTTGACTTCCCTCAACAGATTTTTGGACGATAGTTGTCCTTTATCACTCTGCCAGTTTGTGAATTGCTGTGCCCCTGAGCTCCATTTCTCAACTCGTTTTTTGTGAGCTGAACGCAAGTCCAAAATTTTGGATCATGTCCTCTACTGGTTCCCGGTGGGTGGCTGAGACTTTGGTTAATTCTTCTTCCTGCCGGGAAATTAGAGTGACATGTGCCCGTCCAAATGCCTAACAGCTACTCTCTCATGGGTTCTCCCTCGTCCCTTCCATCCTCTGCCAAATTGGGAACCTGTGCAAACCAGGAGGTTAAAGGGCCTGTCTCTCCAAGTTGGGAGATTGATAGTAAGGCAGTTGGAAAGTCAAACTGGAGCACCAGGAGAGGGACTATTCGTTGAGTTTTAGAAACCTTTCGTATTCACAGTGTGTCCATTCTCTAGGTTTCCTGTACATGTTATAGCTGTAGTAATATTCCCTTGAACCTGGAGAGTTGGGACCCATGGAATGGGGGCCATGCATTATTGCTTGAAAGGGTCTGCATTTGCTCACCCAATCTCACCAATCCTCTCAGTCCCAAGTGTCCAGCCTTATGCCACATCCAGCTGTCATTGTAGATAGGGTCTTTCCAGGTTTCCTCAGACACCCTGAAGGAATTGTAAAGAATTTCCCTGTTTTTTGGTTTTGCTTTTGAAATTCCTTTTTATAGTGGGTTTGAGCTGATTCTCGCTGCCATGTTTATGCCACTCTAGACACACTTGATTCCCTTATGGAGTCATATCAATACATAGGTTTTAAGATTCTTACTAGTCAGATATATTCCTCTGCGGGAAATATGGGGTTTTGAGTCTCTTTCACTGAGGAAGGTGTAGGTCTTGTCTATCCAAAGTTGGTTTTTAGAACGGTCCCTGTGCTTATATCAAACTCTGGTTTTATGCATCACCCCACCTCTCCTTCCCCTTTATGCAGGCATAAGAGTGTTTTCTAAATGTGAGACTCTGTTCTCTTTCCTAACTCAGTTCACGTGTAGCCATGTTTACAGGATCTTCATAAGTGATATCTTATGATAAGTTTCTTTTTCTGTGTGACTTATTTCACTTAGAATCATCGTACCTGAATCCACTCACTTTGCTGCTACTGGTCTTATGACATTGATTTCATGGCTGAGGGATATTCCATCGTACGTAAGTACCACAATGTTTTGAACCATTTTTATATTTCCTGGGATATTTAAGGTGTACCCAAGTTGAGGTTCTTGTAGCCAGTGAAGCCCTAAATTTGGAGGTGGCTCTTTCTTATTGATTTTCAGTTTTCCCAAGGTATATTCCCTAGACTGGAAGTGGCCTTGGCTCTGTAGCTCTGTTGTTTACTTGTTTTAGGGAACACAATGCACTCCTCCAGTGAGGCAGTTGGCAATTTAAATCCCGCCCATCAGCATAACAAGGCTCCCTGTTCTCCAGGGCCTGTCTTGACTTTCTGGTTTTTACACATTTTGTGGATGTCCCTTTTGACCGGTGGGAAGTGATACTTCTTTGTAGTGCAGATTTGCATTGCCCGCTTGCTTGCTTGGCCAAAAAGGGCGTATGCGTTTTCTCCTGAATATATTCAGGAGAAAACGCATACGCCCTTTTTGGCCAAGTGCACCATTGTCCAAGTTGTGCCCCTCTTCCTGTGCTTTACAGGCGATTCCAACGTACCTCTTGAAATCTGTTTCCTGCTATTTTGCCTCACTTTCAAGTCCGCCTCGTTGACTTCCCTCAACAGATTTTTGGACGATAGTTGTCCTTTATCACTCTGCCAGTTTGTGAATTGCTGTGCCCCTGAGCTCCATTTCTCAACTCGTTTTTTGTGAGCTGAACGCAAGTCCAAAATTTTGGATCATGTCCTATACTGGTTCCCGGTGGGTGGCTGAGACTTTGGTTAATTCTTCTTCCTGCCGGGAAATTAGAGTGACATGTGCCCGTCCAAATGCCTAACAGCTACTCTCTCATGGGTTCTCCCTCGTCCCTTCCATCCTCTGCCAAATTGGGAACCTGTGCAAACCAGGAGGTTAAAGGGCCTGTCTCTCCAAGTTGGGAGATTGATAGTAAGGCAGTTGGAAAGTCAAACTGGAGCACCAGGAGAGGGACTATTCGTTGAGTTTTAGAAACCTTTCGTATTCACAGTGTGTCCATTCTCTAGGTTTCCTGTACATGTTATAGCTGTAGTATATTCCCTTGAACCTGGAGAGTTGGGACCCATGGAATGGGGGCCATGCATTATTGCTTGAAAGGGTCTGCATTTGCTCACCCAATCTCACAAATCCTCTCAGTCCCAAGTGTCCAGCCTTATGCCACATCCAGCTGTCATTGTAGACAGGGTCTTTCCAGGTTTCCTCAGACACCCTGAAGGAATTGTAAAGAATTTCCCTGTTTTTTGGTTTTGCTTTTGAAATTCCTTTTTATAGTGGGTTTGAGCTGATTCTCGCTGCCATGTTTATGCCACTCTAGACACACTTGATTCCCTTATGGAGTCATATCAATACATAGGTTTTAAGATTCTTACTAGTCAGATATATTCCTCTGCGGGAAATATGGGGTTTTGAGTCTCTTTCACTGAGGAAGGTGTAGGTCTTGTCTATTGCAAAGTTGGTTTTTGGAACGGTCCCTGTGCTTATATCAAACTCTGGTTTTATGCATCACCCCACCTCTCCTTCCCCTTTATGCAGGCATAAGAGTGTTTTCTAAATGTGAGACTCTGTTCTCTTTCCTAACTCAGTTCATGTGTAGCCATGTTTACAGGATCTTCATAAGTGATATCTTATGATAAGTTTCTTTTTCTGTGTGACTTATTTCACTTAGAATCATCGTACCTGAATCCACTCACTTTGCTGCTACTGGTCTTATGACATTGATTTCATGGCTGAGGGATATTCCATCGTACGTAAGTACCACAATGTTTTGAACCATTTTTATATTTCCTGGGATATTTAAGGTGTACCCAAGTTGAGGTTCTTGTAGCCAGTGAAGCCCTAAATTTGGAGGTGGCTCTTTCTTATTGATTTTCAGTTTTCCCAAGGTATATTCCCTAGACTGGAAGTGGCCTTGGCTCTGTAGCTCTGTTGTTTACTTGTTTTATGGAACACAATGCACTCCTCCAGTGAGGCAGTTGGCAATTTATATACCGCCCATCAGCATAACAAGGCTCTCTGTTCTCCAGGGCCTGTCTTGCCTTTCTGGTTTTTACACATTTTGTGGATGTCCCTTTTGACCGGTGGGAAGTGATACTTCTTTGTAGTGCAGATTTGCATTGCCCGCTTGCTTGCTTGGCCAAAAAGGGCGTATGCGTTTTCTCCTGAATATATTCAGGAGAAAACGCATACGCCCTTTTTGGCCAAGTGCACCATTGTCCAAGTTGTGCCCCTCTTCCTGTGCTTTACAGGCGATTCCAAGGTACCTCTTGAAATCTGTTTCCTGCTATTTTGCCTCGCTTTCAAGTCCGCCTCGTTGACTTCCCTCAACAGATTTTTGGACGATAGTTGTCCTTTATCACTCTGCCAGTTTGTGAATTGCTGTGCCCCTGAGCTCCATTTCTCAACTCGTTTTTTGTGAGCTGAACACAAGTCCAAAATTTTGGATCATGTCCTATACTGGTTCCCGGTGGGTGGCTGAGACTTTGGTTAATTCTTCTTCCTGCCGGGAAATTAGAGTGACATGTGCCCATCCAAATGCCTAACAGCTACTCTCTCATGGGTTCTCCCTCGTCCCTTCCATCCTCTGCCAAATTGGGAACCTGTGCAAACCAGGAGGTTAAAGGGCCTGTCTCTCCAAGTTGGGAGATTGATAGTAAGGCAGTTGTAAAGTCAAACTGGAGCACCAGGAGAGGGACTATTCGTTGAGTTTTAGAAACCTTTCGTATTCACAGTGTGTCCATTCTCTAGGTTTCCTGTACATGTTATAGCTGTAGTAATATTCCCTTGAACCTGGAGAGTTGGGACCCATGGAATGGGGGCCATGCATTATTGCTTGAAAGGGTCTGCATTTGCTCACCCAATCTCACAAATCCTCTCAGTCCCAAGTGTCCAGCCTTATGCCACATCCAGCTGTCATTGTAGACAGGGTCTTTCCAGGTTTCCTCAGACACCCTGAAGGAATTGTAAAGAATTTCCCTGTTTTTTGGTTTTGCTTTTGAAATTCCTTTTTATAGTGGGTTTGAGCTGATTCTCGCTGCCATGTTTATGCCACTCTAGACACACTTGATTCCCTTATGGAGTCATATCAATACATAGGTTTTAAGATTCTTACTAGTCAGATATATTCCTCTGCGGGAAATATGGGGTTTTGAGTCTCTTTCACTGAGGAAGGTGTAGGTCTTGTCTATTCCAAAGTTGGTTTTTGGAACGGTCCCTGTGCTTATATCAAACTCTGGTTTTATGCATCACCCCACCTCTCCTTCCCCTTTATGCAGGCATAAGAGTGTTTTCTAAATGTGAGACTCTGTTCTCTTTCCTAACTCAGTTCACGTGTAGCCATGTTTACAGGATCTTCCTAAGTGATATCTTATGATAAGTTTCTTTTTCTGTGTGACTTATTTCACTTAGAATCATCGTACCTGAATCCACTCACTTTGCTGCTACTGGTCTTATGACATTGATTTCATGGCTGAGGGATATTCCATCGTACGTAAGTACCACAATGTTTTGAACCATTTTTATATTTCCTGGGATATTTAAGGTGTACCCAAGTTGAGGTTCTTGTAGCCAGTGAAGCCCTAAATTTGGAGGTGGCTCTTTCTTATTGATTTTCAGTTTTCCCAAGGTATATTCCCTAGACTGGAAGTGGCCTTGGCTCTGTAGCTCTGTTGTTTACTTGTTTTAGGGAACACAATGCACTCCTCCAGTGAGGCAGTTGGCAATTTATATCCCGCCCATCAGCATAACAAGGCTCCCTGTTTTCCAGGGCCTGTCTTGCCTTTCTGGTTTTTACACATTTTGTGGATGTCCCTTTTGACCGGTGGGAAGTGATACTTCTTTGTAGTGCAGATTTGCATTGCCCGCTTGCTTGCTTGGCCAAAAAGGGCGTATGCGTTTTCTCCTGAATATATTCAGGAGAAAACGCATACGCCCTTTTTGGCCAAGTGCACCATTGTCCAAGTTGTGCCCCTCTTCCTGTGCTTTACAGGCGATTCCAACGTACCTCTTGAAATCTGTTTCCTGCTATTTTGCCTCACTTTCAAGTCCGCCTCGTTGACTTCCCTCAACAGATTTTTGGACGATAGTTGTCCTTTATCACTCTGCCAGTTTGTGAATTGCTGTGCCCCTGAGCTCCATTTCTCAACTCGTTTTTTGTGAGCTGAACGCAAGTCCAAAATTTTGGATCATGTCCTCTACTGGTTCCCGGTGGGTGGCTGAGACTTTGGTTAATTCTTCTTCCTGCCGGGAAATTAGAGTGACATGTGCCCGTCCAAATGCCTAACAGCTACTCTCTCATGGGTTCTCCCTCGTCCCTTCCATCCTCTGCCAAATTGGGAACCTGTGCAAACCAGGAGGTTAAAGGGCCTGTCTCTCCAAGTTGGGAGATTGATAGTAAGGCAGTTGGAAAGTCAAACTGGAGCACCAGGAGAGGGACTATTCGTTGAGTTTTAGAAACCTTTCGTATTCACAGTGTGTCCATTCTCTAGGTTTCCTGTACATGTTATAGCTGTAGTAATATTCCCTTGAACCTGGAGAGTTGGGACCCATGGAATGGGGGCCATGCATTATTGCTTGAAAGGGTCTGCATTTGCTCACCCAATCTCACCAATCCTCTCAGTCCCAAGTGTCCAGCCTTATGCCACATCCAGCTGTCATTGTAGATAGGGTCTTTCCAGGTTTCCTCAGACACCCTGAAGGAATTGTAAAGAATTTCCCTGTTTTTTGGTTTTGCTTTTGAAATTCCTTTTTATAGTGGGTTTGAGCTGATTCTCGCTGCCATGTTTATGCCACTCTAGACACACTTGATTCCCTTATGGAGTCATATCAATACATAGGTTTTAAGATTCTTACTAGTCAGATATATTCCTCTGCGGGAAATATGGGGTTTTGAGTCTCTTTCACTGAGGAAGGTGTAGGTCTTGTCTATCCAAAGTTGGTTTTTAGAACGGTCCCTGTGCTTATATCAAACTCTGGTTTTATGCATCACCCCACCTCTCCTTCCCCTTTATGCAGGCATAAGAGTGTTTTCTAAATGTGAGACTCTGTTCTCTTTCCTAACTCAGTTCACGTGTAGCCATGTTTACAGGATCTTCATAAGTGATATCTTATGATAAGTTTCTTTTTCTGTGTGACTTATTTCACTTAGAATCATCGTACCTGAATCCACTCACTTTGCTGCTACTGGTCTTATGACATTGATTTCATGGCTGAGGGATATTCCATCGTACGTAAGTACCACAATGTTTTGAACCATTTTTATATTTCCTGGGATATTTAAGGTGTACCCAAGTTGAGGTTCTTGTAGCCAGTGAAGCCCTAAATTTGGAGGTGGCTCTTTCTTATTGATTTTCAGTTTTCCCCAGGTATATTCCCTAGACTGGAAGTGGCCTTGGCTCTGTAGCTCTGTTGTTTACTTGTTTTAGGGAACACAATGCACTCCTCCAGTGAGGCAGATGGCAATTTAAATCCCGCCCATCAGCATAACAAGGCTCCCTGTTCTCCAGGGCCTGTCTTGACTTTCTGGTTTTTACACATTTTGTGGATGTCCCTTTTGACCGGTGGGAAGTGATACTTCTTTGTAGTGCAGATTTGCATTGCCCGCTTGCTTGCTTGGCCAAAAAGGGCGTATGCGTTTTCTCCTGAATATATTCAGGAGAAAACGCATACGCCCTTTTTGGCCAAGTGCACCATTGTCCAAGTTGTGCCCCTCTTCCTGTGCTTTACAGGCGATTCCAACGTACCTCTTGAAATCTGTTTCCTGCTATTTTGCCTCACTTTCAAGTCCGCCTCGTTGACTTCCCTCAACAGATTTTTGGACGATAGTTGTCCTTTATCACTCTGCCAGTTTGTGAATTGCTGTGCCCCTGAGCTCCATTTCTCAACTCGTTTTTTGTGAGCTGAACGCAAGTCCAAAATTTTGGATCATGTCCTATACTGGTTCCCGGTGGGTGGCTGAGACTTTGGTTAATTCTTCTTCCTGCCGGGAAATTAGAGTGACATGTGCCCGTCCAAATGCCTAACAGCTACTCTCTCATGGGTTCTCCCTCGTCCCTTCCATCCTCTGCCAAATTGGGAACCTGTGCAAACCAGGAGGTTAAAGGGCCTGTCTCTCCAAGTTGGGAGATTGATAGTAAGGCAGTTGGAAAGTCAAACTGGAGCACCAGGAGAGGGACTATTCGTTGAGTTTTAGAAACCTTTCGTATTCACAGTGTGTCCATTCTCTAGGTTTCCTGTACATGTTATAGCTGTAGTAATATTCCCTTGAACCTGGAGAGTTGGGACCCATGGAATGGGGGCCATGCATTATTGCTTGAAAGGGTCTGCATTTGCTCACCCAATCTCACAAATCCTCTCAGTCCCAAGTGTCCAGCCTTATGCCACATCCAGCTGTCATTGTAGACAGGGTCTTTCCAGGTTTCCTCAGACACCCTGAAGGAATTGTAAAGAATTTCCCTGTTTTTTGGTTTTGCTTTTGAAATTCCTTTTTATAGTGGGTTTGAGCTGATTCTCGCTGCCATGTTTATGCCACTCTAGACACACTTGATTCCCTTATGGAGTCATATCAATACATAGGTTTTAAGATTCTTACTAGTCAGATATATTCCTCTGCGGGAAATATGGGGTTTTGAGTCTCTTTCACTGAGGAAGGTGTAGGTCTTGTCTATTGCAAAGTTGGTTTTTGGAACGGTCCCTGTGCTTATATCAAACTCTGGTTTTATGCATCACCCCACCTCTCCTTCCCCTTTATGCAGGCATAAGAGTGTTTTCTAAATGTGAGACTCTGTTCTCTTTCCTAACTCAGTTCATGTGTAGCCATGTTTACAGGATCTTCATAAGTGATATCTTATGATAAGTTTCTTTTTCTGTGTGACTTATTTCACTTAGAATCATCGTACCTGAATCCACTCACTTTGCTGCTACTGGTCTTATGACATTGATTTCATGGCTGAGGGATATTCCATCGTACGTAAGTACCACAATGTTTTGAACCATTTTTATATTTCCTGGGATATTTAAGGTGTACCCAAGTTGAGGTTCTTGTAGCCAGTGAAGCCCTAAATTTGGAGGTGGCTCTTTCTTATTGATTTTCAGTTTTCCCAAGGTATATTCCCTAGACTGGAAGTGGCCTTGGCTCTGTAGCTCTGTTGTTTACTTGTTTTATGGAACACAATGCACTCCTCCAGTGAGGCAGTTGGCAATTTATATCCCGCCCATCAGCATAACAAGGCTCCCTGTTCTCCAGGGCCTGTCTTGCCTTTCTGGTTTTTACACATTTTGTGGATGTCCCTTTTGACCGGTGGGAAGTGATACTTCTTTGTAGTGCAGATTTGCATTGCCCGCTTGCTTGCTTGGCCAAAAAGGGCGTATGCGTTTTCTCCTGAATATATTCAGGAGAAAACGCATACGCCCTTTTTGGCCAAGTGCACCATTGTCCAAGTTGTGCCCCTCTTCCTGTGCTTTACAGGCGATTCCAACGTACCTCTTGAAATCTGTTTCCTGCTATTTTGCCTCACTTTCAAGTCCGCCTCGTTGACTTCCCTCAACAGATTTTTGGACGATAGTTGTCCTTTATCACTCTGCCAGTTTGTGAATTGCTGTGCCCCTGAGCTCCATTTCTCAACTCGTTTTTTGTGAGCTGAACGCAAGTCCAAAATTTTGGATCATGTCCTATACTGGTTCCCGGTGGGTGGCTGAGACTTTGGTTAATTCTTCTTCCTGCCGGGAAATTAGAGTGACATGTGCCCGTCCAAATGCCTAACAGCTACTCTCTCATGGGTTCTCCCTCGTCCCTTCCATCCTCTGCCAAATTGGGAACCTGTGCAAACCAGGAGGTTAAAGGGCCTGTCTCTCCAAGTTGGGAGATTGATAGTAAGGCAGTTGGAAAGTCAAACTGGAGCACCAGGAGAGGGACTATTCGTTGAGTTTTAGAAACCTTTCGTATTCACAGTGTGTCCATTCTCTAGGTTTCCTGTACATGTTATAGCTGTAGTAATATTCCCTTGAACATGGAGAGTTGGGACCCATGGAATGGGGGCCATGCATTATTGCTTGAAAGGGTCTGCATTTGCTCACCCAATCTCACCAATCCTCTCAGTCCCAAGTGTCCAGCCTTATGCCACATCCAGCTGTCATTGTAGACAGGGTCTTTCCAGGTTTCCTCAGACACCCTGAAGGAATTGTAAAGAATTTCCCTGTTTTTTGGTTTTGCTTTTGAAATTCCTTTTTATAGTGGGTTTGAGCTGATTCTCGCTGCCATGTTTATGCCACTCTAGACACACTTGATTCCCTCATGGAGTCATATCAATACATAGGTTTTAAGATTCTTACTAGTCAGATATATTCCTCTGCGGGAAATATGGGGTTTTTAGTCTCTTTCACTGAGGAAGGTGTAGGTCTTGTCTATTCCAAAGTTGGTTTTTGGAACGGTCCCTGTGCTTATATCAAACTCTGGTTTTATGCATCACCCCACCTCTCCTTCCCCTTTATGCAGGCATAAGAGTGTTTTCTAAATGTGAGACTCTGTTCTCTTTCCTAACTCAGTTCACTTGTAACCATGTTTACAGGATCTTCATAAGTGATATCTTATGATAAGTTTCTTTTTCTGTGTGACTTATTTCACTTAGAATCATCGTACCTGAATCCACTCACTTTGCTGCTACTGGTCTTATGACATTGATTTCATGGCTGAGGGATATTCCATCGTACGTAAGTACCACAATGTTTTGAACCATTTTTATATTTCCTGGGATATTTAAGGTGTACCCAAGTTGAGGTTCTTGTAGCCACTGCAGCCCTAAATTTGGAGGTGGCTCTTTCTTATTGATTTTCAGTTTTCCCCAGGTATATTCCCTAGACTGGAAGTGGCCTTGGCTCTGTAGCTCTGTTGTTTACTTGTTTTAGGGAACACAATGCACTCCTCCAGTGAGGCAGTTGGCAATTTACATCCCGCCCATCAGCATAACAAGGCTCCCAGTTCTCCAGGGCCTGTCTTGCCTTTCTGGTTTTTACACATTTTGTGGATGTCCCTTTTGACCGGTGGGAAGTGATACTTCTTTGTAGTGCAGATTTGCATTGCCCGCTTGCTTGCTTGGCCAAAAAGGGCGTATGCGTTTTCTCCTGAATATATTCAGGAGAAAACGCATACGCCCTTTTTGGCCAAGTGCACCATTGTCCAAGTTGTGCCCCTCTTCCTGTGCTTTACAGGCGATTCCAACGTACCTCTTGAAATCTGTTTCCTGCTATTTTGCCTCGCTTTCAAGTCCGCCTCGTTGACTTCCCTCAACAGATTTTTGGACGATAGTTGTCCTTTATCACTCTGCCAGTTTGTGAATTGCTGTGCCCCTGAGCTCCATTTCTCAACTCGTTTTTTGTGAGCTGAACGCAAGTCCAAAATTTTGGATCATGTCCTCTACTGGTTCCCGGTGGGTGGCTGAGACTTTGGTTAATTCTTCTTCCTGCCCGGAAATTAGAGTGACATGTGCCCGTCCAAATGCCTAACAGCTACTCTCTCATGGGTTCTCCCTCGTCCCTTCCATCCTCTGCCAAATTGGGAACCTGTGCAAACCAGGAGGTTAAAGGGCCTGTCTCTCCAAGTTGGGAGATTGATAGTAAGGCAGTTGGAAAGTCAAACTGGAGCACCAGGAGAGGGACTATTCGTTGAGTTTTAGAAACCTTTCGTATTCACAGTGTGTCCATTCTCTAGGTTTCCTGTACATGTTATAGCTGTAGTAATATTCCCTTGAACCTGGAGAGTTGGGACCCATGGAATGGGGGCCATGCATTATTGCTTGAAAGGGTCTGCATTTGCTCACCCAATCTCACCAATCCTCTCAGTCCCAAGTGTCCAGCCTTATGCCACATCCAGCTGTCATTGTAGATAGGGTCTTTCCAGGTTTCCTCAGACACCCTGAAGGAATTGTAAAGAATTTCCCTGTTTTTTGGTTTTGCTTTTGAAATTCCTTTTTATAGTGGGTTTGAGCTGATTCTCGCTGCCATGTTTATGCCACTCTAGACACACTTGATTCCCTTATGGAGTCATATCAATACATAGGTTTTAAGATTCTTACTAGTCAGATATATTCCTCTGCGGGAAATATGGGGTTTTGAGTCTCTTTCACTGAGGAAGGTGTAGGTCTTGTCTATCCAAAGTTGGTTTTTAGAACGGTCCCTGTGCTTATATCAAACTCTGGTTTTATGCATCACCCCACCTCTCCTTCCCCTTTATGCAGGCATAAGAGTGTTTTCTAAATGTGAGACTCTGTTCTCTTTCCTAACTCAGTTCACGTGTAGCCATGTTTACAGGATCTTCATAAGTGATATCTTATGATAAGTTTCTTTTTCTGTGTGACTTATTTCACTTAGAATCATCGTACCTGAATCCACTCACTTTGCTGCTACTGGTCTTATGACATTGATTTCATGGCTGAGGGATATTCCATCGTACGTAAGTACCACAATGTTTTGAACCATTTTTATATTTCCTGGGATATTTAAGGTGTACCCAAGTTGAGGTTCTTGTAGCCAGTGAAGCCCTAAATTTGGAGGTGGCTCTTTCTTATTGATTTTCAGTTTTCCCCAGGTATATTCCCTAGACTGGAAGTGGCCTTGGCTCTGTAGCTCTGTTGTTTACTTGTTTTAGGGAACACAATGCACTCCTCCAGTGAGGCAGATGGCAATTTAAATCCCGCCCATCAGCATAACAAGGCTCCCTGTTCTCCAGGGCCTGTCTTGACTTTCTGGTTTTTACACATTTTGTGGATGTCCCTTTTGACCGGTGGGAAGTGATACTTCTTTGTAGTGCAGATTTGCATTGCCCGCTTGCTTGCTTGGCCAAAAAGGGCGTATGCGTTTTCTCCTGAATATATTCAGGAGAAAACGCATACGCCCTTTTTGGCCAAGTGCACCATTGTCCAAGTTGTGCCCCTCTTCCTGTGCTTTACAGGCGATTCCAACGTACCTCTTGAAATCTGTTTCCTGCTATTTTGCCTCACTTTCAAGTCCGCCTCGTTGACTTCCCTCAACAGATTTTTGGACGATAGTTGTCCTTTATCACTCTGCCAGTTTGTGAATTGCTGTGCCCCTGAGCTCCATTTCTCAACTCGTTTTTTGTGAGCTGAACGCAAGTCCAAAATTTTGGATCATGTCCTATACTGGTTCCCGGTGGGTGGCTGAGACTTTGGTTAATTCTTCTTCCTGCCGGGAAATTAGAGTGACATGTGCCCGTCCAAATGCCTAACAGCTACTCTCTCATGGGTTCTCCCTCGTCCCTTCCATCCTCTGCCAAATTGGGAACCTGTGCAAACCAGGAGGTTAAAGGGCCTGTCTCTCCAAGTTGGGAGATTGATAGTAAGGCAGTTGGAAAGTCAAACTGGAGCACCAGGAGAGGGACTATTCGTTGAGTTTTAGAAACCTTTCGTATTCACAGTGTGTCCATTCTCTAGGTTTCCTGTACATGTTATAGCTGTAGTAATATTCCCTTGAACCTGGAGAGTTGGGACCCATGGAATGGGGGCCATGCATTATTGCTTGAAAGGGTCTGCATTTGCTCACCCAATCTCACAAATCCTCTCAGTCCCAAGTGTCCAGCCTTATGCCACATCCAGCTGTCATTGTAGACAGGGTCTTTCCAGGTTTCCTCAGACACCCTGAAGGAATTGTAAAGAATTTCCCTGTTTTTTGGTTTTGCTTTTGAAATTCCTTTTTATAGTGGGTTTGAGCTGATTCTCGCTGCCATGTTTATGCCACTCTAGACACACTTGATTCCCTTATGGAGTCATATCAATACATAGGTTTTAAGATTCTTACTAGTCAGATATATTCCTCTGCGGGAAATATGGGGTTTTGAGTCTCTTTCACTGAGGAAGGTGTAGGTCTTGTCTATTGCAAAGTTGGTTTTTGGAACGGTCCCTGTGCTTATATCAAACTCTGGTTTTATGCATCACCCCACCTCTCCTTCCCCTTTATGCAGGCATAAGAGTGTTTTCTAAATGTGAGACTCTGTTCTCTTTCCTAACTCAGTTCATGTGTAGCCATGTTTACAGGATCTTCATAAGTGATATCTTATGATAAGTTTCTTTTTCTGTGTGACTTATTTCACTTAGAATCATCGTACCTGAATCCACTCACTTTGCTGCTACTGGTCTTATGACATTGATTTCATGGCTGAGGGATATTCCATCGTACGTAAGTACCACAATGTTTTGAACCATTTTTATATTTCCTGGGATATTTAAGGTGTACCCAAGTTGAGGTTCTTGTAGCCAGTGAAGCCCTAAATTTGGAGGTGGCTCTTTCTTATTGATTTTCAGTTTTCCCAAGGTATATTCCCTAGACTGGAAGTGGCCTTGGCTCTGTAGCTCTGTTGTTTACTTGTTTTATGGAACACAATGCACTCCTCCAGTGAGGCAGTTGGCAATTTATATCCCGCCCATCAGCATAACAAGGCTCCCTGTTCTCCAGGGCCTGTCTTGCCTTTCTGGTTTTTACACATTTTGTGGATGTCCCTTTTGACCGGTGGGAAGTGATACTTCTTTGTAGTGCAGATTTGCATTGCCCGCTTGCTTGCTTGGCCAAAAAGGGCGTATGCGTTTTCTCCTGAATATATTCAGGAGAAAACGCATACGCCCTTTTTGGCCAAGTGCACCATTGTCCAAGTTGTGCCCCTCTTCCTGTGCTTTACAGGCGATTCCAACGTACCTCTTGAAATCTGTTTCCTGCTATTTTGCCTCACTTTCAAGTCCGCCTCGTTGACTTCCCTCAACAGATTTTTGGACGATAGTTGTCCTTTATCACTCTGCCAGTTTGTGAATTGCTGTGCCCCTGAGCTCCATTTCTCAACTCGTTTTTTGTGAGCTGAACGCAAGTCCAAAATTTTGGATCATGTCCTATACTGGTTCCCGGTGGGTGGCTGAGACTTTGGTTAATTCTTCTTCCTGCCGGGAAATTAGAGTGACATGTGCCCGTCCAAATGCCTAACAGCTACTCTCTCATGGGTTCTCCCTCGTCCCTTCCATCCTCTGCCAAATTGGGAACCTGTGCAAACCAGGAGGTTAAAGGGCCTGTCTCTCCAAGTTGGGAGATTGATAGTAAGGCAGTTGGAAAGTCAAACTGGAGCACCAGGAGAGGGACTATTCGTTGAGTTTTAGAAACCTTTCGTATTCACAGTGTGTCCATTCTCTAGGTTTCCTGTACATGTTATAGCTGTAGTAATATTCCCTTGAACATGGAGAGTTGGGACCCATGGAATGGGGGCCATGCATTATTGCTTGAAAGGGTCTGCATTTGCTCACCCAATCTCACCAATCCTCTCAGTCCCAAGTGTCCAGCCTTATGCCACATCCAGCTGTCATTGTAGACAGGGTCTTTCCAGGTTTCCTCAGACACCCTGAAGGAATTGTAAAGAATTTCCCTGTTTTTTGGTTTTGCTTTTGAAATTCCTTTTTATAGTGGGTTTGAGCTGATTCTCGCTGCCATGTTTATGCCACTCTAGACACACTTGATTCCCTCATGGAGTCATATCAATACATAGGTTTTAAGATTCTTACTAGTCAGATATATTCCTCTGCGGGAAATATGGGGTTTTTAGTCTCTTTCACTGAGGAAGGTGTAGGTCTTGTCTATTCCAAAGTTGGTTTTTGGAACGGTCCCTGTGCTTATATCAAACTCTGGTTTTATGCATCACCCCACCTCTCCTTCCCCTTTATGCAGGCATAAGAGTGTTTTCTAAATGTGAGACTCTGTTCTCTTTCCTAACTCAGTTCACTTGTAACCATGTTTACAGGATCTTCATAAGTGATATCTTATGATAAGTTTCTTTTTCTGTGTGACTTATTTCACTTAGAATCATCGTACCTGAATCCACTCACTTTGCTGCTACTGGTCTTATGACATTGATTTCATGGCTGAGGGATATTCCATCGTACGTAAGTACCACAATGTTTTGAACCATTTTTATATTTCCTGGGATATTTAAGGTGTACCCAAGTTGAGGTTCTTGTAGCCACTGCAGCCCTAAATTTGGAGGTGGCTCTTTCTTATTGATTTTCAGTTTTCCCCAGGTATATTCCCTAGACTGGAAGTGGCCTTGGCTCTGTAGCTCTGTTGTTTACTTGTTTTAGGGAACACAATGCACTCCTCCAGTGAGGCAGTTGGCAATTTACATCCCGCCCATCAGCATAACAAGGCTCCCAGTTCTCCAGGGCCTGTCTTGCCTTTCTGGTTTTTACACATTTTGTGGATGTCCCTTTTGACCGGTGGGAAGTGATACTTCTTTGTAGTGCAGATTTGCATTGCCCGCTTGCTTGCTTGGCCAAAAAGGGCGTATGCGTTTTCTCCTGAATATATTCAGGAGAAAACGCATACGCCCTTTTTGGCCAAGTGCACCATTGTCCAAGTTGTGCCCCTCTTCCTGTGCTTTACAGGCGATTCCAACGTACCTCTTGAAATCTGTTTCCTGCTATTTTGCCTCGCTTTCAAGTCCGCCTCGTTGACTTCCCTCAACAGATTTTTGGACGATAGTTGTCCTTTATCACTCTGCCAGTTTGTGAATTGCTGTGCCCCTGAGCTCCATTTCTCAACTCGTTTTTTGTGAGCTGAACGCAAGTCCAAAATTTTGGATCATGTCCTATACTGGTTCCCGGTGGGTGGCTGAGACTTTGGTTAATTCTTCTTCCTGCCGGGAAATTAGAGTGACATGTGCCCGTCCAAATGCCTAACAGCTACTCTCTCATGGGTTCTCCCTCGTCCCTTCCATCCTCTGCCAAATTGGGAACCTGTGCAAACCAGGAGGTTAAAGGGCCTGTCTCTCCAAGTTGGGAGATTGATAGTAAGGCAGTTGGAAAGTCAAACTGGAGCACCAGGAGAGGGACTATTCGTTGAGTTTTAGAAACCTTTCGTATTCACAGTGTGTCCATTCTCTAGGTTTCCTGTACATGTTATAGCTGTAGTAATATTCCCTTGAACATGGAGAGTTGGGACCCATGGAATGGGGGCCATGCATTATTGCTTGAAAGGGTCTGCATTTGCTCACCCAATCTCACCAATCCTCTCAGTCCCAAGTGTCCAGCCTTATGCCACATCCAGCTGTCATTGTAGACAGGGTCTTTCCAGGTTTCCTCAGACACCCTGAAGGAATTGTAAAGAATTTCCCTGTTTTTTGGTTTTGCTTTTGAAATTCCTTTTTATAGTGGGTTTGAGCTGATTCTCGCTGCCATGTTTATGCCACTCTAGACACACTTGATTCCCTCATGGAGTCATATCAATACATAGGTTTTAAGATTCTTACTAGTCAGATATATTCCTCTGCGGGAAATATGGGGTTTTTAGTCTCTTTCACTGAGGAAGGTGTAGGTCTTGTCTATTCCAAAGTTGGTTTTTGGAACGGTCCCTGTGCTTATATCAAACTCTGGTTTTATGCATCACCCCACCTCTCCTTCCCCTTTATGCAGGCATAAGAGTGTTTTCTAAATGTGAGACTCTGTTCTCTTTCCTAACTCAGTTCACGTGTAGCCATGTTTACAGGATCTTCATAAGTGATATCTTATGATAAGTTTCTTTTTCTGTGTGACTTATTTCACTTAGAATCATCGTACCTGAATCCACTCACTTTGCTGCTACTGGTCTTATGACATTGATTTCATGGCTGAGGGATATTCCATCGTACGTAAGTACCACAATGTTTTGAACCATTTTTATATTTCCTGGGATATTTAAGGTGTACCCAAGTTGAGGTTCTTGTAGTCAGTGCAGCCCTAAATTTGGAGGTGGCTCTTTCTTATTGATTTTCAGTTTTCCCCAGGTATATTCCCTAGACTGGAAGTGGCCTTGGCTCTGTAGCTCTGTTGTTTACTTGTTTTAGGGAACACAATGCACTCCTCCAGTGAGGCAGTTGGCAATTTACATCCCGCCCATCAGCATAACAAGGCTCCCAGTTCTCCAGGGCCTGTCTTGCCTTTCTGGTTTTTACACATTTTGTGGATGTCCCTTTTGACCGGTGGGAAGTGATACTTCTTTGTAGTGCAGATTTGCATTGCCCGCTTGCTTGCTTGGCCAAAAAGGGCGTATGCGTTTTCTCCTGAATATATTCAGGAGAAAACGCATACGCCCTTTTTGGCCAAGTGCACCATTGTCCAAGTTGTGCCCCTCTTCCTGTGCTTTACAGGCGATTCCAACGTACCTCTTGAAATCTGTTTCCTGCTATTTTGCCTCGCTTTCAAGTCCGCCTCGTTGACTTCCCTCAACAGATTTTTGGACGATAGTTGTCCTTTATCACTCTGCCAGTTTGTGAATTGCTGTGCCCCTGAGCTCCATTTCTCAACTCGTTTTTTGTGAGCTGAACGCAAGTCCAAAATTTTGGATCATGTCCTATACTGGTTCCCGGTGGGTGGCTGAGACTTTGGTTAATTCTTCTTCCTGCCGGGAAATTAGAGTGACATGTGCCCGTCCAAATGCCTAACAGCTACTCTCTCATGGGTTCTCCCTCGTCCCTTCCATCCTCTGCCAAATTGGGAACCTGTGCAAACCAGGAGGTTAAAGGGCCTGTCTCTCCAAGTTGGGAGATTGATAGTAAGGCAGTTGGAAAGTCAAACTGGAGCACCAGGAGAGGGACTATTCGTTGAGTTTTAGAAACCTTTCGTATTCACAGTGTGTCCATTCTCTAGGTTTCCTGTACATGTTATAGCTGTAGTAATATTCCCTTGAACATGGAGAGTTGGGACCCATGGAATGGGGGCCATGCATTATTGCTTGAAAGGGTCTGCATTTGCTCACCCAATCTCACCAATCCTCTCAGTCCCAAGTGTCCAGCCTTATGCCACATCCAGCTGTCATTGTAGACAGGGTCTTTCCAGGTTTCCTCAGACACCCTGAAGGAATTGTAAAGAATTTCCCTGTTTTTTGGTTTTGCTTTTGAAATTCCTTTTTATAGTGGGTTTGAGCTGATTCTCGCTGCCATGTTTATGCCACTCTAGACACACTTGATTCCCTCATGGAGTCATATCAATACATAGGTTTTAAGATTCTTACTAGTCAGATATATTCCTCTGCGGGAAATATGGGGTTTTGAGTCTCTTTCACTGAGGAAGGTGTAGGTCTTGTCTATTCCAAAGTTGGTTTTTGGAACGGTCCCTGTGCTTATATCAAACTCTGGTTTTATGCATCACCCCACCTCTCCTTCCCCTTTATGCAGGCATAAGAGTGTTTTCTAAATGTGAGACTCTGTTCTCTTTCCTAACTCAGTTCACGTGTAGCCATGTTTACAGGATCTTCATAAGTGATATCTTATGATAAGTTTCTTTTTCTGTGTGACTTATTTCACTTAGAATCATCGTACCTGAATCCACTCACTTTGCTGCTACTGGTCTTATGACATTGATTTCATGGCTGAGGGATATTCCATCGTACGTAAGTACCACAATGTTTTGAACCATTTTTATATTTCCTGGGATATTTAAGGTGTACCCAAGTTGAGGTTCTTGTAGTCAGTGCAGCCCTAAATTTGGAGGTGGCTCTTTCTTATTGATTTTCAGTTTTCCCAAGGTATATTCCCTAGACTGGAAGTGGCCTTGGCTCTGTAGCTCTGTTGTTTACTTGTTTTAGGGAACACAATGCACTCCTCCAGTGAGGCAGTTGGCAATTTACATCCCGCCCATCAGCATAACAAGGCTCCCAGTTCTCCAGGGCCTGTCTTGCCTTTCTGGTTTTTACACATTTTGTGGATGTCCCTTTTGACCGGTGGGAAGTGATACTTCTTTGTAGTGCAGATTTGCATTGCCCGCTTGCTTGCTTGGCCAAAAAGGGCGTATGCGTTTTCTCCTGAATATATTCAGGAGAAAACGCATACGCCTTTTTGGCCAAGTGCACCATTGTCCAAGTTGTGCCCCTCTTCCTGTGCTTTACAGGCGATTCCAAGGTACCTCTTGAAATCTGTTTCCTGCTATTTTGCCTCGCTTTCAAGTCCGCCTCGTTGACTTCCCTCAACAGATTTTTGGACGATAGTTGTCCTTTATCACTCTGCCAGTTTGTGAATTGCTGTGCCCCTGAGCTCCATTTCTCAACTCGTTTTTTGTGAGCTGAACGCAAGTCCAAAATTTTGGATCATGTCCTATACTGGTTCCCGGTGGGTGGCTGAGACTTTGGTTAATTCTTCTTCCTGCCGGGAAATTAGAGTGACATGTGCCCGTCCAAATGCCTAACAGCTACTCTCTCATGGGTTCTCCCTCGTCCCTTCCATCCTCTGCCAAATTGGGAACCTGTGCAAACCAGGAGGTTAAAGGGCCTGTCTCTCCAAGTTGGGAGATTGATAGTAAGGCAGTTGGAAAGTCAAACTGGAGCACCAGGAGAGGGACTATTCGTTGAGTTTTATAAACCTTTCGTATTCACAGTGTGTCCATTCTCTAGGTTTCCTGTACATGTTATAGCTGTAGTAATATTCCCTTGAACATGGAGAGTTGGGACCCATGGAATGGGGGCCATGCATTATTGCTTGAAAGGGTCTGCATTTGCTCACCCAATCTCACCAATCCTCTCAGTCCCAAGTGTCCAGCCTTATGCCACATCCAGCTGTCATTGTAGACAGGGTCTTTCCAGGTTTCCTCAGACACCCTGAAGGAATTGTAAAGAATTTCCCTGTTTTTTGGTTTTGCTTTTGAAATTCCTTTTTATAGTGGGTTTGAGCTGATTCTCGCTGCCATGTTTATGCCACTCTAGACACACTTGATTCCCTCATGGAGTCATATCAATACATAGGTTTTAAGATTCTTACTAGTCAGATATATTCCTCTGCGGGAAATATGGGGTTTTGAGTCTCTTTCACTGAGGAAGGTGTAGGTCTTGTCTATTGCAAAGTTGGTTTTTGGAACGGTCCCTGTGCTTATATCAAACTCTGGTTTTATGCATCACCCCACCTCTCCTTCCCCTTTATGCAGGCATAAGAGTGTTTTCTAAATGTGAGACTCTGTTCTCTTTCCTAACTCAGTTCACGTGTAGCCATGTTTACAGGATCTTCATAAGTGATATCTTATGATAAGTTTCTTTTTCTGTGTGACTTATTTCACTTAGAATCATCGTACCTGAATCCACTCACTTTGCTGCTACTGGTCTTATGACATAGATTTCATAGCTGAGGGATATTCCATCGTACGTAAGTACCACAATGTTTTGAACCATTTTTATATTTCCTGGGATATTTAAGGTGTACCCAAGTTGAGGTTCTTGTAGTCAGTGCAGCCCTAAATTTGGAGGTGGCTCTTTCTTATTGATTTTCAGTTTTCCCAAGGTATATTCCCTAGACTGGAAGTGGCCTTGGCTCTGTAGCTCTGTTGTTTACTTGTTTTAGGGAACACAATGCACTCCTCCAGTGAGGCAGTTGGCAATTTACATCCCGCCCATCAGCATAACAAGGCTCCCAGTTCTCCAGGGCCTGTCTTGCCTTTCTGGTTTTTACACATTTTGTGGATGTCCCTTTTGACCGGTGGGAAGTGATACTTCTTTGTAGTGCAGATTTGCATTGCCCGCTTGCTTGCTTGGCCAAAAAGGGCGTATGCGTTTTCTCCTGAATATATTCAGGAGAAAACGCATACGCCCTTTTTGGCCAAGTGCACCATTGTCCAAGTTGTGCCCCTCTTCCTGTGCTTTACAGGCGATTCCAACGTACCTCTTGAAATCTGTTTCCTGCTATTTTGCCTCGCTTTCAAGTCCGCCTCGTTGACTTCCCTCAACAGATTTTTGGACGATAGTTGTCCTTTATCACTCTGCCAGTTTGTGAATTGCTGTGCCCCTGAGCTCCATTTCTCAACTCGTTTTTTGTGAGCTGAACGCAAGTCCAAAATTTTGGATCATGTCCTATACTGGTTCCCGGTGGGTGGCTGAGACTTTGGTTAATTCTTCTTCCTGCCGGGAAATTAGAGTGACATGTGCCCGTCCAAATGCCTAACAGCTACTCTCTCATGGGTTCTCCCTCGTCCCTTCCATCCTCTGCCAAATTGGGAACCTGTGCAAACCAGGAGGTTAAAGGGCCTGTCTCTCCAAGTTGGGAGATTGATAGTAAGGCAGTTGGAAAGTCAAACTGGAGCACCAGGAGAGGGACTATTCGTTGAGTTTTAGAAACCTTTCGTATTCACAGTGTGTCCATTCTCTAGGTTTCCTGTACATGTTATAGCTGTAGTAATATTCCCTTGAACATGGAGAGTTGGGACCCATGGAATGGGGGCCATGCATTATTGCTTGAAAGGGTCTGCATTTGCTCACCCAATCTCACCAATCCTCTCAGTCCCAAGTGTCCAGCCTTATGCCACATCCAGCTGTCATTGTAGACAGGGTCTTTCCAGGTTTCCTCAGACACCCTGAAGGAATTGTAAAGAATTTCCCTGTTTTTTGGTTTTGCTTTTGAAATTCCTTTTTATAGTGGGTTTCAGCTGATTCTCGCTGCCATGTTTATGCCACTCTAGAAACACTTGATTCCCTCATGGAGTCATATCAACACATAGGTTTTAAGATTCTTACTAGTCAGATATATTCCTCTGCGGGAAATATGGGGTTTTTAGTCTCTTTCACTGAGGAAGGTGTAGGTCTTGTCTATTCCAAAGTTGGTTTTTGGAACGGTCCCTGTGCTTATATCAAACTCTGGTTTTATGCATCACCCCACCTCTCCTTCCCCTTTATGCAGGCATAAGAGTGTTTTCTAAATGTGAGACTCTGTTCTCTTTCCTAACTCAGTTCACGTGTAGCCATGTTTACAGGATCTTCATAAGTGATATCTTATGATAAGTTTCTTTTTCTGTGTGACTTATTTCACTTAGAATCATCGTACCTGAATCCACTCACTTTGCTGCTACTGGTCTTATGACATTGATTTCATGGCTGAGGGATATTCCATCGTACGTAAGTACCACAATGTTTTGAACCATTTTTATATTTCCTGGGATATTTAAGGTGTACCCAAGTTGAGGTTCTTGTAGCCAGTGAAGCCCTAAATTTGGAGGTGGCTCTTTCTTATTGATTTTCAGTTTTCCCCAGGTATATTCCCTAGACTGGAAGTGGCCTTGGCTCTGTAGCTCTGTTGTTTACTTGTTTTAGGGAACACAATGCACTCCTCCAGTGAGGCAGTTGGCAATTTACATCCCGCCCATCAGCATAACAAGGCTCCCAGTTCTCCAGGGCCTGTCTTGCCTTTCTGGTTTTTACACATTTTGTGGATGTCCCTTTTGACCGGTGGGAAGTGATACTTCTTTGTAGTGCAGATTTGCATTGCCCGCTTGCTTGCTTGGCCAAAAAGGGCGTATGCGTTTTCTCCTGAATATATTCAGGAGAAAACGCATACGCCCTTTTTGGCCAAGTGCACCATTGTCCAAGTTGTGCCCCTCTTCCTGTGCTTTACAGGCGATTCCAACGTACCTCTTGAAATCTGTTTCCTGCTATTTTGCCTCACTTTCAAGTCCGCCTCCTTGACTTCCCTCAACAGATTTTTGGACGATAGTTGTCCTTTATCACTCTGCCAGTTTGTGAATTGCTGTGCCCCTGAGCTCCATTTCTCAACTCGTTTTTTGTGAGCTGAACGCAAGTCCAAAATTTTGGATCATGTCCTATACTGGTTCCCGGTGGGTGGCTGAGACTTTGGTTAATTCTTCTTCCTGCCGGGAAATTAGAGTGACATATGCCCGTCCAAATGCCTAACAGCTACTCTCTCATGGGTTCTCCCTCGTCCCTTCCATCCTCTGCCAAATTGGGAACCTGTGCAAACCAGGAGGTTAAAGGGCCTGTCTCTCCAAGTTGGGAGATTGATAGTAAGGCAGTTGGAAAGTCAAACTGGAGCACCAGGAGAGGGACTATTCGTTGAGTTTTAGAAACCTTTCGTATTCACAGTGTGTCCATTCTCTAGGTTTCCTGTACATGTTATAGCTGTAGTAATATTCCCTTGAACCTGGAGAGTTGGGACCCATGGAATGGGGGCCATGCATTATTGCTTGAAAGGGTCTGCATTTGCTCACCCAATCTCACCAATCCTCTCAGTCCCAAGTGTCCAGCCTTATGCCACATCCAGCTGTCATTGTAGATAGGGTCTTTCCAGGTTTCCTCAGACACCCTGAAGGAATTGTAAAGAATTTCCCTGTTTTTTGGTTTTGCTTTTGAAATTCCTTTTTATAGTGGGTTTGAGCTGATTCTCGCTGCCATGTTTATGCCACTCTAGACACACTTGATTCCCTTATGGAGACATATCAATACATAGGTTTTAAGATTCTTACTAGTCAGATATATTCCTCTGTGGGAAATATGGGGTTTTGAGTCTCTTTCACTGAGGAAGGTGTCGGTCTTGTCAATTCCAAAGTTGGTTTTTGAAACGGTCCCTGTGCTTATATCAAACTCTGGTTTTATGCATCACCCCACCTCTCCTTCCCCTTTATGCAGGCATAAGAGTGTTTTCTAAATGTGAGACTCTGTTCTCTTTCCTAACTCAGTTCACTTGTAGCCATGTTTACAGGATCTTCATAAGTGATATCTTATGATAAGTTTCTTTTTCTGTGTGACTTATTTCACTTAGAATCATCGTACCTGAATCCACTCACTTTGCTGCTACTGGTCTTATGACATTGATTTCATGGCTGAGGGATATTCCATCGTACGTAAGTACCACAATGTTTTGAACCATTTTTATATTTCCTGGGATATTTAAGGTGTACCCAAGTTGAGGTTCTTGTAGCCAGTGCAGCCCTAAATTTGGAGGTGGCTCTTTCTTATTGATTTTCAGTTTTCCCCAGGTATATTCCCTAGACTGGAAGTGGCCTTGGCTCTGTAGCTCTGTTGTTTACTTGTTTTAGGGAACACAATGCACTCCTCCAGTGAGGCAGTTGGCAATTTACATCCCACCCATCAGCATAACAAGGCTCCCTGTTCTCCAGGGCCTGTCTTGCCTTTCTGGTTTTTACACATTTTGTGGATGTCCCTTTTGACCAGTGGGAAGTGATACTTCTTTGTAGTGCAGATTTGCATTGCCCGCTTGCTTGCTTGGCCAAAAAGGGCGTATGGGTTTTCTCCTGAATATATTCAGGAGAAAACGCATACGCCCTTTTTGGCCAAGTGCACCATTGTCCAAGTTGTGCCCCTCTTCCTGTGCTTTACAGGCGATTCCAACGTACCTCTTGAAATCTGTTTCCTGCTATTTTGCCTCACTTTCAAGTCCGCCTCGTTGACTTCCCTCAACAGATTTTTGGACGATAGTTGTCCTTTATCACTCTGCCAGTTTGTGAATTGCTGTGCCCCTGAGCTCCATTTCTCAACTCGTTTTTTGTGAGCTGAACGCAAGTCCAAAATTTTGGATCATGTCCTATACTGGTTCCCGGTGGGTGGCTGAGACTTTGGTTAATTCTTCTTCCTGCCGGGAAATTAGAGTGACATGTGCCCGTCCAAATGCCTAACAGCTACTCTCTCATGGGTTCTCCCTCGTCCCTTCCATCCTCTGCCAAATTGGGAACCTGTGCAAACCAGGAGGTTAAAGGGCCTGTCTCTCCAAGTTGGGAGATTGATAGTAAGGCAGTTGGAAAGTCAAACTGGAGAACCAGGAGAGGGACTATTCGTTGAGTTTTAGAAACCTTTCGTATTCACAGTGTGTCCATTCTCTAGGTTTCCTGTACATGTTATAGCTGTAGTAATATTCCCTTGAACATGGAGAGTTGGGACCCATGGAATAGTGGCCATGCATTATTGCTTGAAAGGGTCTGCATTTGCTCACCCAATCTCACCAATCCTCTCAGTCCCAAGTGTCCAGCCTTATGCCACATCCAGCTGTCATTGTAGATAGGGTCTTTCCAGGTTTCCTCAGACACCCTGAAGGAATTGTAAAGAATTTCCCTGTTTTTTGGTTTTGCTTTTGAAATTCCTTTTTATAGTGGGTTTGAGCTGATTCTCGCTGCAATGTTTATGCCACTCTAGACACACTTGATTCCCTCATGGAGTCATATCAATACATAGTTTTAAGATTCTTACTAGTCAGATATATTCCTCTGCGGGAAATATGGGGTTTTTAGTCTCTTTCACTGAGGAAGGTGTCGGTCTTGTCAATTCCAAAGTTGGTTTTTGAAACGGTCCCTGTGCTTATATCAAACTCTGGTTTTATGCATCACCCCACCTCTCCTTCCCCTTTATGCAGGCATAAGAGTGTTTTCTAAATGTGAGACTCTGTTCTCTTTCCTAACTCAGTTCACGTGTAGCCATGTTTACAGGATCATCATAAGTGATATCTTATGATAAGTTTCTTTTTCTGTGTGACTTATTTCACTTAGAATCATCGTACCTGAATCCACTCACTTTGCTGCTACTGGTCTTATGACATTGATTTCATGGCTGAGGGATATTCCATCGTACGTAAGTACCACAATGTTTTGAACCATTTTTATATTTCCTGGGATATTTAAGGTGTACCCAAGTTGAGGTTCTTGTAGCCAGTGAAGCCCTAAATTTGGAGGTGGCTCTTTCATATTGATTTTCAGTTTTCCCCAGGTATATTCCCTAGACTGGAAGTGGCCTTGGCTCTGTAGCTCTGTTGTTTACTTGTTTTAGGGAACACAATGCACTCCTCCAGTGAGGCAGTTGGCAATTTACATCCCGCCCATCAGCATAACAAGGCTCCCAGTTCTCCAGGGCCTGTCTTGCCTTTCTGGTTTTTACACATTTTGTGGATGTCCCTTTTGACCGGTGGGAAGTGATACTTCTTTGTAGTGCAGATTTGCATTGCCCGCTTGCTTGCTTGGCCAAAAAGGGCGTATGCGTTTTCTCCTGAATATATTCAGGAGAAAACGCATACGCCCTTTTTGGCCAAGTGCACCATTGTCCACGTTGTGCCCCTCTTCCTGTGCTTTACAGGCGATTCCAACGTACCTCTTGAAATCTGTTTCCTGCTATTTTGCCTCGCTTTCAAGTCCGCCTCGTTGACTTCCCTCAACAGATTTTTGGACGATAGTTGTCCTTTATCACTCTGCCAGTTTGTGAATTGCTGTGCCCCTGAGCTCCATTTCTCAACTCGCTTTTTGTGAGCTGAACGCAAGTCCAAAATTTTGGATCATGTCCTATACTGGTTCCCGGTGGGTGGCTGAGACTTTGGTTAATTCTTCTTCCTGCCGGGAAATTAGAGTGACATGTGCCCGTCCAGATGCCTAACAGCTACTCTCTCATGGGTTCTCCCTCGTCCCTTCCATCCTCTGCCAAATTGGGAACCTGTGCAAACCAGGAGGTTAAAGGGCCTGTCTCTCCAAGTTGGGAGATTGATAGTAAGGCAGTTGGAAAGTCAAACTGGAGCACCAGGAGAGGGACTATTCGTTGAGTTTTAGAAACCTTTCGTATTCACAGTGTGTCCATTCTCTAGGTTTCCTGTACATGTTATAGCTGTAGTAATATTCCCTTGAACCTGGAGAGTTGGGACCCATGGAATGGGGGCCATGCATTATTGCTTGAAAGGGTCTGCATTTGCTCACCCAATCTCACCAATCCTCTCAGTCCCAAGTGTCCAGCCTTATGCCACATCCAGCTGTCATTGTAGATAGGGTCTTTCCAGGTTTCCTCAGACACCCTGAAAGAATTGTAAAGAATTTCCCTGTTTTTTGGTTTTGCTTTTGAAATTCCTTTTTATAGTGGGTTTGAGCTGATTCTCGCTGCCATGTTTATGCCACTCTAGACACACTTGATTCCCTTATGGAGTCATATCAATACATAGGTTTTAAGATTCTTACTAGTCAGATATATTCCTCTGTGGGAAATATGGGGTTTTGAGTCTCTTTCACTGAGGAAGGTGTCGGTCTTGTCAATTCCAAAGTTGGTTTTTGAAACGGTCCCTGTGCTTATATCAAACTCTGGTTTTATGCATCACCCCACCTCTCCTTCCCCTTTATGCAGGCATAAGCGTGTTTTCTAAATGTGAGACTCTGTTCTCTTTCCTAACTCAGTTCACGTGTAGCCATGTTTACAGGATCTTCATAAGTTATATCTTATGATAAGTTTCTTTTTCTGTGTGACTTATTTCACTTAGAATCATCGTACCTGAATCCACTCACTTTGCTGCTACTGGTCTTATGACATTGATTTCATGGCTGAGGGATATTCCATCGTACGTAAGTACCACAATGTTTTGAACCATTTTTATATTTCCTGGGATATTTAAGGTGTACCCAAGTTGAGGTTCTTGTAGTCAGTGCAGCCCTAAATTTGGAGGTGGCTCTTTCTTATTGATTTTCAGTTTTCCCAAGGTATATTCCCTAGACTGGAAGTGGCCTTGGCTCTGTAGCTCTGTTGTTTACTTGTTTTAGGGAACACAATGCACTCCTCCAGTGAGGCAGTTGGCAATTTACATCCCGCCCATCAGCATAACAAGGCTCCCAGTTCTCCAGGGCCTGTCTTGCCTTTCTGGTTTTTACACATTTTGTGGATGTCCCTTTTGACCGGTGGGAAGTGATACTTCTTTGTAGTGCAGATTTGCATTGCCCGCTTGCTTGCTTGGCCAAAAAGGGCGTATGCGTTTTCTCCTGAATATATTCAGGAGAAAACGCATACGCCCTTTTTGGCCAAGTGCACCATTGTCCAAGTTGTGCCCCTCTTCCTGTGCTTTACAGGCGATTCCAAGGTACCTCTTGAAATCTGTTTCCTGCTATTTTGCCTCGCTTTCAAGTCCGCCTCGTTGACCTCCCTCAACAGATTTTTGGACGATAGTTGTCCTTTATCACTCTGCCAGTATGTGAATTGCTGTGCCCCTTAGCTCCATTTCTCAACTCGTTTTTAGTGAGCTGAACGCAAGTCCGAAATTTTGGATCATGTCCTATACTGGTTCCCGGTGGGTGGCTGAGACTTTGGTTAATTCTTCTTCCTGCCGGGAAAGTAGAGTGACATGTGCCCGTCCAAATGCCTAACAGCTACTCTCTCATGGGTTCTCCCTCGTCCCTTCCATCCTCTGCCAAATTGGGAACCTGTGCAAACCAGGAGGTTAAAGGGCCTGTCTCTCCAAGTTGGGAGATTGATAGTAAGGCAGTTGGAAAGTCAAACTGGAGCACCAGGAGAGGGACTATTCGTTGAGTTTTAGAAACCTTTCGTATTCACAGTGTGTCCATTCTCTAGGTTTCCTGTACATGTTATAGCTGTAGTAATATTCCCTTGAACCTGGAGAGTTGGGACCCATGGAATGGGGGCCATACATTATTGCTTGAAAGGGTCTGCATTTGCTCACCCAATCTCACCAATCCTCTCAGTCCCAAGTGTCCAGCCTTATGCCACATCCAGCTGTCATTGTAGATAGGGTCTTTCCAGGTTTCCTCAGACACCCTGAAAGAATTGTAAACAATTTCCCTGTTTTTGGTTTTGCTTTTGAAATTCCTTTTTATAGTGGGTTTGAGCTGATTCTCGCTGCCATGTTTATGCCACTCTAGACACACTTGATTCCCTTATGGAGACATATCAATACATAGGTTTTAAGATTCTTACTAGTCAGATATATTCCTCTGTGGGAAATATGGGGTTTTGAGTCTCTTTCACTGAGGAAGGTGTCGGTCTTGTCAATTCCAAAGTTGGTTTTTGAAACGGTCCCTGTGCTTATATCAAACTCTGGTTTTATGCATCACCCCACCTCTCCTTCCCCTTTATGCAGGCATAAGCGTGTTTTGTAAATGTGAGACTCTGTTCTCTTTCCTAACTCAGTTCACGTGTAGCCATGTTTACAGGATCTTCATAAGTGATATCTTATGATAAGTTTCTTTTTCTGTGTGACTTATTTCACTTAGAATCATCGTACCTGAATCCACTCACTTTGCTGCTACTGGTCTTATGACATTGATTTCATGGCTGAGGGATATTCCATCGTACGTAAGTACCACAATGTTTTGAACCATTTTTATATTTCCTGGGATATTTAAGGTGTACCCAAGTTGAGGTTCTTGTAGTCAGTGCAGCCCTAAATTTGGAGGTGGCTCTTTCTTATTGATTTTCAGTTTTCCCAAGGTTTATTCCCTAGACTGGAAGTGGCCTTGGCTCTGTAGCTCTGTTGTTTACTTGTTTTAGGGAACACAATGCACTCCTCCAGTGAGGCAGTTGGCAATTTACATCCTGCCCATCAGCATAACAAGGCTCCCAGTTCTCCAGGGCCTGTCTTGCCTTTCTGATTTTTACACATTTTGTGGATGTCCCTTTTGACCGGTGGGAAGTGATACTTCTTTGTAGTGCAGATTTGCATTGCCCGCTTGCTTGCTTGGCCAAAAAGGGCGTATGCGTTTTCTCCTGAATATATTCAGGAGAAAACGCATACGCCCTTTTTGGCCAAGTGCACCATTGTCCAAGTTGTGCCCCTCTTCCTGTGCTTTACAGGCGATTCCAAGGTACCTCTTGAAATCTGTTTCCTGCTATTTTGCCTCGCTTTCAAGTCCGCCTCGTTGACTTCCCTCAACAGATTTTTGGACGAAGGTTGTCCTTTATCACTCTGCCAGTTTGTGAATTGCTGTGCCCCTGAGCTCCATTTCTCAACTCGTTTTTTGTGAGCTGAACGCAAGTCCAAAATTTTGGATCATGTCCTATACTGGTTCCCGGTGGGTGGCTGAGACTTTGGTTAATTCTTCTTCCTGCCGGGAAATTAGAGTGACATGTGCCCGTCCAAATGCCTAACAGCTACTCTCTCATGGGTTCTCCCTCGTCCCTTCCATCCTCTGCCAAATTGGGAACCTGTGCAAACCAGGAGGTTAAAGGGCCTGTCTCTCCAAGTTGGGAGATTGATAGTAAGGCAGTTGGAAAGTCAAACTGGAGCACCAGGAGAGGGACAATTCGTTGAGTTATAGAAACCTTTCGTATTCACAGTGTGTCCATTCTCTAGGTTTCCTGTACATGTTATAGCTGTAGTAATATTCCCTTGAACCTGGAGAGTTGGGACCCATGGAATGGGGGCCATGCATTATTGCTTGAAAGGGTCTTCATTTGCTCACCCAATCTCACCAATCCTCTCAGTCCCAAGTGTCCAGCCTTATGCCACATCCAGCTGTCATTGTAGATAGGGTCTTTCCAGGTTTCCTCAGACACCCTGAAGGAAATGTAAAGAATTTCCCTGTTTTTTGGTTTTGCTTTTGAAATTCCTTTTTATAGTGGGTTTGAGCTGATTCTCGCTGCCATGTTTATGCCACTCTAGACACACTTGATTCCCTTATGGAGTCATATCAATACATAGGTTTTAAGATTCTTACTAGTCAGATATATTCCTCTGCGGGAAACATGGGGTTTTGAGTCTCTTTCACTGAGGAAGGTGTAGGTCTTGTCTATTCCAAAGTTGGTTTTTGGAACGGTCCCTGTGCTTATATCAAACTCTGGTTTTATGCATCACCCCACCTCTCCTTCCCCTTTATGCAGGCATAAGAGTGTTTTCTAAATGTGAGACTCTGTTCTCTTTCCTAACTCAGTTCACGTGTAGCCATGTTTACAGGATCTTCATAAGTGATATCTTATGATAAGTTTCTTTTTCTGTGTGACTTATTTCACTTAGAATCATCGTACCTGAATCCACTCACTTTGCTGCTACTGGTCTTATGACATTGATTTCATGGCTGAGGGATATTCCATCGCACGTAAGTACCACAATGTTTTGAACCATTTTTATATTTCCTGGGATATTTAAGGTGTACCCAAGTTGAGGTTCTTGTAGCCAGTGCAACCCTAAATTTGGAGGTGGCTCTTTCTTATTGATTTTCAGTTTTCCCCAGGTATATTCCCTAGACTGGAAGTGGCCTTGGCTCTGTAGCTCTGTTGTTTACTTGTTTTAGGGAACACAATGCACTCCTCCAGTGAGGCAGTTGGCAATTTACATCCCGCCCATCAGCATAACAAGGCTCCCTGTTCTCCAGGGCCTGTCTTGCCTTTCTGGTTTTTACACATTTTGTGGATGTCCCTTTTGACCGGTGGGAAGTGATACTTCTTTGTAGTGCAGATTTGCATTGCCCGCTTGCTTGCTTGGCCAAAAAGGGCGTAGGCGTTTTCTCCTGAATATATTCAGGAGAAAACGCCTACGCCCTTTCTGGCCAAGTGCATCATTGTCCAACTTGTGCCCCTCTTCCTGTGCTTTACAGGCGATTCCAACGTACCTCTTGAAATCTGTTTCCTGCTATTTTGCCTCACTTTCAAGTCCGCCTCGTTGACTTCCCTCAACAGATTTTTGGACGATATTTGTCCTTTATCACTCTGCCAGTTTGTGAATTGCTGTGCCCCTGAGCTCCATTTCTCAACTCGTTTTTTGTGAGCTGAACGCAAGTCCAAAATTTTGGATCATGTCCTATACTGGTTCCCGGTGGGTGGCTGAGACTTTGGTTAATTCTTCTTCCTGCCGGGAAATTAGATTGACATGTGCCCGTCCAAATGCCTAACAGCTACTCTCTCATGGGTTCTCCCTCGTCCCTTCCATCCTCTGCCAAATTGGGAACCTGTGCAAACCAGGAGGTTAAAGGGCCTGTCTCTCCAAGTTGGGAGATTGATAGTAAGGCAGTTGGAAAGTCAAACGGGAGCACCAGGAGAGGGACTATTCGTTGAGTTTTAGAAACCTTTCGTATTCACAGTGTGTCCATTCTCTAGGTTTCCTGTACATGTTATAGCTGTAGTAATATTCCCTTGAACCTGGAGAGTTGGGACCCATGGAATGGGGGCCATGCATTATTGCTTGAAAGGGTCTTCATTTGCTCACCCAATCTCACCAATCCTCTCAGTCCCAAGTGTCCAGCCTTATGCCACATCCAGCTGTCATTGTAGATAGGGTCTTTCCAGGTTTCCTCAGACACCCTGAAGGAATTGTAAAGAATTTCCCTGTTTTTTGGTTTTGCTTTTGAAATTCCTTTTTATAGTGGGTTTGAGCTGATTCTCGCTGCCATGTTTATGCCACTCTAGACACACTTGATTCCCTTATGGAGACATATCAATACATAGGTTTTAAGATTCTTACTAGTCAGATATACTCCTCTGTGGGAAATATGGGGTTTTGAGTCTCTTTCACTGAGGAAGGTGTCGGTCTTGTCAATTCCAAAGTTGGTTTTTGAAACGGTCCCTGTGCTTATATCAAACTCTGGTTTTATGTATCACCCCACCTCTCCTTCCCCTTTATGCAGGCATAAGAGTGTTCTCTAAATGTGAGACTCTGTTCTCTTTCCTAACTCAGTTCACGTGTAGCCATGTTTACAGTATCTTCATAAGTGATATCTTATGATAAGTTTCTTTTTCTGTGTGACTTATTTCACTTAGAATCATCGTACCTGAATCCACTCACTTTGCTGCTACTGGTCTTATGACATTGATTTCATGGCTGAGGGATATTCCATCGTACGTAAGTACCACAATGTTTTGAACCATTTTTATATTTCCTGGGATATTTAAGGTGTACCCAAGTTGAGGTTCTTGTAGCCAGTGCAACCCTAAATTTGGAGGTGGCTCTTTCTTATTGATTTTCAGTTTTCCCCAGGTATATTCCCTAGACTGGAAGTGGCCTTGGCTCTGTAGCTCTGTTGTTTACTTGTTTTAGGGAACACAATGCACTCCTCCAGTGAGGCAGTTGGCAATTTACATCCCGCCCATCAGCATAACAAGGCTCCCTGTTCTCCAGGGCCTGTCTTGCCTTTCTGGTTTTTACACATTTTGTGTATGTCCCTTTTGACCGGTGGGAAGTGATACTTCTTTGTAGTGCAGATTTGCATTGCCCGCTTGCTTGCTTGGCCAAAAAGGGCGTATGCGTTTTCTCCTGAATATATTCAGGAGAAAACGCATACGCCCTTTTTGGCCAAGTGCACCATTGTCCAAGTTGTGCCCCTCTTCCTGTGCTTTACAGGCGATTCCAACGTACCTCTTGAAATCTGTTTCCTGCTATTTTGCCTCACTTTCAAGTCCGCCTCGTTGACTTCCCTCAACAGATTTTTGGACGATAGTTGTCCTTTATCACTCTGCCAGTTTGTGAATTGCTGTGCCCCTGAGCTCCATTTCTCAACTCGTTTTTTGTGAGCTGAACGCAAGTCCAAAATTTTGGATCATGTCCTATACTGGTTCCCGGTGGGTGGCTGAGACTTTGGTTAATTCTTCTTCCTGCCGGGCAATTAGATTGACATGTGCCCGTCCAAATGCCTAACAGCTACTCTCTCATGGGTTCTCCCTCGTCCCTTCCATCCTCTGCCAAATTTGGAACCTGTGCAAACCAGGAGGTTAAAGGGCCTGTCTCTCCAAGTTGGGAGATTGATAGTAAGGCAGTTGGAAAGTCAAATTGGAGCACCAGGAGAGGGACTATTCGTTGAGTTTTAGAAACCTTTCGTATTCACAGTGTGTCCATTCTCTAGGTTTCCTGTACATGTTATAGCTGTAGTAATATTCCCTTGAACATGGAGAGTTGGGACCCATGGAATGGGGGCCATGCATTATTGCTTGAAAGGGTCTGCATTTGCTCACCCAATCTCACCAATCATCTCAGTCCCAAGTGTCCAGCCTTATGCCACATCCAGCTGTCATTGTAGATAGGGTCTTTCCAGGTTTCCTCAGACACCCTGAAGGAATTGTAAAGAATTTCCCTGTTTTTTGGTTTTGCTTTTGAAATTCCTTTTTATAGTGGGTTTGAGCTGATTCTCGCTGCCATGTTTATGCCACTCTAGACACACTTGATTCCCTTATGGAGACATATCAATACATAGGTTTTAAGATTCTTACTAGTCAGATATATTCCTCTGTGGGAAATATGGGGTTTTGAGTCTCTTTCACTGAGGAAGGTGTCGGTCTTGTCAATTCCAAAGTTGGTTTTTGAAACGGTCCCTGAGCTTATATCAAACTCTGGTTTTATGCATCACCCCACCTCTCCTTCCCCTTTATGCAGGCATAAGAGTGTTTTCTAAATGTGAGACTCTGTTCTCTTTCCTAACTCAGTTCACGTGTAGCCATGTTTACAGGATCTTCCTAAGTGATATCTTATGATAAGTTTCTTTTTCTGTGTGACTTATTTCACTTAGAATCATCGTACCTGAATCCACTCACTTTGTTGCTACTGGTCTTATGACATTGATTTCATGGCTGAGGGATATTCCATCGTACGTAAGTACCACAATGTTTTGAACCATTTTTATATTTCCTGGGATATTTAAGGTGTACCAAAGTTGAGGTTCTTGTAGCCAGTGCAGCCCTAAATTTGGAGGTGGCTCTTTCTTATTGATTTTCAGTTTTCCCCAGGTATATTCCCTAGACTTGAAGTGGCCTTGGCTCTGTAGCTCTGTTGTTTACTTGTTTTAGGGAACACAGTGCACTCCTCCAGTGAGGCAGTTGGCAATTTACATCCCACCCATCAGCATAACAAGGCTCCCTGTTCTCCAGGGCCTGTCTTGCCTTTCTGGTTTTTACACATTTTGTGGATGTCCCTTTTGACCGGTGGGAAGTGATACTTCTTTGTAGTGCAGATTTGCATTGCCCGCTTGCTTGCTTGGCCAAAAAGGGCGTATGCATTTTCTCCTGAATATATTCAGGAGAAAAGGCATACGCCCTTTTTGGCCAAGTGCACCATTGTCCAAGTTGTGCCCCTCTTCCTGTGCTTTACAGGCGATTCCAACGTACCTCTTGAAATCTGTTTCCTGCTATTTTGCCTCACTTTCAAGTCCGCCTCGTTGACTTCCCTCAACAGATTTTTGGACGATAGTTGTCCTTTATCACTCTGCCAGTTTGTGAATTGCTGTGCCCCTGAGCTCCATTTCTCAACTCGTTTTTTGTGAGCTGAACGCAAGTCCAAAATTTTGGATCATGTCCTATACTGGTTCCCGGTGGGTGGCTGAGACTTTGGTTAATTCTTCTTCCTGCCGGGAAATTAGATTGACATGTGCCCGTCCAAATGCCTAACAGCTACTCTCTCATGGGTTCTCCCTCGTCCCTTCCATCCTCTGCCAAATTGGGAACCTGTGCAAACCAGGAGGTTAAAGGGCCTGTCTCTCCAAGTTGGGAGATTGATAGTAAGGCAGTTGGAAAGTCAAATTGGAGCACCAGGAGAGGGACTATTCGTTGAGTTTTAGAAACCTTTCGTATTCACAGTGTGTCCATTCTCTAGGTTTCCTGTACATGTTATAGCTGTAGTAATATTCCCTTGAACATGGAGAGTTGGGACCCATGGAATGGGGGCCATGCATTATTGCTTGAAAGGGTCTGCATTTGCTCACCCAATCTCACCAATCCTCTCAGTCCCAAGTGTCCAGCCTTATGCCACATCCAGCTGTCATTGTAGACAGGGTCTTTCCAGGTTTCCTCAGACACCCTGAAGGAATTGTAAAGAATTTCCCTGTTTTTTGGTTTTGCTTTTGAAATTCCTTTTTATAGTGGGTTTGAGCTGATTCTCGCTGCCATGTTTATGCCACTCTAGACACACTTGATTCCCTTATGGAGACATATCAATACATAGGTTTTAAGATTCTTACTAGTCAGATATATTCCTCTGCGGGAAATATGGGGTTTTGAGTCTCTTTCACAGAGGAAGGTGTCGGTCTTGTCAATTCCAAAGTTGGTTTTTGAAACGGTCCCTGTGCTTATATCAAACTCTGGTTTTATGCATCACCCCACCCTCATTACCCTTTATGCAGGCATAAGAGTGTTTTCTAAATGTGAGACTCTGTTCTCTTTCCTAACTCAGTTCACGTGTAGCCATGTTTACAGGATCTTCATAAGTGATATCTTATGATAAGTTTCTTTTTCTGTGTGACTTATTTCACTTAGAATCATCGTACCTGAATCCACTCACTTTGCTGCTACTGGTCTTATGACATTGATTTCATGGCTGAGGGATATTCCATCGTACGTAAGTACCACAATGTTTTGAACCATTTTTATATTTCCTGGGATATTTAAGGTGTACCCAAGTTGAGGTTCTTGTAGCCAGTGCAGCCCTAAATTGGGAGGTGGCTCTTTCTTATGGATTTTCAGTTTTCCCCAGGTATATTCCCTAGACTGGAAGTGGCCTTGGCTCTGTAGCTCTGTTGTTTACTTGTTTTAGGGAACAGGATGCACTCCTCCAGTGAGGCAGTTGGCAATTTACATCCCGCCCATCAGCATAACAAGGCTCCCTGTTCTCCAGGGCCTGTCTTGCCTTTCTGGTTTTTACACATTTTGTGGATGTCCCTTTTGACCGGTGGGAAGTGATACTTCTTTGTAGTGCAGATTTGCATTGCCCGCTTGCTTGCTTGGCCAAAAAGGGCGTATGCATTTTCTCCTGAATATATTCAGGAGAAAACGCATACGCCCTTTTTGGCCAAGTGCACCATTGTCCAAGTTGTGCCCCTCTTCCTGTGCTTTACAGGCGATTCCAACGTACCTCTTGAAATCTGTTTCCTGCTATTTTGCCTCACTTTCAAGTCCGCCTCGTTGACTTCCCTCAACAGATTTTTGGACGATAGTTGTCCTTTATCACTCTGCCAGTTTGTGAATTGCTGTGCCCCTGAGCTCCATTTCTCAACTCGTTTTTTGTGAGCTGAACGCAAGTCCAAAATTTTGGATCATGTCCTATACTGGTTCCCGGTGGGTGGCTGAGACTTTGGTTAATTCTTCTTCCTGCCGGGAAATTAGATTGACATGTGCCCGTCCAAATGCCTAACAGCTACTCTCTCATGGGTTCTCCCTCGTCCCTTCCATCCTCTGCCAAATTGGGAACCTGTGCAAACCAGGAGGTTAAAGGGCCTGTCTCTCCAAGTTGGGAGATTGATAGTAAGGCAGTTGGAAAGTCAAACTGGAGCACCAGGAGAGGGACTATTCGTTGAGTTTTAGAAACCTTTCGTATTCACAGTGTGTCCATTCTCTAGGTTTCCTGTACATGTTATAGCTGTAGTAATATTCCCTTGAACCTGGAGAGTTGGGACCCATGGAATGGGGGCCATGCATTATTGCTTGAAAGGGTCTGCATTTGCTCACCCAATCTCACCAATCCTCTCAGTCCCAAGTGTCCAGCCTTATGCCACATCCAGCTGTCATTGTAGATAGGGTCTTTCCAGGTTTCCTCAGACACCCTGAAGGAATTGTAAAGAATTTCCCTGTTTTTTGGTTTTGCTTTTGAAATTCCTTTTTATAGTGGGTTTGAGCTGATTCTCGCTGCCATGTTTATGCCACTCTAGAAACACTTGATTCCCTTATGGAGACATATCAATACATAGGTTTTAAGATTCTTACTAGTCAGATATATTCCTCTGTGGGAAATATGGGGTTTTGAGTCTCTTTCACTGAGGAAGGTGTCGGTCTTGTCAATTCCAAAGTTGGTTTTTGAAACGGTCCCTGAGCTTATATCAAACTCTGGTTTTATGCATCACCCCACCTCTCCTTCCCCTTTATGCAGGCATAAGAGTGTTTTCTAAATGTGAGACTCTGTTCTCTTTCCTAACTCAGTTCACGTGTAGCCATGTTTACAGGATCTTCCTAAGTGATATCTTATGATAAGTTTCTTTTTCTGTGTGACTTATTTCACTTAGAATCATCGTACCTGAATCCACTCACTTTGTTGCTACTGGTCTTATGACATTGATTTCATGGCTGAGGGATATTCCATCGTACGTAAGTACCACAATGTTTTGAACCATTTTTATATTTCCTGGGATATTTAAGGTGTACCCAAGTTGAGGTTCTTGTAGCCAGTGCAGCCCTAAATTTGGAGGTGGTTCTTTCTTATTGATTTTCAGTTTTCCCCAGGTATATTCCCTAGACTTGAAGTGGCCTTGGCTCTGTAGCTCTGTTGTTTACTTGTTTTAGGGAACACAGTGCACTCCTCCAGTGAGGCAGTTGGCAATTTACATCCCACCCATCAGCATAACAAGGCTCCCTGTTCTCCAGGGCCTGTCTTGCCTTTCTGGTTTTTACACATTTTGTGGATGTCCCTTTTGACCGGTGGGAAGTGATACTTCTTTGTAGTGCAGATTTGCATTGCCCGCTTGCTTGCTTGGCGAAAAAGGGCATATGCGTTTTCTCCTGAATATATTCAGGAGAAAACGCATACACCCTTTTTGGCCAAGTGCACCATTGTCCAAGTTGTGCCCCTCTTCCTGTGCTTTACAGGCGATTCCAAGGTACCTCTAGAAATGTGTTTCCTGCTATTTTGCCTCACTTTCAAGTCCGCCTCATTGACTTCCCTCAACAGATTTTTGGACGATAGTTGTCCTTTATCACTCTGCCAGTTTGTGAATTGCTGTGCCCCTGAGCTCCATTTCTCAACTCGTTTTTTGTGAGCTGAACGCAAGTCCAAAATTTTGGATCATGTCCTATACTGGCTCCCGGTGGGTGGCTGAGACTTTGGTTAATTCTTCTTCCTGCCGGGAAATTAGAGTGACATGTGCCCGTCCAAATGCCTAACAGCTACTCTCTCATGGGTTCTCCCTCGTCCCTTCCATCCTCTGCCAAATTGGGAACCTGTGCAAACCAGGAGGTTAAAGGGCCTGTCTCTCCAAGTTGGGAGATTGATAGTAAGGCAGTTGGAAAGTCAAACTGGAGCACCAGGAGAGGGACTATTCGTTGAGTTTTAGAAACCTTTCGTATTCACAGTGTGTCCATTCTCTAGGTTTCCTGTACATGTTATAGCTGTAGTAATATTCCCTTGAACCTGGAGAGTTGGGACCCATGGAATGGGGGCCATGCATTATTGCTTGAAAGGGTCTGCATTTGCTCACCCAATCTCACCAATCCTCTCAGTCCCAAGTGTCCAGCCTTATGCCACATCCAGCTGTCATTGTAGATAGGGTCTTTCCAGGTTTCCTCAGACACCCTGAAGGAATTGTAAAGAATTTCCCTGTTTTTTGGTTTTGCTTTTGAAATTCCTTTTTATAGTGGGTTTGAGCTGATTCTCGCTGCCATGTTTATGCCACTCTAGACACACTTGATTCCCTTATGGAGTCATATCAATACATAGGTTTTAAGATTCTTACTAGTCAGATATATTCCTTTGCGGGAAATATGGGGTTTTGAGTCTCTTTCACTGAGGAAGGTGTAGGTCTTGTCTATCCAAAGTTGGTTTTTAGAACGGTCCCTGTGCTTATATCAAACTCTGGTTTTATGCATCACCCCACCTCTCCTTCCCCTTTATGCAGGCATAAGAGTGTTTTCTAAATGTGAGACTCTGTTCTCTTTCCTAACTCAGTTCACGTGTAGCCATGTTTACAGGATCTTCATAAGTGATATCTTATGATAAGTTTCTTTTTCTGTGTGACTTATTTCACTTAGAATCATCGTACCTGAATCCACTCACTTTGCTGCTACTGGTCTTATGACATTGATTTCATGGCTGAGGGATATTCCATCGTACGTAAGTACCACAATGTTTTGAACCATTTTTATATTTCCTGGGATATTTAAGGTGTACCCAAGTTGAGGTTCTTGTAGTCAGTGCAGCCCTAAATTTGGAGGTGGCTCTTTCTTATTGATTTTCAGTTTTCCCAAGGTATATTCCCTAGACTGGAAGTGGCCTTGGCTCTGTAGCTCTGTTGTTTACTTGTTTTAGGGAACACAATGCACTCCTCCAGTGAGGCAGTTGGCAATTTACATCCCGCCCATCAGCATAACAAGGCTCCCAGTTCTCCAGGGCCTGTCTTGCCTTTCTGGTTTTTACACATTTTGTGCATGTCCCTTTTGACCGGTGGGAAGTGATACTTCTTTGTAGTGCAGATTTGCATTGCCCGCTTGCTTGCTTGGCCAAAAAGGGCGTATGCGTTTTCTCCTGAATATATTCAGGAGAAAACGCATACGCCCTTTCTGGCCAAGTGCACCATTGTCCAAGTTGTGCCCCTCTTCCTGTGCTTTACAGGCGATTCCAAGGTACCTCTTGAAATCTGTTTCCTGCTATTTTGCCTCGCTTTCAAGTCCGCCTCGTTGACTTCCCTCAACAGATTTTTGGACGATAGTTGTCCTTTATCACTCTGCCAGTTTGTGAATTGCTGTGCCCCTGAGCTCCATTTCTCAACTCGTTTTTTGTGAGCTGAACGCAAGTCCAAAATTTTGGATCATGTCCTATACTGGTTCCCGGTGGGTGGCTGAGACTTTGGTTAATTCTTCTTCCTGCCGGGAAATTAGAGTGACATGTGCCCGTCCAAATGCCTAACAGCTACTCTCTCATGGGTTCTCCCTCGTCCCTTCCACCCTCTGCCAAATTGGGAACCTGTGCAAACCAGGAGGTTAAAGGGCCTGTCTCTCCAAGTTGGGAGATTGATAGTAAGGCAGTTGGAAAGTCAAACTGGAGCACCAGGAGAGGGACTATTCGTTGAGTTTTAGAAACCTTTCGTATTCACAGTGTGTCCATTCTCTAGGTTTCCTGTACATGTTATAGCTGTAGTAATATTCCCTTGAACATGGAGAGTTGGGACCCATGGAATGGGGGCCATGCATTATTGCTTGAAAGGGTCTGCATTTGCTCACCCAATCTCACCAATCCTCTCAGTCCCAAGTGTCCAGCCTTATGCCACATCCAGCTGTCATTGTAGACAGGGTCTTTCCAGGTTTCCTCAGACACCCTGAAGGAATTGTAAAGAATTTCCCTGTTTTTTGGTTTTGCTTTTGAAATTCCTTTTTATAGTGGGTTTGAGCTGATTCTCGCTGCCATGTTTATGCCACTCTAGACACACTTGATTCCCTCATTGAGTCATATCAATACATAGGTTTTAAGATTCTTACTAGTCAGATATATTCCTCTGCGGGAAATATGGGGTTTTTAGTCTCTTTCACTGAGGAAGGTGTAGGTCTTGTCTATTCCAAAGTTGGTTTTTGGAACGGTCCCTGTGCTTATATCAAACTCTGGTTTTATGCATCACCCCACCTCTCCTTCCCCTTTATGCAGGCATAAGAGTGTTTTCTAAATGTGAGACTCTGTTCTCTTTCCTAACTCAGTTCACTTGTAGCCATGTTTACAGGATCTTCATAAGTGATATCTTATGATAAGTTTCTTTTTCTGTGTGACTTATTTCACTTAGAATCATCGTACCTGAATCCACTCACTTTGCTGCTACTGGTCTTATGACATTGATTTCATGGCTGAGGGATATTCCATCGTACGTAAGTACCACAATGTTTTGAACCATTTTTATATTTCCTGGGATATTTAAGTTGTACCCAAGTTGAGGTTCTTGTAGCCACTGCAGCCCTAAATTTGGAGGTGGCTCTTTCTTATTGATTTTCAGTTTTCCCCAGGTATATTCCCTAGACTGGAAGTGGCCTTGGCTCTGTAGCTCTGTTGTTTACTTGTTTTAGGGAACACAATGCACTCCTCCAGTGAGGCAGTTGGCAATTTACATCCCGCCCATCAGCATAACAAGGCTCCCAGTTCTCCAGGGCCTGTCTTGCCTTTCTGGTTTTTACACATTTTGTGGATGTCCCTTTTGACCGGTGGGAAGTGATACTTCTTTGTAGTGCAGATTTGCATTGCCCGCTTGCTTGCTTGGCCAAAAAGGGCGTATGCGTTTTCTCCTGAATATATTCAGGAGAAAACGCATACGCCCTTTTTGGCCAAGTGCACCATTGTCCAAGTTGTGCCCCTCTTCCTGTGCTTTACAGGCGATTCCAACGTACCTCTTGAAATCTGTTTCCTGCTATTTTGCCTCGCTTTCAAGTCCGCCTCGTTGACTTCCCTCAACAGATTTTTGGACGATAGTTGTCCTTTATCACTCTGCCAGTTTGTGAATTGCTGTGCCCCTGAGCTCCATTTCTCAACTCGTTTTTTGTGAGCTGAACGCAAGTCCAAAATTTTGGATCATGTCCTATACTGGTTCCCGGTGGGTGGCTGAGACTTTGGTTAATTCTTCTTCCTGCCGGGAAATTAGAGTGACATGTGCCCGTCCAAATGCCTAACAGCTACTCTCTCATGGGTTCTCCCTCGTCCCTTCCATCCTCTGCCAAATTGGGAACCTGTGCAAACCAGGAGGTTAAAGGGCCTGTCTCTCCAAGTTGGGAGATTGATAGTAAGGCAGTTGGAAAGTCAAACTGGAGCACCAGGAGAGGGACTATTCGTTGAGTTTTAGAAACCTTTCGTATTCACAGTGTGTCCATTCTCTAGGTTTCCTGTACATGTTATAGCTGTAGTAATATTCCCTTGAACATGGAGAGTTGGGACCCATGGAATGGGGGCCATGCATTATTGCTTGAAAGGGTCTGCATTTGCTCACCCAATCTCACCAATCCTCTCAGTCCCAAGTGTCCAGCCTTATGCCACATCCAGCTGTCATTGTAGACAGGGTCTTTCCAGGTTTCCTCAGACACCCTGAAGGAATTGTAAAGAATTTCCCTGTTTTTTGGTTTTGCTTTTGAAATTCCTTTTTATAGTGGGTTTGAGCTGATTCTCGCTGCCATGTTTATGCCACTCTAGACACACTTGATTCCCTCATGGAGTCATATCAATACATAGGTTTTAAGATTCTTACTAGTCAGATATATTCCTCTGCGGGAAATATGGGGTTTTTAGTCTCTTTCACTGAGGAAGGTGTAGGTCTTGTCTATTCCAAAGTTGGTTTTTGGAACGGTCCCTGTGCTTATATCAAACTCTGGTTTTATGCATCACCCCACCTCTCCTTCCCCTTTATGCAGGCATAAGAGTGTTTTCTAAATGTGAGACTCTGTTCTCTTTCCTAACTCAGTTCACGTGTAGCCATGTTTACAGGATCTTCATAAGTGATATCTTATGATAAGTTTCTTTTTCTGTGTGACTTATTTCACTTAGAATCATCGTACCTGAATCCACTCACTTTGCTGCTACTGGTCTTATGACATTGATTTCATGGCTGAGGGATATTCCATCGTACGTAAGTACCACAATGTTTTGAACCATTTTTATATTTCCTGGGATATTTAAGGTGTACCCAAGTTGAGGTTCTTGTAGTCAGTGCAGCCCTAAATTTGGAGGTGGCTCTTTCTTATTGATTTTCAGTTTTCCCAAGGTATATTCCCTAGACTGGAAGTGGCCTTGGCTCTGTAGCTCTGTTGTTTACTTGTTTTAGGGAACACAATGCACTCCTCCAGTGAGGCAGTTGGCAATTTACATCCCGCCCATCAGCATAACAAGGCTCCCAGTTCTCCAGGGCCTGTCTTGCCTTTCTGGTTTTTACACATTTTGTGGATGTCCCTTTTGACCGGTGGGAAGTGATACTTCATTGTAGTGCAGATTTGCATTGCCCGCTTGCTTGCTTGGCCAAAAAGGGCGTATGCGTTTTCTCCTGAATATATTCAGGAGAAAACGCATACGCCCTTTTTGGCCAAGTGCACCATTGTCCAAGTTGTGCCCCTCTTCCTGTGCTTTACAGGCGATTCCAAGGTACCTCTTGAAATCTGTTTCCTGCTATTTTGCCTCGCTTTCAAGTCCGCCTCGTTGACTTCCCTCAACAGATTTTTGGACGATAGTTGTCCTTTATCACTCTGCCAGTTTGTGAATTGCTGTGCCCCTGAGCTCCATTTCTCAACTCGTTTTTTGTGAGCTGAACGCAAGTCCAAAATTTTGGATCATGTCCTATACTGGTTCCCGGTGGGTGGCTGAGACTTTGGTTAATTCTTCTTCCTGCCGGGAAATTAGAGTGACATGTGCCCGTCCAAATGCCTAACAGCTACTCTCTCATGGGTTCTCCCTCGTCCCTTCCATCCTCTGCCAAATTGGGAACCTGTGCAAACCAGGAGGTTAAAGGGCCTGTCTCTCCAAGTTGGGAGATTGATAGTAAGGCAGTTGGAAAGTCAAACTGGAGCACCAGGAGAGGGACTATTCGTTGAGTTTTAGAAACCTTTCGTATTCACAGTGTGTCCATTCTCTAGGTTTCCTGTACATGTTATAGCTGTAGTAATATTCCCTTGAACATGGAGAGTTGGGACCCATGGAATGGGGGCCATGCATTATTGCTTGAAAGGGTCTGCATTTGCTCACCCAATCTCACCAATCCTCTCAGTCCCAAGTGTCCAGCCTTATGCCACATCCAGCTGTCATTGTAGACAGGGTCTTTCCAGGTTTCCTCAGACACCCTGAAGGAATTGTAAAGAATTTCCCTGTTTTTTGGTTTTGCTTTTCAAATTCCTTTTTATAGTGGGTTTGAGCTGATTCTCGCTGCCATGTTTATGCCACTCTAGACACACTTGATTCCCTCATGGAGTCATATCAATACATAGGTTTTAAGATTCTTACTAGTCAGATATATTCCTCTGCGGGAAATATGGGGTTTTGAGTCTCTTTCACTGAGGAAGGTGTAGGTCTTGTCTATTGCAAAGTTGGTTTTTGGAACGGTCCCTGTGCTTATATCAAACTCTGGTTTTATGCATCACCCCACCTCTCCTTCCCCTTTATGCAGGCATAAGAGTGTTTTCTAAATGTGAGACTCTGTTCTCTTTCCTAACTCAGTTCACGTGTAGCCATGTTTACAGGATCTTCATAAGTGATATCTTATGATAAGTTTCTTTTTCTGTGTGACTTATTTCACTTAGAATCATCGTACCTGAATCCACTCACTTTGCTGCTACTGGTCTTATGACATTGATTTCATGGCTGAGGGATATTCCATCGTACGTAAGTACCACAATGTTTTGAACCATTTTTATATTTCCTGGGATATTTAAGGTGTACCCAAGTTGAGGTTCTTGTAGTCAGTGCAGCCCTAAATTTGGAGGTGGCTCTTTCTTATTGATTTTCAGTTTTCCCAAGGTATATTCCCTAGACTGGAAGTGGCCTTGGCTCTGTAGCTCTGTTGTTTACTTGTTTTAGGGAACACAATGCACTCCTCCAGTGAGGCAGTTGGCAATTTACATCCCGCCCATCAGCATAACAAGGCTCCCAGTTCTCCAGGGCCTGTCTTGCCTTTCTGGTTTTTACACATTTTGTGGATGTCCCTTTTGACCGGTGGGAAGTGATACTTCTTTGTAGTGCAGATTTGCATTGCCCGCTTGCTTGCTTGGCCAAAAAGGGCGTATGCGTTTTCTCCTGAATATATTCAGGAGAAAACGCATACGCCCTTTTTGGCCAAGTGCACCATTGTCCAAGTTGTGCCCCTCTTCCTGTGCTTTACAGGCGATTCCAACGTACCTCTTGAAATCTGTTTCCTGCTATTTTGCCTCGCTTTCAAGTCCGCCTCGTTGACTTCCCTCAACAGATTTTTGGACGATAGTTGTCCTTTATCACTCTGCCAGTTTGTGAATTGCTGTGCCCCTGAGCTCCATTTCTCAACTCGTTTTTTGTGAGCTGAACGCAAGTCCAAAATTTTGGATCATGTCCTATACTGGTTCCCGGTGGGTGGCTGAGACTTTGGTTAATTCTTCTTCCTGCCGGGAAATTAGAGTGACATGTGCCCGTCCAAATGCCTAACAGCTACTCTATCATGGGTTCTCCCTCGTCCCTTCCATCCTCTGCCAAATTGGGAACCTGTGCAAACCAGGAGGTTAAAGGGCCTGTCTCTCCAAGTTGGGAGATTGATAGTAAGGCAGTTGGAAAGTCAAACTGGAGCACCAGGAGAGGGACTATTCGTTGAGTTTTAGAAACCTTTCGTATTCACAGTGTGTCCATTCTCTAGGTTTCCTGTACATGTTATAGCTGTAGTAATATTCCCTTGAACATGGAGAGTTGGGACCCATGGAATGGGGGCCATGCATTATTGCTTGAAAGGGTCTGCATTTGCTCACCCAATCTCACCAATCCTCTCAGTCCCAAGTGTCCAGCCTTATGCCACATCCAGCTGTCATTGTAGACAGGGTCTTTCCAGGTTTCCTCAGACACCCTGAAGGAATTGTAAAGAATTTCCCTGTTTTTTGGTTTTGCTTTTGAAATTCCTTTTTATAGTGGGTTTGAGCTGATTCTCGCTGCCATGTTTATGCCACTCTAGACACACTTGATTCCCTCATGGAGTCATATCAATACATAGGTTTTAAGATTCTTACTAGTCAGATATATTCCTCTGCGGGAAATATGGGGTTTTTAGTCTCTTTCACTGAGGAAGGTGTAGGTCTTGTCTATTCCAAAGTTGGTTTTTGGAACGGTCCCTGTGCTTATATCAAACTCTGGTTTTATGCATCACCCCACCTCTCCTTCCCCTTTATGCAGGCATAAGAGTGTTTTCTAAATGTGAGACTCTGTTCTCTTTCCTAACTCAGTTCACGTGTAGCCATGTTTACAGGATCTTCATAAGTGATATCTTATGATAAGTTTCTTTTTCTGTGTGACTTATTTCACTTAGAATCATCGTACCTGAATCCACTCACTTTGCTGCTACTGGTCTTATGACATTGATTTCATGGCTGAGGGATATTCCATCGTACGTAAGTACCACAATGTTTTGAACCATTTTTATATTTCCTGGGATATTTAAGGTGTACCCAAGTTGAGGTTCTTGTAGTCAGTGCAGCCCTAAATTTGGAGGTGGCTCTTTCTTATTGATTTTCAGTTTTCCCAAGGTATATTCCCTAGACTGGAAGTGGCCTTGGCTCTGTAGCTCTGTTGTTTACTTGTTTTAGGGAACACAATGCACTCCTCCAGTGAGGCAGTTGGCAATTTACATCCCGCCCATCAGCATAACAAGGCTCCCAGTTCTCCAGGGCCTGTCTTGCCTTTCTGGTTTTTACACATTTTGTGGATGTCCCTTTTGACCGGTGGGAAGTGATACTTCTTTGTAGTGCAGATTTGCATTGCCCGCTTGCTTGCTTGGCCAAAAAGGGCGTATGCGTTTTCTCCTGAATATATTCAGGAGAAAACGCATACGCCCTTTTTGGCCAAGTGCACCATTGTCCAAGTTGTGCCCCTCTTCCTGTGCTTTACAGGCGATTCCAAGGTACCTCTTGAAATCTGTTTCCTGCTATTTTGCCTCACTTTCAAGTCCGCCTCGTTGACTTCCCTCAACAGATTTTTGGACGATAGTTGTCCTTTATCACTCTGCCAGTTTGTGAATTGCTGTGCCCCTGAGCTCCATTTCTCAACTCGTTTTTTGTGAGCTGAACGCAAGTCCAAAATTTTGGATCATGTCCTATACTGGTTCCCGGTGGGTGGCTGAGACTTTGGTTAATTCTTCTTCCTGCCGGGAAATTAGAGTGACATGTGCCCGTCCAAATGCCTAACAGCTACTCTCTCATGGGTTCTCCCTCGTCCCTTCCATCCTCTGCCAAATTGGGAACCTGTGCAAACCAGGAGGTTAAAGGGCCTGTCTCTCCAAGTTGGGAGATTGATAGTAAGGCAGTTGGAAAGTCAAACTGGAGCACCAGGAGAGGGACTATTCGTTGAGTTTTAGAAACCTTTCGTATTCACAGTGTGTCCATTCTCTAGGTTTCCTGTACATGTTATAGCTGTAGTAATATTCCCTTGAACATGGAGAGTTGGGACCCATGGAATGGGGGCCATGCATTATTGCTTGAAAGGGTCTGCATTTGCTCACCCAATCTCACCAATCCTCTCAGTCCCAAGTGTCCAGCCTTATGCCACATCCAGCTGTCATTGTAGACAGGGTCTTTCCAGGTTTCCTCAGACACCCTGAAGGAATTGTAAAGAATTTCCCTGTTTTTTGGTTTTGCTTTTGAAATTCCTTTTTATAGTGGGTTTGAGCTGATTCTCGCTGCCATGTTTATGCCACTCTAGACACACTTGATTCCCTCATGGAGTCATATCAATACATAGGTTTTAAGATTCTTACTAGTCAGATATATTCCTCTGCGGGAAATATGGGGTTTTTAGTCTCTTTCACTGAGGAAGGTGTAGGTCTTGTCTATTCCAAAGTTGGTTTTTGGAACGGTCCCTGTGCTTATATCAAACTCTGGTTTTATGCATCACCCCACCTCTCCTTCCCCTTTATGCAGGCATAAGAGTGTTTTCTAAATGTGAGACTCTGTTCTCTTTCCTAACTCAGTTCACGTGTAGCCATGTTTACAGGATCTTCATAAGTGATATCTTATGATAAGTTTCTTTTTCTGTGTGACTTATTTCACTTAGAATCATCGTACCTGAATCCACTCACTTTGCTGCTACTGGTCTTATGACATTGATTTCATAGCTGAGGGATATTCCATCGTACGTAAGTACCACAATGTTTTGAACCATTTTTATATTTCCTGGGATATTTAAGGTGTACCCAAGTTGAGGTTCTTGTAGTCAGTGCAGCCCTAAATTTGGAGGTGGCTCTTTCTTATTGATTTTCAGTTTTCCCAAGGTATATTCCCTAGACTGGAAGTGGCCTTGGCTCTGTAGCTCTGTTGTTTACTTGTTTTAGGGAACACAATGCACTCCTCCAGTGAGGCAGTTGGCAATTTACATCCAGCCCATCAGCATAACAAGGCTCCCAGTTCTCCAGGGCCTGTCTTGCCTTTCTGGTTTTTACACATTTTGTGGATGTCCCTTTTGACCGGTGGGAAGTGATACTTCTTTGTAGTGCAGATTTGCATTGCCCGCTTGCTTGCTTGGCCAAAAAGGGCGTATGCGTTTTCTCCTGAATATATTCAGGAGAAAACGCATACGCCCTTTTTGGCCAAGTGCACCATTGTCCAAGTTGTGCCCCTCTTCCTGTGCTTTACAGGCGATTCCAACGTACCTCTTGAAATCTGTTTCCTGCTATTTTGCCTCGCTTTCAAGTCCGCCTCGTTGACTTCCCTCAACAGATTTTTGGACGATAGTTGTCCTTTATCACTCTGCCAGTTTGTGAATTGCTGTGCCCCTGAGCTCCATTTCTCAACTCGTTTTTTGTGAGCTGAACGCAAGTCCAAAATTTTGGATCATGTCCTATACTGGTTCCCGGTGGGTGGCTGAGACTTTGGTTAATTCTTCTTCCTGCCGGGAAATTAGAGTGACATGTGCCCGTCCAAATGCCTAACAGCTACTCTCTCATGGGTTCTCCCTCGTCCCTTCCATCCTCTGCCAAATTGGGAACCTGTGCAAACCAGGAGGTTAAAGGGCCTGTCTCTCCAAGTTGGGAGATTGATAGTAAGGCAGTTGGAAAGTCAAACTGGAGCACCAGGAGAGGGACTATTCGTTGAGTTTTAGAAACCTTTCGTATTCACAGTGTGTCCATTCTCTAGGTTTCCTGTACATGTTATAGCTGTAGTAATATTCCCTTGAACATGGAGAGTTGGGACCCATGGAATGGGGGCCATGCATTATTGCTTGAAAGGGTCTGCATTTGCTCACCCAATCTCACCAATCCTCTCAGTCCCAAGTGTCCAGCCTTATGCCACATCCAGCTGTCATTGTAGACAGGGTCTTTCCAGGTTTCCTCAGACACCCTGAAGGAATTGTAAAGAATTTCCCTGTTTTTTGGTTTTGCTTTTGAAATTCCTTTTTATAGTGGGTTTGAGCTGATTCTCGCTGCCATGTTTATGCCAATCTAGACACACTTGATTCCCTCATGGAGTCATATCAATACATAGGTTTTAAGATTCTTACTAGTCAGATATATTCCTCTGCGGGAAATATGGGGTTTTTAGTCTCTTTCACTGAGGAAGGTGTAGGTCTTGTCTATTCCAAAGTTGGTTTTTGGAACGGTCCCTGTGCTTATATCAAACTCTGGTTTTATGCATCACCCCACCTCTCCTTCCCCTTTATGCAGGCATAAGAGTGTTTTCTAAATGTGAGACTCTGTTCTCTTTCCTAACTCAGTTCACGTGTAGCCATGTTTACAGGATCTTCATAAGTGATATCTTATGATAAGTTTCTTTTTCTGTGTGACTTATTTCACTTAGAATCATCGTACCTGAATCCACTCACTTTGCTGCTACTGGTCTTATGACATTGATTTCATGGCTGAGGGATATTCCATCGTACGTAAGTACCACAATGTTTTGAACCATTTTTATATTTCCTGGGATATTTAAGGTGTACCCAAGTTGAGGTTCTTGTAGTCAGTGCAGCCCTAAATTTGGAGGTGGCTCTTTCTTATTGATTTTCAGTTTTCCCAAGGTATATTCCCTAGACTGGATGTGGCCTTGGCTCTGTAGCTCTGTTGTTTACTTGTTTTGGGAACACAATGCACTCCTCCAGTGAGGCAGTTGGCAATTTACATCCCGCCCATCAGCATAACAAGGCTCCAAGTTCTCCAGGGCCTGTCTTGCCTTTCTGGTTTTTACACATTTTGTGGATGTCCCTTTTGACCGGTGGGAAGTGATACTTCTTTGTAGTGCAGATTTGCATTGCCCGCTTGCTTGCTTGGCCAAAAAGGGCGTATGCGTTTTCTCCTGAATATATTCAGGAGAAAACGCATACGCCCTTTTTGGCCAAGTGCACCATTGTCCAAGTTGTGCCCCTCTTCCTGTGCTTTACAGGCGATTCCAAGGTACCTCTTGAAATCTGTTTCCTGCTATTTTGCCTCGCTTTCAAGTCCGCCTCGTTGACTTCCCTCAACAGATTTTTGGACGATAGTTGTCCTTTATCACTCTGCCAGTTTGTGAATTGCTGTGCCCCTGAGCTCCATTTCTCAACTCGTTTTTTGTGAGCTGAACGCAAGTCCAAAATTTTGGATCATGTCCTATACTGGTTCCCGGTGGGTGGCTGAGACTTTGGTTAATTCTTCTTCCTGCCGGGAAATTAGAGTGACATGTGCCCGTCCAAATGCCTAACAGCTACTCTCTCATGGGTTCTCCCTCGTCCCTTCCATCCTCTGCCAAATTGGGAACCTGTGCAAACCAGGAGGTTAAAGGCCCTGTCTCTCCAAGTTGGGAGATTGGTAGTAAGGCAGTTGGAAAGTCAAACTGGAGCACCAGGAGAGGGACTATTCGTTGAGTTTTAGAAACCTTTCGTATTCACAGTGTGTCCATTCTCTAGGTTTCCTGTACATGTTATAGCTGTAGTAATATTCCCTTGAACATGGAGAGTTGGGACCCATGGAATGGGGGCCATGCATTATTGCTTGAAAGGGTCTGCATTTGCTCACCCAATCTCACCAATCCTCTCAGTCCCAAGTGTCCAGCCTTATGCCACATCCAGCTGTCATTGTAGACAGGGTCTTTCCAGGTTTCCTCAGACACCCTGAAGGAATTGTAAAGAATTTCCCTGTTTTTTGGTTTTGCTTTTGAAATTCCTTTTTATAGTGGGTTTGAGCTGATTCTCGCTGCCATGTTTATGCCACTCTAGACACACTTGATTCCCTCATGGAGTCATATCAATACATAGGTTTTAAGATTCTTACTAGTCAGATATATTCCTCTGCGGGAAATATGGGGTTTTTAGTCTCTTTCACTGAGGAAGGTGTAGGTCTTGTCTATTCTAAAGTTGGTTTTTGGAACGGTCCCTGTGCTTATATCAAACTCTGGTTTTATGCATCACCCCACCTCTCCTTCCCCTTTATGCAGGCATAAGAGTGTTTTCTAAATGTGAGACTCTGTTCTCTTTCCTAACTCAGTTCACGTGTAGCCATGTTTACAGGATCTTCATAAGTGATATCTTATGATAAGTTTCTTTTTCTGTGTGACTTATTTCACTTAGAATCATCGTACCTGAATCCACTCACTTTGCTGCTACTGGTCTTATGACATTGATTTCATAGCTGAGGGATATTCCATCGTACGTAAGTACCACAATGTTTTGAACCATTTTTATATTTCCTGGGATATTTAAGGTGTACCCAAGTTGAGGTTCTTGTAGTCAGTGCAGCCCTAAATTTGGAGGTGGCTCTTTCTTATTGATTTTCAGTTTTCCCAAGGTATATTCCCTAGACTGGAAGTGGCCTTGGCTCTGTAGCTCTGTTGTTTACTTGTTTTAGGGAACACAATGCACTCCTCCAGTGAGGCAGTTGGCAATTTACATCCCACCCATCAGCATAACAAGGCTCCCTGTTCTCCAGGGCCTGTCTTGCCTTTCTGGTTTTTACACATTTTGTGGATGTCCCTTTTGACCGGTGGGAAGTGATACTTCTTTGTAGTGCAGATTTGCATTGCCCGCTTGCTTGCTTGGCCAAAAAGGGCGTATGCGTTTTCTCCTGAATATATTCAGGAGAAAACGCATACGCCCTTTTTGGCCAAGTGCACCATTGTCCAAGTTGTGCCCCTCTTCCTGTGCTTTACAGGCGATTCCAACGTACCTCTTGAAATCTGTTTCCTGCTATTTTGCCTCACTTTCAAGTCCGCCTCCTTGACTTCCCTCAACAGATTTTTGGACGATAGTTGTCCTTTATCACTCTGCCAGTTTGTGAATTGCTGTGCCCCTGAGCTCCATTTCTCAACTCGTTTTTTGTGAGCTGAACGCAAGTCCAAAATTTTGGATCATGTCCTATACTGGTTCCCGGTGGGTGGCTGAGACTTTGGTTAATTCTTCTTCCTGCCGGGAAATTAGAGTGACATGTGCCCGTCCAAATGCCTAACAGCTACTCTCTCATGGGTTCTCCCTCGTCCCTTCCATCCTCTGCCAAATTGGGAACCTGTGCAAACCAGGAGGTTAAAGGGCCTGTCTCTCCAAGTTGGGAGATTGATAGTAAGGCAGTTGGAAAGTCAAACTGGAGCACCAGGAGAGGGACTATTCGTTGAGTTTTAGAAACCTTTCGTATTCACAGTGTGTACATTCTCTAGGTTTCCTGTACATGTTATAGCTGTAGTAATATTCCCTTGAACATGGAGAGTTGGGACCCATGGAATGGTGGCCATGCATTATTGCTTGAAAGGGTCTGCATTTGCTCACCCAATCTCACCAATCCTCTCAGTCCCAAGTGTCCAGCCTTATGCCACATCCAGCTGTCATTGTAGATAGGGTCTTTCCAGGTTTCCTCAGACACCCTGAAGGAATTGTAAAGAATTTCCCTGTTTTTTGGTTTTGCTTTTGAAATTCCTTTTTATAGTGGGTTTGAGCTGATTCTCGCTGCCATGTTTATGCCACTCTAGACACACTTGATTCCCTCATGGAGTCATATCAATACATAGTTTTAAGATTCTTACTAGTCAGATATATTCCTCTGCGGGAAATATGGGGTTTTTAGTCTCTTTCACTGAGGAAGGTGTCGGTCTTGTCAATTCCAAAGTTGGTTTTTGAAACGGTCCCTGTGCTTATATCAAACTCTGGTTTTATGCATCACCCCACCTCTCCTTCCCCTTTATGCAGGCATAAGAGTGTTTTCTAAATGTGAGACTCTGTTCTCTTTCCTAACTCAGTTCACGTGTAGCCATGTTTACAGGATCTTCATAAGTGATATCTTATGATAAGTTTCTTTTTCTGTGTGACTTATTTCACTTAGAATCATCGTACCTGAATCCACTCACTTTGCTGCTACTGGTCTTATGACATTGATTTCATGGCTGAGGGATATTCCATCGTACGTAAGTACCACAATGTTTTGAACCATTTTTATATTTCCTGGGATATTTAAGGTGTACCCAAGTTGAGGTTCTTGTAGCCAGTGAAGCCCTAAATTTGGAGGTGGCTCTTTCATATTGATTTTCAGTTTTCCCCAGGTATATTCCCTAGACTGGAAGTGGCCTTGGCTCTGTAGCTCTGTTGTTTACTTGTTTTAGGGAACACAATGCACTCCTCCAGTGAGGCAGTTGGCAATTTACATCCCGCCCATCAGCATAACAAGGCTCCCAGTTCTCCAGGGCCTGTCTTGCCTTTCTGGTTTTTACACATTTTGTGGATGTCCCTTTTGACCGGTGGGAAGTGATACTTCTTTGTAGTGCAGATTTGCATTGCCCGCTTGCTTGCTTGGCCAAAAAGGGCGTATGCGTTTTCTCCTGAATATATTCAGGAGAAAACGCATACGCCCTTTTTGGCCAAGTGCACCATTGTCCAAGTTGTGCCCCTCTTCCTGTGCTTTACAGGCGATTCCAAGGTACCTCTTGAAATCTGTTTCCTGCTATTTTGCCTCGCTTTCAAGTCTGCCTCGTTGACTTCCCTCAACAGATTTTTGGACGATAGTTGTCCTTTATCACTCTGCCAGTTTGTGAATTGCTGTGCCCCTGAGCTCCATTTCTCAACTCGCTTTTTGTGAGCTGAACGCAAGTCCAAAATTTTGGATCATGTCCTATACTGGTTCCCGGTGGGTGGCTGAGACTTTGGTTAATTCTTCTTCCTGCCGGGAAATTAGAGTGACATGTGCCCGTCCAAATGCCTAACAGCTACTCTCTCATGGGTTCTCCCTCGTCCCTTCCATCCTCTGCCAAATTGGGAACCTGTGCAAACCAGGAGGTTAAAGGGCCTGTCTCTCCAAGTTGGGAGATTGATAGTAAGGCAGTTGGAAAGTCAAACTGGAGCACCAGGAGAGGGACTATTCTTTGAGTTTTAGAAACCTTTCGTATTCACATTGTGTCCATTCTCTAGGTTTCCTGTACATGTTATAGCTGTAGTAATATTCCCTTGAACCTGGAGAGTTGGGACCCATGGAATGGGGGCCATGCATTATTGCTTGAAAGGGTCTGCATTTGCTCACCCAATCTCACCAATCCTCTCAGTCCCAAGTGTCCAGCCTTATGCCACATCCAGCTGTCATTGTAGATAGGGTCTTTCCAGGTTTCCTCAGACACCCTGAAGGAATTGTAAAGAATTTCCCTGTTTTTTGGTTTTGCTTTTGAAATTCCTTTTTATAGTGGGTTTGAGCTGATTCTCGCTGCCATGTTTATGCCACTCTAGACACACTTGATTCCCTTATGGAGACATATCAATACATAGGTTTTAAGATTCTTACTAGTCAGATATATTCCTCTGTGGGAAATATGGGGTTTTGAGTCTCTTTCACTGAGGAAGGTGTCGGTCTTGTCAATTCCAAAGTTGGTTTTTGAAACGGTCCCTGTGCTTATATCAAACTCTGGTTTTATGCATCACCCCACCTCTCCTTCCCCTTTATGCAGGCATAAGAGTGTTTTCTAAATGTGAGACTCTGTTCTCTTTCCTAACTCAGTTCACTTGTAGCCATGTTTACAGGATCTTCATAAGTGATATCTTATGATAAGTTTCTTTTTCTGTGTGACTTATTTCACTTAGAATCATCGTACCTGAATCCACTCACTTTGCTGCTACTGGTCTTATGACATTGATTTCATGGCTGAGGGATATTCCATCGTACGTAAGTACCACAATATTTTGAACCATTTTTATATTTCCTGGGATATTTAAGGTGTACCCAAGTTGAGGTTCTTGTAGCCAGTGCAGCCCTAAATTTGGAGGTGGCTCTTTCTTATTGATTTTCAGTTTTCCCCAGGTATATTCCCTAGACTGGAAGTGGCCTTGGCTCTGTAGCTCTGTTGTTTACTTGTTTTAGGGAACACAATGCACTCCTCCAGTGAGGCAGTTGGCAATTTACATCCCACCCATCAGCATAACAAGGCTCCCTGTTCTCCAGGGCCTGTCTTGCCTTTCTGGTTTTTACACATTTTGTGGATGTCCCTTTTGACCGGTGGGAAGTGATACTTCTTTGTAGTGCAGATTTGCATTGCCCCCTTGCTTGCTTGGCCAAAAAGGGCGTATGGGTTTTCTCCTGAATATATTCAGGAGAAAACGCATACGCCCTTTTTGGCCAAGTGCACCATTGTCCAAGTTGTGCCCCTCTTCCTGTGCTTTACAGGCGATTCCAACGTACCTCTTGAAATCTGTTTCCTGCTATTTTGCCTCACTTTCAAGTCTGCCTCGTTGACTTCCCTCAACAGATTTTTGGACGATAGTTGTCCTTTATCACTCTGCCAGTTTGTGAATTGCTGTGCCCCTGAGCTCCATTTCTCAACTCGTTTTTTGTGAGCTGAACGCAAGTCCAAAATTTTGGATCAGGTCCTATACTGGTTCCCAGTGGGTGGCTGAGACTTTGGTTAATTCTTCTTCCTGCCGGGAAATTAGAGTGACATGTGCCCGTCCAAATGCCTAACAGCTACTCTCTCATGGGTTCTCCCTCGTCCCTTCCATCCTCTGCCAAATTGGGAACCTGTGCAAACCAGGAGGTTAAAGGGCCTGTCTCTCCAAGTTGGGAGATTGATAGTAAGGCAGTTGGAAAGTCAAACTGGAGCACCAGGAGAGGGACTATTCGTTGAGTTTTAGAAACCTTTCGTATTCACAGTGTGTCCATTCTCTAGGTTTCCTGTACATGTTATAGCTGTAGTAATATTCCCTTGAACCTGGCGAGTTGGGTCCCATGGAATGGGGGCCATGCATTATTGCTTGAAAGGGTCTGCATTTGCTCACCCAATCTCACCAATCCTCTCAGTCCCAAGTGTCCAGCCTTATGCCACATCCAGCTGTCATTGTAGATAGGGTCTTTCCAGGTTTCCTCAGACACCCTGAAGGAATTGTAAAGAATTTCCCTGTTTTTTGGTTTTGCTTTTGAAATTCCTTTTTATAGTGGGTTTGAGCTGATTCTCGCTGCCATGTTTGTGCCACTCTAGACACACTTGATTCCCTCATGGAGTCATATCAATACATAGGTTTTAAGATTCTTACTAGTCAGATATATTCCTCTGCGGGAAATATGGGGTTTTTAGTCTCTTTCACTGAGGAAGGTGTCGGTCTTGTCAATTCCAAAGTTGGTTTTTGAAACGGTCCCTGTGCTTATATCAAACTCTGGTTTTATGCATCACCCCACCTCTCCTTCCCCTTTATGCAGGCATAAGAGTGTTTTCTAAATGTGAGACTCTGTTCTCTTTCCTAACTCAGTTCACGTGTAGCCATGTTTACAGGATCTTCATAAGTGATATCTTATGATAAGTTTCTTTTTCTGTGTGACTTATTTCACTTAGAATCATCGTACCTGAATCCACTCACTTTGCTGCTACTGGTCTTATGACATTGATTTCATGGCTGAGGGATATTCCATCGTACGTAAGTACCACAATGTTTTGAACCATTTTTATATTTCCTGGGATATTTAAGGTGTACCCAAGTTGAGGTTCTTGTAGCCAGTGAAGCCCTAAATTTGGAGGTGGCTCTTTCTTATTGATTTTCAGTTTTCCCCAGGTATATTCCCTAGACTGGAAGTGGCCTTGGCTCTGTAGCTCTGTTGTTTACTTGTTTTAGGGAACACAATGCACTCCTCCAGTGAGGCAGTTGGAAATTTACATCCCGCCTATCAGCATAACAAGGCTCCCAGTTCTCCAGGGCCTGTCTTGCCTTTCTGGTTTTTACACATTTTGTGGATGTCCCTTTTGACCGGTGGGAAGTGATACTTCTTTGTAGTGCAGATTTGCATTGCCCGCTTGCTTGCTTGGCCAAAAAGGGCGTATGCGTTTTCTCCTGAATATATTCAGGAGAAAACGCATACGCCCTTTTTGGCCAAGTGCACCATTGTCCAAGTTGTGCCCCTCTTCCTGTGCTTTACAGGCGATTCCAACGTACCTCTTGAAATCTGTTTCCTGCTATTTTGCCTCACTTTCAAGTCCGCCTCGTTGACTTCCCTCAACAGATTTTTGGACGATAGTTGTCCTTTATCACTCTGCCAGTTTGTGAATTGCTGTGCCCCTGAGCTCCATTTCTCAACTCGTTTTTTGTGAGCTGAACGCAAGTCCAAAATTTTGGATCCTGTCCTATACTGGTTCCCGGTGGGTGGCTGAGACTTTGGTTAATTCTTCTTCCTGCCGGGAAATTAGAGTAACATGTGCCCGTCCAAATGCCTAACAGCTACTCTCTCATGGGTTCTCCCTCGTCCCTTCCATCCTCTGCCAAATTGGGAACCTGTGCAAACCAGGAGGTTAAAGGGCCTGTCTCTCCAAGTTGGGAGATTGATAGTAAGGCAGTTGGAAAGTCAAACTGGAGCACCAGGAGAGGGACTATTCGTTGAGTTTTAGAAACCTTTCATATTCACAGTGTGTCCATTCTCTAGGTTTCCTGTACATGTTATAGCTGTAGTAATATTCCCTTGAACCTGGAGAGTTGGGACCCATGGAATGGGGGCCATGCATTATTGCTTGAAAGGGTCTGCATTTGCTCACCCAATCTCACCAATCCTCTCAGTCCCAAGTGTCCAGCCTTATGCCACATCCAGCTGTCATTGTAGATAGGGTCTTTCCAGGTTTCCTCAGACACCCTGAAGGAATTGTAAAGAATTTCCCTGTTTTTTGGTTTTGCTTTTGAAATTCCTTTTTATAGTGGGTTTGAGCTGATTCTCGCTGCCATGTTTATGCCACTCTAGACACACTTGATTCCCGTATGGAGACATATCAATACATAGGTTTTAAGATTCTTACTAGTCAGATATATTCCTCTGTGGGAAATATGGGGTTTTGAGTCTCTTTCACGGAGGAAGGTGTCGGTTTTGTCAATTCCAAAGTTGGTTTTTGAAACGGTCCCTGTGCTTATATCAAACTCTGGTTTTATGCATCACCCCACCTCTCCTTCCTCTTTATGCAGGCATAAGAGTGTTTTCTAAATGTGAGACTCTGTTCTCTTTCCTAACTCAGTTCACGTGTAGCCATGTTTACAGGATCTTCATAAGTGATATCTTATGATAAGTTTCTTTTTCTGTGTGACTTATTTCACTTAGAATCATCGTACCTGAATCCACTCACTTTGCTGCTACTGGTCTTATGACATTGATTTCATGGCTGAGGGATATTCCATCGTACGTAAGTACCACAATGTTTTGAACCATTTTTATATTTCCTGGGATATTTAAGGTGTACCCAAGTTGAGGTTCTTGTAGCCAGTGCAGCCCTAAATTTGGAGGTGGCTCTTTCTTATTGATTTTCAGTTTTCCCCAGGTATATTCCCTAGACTGGAAGTGGCCTTGGCTCTGTAGCTCTGTTGTTTACTTGTTTTAGGGAACACAATGCACTCCTCCAGTGAGGCAGTTGGCAATTTATATCCCGCCCATCAGCATAACAAGGCTCCCAGTTCTCCAGGGCCTGTCTTGCCTTTCTGGTTTTTACACATTTTGTGGATGGCCCTTTTGACCGGTGGGAAGTGATACTTCTTTGTAGTGCAGATTTGCATTGCCCGCTTGCTTGCTTGGCCAAAAAGGGCGTATGCGTTTTCTCCTGAATATATTCAGGAGAAAACACATACGCCCTTTTTGGCCAAGTGCACCATTGTCCAAGTTGTGCCCCTCTTCCTGTGCTTTACAGGCGATTCCAAGGTACCTCTTGAAATCTGTTTCCTGCTATTTTGCCTCGCTTTCAAGTCCGCCTCGTTGACTTCCCTCAACAGATTTTTGGACGATAGTTGTCCTTTATCACTCTGCCAGTTTGTGAATTGCTGTGCCCCTGAGCTCCATTTCTCAACTCGTTTTTTGTGAGCTGAACGCAAGTCCAAAATTTTGGATCATGTCCTATACTGGTTCCCGGTGGGTGGCTGAGACTTTGGTTAATTCTTCTTCCTGCCGGGAAATTAGAGTGACATGTGCCCGTCCAAATGCCTAACAGCTACTCTCTCATGGGTTCTCCCTCGTCCCTTCCATCCTCTGCCAAATTGGGAACCTGTGCAAACCAGGAGGTTAAAGGGCCTGTCTCTCCAAGTTGGGAGATTGATAGTAAGGCAGTTGGAAAGTCAAACTGGAGCACCAGGAGAGGGACTATTCGTTGAGTTTTAGAAACCTTTCGTATTCACAGTGTGTCCATTCTCTAGGTTTCCTGTACATGTTATAGCTGTCATAATATTCCCTTGAACATGGAGAGTTGGGACCCATGGAATGGGGGCCATGCATTATTGCTTGAAAGGGTCTGCATTCGCTCACCCAATCTCACCAATCCTCTCAGTCCCAAGTGTCCAGCCTTATGCCACATCCAGCTGTCATTGTAGATAGGGTCTTTCCAGGTTTCCTCAGACACCCTGAAGGAATTGTAAAGAATTTCCCTGTTTTTTGGTTTTGCTTTTGAAATTCCTTTTTATAGTGGGTTTGAGCTGATTCTCGCTGCCATGTTTATGCCACTCTAGACACACTTGATTCCCTCATGGAGTCATATCAATACATAGTTTTAAGATTCTTACTAGTCAGATATATTCCTCTGCGGGAAATATGGGGTTTTTAGTCTCTTTCACTGAGGAAGGTGTCGGTCTTGTCAATTCCAAAGTTGGTTTTTGAAACGGTCCCTGTGCTTATATCAAACTCTGGTTTTATGCATCACCCCACCTCTCCTTCCCCTTTATGCAGGCATAAGAGTGTTTTCTAAATGTGAGACTCTGTTCTCTTTCCTAACTCAGTTCACGTGTAGCCATGTTTACAGGATCTTCATAAGTGATATCTTATGATAAGTTTCTTTTTCTGTGTGACTTATTTCACTTAGAATCATCGTACCTGAATCCACTCACTTTGCTGCTACTGGTCTTATGACATTGATTTCATGGCTGAGGGATATTCCATCGTACGTAAGTACCACAATGTTTTGAACCATTTTTATATTTCCTGGGATATTTAAGGTGTACCCAAGTTGAGGTTCTTGTAGCCAGTGAAGCCCTAAATTTGGAGGTGGCTCTTTCATATTGATTTTCAGTTTTCCCCAGGTATATTCCCTAGACTGGAAGTGGCCTTGGCTCTGTAGCTCTGTTGTTTACTTGTTTTAGGGAACACAATGCACTCCTCCAGTGAGGCAGTTGGCAATTTACATCCCGCCCATCAGCATAACAAGGCTCCCAGTTCTCCAGGGCCTGTCTTGCCTTTCTGGTTTTTACACATTTTGTGGATGTCCCTTTTGACCGGTGGGAAGTGATACTTCTTTGTAGTGCAGATTTGCATTGCCCGCTTGCTTGCTTGGCCAAAAAGGGCGTATGCGTTTTCTCCTGAATATATTCAGGAGAAAACGCATACGCCCTTTTTGGCCAAGTGCACCATTGTCCAAGTTGTGCCCCTCTTCCTGTGCTTTACAGGCGATTCCAAGGTACCTCTTGAAATCTGTTTCCTGCTATTTTGCCTCGCTTTCAAGTCCGCCTCGTTGACTTCCCTCAACAGATTTTTGGACGATAGTTGTCCTTTATCACTCTGCCAGTTTGTGAATTGCTGTGCCCCTGAGCTCCATTTCTCAACTCGCTTTTTGTGAGCTGAACGCAAGTCCAAAATTTTGGATCATGTCCTATACTGGTTCCCGGTGGGTGGCTGAGACTTTGGTTAATTCTTCTTCCTGCCGGGAAATTAGAGTGACATGTGCCCGTCCAAATGCCTAACAGCTACTCTCTCATGGGTTCTCCCTCGTCCCTTCCATCCTCTGCCAAATTGGGAACCTGTGCAAACCAGGAGGTTAAAGGGCCTGTCTCTCCAAGTTGGGAGATTGATAGTAAGGCAGTTGGAAAGTCAAACTGGAGCACCAGGAGAGGGACTATTCTTTGAGTTTTAGAAACCTTTCGTATTCACAGTGTGTCCATTCTCTAGGTTTCCTGTACATGTTATAGCTGTAGTAATATTCCCTTGAACCTGGAGAGTTGGGACCCATGGAATGGGGGCCATGCATTATTGCTTGAAAGGGTCTGCATTTGCTCACCCAATCTCACCAATCCTCTCAGTCCCAAGTGTCCAGCCTTATGCCACATCCAGCTGTCATTGTAGATAGGGTCTTTCCAGGTTTCCTCAGACACCCTGAAGGAATTGTAAAGAATTTCCCTGTTTTTTGGTTTTGCTTTTGAAATTCCTTTTTATAGTGGGTTTGAGCTGATTCTCGCTGCCATGTTTATGCCACTCTAGACACACTTGATTCCCTTATGGAGACATATCAATACATAGGTTTTAAGATTCTTACTAGTCAGATATATTCCTCTGTGGGAAATATGGGGTTTTGAGTCTCTTTCACTGAGGAAGGTGTCGGTCTTGTCAATTCCAAAGTTGGTTTTTGAAACGGTCCCTGTGCTTATATCAAACTCTGGTTTTATGCATCACCCCACCTCTCCTTCCTCTTTATGCAGGCATAAGAGTGTTTTCTAAATGTGAGACTCTGTTCTCTTTCCTAACTCAGTTCACGTGTAGCCATGTTTACAGGATCTTCATAAGTGATATCTTATGATAAGTTTCTTTTTCTGTGTGACTTATTTCACTTAGAATCATCGTACCTGAATCCACTCACTTTGCTGCTACTGGTCTTATGACATTGATTTCATGGCTGAGGGATATTCCATCGTACGTAAGTACCACAATGTTTTGAACCATTTTTATATTTCCTGGGATATTTAAGGTGTACCCAAGTTGAGGTTCTTGTAGCCAGTGCAGCCCTAAATTTGGAGGTGGCTCTTTCTTATTGATTTTCAGTTTTCCCCAGGTATATTCCCTAGACTGGAAGTGGCCTTGGCTCTGTAGCTCTGTTGTTTACTTGTTTTAGGGAACACAATGCACTCCTCCAGTGAGGCAGTTGGCAATTTATATCCCGCCCATCAGCATAACAAGGCTCCCAGTTCTCCAGGGCCTGTCTTGCCTTTCTGGTTTTTACACATTTTGTGGATGGCCCTTTTGACCGGTGGGAAGTGATACTTCTTTGTAGTGCAGATTTGCATTGCCCGCTTGCTTGCTTGGCCAAAAAGGGCGTATGCGTTTTCTCCTGAATATATTCAGGAGAAAACACATACGCCCTTTTTGGCCAAGTGCACCATTGTCCAAGTTGTGCCCCTCTTCCTGTGCTTTACAGGCGATTCCAAGGTACCTCTTGAAATCTGTTTCCTGCTATTTTGCCTCGCTTTCAAGTCCGCCTCGTTGACTTCCCTCAACAGATTTTTGGACGATAGTTGTCCTTTATCACTCTGCCAGTTTGTGAATTGCTGTGCCCCTGAGCTCCATTTCTCAACTCGTTTTTTGTGAGCTGAACGCAAGTCCAAAATTTTGGATCATGTCCTATACTGGTTCCCGGTGGGTGGCTGAGACTTTGGTTAATTCTTCTTCCTGCCGGGAAATTAGAGTGACATGTGCCCGTCCAAATGCCTAACAGCTACTCTCTCATGGGTTCTCCCTCGTCCCTTCCATCCTCTGCCAAATTGGGAACCTGTGCAAACCAGGAGGTTAAAGGGCCTGTCTCTCCAAGTTGGGAGATTGATAGTAAGGCAGTTGGAAAGTCAAACTGGAGCACCAGGAGAGGGACTATTCGTTGAGTTTTAGAAACCTTTCGTATTCACAGTGTGTCCATTCTCTAGGTTTCCTGTACATGTTATAGCTGTCATAATATTCCCTTGAACATGGAGAGTTGGGACCCATGGAATGGGGGCCATGCATTATTGCTTGAAAGGGTCTGCATTCGCTCACCCAATCTCACCAATCCTCTCAGTCCCAAGTGTCCAGCCTTATGCCACATCCAGCTGTCATTGTAGATAGGGTCTTTCCAGGTTTCCTCAGACACCCTGAAGGAATTGTAAAGAATTTCCCTGTTTTTTGGTTTTGCTTTTGAAATTCCTTTTTATAGTGGGTTTGAGCTGATTCTCGCTGCCATGTTTATGCCACTCTAGACACACTTGATTCCCTCATGGAGTCATATCAATACATAGTTTTAAGATTCTTACTAGTCAGATATATTCCTCTGCGGGAAATATGGGGTTTTTAGTCTCTTTCACTGAGGAAGGTGTCGGTCTTGTCAATTCCAAAGTTGGTTTTTGAAACGGTCCCTGTGCTTATATCAAACTCTGGTTTTATGCATCACCCCACCTCTCCTTCCCCTTTATGCAGGCATAAGAGTGTTTTCTAAATGTGAGACTCTGTTCTCTTTCCTAACTCAGTTCACGTGTAGCCATGTTTACAGGATCTTCATAAGTGATATCTTATGATAAGTTTCTTTTTCTGTGTGACTTATTTCACTTAGAATCATCGTACCTGAATCCACTCACTTTGCTGCTACTGGTCTTATGACATTGATTTCATGGCTGAGGGATATTCCATCGTACGTAAGTACCACAATGTTTTGAACCATTTTTATATTTCCTGGGATATTTAAGGTGTACCCAAGTTGAGGTTCTTGTAGCCAGTGAAGCCCTAAATTTGGAGGTGGCTCTTTCATATTGATTTTCAGTTTTCCCCAGGTATATTCCCTAGACTGGAAGTGGCCTTGGCTCTGTAGCTCTGTTGTTTACTTGTTTTAGGGAACACAATGCACTCCTCCAGTGAGGCAGTTGGCAATTTACATCCCGCCCATCAGCATAACAAGGCTCCCAGTTCTCCAGGGCCTGTCTTGCCTTTCTGGTTTTTACACATTTTGTGGATGTCCCTTTTGACCGGTGGGAAGTGATACTTCTTTGTAGTGCAGATTTGCATTGCCCGCTTGCTTGCTTGGCCAAAAAGGGCGTATGCGTTTTCTCCTGAATATATTCAGGAGAAAACGCATACGCCCTTTTTGGCCAAGTGCACCATTGTCCAAGTTGTGCCCCTCTTCCTGTGCTTTACAGGCGATTCCAAGGTACCTCTTGAAATCTGTTTCCTGCTATTTTGCCTCGCTTTCAAGTCCGCCTCGTTGACTTCCCTCAACAGATTTTTGGACGATAGTTGTCCTTTATCACTCTGCCAGTTTGTGAATTGCTGTGCCCCTGAGCTCCATTTCTCAACTCGCTTTTTGTGAGCTGAACGCAAGTCCAAAATTTTGGATCATGTCCTATACTGGTTCCCGGTGGGTGGCTGAGACTTTGGTTAATTCTTCTTCCTGCCGGGAAATTAGAGTGACATGTGCCCGTCCAAATGCCTAACAGCTACTCTCTCATGGGTTCTCCCTCGTCCCTTCCATCCTCTGCCAAATTGGGAACCTGTGCAAACCAGGAGGTTAAAGGGCCTGTCTCTCCAAGTTGGGAGATTGATAGTAAGGCAGTTGGAAAGTCAAACTGGAGCACCAGGAGAGGGACTATTCTTTGAGTTTTAGAAACCTTTCGTATTCACAGTGTGTCCATTCTCTAGGTTTCCTGTACATGTTATAGCTGTAGTAATATTCCCTTGAACCTGGAGAGTTGGGACCCATGGAATGGGGGCCATGCATTATTGCTTGAAAGGGTCTGCATTTGCTCACCCAATCTCACCAATCCTCTCAGTCCCAAGTGTCCAGCCTTATGCCACATCCAGCTGTCATTGTAGATAGGGTCTTTCCAGGTTTCCTCAGACACCCTGAAGGAATTGTAAAGAATTTCCCTGTTTTTTGGTTTTGCTTTTGAAATTCCTTTTTATAGTGGGTTTGAGCTGATTCTCGCTGCCATGTTTATGCCACTCTAGACACACTTGATTCCCTTATGGAGACATATCAATACATAGGTTTTAAGATTCTTACTAGTCAGATATATTCCTCTGTGGGAAATATGGGGTTTTGAGTCTCTTTCACTGAGGAAGGTGTCGGTCTTGTCAATTCCAAAGTTGGTTTTTGAAACGGTCCCTGTGCTTATATCAAACTCTGGTTTTATGCATCACCCCACCTCTCCTTCCCCTTTATGCAGGCATAAGAGTGTTTTCTAAATGTGAGACTCTGTTCTCTTTCCTAACTCAGTTCACTTGTAGCCATGTTTACAGGATCTTCATAAGTGATATCTTATGATAAGTTTCTTTTTCTGTGTGACTTATTTCACTTAGAATCATCGTACCTGAATCCACTCACTTTGCTGCTACTGGTCTTATGACATTGATTTCATGGCTGAGGGATATTCCATCGTACGTAAGTACCACAATATTTTGAACCATTTTTATATTTCCTGGGATATTTAAGGTGTACCCAAGTTGAGGTTCTTGTAGCCAGTGCAGCCCTAAATTTGGAGGTGGCTCTTTCTTATTGATTTTCAGTTTTCCCCAGGTATATTCCCTAGACTGGAAGTGGCCTTGGCTCTGTAGCTCTGTTGTTTACTTGTTTTAGGGAACACAATGCACTCCTCCAGTGAGGCAGTTGGGAATTTACATCCCACCCATCAGCATAACAAGGCTCCCTGTTCTCCAGGGCCTGTCTTGCCTTTCTGGTTTTTACACATTTTGTGGATGTCCCTTTTGACCGGTGGGAAGTGATACTTCTTTGTAGTGCAGATTTGCATTGCCCCCTTGCTTGCTTGGCCAAAAAGGGCGTATGGGTTTTCTCCTGAATATATTCAGGAGAAAACGCATACGCCCTTTTTGGCCAAGTGCACCATTGTCCAAGTTGTGCCCCTCTTCCTGTGCTTTACAGGCGATTCCAACCTACCTCTTGAAATCTGTTTCCTGCTATTTTGCCTCACTTTCAAGTCTGCCTCGTTGACTTCCCTCAACAGATTTTTGGACGATAGTTGTCCTTTATCACTCTGCCAGTTTGTGAATTGCTGTGCCCCTGAGCTCCATTTCTCAACTCGTTTTTTGTGAGCTGAACGCAAGTCCAAAATTTTGGATCAGGTCTTATACTGGTTCCCAGTGGGTGGCTGAGACTTTGGTTAATTCTTCTTCCTGCCGGGAAATTAGAGTGACATGTGCCCGTCCAAATGCCTAACAGCTACTCTCTCATGGGTTCTCCCTCGTCCCTTCCATCCTCTGCCAAATTGGGAACCTGTGCAAACCAGGAGGTTAAAGGGCCTGTCTCTCCAAGTTGGGAGATTGATAGTAAGGCAGTTGGAAAGTCAAACTGGAGCACCAGGAGAGGGACTATTCGTTGAGTTTTAGAAACCTTTCGTATTCACAGTGTGTCCATTCTCTAGGTTTCCTGTACATGTTATAGCTGTAGTAATATTCCCTTGAACCTGGCGAGTTGGGACCCATGGAATGGGGGCCATGCATTATTGCTTGAAAGGGTCTGCATTTGCTCACCCAATCTCACCAATCCTCTCAGTCCCAAGTGTCCAGCCTTATGCCACATCCAGCTGTCATTGTAGATAGGGTCTTTCCAGGTTTCCTCAGACACCCTGAAGGAATTGTAAAGAATTTCCCTGTTTTTTGGTTTTGCTTTTGAAATTCCTTTTTATAGTGGGTTTGAGCTGATTCTCGCTGCCATGTTTGTGCCACTCTAGACACACTTGATTCCCTCATGGAGTCATATCAATACATAGGTTTTAAGATTCTTACTAGTCAGATATATTCCTCTGCGGGAAATATGGGGTTTTTAGTCTCTTTCACTGAGGAAGGTGTCGGTCTTGTCAATTCCAAAGTTGGTTTTTGAAACGGTCCCTGTGCTTATATCAAACTCTGGTTTTATGCATCACCCCACCTCTCCTTCCCCTTTATGCAGGCATAAGAGTGTTTTCTAAATGTGAGACTCTGTTCTCTTCCCTAACTCAGTTCACGTGTAGCCATGTTTACAGGATCTTCATAAGTGATATCTTATGATAAGTTTCTTTTTCTGTGTGACTTATTTCACTTAGAATCATCGTACCTGAATCCACTCACTTTGCTGCTACTGGTCTTATGACATTGATTTCATGGCTGAGGGATATTCCATCGTACGTAAGTACCACAATATTTTGAACCATTTTTATATTTCCTGGGATATTTAAGGTGTACCCAAGTTGAGGTTCTTGTAGCCAGTGCAGCCCTAAATTTGGAGGTGGCTCTTTCTTATTGATTTTCAGTTTTCCCCAGGTATATTCCCTAGACTGGAAGTGGCCTTGGCTCTGTAGCTCTGTTGTTTACTTGTTTTAGGGAACACAATGCACTCCTCCAGTGAGGCAGTTGGGAATTTACATCCCACCCATCAGCATAACAAGGCTCCCTGTTCTCCAGGGCCTGTCTTGCCTTTCTGGTTTTTACACATTTTGTGGATGTCCCTTTTGACCGGTGGGAAGTGATACTTCTTTGTAGTGCAGATTTGCATTGCCCCCTTGCTTGCTTGGCCAAAAAGGGCGTATGGGTTTTCTCCTGAATATATTCAGGAGAAAACGCATACGCCCTTTTTGGCCAAGTGCACCATTGTCCAAGTTGTGCCCCTCTTCCTGTGCTTTACAGGCGATTCCAACCTACCTCTTGAAATCTGTTTCCTGCTATTTTGCCTCACTTTCAAGTCTGCCTCGTTGACTTCCCTCAACAGATTTTTGGACGATAGTTGTCCTTTATCACTCTGCCAGTTTGTGAATTGCTGTGCCCCTGAGCTCCATTTCTCAACTCGTTTTTTGTGAGCTGAACGCAAGTCCAAAATTTTGGATCAGGTCTTATACTGGTTCCCAGTGGGTGGCTGAGACTTTGGTTAATTCTTCTTCCTGCCGGGAAATTAGAGTGACATGTGCCCGTCCAAATGCCTAACAGCTACTCTCTCATGGGTTCTCCCTCGTCCCTTCCATCCTCTGCCAAATTGGGAACCTGTGCAAACCAGGAGGTTAAAGGGCCTGTCTCTCCAAGTTGGGAGATTGATAGTAAGGCAGTTGGAAAGTCAAACTGGAGCACCAGGAGAGGGACTATTCGTTGAGTTTTAGAAACCTTTCGTATTCACAGTGTGTCCATTCTCTAGGTTTCCTGTACATGTTATAGCTGTAGTAATATTCCCTTGAACCTGGCGAGTTGGGACCCATGGAATGGGGGCCATGCATTATTGCTTGAAAGGGTCTGCATTTGCTCACCCAATCTCACCAATCCTCTCAGTCCCAAGTGTCCAGCCTTATGCCACATCCAGCTGTCATTGTAGATAGGGTCTTTCCAGGTTTCCTCAGACACCCTGAAGGAATTGTAAAGAATTTCCCTGTTTTTTGGTTTTGCTTTTGAAATTCCTTTTTATAGTGGGTTTGAGCTGATTCTCGCTGCCATGTTTGTGCCACTCTAGACACACTTGATTCCCTCATGGAGTCATATCAATACATAGGTTTTAAGATTCTTACTAGTCAGATATATTCCTCTGCGGGAAATATGGGGTTTTTAGTCTCTTTCACTGAGGAAGGTGTCGGTCTTGTCAATTCCAAAGTTGGTTTTTGAAACGGTCCCTGTGCTTATATCAAACTCTGGTTTTATGCATCACCCCACCTCTCCTTCCCCTTTATGCAGGCATAAGAGTGTTTTCTAAATGTGAGACTCTGTTCTCTTTCCTAACTCAGTTCACGTGTAGCCATGTTTACAGGATCTTCATAAGTGATATCTTATGATAAGTTTCTTTTTCTGTGTGACTTATTTCACTTAGAATCATCGTACCTGAATCCACTCACTTTGCTGCTACTGGTCTTATGACATTGATTTCATGGCTGAGGGATATTCCATCGTACGTAAGTACCACAATGTTTTGAACCATTTTTATATTTCCTGGGATATTTAAGGTGTACCCAAGTTGAGGTTCTTGTAGCCAGTGAAGCCCTAAATTTGGAGGTGGCTCTTTCTTATTGATTTTCAGTTTTCCCCAGGTATATTCCCTAGACTGGAAGTGGCCTTGGCTCTGTAGCTCTGTTGTTTACTTGTTTTAGGGAACACAATGCACTCCTCCAGTGAGGCAGTTGGAAATTTACATCCCGCCTATCAGCATAACAAGGCTCCCAGTTCTCCAGGGCCTGTCTTGCCTTTCTGGTTTTTACACATTTTGTGGATGTCCCTTTTGACCGGTGGGAAGTGATACTTCTTTGTAGTGCAGATTTGCATTGCCCGCTTGCTTGCTTGGCCAAAAAGGGCGTATGCGTTTTCTCCTGAATATATTCAGGAGAAAACGCATACGCCCTTTTTGGCCAAGTGCACCATTGTCCAAGTTATGCCCCTCTTCCTGTGCTTTACAGGCGATTCCAACGTACCTCTTGAAATCTGTTTCCTGCTATTTTGCCTCACTTTCAAGTCCGCCTCGTTGACTTCCCTCAACAGATTTTTGGACGATAGTTGTCCTTTATCACTCTGCCAGTTTGTGAATTGCTGTGCCCCTGAGCTCCATTTCTCAACTCGTTTTTTGTGAGCTGAACGCAAGTCCAAAATTTTGGATCCTGTCCTATACTGGTTCCCGGTGGGTGGCTGAGACTTTGGTTAATTCTTCTTCCTGCCGGGAAATTAGAGTAACATGTGCCCGTCCAAATGCCTAACAGCTACTCTCTCATGGGTTCTCCCTCGTCCCTTCCATCCTCTGCCAAATTGGGAACCTGTGCAAACCAGGAGGTTAAAGGGCCTGTCTCTCCAAGTTGGGAGATTGATAGTAAGGCAGTTGGAAAGTCAAACTGGAGCACCAGGAGAGGGACTATACGTTGAGTTTTAGAAACCTTTCATATTCACAGTGTGTCCATTCTCTAGGTTTCCTGTACATGTTATAGCTGTAGTAATATTCCCTTGAACCTGGAGAGTTGGGACCCATGGAATGGGGGCCATGCATTATTGCTTGAAAGGGTCTGCATTTGCTCACCCAATCTCACCAATCCTCTCAGTCCCAAGTGTCCAGCCTTATGCCACATCCAGCTGTCATTGTAGATAGGGTCTTTCCAGGTTTCCTCAGACACCCTGAAGGAATTGTAAAGAATTTCCCTGTTTTTTGGTTTTGCTTTTGAAATTCCTTTTTATAGTGGGTTTGAGCTGATTCTCGCTGCCATGTTTATGCCACTCTAGACACACTTGATTCCCGTATGGAGACATATCAATACATAGGTTTTAAGATTCTTACTAGTCAGATATATTCCTCTGTGGGAAATATGGGGTTTTGAGTCTCTTTCACGGAGGAAGGTGTCGGTTTTGTCAATTCCAAAGTTGGTTTTTGAAACGGTCCCTGTGCTTATATCAAACTCTGGTTTTATGCATCACCCCACCTCTCCTTCCTCTTTATGCAGGCATAAGAGTGTTTTCTAAATGTGAGACTCTGTTCTCTTTCCTAACTCAGTTCACGTGTAGCCATGTTTACAGGATCTTCATAAGTGATATCTTATGATAAGTTTCTTTTTCTGTGTGACTTATTTCACTTAGAATCATCGTACCTGAATCCACTCACTTTGCTGCTACTGGTCTTATGACATTGATTTCATGGCTGAGGGATATTCCATCGTACGTAAGTACCACAATGTTTTGAACCATTTTTATATTTCCTGGGATATTTAAGGTGTACCCAAGTTGAGGTTCTTGTAGCCAGTGCAGCCCTAAATTTGGAGGTGGCTCTTTCTTATTGATTTTCAGTTTTCCCCAGGTATATTCCCTAGACTGGAAGTGGCCTTGGCTCTGTAGCTCTGTTGTTTACTTGTTTTAGGGAACACAATGCACTCCTCCAGTGAGGCAGTTGGCAATTTATATCCCGCCCATCAGCATAACAAGGCTCCCAGTTCTCCAGGGCCTGTCTTGCCTTTCTGGTTTTTACACATTTTGTGGATGGCCCTTTTGACCGGTGGGAAGTGATACTTCTTTGTAGTGCAGATTTGCATTGCCCGCTTGCTTGCTTGGCCAAAAAGGGCGTATGCGTTTTCTCCTGAATATATTCAGGAGAAAACACATACGCCCTTTTTGGCCAAGTGCACCATTGTCCAAGTTGTGCCCCTCTTCCTGTGCTTTACAGGCGATTCCAAGGTACCTCTTGAAATCTGTTTCCTGCTATTTTGCCTCGCTTTCAAGTCCGCCTCGTTGACTTCCCTCAACAGATTTTTGGACGATAGTTGTCCTTTATCACTCTGCCAGTTTGTGAATTGCTGTGCCCCTGAGCTCCATTTCTCAACTCGTTTTTTGTGAGCTGAACGCAAGTCCAAAATTTTGGATCATGTCCTATACTGGTTCCCGGTGGGTGGCTGAGACTTTGGTTAATTCTTCTTCCTGCCGGGAAATTAGAGTGACATGTGCCCGTCCAAATGCCTAACAGCTACTCTCTCATGGGTTCTCCCTCGTCCCTTCCATCCTCTGCCAAATTGGGAACCTGTGCAAACCAGGAGGTTAAAGGGCCTGTCTCTCCAAGTTGGGAGATTGATAGTAAGGCAGTTGGAAAGTCAAACTGGAGCACCAGGAGAGGGACTATTCGTTGAGTTTTAGAAACCTTTCGTATTCACAGTGTGTCCATTCTCTAGGTTTCCTGTACATGTTATAGCTGTCATAATATTCCCTTGAACATGGAGAGTTGGGACCCATGGAATGGGGGCCATGCATTATTGCTTGAAAGGGTCTGCATTCGCTCACCCAATCTCACCAATCCTCTCAGTCCCAAGTGTCCAGCCTTATGCCACATCCAGCTGTCATTGTAGATAGGGTCTTTCCAGGTTTCCTCAGACACCCTGAAGGAATTGTAAAGAATTTCCCTGTTTTTTGGTTTTGCTTTTGAAATTCCTTTTTATAGTGGGTTTGAGCTGATTCTGGCTGCCATGTTTATGCCACTCTAGACACACTTGATTCCCGTATGGAGACATATCAATACATAGGTTTTAAGATTCTTACTAGTCAGATATATTCCTCTGTGGGAAATATGGGGTTTTGAGTCTCTTTCACGGAGGAAGGTGTCGGTTTTGCCAATTCCAAAGTTGGTTTTTGAAACGGTTCCTGTGCTTATATCAAACTCTGGTTTTATGCATCACCCCACCTCTCCTTCCCCTTTATGCAGGCATAAGAGTGTTTTCTAAATGTGAGACTCTGTTCTCTTTCCTAACTCAGTTCATGTGTAGCCATGTTTACAGGATCTTCATAAGTGATATCTTATGATAAGTTTCTTTTTCTGTGTGACTTATTTCACTTAGAATCATCGTACCTGAATCCACTCACTTTGCTGCTACTGGTCTTATGACATTGATTTCATCGCTGAGGGATATTCCATCATACATAAGTACCACAATGTTTTGAACCATTTTTATATTTCCTGGGATATTTAAGGTGTCCCAAGTTGAGGTTCTTGTAGTCAGTGCAGCCCTAAATTTGGAGGTGGCTCTTTCTTATTGATTTTCAGTTTTCCCAAGGTATATTCCCTAGACTGGAAGTGGCCTTGGCTCTGTAGCTCTGTTGTTTACTTTTTTAAGGGAACACAATGCACTCCTCCAGTGAGGCAGTTGGCAATTTACATCCCGCCCATCAGCATAACAAGGCTCCCAGTTCTCCAGGGACTCTCTTGCCTTTCTGGTTTTTACACATTTTGTGGATGTCCCTTTTGACCGGTGGGAAGTGATACTTCTTTGTAGTGCAGATTTGCATTGCCCGCTTGCTTGCTTGGCCAAAAAGGGCGTATGCGTTTTCTCCTGAATATATTCAGGAGAAAACACATACGCCATTTTTGGCCAAGTGCACCATTGTCCAAGTTGTGCCCCTCTTCCTGTGCTTTACAGGCGATTCCAACGTACCTCTTCAAATCTGTTTCCTGCTATTTTGCCTCGCTTTCAAGTCCGCCTCGTTGACTTCCCTCAACAGATTTTTGGACGATAGTTGTCCTTTATCACTCTGCCAGTTTGTGAATTGCTGTGCCCCTGAGCTCCATTTCTCAACTCGTTTTTTGTGAGCTGAACGCAAGTCCAAAATTTTGGATCATGTCCTATACTGGTTCCCGGTGGGTGGCTGAGACTTTGGTTAATTTTTCTTCCTGCCGGGAAATTAGAGTGACATGTGCCCATCCAAATGCCTAACAGCTACTCTCTCATGGGTTCTCCCTCGTCCCTTCCATCCTCTGCCAAATTGGGAACCTGTGCAAACCAGGAGGTTAAAGGGCCTGTCTCTCCAAGTTGGGAGATTGATAGTAAGGCAGTTGGAAAGTCAAACTGGAGCACCAGGAGAGGGACTATTCGTTGAGTTTTAGAAACCTTTCGTATTCACAGTGTGTCCATTCTCTAGGTTTCCTGTACATGTTATAGCTGTAGTAATATTCCCTTGAACCTGGAGAGTTGGGACCCATGGAATGGGGGCCATGCATTATTGCTTGAAAGGGTCTGCATTTGCTCACCCAATCTCACCAATCCTCTCAGTCCCAAGTGTCCAGCCTTATGCCACATCCAGCTGTCATTGTAGATAGGGTCTTTCCAGGTTTCCTCAGACACCCTGAAGGAATTGTAAAGAATTTCCCTGTTTTTTGGTTTTGCTTTTGAAATTCCTTTTTATAGTGGGTTTGAGCTGATTCTCGCTGCCATGTTTATGCCACTCTAGACACACTTGATTCCCTCATGGAGTCATATCAATACATAGGTTTTAAGATTCTTACTAGTCAGATATATTCCTCTGCGGGAAATATGGGGTTTTTAGTCTCTTTCACTGAGGAAGGTGTCGGTCTTGTCAATTCCAAAGTTGGTTTTTGAAACGGTCCCTGTGCTTATATCAAACTCTGGTTTTATGCATCACCCCACCTCTCCTTCCCCTTTATGCAGGCATAAGAGTGTTTTCTAAATGTGAGACTCTGTTCTCTTTCCTAACTCAGTTCACGTGTAGCCATGTTTACAGGATCTTCATAAGTGATATCTTATGATAAGTTTCTTTTTCTGTGTGACTTATTTCACTTAGAATCATCGTACCTGAATCCACTCACTTTGCTGCTACTGGTCTTATGACATTGATTTCATGGCTGAGGGATATTCCATCGTACGTAAGTACCACAATGTTTTGAACCATTTTTATATTTCCTGGGATATTTAAGGTGTACCCAAGTTGAGGTTCTTGTAGCCAGTGCAGCCCTAAATTTGGAGGTGGCTCTTTCTTATTGATTTTCAGTTTTCCCCAGGTATATTCCCTAGACTGGAAGTGGCCTTGGCTCTGTAGCTCTGTTGTTTACTTGTTTTAGGGAACACAATGCACTCCTCCAGTGAGGCAGTTGGCAATTTACATCCCGCCCATCAGCATAACAAGGCTCCCTGTTCTCCAGGGCCTGTCTTGCCTTTCTGGTTTTTACACATTTTGTGGATGTCCCTTTTGACCGGTGGGAAGTGATACTTCTTTGTAGTGCAGATTTGCATTGCCCGCTTGCTTGCTTGGCCAAAAAGGGCGTATGCGTTTTCTCCTGAATATATTCAGGAGAAAACGCATACGCCCTTTTTGGCCAAGTGCACCATTGTCCAAGTTGTGCCCCTCTTCCTGTGCTTTACAGGCGATTCCAAGGTACCTCTTGAAATCTGTTTCCTGCTATTTTGCCTCGCTTTCAAGTCCGCCTCGTTGACTTCCCTCAACAGATTTTTGGACGATAGTTGTCCTTTATCACTCTGCCAGTTTGTGAATTGCTGTGCCCCTGAGCTCCATTTCTCAACTCGTTTTTTGTGAGCTGAACGCAAGTCCAAAATTTTGGATCATGTCCTATACTGGTTCCCGGTGGGTGGCTGAGACTTTGGTTAATTCTTCTTCCTGCCGGGAAATTAGAGTGACATGTGCCCGTCCAAATGCCTAACAGCTACTCTCTCATGGGTTCTCCCTCGTCCCTTCCATCCTCTGCCAAATTGGGAACCTGTGCAAACCAGGAGGTTAAAGGGCCTGTCTCTCCAAGTTGGGAGATTGATAGTAAGGCAGTTGGAAAGTCAAACTGGAGCACCAGGAGAGGGACTATTCGTTGAGTTTTAGAAACCTTTCGTATTCACAGTGTGTCCATTCTCTAGGTTTCCTGTACATGTTATAGCTGTAGTAATATTCCCTTGAACCTGGAGAGTTGGGACCCATGGAATGGGGGCCATGCATTATTGCTTGAAAGGGTCTGCATTTGCTCACCCAATCTCACCAATCCTCTCAGTCCCAAGTGTCCAGCCTTATGCCACATCCAGCTGTCATTGTAGATAGGGTCTTTCCAGGTTTCCTCAGACACCCTGAAGGAATTGTAAAGAATTTCCCTGTTTTTTGGTTTTGCTTTTGAAATTCCTTTTTATAGTGGGTTTGAGCTGATTCTCGCTGCCATGTTTATGCCACTCTAGACACACTTGATTCCCTTATGGAGACATATCAATACATAGGTTTTAAGATTCTTACTAGTCAGATATATTCCTCTGTGGGAAATATGGGGTTTTGAGTCTCTTTCACGGAGGATGGTGTCGGTTTTGTCAATTCCAAAGTTGGTTTTTGAAACGGTCCCTGTGCTTATATCAAACTCTGGTTTTATGCATCACCCCACCTCTCCTTCCCCTTTATGCAGGCATAAGAGTGTTTTCTAAATGTGAGACTCTGTTCTCTTTCCTAACTCAGTTCACGTGTAGCCATGTTTACAGGATCTTCATAAGTGATATCTTATGATAAGTTTCTTTTTCTGTGTGACTTATTTCACTTAGAATCATCGTACCTGAATCCACTCACTTTGCTGCTACTGGTCTTATGACATTGATTTCATGGCTGAGGGATATTCCATCGTACGTAAGTACCACAATGTTTTGAACCATTTTTATATTTCCTGGGATATTTAAGGTGTACCCAAGTTGAGGTTCTTGTAGCCAGTGCAGCCCTAAATTTGGAGGTGGCTCTTTCTTATTGATTTTCAGTTTTCCCCAGGTATATTCCCTAGACTGGAAGTGGCCTTGGCTCTGTAGCTCTGTTGTTTACTTGTTTTAGGGAACACAATGCACTCCTCCAGTGAGGCAGTTGGCAATTTATATCCCGCCCATCAGCATAACAAGGCTCCCTGTTCTCCAGGGCCTGTCTTGCCTTTCTGGTTTTTACACATTTTGTGGATGTCCCTTTTGACCGGTGGGAAGTGATACTTCTTTGTAGTGCAGATTTGCATTGCCCACTTGCTTGCTTGGCCAAAAAGGGCGTATGCGTTTTCTCCTGAATATATTCAGGAGAAAACGCATACGCCCTATTTGGCCAAGTGCACCATTGTCCAAGTTGTGCCCCTCTTCCTGTGCTTTACAGGCGATTCCAAGGTACCTCTTGAAATCTGTTTCCTGCTATTTTGCCTCGCTTTCAAGTCCGCCTCGTTGACTTCCCTCAACAGATTTTTGGACGATAGTTGTCCTTTATCACTCTGCCAGTTTGTGAATTGCTGTGCCCCTGAGCTCCATTTCTCAACTCGTTTTTTGTGAGCTGAACGCAAGTCCAAAATTTTGGATCATGTCCTATACTGGTTCCCGGTGGGTGGCTGAGACTTTGGTTAATTCTTCTTCCTGCCGGGAAATTAGAGTGACATGTGCCCGTCCAAATGCCTAACAGCTACTCTCTCATGGGTTCTCCCTCGTCCCTTCCATCCTCTGCCAAATTGGGAACCTGTGCAAACCAGGAGGTTAAAGGGCCTGTCTCTCCAAGTTGGGAGATTGATAGTAAGGCAGTTGGAAAGTCAAACTGGAGCACCAGGAGAGGGACTATTCGTTGAGTTTTAGAAACCTTTCGTATTCACAGTGTGTCCATTCTCTAGGTTTCCTGTACATGTTATAGCTGTAGTAATATTCCCTTGAACCTGGAGAGTTGGGACCCATGGAATGGGGGCCATGCATTATTGCTTGAAAGGGTCTGCATTTGCTCACCCAATCTCACCAATCCTCTCAGTCCCAAGTGTCCAGCCTTATGCCACATCCAGCTGTCATTGTAGATAGGGTCTTTCCAGGTTTCCTCAGACACCCTGAAGGAATTGTAAAGAATTTCCCTGTTTTTTGGTTTTGCTTTTGAAATTCCTTTTTATAGTGGGTTTGAGCTGGTTCTCGCTGCCATGTTTATGCCACTCTAGACACACTTGATTCCCTTATGGAGACATATCAATACATAGGTTTTAAGATTCTTACTAGTCAGATATATTCCTCTGCGGGAAATATGGGGTTTTTAGTATCTTTCACTAAGGAAGGTGTCGGTCTTGTCAATTCCAAAGTTGGTTTTTGAAACGGTCCCTGTGCTTATATCAAACTCTGGTTTTATGCATCACCCCACCTCTCCTTCCCCTTTATGCAGGCATAAGAGTGTTTTCTAAATGTGAGACTCTGTTCTCTTTCCTAACTCAGTTCACGTGTAGCCATGTTTACAGGATCTTCATAAGTGATATCTTATGATAAGTTTCTTTTTCTGTGTGACTTATTTCACTTAGAATCATCGTACCTGAATCCACTCACTTTGCTGCTACTGGTCTTATGACATTGATTTCATGGCTGAGGGATATTCCATCGTACGTAAGTACCACAAAGTTTTGAACCATTTTTATATTTCCTGGGATATTTAAGGTGTACCCAAGTTGAGGTTCTTGTAGCCAGTGCAGCCCTAAATTTGGAGGTGGCTCTTTCTTATTGATTTTCAGTTTTCCCAAGGTATATTCCCTAGACTGGAAGTGGCCTTGGCTCTGTAGCTCTGTTGTTTACTTGTTTTAGGGAACACAATGCACTCCTCCAGTGAGGCAGTTGGCAATTTACATCCCGCCCATCAGCATAACAAGGCTCCCAGTTCTCCAGGGCCTGTCTTGCCTTTCTGGTTTTTACACATTTTGTGGATGTCCCTTTTGACCGGTGGGAAGTGATACTTCTTTGTAGTGCAGATTTGCATTGCCCGCTTGCTTGCTTGGCCAAAAAGGGCGTATGCGTTTTCTCCTGAATATATTCAGGAGAAAACGCATACGCCCTTTTTGGCCACGTGCACCATTGTCCAAGTTGTGCCCCTCTTCCTGTGCTTTACAGGCGATTCCAACGTACCTCATGAAATCTGTTTCCTGCTATTTTGCCTCACTTTCAAGTCCGCCTCGTTGACTTCCCTCAACAGATTTTTGGACGATAGTTGTCCTTTATCACTCTGCCAGTTTGTGAATTGCTGTGCCCCTGAGCTCCATTTCTCAACTCGTTTTTTGTGAGCTGAACGCAAGTCCAAAATTTTGGATCATGTCCTATACTGGTTCCCGGTGGGTGGCTGAGACTTTGGTTAATTCTTCTTCCTGCCGGGAAATTAGAGTGACATGTGCCCATCCAAATGCCTAACAGCTACTCTCTCATGGGTTCTCCCTCGTCCCTTCCATCCTCTGCCAAATTGGGAACCTGTGCAAACCAGGAGGTTAAAGGGCCTGTCTCTCCAAGTTGGGAGATTGATAGTAAGGCAGTTGGAATGTCAAACTGGAGCACCAGGAGAGGGACTATTCGTTGAGTTTTATAAACCTTTCGTATTCACAGTGTGTCCATTCTCTAGGTTTCCTGTACATGTTATAGCTGTAGTAATATTCCCTTGAACCTGGAGAGTTGGGACCCATGGAATGGGGGCCATGCATTATTGCTTGAAAGGGTCTGCATTTGCTCACCCAATCTCACCAATCCTCTCAGTCCCAAGTGTCCAGCCTTATGCCACATCCAGCTGTCATTGTAGATAGGGTCTTTCCAGGTTTCCTCAGACACCCTGAAGGAATTTTAAAGAATTTCCCTGTTTTTTGGTTTTGCTTTTGAAATTCCGTTTTATAGTGGGTTTGAGCTGATTCTCGCTTCCATGTTTATGCCACTCTAGACACACTTGATTCCCTTATGGAGACATATCAATACATAGGTTTTAAGATTCTTACTAGTCAGATATATTCCTCTGTGGGAAATATGGGGTTTTGAGTCTCTTTCACTGAGGAAGGTGCCGGTCTTGTCAATTCCAAAGTTGGTTTTTGAAACGGTCCCTGTGCTTATATCAAACTCTGGTTTTATGCATCACCCCACCTCTCCTTCCCCTTTATGCAGGCATAAGAGTGTTTTCTAAATGTGAGACTCTGTTCTCTTTCCTAACTCAGTTCACGTGTAGCCATGTTTACAGGATCTTCATAAGTGATATCTTATGATAAGTTTCTTTTTCTGTGTGACTTATTTCACTTAGAATCATCGTACCTGAATCCACTCACTTTGCTGCTACTGGTCTTATGACATTGATTTCATGGCTGAGGGATATTCCATCGTACGTAAGTACCACAATGTTTTTAACCATTTTTATATTTCCTGGGATATTTAAGGTGTACCCAAGTTGAGGTTCTTGTAGCCAGTGCAGCCCTAAATTTGGAGGTGGCTCTTTCTTATTGATTTTCAGTTTTCCCAAGGTATATTCCCTAGACTGGAAGTGGCCTTGGCTCTGTAGCTCTGTTGTTTACTTGTTTTAGGGAACACAATGCACTCCTCCAGTGAGGCAGTTGGCAATTTACATCCCGCCCATCAGCATAACAAGGCTCCCTGTTCTCCAGGGCCTGTCTTGCCTTTCTGGTTTTTACACATTTTGTGGATGTCCCTTTTGACCGGTGGGAAGTGATACTTCTTGTAGTGCAGATTTGCATTGCCCGCTTGCTTGCTTGGCCAAAAAGGGCGTATGCGTTTTCTCCTGAATATATTCAGGAGAAAACGCATACGCCCTTTTTGGCCAAGTGCACCATTGTCCAAGTTGTGCCCCTCTTCCTGTGCTTTACAGGCGATTCCAAGGTACCTCTTGAAATCTGTTTCCTGCTATTTTGCCTCGCTTTCAAGTCCGCCTCGTTGACTTCCCTCAACAGATTTTTGGACGATAGTTGTCCTTTATCACTCTGCCAGTTTGTGAATTGCTGTGCCACTGAGCTCCATTTCTCAACTCATTTTTTGTGAGCTGAACGCAAGTCCAAAATTTTGGATCATGTCCTATACTGGTTCCCGGTGGGTGGCTGAGACTTTGGTTAATTCTTCTTCCTGCCGGGAAATTAGAGTGACATGTGCCCGTCCAAATGCCTAACAGCTACTCTCTCATGGGTTCTCCCTCCTCCCTTCCATCCTCTGCCAAATTGGGAACCTGTGCAAACCAGGAGGTTAAAGGGCCTGTCTCTCCAAGTTGGGAGATTGATAGTAAGGCAGTTGGAAAGTCAAACTGGAGCACCAGGAGAGGGACTATTCGTTGAGTTTTAGAAACCTTTCGTATTCACAGTGTGTCCATTCTCTAGGTTTCCTGTACATGTTATAGCTGTAGTAATATTCCCTTGAACCTGGAGAGTTGGGACCCATGGAATGGGGGCCATGCATTATTGCTTGAAAGGGTCTGCATTTGCTCACCCAATCTCACCAATCCTCTCAGTCCCAAGTGTCCAGCCTTATGCCACATCCAGCTGTCATTGTAGATAGGGTCTTTCCAGGTTTCCTCAGACACCCTGAAGGAATTGTAAAGAATTTCCCTGTTTTTTGGTTTTGCTTTTGAAATTCCTTTTTATAGTGGGTTTGAGCTGGTTCTCGCTGCCATGTTTATGCCACTCTAGACACACTTGATTCCCTTATGGAGACATATCAATACATAGGTTTTAAGATTCTTACTAGTCAGATATATTCCTCTGCGGGAAATATGGGGTTTTTAGTATCTTTCACTAAGGAAGGTGTCGGTCTTGTCAATTCCAAAGTTGGTTTTTGAAACGGTCCCTGTGCTTATATCAAACTCTGGTTTTATGCATCACCCCACCTCTCCTTCCCCTTTATGCAGGCATAAGAGTGTTTTCTAAATGTGAGACTCTGTTCTCTTTCCTAACTCAGTTCACGTGTAGCCATGTTTACAGGATCTTCATAAGTGATATCTTATGATAAGTTTCTTTTTCTGTGTGACTTATTTCACTTAGAATCATCGTACCTGAATCCACTCACTTTGCTGCTACTGGTCTTATGACATTGATTTCATGGCTGAGGGATATTCCATCGTACGTAAGTACCACAATGTTTTGAACCATTTTTATATTTCCTGGGATATTTAAGGTGTACCCAAGTTGAGGTTCTTGTAGCCAGTGCAGCCCTAAATTTGGAGGTGGATCTTTCTTATTGATTTTCAGTTTTCCCAAGGTATATTCCCTAGACTGGAAGTGGCCTTGGCTCTGTAGCTCTGTTGTTTACTTGTTTTAGGGAACACAATGCACTCCTCCAGTGAGGCAGTTGGCAATTTACATCCCGCCCATCAGCATAACAAGGCTCCCAGTTCTCCAGGGCCTGTCTTGCCTTTCTGGTTTTTACACATTTTGTGGATGTCCCTTTTGACCGGTGGGAAGTGATACTTCTTTGTAGTGCAGATTTGCATTGCCCACTTGCTTGCTTGGCCAAAAAGGGCGTATGCGTTTTCTCCTGAATATATTCAGGAGAAAACGCATACGCCCTTTTTGGCCACGTGCACCATTGTCCAAGTTGTGCCCCTCTTCCTGTGCTTTACAGGCGATTCCAACGTACCTCATGAAATCTGTTTCCTGCTATTTTGCCTCACTTTCAAGTCCGCCTCGTTGACTTCCCTCAACAGATTTTTGGACGATAGTTGTCCTTTATCACTCTGCCAGTTTGTGAATTGCTGTGCCCCTGAGCTCCATTTCTCAACTCGTTTTTTGTGAGCTGAACGCAAGTCCAAAATTTTGGATCATGTCCTATACTGGTTCCCGGTGGGTGGCTGAGACTTTGGTTAATTCTTCTTCCTGCCGGGAAATTAGAGTGACATGTGCCCATCCAAATGCCTAACAGCTACTCTCTCATGGGTTCTCCCTCGTCCCTTCCATCCTCTGCCAAATTGGGAACCTGTGCAAACCAGGAGGTTAAAGGGCCTGTCTCTCCAAGTTGGGAGATTGATAGTAAGGCAGTTGGAAAGTCAAACTGGAGCACCAGGAGAGGGACTATTCGTTGAGTTTTATAAACCTTTCGTATTCACAGTGTGTCCATTCTCTAGGTTTCCTGTACATGTTATAGCTGTAGTAATATTCCCTTGAACCTGGAGAGTTGGGACCCATGGAATGGGGGCCATGCATTATTGCTTGAAAGGGTCTGCATTTGCTCACCCAATCTCACCAATCCTCTCAGTCCCAAGTGTCCAGCCTTATGCCACATCCAGCTGTCATTGTAGATAGGGTCTTTCCAGGTTTCCTCAGACACCCTGAAGGAATTGTAAAGAATTTCCCTGTTTTTTGGTTTTGCTTTTGAAATTCCGTTTTATAGTGGGTTTGAGCTGATTCTCGCTTCCATGTTTATGCCACTCTAGACACACTTGATTCCCTTATGGAGACATATCAATACATAGGTTTTAAGATTTTTACTAGTCAGATATATTCCTCTGTGGGAAATATGGGGTTTTGAGTCTCTTTCACTGAGGAAGGTGCCGGTCTTGTCAATTCCAAAGTTGGTTTTTGAAACGGTCCCTGTGCTTATATCAAACTCTGGTTTTATGCATCACCCCACCTCTCCTTCCCCTTTATGCAGGCATAAGAGTGTTTTCTAAATGTGAGACTCTGTTCTCTTTCCTAACTCAGTTCACGTGTAGCCATGTTTACAGGATCTTCATAAGTGATATCTTATGATAAGTTTCTTTTTCTGTGTGACTTATTTCACTTAGAATCATCGTACCTGAATCCACTCACTTTGCTGCTACTGGTCTTATGACATTGATTTCATGGCTGAGGGATATTCCATCGTACGTAAGTACCACAATGTTTTTAACCATTTTTATATTTCCTGGGATATTTAAGGTGTACCCAAGTTGAGGTTCTTGTAGCCAGTGCAGCCCTAAATTTGGAGGTGGCTCTTTCTTATTGATTTTCAGTTTTCCCCAGGTATATTCCCTAGACTGGAAGTGGCCTTGGCTCTGTAGCTCTGTTGTTTACTTGTTTTAGGGAACACAATGCACTCCTCCAGTGAGGCAGTTGGCAATTTACATCCCGCCCATCAGCATAACAAGGCTCCCTGTTCTCCAGGGCCTGTCTTGCCTTTCTGGTTTTTACACATTTTGTGGATGTCCCTTTTGACCGGTGGGAAGTGATACTTCTTGTAGTGCAGATTTGCATTGCCCGCTTGCTTGCTTGGCCAAAAAGGGCGTATGCGTTTTCTCCTGAATATATTCAGGAGAAAACGCATACGCCCTTTTTGGCCAAGTGCATCATTGTCCAAGTTGTGCCCCTCTTCCTGTGCTTTACAGGCGATTCCAACGTAACTCTTGAAATCTGTTTCCTGCTATTTTGCCTCGCTTTCAAGTCCGCCTCGTTGACTTCCCTCAACAGATTTTTGGACGATAGTTGTCCTTTATCACTCTGCCAGTTTGTGAATTGCTGTGCCCCTGAGCTCCATTTCTCAACTCGTTTTTTGTGAGCTGAACACAAGTCCAAAATTTTGGATCATGTCCTATACTGGTTCCGGGTGGGTGGCTGAGACTTTGGTTAATTCTTCTTCCTGCCGGGAAATTAGAGTGACATGTGCCCATCCAAATGCCTAACAGCTACTCTCTCATGGGTTCTCCCTCGTCCCTTCCATCCTCTGCCAAATTGGGAACCTGTGCAAACCAGGAGGTTAAAGGGCCTGTCTCTCCAAGTTGGGAGATTGATAGTAAGGCAGTTGGAAAGTCAAACTGGAGCACCAGGAGAGGGACTATTCGTTGAGTTTTAGAAACCTTTCATATTCACAGTGTGTACATTCTCTAGGTTTCCTGTACATGTTATAGCTGTAGTAATATTCCCTTGAACCTGGAGAGTTGGGACCCATGGAATGGGAGCCATGCATTATTGCTTGAAAGGGTCTGCATTTGCTCACCCAATCTCACCAATCCTCTCAGTCCCAAGTGTCCAGCCTTATGCCACATCCAGCTGTCATTGTAGATAGGGTCTTTCCAGGTTTCCTCAGACACCCTGAAGGAATTGTAAAGAATTTCCCTGTTTTTTGGTTTTGCTTTTGAAATTCCTTTTTATAGTGGGTTTGAGCTGATTCTCGCTGCCATGTTTATGCCACTCTAGACACACTTGATTCCCTTATGGAGTCATATCAATACATAGGTTTTAAGATTCTTACTAGTCAGATATATTCCTCTGCGGGAAATATGGGGTTTTGAGTCTCTTTTACTGAGGAAGTTGTAGGTCTTGTCTATTCCAAAGTTGGTTTTTGAAACGATCCCTGTGCTTATATCAAACTCTGGTTTTATGCATCACCCCACCTCTCCTTCCCCTTTATGCAGGCATAAGAGTGTTTTCTAAATGTGAGACTCTGTTCTCTTTCCTAACTCAGTTCACGTGTAGCCATGTTTACAGGATCTTCATAAGTGATATCTTATGATAAGTTTCTTTTTCTGTGTGACTTATTTCACTTAGAATCATCGTACCTGAATCCACTCACTTTGCTGCTACTGGTCTTATGACATTGATTTCATGGCTGAGGGATATTCCATCGTACGTAAGTACCACAATATTTTGAACCATTTTTATATTTCCTGGGATATTTAAGGTGTACCCAAGTTGAGGTTCTTGTAGTCAGTGCAGCCCTAAATTTGGAGGTGGCTCTTTCTTATTGATTTTCAGTTTTCCCAAGGTATATTCCCTAGACTGGAAGTGGCCTTGGCTCTGTAGCTCTGTTGTTTACTTGTTTTAGGGAACACAATGCACTCCTCCAGTGAGGCAGTTGGCAATTTACATCCCGCCCATCAGCATAACAAGTCTCCCAGTTCTCCAGGGCCTGTCTTGCCTTTCTGGTTTTTACACATTTTGTGGATGTCCCTTTTGACCGGTGGGAAGTGATACTTCTTTGTAGTGCAGATTTGCATTGCCCGCTTGCTTGCTTGGCCAAAAAGGGCGTATGCGTTTTCTCCTGAATATATTCAGGAGAAAACGCATACGCCCTTTTTGGCCAAGTGCACCATTGTCCAAGTTGTGCCCCTCTTCCTGTGCTTTACAGGCGATTCCAAGGTACCTCTTGAAATCTGTTTCCTGCTATTTTGCCTCGCTTTCAAGTCCGCCTCGTTGACTTCCCTCAACAGATTTTTGGACGATAGTTGTCCTTTATCACTCTGCCAGTTTGTGAATTGCTGTGCCCCTGAGCTCCATTTCTCAACTCGTTTTTTGTGAGCTGAACGCAAGTCCAAAATTTTGGATCATGTCCTATACTGGTTCCCGGTGGGTGGCTGAGACTTTGGTTAATTCTTCTTCCTGCCGGGAAATTAGATTGACATGTGCCCGTCCAAATGCCTAACAGCTACTCTCTCATGGGTTCTCCCTCGTCCCTTCCATCCTCTGCCAAATTGGGAACCTGTGCAAACCAGGAGGTTAAAGGGCCTGTCTCTCCAAGTTGGGAGATTGATAGTAAGGCAGTTGGAAAGTCAAACTGGAGCACCAGGAGAGGGACTATTCGTTGAGTTTTAGAAACCTTTCGTATTCACAGTGTGTCCATTCTCTAGGTTTCCTGTACATGTTATAGCTGTAGTAATATTCCCTTGAACCTGGAGAGTTGGGACCCATGGAATGGGGGCCATGCATTATTGCTTGAAAGGGTCTGCATTTGCTCACCCAATCTCACCAATCCTCTCAGTCCCAAGTGTCCAGCCTTATGCCACATCCAGCTGTCATTGTAGATAGGGTCTTTCCAGGTTTCCTCAGACACCCTGAAGGAATTGTAAAGAATTTCCCTGTTTTTTGGTTTTGCTTTTGAAATTCCTTTTTATAGTGGGTTTGAGCTGATTCTCGCTGCCATGTTTATGCCACTCTAGACACACTTGATTCCCTTATGGAGTCATATCAATACATAGGTTTTAAGATTCTTACTAGTCAGATATATTCCTCTGCGGGAAATATGGGGTTTTGAGTCTCTTTCACTGAGGAAGGTGTAGGTCTTGTCTATTCCAAAGTTGGTTTTTGGAACGGTCCCTGTGCTTATATCAAACTCTGGTTTTATGCATCACCCGAACTCTCCATCCCCTTTATGCAGGCATAAGAGTGTTTTCTAAATGTGAGACTCTGTTCTCTTTCCTAACTCAGTTCACGTGTAGCCATGTTTACAGGATCTTCATAAGTGATATCTTATGATAAGTTTCTTTTTCTGTGTGACTTATTTCACTTAGAATCATCGTACCTGAATCCACTCACTTTGCTGCTACTGGTCTTATGACATTGATTTCATGGCTGAGGGATATTCCATCGTACGTAAGTACCACAATGTTTTGAACCATTTTTATATTTCCTGGGATATTTAAGGTGTACCCAAGTTGAGGTTCTTGTAGTCAGTGCAGCCCTAAATTTGGAGGTGGCTCTTTCTTATTGATTTTCAGTTTTCCCAAGGTATATTCCCTAGACTGGAAGTGGCCTTGGCTCTGTAGCTCTGTTGTTTACTTGTTTTAGGGAACACAATGCACTCCTCCAGTGAGGCAGTTGGCAATTTACATCCCGCCCATCAGCATAACAAGGCTCCCAGTTCTCCTGGGCCTGTCTTGCCTTTCTGGTTTTTACACATTTTGTGGATGCCCCTTTTGACCGGTGGGAAGTGATACTTCTTTGTAGTGCAGATTTGCATTGCCCGCTTGCTTGCTTGGCCAAAAAGGGCGTATGCGTTTTCTCCTGAATATATTCAGGAGAAAACGCATACGCCCTATTTGGCCAAGTGCACCATTGTCCAAGTTGTGCCCCTCTTCCTGTGCTTTACAGGCGATTCCAAGGTACCTCTTGAAATCTGTTTCCTGCTATTTTGCCTCGCTTTCAAGTCCGCCTCGTTGACTTCCCTCAACAGATTTTTGGACGATAGTTGTCCTTTATCACTCTGCCAGTTTGTGAATTGCTGTGCCCCTGAGCTCCATTTCTCAACTCGTTTTTTGTGAGCTGAACGCAAGTCCAAAATTTTGGATCATGTCCTATACTGGTTCCCGGTGGGTGGCTGAGACTTTGGTTAATTCTTCTTCCTGCCGGGAAATTAGAGTGACATGTGCCCGTCCAAATGCCTAACAGCTACTCTCTCATGGGTTCTCCCTCGTCCCTTCCATCCTCTGCCAAATTGGGAACCTGTGCAAACCAGGAGGTTAAAGGGCCTGTCTCTCCAAGTTGGGAGATTGATAGTAAGGCAGTTGGAAAGTCAAACTGGAGCACCAGGAGAGGGACTATTCGTTGAGTTTTAGAAACCTTTCGTATTCACAGTGTGTCCATTCTCTAGGTTTCCTGTACATGTTATAGCTGTAGTAATATTCCCTTGAACCTGGAGAGTTGGGACCCATGGAATGGGGGCCATGCATTATTGCTTGAAAGGGTCTGCATTTGCTCACCCAATCTCACCAATCCTCTCAGTCCCAAGTGTCCAGCCTTATGCCACATCCAGCTGTCATTGTAGATAGGGTCTTTCCAGGTTTCCTCAGACACCCTGAAGGAATTGTAAAGAATTTCCCTGTTTTTTGGTTTTGCTTTTGAAATTCCCTTTTATAGTGGGTTTGAGCTGATTCTCGCTTCCATGTTTTTGCCACTCTAGACACACTTGATTCCCTTATGGAGACATATCAATACATAGGTTTTAAGATTCTTACTAGTCAGATATATTCCTCTGTGGGAAATATGGGGTTTTGAGTCTCTTTCACTAAGGAAGGTGCCGGTCTTGTCAATTCCAAAGTTGGTTTTTGAAACGGTCCCTGTGCTTATATCAAACTCTGGTTTTATGCATCACCCCACCTCTCCTTCCCCTTTATGCAGGCATAAGAGTGTTTTCTAAATGTGAGACTCTGTTCTCTTTCCTAACTCAGTTCACGTGTAGCCATGTTTACAGGATCTTCATAAGTGATATCTTATGATAAGTTTCTTTTTCTGTGTGACTTATTTCACTTAGAATCATCGTACCTGAATCCACTCACTTTGCTGCTACTGGTCTTATGACATTGATTTCATGGCTGAGGGATATTCCATCGTACGTAAGTACCACAATGTTTTGAACCATTTTTATATTTCCTGGGATATTTAAGGTGTACCCAAGTTGAGGTTCTTGTAACCAGTGCAGCCCTAAATTTGGAGGTGGCTCTTTCTTATTGATTTTCAGTTTTCCCAAGGTATATTCCCTAGACTGGAAGTGGCCTTGGCTCTGTAGCTCTGTTGTTTACTTGTTTTAGGGAACACAATGCACTCCTCCAGTGAGGCAGTTGGCAATTTACATCCCGCCCATCAGCATAACAAGGCTCCCTGTTCTCCAAGGCCTGTCTTGCCTTTCTGGTTTTTACACATTTTGTGGATGTCCCTTTTGACCGGTGGGAAGTGATACTTCTTTGTAGTGCAGATTTGCATTGCCTGATTGCTTGCTTGGCCAAAAAGGGCGTATGCGTTTTCTCCTGAATATATTCAGGAGAAAACGCATACGCCCTTTTTGGCCAAGTGCATCATTGTCCAAGTTGTGCCCCTCTTCCTGTGCTTTACAGGCGATTCCAACGTACCTCTTGAAATCTGTTTCCTGCTATTTTGCCTCGCTTTCAAGTCCGCCTCGTTGACTTCCCTCAACAGATTTTTGGACGATAGTTGTCCTTTATCACTCTGCCAGTTTGTGAATTGCTGTGCCCCTGAGCTCCATTTCTCAACTCGTTTTTTGTGAGCTGAACACAAGTCCAAAATTTTGGATCATGTCCTATACTGGTTCCCGGTGGGTGGCTGAGACTTTGGTTAATTCTTCTTCCTGCCGGGAAATTAGAGTGACATGTGCCCGTCCAAATGCCTAACAGCTACTCTCTCATGGGTTCTCCCTCATCCCTTCCATCCTCTGCCAAATTGGGAACCTGTGCAAACCAGGAGGTTAAAGGGCCTGTCTCTCCAAGTTGGGAGATTGATAGTAAGGCAGTTGGAAAGTCAAACTGGAGCACCAGGAGAGGGACTATTCGTTGAGTTTTAGAAACCTTTCATATTCACAGTGTGTACATTCTCTAGGTTTCCTGTACATGTTATAGCTGTAGTAATATTCCCTTGAACCTGGAGAGTTGGGACCCATGGAATGGGGGCCATGCATTATTGCTTGAAAGGGTCTGCATTTGCTCACCCAATCTCACCAATCCTCTCAGTCCCAACTGTCCAGCCTTATGCCACATCCAGCTGTCATTGTAGATAGGGTCTTTCCAGGTTTCCTCAGACACCCTGAAGGAATTGTAAAGAATTTCCCTGTTTTTTGGTTTTGCTTTTGAAATTCCTTTTTATAGTGGGTTTGAGCTGATTCTCGCTGCCATGTTTATGCCACTCTAGACACACTTGATTCCCTTATGGAGTCATATCAATACATAGGTTTTAAGATTCTTACTAGTCAGATATATTCCTCTGCGGGAAATATGGGGTTTTGAGTCTCTTTCACTGAGGAAGGTGTAGGTCTTGTCTATTCCAAAGTTGGTTTTTGGAACGGTCCCTGTGCTTATATCAAACTTTGGTTTTATGCATCACCCCACCAATCCTTCCCCTTTATGCAGGCATAAGAGTGTTTTCTAAATGTGAGACTCTGTTCTCTTTCCTAACTCAGTTCACGTGTAGCCATGTTTACAGGATCTTCATAAGTGATATCTTATGATAAGTTTCTTTTTCTGTGTGACTTATTTCACTTAGAATCATCGTACCTGAATCCACTCACTTTGCTGCTACTGGTCTTATGACATTGATTTCATGGCTGAGGGATATTCCATCGTACGTAAGTACCACAATGTTTTGAACCATTTTTATATTTCCTGGGATATTTAAGGTGTACCCAAGTTGAGGTTCTTGTAGTCAGTGCAGCCCTAAATTTGGAGGTGGCTCTTTCTTATTGATTTTCAGTTTTCCCAAGGTATATTCCCTAGACTGGAAGTGGCCTTGGCTCTGTAGCTCTGTTGTTTACTTTTTTAAGGGAACACAATGCACTCCTCCAGTGAGGCAGTTGGCAATTTACATCCCGCCCATCAGCATAACAAGGCTCCCAGTTCTCCAGGGCCTGTCTTGCCTTTCTGGTTTTTACACATTTTGTGGATGTCCCTTTTGACCGGTGGGAAGTGATACTTCTTTGTAGTGCAGATTTGCATTGCCCGCTTGCTGGCTTGGCCAAAAAGGGCGTATGCGTTTTCTCCTGAATATATTCAGGAGAAAACGCATACGCCCTTTTTGGCCAAGTGCACCATTGTCCAAGTTGTGCCCCTCTTCCTGTGCTTTACAGGCGATTCCAACGTACCTCTTGAAATCTGTTTCCTGCTATTTTGCCTCACTTTCATGTCCGCCTCGTTGACTTAGCTCAACAGATTTTTGGACGATAGTTGTCCTTTATCACTCTGCCAGTTTGTGAATTGCTGTGCCCCTGAGCTCCATTTCTCAACTCGTTTTTTGTGAGCTGAACGCAAGTCCAAAATTTTGGATCATGTCCTATACTGGTTCCCGGTGGGTGGCTGAGATTTTGGTTAATTCTTCTTCCTGCCGGGAAATTAGAGTGACATGTGCCCGTCCAAATGCCTAACAGCTACTCTCTCATGGGTTCTCCCTCGTCCCTTCCATCCTCTGGCAAATTGGGAACCTGTGCAAACCAGGAGGTTAAAGGGCCTGTCTCTCCAAGTTGGGAGATTGATAGTAAGGCAGTTGGAACGTCAAACTGGAGCACCAGGAGAGGGACTATTCGTTGAGTTTTAGAAACCTTTTGTATTCACAGTGTGTCCATTCTCTAAGTTTCCTGTACATGTTATAGCTGTAGTAATATTCCCTTGAACCTGGAGAGTTGGGACCCATGGAATGGGGGCCATGTATTATTGCTTGAAAGGGTCTGCATTCGCTCACCCAATCTCACCAATCCTCTCAGTCCCAAGTGTCCAGCCTTATGCCACATCCAGCTGTCATTGTAGATAGGGTCTTTCCAGGTTTCCTCAGACACCCTGAAGGAATTGTAAAGAATTTCCCTGTTTTTTGGTTTTGCTTTTGAAATTCCTTTTTATAGTGGGTTTGAGCTGATTCTCGCTGCCATGTTTATGCCACTCTAGACACACTTGATTCCCTTATGGAGTCATATCAATACATAGGTTTTAAGATTCTTACTAGTCAGATATATTCCTCTGCGGGAAATATGGGGTTTTGAGTCTCTTTCACTGAGGAAGGTGTCGGTCTTGTCTATTCCAAAGTTGGTTTTTGGAACGGTCCCTGTGCTTATATCAAACTCTGGTTTTATGCATCACCCGACATCTCCATCCCCTTTATGCAGGCATAAGCGTGTTTTATAAATGTGAGACTCTGTTCTCTTTCCTAACTCAGTTCACGTGTAGCCATGTTTACAGGATCTTCATAAGTGATATCTTATGATAAGTTTCTTTTTCTGTGTGACTTATTTCACTTAGAATCATCGTACCTGAATCCACTCACTTTGCTGCTACTGGTCTTATGACATTGATTTCATGGCTGAGGGATATTCCATCGTACGTAAGTACCACAATGTTTTAAACCATTTTTATATTTCCTGGGATATTTAAGGTGTACCCAAGTTGAGGTTCTTGTAGTCAGTGCAGCCCTAAATTTGGAGGTGGCTCTTTCTTATTGATTTTCAGTTTTCCCCAGGTATATTCCCTAGACTGGAAGTGGCCTTGGCTCTGTAGCTCTGTTGTTTACTTGTTTTAGGGAACACAATGCACTCCTCCAGTGAGGCAGTTGGCAATTTACATCCCGCCCATCAGCATAACAAGGCTCCCAGTTCTCCAGGGCCTGTCTTGCCTTTCTGGTTTTTACACATTTTGTGGATGTCCCTTTTGACCGGTGGGAAGTGATACTTCTTTGTAGTGCAGATTTGCATTGCCCGCTTGCTTGCTTGGCCAAAAAGGGCGTATGCGTTTTCTCCTGAATATATTCAGGAGAAAACGCATACGCCCTTTTTGGCCAAGTGCACCATTGTCCAAGTTGTGCCCCTCTTCCTGTGCTTTACAGGCGATTCCAAGGTACCTCTTGAAATCTGTTTCCTGCTATTTTGCCTCGCTTTCAAGTCCGCCTCGTTGACTTCCCTCAACAGATTTTTGGACGATAGTTGTCCTTTATCACTCTGCCAGTTTGTGAATTGCTGTGCCCCTGAGCTCCATTTCTCAACTCGTTTTTTGTGAGCTGAACGCAAGTCCAAAATTTTGGATCATGTCCTATACTGGTTCCCGGTGGGTGGCTGAGACTTTGGTTAATTCTTCTTCCTGCCGGGAAATTAGAGTGACATGTGCCCGTCCAAATGCCTAACAGCTACTCTCTCATGGGTTCTCCCTCGTCCCTTCCATCCTCTGCCAAATTGGGAACCTGTGCAAACCAGGAGGTTAAAGGGCCTGTCTCTCCAAGTTGGGAGATTGATAGTAAGGCAGTTGGAAAGTCAAACTGGAGCACCAGGAGAGGGACTATTCGTTGAGTTTTAGAAACCTTTCGTATTCACAGTGTGTCCATTCTCTAGGTTTCCTGTACATGTTATAGCTGTAGTAATATTCCCTTGAACCTGGAGAGTTGGGACCCATGGAATGGGGGCCATGCATTATTGCTTGAAAGGGTCTGCATTTGCTCACCCAATCTCACCAATCCTCTCAGTCCCAAGTGTCCAGCCTTATGCCACATCCAGCTGTCATTGTAGATAGGGTCTTTCCAGGTTTCCTCAGACACCCTGAAGGAATTGTAAAGAATTTCCCTGTTTTTTGGTTTTGCTTTTGAAATTCCTTTTTATAGTGGGTTTGAGCTGATTCTCGCTGCCATGTTTATGCCACTCTAGACACACTTGATTCCCTTATGGAGTCATATCAATACATAGGTTTTAAGATTCTTACTAGTCAGATATATTCCTCTGCGGGAAATATGGGGTTTTGAGTCTCTTTCACTGAGGAAGGTGTAGGTCTTGTCTATTCCAAAGTTGGTTTTTGGAACGGTCCCTGTGCTTATATCAAACTCTGGTTTTATGCATCACCCGACCTCTCCATCCCCTTTATGCAGGCATAAGAGTGTTTTCTAAATGTGAGACTCTGTTCTCTTTCCTAACTCAGTTCACGTGTAGCCATGTTTACAGGATCTTCATAAGTGATATCTTATGATAAGTTTCTTTTTCTGTGTGACTTATTTCACTTAGAATCATCGTACCTGAATCCACTCACTTTGCTGCTACTGGTCTTATGACATTGATTTCATGGCTGAGGGATATTCCATCGTACGTAAGTACCACAATGTTTTGAACCATTTTTATATTTCCTGGGATATTTAAGGTGTACCCAAGTTGAGGTTCTTGTAGTCAGTGCAGCCCTAAATTTGGAGGTGGATCTTTCTTATTGATTTTCAGTTTTCCCAAGGTATATTCCCTAGACTGGAAGTGGCCTTGGCTCTGTAGCTCTGTTGTTTACTTGTTTTAGGGAACACAATGCACTCCTCCAGTGAGGCAGTTGGCAATTTACATCCCGCCCATCAGCATAACAAGGCTCCCAGTTCTCCAGGGCCTGTCTTGCCTTTCTGGTTTTTACACATTTTGTGGATGCCCCTTTTGACCGGTGGGAAGTGATACTTCTTTGTAGTGCAGATTTGCATTGCCCGCTTGCTTGCTTGGCCAAAAAGGGCGTATGCGTTTTCTCCTGAATATATTCAGGAGAAAACGCATACGCCCTTTTTGGCCACGTGCACCATTGTCCAAGTTGTGCCCCCTTCCTGTGCTTTACAGGCGATTCCAAGGTACCTCTTGAAATCTGTTTCCTGCTATTTTGCCTCGCTTTCAAGTCCGCCTCGTTGACTTCCCTCAACAGATTTTTGGACGATAGTTGTCCTTTATCACTCTGCCAGTTTGTGAATTGCTGTGCCCCTGAGCTCCATTTCTCAACTCGTTTTTTGTGAGCTGAACGCAAGTCCAAAATTTTGGATCATGTCCTATACTGGTTCCCGGTGGGTGGCTGAGACTTTGGTTAATTCTTCTTCCTGCCGGGAAATTAGAGTGACATGTGCCCGTCCAAATGCCTAACAGCTACTCTCTCATGGGTTCTCCCTCGTCCCTTCCATCCTCTGCCAAATTGGGAACCTGTGCAAACCAGGAGGTTAAAGGGCCTGTCTCTCCAAGTTGGGAGATTGATAGTAAGGCAGTTGGAAAGTCAAACTGGAGCACCAGGAGAGGGACTATTCGTTGAGTTTTAGAAACCTTTCGTATTCACAGTGTGTCCATTCTCTAGGTTTCCTGTACATGTTATAGCTGTAGTAATATTCCCTTGAACCTGGAGAGTTGGGACCCATGGAATGGGGGCCATGCATTATTGCTTGAAAGGGTCTGCATTTGCTCACCCAATCTCACCAATCCTCTCAGTCCCAAGTGTCCAGCCTTATGCCACATCCAGCTGTCATTGTAGATAGGGTCTTACCAGGTTTCCTCAGACACCCTGAAGGAATTGTAAAGAATTTCCCTGTTTTTTGGTTTTGCTTTTGAAATTCCTTTTTATAGTGGGTTTGAGCTGATTCTCGCTGCCATGTTTATGCCACTCTAGACACACTTGATTCCCTTATGGAGTCATATCAATACATAGGTTTTAAGATTCTTACTAGTCAGATATATTCCTCTGCGGGAAATATGGGGTTTTGAGTCTCTTTCACTGAGGAAGGTGTAGGTCTTGTCTATTCCAAAGTTGGTTTTTGGAACGGTCCCTGTGCTTATATCAAACTCTGGTTTTATGCATCACCCCACCTCTCCTTCCCCTTTATGCAGGCATAAGCGTGTTTTCTAAATGTGAGACTCTGTTCTCTTTCCTAACTCAGTTCACGTGTAGCCATGTTTACAGGATCTTCATAAGTGATATCTTATGATAAGTTTCTTTTTCTGTGTGACTTATTTCACTTAGAATCATCGTACCTGAATCCACTCACTTTGCTGCTACTGGTCTTATGACATTGATTTCATGGCTGAGGGATATTCCATCGTACGTAAGTACCACAATGTTTTGAACCATTTTTATATTTCCTGGGATATTTAAGGTGTACCCAAGTTGAGGTTCTTGTAGTCAGTGCAGCCCTAAATTTGGAGGTGGCTCTTTCTTATTGATTTTCAGTTTTCCCAAGGTATATTCCCTAGACTGGAAGTGGCCTTGGCTCTGTAGCTCTGTTGTTTACTTGTTTTAGGGAACACAATGCACTCCTCCAGTGAGGCAGTTGGCAATTTACATCCCGCCCATCAGCATAACAAGGCTCCCAGTTCTCCAGGGCCTGTCTTGCCTTTCTGGTTTTTACACATTTTGTGGATGTCCCTTTTGACCGGTGGGAAGTGATACTTCTTTGTAGTGCAGATTTGCATTGCCCGCTTGCTTGCTTGGCCAAAAAGGGCGTATGGGTTTTCTCCTGAATATATTCAGGAGAAAACGCATACACCCTTTTTGGCCAAGTGCACCATTGTCCAAGTTGTGCCCCTCTTCCTGTGCTTTACAGGCGATTCCAAGGTACCTCTTGAAATCTGTTTCCTGCTATTTTGCCTCGCTTTGAAGTCCGCCTCCTGACTTCCCTCAACAGATTTTTGGACGATAGTTGTCCTTTATCACTCTGCCAGTTTGTGAATTGCTGTGCCCCTGAGCTCCATTTCTCAACTCGTTTTTTGTGAGCTGAACGCAAGTCCAAAATTTTGGATCATGTCCTATACTGGTTCCCGGTGGGTGGCTGAGACTTTGGTTAATTCTTCTTCCTGCCGGGAAATTAGAGTGACATGTGCCCGTCCAAATGCCTAACAGCTACTCTCTCATGGGTTCTCCCTCGTCCCTTCCATCCTCTGCCAAATTGGGAACCTGTGCAAACCAGGAGGTTAAAGGGCCTGTCTCTCCAAGTTGGGAGATTGATAGTAAGGCAGTTGGAAAGTCAAACTGGAGCACCAGGAGAGGGACTATTCGTTGAGTTTTAGAAACCTTTCGTATTCACAGTGTGTCCATTCTCTAGGTTTCCTGTACATGTTATAGCTGTAGTAATATTCCCTTGAACCTGGAGAGTTGGGACCCATGGAATGGGGGCCATGCATTATTGCTTGAAAGGGTCTGCATTCGCTCACCCAATCTCACCAATCCTCTCAGTCCCAAGTGTCCAGCCTTATGCCACATCCAGCTGTCATTGTAGATAGGGTCTTTCCAGGTTTCCTCAGACACCCTGAAGGAATTGTAAAGAATTTCCCTGTTTTTTGGTTTTGCTTTTGAAATTCCCTTTTATAGTGGGTTTGAGCTGATTCTCGCTTCCATGTTTATGCCACTCTAGACACACTTGATTCCCTTATGGAGACATATCAATACATAGGTTTTAAGATTCTTACTAGTCAGATATATTCCTCTGTGGGAAATATGGGGTTTTGAGTCTCTTTCACTAAGGAAGGTGCCGGTCTTGTCAATTCCAAAGTTGGTTTTTGAAACGGTCCCTGTGCTTATATCAAACTCTGGTTTTATGCATCACCCCACCTCTCCTTCCCCTTTATGCAGGCATAAGAGTGTTTTCTAAATGTGAGACTCTGTTCTCTTTCCTAACTCAGTTCACGTGTAGCCATGTTTACAGGATCTTCATAAGTGATATCTTATGATAAGTTTCTTTTTCTGTGTGACTTATTTCACTTAGAATCATCGTACCTGAATCCACTCACTTTGCTGCTACTGGTCTTATGACATTGATTACATGGCTGAGGGATATTCCATCGTACGTAAGTACCACAATGTTTTGAACCATTTTTATATTTCCTGGGATATTTAAGGTGTACCCAAGTTGAGGTTCTTGTAGCCAGTGCAGCCCTAAATTTGGAGGTGGCTCTTTCTTATTGATTTTCAGTTTTCCCAAGGTATATTCCCTAGACTGGAAGTGGCCTTGGCTCTGTAGCTCTGTTGTTTACTTGTTTTAGGGAACACAATGCACTCCTCCAGTGAGGCAGTTGGCAATTTACATCCCGCCCATCAGCATAACAAGGCTCCCTGTTCTCCAGGGCCTGTCTTGCCTTTCTGGTTTTTACACATTTTGTGGATGTCCCTTTTGACCGGTGGGAAGTGATACTTCTTTGTAGTGCAGATTTGCATTGCCTGATTGCTTGCTTGGCCAAAAAGGGCGTATGCGTTTTCTCCTGAATATATTCAGGAGAAAACGCATACGCCCTTTTTGGCCAAGTGCATCATTGTCCAAGTTGTGCCCCTCTTCCTGTGCTTTACAGGCGATTCCAACGTACCTCTTGAAATCTGTTTCCTGCTATTTTGCCTCGCTTTCAAGTCCGCCTCGTTGACTTCCCTCAACAGATTTTTGGACGATAGTTGTCCTTTATCACTCTGCCAGTTTGTGAATTGCTGTGCCCCTGAGCTCCATTTCTCAACTCGTTTTTTGTGAGCTGAACACAAGTCCAAAATTTTGGATCATGTCCTATACTGGTTCCCGGTGGGTGGCTGAGACTTTGGTTAATTCTTCTTCCTGCCGGGAAATTAGAGTGACATGTGCCCGTCCAAATGCCTAACAGCTACTCTCTCATGGGTTCTCCCTCATCCCTTCCATCCTCTGCCAAATTGGGAACCTGTGCAAACCAGGAGGTTAAAGGGCCTGTCTCTCCAAGTTGGGAGATTGATAGTAAGGCAGTTGGAAAGTCAAACTGGAGCACCAGGAGAGGGACTATTCGTTGAGTTTTAGAAACCTTTCATATTCACAGTGTGTACATTCTCTAGGTTTCCTGTACATGTTATAGCTGTAGTAATATTCCCTTGAACCTGGAGAGTTGGGACCCATGGAATGGGGGCCATGCATTATTGCTTGAAAGGGTCTGCATTTGCTCACCCAATCTCACCAATCCTCTCAGTCCCAACTGTCCAGCCTTATGCCACATCCAGCTGTCATTGTAGATAGGGTCTTTCCAGGTTTCCTCAGACACCCTGAAGGAATTGTAAAGAATTTCCCTGTTTTTTGGTTTTGCTTTTGAAATTCCTTTTTATAGTGGGTTTGAGCTGATTCTCGCTGCCATGTTTATGCCACTCTAGACACACTTGATTCCCTTATGGAGTCATATCAATACATAGGTTTTAAGATTCTTACTAGTCAGATATATTCCTCTGCGGGAAATATGGGGTTTTGAGTCTCTTTCACTGAGGAAGGTGTAGGTCTTGTCTATTCCAAAGTTGGTTTTTGGAACGGTCCCTGTGCTTATATCAAACTTTGGTTTTATGCATCACCCCACCAATCCTTCCCCTTTATGCAGGCATAAGAGTGTTTTCTAAATGTGAGACTCTGTTCTCTTTCCTAACTCAGTTCACGTGTAGCCATGTTTACAGGATCTTCATAAGTGATATCTTATGATAAGTTTCTTTTTCTGTGTGACTTATTTCACTTAGAATCATCGTACCTGAATCCACTCACTTTGCTGCTACTGGTCTTATGACATTGATTTCATGGCTGAGGGATATTCCATCGTACGTAAGTACCACAATGTTTTGAACCATTTTTATATTTCCTGGGATATTTAAGGTGTACCCAAGTTGAGGTTCTTGTAGTCAGTGCAGCCCTAAATTTGGAGGTGGCTCTTTCTTATTGATTTTCAGTTTTCCCAAGGTATATTCCCTAGACTGGAAGTGGCCTTGGCTCTGTAGCTCTGTTGTTTACTTTTTTAAGGGAACACAATGCACTCCTCCAGTGAGGCAGTTGGCAATTTACATCCCGCCCATCAGCATAACAAGGCTCCCAGTTCTCCAGGGCCTGTCTTGCCTTTCTGGTTTTTACACATTTTGTGGATGTCCCTTTTGACCGGTGGGAAGTGATACTTCTTTGTAGTGCAGATTTGCATTGCCCGCTTGCTTGCTTGGCCAAAAAGGGCGTATGCGTTTTCTCCTGAATATATTCAGGAGAAAACGCATACGCCCTTTTTGGCCAAGTGCACCATTGTCCAAGTTGTGCCCCTCTTCCTGTGCTTTACAGGCGATTCCAACGTACCTCTTGAAATCTGTTTCCTGCTATTTTGCCTCACTTTCATGTCCGCCTCGTTGACTTAGCTCAACAGATTTTTGGACGATAGTTGTCCTTTATCACTCTGCCAGTTTGTGAATTGCTGTGCCCCTGAGCTCCATTTCTCAACTCGTTTTTTGTGAGCTGAACGCAAGTCCAAAATTTTGGATCATGTCCTATACTGGTTCCCGGTGGGTGGCTGAGATTTTGGTTAATTCTTCTTCCTGCCGGGAAATTAGAGTGACATGTGCCCGTCCAAATGCCTAACAGCTACTCTCTCATGGGTTCTCCCTCGTCCCTTCCATCCTCTGGCAAATTGGGAACCTGTGCAAACCAGAAGGTTAAAGGGCCTGTCTCTCCAAGTTGGGAGATTGATAGTAAGGCAGTTGGAACGTCAAACTGGAGCACCAGGAGAGGGACTATTCGTTGAGTTTTAGAAACCTTTTGTATTCACAGTGTGTCCATTCTCTAAGTTTCCTGTACATGTTATAGCTGTAGTAATATTCCCTTGAACCTGGAGAGTTGGGACCCATGGAATGGGGGCCATGTATTATTGCTTGAAAGGGTCTGCATTCGCTCACCCAATCTCACCAATCCTCTCAGTCCCAAGTGTCCAGCCTTATGCCACATCCAGCTGTCATTGTAGATAGGGTCTTTCCAGGTTTCCTCAGACACCCTGAAGGAATTGTAAAGAATTTCCCTGTTTTTTGGTTTTGCTTTTGAAATTCCTTTTTATAGTGGGTTTGAGCTGATTCTCGCTGCCATGTTTATGCCACTCTAGACACACTTGATTCCCTTATGGAGTCATATCAATACATAGGTTTTAAGATTCTTACTAGTCAGATATATTCCTCTGCGGGAAATATGGGGTTTTGAGTCTCTTTCACTGAGGAAGGTGTCGGTCTTGTCTATTCCAAAGTTGGTTTTTGGAACGGTCCCTGTGCTTATATCAAACTCTGGTTTTATGCATCACCCGACATCTCCATCCCCTTTATGCAGGCATAAGCGTGTTTTCTAAATGTGAGACTCTGTTCTCTTTCCTAACTCAGTTCACGTGTAGCCATTTTTACAGGATCTTCATAAGTGATATCTTATGATAAGTTTCTTTTTCTGTGTGACTTATTTCACTTAGAATCATCGTACCTGAATCCACTCACTTTGCTGCTACTGGTCTTATGACATTGATTTCATGGCTGAGGGATATTCCATCGTACGTAAGTACCACAATGTTTTAAACCATTTTTATATTTCCTGGGATATTTAAGGTGTACCCAAGTTGAGGTTCTTGTAGTCAGTGCAGCCCTAAATTTGGAGGTGGCTCTTTCTTATTGATTTTCAGTTTTCCCCAGGTATATTCCCTAGACTGGAAGTGGCCTTGGCTCTGTAGCTCTGTTGTTTACTTGTTTTAGGGAACACAATGCACTCCTCCAGTGAGGCAGTTGGCAATTTACATCCCGCCCATCAGCATAACAAGGCTCCCAGTTCTCCAGGGCCTGTCTTGCCTTTCTGGTTTTTACACATTTTGTGGATGTCCCTTTTGACCGGTGGGAAGTGATACTTCTTTGTAGTGCAGATTTGCATTGCCCGCTTGCTTGCTTGGCCAAAAAGGGCGTATGCGTTTTCTCCTGAATATATTCAGGAGAAAACGCATACGCCCTTTTTGGCCAAGTGCACCATTGTCCAAGTTGTGCCCCTCTTCCTGTGCTTTACAGGCGATTCCAACGTACCTCTTGAAATCTGTTTCCTGCTATTTTGCCTCGCTTTCAAGTCCGCCTCGTTGACTTCCCTCAACAGATTTTTGGACGATAGTTGTCCTTTATCACTCTGCCAGTTTGTGAATTGCTGTGCCCCTGAGCTCCATTTCTCAACTCGTTTTTTGTGAGCTGAACGCAAGTCCAAAATTTTGGATCATGTCCTATACTGGTTCCCGGTGGGTGGCTGAGACTTTGGTTAATTCTTCTTCCTGCCGGGAAATTAGAGTGACATGTGCCCGTCCAAATGCCTAACAGCTACTCTCTCATGGGTTCTCCCTCGTCCCTTCCATCCTCTGCCAAATTGGGAACCTGTGCAAACCAGGAGGTTAAAGGGCCTGTCTCTCCAAGTTGGGAGATTGATAGTAAGGCAGTTGGAAAGTCAAACTGGAGCACCAGGAGAGGGACTATTCGTTGAGTTTTAGAAACCTTTCGTATTCACAGTGTGTCCATTCTCTAGGTTTCCTGTACATGTTATAGCTGTAGTAATATTCCCTTGAACCTGGAGAGTTGGGACCCATGGAATGGGGGCCATGCATTATTGCTTGAAAGGGTCTGCATTTGCTCACCCAATCTCACCAATCCTCTCAGTCCCAAGTGTCCAGCCTTATGCCACATCCAGCTGTCATTGTAGATAGGGTCTTTCCAGGTTTCCTCAGACACCCTGAAGGAATTGTAAAGAATTTCCCTGTTTTTTGGTTTTGCTTTTGAAATTCCTTTTTATAGTGGGTTTGAGCTGATTCTCGCTGCCATGTTTATGCCACTCTAGACACACTTGATTCCCTTATGGAGTCATATCAATACATAGGTTTTAAGATTCTTACTAGTCAGATATATTCCTCTGCGGGAAATATGGGGTTTTGAGTCTCTTTCACTGAGGAAGGTGTAGGTCTTGTCTATTCCAAAGTTGGTTTTTGGAACGGTCCCTGTGCTTATATCAAACTCTGGTTTTATGCATCACCCGACCTCTCCATCCCCTTTATGCAGGCATAAGAGTGTTTTCTAAATGTGAGACTCTGTTCTCTTTCCTAACTCAGTTCACGTGTAGCCATGTTTACAGGATCTTCATAAGTGATATCTTATGATAAGTTTCTTTTTCTGTGTGACTTATTTCACTTAGAATCATCGTACCTGAATCCACTCACTTTGCTGCTACTGGTCTTATGACATTGATTTCATGGCTGAGGGATATTCCATCGTACGTAAGTACCACAATGTTTTGAACCATTTTTATATTTCCTGGGATATTTAAGGTGTACCCAAGTTGAGGTTCTTGTAGTCAGTGCAGCCCTAAATTTGGAGGTGGATCTTTCTTATTGATTTTCAGTTTTCCCAAGGTATATTCCCTAGACTGGAAGTGGCCTTGGCTCTGTAGCTCTGTTGTTTACTTGTTTTAGGGAACACAATGCACTCCTCCAGTGAGGCAGTTGGCAATTTACATCCCGCCCATCAGCATAACAAGGCTCCCAGTTCTCCAGGGCCTGTCTTGCCTTTCTGGTTTTTACACATTTTGTGGATGCCCCTTTTGACCGGTGGGAAGTGATACTTCTTTGTAGTGCAGATTTGCATTGCCCGCTTGCTTGCTTGGCCAAAAAGGGCGTATGCGTTTTCTCCTGAATATATTCAGGAGAAAACGCATACGCCCTTTTTGGCCACGTGCACCATTGTCCAAGTTGTGCCCCCTTCCTGTGCTTTACAGGCGATTCCAAGGTACCTCTTGAAATCTGTTTCCTGCTATTTTGCCTCGCTTTCAAGTCCGCCTCGTTGACTTCCCTCAACAGATTTTTGGACGATAGTTGTCCTTTATCACTCTGCCAGTTTGTGAATTGCTGTGCCCCTGAGCTCCATTTCTCAACTCGTTTTTTGTGAGCTGAACGCAAGTCCAAAATTTTGGATCATGTCCTATACTGGTTCCCGGTGGGTGGCTGAGACTTTGGTTAATTCTTCTTCCTGCCGGGAAATTAGAGTGACATGTGCCCGTCCAAATGCCTAACAGCTACTCTCTCATGGGTTCTCCCTCGTCCCTTCCATCCTCTGCCAAATTGGGAACCTGTGCAAACCAGGAGGTTAAAGGGCCTGTCTCTCCAAGTTGGGAGATTGATAGTAAGGCAGTTGGAAAGTCAAACTGGAGCACCAGGAGAGGGACTATTCGTTGAGTTTTAGAAACCTTTCGTATTCACAGTGTGTCCATTCTCTAGGTTTCCTGTACATGTTATAGCTGTAGTAATATTCCCTTGAACCTGGAGAGTTGGGACCCATGGAATGGGGGCCATGCATTATTGCTTGAAAGGGTCTGCATTTGCTCACCCAATCTCACCAATCCTCTCAGTCCCAAGTGTCCAGCCTTATGCCACATCCAGCTGTCATTGTAGATAGGGTCTTACCAGGTTTCCTCAGACACCCTGAAGGAATTGTAAAGAATTTCCCTGTTTTTTGGTTTTGCTTTTGAAATTCCTTTTTATAGTGGGTTTGAGCTGATTCTCGCTGCCATGTTTATGCCACTCTAGACACACTTGATTCCCTTATGGAGTCATATCAATACATAGGTTTTAAGATTCTTACTAGTCAGATATATTCCTCTGCGGGAAATATGGGGTTTTGAGTCTCTTTCACTGAGGAAGGTGTAGGTCTTGTCTATTCCAAAGTTGGTTTTTGGAACGGTCCCTGTGCTTATATCAAACTCTGGTTTTATGCATCACCCGACATCTCCATCCCCTTTATGCAGGCATAAGCGTGTTTTCTAAATGTGAGACTCTGTTCTCTTTCCTAACTCAGTTCACGTGTAGCCATGTTTACAGGATCTTCATAAGTGATATCTTATGATAAGTTTCTTTTTCTGTGTGACTTATTTCACTTAGAATCATCGTACCTGAATCCACTCACTTTGCTGCTACTGGTCTTATGACATTGATTTCATGGCTGAGGGATATTCCATCGTACGTAAGTACCACAATGTTTTGAACCATTTTTATATTTCCTGGGATATTTAAGGTGTACCCAAGTTGAGGTTCTTGTAGTCAGTGCAGCCCTAAATTTGGAGGTGGCTCTTTCTTATTGATTTTCAGTTTTCCCAAGGTATATTCCCTAGACTGGAAGTGGCCTTGGCTCTGTAGCTCTGTTGTTTACTTGTTTTAGGGAACACAATGCACTCCTCCAGTGAGGCAGTTGGCAATTTACATCCCGCCCATCAGCATAACAAGGCTCCCAGTTCTCCAGGGCCTGTCTTGCCTTTCTGGTTTTTACACATTTTGTGGATGTCCCTTTTGACCGGTGGGAAGTGATACTTCTTTGTAGTGCAGATTTGCATTGCCCGCTTGCTTGCTTGGCCAAAAAGGGCGTATGGGTTTTCTCCTGAATATATTCAGGAGAAAACGCATACACCCTTTTTGGCCAAGTGCACCATTGTCCAAGTTGTGCCCCTCTTCCTGTGCTTTACAGGCGATTCCAAGGTACCTCTTGAAATCTGTTTCCTGCTATTTTGCCTCGCTTTGAAGTCCGCCTCCTGACTTCCCTCAACAGATTTTTGGACGATAGTTGTCCTTTATCACTCTGCCAGTTTGTGAATTGCTGTGCCCCTGAGCTCCATTTCTCAACTCGTTTTTTGTGAGCTGAACGCAAGTCCAAAATTTTGGATCATGTCCTATACTGGTTCCCGGTGGGTGGCTGAGACTTTGGTTAATTCTTCTTCCTGCCGGGAAATTAGAGTGACATGTGCCCGTCCAAATGCCTAACAGCTACTCTCTCATGGGTTCTCCCTCGTCCCTTCCATCCTCTGCCAAATTGGGAACCTGTGCAAACCAGGAGGTTAAAGGGCCTGTCTCTCCAAGTTGGGAGATTGATAGTAAGGCAGTTGGAAAGTCAAACTGGAGCACCAGGAGAGGGACTATTCGTTGAGTTTTAGAAACCTTTCGTATTCACAGTGTGTCCATTCTCTAGGTTTCCTGTACATGTTATAGCTGTAGTAATATTCCCTTGAACCTGGAGAGTTGGGACCCATGGAATGGGGGCCATGCATTATTGCTTGAAAGGGTCTGCATTCGCTCACCCAATCTCACCAATCCTCTCAGTCCCAAGTGTCCAGCCTTATGCCACATCCAGCTGTCATTGTAGATAGGGTCTTTCCAGGTTTCCTCAGACACCCTGAAGGAATTGTAAAGAATTTCCCTGTTTTTTGGTTTTGCTTTTGAAATTCCTTTTTATAGTGGGTTTGAGCTGATTCTCGCTGCCATGTTTATGCCAATCTAGACACACTTGATTCCCTTATGGAGACATATCAATACATAGGTTTTAAGATTCTTACTAGTCAGATATATTCCTCTGTGGGAAATATGGGGTTTTGAGTCTCTTTCACTGAGGAAGGTGTAGGTCATGTCTATTCCAAAGTTGGTTTTTGAAACGGTCCCTGTGCTAATATCAAACTCTGGTTTTATGCATCACCCCACCTCTCCTTCCCCTTTATGCAGGCATAAGAGTGTTTTCTAAATGTGAGACTCTGTTCTCTTTCCTAACTCAGTTCACGTGTAGCCATGTTTACAGGATCTTCATAAGTGATATCTTATGATAAGTTTCTTTTCTGTGTGACTTATTTCACTTAGAATCATCGTACCTGAATCCACTCACTTTGCTGCTACTGGTCTTATGACATTGATTTCATGGCTGAGGGATATTCCATCGTACGTAAGTACCACAATGTTTTGAACCATTTTTATATTTCCTGGGATATTTAAGGTGTACCCAAGTTGAGGTTCTTGTAGCCAGTGCAGCCCTAAATTTGGAGGTGGCTCTTTCTTATTGATTTTCAGTTTTCCCCAGGTATATTCCCTAGACTGGAAGTGGCCTTGTCTCTGTAGCTCTGTTGTTTACTTGTTTTAGGGAACACAATGCACTCCTCCAGTGAGGCAGTTGGCAGTTTACATCCCGCCCATCAGCATAACAAGGCTCCCAGTTCTCCAGGGCCTGTCTTGCCTTTCTGGTTTTTACACATTTTGTGGATGTCCCTTTTGACCGGTGGGAAGTGATACTTCTTTGTAGTGCAGATTTGCATTGCCCGCTTGCTTGCTTGGCCAAAAAGGGCGTATGCGTTTTCTCCTGAATATATTCAGGAGAAAACGCATACGCCCTTTTTGGCCAAGTGCACCATTGTCCAAGTTGTGCCCCTCTTCCTGTGCTTTACAGGCGATTCCAACGTACCTCTTGAAATCTGTTTCCTGCTATTTTGCCTCACTTTCAAGTCCGCCTCGTTGACTTCCCTCAACAGATTTTTGGACGATAGTTGTCCTTTATCACTCTGCCAGTTTGTGAATTGCTGTGCCCCTGAGCTCCATTTCTCAACTCGTTTTTTGTGAGCTGAACGCAAGTCCAAAATTTTGGATCATGTCCTATACTGGTTCCCGGTGGGTGGCTGAGACTTTGGTTAATTCTTCTTCCTGCCGGGAAATTAGAGTGACATGTGCCCGTCCAAATGCCTAACAGCTACTCTCTCATGGGTTCTCCCTCGTCCCTTCCATCCTCTGGCAAATTGTGAACCTGTGCAAACCAGGAGATTAAAGGGCCTGTCTCTCCAAGTTGGGAGATTGATAGTAAGGCAGTTGGAAAGTCAAACTGGAGCACCAGGAGAGGGACTATTCGTTGAGTTTTAGAAACCTTTCGTATTCACAGTGTGTCCATTCTCTAGGTTTCCTGTACATGTTATAGCTGTAGTAATATTCCCTTGAACATGGAGAGTTGGGACCCATGGAATGGGGGCCATGCATTATTGCTTGACAGGGTCTGCATTTGCTCACCCAATCTCACCAATCCTCTCAGTCCCAAGTGTCCAGCCTTATGCCACATCCAGCTGTCATTGTAGATAGGGTCTTTCCAGGTTTCCTCAGACACCCTGAAGGAATTGTAAAGAATTTCCCTGTTTTTTGGTTGTGCTTTTGAAATTCCTTTTTATAGTGGGTTTGAGCTGATTCTCGCTGCCATGTTTATGCCACTCTAGACACACTTGATTCCCTTATGGAGACATATCAATACATAGGTTTTAAGATTCTTACTAGTCAGATATATTCCTCTGTGGGAAATATGGGGTTTTCAGTATCTTTCACTGAGGATGGTGTAGGTCTTGTCTATTCCAGAGTTGGTTTTTGAAACGGTCCCTGTGCTTATATCAAACTCTGGTTTTATGCATCACCCCACCTCTCCTTCCCCTTTATGCAGGCATAAGAGTGTTTTCTAAATGTGAGACTCTGTTCTCTTTCCTAACTCAGTTCACGTGTAGCCATGTTTACAGGATCTTCATAAGTGATATCTTATGATAAGTTTCTTTTTCTGTGTGACTTATTTCACTTAGAATCATCGTACCTGAATCCACTCACTTTGCTGCTACTGGTCTTATGACATTGATTTCATGGCTGAGGGATATTCCATCGTACGTAAGTACCACAATGTTTTGAACCATTTTTATATTTCCTGGGATATTTAAGGTGTACCCAAGTTGAGGTTCTTGTAGTCAGTGCAGCCCTAAATTTGGAGGTGGCTCTTTCTTATTGATTTTCAGTTTTCCCAAGGTATATTCCCTAGACTGGAAGTGGCCTTGGCTCTGTAGCTCTGTTGTTTACTTGTTTTAGGGAACACAATGCACTCCTCCAGTGAGGCAGTTGGCAATTTACATCCCGCCCATCAGCATAACAAGGCTCCCAGTTCTCCAGGGCCTGTCTTGCCTTTCTGGTTTTTACACATTTTGTGGATGTCCCTTTTGACCGGTGGGAAGTGATACTTCTTTGTAGTGCAGATTTGCATTGCCCGCTTGCTTGCTTGGCCAAAAAGGGCGTATGCGTTTTCTCCTGAATATATTCAGGAGAAAACGCATACGCCCTTTTTGGCCAAGTGCACCATTGTCCAAGTTGTGCCCCTCTTCCTGTGCTTTACAGGCGATTCCAAGGTACCTCTTGAAATCTGTTTCCTGCTATTTTGCCTCGCTTTCAAGTCCGCCTCGTTGACTTCCCTCAACAGATTTTTGGACGATAGTTGTCCTTTATCACTCTGCCAGTTTGTGAATTGCTGTGCCCCTGAGCTCCATTTCTCAACTCGTTTTTTGTGAGCTGAACGCAAGTCCAAAATTTTGGATCATGTCCTATACTGGTTCCCGGTGGGTGGCTGAGACTTTGGTTAATTCTTCTTCCTGCCGGGAAATTAGAGTGACATGTGCCCGTCCAAATGCCTAACAGCTACTCTCTCATGGGTTCTCCCTCGTCCCTTCCATCCTCTGGCAAATTGGGAACCTGTGCAAACCAGGAGGTTAAAGGGCCTGTCTCTCCAAGTTGGGAGATTGATAGTAAGGCAGTTGGAAAGTCAAACTGGAGCACCAGGAGAGGGACTATTCGTTGAGTTTTAGAAACCTTTCGTATTCACAGTGTGTCCATTCTCTAGGTTTCCTGTACATGTTATAGCTGTAGTAATATTCCCTTGAACCTGGAGAGTTGGGACCCATGGAATGGGGGCCATGCATTATTGCTTGAAAGGGTCTGCATTTGCTCACCCAATCTCACCAATCCTCTCAGTCCCAAGTGTCCAGCCTTATGCCACATCCAGCTGTCATTGTAGATAGGGTCTTTCCAGGTTTCCTCAGACACCCTGAAGGAATTGTAAAGAATTTCCCTGTTTTTTGGTTTTGCTTTTGAAATTCCTTTTTATAGTGGGTTTGAGCTGATTCTCGCTGCCATGTTTATGCAACTCTAGACACACTTGATTCCCTTATGGAGTCATATCAATACATAGGTTTTAAGAGTCTTACTAGTCAGATATATTCCTCTGCGGGAAATATGGGGTTTTGAGTCTCTTTCACTGAGGAAGGTGTAGGTCTTGTCTATTCCAAAGTTGGTTTTTGGAACGGTCCCTGTGCTTATATCAAACTCTGGTTTTATGCATCACCCGACCTCTCCATCCCCTTTATGCAGGCATAAGTGTGTTTTCTAAATGTGAGACTCTGTTCTCTTTCCTAACTCAGTTCACGTGTAGCCATGTTTACAGGATCTTCATAAGTGATATCTTATGATAAGTTTCTTTTTCTGTGTGACTTATTTCACTTAGAATCATCGTACCTGAATCCACTCACTTTGCTGCTACTTGTCTTATGACATTGATTTCATCGCTGAGGGATATTCCATCATAGGTAATTACCACAATGTTTTGCACCATTTTTATATTTCCTGGGATATTTAAGGTGTACCCAAGTTGAGGTTCTTGTAGTCAGTGCAGCCCTAAATTTGGAGGTGGCTCTTTCTTATTGATTTTCAGTTTTCCCAAGGTATATTCCCTAGACTGGAAGTGGCCTTGGCTCTGTAGCTCTGTTGTTTACTTGTTTTAGGGAACACAATGCACTCCTCCAGTGAGGCAGTTGGCAATTTACATCCCGCCCATCAGCATAACAAGGCTCCCAGTTCTCCAGGGCCTGTCTTGCCTTTCTGGTTTTTACACATTTTGTGGATGTCCCTTTTGACTGGTGGGAAGTGATACTTCTTTGTAGTGCAGATTTGCATTGCCCGCTTGCTTGCTTGGCCAAAAAGGGCGTATGCGTTTTCTCCTGAATATATTCAGGAGAAAACACATACGCCCTTTTTGGCCAAGTGCACCATTGTCCAAGTTGTGCCCCTCTTCCTGTGCTTTACAGGCGATTCCAAGGTACCCCTTGAAATCTGTTTCCTGCTATTTTGCCTCACTTTCAAGTCCGCATCGTTGACTTCCCTCAACAGATTTTTGGACGATAGTTGTCCTTTATCACTCTGCCAGTTTGTGAATAGCTGTGGCCCTGAGCTCCATTTCTCAACTCGTTTTTTGTGAGCTGAACGCAAGTCCAAAATTTTGGATCATGTCCTATACTGGTTCCCGGTGGGTGGCTGAGACTTTGGTTAATTCTTCTTCCTGCCGGGAAATTAGAGTGACATGTGCCCGTCCAAATGCCTAACAGCTACTCTCTCATGGGTTCTCCCTCGTCCCTTCCATCCTCTGCCAAATTGGGAACCTGTGCAAACCAGGAGGTTAAAGGGCCTGTCTCTCCAAGTTGGGAGATTGATAGTAAGGCAGTTGGAACGTCAAACTGGAGCACCAGGAGAGGGACTATTCGTTGAGTTTTAGAAACCTTTCGTATTCACAGTGTGTCCATTCTCTAGGTTTCCTGTACATGTTATAGCTGTAGTAATATTCCCTTGAACCTGGAGAGTTGGGACCCATGGAATGGGGGCCATGCATTATTGCTTGAAAGGGTCTGCATTTGCTCACCCAATCTCACCAATCCTCTCAGTCCCAAGTGTCCAGCCTTATGCCACATCCAGCTGTCATTGTAGATAGGGTCTTTCCAGGTTTCCTCAGACACCCTGAAGGAATTGTAAAGAATTTCCCTGTTTTTTGGTTTTGCTTTTGAAATTCCTTTTTATAGTGGGTTTGAGCTGATTCTCGCTGCCATGTTTATGCCACTCTAGACACACTTGATTCCCTTATGGAGACATATCAATACATAGGTTTTAAGATTCTTACTAGTCAGATATATTCCTCTGCGGGAAATATGGGGTTTTGAGTCTCTTTCACTGAGGAAGGTGTAGGTCTTGTCTATTCCAAAGTTGGTTTTTGAAACGGTCCCTGTGCTTATATCAAACTCTGGTTTTATGCATCACCCCCCTCTCCTTCCCCTTTATGCAGGCATAAGAGTGTTTTCTAAATGTGAGACTCTGTTCTCTTTCCTAACTCAGTTCACGTGTAGCCATGTTTACAGGATCTTCATAAGTAATATCTTATGAAAAGTTTCTTTTTCTGTGTGACTTATTTCACTTAGAATCATCGTACCTGAATCCACTCACTTTGCTGCTACTGGTCTTATGACATTGATTTCATGGCTGAGGGATATTCCATCGTACGTAAGTACCACAATGTTTTGAACCATTTTTATATTTCCTGGGATATTTAAGGTGTACCCAAGTTGAGGTTCTTGTAGTCAGTGCAGCCCTAAATTTGGAGGTGGCTCTTTCTTATTGATTTTCAGTTTTCCCAAGGTATATTCCCTAGACTGGAAGTGGCCTTGGCTCTGTAGCTCTGTTGTTTACTTGTTTTAGGGAACACAATGCACTCCTCCAGTGAGGCAGTTGGCAATTTACATCCCGCCCATCAGCATAACAAGGCTCCCAGTTCTCCAGGGCCTGTCTTGCCTTTCTGGTTTTTACACATTTTGTGGATGTCCCTTTTGACCGGTGGGAAGTGATACTTCTTTGTAGTGCAGATTTGCATTGCCCGCTTTCTTGCTTGGCCAAAAAGGGCGTATGCGTTTTCTCCTGAATATATTCAGGAGAAAACACATACGCCCTTTTTGGCCAAGTGCACCATTGTCCAAGTTGTGCCCCTCTTCCTGTGCTTTACAGGCGATTCCAAGGTACCTCTTGAAATCTGTTTCCTGCTATTTTGCCTCACTTTCAAGTCCGCATCGTTGACTTCCCTCAACAGATTTTTGGACGATAGTTGTCCTTTATCACTCTGCCAGTTTGTGAATAGCTGTGGCCCTGAGCTCCATTTCTCAACTCGTTTTTTGTGAGCTGAACGCAAGTCCAAAATTTTGGATCATGTCCTATACTGGTTCCCGGTGGGTGGCTGAGACTTTGGTTAATTCTTCTTCCTGCCGGGAAATTAGAGTGACATGTGCCCGTCCAAATGCCTAACAGCTACTCTCTCATGGGATCTCCCTCGTCCCTTCCATCCTCTGCCAAATTGGGAACCTGTGCAAACCAGGAGGTTAAAGGGCCTGTCTCTCCAAGTTGGGAGATTGATAGTAAGGCAGTTGGAAAGTCAAACTGGAGCACCAGGAGAGGGACTATTCGTTGAGTTTTAGAAACCTTTCGTATTCACAGTGTGTCCATTCTCTAGGTTTCCTGTACATGTTATAGCTGTAGTAATATTCCCTTGAACATGGAGAGTTGGGACCCATGGAATGGGGGCCATGCATTATTGCTTGAAAGGGTCTGCATTTGCTCACCCAATCTCACCAATCCTCTCAGTCCCAAGTGTCCAGCCTTATGCCACATCCAGCTGTCATTGTAGATAGGGTCTTTCCAGGTTTCCTCAGACACCCTGAAGGAATTGTAAAGAATTTCCCTGTTTTTTGGTTTTGCTTTTGAAATTCCTTTTTATAGTGGGTTTGAGCTGATTCTCGCTGCCATGTTTATGCCACTCTAGACACACTTGATTCCCTTATGGAGACATATCAATACATAGGTTTTAAGATTCTTACTAGTCAGATATATTCCTCTGTGGGAAATATGGGGTTTTGAGTCTCTTTCACTGAGGAAGGTGTAGGTCTTGTCTATTCCAAAGTTGGTTTTTGAAACGGTCCCTGAGCTTATATCAAACTCTGGTTTTATGAAACCCCCCCCTCTCCTTCCCCTTTATGCAGGCATAAGAGTGTTTTCTAAATGTGAGACTCTGTTCTCTTTCCTAACTCAGTTCACGTGTAGCCATGTTTACAGGATCTTCATAAGTGATATCTTATGATAAGTTTCTTTTTCTGTGTGACTTATTTCACTTAGAATCATCGTACCTGAATCCACTCACTTTGCTGCTACTGGTCTTATGACATTGATTTCATGGCTGAGGGATATTCCATCGTACGTAAGTACCACAATGTTTTTAACCATTTTTATATTTCCTGGGATATTTAAGGTGTACCCAAGTTGAGGTTCTTGTAGTCAGTGCAGCCCTAAATTTGGAGGTGGCTCTTTCTTATTGATTTTCAGTTTTCCCAAGGTATATTCCCTAGACTGGAAGTGGCCTTGGCTCTGTAGCTCTGTTGTTTACTTGTTTTAGGGAACACAATGCACTCCTCCAGTGAGGCAGTTGGCAGTTTACATCCCGCCCATCAGCATAACAAGGCTCCCAGTTCTCCAAGGCCTGTCTTGCCTTTCTGGTTTTTACACATTTGTGGATGTCCCTTTTGACTGGTGGGAAGTGATACTTCTTTGTAGTGCAGATTTGCATTGTCCGCTTGCTTGCTTGGCTAAAAAGGGCGTATGCGTTTTCTCCTGAATATATTCAGGAGAAAACGCATACGCCCTTTTTGGCCAAGTGCACCATTGTCCAAGTTGTGCCCCTCTTCCTGTGCTTTACAGGCGATTCCAAGGTACCTCTTGAAATCTGTTTCCTGCTATTTTGCCTCACTTTCAAGTCCGCCTCGTTGACTTCCCTCAACAGATTTTTGGACGATAGTTGTCCTTTATCACTCTGCCAGTTTTTGAATTGCTGTGCCCCTGAGCTCCATTTCTCAACTCGTTTTTTGTGAGCTGAACGCAAGTCCAAAATTTTGGATCATGTCCTATACTGGTTCCCGGTGGGTGGCTGAGACTTTGGTTAATTCTTCTTCCTGCCGGGAAATTAGAGTGACATGTGCCCGTCCAAATGCCTAACAGCTACTCTCTCATGGGTTCTCCCTCGTCCCTTCCATCCTCTGCCAAATTGGGAACGTGTGCAAACCAGGAGGTTAAAGGGCCTGTCTCTCCAAGTTGGGAGATTGATAGTAAGGCAGTTGGAAAGTCAAACTGGAGCACCAGGAGAGGGACTATTCGTTGAGTTTTAGAAACCTTTCGTATTCACAGTGTGTCCATTCTCTAGGTTTCCTGTACATGTTATAGCTGTAGTAATATTCCCTTGAACCTGGAGAGTTGGGACCCATGGAATGGGGGCCATGCATTATTGCTTGAAAGGGTCTGCATTTGCTCACCCAATCTCACCAATCCTCTCAGTCCCAAGTGTCCAGCCTTATGCCACATCCAGCTGTCATTGTAGATAGGGTCTTTCCAGGTTTCCTCAGACACCCTGAAGGAATTGTAAAGAATTTCCCTGTTTTTTGGTTTTGCTTTTGAAATTCCTTTTTAGAGTGGGTTTGAGCTGATTCTCGCTGCCATGTTTATGCCACTCTAGACACACTTGATTCCCTTATGGAGTCATATCAATACATAGGTTTTAAGATTCTTACTAGTCAGATATATTCCTCTGCGGGAAATATGGGGTTTTGAGTCTCTTTCACTGAGGAAGGTGTAGGTCTTGTCTATTCCAAAGTTGGTTTTTGAAACGGTCCCTGAGCTTATATCAAACTCTGGTTTTATGCATCACCCCACCTCTCCTTCCCCTTTATGCAGGCATAAGAGTGTTTTCTAAATGTGAGACTCTGTTCTCTTTCCTAACTCAGTTCACGTGTAGCCATGTTTACAGGATCTTCCTAAGTGATATCTTATGATAAGTTTCTTTTTCTGTGTGACTTATTTCACTTAGAATCATCGTACCTGAATCCACTCACTTTGCTGCTACTGGTCTTATGACATTGATTTCATGGCTGAGGGATATTCCATCGTACGTAAGTACCACAATGTATTGAACCATTTTTATATTTCCTGGGATATTTAAGGTGTACCCAAGTTGAGGTTCTTGTAGTCAGTGCAGCCCTAAATTTGGAGGTGGCTCTTTCTTATTGATTTTCAGTTTTCCCAAGGTATATTCCCTAGACTGGAAGTGGCCTTGGCTCTGTAGCTCTGTTGTTTACTTGTTTTAGGGAACACAATGCACTCCTCCAGTGAGGCAGTTGGCAATTTACATCCCGCCCATCAGCAGAACAAGGCTCCCAGTTCTCCAGGGCCTGTCTTGCCTTTCTGGTTTTTACACATTTTGTGGATGTCCCTTTTGACCGGTGGGAAGTGATACTTCTTTGTAGTGCAGATTTGCATTGCCCGCTTGCTTGCTTGGCCAAAAAGGGCGTATGCGTTTTCTCCTGAATATATTCAGGAGAAAACGCATACGCCCTTTTTGGCCAAGTGCACCATTGTCCAAGTTGTGCCCCTCTTCCTGTGCTTTACAGGCGATTCCAAGGTACCTCTTGAAATCTGTTTCCTGCTATTTTGCCTCGCTTTCAAGTCCGCCTCGTTGACTTCCCTCAACAGATTTTTGGACGATAGTTGTCCTTTATCACTCTGCCAGTTTGTGAATTGCTGTGCCCCTGAGCTCCATTTCTCAACTCGTTTTTTGTGAGCTGAACGCAAGTCCAAAATTTTGGATCATGTCCTATACTGGTTCCCGGTGGGTGGCTGAGACTTTGGTTAATTCTTCTTCCTGCCGGGAAATTAGAGTGACATGTGCCCGTCCAAATGCCTAACAGCTACTCTCTCATGGGTTCTCTCTCGTCCCTTCCATCCTCTGCCAAATTGGGAACCTGTGCAAACCAGGAGGTTAAAGGGCCTGTCTCTCCAAGTTGGGAGATTGATAGTAAGGCAGTTGGAAAGTCAAACTGGAGAACCAGGAGAGGGACTATTCGTTGAGTTTTAGAAACCTTTCGTATTCACAGTGTGTCCATTCTCTAGGTTTCCTGTACATGTTATAGCTGTAGTAATATTCCCTTGAACATGGAGAGTTGGGACCCATGGAATGGGGGCCATGCATTATTGCTTGAAAGGGTCTGCATTCGCTCACGCAATCTCACCAGTCCTCTCAGTCCCAAGTGTCCAGCCTTATGCCACATCCAGCTGTCATTGTAGATAGGGTCTTTCCAGGTTTCCTCAGACACCCTGAAGGAATTGTAAAGAATTTCCCTGTTTTTTGGTTTTGCTTTTGAAATTCCTTTTTATAGTGGGTTTGAGCTGATTCTCGCTGCCATGTTTATGCCACTCTAGACACACTTGATTCCCTTATGGAGACATATCAATACATAGGTTTTAAGATTCTTACTAGTCAGATATATTCCTCTGTGGGAAATATGGGGTTTTGAGTCTCTTTCACTGAGGAAGGTGTAGGTCTTGTCTATTCCAAAGTTGGTTTTTGAAACGGGCCCTGTGCTTATATCAAACTCTGGTTTTATGCATCACCCCACCTCTCCTTCCCCTTTATGCAGGCATAAGAGTGTTTTCTAAATGTGAGACTCTGTTCTCTTTCCTAACTCAGTTCACGTGTAGCCATTTTTACAGGATCTTCATAAGTGATATCTTATGATAAGTTTCTTTTTCTGTGTGACTTATTTCACTTAGAATCATCGTACCTGAATCCACTCACTTTGCTGCTACTGGTCTTATGACATTGATTTCATGGCTGAGGGATATTCCATCGTACGTAAGTACCACAATGTTTTGAACCATTTTTATATTTCCTGGGATATTTAAGGTGTACCCAAGTTGAGGTTCTTGTAGTCAGTGCAGCCCTAAATTTGGAAGTGGCTCTTTCTTATAGATTTTCAGTTTTCCCAAGGTATATTCCCTAGACTGGAAGTGGCCTTGGCTCTGTAGCTCTGTTGTTTACTTGTTTTAGGGAACACAATGCACTCCTCCAGTGAGGCAGTTGGCAATTTACATCCCGCCCATCAGCATAACAAGGCTCCCAGTTCTCCAGGGCCTGTCTTGCCTTTCTGGTTTTTACACATTTTGTGGATGTCCCTTTTGACCGGTGGGAAGTGATACTTCTTTGTAGTGCAGATTTGCATTGCCCGCTTGCTTGCTTGGCCAAAAAGGGCGTATGCGTTTTCTCCTGAATATATTCAGGAGAAAACGCATACGCCCTTTTTGGCCAAGTGCACCATTGTCCAAGTTGTGCCCCTCTTCCTGTGCTTTACAGGCGATTCCAACGTACCTCTTGAAATCAGTTTCCTGCTATTTTGCCTCACTTTCAAGTCCGCCTCGTTGACTTCCCTCAACAGATTTTTGGACGATAGTTGTCCTTTATCACTCTGCCAGTTTGTGAATTGCTGTGCCCCTGAGCTCCATTTCTCAACTCGTTTTTTGTGAGCTGAACGCAAGTCCAAAATTTTGGATCATGTCCTATACTGGTTCCCGGTGGGTGGCTGAGACTTTGGTTAATTCTTCTTCCTGCCGGGAAATTAGAGTGACATGTGCCCGTCCAAATGCCTAACAGCTACTCTCTCATGGGTTCTCCCTCGTCCCTTCCATCCTCTGCCAAATTGGGAACCTGTGCAAACCAGGAGGTTAAAGGGCCTGTCTCTCCAAGTTGGGAGATTGATAGTAAGGCAGTTGGAAAGTCAAACTGGAGCACCAGGAGAGGGACTATTCGTTGAGTTTTAGAAACCTTTCGTATTAACAGTGTGTCCATTCTCTAGGTTTCCTGTACATGTTATAGCTGTAGTAATATTCCCTTGAACCTGGAGAGTTGGGACCCATGGAATGGGGGCCATGCATTATTGCTTGAAAGGGTCTGCATTCGCTCACCCAATCTCACCAATCCTCTCAGTCCCAAGTGTCCAGCCTTATGCCACATCCAGCTGTCATTGTAGATAGGGTCTTTCCAGGTTTCCTCAGACACCCTGAAGGAATTGTAAAGAATTTCCCTGTTTTTTGGTTTTGCTTTTGAAATTCCTTTTTATACTGGGTTTGAGCTGATTCTCGCTGCCATGTTTATGCCACTCTAGACACACTTGATTCCCTTATGGAGACATATCAATACATAGGTTTTAAGATTCTTACTAGTCAGATATATTCCTCTGTGGGAAATATGGGGTTTTGAGTCTCTTTCACTGAGGAAGGTGTCGGTCTTGTCAATTCCAAAGTTGGTTTTTGAAACGGTCCCTGTGCTTATATCAAACTCTGGTTTTATATATCACCCCACCTCTCCTTCCGCTTTATGCAGGCATAAGAGTGTTTTCTAAATGTGAGACTCTGTTCTCTTTCCTAACTCAATTCACGTGTAGCCATGTTTACAGGATCTTCATAAGTGATATCTTATGATAAGTTTCTTTTTCTGTGTGACTTATTTCACTTAGAATCATCGTACCTGAATCCACTCACTTTGCTGCTACTGGTCTTATGACATTGATTTCATGGCTGAGGGATATTCCATCGTACGTAATTACCACAATGTTTTGAACCATTTTTATATTTCCTGGGATATTTAAGGTGTACCCAAGTTGAGGTTCTTGTAGTCAGTGCAGCCCTAAATTTGGAGGTGGCTCTTTCTTATTGATTTTCAGTTTTCCCAAGGTATATTCCCTAGACTGGAAGTGGCCTTGGCTCTGTAGCTCTGTTGTTTACTTGTTTTAGGGAACACAATGCACTCCTCCAGTGAGGCAGTTGGCAGTTTACATCCCGCCCATCAGCGTAACAAGGCTCCCAGTTCTCCAGGGCCTGTCTTGCCTTTCTGGTTTTTACACATTTTGTGGATGTCCCTTTTGACCGGTGGGAAGTGATACTTCTTTGTAGTGCAGATTTGCATTGCCCGCTTGCTTGCTTGGCCAAAAAGGGCGTATGCGTTTTCTCCTGAATATATTCAGGAGAAAACGCATACGCCCTTTTTGGCCAAGTGCACCATTGTCCAAGTTGTGCCCCTCTTCCTGTGCTTTACAGGCGATTCCAAGGTACCTCTTGAAATCTGTTTCCTGCTATTTTGCCTCGCTTTCAAGTCCGCCTCGTTGACTTCCCTCAACAGATTTTTGGACGATAGTTGTCCTTTATCACTCTGCCAGTTTGTGAATTGCTGTGCCCCTGAGCTCCATTTCTCAACTCGTTTTTTGTGAGCTGAACGCAAGTCCAAAATTTTGGATCATGTCCTATACTGGTTCCCGGTGGGTGGCTGAGACTTTGGTTAATTCTTCTTCCTGCCGGGAAATTAGAGTGACATGTGCCCGTCCAAATGCCTAACAGCTACTCTCTCATGGGTTCTCTCTCGTCCCTTCCATCCTCTGCCAAATTGGGAACCTGTGCAAACCAGGAGGTTAAAGGGCCTGTCTCTCCAAGTTGGGAGATTGATAGTAAGGCAGTTGGAAAGTCAAACTGGAGAACCAGGAGAGGGACTATTCGTTGAGTTTTAGAAACCTTTCGTATTCACAGTGTGTCCATTCTCTAGGTTTCCTGTACATGTTATAGCTGTAGTAATATTCCCTTGAACATGGAGAGTTGGGACCCATGGAATGGGGGCCATGCATTATTGCTTGAAAGGGTCTGCATTCGCTCACGCAATCTCACCAGTCCTCTCAGTCCCAAGTGTCCAGCCTTATGCCACATCCAGCTGTCATTGTAGATAGGGTCTTTCCAGGTTTCCTCAGACACCCTGAAGGAATTGTAAAGAATTTCCCTGTTTTTTGGTTTTGCTTTTGAAATTCCTTTTTATAGTGGGTTTGAGCTGATTCTCGCTGCCATGTTTATGCCACTCTAGACACACTTGATTCCCTTATGGAGACATATCAATACATAGGTTTTAAGATTCTTACTAGTCAGATATATTCCTCTGTGGGAAATATGGGGTTTTGAGTCTCTTTCACTGAGGAAGGTGTAGGTCTTGTCTATTCCAAAGTTGGTTTTTGAAACGGGCCCTGTGCTTATATCAAACTCTGGTTTTATGCATCACCCCACCTCTCCTTCCCCTTTATGCAGGCATAAGAGTGTTTTCTAAATGTGAGACTCTGTTCTCTTTCCTAACTCAGTTCACGTGTAGCCATTTTTACAGGATCTTCATAAGTGATATCTTATGATAAGTTTCTTTTTCTGTGTGACTTATTTCACTTAGAATCATCGTACCTGAATCCACTCACTTTGCTGCTACTGGTCTTATGACATTGATTTCATGGCTGAGGGATATTCCATCGTACGTAAGTACCACAATGTTTTGAACCATTTTTATATTTCCTGGGATATTTAAGGTGTACCCAAGTTGAGGTTCTTGTAGTCAGTGCAGCCCTAAATTTGGAAGTGGCTCTTTCTTATAGATTTTCAGTTTTCCCAAGGTATATTCCCTAGACTGGAAGTGGCCTTGGCTCTGTAGCTCTGTTGTTTACTTGTTTTAGGGAACACAATGCACTCCTCCAGTGAGGCAGTTGGCAATTTACATCCCGCCCATCAGCATAACAAGGCTCCCAGTTCTCCAGGGCCTGTCTTGCCTTTCTGGTTTTTACACATTTTGTGGATGTCCCTTTTGACCGGTGGGAAGTGATACTTCTTTGTAGTGCAGATTTGCATTGCCCGCTTGCTTGCTTGGCCAAAAAGGGCGTATGCGTTTTCTCCTGAATATATTCAGGAGAAAACGCATACGCCCTTTTTGGCCAAGTGCACCATTGTCCAAGTTGTGCCCCTCTTCCTGTGCTTTACAGGCGATTCCAACGTACCTCTTGAAATCAGTTTCCTGCTATTTTGCCTCACTTTCAAGTCCGCCTCGTTGACTTCCCTCAACAGATTTTTGGACGATAGTTGTCCTTTATCACTCTGCCAGTTTGTGAATTGCTGTGCCCCTGAGCTCCATTTCTCAACTCGTTTTTTGTGAGCTGAACGCAAGTCCAAAATTTTGGATCATGTCCTATACTGGTTCCCGGTGGGTGGCTGAGACTTTGGTTAATTCTTCTTCCTGCCGGGAAATTAGAGTGACATGTGCCCGTCCAAATGCCTAACAGCTACTCTCTCATGGGTTCTCCCTCGTCCCTTCCATCCTCTGCCAAATTGGGAACCTGTGCAAACCAGGAGGTTAAAGGGCCTGTCTCTCCAAGTTGGGAGATTGATAGTAAGGCAGTTGGAAAGTCAAACTGGAGCACCAGGAGAGGGACTATTCGTTGAGTTTTAGAAACCTTTCGTATTAACAGTGTGTCCATTCTCTAGGTTTCCTGTACATGTTATAGCTGTAGTAATATTCCCTTGAACCTGGAGAGTTGGGACCCATGGAATGGGGGCCATGCATTATTGCTTGAAAGGGTCTGCATTCGCTCACCCAATCTCACCAATCCTCTCAGTCCCAAGTGTCCAGCCTTATGCCACATCCAGCTGTCATTGTAGATAGGGTCTTTCCAGGTTTCCTCAGACACCCTGAAGGAATTGTAAAGAATTTCCCTGTTTTTTGGTTTTGCTTTTGAAATTCCTTTTTATACTGGGTTTGAGCTGATTCTCGCTGCCATGTTTATGCCACTCTAGACACACTTGATTCCCTTATGGAGACATATCAATACATAGGTTTTAAGATTCTTACTAGTCAGATATATTCCTCTGTGGGAAATATGGGGTTTTGAGTCTCTTTCACTGAGGAAGGTGTCGGTCTTGTCAATTCCAAAGTTGGTTTTTGAAACGGTCCCTGTGCTTATATCAAACTCTGGTTTTATATATCACCCCACCTCTCCTTCCGCTTTATGCAGGCATAAGAGTGTTTTCTAAATGTGAGACTCTGTTCTCTTTCCTAACTCAATTCACGTGTAGCCATGTTTACAGGATCTTCATAAGTGATATCTTATGATAAGTTTCTTTTTCTGTGTGACTTATTTCACTTAGAATCATCGTACCTGAATCCACTCACTTTGCTGCTACTGGTCTTATGACATTGATTTCATGGCTGAGGGATATTCCATCGTACGTAATTACCACAATGTTTTGAACCATTTTTATATTTCCTGGGATATTTAAGGTGTACCCAAGTTGAGGTTCTTGTAGTCAGTGCAGCCCTAAATTTGGAGGTGGCTCTTTCTTATTGATTTTCAGTTTTCCCAAGGTATATTCCCTAGACTGGAAGTGGCCTTGGCTCTGTAGCTCTGTTGTTTACTTGTTTTAGGGAACACAATGCACTCCTCCAGTGAGGCAGTTGGCAGTTTACATCCCGCCCATCAGCGTAACAAGGCTCCCAGTTCTCCAGGGCCTGTCTTGCCTTTCTGGTTTTTACACATTTTGTGGATGTCCCTTTTGACCGGTGGGAAGTGATACTTCTTTGTAGTGCAGATTTGCATTGCCCGCTTGCTTGCTTGGCCAAAAAGGGCGTATGCGTTTTCTCCTGAATATATTCAGGAGAAAACGCATACGCCCTTTTTGGCCAAGTGCACCATTGTCCAAGTTGTGCCCCTCTTCCTGTGCTTTACAGGCGATTCCAAGGTACCTCTTGAAATCTGTTTCCTGCTATTTTGCCTCGCTTTCAAGTCCGCCTCGTTGACTTCCCTCAACAGATTTTTGGACGATAGTTGTCCTTTATCACTCTGCCAGTTTGTGAATTGCTGTGCCCCTGAGCTCCATTTCTCAACTCGTTTTTTGTGAGCTGAACGCAAGTCCAAAATTTTGGATCATGTCCTATACTGGTTCCCGGTGGGTGGCTGAGACTTTGGTTAATTCTTCTTCCTGCCGGGAAATTAGAGTGACATGTGCCCGTCCAAATGCCTAACAGCTACTCTCTCATGGGTTCTCCCTCGTCCCTTCCATCCTCTGCCAAATTGGGAACCTGTGCAAACCAGGAGGTTAAAGGGCCTGTCTCTCCAAGTTGGGAGATTGATAGTAAGGCAGTTGGAAAGTCAAACTGGAGCACCAGGAGAGGGACTATTCGTTGAGTTTTAGAAACCTTTCGTATTCACAGTGTGTCCATTCTCTAGGTTTCCTGTACATGTTATAGCTGTAGTAATATTCCCTTGAACCTGGAGAGTTGGGACCCATGGAATGGGGGCCATGCATTATTGCTTGAAACGGTCTGCATTTGCTCACCCAATCTCACCAATCCTCTCAGTCCCAAGTGTCCAGACTTATGCCACATCCAGCTGTCATTGTAGATAGGGTCTTTCCAGGTTTCCTCAGACACCCTGAAGGAATTGTAAAGAATTTCCCTGTTTTTTGGTTTTGCTTTTGAAATTCCTTTTTATAGTGGGTTTGAGCTGATTCTCGCTGCCATGTTTATGCCACTCTAGACACACTTGATTCCCTTATGGAGACATATCAATACATAGGTTTTAAGATTCTTACTAGTCAGATATATTCCTCTGTGGGAAATATGGGGTTTTGAGTCTCTTTCACTAAGGAAGGTGTCGGTCTTGTCAATTCCATAGTTGGTTTTTGGAACGGTCCCTGTGCTTATATCAAACTCTGGTTTTATGCAACACCCGACCTCTCCTTCCCCTTTATGCAGGCATAAGAGTGTTTTCTAAATGTGAGACTCTGTTCTCTTTCCTAACTCAGTTCACGTGTAGCCATGTTTACAGGATCTTCATAAGTGATATCTTATGATAAGTTTCTTTTTCTGTGTGACTTATTTCACTTAGAATCATCGTACCTGAATCCACTCACTTTGCTGCTACTGGTCTTATGACATTGATTTCATGGCTGAGGGATATTCCATCGTACGTAAGTACCACAATGTTTTGAACCATTTTTATATTTCCTGGGATATTTAAGGTGTACCTAAGTTGAGGTTCTTGTAGTCAGTGCAGCCCTAAATTTGGAGGTGGCTCTTTCTTATTGATTTTCAGTTTTCCCAAGGTATATTCCCTAGACTGGAAGTGGCCTTGGCTCTGTAGCTCTGTTGTTTACTTGTTTTAGGGAACACAATGCACTCCTCCAGTGAGGCAGTTGGCAACTTACATCCCGCCCATCAGCATAACAAGGCTCCCAGTTCTCCAGGGCCTGTCTTGCCTTTCTGGTTTTTACACATTTTGTGGATGTCCCTTTTGACCGGTGGGAAATGATACTTCTTTGTAGTGCAGATTTGCATTGCCCGCTTGCTTGCTTGGCCAAAAAGGGCGTATGCGTTTTCTCCTGAATATATTCAGGAGAAAACGCATACGCCCTTTTTGGCCAAGTGCACCATTGTCCAAGTTGTGCCCCTCTTCCTGTGCTTTACAGGCGATTCCAAGGTACCTCTTGAAATCTGTTTCCTGCTATTTTGCCTCGCTTTCAAGTCCGCCTCGTTGACTTCCGTCAACAGATTTTTGGACGATAGTTGTCCTTTATCACTCTGCCAGTTTGTGAATTGCTGTGCCCCTGAGCTCCATTTCTCAACTCGTTTTTTGTGAGCTGAACGCAAGTCCAAAATTTTGGATCATGTCCTATACTGGTTCCCGGTGGGTGGCTGAGACTTTGGTTAATTCTTCTTCCTGCCGGGAAATTAGAGTGACATGTGCCCGTCCAAATGCCTAACAGCTACTCTCTCATGGGTTCTCCCTCGTCCCTTCCATCCTCTGCCAAATTGGAAACCTGTGCAAACCAGGAGGTTAAAGGGCCTGTCTCTCCAAGTTGGGAGATTGATAGTAAGGCAGTTGGAAAGTCAAACTGGAGCACCAGGAGAGGGACTATTCGTTGAGTTTTAGAAACCTTTCGTATTCACAGTGTGTCCATTCTCTAGGTTTCCTGTACATGTTATAGCTGTAGTAATATTCCCTTGAACCTGGAGAGTTGGGACCCATGGAATGGGGGCCATGCATTATTGCTTGAAAGGGTCTGCATTTGCTCACCCAATCTCACCAATCCTCTCAGTCCCAAGTGTCCAGCCTTATGCCACATCCAGCTGTCATTGTAGATAGGGTCTTTCCAGGTTTCCTCAGACACCCTGAAGGAATTGGAAAGAATTTCCCTGTTTTTTGGTTTTGCTTTTGAAATTCCTTTTTATAGTGGGTTTGAGCTGATTCTCGCTGCCATGTTTATGCCACTCTAGACACACTTGATTCCCTTATGGAGTCATATCAATACATAGGTTTTAAGATTCTTACTAGTCAGATATATTCCTCTGCGGGAAATATGGGGTTTTGAGTCTCTTTCACTGAGGAAGGTGTAGGTCTTGTCTATTCCAAAGTTGGTTTTTGGAACGGTCCCTGTGCTTATATCAAACTCTGGTTTTATGCATCACCCCACCTCTCCTTCCCCTTTATGCAGGCATAAGAGTGTTTTCTAAATGTGAGACTCTGTTCTCTTTCCTAACTCAGTTCACGTGTAGCCATGTTTACAGGATCTTCATAAGTGATATCTTATGATAAGTTTCTTTTTCTGTGTGACTTATTTCACTTAGAATCATCGTACCTGAATCCACTCACTTTGCTGCTACTGGTCTTATGACATTGATTTCATGGCTGAGGGATATTCCATCGTACGTAAGTACCACAATGTTTTGAACCATTTTTATATTTCCTGGGATATTTAAGGTGTACCCAAGTTGATGTTCTTGTAGCCAGTGCAGCCCTAAATTTGGAGGTGGCTCTTTCTTATTGATTTTCAGTTTTCCCAAGGTATATTCCCTAGACTGGAAGTGGCCTTGGCTCTGTAGCTCTGTTGTTTACTTGTTTTAGGGAACACAATGCACTCCTCCAGTGAGGCAGTTGGCAATTTACATCCCGCCCATCAGCATAACAAGGCTCCCAGTTCTCCAGGGCCTGTCTTGCCTTTCTGGTTTTTACACATTTTGTGGATGTCCCTTTTGACCGGTGGGAAGTGATACTTCTTTGTAGTGCAGATTTGCATTGCCCGCTTGCTTGCTTGGCCAAAAAGGGCGTATGCGTTTTCTCCTGAATATATTCAGGAGAAAACACATACGCCCTTTTTGGCCAAGTGCACCATTGTCCAAGTTGTGCCCCTCTTCCTGTGCTTTACAGGCGATTCCAGGGTACCTCTTGAAATCTGTTTCCTGCTATTTTGCCTCGCTTTCAAGTCCGCCTCGTTGACTTCCCTCAACAGATTTTTGGACGATAGTTGTCCTTTATCACTCTGCCAGTTTGTGAATTGCTGTGCCCCTGAGCTCCATTTCTCAACTCGTTTTTTGTGAGCTGAACGCAAGTCCAAAATTTTGGATCATGTCCTATACTGGTTCCCGGTGGGTGGCTGAGACTTTGGTTAATTCTTCTTCCTGCCGGGAAATTAGAGTGACATGTGCCCGTCCAAATGCCTAACAGCTACTCTCTCATGGGTTCTCCCTCGTCCCTTCCATCCTCTGCCAAATTGGGAACCTGTGCAAACCAGGAGGTTAAAGGGCCTGTCTCTCCAAGTTGGGAGATTGATAGTAAGGCAGTTGGAAAGTCAAACTGGAGCACCAGGAGAGGGACTATTCGTTGAGTTTTAGAAACCTTTCGTATTAACAGTGTGTCCATTCTCTAGGTTTCCTGTACATGTTATAGCTGTAGTAATATTCCCTTGAACCTGGAGAGTTGGGACCCATGGAATGGGGGCCATGCATTATTGCTTGAAAGGGTCTGCATTCGCTCACCCAATCTCACCAATCCTCTCAGTCCCAAGTGTCCAGCCTTATGCCACATCCAGCTGTCATTGTAGATAGGGTCTTTCCAGGTTTCCTCAGACACCCTGAAGGAATTGGAAAGAATTTCCCTGTTTTTTGGTTTTGCTTTTGAAATTCCTTTTTATACTGGGTTTGAGCTGATTCTCGCTGCCATGTTTATGCCACTCTAGACACACTTGATTCCCTTATGGAGACATATCAATACATAGGTTTTAAGATTCTTACTAGTCAGATATATTCCTCTGCGGGAAATATGGGGTTTTGAGTCTCTTTCACTGAGGAAGGTGTAGGTCTTGTCTATTCCAAAGTTGGTTTTTGGAACGGTCCCTGTGCTTATATCAAACTCTGGTTTTATGCATCACCCCACCTCTCCTTCCCCTTTATGCAGGCATAAGAGTGTTTTCTAAATGTGAGACTCTGTTCTCTTTCCTAACTCAGTTCACGTGTAGCCATGTTTACAGGATCTTCATAAGTGATATCTTATGATAAGTTTCTTTTTCTGTGTGACTTATTTCACTTAGAATCATCGTACCTGAATCCACTCACTTTGCTGCTACTGGTCTTATGACATTGATTTCATGGCTGAGGGATATTCCATCGTACGTAAGTACCACAATGTTTTGAACCATTTTTATATTTCCTGGGATATTTAAGGTGTACCCAAGTTGAGGTTCTTGTAGTCAGTGCAGCCCTAAATTTGGAGGTGGCTCTTTCTTATTGATTTTCAGTTTTCCCAAGGTATATTCCCTAGACTGGAAGTGGCCTTGGCTCTGTAGCTCTGTTGTTTACTTGTTTTAGGGAACACAATGCACTCCTCCAGTGAGGCAGTTGGCAATTTACATCCCGCCCATCAGCATAACAAGGCTCCCAGTTCTCCAGGGCCTGTCTTGCCTTTCTGGTTTTTACACATTTTGTGGATGTCCCTTTTGACCGGTGGGAAGTGATACTTCTTTGTAGTGCAGATTTGCATTGCCCGCTTGCTTGCTTGGCCAAAAAGGGCGTATGCGTTTTCTCCTGAATATATTCAGGAGAAAACACATACGCCCTTTTTGGCCAAGTGCACCATTGTCCAAGTTGTGCCCCTCTTCCTGTGCTTTACAGGCGATTCCAGGGTACCTCTTGAAATCTGTTTCCTGCTATTTTGCCTCGCTTTCAAGTCCGCCTCGTTGACTTCCCTCAACAGATTTTTGGACGATAGTTGTCCTTTATCACTCTGCCAGTTTGTGAATTGCTGTGCCCCTGAGCTCCATTTCTCAACTCGTTTTTTGTGAGCTGAACGCAAGTCCAAAATTTTGGATCATGTCCTATACTGGTTCCCGGTGGGTGGCTGAGACTTTGGTTAATTCTTCTTCCTGCCGGGAAATTAGAGTGACATGTGCCCGTCCAAATGCCTAACAGCTACTCTCTCATGGGTTCTCCCTCGTCCCTTCCATCCTCTGCCAAATTGGGAACCTGTGCAAACCAGGAGGTTAAAGGGCCTGTCTCTCCAAGTTGGGAGATTGATAGTAAGGCAGTTGGAAAGTCAAACTGGAGCACCAGGAGAGGGACTATTCGTTGAGTTTTAGAAACCTTTCGTATTCACAGTGTGTCCATTCTCTAGGTTTCCTGTACATGTTATAGCTGTAGTAATATTCCCTTGAACCTGGAGAGTTGGGACCCATGGAATGGGGGCCATGCATTATTGCTTGAAAGGGTCTGCACTTGCTCACCCAATCTCACCAATCCTCTCAGTCCCAAGTGTCCAGCCTTATGCCACATCCAGCTGTCATTGTAGATAGGGTCTTTCCAGGTTTCCTCAGACACCCTGAAGGAATTGTAAAGAATTTCCCTGTTTTTTGGTTTTGCTTTTGAAATTCCTTTTTATAGTGGGTTTGAGCTGATTCTCGCTGCCATGTTTATGCCACTCTAGACACACTTGATTCCCTTATGGAGACATATCAATACATAGGTTTTAAGATTCTTACTAGTCAGATATATTCCTCTGTGGGAAATATGGGGTTTTGAGTCTCTTTCACTGAGGAAGGTGTAGGTCTTGTCTATACCAAAGTTGGTTTTTGAAACGGTCCCTGTGCTTATATCAAACTCTGGTTTTATGCATCACCCCACCTCTCCTTCCCCTTTATGCAGGCATAAGAGTGTTTTCTAAATGTGAGACTCTGTTCTCTTTCCTAACTCAGTTCACGTGTAGCCATGTTTACAGGATCTTCATAAGTGATATCTTATGATAAGTTTCTTTTTCTGTGTGACTTATTTCACTTAGAATCATCGTACCTGAATCCACTCACTTTGCTGCTACTGGTCTTATGACATTGATTTCATGGCTGAGGGATATTCCATCGTACGTAAGTACCACAATGTTTTGAACCATTTTTATATTTCCTGGGATATTTAAGGTGTACCCAAGTTGAGGTTCTTGTAGCCAGTGCAGCCCTAAATTTGGAGGTGGCTCTTTCTTATTGATTTTCAGTTTTCCCAAGGTATATTCCCTAGACTGGAAGTGGCCTTGGCTCTGTAGCTCTGTTGTTTACTTGTTTTAGGGAACACAATGCACTCCTCCAGTGAGGCAGTTGGCAATTTACATCCCGCCCATCAGCATAACAAGGCTCCCAGTTCTCCAGGGCCTGTCTTGCCTTTCTGGTTTTTACACATTTTGTGGATGTCCCTTTTGACCGGTGGGAAGTGATACTTCTTTGTAGTGCAGATTTGCATTGCCCGCTTGCTTGCTTGGCCAAAAAGGGCGTATGCGTTTTCTCCTGAATATATTCAGGAGAAAACGCATACGCCCTTTTTGGCCAAGTGCACCATTGTCCAAGTTGTGCCCCTCTTCCTGTGCTTTACAGGCGATTCCAACGTACCTCTTGAAATCTGTTTCCTGCTATTTTGCCTCGCTTTCAAGTCCGCCTCGTTGACTTCCCTCAACAGATTTTTGGACGATAGTTGTCCTTTATCACTCTGCCAGTTTGTGAATTGCTGTGCCCCTGAGCTCCATTTCTCAACTCGTTTTTTGTGAGCTGAACGCAAGTCCAAAATTTTGGATCATGTCCTATACTGGTTCCCGGTGGGTGGCTGAGACTTTGGTTAATTCTTCTTCCTGCCGGGAAATTAGAGTGACATGTGCCCGTCCAAATGCCTAACAGCTACTCTCTCATGGGTTCTCCCTCGTCCCTTCCATCCTCTGCCAAATTGGGAACCTGTGCAAACCAGGAGGTTAAAGGGCCTGTCTCTCCAAGTTGGGAGATTGATAGTAAGGCAGTTGGAAAGTCAAACTGGAGCACCAGGAGAGGGACTATTCGTTGAGTTTTAGAAACCTTTCGTATTCACAGTGTGTCCATTCTCTAGGTTTCCTGTACATGTTATAGCTGTAGTAATATTCCCTTGAACCTGGAGAGTTGGGACCCATGGAATGGGGGCCATGCATTATTGCTTGAAAGGGTCTGCATTTGCTCACCCAATCTCACCAATCCTCTCAGTCCCAAGTGTCCAGCCTTATGCCACATCCAGCTGTCATTGTAGATAGGGTCTTTCCAGGTTTCCTCAGACACCCTGAAGGAATTGTAAAGAATTTCCCTGTTTTTTGGTTTTGCTTTTGAAATTCCTTTTTATAGTGGGTTTGAGCTGATTCTCGCTGCCATGTTTATGCCACTCTAGACACACTTGATTCCCTTATGGAGTCATATCAATACATAGGTTTTAAGATTCTTACTAGTCAGATATATTCCTCTGCGGGAAATATGGGGTTTTGAGTCTCTTTTACTGAGGAAGGTGTAGGTCTTGTCTATTCCAAAGTTGGTTTTTGGAACGGTCCCTGTGCTTATATCAAACTCTGGTTTTATGCATCACCCCACCTCTCCTTCCCCTTTATGCAGGCATAAGAGTGTTTTCTAAATGTGAGACTCTGTTCTCTTTCCTAACTCAGTTCACGTGTAGCCATGTTTACAGGATCTTCATAAGTGATATCTTATGATAAGTTTCTTTTTCTGTGTGACTTATTTCACTTAGAATCATCGTACCTGAATCCACTCACTTTGCTGCTACTGGTCTTATGACATTGATTTCATCGCTGAGGGATATTCCATCATACGTAAGTACCACAATGTTTTGAACCATTTTTATATTTCCTGGGATATTTAAGGTGTACCCAAGTTGAGGTTCTTGTAGTCAGTGCAGCCCTAAATTTGGAGGTGGCTCTTTCTTATTGATTTTCAGTTTTCCCAAGGTATATTCCCTAGACTGGAAGTGGCCTTGGCTCTGTAGCTCTGTTGTTTACTTGTTTTAGGGAACACAATGCACTCCTCCAGTGAGGCAGTTGGCAATTTACATCCCGCCCATCAGCATAACAAGGCTCCCAGTTCTCCAGGGCCTGTCTTGCCTTTCTGGTTTTTACACATTTTGTGGATGTCCCTTTTGACCGGTGGGAAATGATACTTCTTTGTAGTGCAGATTTGCATTGCCCGCTTGCTTGCTTGGCCAAAAAGGGCGTATGCATTTTCTCCTGAATATATTCAGGAGAAAACGCATACGCCCTTTTTGGCCAAGTGCACCATTGTCCAAGTTGTGCCCCTCTTCCTGTGCTTTACAGGCGATACCAAGGTACCTCTTGAAATCTGTTTCCTGCTATTTTGCCTCGCTTTCAAGTCCGCCTCGTTGACTTCCCTCAACAGATTTTTGGACGATAGTTGTCCTTTATCACTCTGCCAGTTTGTGAATTGCTGTGCCCCTGAGCTCCATTTCTCAACTCGTTTTTTGTGAGCTGAACGCAAGTCCAAAATTTTGGATCATGTCCTATACTGGTTCCCGGTGGGTGGCTGAGACTTTGGTTAATTCTTCTTCCTGCCGGGAAATTAGAGTGACATGTGCCCGTCCAAATGCCTAACAGCTACTCTCTCATGGGTTCTCCCTCGTCCCTTCCATCCTCTGCCAAATTGGGAACCTGTGCAAACCAGGAGGTTAAAGGGCCTGTCTCTCCAAGTTGGGAGATTGATAGTAAGGCAGTTGGAAAGTCAAACTGGAGCACCAGGAGAGGGACTATTCGTTGAGTTTTAGAAACCTTTCGTATTCACAGTGTGTCTATTCTCTAGGTTTCCTGTACATGTTATAGCTGTAGTAATATTCCCTTGAACCTGGAGAGTTGGGACCCATGGAATGGGGGCCATGCATTATTGCTTGAAAGGGTCTGCATTTGCTCACCCAATCTCACCAATCCTCTCAGTCCCAAGTGTCCAGCCTTATGCCACATCCAGCTGTCATTGTAGATAGGGTCTTTCCAGGTTTCCTCAGACACCCTGAAGGAATTGTAAATAATTTCCCTGTTTTTTGGTTTTGCTTTTGAAATTCCTTTTTATAGTGGGTTTGAGCTGATTCTCGCTGCCATGTTTATGCCACTCTAGACACACTTGATTCCCTTATGGAGACATATCAATACATAGGTTTTAAGATTCTTTCTAGTCAGATATATTCCTCTGTGGGAAATATGGGGTTTTGAGTCTCTTTCACTGAGGAAGGTGTAGGTCTTGTCTATTCCAAAGTTGGTTTTTGAAACGGTCCCTGTGCTTATATCAAACTCTGGTTTTATGCATCACCCCACCTCTCCTTCCCCTTTATGCAGGCATAAGAGTGTTTTCTAAATGTGAGACTCTGTTCTCTTTCCTAACTCAGTTCACGTGTAGCCATGTTTACAGGATCTTCATAAGTGATATCTTATGATAAGTTTCTTTTTCTGTGTGACTTATTTCACTTAGAATCATCGTACCTGAATCCACTCACTTTGCTGCTACTGGTCTTATGACATTGATTTCATGGCTGAGGGATATTCCATCGTACGTAAGTACCACAATGTTTTGAACCATTTTTATATTTCCTGGGATATTTAAGGTGTACCCAAGTTGAGGTTCTTGTAGTCAGTGCAGCCCTAAATTTGGAGGTGGCTCTTTCTTATTGATTTTCATTTTTCCCAAGGTATATTCCCTAGACTGGAAGTGGCCTTGGCTCTGTAGCTCTGTTGTTTACTTGTTTTAGGGAACACAATGCACTCCTCCAGTGAGGCAGTTGGCAATTTATATCCCGCCCATCAGCATAACAAGGCTCCCTGTTCTCCAGGGCCTGTCTTGCCTTTCTGGTTTTTACACATTTTGTGGATGTCCCTTTTGACCGGTGGGAAGTGATACTTCTTTGTAGTGCAGATTTGCATTGCCCGCTTGCTTGCTTGGCCAAAAAGGGCGTATGCGTTTTCTCCTGAATATATTCAGGAGAAAACGCATACGCCCTTTTTGGCCAAGTGCACCATTGTCCAAGTTGTGCCCCTCTTCCTGTGCTTTACAGGCGATTCCAACGTACCTCTTGAAATCTGTTTCCTGCTATTTTGCCTCGCTTTCAAGTCCACCTCGTTGACTTCCCTCAACAGATTTTTGGACGATAGTTGTCCTTTATCACTGTGCCAGTTTGTGAATTGCTGTGCCACTGAGCTCCATTTCTCAACTCGTTTTTTGTGAGCTGAACGCAAGTCCAAAATTTTGGATCATGTCCTATACTGGTTCCCGGTGGGTGGCTGAGACTTTGGTTAATTCTTCTTCCTGCCGGGAAATTAGAGTGACATGTGCCCGTCCAAATGCCTAAGAGCTACTCTCTCATGGGTTCTCCCTCGTCCCTTCCATCCTCTGGCAAATTGGGAACCTGTGCAAACCAGGAGGTTAAAGGGCCTGTCTCTCCAAGTTGGGAGATTGATAGTAAGGCAGTTGGAAAGTCAAACTGGAGCACCAGGAGAGGGACTATTCATTGAGTTTTAGAAACCTTTCGTATTCACAGTGTGTCCATTCTCTAGGTTTCCTGTACATGTTATAGCTGTAGTAATATTCCCTTGAACCTGGAGAGTTGGGACCCATGGAATGGGGGGCATGCATTATTGCTTGAAAGGGTCTGCATTTGCTCACCCAATCTCACCAATCCTCTCAGTCCCAAGTGTCCAGCCTTATGCCACATCCAGCTGTCATTGTAGATAGGGTCTTTCCAGGGTTCCTCAGACACCCTGAAGGAATTGTAAAGAATTTCCCTGTTTTTTGGTTTTGCTTTTGAAATTCCTTTTTATAGTGGGTTTGAGCTGATTCTCGCTGCCATGTTTATGCCACTCTAGACACACTTGATTCCCTTATGGAGTCATATCAATACATAGGTTTTAAGATTCTTACTAGTCAGATATATTCCTCTGCGGGAAATATGGGGTTTTGAGTCTCTTTCACTGAGGAAGGTGTAGGTCTTGTCTATTCCAAAGTTGGTTTTTGGAACGGTCCCTGTGCTTATATCAAACTCTGGTTTTATGCATCACCCCACCTCTCCTTCCCCTTTATGCAGGCATAAGAGTGTTTTCTAAATGTGAGACTCTGTTCTCTTTCCTAACTCAGTTCACGTGTAGCCATGTTTACAGGATCTTCATAAGTGATATCTTATGATAAGTTTCTTTTTCTGTGTGACTTATTTCACTTAGAATCATCGTACCTGAATCCACTCACTTTGCTGCTACTGGTCTTATGACATTGATTTCATCGCTGAGGGATATTCCATCATACGTAAGTACCACAATGTTTTGAACCATTTTTATATTTCCTGGGATATTTAAGGTGTACCCAAGTTGAGGTTCTTGTAGTCAGTGCAGCCCTAAATTTGGAGGTGGCTCTTTCTTATTGATTTTCAGTTTTCCCAAGGTATATTCCCTAGACTGGAAGTGGCCTTGGCTCTGTAGCTCTGTTGTTTACTTGTTTTAGGGAACACAATGCACTCCTCCAGTGAGGCAGTTGGCAGTTTACATCCCGCCCATCAGCATAACAAGGCTCCCAGTTCTCCAGGGCCTGTCTTGCCTTTCTGGTTTTTACACATTTTGTGGATGTCCCTTTTGACCGGTGGGAAATGATACTTCTTTGTAGTGCAGATTTGCATTGCCCGCTTGCTTGCTTGGCCAAAAAGGGCGTATGCGTTTTCTCCTGAATATATTCAGGAGAAAACGTATATGCCCTTTTTGGCCAAGTGCACCATTGTCCAAGTTGTGCCCCTCTTCCTGTGCTTTACAGGCGATTCCAAGGTACCTCTTGAAATCTGTTTCCTGCTATTTTGCCTCGCTTTCAAGTCCGCCTCGTTGACTTCCCTCAACAGATTTTTGGACGATAGTTGTCCTTTATCACTCTGCCAGTTTGTGAATTGCTGTGCCCCTGAGCTCCATTTCTCAAGTCGTTTTTGTGAGCTGAACGCAAGTCCAAAATTTTGGATCATGTCCTATACTGGTTCCCGGTGGGTGGCTGAGACTTTGGTTAATTCTTCTTCCTGCCGGGAAATTAGAGTGACATGTGCCCGTCCAAATGCCTAACAGCTACTCTCTCATGGGTTCTCCCTCGTCCCTTCCATCCTCTGCCAAATTGGGAACCTGTGCAAACCAGGAGGTTAAAGGGCCTGTCTCTCCAAGTTGGGAGATTGATAGTAAGGCAGTTGGAAAGTCAAACTGGAGCACCAGGAGAGGGACTATTCGTTGAGTTTTAGAAACCTTTCGTATTCACAGTGTGTCCATTCTCTAGGTTTCCTGTACATGTTATAGCTGTAGTAATATTCCCTTGAACCTGGAGAGTTGGGACCCATGGAATGGGGGCCATGCATTATTGCTTGAAAGGGTCTGCATTTGCTCACCCAATCTCACCAATCCTCTCAGTCCCAAGTGTCCAGCCTTATGCCACATCCAGCTGTCATTGTAGATAGGGTCTTTCCAGGTTTCCTCAGACACCCTGAAGGAATTGTAAAGAATTTCCCTGTTTTTTGGTTTTGCTTTTGAAATTCCTTTTTATAGTGGGTTTGAGCTGATTCTCGCTGCCATGTTTATGCCACTCTAGACACACTTGATTCCCTTATGGAGACATATCAATACATAGGTTTTAAGATTCTTACTAGTCAGATATATTCCTCTGTGGGAAATATGGGGTTTTGAGTCTCTTTCACTGAGGAAGGTGTCGGTCTTGTCAATTCCAAAGTTGGTTTTTGAAACGGTCCCTGTGCTTATATCAAACTCTGGTTTTATGCATCACCCCACCTCTCCTTCCCCTTTATGCAGGCATAAGAGTGTTTTCTAAATGTGAGACTCTGTTCTCTTTCCTAACTCAGTTCACGTGTAGCCATGTTTACAGGATCTTCATAAGTGATATCTTATGATAAGTTTCTTTTTCTGTGTGACTTATTTCACTTAGAATCATCGTACCTGAATCCACTCACTTTGTTGCTACTGGTCTTATGACATTGATTTCATGGCTGAGGGATATTCCATCGTACGTAAGTACCACAATGTTTTGAACCATTTTTATATTTCCTGGGATATTTAAGGTGTACCCAAGTTGAGGTTCTTGTAGTCAGTGCAGCCCTAAATTTGGAGGTGGCTCTTTCTTATTGATTTTCAGTTTTCCCAAGGTATATTCCCTAGACTGGAAGTGGCCTTGGCTCTGTAGCTCTGTTGTTTACTTGTTTTAGGGAACACAATGCACTCCTCCAGTGAGGCAGTTGGCAATTTACATCTCACCCAGCAGCATAACAAGGCTCCCAGTTCCTCAGGGCCTGTCTTGCCTTTCTGGTTTTTACACATTTTGTGGATGTCCCTTTTGACCGGTGGGAAATGATACTTCTTTGTAGTGCAGATTTGCATTGCCCGCTTGCTTGCTTGGCCAAAAAGGGTGTATGCGTTTTCTCCTGAATATATTCAGGAAAAAACGCATACGCCCTTTTTGGCCAAGTGCACCATTGTCCAAGTTGTGCCCCTCTTCCTGTGCTTTACAGGCGATTCCAAGGTACCTCTTGAAATCTGTTTCCTGCTATTTTGCCTCGCTTTCAAGTCCGCCTCGTTGACGTCCCTCAACAGATTTTTGGACGATAGTTGTCCTTTATCACTCTGCCAGTTTGTGAATTGCTGTGCCCCTGAGCTCCATTTCTCAACTCGTTTTTTGTGAGCTGAACGCAAGTCCAAAATTTTGGATCATGTCCTATACTGGTTCCCGGTGGGTGGCTGAGACTTTGGTTAATTCTTCTTCCTGCTGGGAAATTAGAGTGACATGTGCCCGTCCAAATGCCTAACAGCTACTCTCTCATGGGTTCTCCCTCGTCCCTTCCATCCTCTGCCAAATTGGAAACCTGTGCAAACCAGGAGGTTAAAGGGCCTGTCTCTCCAAGTTGGGAGATTGATAGTAAGGCAGTTGGAAAGTCAAACTGGAGCACCAGGAGAGGGACTATTCGTTGAGTTTTAGAAACCTTTCGTATTCACAGTGTGTCCATTCTCTAGGTTTCCTGTACATGTTATAGCTGTAGTAATATTCCCTTGAACCTGGAGAGTTGGGACCCATGGAATGGGGGCCATGCATTATTGCTTGAAAGGGTCTGCATTTGCTCACCCAATCTCACCAATCCTCTCAGTCCCAAGTGTCCAGCCTTATGCCACATCCAGCTGTCATTGTAGATAGGGTCTTTCCAGGTTTCCTCAGACACCCTGAAGGAATTGTAAAGAATTTCCCTGTTTTTTGGTTTTGCTTTTGAAATTCCTTTTTATAGTGGGTTTGAGCTGATTCTCGCTGCCATGTTTATGCCACTCTAGACACACTTGATTCCCTTATGGAGTCATATCAATACATAGGTTTTAAGATTCTTACTAGTCAGATATATTCCTCTGCGGGAAATATGGGGTTTTGAGTCTCTTTCACTGAGGAAGGTGTAGGTCTTGTCTATTCCAAAGTTGGTTTTTGGAACGGTCCCTGTGCTTATATCAAACTCTGGTTTTATGCATCACCCCACCTCTCCTTCCCCTTTATGCAGGCATAAGAGTGTTTTCTAAATGTGAGACTCTGTTCTCTTTCCTAACTCAGTTCACGTGTAGCCATGTTTACAGGATCTTCATAAGTGATATCTTATGATAAGTTTCTTTTTCTGTGTGACTTATTTCACTTAGAATCATCGTACCTGAATCCACTCACTTTGCTGCTACTGGTCTTATGACATTGATTTCATGGCTGAGGGATATTCCATCGTACGTAAGTACCACAATGTTTTGAACCATTTTTATATTTCCTGGGATATTTAAGGTGTACCCAAGTTGAGGTTCTTGTAGTCAGTGCAGCCCTAAATTTGGAAGTGGCTCTTTCTTATTGATTTTCAGTTTTCCCAAGGTATATTCCCTAGACTGGAAGTGGCCTTGGCTCTGTAGCTCTGTTGTTTACTTGTTTTAGGGAACACAATGCACCCCTCCAGTGAGGCAGTTGGCAATTTACATCCCGCCCATCAGCATAACAAGGCTCCCAGTTCTCCAGGGCCTGTCTTGCCTTTCTGGTTTTTACACATTTTGTGGATGTCCCTTTTGACCGGTGGGAAGTGATACTTCTTTGTAGTGCAGATTTGCATTGCCCGCTTGCTTGCTTGGCCAAAAAGGGCGTATGCGTTTTCTCCTGAATATATTCAGGAGAAAACACATACGCCCTTTTTGGCCAAGTGCACCATTGTCCAAGTTGTGCCCCTCTTCCTGTGCTTTACAGGCGATTCCAGGGTACCTCTTGAAATCTGTTTCCTGCTATTTTGCCTCGCTTTCAAGTCCGCCTCGTTGACTTCCCTCAACAGATTTTTGGACGATAGTTGTCCTTTATCACTCTGCCAGTTTGTGAATTGCTGTGCCCCTGAGCTCCATTTCTCAACTCGTTTTTTGTGAGCTGAACGCAAGTCCAAAATTTTGGATCATGTCCTATACTGGTTCCCGGTGGGTGGCTGAGACTTTGGTTAATTCTTCTTCCTGCCGGGAAATTAGAGTGACATGTGCCCGTCCAAATGCCTAACAGCTACTCTCTCATGGGTTCTCCCTCGTCCCTTCCATCCTCTGCCAAATTGGGAACCTGTGCAAACCAGGAGGTTAAAGGGCCTGTCTCTCCAAGTTGGGAGATTGATAGTAAGGCAGTTGGAAAGTCAAACTGGAGCACCAGGAGAGGGACTATTCGTTGAGTTTTAGAAACCTTTCGTATTCACAGTGTGTCCATTCTCTAGGTTTCCTGTACATGTTATAGCTGTAGTAATATTCCCTTGAACCTGGAGAGTTGGGACCCATGGAATGGGGGCCATGCATTATTGCTTGAAAGGGTCTGCACTTGCTCACCCAATCTCACCAATCCTCTCAGTCCCAAGTGTCCAGCCTTATGCCACATCCAGCTGTCATTGTAGATAGGGTCTTTCCAGGTTTCCTCAGACACCCTGAAGGAATTGTAAAGAATTTCCCTGTTTTTTGGTTTTGCTTTTGAAATTCCTTTTTATAGTGGGTTTGAGCTGATTCTCGCTGCCATGTTTATGCCACTCTAGACACACTTGATTCCCTTATGGAGACATATCAATACATAGGTTTTAAGATTCTTACTAGTCAGATATATTCCTCTGTGGGAAATATGGGGTTTTGAGTCTCTTTCACTGAGGAAGGTGTAGGTCTTGTCTATACCAAAGTTGGTTTTTGAAACGGTCCCTGTGCTTATATCAAACTCTGGTTTTATGCATCACCCCACCTCTCCTTCCCCTTTATGCAGGCATAAGAGTGTTTTCTAAATGTGAGACTCTGTTCTCTTTCCTAACTCAGTTCACGTGTAGCCATGTTTACAGGATCTTCATAAGTGATATCTTATGATAAGTTTCTTTTTCTGTGTGACTTATTTCACTTAGAATCATCGTACCTGAATCCACTCACTTTGCTGCTACTGGTCTTATGACATTGATTTCATGGCTGAGGGATATTCCATCGTACGTAAGTACCACAATGTTTTGAACCATTTTTATATTTCCTGGGATATTTAAGGTGTACCCAAGTTGAGGTTCTTGTAGCCAGTGCAGCCCTAAATTTGGAGGTGGCTCTTTCTTATTGATTTTCAGTTTTCCCAAGGTATATTCCCTAGACTGGAAGTGGCCTTGGCTCTGTAGCTCTGTTGTTTACTTGTTTTAGGGAACACAATGCACTCCTCCAGTGAGGCAGTTGGCAATTTACATCCCGCCCATCAGCATAACAAGGCTCCCAGTTCTCCAGGGCCTGTCTTGCCTTTCTGGTTTTTACACATTTTGTGGATGTCCCTTTTGACCGGTGGGAAGTGATACTTCTTTGTAGTGCAGATTTGCATTGCCCGCTTGCTTGCTTGGCCAAAAAGGGCGTATGCGTTTTCTCCTGAATATATTCAGGAGAAAACGCATACGCCCTTTTTGGCCAAGTGCACCATTGTCCAAGTTGTGCCCCTCTTCCTGTGCTTTACAGGCGATTCCAAGGTACCTCTTGAAATCTGTTTCCTGCTATTTTGCCTCGCTTTCAAGTCCGCCTCGTTGACTTCCCTCAACAGATTTTTGGACGATAGTTGTCCTTTATCACTCTGCCAGTTTGTGAATTGCTGTGCCCCTGAGCTCCATTTCTCAACTCGTTTTTTGTGAGCTGAACGCAAGTCCAAAATTTTGGATCATGTCCTATACTGGTTCCCGGTGGGTGGCTGAGACTTTGGTTAATTCTTCTTCCTGCCGGGAAATTAGAGTGACATGTGCCCGTCCAAATGCCTAACAGCTACTCTCTCATGGGTTCTCCCTCGTCCCTTCCATCCTCTGCCAAATTGGGAACCTGTGCAAACCAGGAGGTTAAAGGGCCTGTCTCTCCAAGTTGGGAGATTGATAGTAAGGCAGTTGGAAAGTCAAACTGGAGCACCAGGAGAGGGACTATTCGTTGAGTTTTAGAAACCTTTCGTATTCACAGTGTGTCCATTCTCTAGGTTTCCTGTACATGTTATAGCTGTAGTAATATTCCCTTGAACCTGGAGAGTTGGGACCCATGGAATGGGGGCCATGCATTATTGCTTGAAAGGGTCTGCATTTGCTCACCCAATCTCACCAATCCTCTCAGTCCCAAGTGTCCAGCCTTATGCCACATCCAGCTGTCATTGTAGATAGGGTCTTTCCAGGTTTCCTCAGACACCCTGAAGGAATTGTAAAGAATTTCCCTGTTTTTTGGTTTTGCTTTTGAAATTCCTTTTTATAGTGGGTTTGAGCTGATTCTCGCTGCCATGTTTATGCCACTCTAGACACACTTGATTCCCTTATGGAGTCATATCAATACATAGGTTTTAAGATTCTTACTAGTCAGATATATTCCTCTGCGGGAAATATGGGGTTTTGAGTCTCTTTTACTGAGGAAGGTGTAGGTCTTGTCTATTCCAAAGTTGGTTTTTGGAACGGTCCCTGTGCTTATATCAAACTCTGGTTTTATGCATCACCCCACCTCTCCTTCCCCTTTATGCAGGCATAAGAGTGTTTTCTAAATGTGAGACTCTGTTCTCTTTCCTAACTCAGTTCACGTGTAGCCATGTTTACAGGATCTTCATAAGTGATATCTTATGATAAGTTTCTTTTTCTGTGTGACTTATTTCACTTAGAATCATCGTACCTGAATCCACTCACTTTGCTGCTACTGGTCTTATGACATTGATTTCATCGCTGAGGGATATTCCATCATACGTAAGTACCACAATGTTTTGAACCATTTTTATATTTCCTGGGATATTTAAGGTGTACCCAAGTTGAGGTTCTTGTAGTCAGTGCAGCCCTAAATTTGGAGGTGGCTCTTTCTTATTGATATTCAGTTTTCCCAAGGTATATTCCCTAGACTGGAAGTGGCCTTGGCTCTGTAGCTCTGTTGTTTACTTGTTTTAGGGAACACAATGCACTCCTCCAGTGAGGCAGTTGGCAATTTACATCCCGCCCATCAGCATAACAAGGCTCCCAGTTCTCCAGGGCCTGTCTTGCCTTTCTGGTTTTTACACATTTTGTGGATGTCCCTTTTGACCGGTGGGAAATGATACTTCTTTGTAGTGCAGATTTGCATTGCCCGCTTGCTTGCTTGGCCAAAAAGGGCGTATGCATTTTCTCCTGAATATATCCAGGAGAAAACGCATACGCCCTTTTTGGCCAAGTGCACCATTGTCCAAGTTGTGCCCCTCTTCCTGTGCTTTACAGGCGATTCCAAGGTACCTCTTGAAATCTGTTTCCTGCTATTTTGCCTCGCTTTCAAGTCCGCCTCGTTGACTTCCCTCAACAGATTTTTGGACGATAGTTGTCCTTTATCACTCTGCCAGTTTGTGAATTGCTGTGCCCCTGAGCTCCATTTCTCAACTCGTTTTTTGTGAGCTGAACGCAAGTCCAAAATTTTGGATCATGTCCTATACTGGTTCCCGGTGGGTGGCTGAGACTTTGGTTAATTCTTCTTCCTGCCGGGAAATTAGAGTGACATGTGCCCGTCCAAATGCCTAACAGCTACTCTCTCATGGGTTCTCCCTCGTCCCTTCCATCCTCTGCCAAATTGGGAACCTGTGCAAACCAGGAGGTTAAAGGGCCTGTCTCTCCAAGTTGGGAGATTGATAGTAAGGCAGTTGGAAAGTCAAACTGGAGCACCAGGAGAGGGACTATTCGTTGAGTTTTAGAAACCTTTCGTATTCACAGTGTGTCTATTCTCTAGGTTTCCTGTACATGTTATAGCTGTAGTAATATTCCCTTGAACCTGGAGAGTTGGGACCCATGGAATGGGGGCCATGCATTATTGCTTGAAAGGGTCTGCATTTGCTCACCCAATCTCACCAATCCTCTCAGTCCCAAGTGTCCAGCCTTATGCCACATCCAGCTGTCATTGTAGATAGGGTCTTTCCAGGTTTCCTCAGACACCCTGAAGGAATTGTAAATAATTTCCCTTTTTTTTTGGTTTTGCTTTTGAAATTCCTTTTTATAGTGGGTTTGAGCTGATTCTCGCTGCCATGTTTATGCCACTCTAGACACACTTGATTCCCTTATGGAGACATATCAATACATAGGTTTTAAGATTCTTTCTAGTCAGATATATTCCTCTGTGGGAAATATGGGGTTTTGAGTCTCTTTCACTGAGGAAGGTGTAGGTCTTGTCTATTCCAAAGTTGGTTTTTGAAACGGTCCCTGTGCTTATATCAAACTCTGGTTTTATGCATCACCCCACCTCTCCTTCCCCTTTATGCAGGCATAAGAGTGTTTTCTAAATGTGAGACTCTGTTCTCTTTCCTAACTCAGTTCACGTGTAGCCATGTTTACAGGATCTTCATAAGTGATATCTTATGATAAGTTTCTTTTTCTGTGTGACTTATTTCACTTAGAATCATCGTACCTGAATCCACTCACTTTGTTGCTACTGGTCTTATGACATTGATTTCATGGCTGAGGGATATTCCATCGTACGTAAGTACCACAATGTTTTGAACCATTTTTATATTTCCTGGGATATTTAAGGTGTACCCAAGTTGAGGTTCTTGTAGTCAGTGCAGCCCTAAATTTGGAGGTGGCTCTTTCTTATTGATTTTCAGTTTTCCCAAGGTATATTCCCTAGACTGGAAGTGGCCTTGGCTCTGTAGCTCTGTTGTTTACTTGTTTTAGGGAACACAATGCACTCCTCCAGTGAGGCAGTTGGCAATTTACATCCCACCCAGCAGCATAACAAGGCTCCCAGTTCCTCAGGGCCTGTCTTGCCTTTCTGGTTTTTACACATTTTGTGGATGTCCCTTTTGACCGGTGGGAAATGATACTTCTTTGTAGTGCAGATTTGCATTGCCCGCTTGCTTGCTTGGCCAAAAAGGGCGTATGCGTTTTCTCCTGAATATATTCAGGAGAAAACGCATACGCCCTTTTTGGCCAAGTGCACCATTGTCCAAGTTGTGCCCCTCTTCCTGTGCTTTACAGGCGATTCCAAGGTACCTCTTGAAATCTGTTTCCTGCTATTTTGCCTCGCTTTCAAGTCCGCCTCGTTGACGTCCCCCAACAGATTTTTGGACGATAGTTGTCCTTTATCACTCTGCCAGTTTGTGAATTGCTGTGCCCCTGAGCTCCATTTCTCAACTCGTTTTTTGTGAGCTGAACGCAAGTCCAAAATTTTGGATCATGTCCTATACTGGTTCCCGGTGGGTGGCTGAGACTTTGGTTAATTCTTCTTCCTGCTGGGAAATTAGAGTGACATGTGCCCGTCCAAATGCCTAACAGCTACTCTCTCATGGGTTCTCCCTCGTCCCTTCCATCCTCTGCCAAATTGGAAACCTGTGCAAACCAGGAGGTTAAAGGGCCTGTCTCTCCAAGTTGGGAGATTGATAGTAAGGCAGTTGGAAAGTCAAACTGGAGCACCAGGAGAGGGACTATTCGTTGAGTTTTAGAAACCTTTCGTATTCACAGTGTGTCCATTCTCTAGGTTTCCTGTACATGTTATAGCTGTAGTAATATTCCCTTGAACCTGGAGAGTTGGGACCCATGGAATGGGGGCCATGCATTATTGCTTGAAAGGGTCTGCATTTGCTCACCCAATCTCACCAATCCTCTCAGTCCCATGTGTCCAGCCTTATGCCACATCCAGCTGTCATTGTAGATAGGGTCTTTCCAGGTTTCCTCAGACACCCTGAAGGAATTGTAAAGAATTTCCCTGTTTTTTGGTTTTGCTTTTGAAATTCCTTTTTATAGTGGGTTTGAGCTGATTCTCGCTGCCATGTTTATGCCACTCTAGACACACTTGATTCCCTTATGGAGTCATATCAATACATAGGTTTTAAGATTCTTACTAGTCAGATATATTCCTCTGCGGGAAATATGGGGTTTTGAGTCTCTTTCACTGAGGAAGGTGTAGGTCTTGTCTATTCCAAAGTTGGTTTTTGGAACGGTCCCTGTGCTTATATCAAACTCTGGTTTTATGCATCACCCCACCTCTCCTTCCCCTTTATGCAGGCATAAGAGTGTTTTCTAAATGTGAGACTCTGTTCTCTTTCCTAACTCAGTTCACGTGTAGCCATGTTTACAGGATCTTCATAAGTGATATCTTATGATAAGTTTCTTTTTCTGTGTGACTTATTTCACTTAGAATCATCGTACCTGAATCCACTCACTTTGCTGCTACTGGTCTTATGACATTGATTTCATGGCTGAGGGATATTCCATCGTACGTAAGTACCACAATGTTTTGAACCATTTTTATATTTCCTGGGATATTTAAGGTGTACCCAAGTTGAGGTTCTTGTAGTCAGTGCAGCCCTAAATTTGGAGGTGGCTCTTTCTTATTGATTTTCAGTTTTCCCAAGGTATATTCCCTAGACTGGAAGTGGCCTTGGCTCTGTAGCTCTGTTGTTTACTTGTTTTAGGGAACACAATGCACTCCTCCAGTGAGGCAGTTGGCAATTTACATCCCGCCCATCAGCATAACAAGGCTCCCAGTTCTCCAGGGCCTGTCTTGCCTTTCTGGTTTTTACACATTTTGTGGATGTCCCTTTTGACCGGTGGGAAGTGATACTTCTTTGTAGTGCAGATTTGCATTGCCCGCTTGCTTGCTTGGCCAAAAAGGGCGTATGCGTTTTCTCCTGAATATATTCAGGAGAAAACGCATACGCCCTTTTTGGCCAAGTGCACCATTGTCCAAGTTGTGCCCCTCTTCCTGTGCTTTACAGGCGATTCCAACGTACCTCTTGAAATCTGTTTCCTGCTATTTTGCCTCGCTTTCAAGTCCACCTCGTTGACTTCCCTCAACAGATTTTTGGACGATAGTTGTCCTTTATCACTGTGCCAGTTTGTGAATTGCTGTGCCCCTGAGCTCCATTTCTCAACTCGTTTTTTGTGAGCTGAACGCAAGTCCAAAATTTTGGATCATGTCCTATACTGGTTCCCGGTGGGTGGCTGAGACTTTGGTTAATTCTTCTTCCTGCCGAGAAATTAGAGTGACATGTGCCCGTCCAAATGCCTAACAGCTACTCTCTCATGGGTTCTCCCTCGTCCCTTCCATCCTCTGCCAAATTGGGAACCTGTGCAAACCAGGAGGTTAAAGGGCCTGTCTCTCCAAGTTGGGAGATTGATAGTAAGGCAGTTGGAAAGTCAAACTGGAGCACCAGGAGAGGGACTATTCCTTGAGTTTTAGAAACCTTTCATATTCACAGTGTGTCCATTCTCTAGGTTTCCTGTACATGTTATAGCTGTAGTAATATTCCCTTGAACCTGGAGAGTTGGGACCCATGGAATGGGGGCCATGCATTATTGCTTGAAAGGGTCTGCATTTGCTCACCCAATCTCACCAATCCTCTCAGTCCCAAGTGTCCAGCCTTATGCCACATCCAGCTGTCATTGTAGATAGGGTCTTTCCAGGGTTCCTCAGACAACCTGAAGGAATTGTAAAGAATTTCCCTGTTTTTTGGTTTTGCTTTTGAAATTCCTTTTTATAGTGGGTTTGAGCTGATTCTCGCTGCCATGTTTATGCCACTCTAGACACACTTGATTCCCTTATGGAGTCATATCAATACATAGGTTTTAAGATTCTTACTAGTCAGATATATTCCTCTGCGGGAAATATGGGGTTTTGAGTCTCTTTCACTGAGGAAGGTGTAGGTCTTGTCTATTCCAAAGTTGGTTTTTGGAACGGTCCCTGTGCTTATATCAAACTCTGGTTTTATGCATCACCCCACCTCTCCTTCCCCTTTATGCAGGCATAAGAGTGTTTTCTAAATGTGAGACTCTGTTCTCTTTCCTAACTCAGTTCACGTGTAGCCATGTTTACAGGATCTTCATAAGTGATATCTTATGATAAGTTTCTTTTTCTGTGTGACTTATTTCACTTAGAATCATCGTACCTGAATCCACTCACTTTGCTGCTACTGGTCTTATGACATTGATTTCATCGCTGAGGGATATTCCATCATACGTAAGTACCACAATGTTTTGAACCATTTTTATATTTCCTGGGATATTTAAGGTGTACCCAAGTTGAGGTTCTTGTAGTCAGTGCAGCCCTAAATTTGGAGGTGGCTCTTTCTTATTGATTTTCAGTTTTCCCAAGGTATATTCCCTAGACTGGAAGTGGCCTTGGCTCTGTAGCTCTGTTGTTTACTTGTTTTAGGGAACACAATGCACTCCTCCAGTGAGGCAGTTGGCAGTTTACATCCCGCCCATCAGCATAACAAGGCTCCCAGTTCTCCAGGGCCTGTCTTGCCTTTCTGGTTTTTACACATTTTGTGGATGTCCCTTTTGACCGGTGGGAAATGATACTTCTTTGTAGTGCAGATTTGCATTGCCCGCTTGCTTGCTTGGCCAAAAAGGGCGTATGCGTTTTCTCCTGAATATATTCAGGAGAAAACGTATATGCCCTTTTTGGCCAAGTGCACCATTGTCCAAGTTGTGCCCCTCTTCCTGTGCTTTACAGGCGATTCCAAGGTACCTCTTGAAATCTGTTTCCTGCTATTTTGCCTCGCTTTCAAGTCCGCCTCGTTGACTTCCCTCAACAGATTTTTGGACGATAGTTGTCCTTTATCACTCTGCCAGTTTGTGAATTGCTGTGCCCCTGAGCTCCATTTCTCAAGTCGTTTTTTGTGAGCTGAACGCAAGTCCAAAATTTTGGATCATGTCCTATACTGGTTCCCGGTGGGTGGCTGAGACTTTGGTTAATTCTTCTTCCTGCCGGGAAATTAGAGTGACATGTGCCCGTCCAAATGCCTAACAGCTACTCTCTCATGGGTTCTCCCTCGTCCCTTCCATCCTCTGCCAAATTGGGAACCTGTGCAAACCAGGAGGTTAAAGGGCCTGTCTCTCCAAGTTGGGAGATTGATAGTAAGGCAGTTGGAAAGTCAAACTGGAGCACCAGGAGAGGGACTATTCATTGAGTTTTAGAAACCTTTCGTATTCACAGTGTGTCCATTCTCTAGGTTTCCTGTACATGTTATAGCTGTAGTAATATTCCCTTGAACCTGGAGAGTTGGGACCCATGGAATGGGGGCCATGCATTATTGCTTGAAAGGGTCTGCATTTGCTCACCCAATCTCACCAATCCTCTCAGTCCCAAGTGTCCAGCCTTATGCCACATCCAGCTGTCATTGTAGATAGGGTCTTTCCAGGGTTCCTCAGACACCCTGAAGGAATTGTAAAGAATTTCCCTGTTTTTTGGTTTTGCTTTTGAAATTCCTTTTTATAGTGGGTTTGAGCTGATTCTCGCTGCCATGTTTATGCCACTCTAGACACACTTGATTCCCTTATGGAGTCATATCAATACATAGGTTTTAAGATTCTTACTAGTCAGATATATTCCTCTGCGGGAAATATGGGGTTTTGAGTCTCTTTCACTGAGGAAGGTGTAGGTCTTGTCTATTCCAAAGTTGGTTTTTGGAACGGTCCCTGTGCTTATATCAAACTCTGGTTTTATGCATCACCCCACCTCTCCTTCCCCTTTATGCAGGCATAAGAGTGTTTTCTAAATGTGAGACTCTGTTCTCTTTCCTAACTCAGTTCACGTGTAGCCATGTTTACAGGATCTTCATAAGTGATATCTTATGATAAGTTTCTTTTTCTGTGTGACTTATTTCACTTAGAATCATCGTACCTGAATCCACTCACTTTGCTGCTACTGGTCTTATGACATTGATTTCATCGCTGAGGGATATTCCATCATACGTGAGTACCACAATGTTTTGAACCATTTTTATATTTCCTGGGATATTTAAGGTGTACCCAAGTTGAGGTTCTTGTAGTCAGTGCAGCCCTAAATTTGGAGGTGGCTCTTTCTTATTGATTTTCAGTTTTCCCAAGGTATATTCCCTAGACTGGAAGTGGCCTTGGCTCTGTAGCTCTGTTGTTTACTTGTTTTAGGGAACACAATGCACTCCTCCAGTGAGGCAGTTGGCAGTTTACATCCCGCCCATCAGCATAACAAGGCTCCCAGTTCTCCAGGGCCTGTCTTGCCTTTCTGGTTTTTACACATTTTGTGGATGTCCCTTTTGACCGGTGGGAAATGATACTTCTTTGTAGTGCAGATTTGCATTGCCCGCTTGCTTGCTTGGCCAAAAAGGGCGTATGCGTTTTCTCCTGAATATATTCAGGAGAAAACGTATATGCCCTTTTTGGCCAAGTGCACCATTGTCCAAGTTGTGCCCCTCTTCCTGTGCTTTACAGGCGATTCCAAGGTACCTCTTGAAATCTGTTTCCTGCTATTTTGCCTCGCTTTCAAGTCCGCCTCGTTGACTTCCCTCAACAGATTTTTGGACGATAGTTGTCCTTTATCACTCTGCCAGTTTGTGAATTGCTGTGCCCCTGAGCTCCATTTCTCAAGTCGTTTTTTGTGAGCTGAACGCAAGTCCAAAATTTTGGATCATGTCCTATACTGGTTCCCGGTGGGTGGCTGAGACTTTGGTTAATTCTTCTTCCTGCCGGGAAATTAGAGTGACATGTGCCCGTCCAAATGCCTAACAGCTACTCTCTCATGGGTTCTCCCTCGTCCCTTCCATCCTCTGCCAAATTGGGAACCTGTGCAAACCAGGAGGTTAAAGGGCCTGTCTCTCCAAGTTGGGAGATTGATAGTAAGGCAGTTGGAAAGTCAAACTGGAGCACCAGGAGAGGGACTATTCGTTGAGTTTTAGAAACCTTTCGTATTCACAGTGTGTCCATTCTCTAGGTTTCCTGTACATGTTATAGCTGTAGTAATATTCCCTTGAACCTGGAGAGTTGGGACCCATGGAATGGGGGCCATGCATTATTGCTTGAAAGGGTCTGCATTTGCTCACCCAATCTCACCAATCCTCTCAGTCCCAAGTGTCCAGCCTTATGCCACATCCAGCTGTCATTGTAGATAGGGTCTTTCCAGGTTTCCTCAGACACCCTGAAGGAATTGTAAAGAATTTCCCAGTTTTTTGGTTTTGCTTTTGAAATTCCTTTTTATAGTGGGTTTGAGCTGATTCTCGCTGCCATGTTTATGCCACTCTAGACACACTTGATTCCCTTATGGAGACATATCAATACATAGGTTTTAAGATTCTTACTAGTCAGATATATTCCTCTGTGGGAAATATGGGGTTTTGAGTCTCTTTCACTGAGGAAGGTGTAGGTCTTGTCAATTCCAAAGTTGGTTTTTGAAACGGTCCCTGTGCTTATATCAAACTCTGGTTTTATGCATCACCCCACCTCTCCTTCCCCTTTATGCAGGCATAAGAGTGTTTTCTAAATGTGAGACTCTGTTCTCTTTCCTAACTCAGTTCACGTGTAGCCATGTTTACAGGATCTTCATAAGTGATATCTTATGATAAGTTTCTTTTTCTGTGTGACTTATTTCACTTAGAATCATCGTACCTGAATCCACTCACTTTGTTGCTACTGGTCTTATGACATTGATTTCATGGCTGAGGGATATTCCATCGTACGTAAGTACCACAATGTTTTGAACCATTTTTATATTTCCTGGGATATTTAAGGTGTACCCAAGTTGAGGTTCTTGTAGTCAGTGCAGCCCTAAATTTGGAGGTGGCTCTTTCTTATTGATTTTCAGTTTTCCCAAGGTATATTCCCTAGATTGGAAGTGGCCTTGGCTCTGTAGCTCTGTTGTTTACTTGTTTTAGGGAACACAATGCACTCCTCCAGTGAGGCAGTTGGCAATTTACATCCCACCCAGCAGCATAACAAGGCTCCCAGTTCCTCAGGGCCTGTCTTGCCTTTCTGGTTTTTACACATTTTGTGGATGTCCCTTTTGACCGGTGGGAAATGATACTTCTTTGTAGTGCAGATTTGCATTGCCCGCTTGCTTGCTTGGCCAAAAAGGGCGTATGCGTTTTCTCCTGAATATATTCAGGAGAAAACGCATACGCCCTTTTTGGCCAAGTGCACCATTGTCCAAGTTGTGCCCCTCTTCCTGTGCTTTACAGGCGATTCCAAGGTACCTCTTGAAATCTGTTTCCTGCTATTTTGCCTCGCTTTCAAGTCCGCCTCGTTGACGTCCCTCAACAGATTTTTGGACGATAGTTGTCCTTTATCACTCTGCCAGTTTGTGAATTGCTGTGCCCCTGAGCTCCATTTCTCAACTCGTTTTTTGTGAGCTGAACGCAAGTCCAAAATTTTGGATCATGTCCTATACTGGTTCCCGGTGGGTGGCTGAGACTTTGGTTAATTCTTCTTCCTGCTGGGAAATTAGAGTGACATGTGCCCGTCCAAATGCCTAACAGCTACTCTCTCATGGGTTCTCCCTCGTCCCTTCCATCCTCTGCCAAATTGGAAACCTGTGCAAACCAGGAGGTTAAAGGGCCTGTCTCTCCAAGTTGGGAGATTGATAGTAAGGCAGTTGGAAAGTCAAACTGGAGCACCAGGAGAGGGACTATTCGTTGAGTTTTAGAAACCTTTCGTATTCACAGTGTGTCCATTCTCTAGGTTTCCTGTACATGTTATAGCTGTAGTAATATTCCCTTGAACCTGGAGAGTTGGGACCCATGGAATGGGGGCCATGCATTATTGCTTGAAAGGGTCTGCATTTGCTCACCCAATCTCACCAATCCTCTCAGTCCCAAGTGTCCAGCCTTATGTCACATCCAGCTGTCATTGTAGATAGGGTCTTTCCAGGTTTCCTCAGACACCCTGAAGGAATTGTAAAGAATTTCCCTGTTTTTTGGTTTTGCTTTTGAAATTCCTTTTTATAGTGGGTTTGAGCTGATTCTCGCTGCCATGTTTATGCCACTCTAGACACACTTGATTCCCTTATGGAGTCATATCAATACATAGGTTTTAAGATTCTTTCTAGTCAGATGTATTCCTCTGCGGGAAATATGGGGTTTTGAGTCTCTTTCACTGAGGAAGGTGTAGGTCTTGTCTATTCCAAAGTTGGTTTTTGGAACGGTCCCTGTGCTTATATCAAACTCTGGTTTTATGCATCACCCCACCTCTCCTTCCCCTTTATGCAGGCATAAGAGTGTTTTCTAAATGTGAGACTCTGTTCTCTTTCCTAACTCAGTTCACGTGTAGCCATGTTTACAGGATCTTCATAAGTGATATCTTATGATAAGTTTCTTTTTCTGTGTGACTTATTTCACTTAGAATCATCGTACCTGAATCCACTCACTTTGCTGCTACTGGTCTTATGACATTGATTTCATGGCTGAGGGATATTCCATCGTACGTAAGTACCACAATGTTTTGAACCATTTTTATATTTCCTGGGATATTTAAGGTGTACCCAAGTTGAGGTTCTTGTAGTCAGTGCAGCCCTAAATTTGGAGGTGGCTCTTTCTTATTGATTTTCAGTTTTCCCAAGGTATATTCCCTAGACTGGAAGTGGCCTTGGCTCTGTAGCTCTGTTGTTTACTTGTTTTAGGGAACACAATGCACTCCTCCAGTGAGGCAGTTGGCAATTTACATCCCGCCCATCAGCATAACAAGGCTCCCAGTTCTCCAGGGCCTGTCTTGCCTTTCTGGTTTTTACACATTTTGTGGATGTCCCTTTTGACCGGTGGGAAGTGATACTTCTTTGTAGTGCAGATTTGCATTGCCCGCTTGCTTGCTTGGCCAAAAAGGGCGTATGCGTTTTCTCCTGAATATATTCAGGAGAAAACGCATACGCCCTTTTTGGCCAAGTGCACCATTGTCCAAGTTGTGCCCCTCTTCCTGTGCTTTACAGGCGATTCCAAGGTACCTCTTGAAATCTGTTTCCTGCTATTTTGCCTCGCTTTCAAGTCCGCCTCGTTGACCTCCCTCAACAGATTTTTGGACGATAGTTGTCCTTTATCACTCTGCCAGTATGTGAATTGCTGTGCCCCTGAGCTCCATTTCTCAACTCGTTTTTAGTGAGCTGAACGCAAGTCCGAAATTTTGGATCATGTCCTATACTGGTTCCCGGTGGGTGGCTGAGACTTTGGTTAATTCTTCTTCCTGCCGGGAAATTAGAGTGACATGTGCCCGTCCAAATGCCTAACAGCTACTCTCTCATGGGTTCTCCCTCGTCCCTTCCATCCTCTGCCAAATTGGGAACCTGTGCAAACCAGGAGGTTAAAGGGCCTGTCTCTCCAAGTTGGGAGATTGATAGTAAGGCAGTTGGAAAGTCAAACTGGAGCACCAGGAGAGGGACTATTCGTTGAGTTTTAGAAACCTTTCGTATTCACAGTGTGTCCATTCTCTAGGTTTCCTGTACATGTTATAGCTGTAGTAATATTCCCTTGAACCTGGAGAGTTGGGACCCATGGAATGGGGGCCATGCATTATTGCTTGAAAGGGTCTGCACTTGCTCACCCAATCTCACCAATCCTCTCAGTCCCAAGTGTCCAGCCTTATGCCACATCCAGCTGTCATTGTAGATAGGATCTTTCCAGGTTTCCTCAGACACCCTGAAGGAATTGTAAAGAATTTCCCTGTTTTTTGGTTTTGCTTTTGAAATTCCTTTTTATAGTGGGTTTGAGCTGATTCTCGCTGCCATGTTTATGCCACTCTAGACACACTTGATTCCCTTATGGAGACATATCAATACATAGGTTTTAAGATTCTTACTAGTCAGATATATTCCTCTGTGGGAAATATGGGGTTTTGAGTCTCTTTCACTGAGGAAGGTTTCGGTCTTGTCAATTCCAAAGTTGGTTTTTGAAACGGTCCCTGTGCTTATATCAAACTCTGGTTTTATGCATCACCCCACCTCTCCTTCCCCTTTATGCAGGCATAAGAGTGTTTTCTAAATGTGAGACTCTGTTCTCTTTCCTAACTCAGTTCACGTGTAGCCATGTTTACAGGATCTTCATAAGTGATATCTTATGATAAGTTTCTTTTTCTGTGTGACTTATTTCACTTAGAATCATCGTACCTGAATCCACTCACTTTGCTGCTACTGGTCTTATGACATTGATTTCATGGCTGAGGGATATTCCATCGTACGTAAGTACCACAATGTTTTGAACCATTTTTATATTTCCTGGGATATTTAAGGTGTACCCAAGTTGAGGTTCTTGTAGTCAGTGCAGCCCTAAATTTGGAGGTGGCTCTTTCTTATTGATTTTCATTTTTCCCAAGGTATATTCCCTAGACTGGAAGTGGCCTTGGCTCTGTAGCTCTGTTGTTTACTTGTTTTAGGGAACACAATGCACTCCTCCAGTGAGGCAGTTGGCAATTTACATCCCGCCCATCAGCATAACAAGGCTCCCAGTTCTCCAGGGCCTGTCTTGCCTTTCTGGTTTTTACACATTTTGTGGATGTCCCTTTTGACCGGTGGGAAGTGATACTTCTTTGTAGTGCAGATTTGCATTGCCCGCTTGCTTGCTTGGCCAAAAAGGGCGTATGCGTTTTCTCCTGAATATATTCAGGAGAAAACGCATACGCCCTTTTTGGCCAAGTGCACCATTGTCCAAGTTGTGCCCCTCTTCCTGTGCTTTACAGGCGATTCCATCGTACCTCTTGAAATCTGTTTCCTGCTATTTTGCCTCGCTTTCAAGTCCGCCTCGTTGACTTCCCTCAACAGATTTTTGGACGATAGTTGTCCTTTATCACTCTGCCAGTTTGTGAATTGCTGTGCCCCTGAGCTCCATTTCTCAACTCGTTTTTTGTGAGCTGAACGCAAGTCCAAAATTTTGGATCATGTCCTATACTGGTTCCCGGTGGGTGGCTGAGACTTTGGTTAATTCTTCTTCCTGCCGGGAAATTAGAGTGACATGTGCCCGTCCAAATGCCTAACAGCTACTCTCTCATGGGTTGTCTCTCGTCCCTTCCATCCTCTGCCAAATTGGGAACCTGTGCAAACCAGGAGGTTAAAGGGCCTGTCTCTCCAAGTTGGGAGATTGATAGTAAGGCAGTTGGAAAGTCAAACTGGAGCACCAGGAGAGGGACTATTCGTTGAGTTTTAGAAACCTTTCGTATTCACAGTGTGTCCATTCTCTAGGTTTCCTGTACATGTTATAGCTGTAGTAATATTCCCTTGAACATGGAGAGTTGGGACCCATGGAATGGGGGCCATGCATTATTGCTTGAAAGGGTCTGCATTTGCTCACCCAATCTCACCAATCCTCTCAGTCCCAAGTGTCCAGCCTTATGCCACATCCAGCTGTCATTGTAGATAGGGTCTTTCCAGGTTTCCTCAGACACCCTGAAGGAATTGTAAAGAATTTCCCTGTTTTTTGGTTTTGCTTTTGAAATTCCTTTTTATAGTGGGTTTGAGCTGATTCTCGCTGCCATGTTTATGCCACTCTAGACACACTTGATTCCCTTATGGAGACATATCAATACATAGGTTTTAAGATTCTTACTAGTCAGATATATTCCTCTGTGGGAAATATGGGGTTTTGAATCTCTTTCACTGAGGAAGGTGTCGGTCTTGTCAATTCCAAAGTTGGTTTTTGAAACGGTCCCTGTGCTTATATCAAACTCTGGTTTTATGCATCACCCCACCTCTCCTTCCCCTTTATGCAGGCATAAGAGTGTTTTCTAAATGTGAGACTCTGTTTTCTTTCCTAACTCAGTTCACGTGTAGCCATGTTTACAGGATCTTCATAAGTGATATCTTATGATAAGTTTCTTTTTCTGTGTGACTTATTTCACTTAGAATCATCGTACCTGAATCCACTCACTTTGTTGCTACTGGTCTTATGACATTGATTTCATGGCTGAGGGATATTCCATCGTACGTAAGTACCACAATGTTTTGAACCATTTTTATATTTCCTGGGATATTTAAGGTGTACCCAAGTTGAGGTTCTTGTAGTCAGTGCAGCCCTAAATTTGGAGGTGGCTCTTTCTTATTGATTTTCAGTTTTCCCAAGGTATATTCCCTAGACTGGAAGTGGCCTTGGCTCTGTAGCTCTGTTGTTTACTTGTTTTAGGGAACACAATGCACTCCTCCAGTGAGGCAGTTGGCAATTTACATCCCGCCCATCAGCATAACAAGGCTCCCAGTTCTCCAGGGCCTGTCTTGCCTTTCTGGTTTTTACACATTTTGTGGATGTCCCTTTTGACCGGTGGGAAGTGATACTTCTTTGTAGTGCAGATTTGCATTGCCCGCTTGCTTGCTTGGCCAAAAAGGGCGTATGCGTTTTCTCCTGAATATATTCAGGAGAAAACGCATACGCCCTTATTGGCCAAATGCACCATTGTCCAAGTTGTGTCCCTCTTCCTGTGCTTTACATGCGATTCCAAGGTACCTCTTGAAATCTGTTTCCTGCTATTTTGCCTCGCTTTCAAGTCCGCCTCGTTGACTTCCCTCAACAGATTTTTGGACGATAGTTGTCCTTTATCACTCTGCCAGTTTGTGAATTGCTGTGCCCCTGAGCTCCATTTCTCAACTCGTTTTTTTGTGAGCTCAACACAAGTCCAAAATTTTGGATCATGTCCTATACTGGTTCCCGGTGGGTGGCTGAGACTTTGGTTAATTCTTCTTCCTGCCGGGAAATTAGAGTGACATGTGCCCGTCCAAATGCCTAACAGCTACTCTCTCATGGGTTCTCCCTCGTCCCTTCCATCCTCTGCCAAATTGGGAACCTGTGCAAACCAGGAGGTTAAAGGGCCTGTCTCTCCAAGTTGGGAGATTGATAGTAAGGCAGTTGGAAAGTCAAACTGGAGCACCAGGAGTGGGACTATTCATTGAGTTTTAGAAACCTTTCGTATTCACAGTGTGTCCATTCTCTAGGTTTCCTGTACATGTTATAGCTGTAGTAATATTCCCTTGAACCTGGAGAGTTGGGACCCATGGAATGGGGGCCATGCATTATTGCTTGAAAGGGTCTGCATTTGCTCACCCAATCTCACCAATCCTCTCAGTCCCAAGTGTCCAGCCTTATGCCACATCCAGCTGTCATTGTAGATAGGGTCTTTCCAGGTTTCCTCAGACACCCTGAAGGAATTGTAAAGAATTTCCCTGTTTTTTGGTTTTGCTTTTGAAATTCCTTTTTAGAGTGGGTTTGAGCTGATTCTCGCTGCCATGTTTATGCCACTCTAGACACACTTGATTCCCTTATGGAGTCATATCAATACATAGGTTTTAAGATTCTTACTAGTCAGATATATTCCTCTGCGGGAAATATGGGGTTTTGAGTCTCTTTCACTGAGGAAGGTGTAGGTCTTGTCTATTCCAAAGTTGGTTTTTGGAACGGTCCCTGTGCTTATATCAAACTCTGGTTTTATGCATCACCCAACCTCTCGATCCCCTTTATGCAGGCATAAGAGTGTTTTCTAAATGTGAGACTCTGTTCTCTTTCCTAACTCAGTTCACGTGTAGCCATGTTTACAGGATCTTCATAAGTGATATCTTATGATAAGTTTCTTTTTCTGTGTGACTTATTTCACTTAGAATCATCGTACCTGAATCCACTCACTTTGCTGCTACTGGTCTTATGACATTGATTTCATGGCTGAGGGATATTCCATCGTACGTAAGTACCACAATGTTTTGAACCATTTTTATATTTCCTGGGATATTTAAGGTGTACCCAAGTTGAGGTTCTTGTAGTCAGTGCAGCCCTAAATTTGGAGGTGGCTCTTTCTTATTGATTTTCATTTTTCCCAAGGTATATTCCCTAGACTGGAAGTGGCCTTGGCTCTGTAGCTCTGTTGTTTACTTGTTTTAGGGAACACAATGCACTCCTCCAGTGAGGCAGTTGGCAATTTACATCCCGCCCATCAGCATAACAAGGCTCCCAGTTCTCCAGGGCCTGTCTTGCCTTTCTGGTTTTTACACATTTTGTGGATGTCCCTTTTGACCGGTGGGAAGTGATACTTCTTTGTAGTGCAGATTTGCATTGCCCGCTTGCTTGCTTGGCCAAAAAGGGCGTATGCGTTTTCTCCTGAATATATTCAGGAGAAAACGCATACGCCCTTTTTGGCCAAGTGCACCATTGTCCAAGTTGTGCCCCTCTTCCTGTGCTTTACAGGCGATTCCAAGGTACCTCTTGAAATCTGTTTCCTGCTATTTTGCCTCGCTTTCAAGTCCGCCTCGTTGACTTCCCTCAACAGATTTTTGGACGATAGTTGTCCTTTATCACTCTGCCAGTTTGTGAATTGCTGTGCCCCTGAGCTCCATTTCTCAACTCGTTTTTTGTGAGCTGAACGCAAGTCCAAAATTTTGGATCATGTCCTATACTGGTTCCCGGTGGGTGGCTGAGACTTTGGTTAATTCTTCTTCCTGCCGGGAAATTAGAGTGACATGTGCCCGTCCAAATGCCTAACAGCTACTCTCTCATGGGTTGTCTCTCGTCCCTTCCATCCTCTGCCAAATTGGGAACCTGTGCAAACCAGGAGGTTAAAGGGCCTGTCTCTCCAAGTTGGGAGATTGATAGTAAGGCAGTTGGAAAGTCAAACTGGAGCACCAGGAGAGGGACTATTCGTTGAGTTTTAGAAACCTTTCGTATTCACAGTGTGTCCATTCTCTAGGTTTCCTGTACATGTTATAGCTGTCATAATATTCCCTTGAACCTGGAGAGTTGGGACCCATGGAATGGGGGCCATGCATTATTGCTTGAAAGGGTCTGCATTCGCTCAACCAATCTCACCAATCCTCTCAGTCCCAAGTGTCCAGCCTTATGCCACATCCAGCTGTCATTGTAGATAGGGTCTTTCCAGGTTTCCTCAGACACCCTGAAGGAATTGTAAAGAATTTCCCTGTTTTTTGGTTTTGCTTTTGAAATTCCTTTTTAGAGTGGGTTTGAGCTGATTCTCGCTGCCATGTTTATGCCACTCTAGACACACTTGATTCCCTTATGGAGACATATCAATACATAGGTTTTAAGATTCTTACTAGTCAGATATATTCCTCTGTGGTAAATATGGGGTTTTGAGTCTCTTTCACTGAGGAAGGTTTCGGTCTTGTCAATTCCAAAGTTGGTTTTTGAAACGGTCCCTGTGCTTATATCAAACTCTGGTTTTATGCATCACCCCACCTCTCCTTCCCCTTTATGCAGGCATAAGAGTGTTTTCTAAATGTGAGACTCTGTTCTCTTTCCTAACTCAGTTCACGTGTAGCCATGTTTACAGGATCTTCATAAGTGATATCTTATGATAAGTTTCTTTTTCTGTGTGACTTATTTCACTTAGAATCATCGTACCTGAATCCACTCACTTTGCTGCTACTGGTCTTATGACATTGATTTCATGGCTGAGGGATATTCCATCGTACGTAAGTACCACAATGTTTTGAACCATTTTTATATTTCCTGGGATATTTAAGGTGTACCCAAGTTGAGGTTCTTGTAGTCAGTGCAGCCCTAAATTTGGAGGTGGCTCTTTCTTATTGATTTTCATTTTTCCCAAGGTATATTCCCTAGACTGGAAGTGGCCTTGGCTCTGTAGCTCTGTTGTTTACTTGTTTTAGGGAACACAATGCACTCCTCCAGTGAGGCAGTTGGCAATTTACATCCCGCCCATCAGCATAACAAGGCTCCCAGTTCTCCAGGGCCTGTCTTGCCTTTCTGGTTTTTACACATTTTGTGGATGTCCCTTTTGACCGGTGGGAAGTGATACTTCTTTGTAGTGCAGATTTTCATTGCCCGCTTGCTTGCTTGGCCAAAAAGGGCGTATGCGTTTTCTCCTGAATATATTCAGGAGAAAACGCATACGCCCTTTTTGGCCAAGTGCACCATTGTCCAAGTTGTGCCCCTCTTCCTGTGATTTACAGGCGATTCCAAGGTACCTCTTGAAATCTGTTTCCTGCTATTTTGCCTCGCTTTCAAGTCCGCCTCGTTGACTTCCCTCAACAGATTTTTGGACGATAGTTGTCCTTTATCACTCTGCCAGTTTGTGAATTGCTGTGCCCCTGAGCTCCATTTCTCAACTCGTTTTTTGTGAGCTGAACGCAAGTCCAAAATTTTGGATCATGTCCTATACTGGTTCCCGGTGGGTGGCTGAGACTTTGGTTAATTCTTCTTCCTGCCGGGAAATTAGAGTGACATGTGCCCGTCCAAATGCCTAACAGCTACTCTCTCATGGGTTGTCTCTCGTCCCTTCCATCCTCTGCCAAATTGGGAACCTGTGCAAACCAGGAGGTTAAAGGGCCTGTCTCTCCAAGTTGGGAGATTGATAGTAAGGCAGTTGGAAAGTCAAACTGGAGCACCAGGAGAGGGACTATTCGTTGAGTTTTAGAAACCTTTCGTATTCACAGTGTGTCCATTCTCTAGGTTTCCTGTACATGTTATAGCTGTAGTAATATTCCCTTGAACATGGAGAGTTGGGACCCATGGAATGGGGGCCATGCATTATTGCTTGAAAGGGTCTGCATTCGCTCACCCAATCTCACCAATCCTCTCAGTCCCAAGTGTCCAGCCTTATGCCACATCCAGCTGTCATTGTAGATAGGGTCTTTCCAGGTTTCCTCAGACACCCTGAAGGAATTGTAAAGAATTTCCCTGTTTTTTGGTTTTGCTTTTGAAATTCCTTTTTATAGTGGGTTTGAGCTGATTCTCGCTGCCATGTTTATGCCACTCTAGACACACTTGATTCCCTTATGGAGACATATCAATACATAGGTTTTAAGATTCTTACTAGTCAGATATATTCCTCTGTGGGAAATATGGGGTTTTGAGTCTCTTTCACTGAGGAAGGTTTCGGTCTTGTCAATTCCAAAGTTGGTTTTTGAAACGGTCCCTGTGCTTATATCAAACTCTGGTTTTATGCATCACCCCACCTCTCCTTCCCCTTTATGCAGGCATAAGAGTGTTTTCTAAATGTGAGACTCTGTTCTCTTTCCTAACTCAGTTCACGTGTAGCCATGTTTACAGGATCTTCATAAGTGATATCTTATGATAAGTTTCTTTTTCTGTGTGACTTATTTCACTTAGAATCATCGTACCTGAATCCACTCACTTTGCTGCTACTGGTCTTATGACATTGATTTCATGGCTGAGGGATATTCCATCGTACGTAAGTACCACAATGTTTTGAACCATTTTTATATTTCCTGGTATATTAAAGGTGTACCCAAGTTGAGGTTCTTGTAGTCAGTGCAGCCCTAAATTTGGAGGTGGCTCTTTCTTATTGATTTTCATTTTTCCCAAGGTATATTCCCTAGACTGGAAGTGGCCTTGGCTCTGTAGCTCTGTTGTTTACTTGTTTTAGGGAACACAATGCACTCCTCCAGTGAGGCAGTTGGCAATTTACATCCCGCCCATCAGCATAACAAGGCTCCCAGTTCTCCAGGGCCTGTCTTGCCTTTCTGGTTTTTACACATTTTGTGGATGTCCCTTTTGACCGGTGGGAAGTGATACTTCTTTGTAGTGCAGATTTGCATTGCCCGCTTGCTTGCTTGGCCAAAAAGGGCGTATGCGTTTTCTCCTGAATATATTCAGGAGAAAACGCATACGCCCTTTTTGGCCAAGTGCACCATTGTCCAAGTTGTGCCCCTCTTCCTGTGCTTTACAGGCGATTCCAAGGTACCTCTTGAAATCTGTTTCCTGCTATTTTGCCTCGCTTTCAAGTCCGCCTCGTTGACTTCCCTCAACAGATTTTTGGACGATAGTTGTCCTTTATCACTCTGCCAGTTTGTGAATTGCTGTGCCCCTGAGCTCCATTTCTCAACTCGTTTTTTGTGAGCTGAACGCAAGTCCAAAATTTTGGATCATGTCCTATACTGGTTCCCGGTGGGTGGCTGAGACTTTGGTTAATTCTTCTTCCTGCCGGGAAATTAGAGTGACATGTGCCCGTCCAAATGCCTAACAGCTACTCTCTCATGGGTTGTCTCTCGTCCCTTCCATCCTCTGCCAAATTGGGAACCTGTGCAAACCAGGAGGTTAAAGGGCCTGTCTCTCCAAGTTGGGAGATTGATAGTAAGGCAGTTGGAAAGTCAAACTGGAGCACCAGGAGAGGGACTATTCGTTGAGTTTTAGAAACCTTTCGTATTCACAGTGTGTCCATTCTCTAGGTTTCCTGTACATGTTATAGCTGTCATAATATTCCCTTGAACATGGAGAGTTGGGACCCATGGAATGGGGGCCATGCATTATTGCTTGAAAGGGTCTGCATTCGCTCACCCAATCTCACCAATCCTCTCAGTCCCAAGTGTCCAGCCTTATGCCACATCCAGCTGTCATTGTAGATAGGGTCTTTCCAGGTTTCCTCAGACACCCTGAAGGAATTGTAAAGAATTTCCCTGTTTTTTGGTTTTGCTTTTGAAATTCCTTTTTATAGTGGGTTTGAGCTGATTCTCGCTGCCATGTTTATGCCACTCTAGACACACTTGATTCCCTTATGGAGACATATCAATACATAGGTTTTAAGATTCTTACTAGTCAGATATATTCCTCTGTGGTAAATATGGGGTTTTGAGTCTCTTTCACTGAGGAAGGTTTCGGTCTTGTCAATTCCAAAGTTGGTTTTTGAAACGGTCCCTGTGCTTATATCAAACTCTGGTTTTATGCATCACCCCACCTCTCCTTCCCCTTTATGCAGGCATAAGAGTGTTTTCTAAATGTGAGACTCTGTTCTCTTTCCTAACTCAGTTCACGTGTAGCCATGTTTACAGGATCTTCATAAGTGATATCTTATGATAAGTTTCTTTTTCTGTGTGACTTATTTCACTTAGAATCATCGTACCTGAATCCACTCACTTTGCTGCTACTGGTCTTATGACATTGATTTCATGGCTGAGGGATATTCCATCGTACGGAAGTACCACAATGTTTTGAACCATTTTTATATTTCCTGGGATATTTAAGGTGTACCCAAGTTGAGGTTCTTGTAGTCAGTGCAGCCCTAAATTTGGAGGTGGCTCTTTCTTATTGATTTTCAGTTTTCCCAAGGTATATTCCCTAGACTGGAAGTGGCCTTGGCTCTGTAGCTCTGTTGTTTACTTGTTTTAGGGAACACAATGCACTCCTCCAGTGAGGCAGTTGGCAATTTACATCCCGCCCATCAGCATAACAAGGCTCCCAGTTCTCCAGGGCCTGTCTTGCCTTTCTGGTTTTTACACATTTTGTGGATGTCCCTTTTGACCGGTGGGAAGTGATACTTCTTTGTAGTGCAGATTTTCATTGCCCGCTTGCTTGCTTGGCCAAAAAGGGCGTATGCGTTTTCTCCTGAATATATTCAGGAGAAAACGCATACGCCCTTTTTGGCCAAGTGCACCATTGTCCAAGTTGTGCCCCTCTTCCTGTGATTTACAGGCGATTCCAAGGTACCTCTTGAAATCTGTTTCCTGCTATTTTGCCTCGCTTTCAAGTCCGCCTCGTTGACTTCCCTCAACAGATTTTTGGACGATAGTTGTCCTTTATCACTCTGCCAGTTTGTGAATTGCTGTGCCCCTGAGCTCCATTTCTCAACTCGTTTTTTGTGAGCTGAACGCAAGTCCAAAATTTTGGATCATGTCCTATACTGGTTCCCGGTGGGTGGCTGAGACTTTGGTTAATTCTTCTTCCTGCCGGGAAATTAGAGTGACATGTGCCCGTCCAAATGCCTAACAGCTACTCTCTCATGGGTTGTCTCTCGTCCCTTCCATCCTCTGCCAAATTGGGAACCTGTGCAAACCAGGAGGTTAAAGGGCCTGTCTCTCCAAGTTGGGAGATTGATAGTAAGGCAGTTGGAAAGTCAAACTGGAGCACCAGGAGAGGGACTATTCGTTGAGTTTTAGAAACCTTTCGTATTCACAGTGTGTCCATTCTCTAGGTTTCCTGTACATGTTATAGCTGTCATAATATTCCCTTGAACATGGAGAGTTGGGACCCATGGAATGGGGGCCATGCATTATTGCTTGAAAGGGTCTGCATTCGCTCACCCAATCTCACCAATCCTCTCAGTCCCAAGTGTCCAGCCTTATGCCACATCCAGCTGTCATTGTAGATAGGGTCTTTCCAGGTTTCCTCAGACACCCTGAAGGAATTGTAAAGAATTTCCCTGTTTTTTGGTTTTGCTTTTGAAATTCCTTTTTATAGTGGGTTTGAGCTGATTCTCGCTGCCATGTTTATGCCACTCTAGACACACTTGATTCCCTTATGGAGACATATCAATACATAGGTTTTAAGATTCTTACTAGTCAGATATATTCCTCTGTGGGAAATATGGGGTTTTGAGTCTCTTTCACTGAGGAAGGTTTCGGTCTTGTCAATTCCAAAGTTGGTTTTTGAAACGGTCCCTGTGCTTATATCAAACTCTGGTTTTATGCATCACCCCACCTCTCCTTCCCCTTTATGCAGGCATAAGAGTGTTTTCTAAATGTGAGACTCTGTTCTCTTTCCTAACTCAGTTCACGTGTAGCCATGTTTACAGGATCTTCATAAGTGATATCTTATGATAAGTTTCTTTTTCTGTGTGACTTATTTCACTTAGAATCATCGTACCTGAATCCACTCACTTTGCTGCTACTGGTCTTATGACATTGATTTCATGGCTGAGGGATATTCCATCGTACGTAAGTACCACAATGTTTTGAACCATTTTTATATTTCCTGGGATATTTAAGGTGTACCCAAGTTGAGGTTCTTGTAGTCAGTGCAGCCCTAAATTTGGAGGTGGCTCTTTCTTATTGATTTTCAGTTTTCCCAAGGTATATTCCCTAGACTGGAAGTGGCCTTGGCTCTGTAGCTCTGTTGTTTACTTGTTTTAGGGAACACAATGCACTCCTCCAGTGAGGCAGTTGGCAATTTACATCCCGCCCATCAGCATAACAAGGCTCCCAGTTCTCCAGGGCCTGTCTTGCCTTTCTGGTTTTTACACATTTTGTGGATGTCCCTTTTGACCGGTGGGAAGTGATACTTCTTTGTAGTGCAGATTTGCATTGCCCGCTTGCTTGCTTGGCCAAAAAGGGCGTATGCGTTTTCTCCTGAATATATTCAGGAGAAAACGCATACGCCCTTTTTGGCCAAGTGCACCATTGTCCAAGTTGTGCCCCTCTTCCTGTGCTTTACAGGCGATTCCATCGTACCTCTTGAAATCTGTTTCCTGCTATTTTGCCTCGCTTTCAAGTCCGCCTCGTTGACTTCCCTCAACAGATTTTTGGACGATAGTTGTCCTTTATCACTCTGCCAGTTTGTGAATTGCTGTGCCCCTGAGCTCCATTTCTCAACTCGTTTTTTGTGAGCTGAACGCAAGTCCAAAATTTTGGATCATGTCCTATACTGGTTCCCGGTGGGTGGCTGAGACTTTGGTTAATTCTTCTTCCTGCCGGGAAATTAGAGTGACATGTGCCCGTCCAAATGCCTAACAGCTACTCTCTCATGGGTTGTCTCTCGTCCCTTCCATCCTCTGCCAAATTGGGAACCTGTGCAAACCAGGAGGTTAAAGGGCCTGTCTCTCCAAGTTGGGAGATTGATAGTAAGGCAGTTGGAAAGTCAAACTGGAGCACCAGGAGAGGGACTATTCGTTGAGTTTTAGAAACCTTTCGTATTCACAGTGTGTCCATTCTCTAGGTTTCCTGTACATGTTATAGCTGTAGTAATATTCCCTTGAACATGGAGAGTTGGGACCCATGGAATGGGGGCCATGCATTATTGCTTGAAAGGGTCTGCATTTGCTCACCCAATCTCACCAATCCTCTCAGTCCCAAGTGTCCAGCCTTATGCCACATCCAGCTGTCATTGTAGATAGGGTCTTTCCAGGTTTCCTCAGACACCCTGAAGGAATTGTAAAGAATTTCCCTGTTTTTTGGTTTTGCTTTTGAAATTCCTTTTTATAGTGGGTTTGAGCTGATTCTCGCTGCCATGTTTATGCCACTCTAGACACACTTGATTCCCTTATGGAGACATATCAATACATAGGTTTTAAGATTCTTACTAGTCAGATATATTCCTCTGTGGGAAATATGGGGTTTTGAATCTCTTTCACTGAGGAAGGTGTCGGTCTTGTCAATTCCAAAGTTGGTTTTTGAAACGGTCCCTGTGCTTATATCAAACTCTGGTTTTATGCATCACCCCACCTCTCCTTCCCCTTTATGCAGGCATAAGAGTGTTTTCTAAATGTGAGACTCTGTTCTCTTTCCTAACTCAGTTCACGTTTAGCCATGTTTACAGGATCTTCATAAGTGATATCTTATGATAAGTTTCTTTTTCTGTGTGACTTATTTCACTTAGAATCATCGTACCTGAATCCACTCACTTTGTTGCTACTGGTCTTATGACATTGATTTCATGGCTGAGGGATATTCCATCGTACGTAAGTACCACAATGTTTTGAACCATTTTTATATTTCCTGGGATATTTAAGGTGTACCCAAGTTGAGGTTCTTGTAGTCAGTGCAGCCCTAAATTTGGAGGTGGCTCTTTCTTATTGATTTTCAGTTTTCCCAAGGTATATTCCCTAGACTGGAAGTGGCCTTGGCTCTGTAGCTCTGTTGTTTACTTGTTTTAGGGAACACAATGCACTCCTCCAGTGAGGCAGTTGGCAATTTACATCCCGCCCTTCAGCATAACAAGGCTCCCAGTTCTCCAGGGCCTGTCTTGCCTTTCTGGTTTTTACACATTTTGTGGATGTCCCTTTTGACCGGTGGGAAGTGATACTTCTTTGTAGTGCAGATTTGCATTGCCCGCTTGCTTGCTTGGCCAAAAAGGGCGTATGCGTTTTCTCCTGAATATATTCAGGAGAAAACGCATACGCCCTTTTTGGCCAAATGCACCATTGTCCAAGTTGTGTCCCTCTTCCTGTGCTTTACAGGCGATTCCAAGGTACCTCTTGAAATCTGTTTCCTGCTATTTTGCCTCGCTTTCAAGTCCGCCTCGTTGACTTCCCTCAACAGATTTTTGGACGATAGTTGTCCTTTATCACTCTGCCAGTTTGTGAATTGCTGTGCCCCTGAGCTCCATTTCTCAACTCGTTTTTTTGTGAGCTCAACACAAGTCCAAAATTTTGGATCATGTCCTATACTGGTTCCCGGTGGGTGGCTGAGACTTTGGTTAATTCTTCTTCCTGCCGGGAAATTAGAGTGACATGTGCCCGTCCAAATGCCTAACAGCTACTCTCTCATGGGTTCTCCCTCGTCCCTTCCATCCTCTGCCAAATTGGGAACCTGTGCAAACCAGGAGGTTAAAGGGCCTGTCTCTCCAAGTTGGGAGATTGATAGTAAGGCAGTTGGAAAGTCAAACTGGAGCACCAGGAGTGGGACTATTCATTGAGTTTTAGAAACCTTTCGTATTCACAGTGTGTCCATTCTCTAGGTTTCCTGTACATGTTATAGCTGTAGTAATATTCCCTTGAACCTGGAGAGTTGGGACCCATGGAATGGGGGCCATGCATTATTGCTTGAAAGGGTCTGCATTTGCTCACCCAATCTCACCAATCCTCTCAGTCCCAAGTGTCCAGCCTTATGCCACATCCAGCTGTCATTGTAGATAGGGTCTTTCCAGGTTTCCTCAGACACCCTGAAGGAATTGTAAAGAATTTCCCTGTTTTTTGGTTTTGCTTTTGAAATTCCTTTTTAGAGTGGGTTTGAGCTGATTCTCGCTGCCATGTTTATGCCACTCTAGACACACTTGATTCCCTTATGGAGTCATATCAATACATAGGTTTTAAGATTCTTACTAGTCAGATATATTCCTCTGCGGGAAATATGGGGTTTTGAGTCTCTTTCACTGAGGAAGGTGTAGGTCTTGTCTATTCCAAAGTTGGTTTTTGGAACGGTCCCTGTGCTTATATCAAACTCTGGTTTTATGCATCACCCGACCTCTCGATCCCCTTTATGCAGGCATAAGAGTGTTTTATAAATGTGAGACTCTGTTCTCTTTCCTAACTCAGTTCAAGTGTAGCCATGTTTACAGGATCTTCATAAGTGATATCTTATGATAAGTTTCTTTTTCTGTGTGACTTATTTCACTTAGAATCATCGTACCTGAATCCACTCACTTTGCTGCTACTGGTCTTATGACATTGATTTCATGGCTGAGGGATATTCCATCGTACGTAAGTACCACAATGTTTTGAACCATTTTTATATTTCCTGGGATATTTAAGGTGTACCCAAGTTGAGGTTCTTGTAGTCAGTGCAGCCCTAAATTTGGAGGTGGCTCTTTCTTATTGATTTTCATTTTTCCCAAGGTATATTCCCTAGACTGGAAGTGGCCTTGGCTCTGTAGCTCTGTTGTTTACTTGTTTTAGGGAACACAATGCACTCCTCCAGTGAGGCAGTTGGCAATTTACATCCCGCCCATCAGCATAACAAGGCTCCCAGTTCTCCAGGGCCTGTCTTGCCTTTCTGGTTTTTACACATTTTGTGGATGTCCCTTTTGACCGGTGGGAAGTGATACTTCTTTGTAGTGCAGATTTGCATTGTCCGCTTGCTTGCTTGGCCAAAAAGGGCGTATGCGTTTTCTCCTGAATATATTCAGGAGAAAACGCATACGCCCTTTTTGGCCAAGTGCACCATTGTCCAAGTTGTGCCCCTCTTCCTGTGCTTTACAGGCGATTCCAAGGTACCTCTTGAAATCTGTTTCCTGCTATTTTGCCTCGCTTTCAAGTCCGCCTCGTTGACTTCCCTCAACAGATTTTTGGACGATAGTTGTCCTTTATCACTCTGCCAGTTTGTGAATTGCTGTGCCCCTGAGCTCCATTTCTCAACTCGTTTTTTGTGAGCTGAACGCAAGTCCAAAATTTTGGATCATGTCCTATACTGGTTCCCGGTGGGTGGCTGAGACTTTGGTTAATTCTTCTTCCTGCCGGGAAATTAGAGTGACATGTGCCCGTCCAAATGCCTAACAGCTACTCTCTCATGGGTTGTCTCTCGTCCCTTCCATCCTCTGCCAAATTGGGAACCTGTGCAAACCAGGAGGTTAAAGGGCCTGTCTCTCCAAGTTGGGAGATTGATAGTAAGGCAGTTGGAAAGTCAAACTGGAGCACCAGGAGAGGGACTATTCGTTGAGTTTTAGAAACCTTTCGTATTCACAGTGTGTCCATTCTCTAGGTTTCCTGTACATGTTATAGCTGTCATAATATTCCCTTGAACATGGAGAGTTGGGACCCATGGAATGGGGGCCATGCATTATTGCTTGAAAGGGTCTGCATTCGCTCACCCAATCTCACCAATCCTCTCAGTCCCAAGTGTCCAGCCTTATGCCACATCCAGCTGTCATTGTAGATAGGGTCTTTCCAGGTTTCCTCAGACACCCTGAAGGAATTGTAAAGAATTTCCCTGTTTTTTGGTTTTGCTTTTGAAATTCCTTTTTATAGTGGGTTTGAGCTGATTCTCGCTGCCATGTTTATGCCACTCTAGACACACTTGATTCCCTTATGGAGACATATCAATACATAGGTTTTAAGATTCTTACTAGTCAGATATATTCCTCTGTGGGAAATATGGGGTTTTGAATCTCTTTCACTGAGGAAGGTGTCGGTCTTGTCAATTCCAAAGTTGGTTTTTGAAACGGTCCCTGTGCTTATATCAAACTCTGGTTTTATGCATCACCCCACCTCTCCTTCCCCTTTATGCAGGCATAAGAGTGTTTTCTAAATGTGAGACTCTGTTTTCTTTCCTAACTCAGTTCACGTGTAGCCATGTTTACAGGATCTTCATAAGTGATATCTTATGATAAGTTTCTTTTTCTGTGTGACTTATTTCACTTAGAATCATCGTACCTGAATCCACTCACTTTGTTGCTACTGGTCTTATGACATTGATTTCATGGCTGAGGGATATTCCATCGTACGTAAGTACCACAATGTTTTGAACCATTTTTATATTTCCTGGGATATTTAAGGTGTACCCAAGTTGAGGTTCTTGTAGTCAGTGCAGCCCTAAATTTGGAGGTGGCTCTTTCTTATTGATTTTCATTTTTCCCAAGGTATATTCCCTAGACTGGAAGTGGCCTTGGCTCTGTAGCTCTGTTGTTTACTTGTTTTAGGGAACACAATGCACTCCTCCAGTGAGGCAGTTGGCAATTTACATCCCGCCCATCAGCATAACAAGGCTCCCAGTTCTCCAGGGCCTGTCTTGCCTTTCTGGTTTTTACACATTTTGTGGATGTCCCTTTTGACCGGTGGGAAGTGATACTTCTTTGTAGTGCAGATTTGCATTGCCCGCTTGCTTGCTTGGCCAAAAAGGGCGTATGCGTTTTCTCCTGAATATATTCAGGAGAAAACGCATACGCCCTTTTTGGCCAAATGCACCATTGTCCAAGTTGTGTCCCTCTTCCTGTGCTTTACAGGCGATTCCAAGGTACCTCTTGAAATCTGTTTCCTGCTATTTTGCCTCGCTTTCAAGTCCGCCTCGTTGACTTCCCTCAACAGATTTTTGGACGATAGTTGTCCTTTATCACTCTGCCAGTTTGTGAATTGCTGTGCCCCTGAGCTCCATTTCTCAACTCGTTTTTTTGTGAGCTCAACACAAGTCCAAAATTTTGGATCATGTCCTATACTGGTTCCCGGTGGGTGGCTGAGACTTTGGTTAATTCTTCTTCCTGCCGGGAAATTAGAGTGACATGTGCCCGTCCAAATGCCTAACAGCTACTCTCTCATGGGTTGTCTCTCGTCCCTTCCATCCTCTGCCAAATTGGGAACCTGTGCAAACCAGGAGGTTAAAGGGCCTGTCTCTCCAAGTTGGGAGATTGATAGTAAGGCAGTTGGAAAGTCAAACTGGAGCACCAGGAGAGGGACTATTCGTTGAGTTTTAGAAACCTTTCGTATTCACAGTGTGTCCATTCTCTAGGTTTCCTGTACATGTTATAGCTGTAGTAATATTCCATTGAACATGGAGAGTTGGGACCCATGGAATGGGGGCCATGCATTATTGCTTGAAAGGGTCTGCATTTGCTCACCCAATCTCACCAATCCTCTCAGTCCCAAGTGTCCAGCCTTATGCCACATCCAGCTGTCATTGTAGATAGGGTCTTTCCAGGTTTCCTCAGACACCCTGAAGGAATTGTAAAGAATTTCCCTGTTTTTTGGTTTTGCTTTTGAAATTCCTTTTTATAGTGGGTTTCAGCTGATTCTCGCTGCCATGTTTATGCCACTCTAGACACACTTGATTCCCTTATGGAGTCATATCAATACATAGGTTTTATGATTCTTACTAGTCAGATATATTCCTCTGTGGGAAATATGGGGTTTTGAGTCTCTTTCACTGAGGAAGGTGTAGGTCTTGTCTATTCCAAAGTTGGTTTTTGGAATGGTCCCTGTGCTTATATCAAACTATGGTTTTATGCATCACCCGACCTCTCCATCCCCTTTATGCAGGCATAAGAGTGTTTTATAAATGTGAGACTCTGTTCTCTTTCCTAACTCAGTTCACGTGTAGCCATGTTTACAGGATCTTCATAAGTGATATCTTATGATAAGTTTCTTTTTCTGTGTGACTTATTTCACTTAGAATCATCGTACCTGAATCCACTCACTTTGCTGCTACTGGTCTTATGACATTGATTTCATGGCTGAGGGATATTCCATCGTACGTAAGTACCACAATGTTTTGAACCATTTTTATATTTCCTGGGATATTTAAGGTGTACCCAAGTTGAAGTTCTTGTAGTCAGTGCAGCCCTAAATTTGGAGGTGGCTCTTTCTTATTGATTTTCAGTTTTCCCAAGGTATATTCCCTAGACTGGAAGTGGCCTTGGCTCTGTAGCTCTGTTGTTTACTTGTTTTAGGGAACACAATGCACTCCTCCAGTGAGGCAGTTGGCAATTTACATCCCGCCCATCAGCATAACAAGGCTCCCAGTTCTCCAGGGCCTGTCTTGCCTTTCTGGTTTTTACACATTTTGTGGATGTCCCTTTTGACCGGTGGGAAATGATACTTCTTTGTAGTGCAGATTTGCATTGCCCGCTTGCTTGCTTGGCCAAAAAGGGCGTATGCGTTTTCTCCTGAATATATTCAGGAGAAAACGCATACGCCCTTTTTGGCCAAGTGCACCATTGTCCAAGTTGTGCCCCTCTTCCTGTGCTTTACAGGCGATTCCAAGGTACCTCTTGAAATCTGTTTCCTGCTATTTTGCCTCGCTTTCAAGTCCGCCTCGTTGACTTCCCTCAACAGATTTTTGGACGATAGTTGTCCTTTATCACTCTGCCAGTTTGTGAATTGCTGTGCCCCTGAGCTCCATTTCTCAACTCCTTTTTTGTGAGCTGAACGCAAGTCCAAAATTTTGGATCAGGTCCTATACTGGTTCCCGGTGGGTGGCTGAGACTTTGGTTAATTCTTCTTCCTGCCGGGAAATTAGAGTGACATGTGCCCGTCCAAATGCCTAACAGCTACTCTCTCATGGGTTGTCTCTCGTCCCTTCCATCCTCTGCCAAATTGGGAACCTGTGCAAACCAGGAGGTTAAAGGGCCTGTCTCTCCAAGTTGGGAGATTGATAGTAAGGCAGTTGGAAAGTCAAACTGGAGCACCAGGAGAGGGACTATTCGTTGAGTTTTAGAAACCTTTCGTATTCACAGTGTGTCCATTCTCTAGGTTTCCTGTACATGTTATAGCTGTAGTAATATTCCCTTGAACATGGAGAGTTGGGACCCATGGAATGGGGGCCATGCATTATTGCTTGAAAGGGTCTGCATTCGCTCACCCAATCTCACCAATCCTCTCAGTCCCAAGTGTCCAGCCTTATGCCACATCCAGCTGTCATTGTAGATAGGGTCTTTCCAGGTTTCCTCAGACACCCTGAAGGAATTGTAAAGAATTTCCCTGTTTTTTGGTTTTGCTTTTGAAATTCCTTTTTATAGTGGGTTTGAGCTGATTCTCGCTGCCATGTTTATGCCACTCTAGACACACTTGATTCCCTTATGGAGACATATCAATACATAGGTTTTAAGATTCTTACTAGTCAGATATATTCCTCTGTGGGAAATATGGGGTTTTGAGTCTCTTTCACTGAGGAAGGTTTCGGTCTTGTCAATTCCAAAGTTGGTTTTTGAAACGGTCCCTGTGCTTATATCAAACTCTGGTTTTATGCATCACCCCACCTCTCCTTCCCCTTTATGCAGGCATAAGAGTGTTTTCTAAATGTGAGACTCTGTTCTCTTTCCTAACTCAGTTCACGTGTAGCCATGTTTACAGGATCTTCATAAGTGATATCTTATGATAAGTTTCTTTTTCTGTGTGACTTATTTCACTTAGAATCATCGTACCTGAATCCACTCACTTTGCTGCTACTGGTCTTATGACATTGATTTCATGGCTGAGGGATATTCCATCGTACGTAAGTACCACAATGTTTTGAACCATTTTTATATTTCCTGGGATATTAAAGGTGTACCCAAGTTGAGGTTCTTGTAGTCAGTGCAGCCCTAAATTTGGAGGTGGCTCTTTCTTATTGATTTTCATTTTTCCCAAGGTATATTCCCTAGACTGGAAGTGGCCTTGGCTCTGTAGCTCTGTTGTTTACTTGTTTTAGGGAACACAATGCACTCCTCCAGTGAGGCAGTTGGCAATTTACATCCCGCCCATCAGCATAACAAGGCTCCCAGTTCTCCAGGGCCTGTCTTGCCTTTCTGGTTTTTACACATTTTGTGGATGTCCCTTTTGACCGGTGGGAAGTGATACTTCTTTGTAGTGCAGATTTGCATTGCCCGCTTGCTTGCTTGGCCAAAAAGGGCGTATGCGTTTTCTCCTGAATATATTCAGGAGAAAACGCATACGCCCTTTTTGGCCAAGTGCACCATTGTCCAAGTTGTGCCCCTCTTCCTGTGCTTTACAGGCGATTCCAAGGTACCTCTTGAAATCTGTTTCCTGCTATTTTGCCTCGCTTTCAAGTCCGCCTCGTTGACTTCCCTCAACAGATTTTTGGACGATAGTTGTCCTTTATCACTCTGCCAGTTTGTGAATTGCTGTGCCCCTGAGCTCCATTTCTCAACTCGTTTTTTGTGAGCTGAACGCAAGTCCAAAATTTTGGATCATGTCCTATACTGGTTCCCGGTGGGTGGCTGAGACTTTGGTTAATTCTTCTTCCTGCCGGGAAATTAGAGTGACATGTGCCCGTCCAAATGCCTAACAGCTACTCTCTCATGGGTTGTCTCTCGTCCCTTCCATCCTCTGCCAAATTGGGAACCTGTGCAAACCAGGAGGTTAAAGGGCCTGTCTCTCCAAGTTGGGAGATTGATAGTAAGGCAGTTGGAAAGTCAAACTGGAGCACCAGGAGAGGGACTATTCGTTGAGTTTTAGAAACCTTTCGTATTCACAGTGTGTCCATTCTCTAGGTTTCCTGTACATGTTATAGCTGTCATAATATTCCCTTGAACATGGAGAGTTGGGACCCATGGAATGGGGGCCATGCATTATTGCTTGAAAGGGTCTGCATTCGCTCACCCAATCTCACCAATCCTCTCAGTCCCAAGTGTCCAGCCTTATGCCACATCCAGCTGTCATTGTAGATAGGGTCTTTCCAGGTTTCCTCAGACACCCTGAAGGAATTGTAAAGAATTTCCCTGTTTTTTGGTTTTGCTTTTGAAATTCCTTTTTATAGTGGGTTTGAGCTGATTCTCGCTGCCATGTTTATGCCACTCTAGACACACTTGATTCCCTTATGGAGACATATCAATACATAGGTTTTAAGATTCTTACTAGTCAGATATATTCCTCTGTGGTAAATATGGGGTTTTGAGTCTCTTTCACTGAGGAAGGTTTCGGTCTTGTCAATTCCAAAGTTGGTTTTTGAAACGGTCCCTGTGCTTATATCAAACTCTGGTTTTATGCATCACCCCACCTCTCCTTCCCCTTTATGCAGGCATAAGAGTGTTTTCTAAATGTGAGACTCTGTTCTCTTTCCTAACTCAGTTCACGTGTAGCCATGTTTACAGGATCTTCATAAGTGATATCTTATGATAAGTTTCTTTTTCTGTGTGACTTATTTCACTTAGAATCATCGTACCTGAATCCACTCACTTTGCTGCTACTGGTCTTATGACATTGATTTCATGGCTGAGGGATATTCCATCGTACGTAAGTACCACAATGTTTTGAACCATTTTTATATTTCCTGGGATATTTAAGGTGTACCCAAGTTGAGGTTCTTGTAGTCAGTGCAGCCCTAAATTTGGAGGTGGCTCTTTCTTATTGATTTTCAGTTTTCCCAAGGTATATTCCCTAGACTGGAAGTGGCCTTGGCTCTGTAGCTCTGTTGTTTACTTGTTTTAGGGAACACAATGCACTCCTCCAGTGAGGCAGTTGGCAATTTACATCCCGCCCATCAGCATAACAAGGCTCCCAGTTCTCCAGGGCCTGTCTTGCCTTTCTGGTTTTTACACATTTTGTGGATGTCCCTTTTGACCGGTGGGAAGTGATACTTCTTTGTAGTGCAGATTTTCATTGCCCGCTTGCTTGCTTGGCCAAAAAGGGCTTATGCGTTTTCTCCTGAATATATTCAGGAGAAAACGCATACGCCCTTTTTGGCCAAGTGCACCATTGTCCAAGTTGTGCCCCTCTTCCTGTGATTTACAGGCGATTCCAAGGTACCTCTTGAAATCTGTTTCCTGCTATTTTGCCTCGCTTTCAAGTCCGCCTCGTTGACTTCCCTCAACAGATTTTTGGACGATAGTTGTCCTTTATCACTCTGCCAGTTTGTGAATTGCTGTGCCCCTGAGCTCCATTTCTCAACTCGTTTTTTGTGAGCTGAACGCAAGTCCAAAATTTTGGATCATGTCCTATACTGGTTCCCGGTGGGTGGCTGAGACTTTGGTTAATTCTTCTTCCTGCCGGGAAATTAGAGTGACATGTGCCCGTCCAAATGCCTAACAGCTACTCTCTCATGGGTTGTCTCTCGTCCCTTCCATCCTCTGCCAAATTGGGAACCTGTGCAAACCAGGAGGTTAAAGGGCCTGTCTCTCCAAGTTGGGAGATTGATAGTAAGGCAGTTGGAAAGTCAAACTGGAGCACCAGGAGAGGGACTATTCGTTGAGTTTTAGAAACCTTTCGTATTCACAGTGTGTCCATTCTCTAGGTTTCCTGTACATGTTATAGCTGTCATAATATTCCCTTGAACATGGAGAGTTGGGACCCATGGAATGGGGGCCATGCATTATTGCTTGAAAGGGTCTGCATTCGCTCACCCAATCTCACCAATCCTCTCAGTCCCAAGTGTCCAGCCTTATGCCACATCCAGCTGTCATTGTAGATAGGGTCTTTCCAGGTTTCCTCAGACACCCTGAAGGAATTGTAAAGAATTTCCCTGTTTTTTGGTTTTGCTTTTGAAATTCCTTTTTATAGTGGGTTTGAGCTGATTCTCGCTGCCATGTTTATGCCACTCTAGACACACTTGATTCCCTTATGGAGACATATCAATACATAGGTTTTAAGATTCTTACTAGTCAGATATATTCCTCTGTGGGAAATATGGGGTTTTGAGTCTCTTTCACTGAGGAAGGTTTCGGTCTTGTCAATTCCAAAGTTGGTTTTTGAAACGGTCCCTGTGCTTATATCAAACTCTGGTTTTATGCATCACCCCACCTCTCCTTCCCCTTTATGCAGGCATAAGAGTGTTTTCTAAATGTGAGACTCTGTTCTCTTTCCTAACTCAGTTCACGTGTAGCCATGTTTACAGGATCTTCATAAGTGATATCTTATGATAAGTTTCTTTTTCTGTGTGACTTATTTCACTTAGAATCATCGTACCTGAATCCACTCACTTTGCTGCTACTGGTCTTATGACATTGATTTCATGGCTGAGGGATATTCCATCGTACGTAAGTACCACAATGTTTTGAACCATTTTTATATTTCCTGGGATATTTAAGGTGTACCCAAGTTGAGGTTCTTGTAGTCAGTGCAGCCCTAAATTTGGAGGTGGCTCTTTCTTATTGATTTTCAGTTTTCCCAAGGTATATTCCCTAGACTGGAAGTGGCCTTGGCTCTGTAGCTCTGTTGTTTACTTGTTTTAGGGAACACAATGCACTCCTCCAGTGAGGCAGTTGGCAATTTACATCCCGCCCATCAGCATAACAAGGCTCCCAGTTCTCCAGGGCCTGTCTTGCCTTTCTGGTTTTTACACATTTTGTGGATGTCCCTTTTGACCGGTGGGAAGTGATACTTCTTTGTAGTGCAGATTTGCATTGCCCGCTTGCTTGCTTGGCCAAAAAGGGCGTATGCGTTTTCTCCTGAATATATTCAGGAGAAAACGCATACGCCCTTTTTGGCCAAGTGCACCATTGTCCAAGTTGTGCCCCTCTTCCTGTGCTTTACAGGCGATTCCATCGTACCTCTTGAAATCTGTTTCCTGCTATTTTGCCTCGCTTTCAAGTCCGCCTCGTTGACTTCCCTCAACAGATTTTTGGACGATAGTTGTCCTTTATCACTCTGCCAGTTTGTGAATTGCTGTGCCCCTGAGCTCCATTTCTCAACTCGTTTTTTGTGAGCTGAACGCAAGTCCAAAATTTTGGATCATGTCCTATACTGGTTCCCGGTGGGTGGCTGAGACTTTGGTTAATTCTTCTTCCTGCCGGGAAATTAGAGTGACATGTGCCCGTCCAAATGCCTAACAGCTACTCTCTCATGGGTTGTCTCTCGTCCCTTCCATCCTCTGCCAAATTGGGAACCTGTGCAAACCAGGAGGTTAAAGGGCCTGTCTCTCCAAGTTGGGAGATTGATAGTAAGGCAGTTGGAAAGTCAAACTGGAGCACCAGGAGAGGGACTATTCGTTGAGTTTTAGAAACCTTTCGTATTCACAGTGTGTCCATTCTCTAGGTTTCCTGTACATGTTATAGCTGTAGTAATATTCCCTTGAACATGGAGAGTTGGGACCCATGGAATGGGGGCCATGCATTATTGCTTGAAAGGGTCTGCATTTGCTCACCCAATCTCACCAATCCTCTCAGTCCCAAGTGTCCAGCCTTATGCCACATCCAGCTGTCATTGTAGATAGGGTCTTTCCAGGTTTCCTCAGACACCCTGAAGGAATTGTAAAGAATTTCCCTGTTTTTTGGTTTTGCTTTTGAAATTCCTTTTTATAGTGGGTTTGAGCTGATTCTCGCTGCCATGTTTATGCCACTCTAGACACACTTGATTCCCTTATGGAGACATATCAATACATAGGTTTTAAGATTCTTACTAGTCAGATATATTCCTCTGTGGGAAATATGGGGTTTTGAATCTCTTTCACTGAGGAAGGTGTCGGTCTTGTCAATTCCAAAGTTGGTTTTTGAAACGGTCCCTGTGCTTATATCAAACTCTGGTTTTATGCATCACCCCACCTCTCCTTCCCCTTTATGCAGGCATAAGAGTGTTTTCTAAATGTGAGACTCTGTTTTCTTTCCTAACTCAGTTCACGTGTAGCCATGTTTACAGGATCTTCATAAGTGATATCTTATGATAAGTTTCTTTTTCTGTGTGACTTATTTCACTTAGAATCATCGTACCTGAATCCACTCACTTTGTTGCTACTGGTCTTATGACATTGATTTCATGGCTGAGGGATATTCCATCGTACGTAAGTACCACAATGTTTTGAACCATTTTTATATTTCCTGGGATATTTAAGGTGTACCCAAGTTGAGGTTCTTGTAGTCAGTGCAGCCCTAAATTTGGAGGTGGCTCTTTCTTATTGATTTTCAGTTTTCCCAAGGTATATTCCCTAGACTGGAAGTGGCCTTGGCTCTGTAGCTCTGTTGTTTACTTGTTTTAGGGAACACAATGCACTCCTCCAGTGAGGCAGTTGGCAATTTACATCCCGCCCTTCAGCATAACAAGGCTCCCAGTTCTCCAGGGCCTGTCTTGCCTTTCTGGTTTTTACACATTTTGTGGATGTCCCTTTTGACCGGTGGGAAGTGATACTTCTTTGTAGTGCAGATTTGCATTGCCCGCTTGCTTGCTTGGCCAAAAAGGGCGTATGCGTTTTCTCCTGAATATATTCAGGAGAAAACGCATACGCCCTTTTTGGCCAAATGCACCATTGTCCAAGTTGTGTCCCTCTTCCTGTGCTTTACAGGCGATTCCAAGGTACCTCTTGAAATCTGTTTCCTGCTATTTTGCCTCGCTTTCAAGTCCGCCTCGTTGACTTCCCTCAACAGATTTTTGGACGATAGTTGTCCTTTATCACTCTGCCAGTTTGTGAATTGCTGTGCCCCTGAGCTCCATTTCTCAACTCGTTTTTTTGTGAGCTCAACACAAGTCCAAAATTTTGGATCATGTCCTATACTGGTTCCCGGTGGGTGGCTGAGACTTTGGTTAATTCTTCTTCCTGCCGGGAAATTAGAGTGACATGTGCCCGTCCAAATGCCTAACAGCTACTCTCTCATGGGTTCTCCCTCGTCCCTTCCATCCTCTGCCAAATTGGGAACCTGTGCAAACCAGGAGGTTAAAGGGCCTGTCTCTCCAAGTTGGGAGATTGATAGTAAGGCAGTTGGAAAGTCAAACTGGAGCACCAGGAGTGGGACTATTCATTGAGTTTTAGAAACCTTTCGTATTCACAGTGTGTCCATTCTCTAGGTTTCCTGTACATGTTATAGCTGTAGTAATATTCCCTTGAACCTGGAGAGTTGGGACCCATGGAATGGGGGCCATGCATTATTGCTTGAAAGGGTCTGCATTTGCTCACCCAATCTCACCAATCCTCTCAGTCCCAAGTGTCCAGCCTTATGCCACATCCAGCTGTCATTGTAGATAGGGTCTTTCCAGGTTTCCTCAGACACCCTGAAGGAATTGTAAAGAATTTCCCTGTTTTTTGGTTTTGCTTTTGAAATTCCTTTTTAGAGTGGGTTTGAGCTGATTCTCGCTGCCATGTTTATGCCACTCTAGACACACTTGATTCCCTTATGGAGTCATATCAATACATAGGTTTTAAGATTCTTACTAGTCAGATATATTCCTCTGCGAGAAATATGGGGTTTTGAGTCTCTTTCACTGAGGAAGGTGTAGGTCTTGTCTATTCCAAAGTTGGTTTTTGGAACGGTCCCTGTGCTTATATCAAACTCTGGTTTTATGCATCACCCGACCTCTCGATCCCCTTTATGCAGGCATAAGAGTGTTTTATAAATGTGAGACTCTGTTCTCTTTCCTAACTCAGTTCAAGTGTAGCCATGTTTACAGGATCTTCATAAGTGATATCTTATGATAAGTTTCTTTTTCTGTGTGACTTATTTCACTTAGAATCATCGTACCTGAATCCACTCACTTTGCTGCTACTGGTCTTATGACATTGATTTCATGGCTGAGGGATATTCCATCGTACGTAAGTACCACAATGTTTTGAACCATTTTTATATTTCCTGGGATATTTAAGGTGTACCCAAGTTGAGGTTCTTGTAGTCAGTGCAGCCCTAAATTTGGAGGTGGCTCTTTCTTATTGATTTTCATTTTTCCCAAGGTATATTCCCTAGACTGGAAGTGGCCTTGGCTCTGTAGCTCTGTTGTTTACTTGTTTTAGGGAACACAATGCACTCCTCCAGTGAGGCAGTTGGCAATTTACATCCCGCCCATCAGCATAACAAGGCTCCCAGTTCTCCAGGGCCTGTCTTGCCTTTCTGGTTTTTACACATTTTGTGGATGTCCCTTTTGACCGGTGGGAAGTGATACTTCTTTGTAGTGCAGATTTGCATTGTCCGCTTGCTTGCTTGGCCAAAAAGGGCGTATGCGTTTTCTCCTGAATATATTCAGGAGAAAACGCATACGCCCTTTTTGGCCAAGTGCACCATTGTCCAAGTTGTGCCCCTCTTCCTGTGCTTTACAGGCGATTCCAAGGTACCTCTTGAAATCTGTTTCCTGCTATTTTGCCTCGCTTTCAAGTCCGCCTCGTTGACTTCCCTCAACAGATTTTTGGACGATAGTTGTCCTTTATCACTCTGCCAGTTTGTGAATTGCTGTGCCCCTGAGCTCCATTTCTCAACTCGTTTTTTGTGAGCTGAACGCAAGTCCAAAATTTTGGATCATGTCCTATACTGGTTCCCGGTGGGTGGCTGAGACTTTGGTTAATTCTTCTTCCTGCCGGGAAATTAGAGTGACATGTGCCCGTCCAAATGCCTAACAGCTACTCTCTCATGGGTTGTCTCTCGTCCCTTCCATCCTCTGCCAAATTGGGAACCTGTGCAAACCAGGAGGTTAAAGGGCCTGTCTCTCCAAGTTGGGAGATTGATAGTAAGGCAGTTGGAAAGTCAAACTGGAGCACCAGGAGAGGGACTATTCGTTGAGTTTTAGAAACCTTTCGTATTCACAGTGTGTCCATTCTCTAGGTTTCCTGTACATGTTATAGCTGTCATAATATTCCCTTGAACATGGAGAGTTGGGACCCATGGAATGGGGGCCATGCATTATTGCTTGAAAGGGTCTGCATTCGCTCACCCAATCTCACCAATCCTCTCAGTCCCAAGTGTCCAGCCTTATGCCACATCCAGCTGTCATTGTAGATAGGGTCTTTCCAGGTTTCCTCAGACACCCTGAAGGAATTGTAAAGAATTTCCCTGTTTTTTGGTTTTGCTTTTGAAATTCCTTTTTATAGTGGGTTTGAGCTGATTCTCGCTGCCATGTTTATGCCACTCTAGACACACTTGATTCCCTTATGGAGACATATCAATACATAGGTTTTAAGATTCTTACTAGTCAGATATATTCCTCTGTGGGAAATATGGGGTTTTGAATCTCTTTCACTGAGGAAGGTGTCGGTCTTGTCAATTCCAAAGTTGGTTTTTGAAACGGTCCCTGTGCTTATATCAAACTCTGGTTTTATGCATCACCCCACCTCTCCTTCCCCTTTATGCAGGCATAAGAGTGTTTTCTAAATGTGAGACTCTGTTTTCTTTCCTAACTCAGTTCACGTGTAGCCATGTTTACAGGATCTTCATAAGTGATATCTTATGATAAGTTTCTTTTTCTGTGTGACTTATTTCACTTAGAATCATCGTACCTGAATCCACTCACTTTGTTGCTACTGGTCTTATGACATTGATTTCATGGCTGAGGGATATTCCATCGTACGTAAGTACCACAATGTTTTGAACCATTTTTATATTTCCTGGGATATTTAAGGTGTACCCAAGTTGAGGTTCTTGTAGTCAGTGCAGCCCTAAATTTGGAGGTGGCTCTTTCTTATTGATTTTCATTTTTCCCAAGGTATATTCCCTAGACTGGAAGTGGCCTTGGCTCTGTAGCTCTGTTGTTTACTTGTTTTAGGGAACACAATGCACTCCTCCAGTGAGGCAGTTGGCAATTTACATCCCGCCCATCAGCATAACAAGGCTCCCAGTTCTCCAGGGCCTGTCTTGCCTTTCTGGTTTTTACACATTTTGTGGATGTCCCTTTTGACCGGTGGGAAGTGATACTTCTTTGTAGTGCAGATTTGCATTGCCCGCTTGCTTGCTTGGCCAAAAAGGGCGTATGCGTTTTCTCCTGAATATATTCAGGAGAAAACGCATACGCCCTTTTTGGCCAAATGCACCATTGTCCAAGTTGTGTCCCTCTTCCTGTGCTTTACAGGCGATTCCAAGGTACCTCTTGAAATCTGTTTCCTGCTATTTTGCCTCGCTTTCAAGTCCGCCTCGTTGACTTCCCTCAACAGATTTTTGGACGATAGTTGTCCTTTATCACTCTGCCAGTTTGTGAATTGCTGTGCCCCTGAGCTCCATTTCTCAACTCGTTTTTTTGTGAGCTCAACACAAGTCCAAAATTTTGGATCATGTCCTATACTGGTTCCCGGTGGGTGGCTGAGACTTTGGTTAATTCTTCTTCCTGCCGGGAAATTAGAGTGACATGTGCCCGTCCAAATGCCTAACAGCTACTCTCTCATGGGTTGTCTCTCGTCCCTTCCATCCTCTGCCAAATTGGGAACCTGTGCAAACCAGGAGGTTAAAGGGCCTGTCTCTCCAAGTTGGGAGATTGATAGTAAGGCAGTTGGAAAGTCAAACTGGAGCACCAGGAGAGGGACTATTCGTTGAGTTTTAGAAACCTTTCGTATTCACAGTGTGTCCATTCTCTAGGTTTCCTGTACATGTTATAGCTGTAGTAATATTCCATTGAACATGGAGAGTTGGGACCCATGGAATGGGGGCCATGCATTATTGCTTGAAAGGGTCTGCATTTGCTCACCCAATCTCACCAATCCTCTCAGTCCCAAGTGTCCAGCCTTATGCCACATCCAGCTGTCATTGTAGATAGGGTCTTTCCAGGTTTCCTCAGACACCCTGAAGGAATTGTAAAGAATTTCCCTGTTTTTTGGTTTTGCTTTTGAAATTCCTTTTTATAGTGGGTTTCAGCTGATTCTCGCTGCCATGTTTATGCCACTCTAGACACACTTGATTCCCTTATGGAGTCATATCAATACATAGGTTTTATGATTCTTACTAGTCAGATATATTCCTCTGTGGGAAATATGGGGTTTTGAGTCTCTTTCACTGAGGAAGGTGTAGGTCTTGTCTATTCCAAAGTTGGTTTTTGGAATGGTCCCTGTGCTTATATCAAACTATGGTTTTATGCATCACCCGACCTCTCCATCCCCTTTATGCAGGCATAAGAGTGTTTTATAAATGTGAGACTCTGTTCTCTTTCCTAACTCAGTTCACGTGTAGCCATGTTTACAGGATCTTCATAAGTGATATCTTATGATAAGTTTCTTTTTCTGTGTGACTTATTTCACTTAGAATCATCGTACCTGAATCCACTCACTTTGCTGCTACTGGTCTTATGACATTGATTTCATGGCTGAGGGATATTCCATCGTACGTAAGTACCACAATGTTTTGAACCATTTTTATATTTCCTGGGATATTTAAGGTGTACCCAAGTTGAAGTTCTTGTAGTCAGTGCAGCCCTAAATTTGGAGGTGGCTCTTTCTTATTGATTTTCAGTTTTCCCAAGGTATATTCCCTAGACTGGAAGTGGCCTTGGCTCTGTAGCTCTGTTGTTTACTTGTTTTAGGGAACACAATGCACTCCTCCAGTGAGGCAGTTGGCAATTTACATCCCGCCCATCAGCATAACAAGGCTCCCAGTTCTCCAGGGCCTGTCTTGCCTTTCTGGTTTTTACACATTTTGTGGATGTCCCTTTTGACCGGTGGGAAATGATACTTCTTTGTAGTGCAGATTTGCATTGCCCGCTTGCTTGCTTGGCCAAAAAGGGCGTATGCGTTTTCTCCTGAATATATTCAGGAGAAAACGCATACGCCCTTTTTGGCCAAGTGCACCATTGTCCAAGTTGTGCCCCTCTTCCTGTGCTTTACAGGCGATTCCAAGGTACCTCTTGAAATCTGTTTCCTGCTATTTTGCCTCGCTTTCAAGTCCGCCTCGTTGACTTCCCTCAACAGATTTTTGGACGATAGTTGTCCTTTATCACTCTGCCAGTTTGTGAATTGCTGTGCCCCTGAGCTCCATTTCTCAACTCCTTTTTTGTGAGCTGAACGCAAGTCCAAAATTTTGGATCAGGTCCTATACTGGTTCCCGGTGGGTGGCTGAGACTTTGGTTAATTCTTCTTCCTGCCGGGAAATTAGAGTGACATGTGCCCGTCCAAATGCCTAACAGCTACTCTCTCATGGGTTGTCTCTCGTCCCTTCCATCCTCTGCCAAATTGGGAACCTGTGCAAACCAGGAGGTTAAAGGGCCTGTCTCTCCAAGTTGGGAGATTGATAGTAAGGCAGTTGGAAAGTCAAACTGGAGCACCAGGAGAGGGACTATTCGTTGAGTTTTAGAAACCTTTCGTATTCACAGTGTGTCCATTCTCTAGGTTTCCTGTACATGTTATAGCTGTAGTAATATTCCCTTGAACATGGAGAGTTGGGACCCATGGAATGGGGGCCATGCATTATTGCATGAAAGGGTCTGCATTCGCTCACCCAATCTCACCAATCCTCTCAGTCCCAAGTGTCCAGCCTTATGCCACATCCAGCTGTCATTGTAGATAGGGTCTTTCCAGGTTTCCTCAGACACCCTGAAGGAATTGTAAAGAATTTCCCTGTTTTTTGGTTTTGCTTTTGAAATTCCTTTTTATAGTGGGTTTGAGCTGATTCTCGCTGCCATGTTTATGCCACTCTAGACACACTTGATTCCCTTATGGAGACATATCAATACATAGGTTTTAAGATTCTTACTAGTCAGATATATTCCTCTGTGGGAAATATGGGGTTTTGAATCTCTTTCACTGAGGAAGGTGTCGGTCTTGTCAATTCCAAAGTTGGTTTTTGAAACGGTCCCTGTGCTTATATCAAACTCTGGTTTTATGCATCACCCCACCTCTCCTTCCCCTTTATGCAGGCATAAGAGTGTTTTCTAAATGTGAGACTCTGTTTTCTTTCCTAACTCAGTTCACGTGTAGCCATGTTTACAGGATCTTCATAAGTGATACCTTATGATAAGTTTCTTTTTCTGTGTGACTTATTTCACTTAGAATCATCGTACCTGAATCCACTCACTTTGTTGCTACTGGTCTTATGACATTGATTTCATGGCTGAGGGATATTCCATCGTACGTAAGTACCACAATGTTTTGAACCATTTTTATATTTCCTGGGATATTTAAGGTGTACCCAAGTTGAGGTTCTTGTAGTCAGTGCAGCCCTAAATTTGGAGGTGGCTCTTTCTTATTGATTTTCAATTTTCCCAAGATATATTCCCTAGACTGGAAGTGGCCTTGGCTCTGTAGCTCTGTTGTTTACTTGTTTTAGGGAACACAATGCACTCCTCCAGTGAGGCAGTTGGCAATTTACATCCCGCCCATCAGCATAACAAGGCTCCCAGTTCTCCAGGGCCTGTCTTGCCTTTCTGGTTTTTACACATTTTGTGGATGTCCCTTTTGACCGGTGGGAAGTGATACTTCTTTGTAGTGCAGATTTGCATTGCCCGCTTGCTTGCTTGGCCAAAAAGGGCGTATGCGTTTTCTCCTGAATATATTCAGGAGAAAACGCATACGCCCTTTTTGGCCAAGTGCACCATTGTCCAAGTTGTGCCCCTCTTCCTGTGCTTTACAGGCGATTCCAAGGTACCTCTTGAAATCTGTTTCCTGCTATTTTGCCTCGCTTTCAAGTCCGCCTCGTTGACTTCCCTCAACAGATTTTTGGACGATAGTTGTCCTTTATCACTCTGCCAGTTTGTGAATTGCTGTGCCCCTGAGCTCCATTTCTCAACTCCTTTTTTGTGAGCTGAACGCAAGTCCAAAATTTTGGATCAGGTCCTATACTGGTTCCCGGTGGGTGGCTGAGACTTTGGTTAATTCTTCTTCCTGCCGGGAAATTAGAGTGACATGTGCCCGTCCAAATGCCTAACAGCTACTCTCTCATGGGTTGTCTCTCGTCCCTTCCATCCTCTGCCAAATTGGGAACCTGTGCAAACCAGGAGGTTAAAGGGCCTGTCTCTCCAAGTTGGGAGATTGATAGTAAGGCAGTTGGAAAGTCAAACTGGAGCACCAGGAGAGGGACTATTCGTTGAGTTTTAGAAACCTTTCGTATTCACAGTGTGTCCATTCTCTAGGTTTCCTGTACATGTTATAGCTGTAGTAATATTCCCTTGAACATGGAGAGTTGGGACCCATGGAATGGGGGCCATGCATTATTGCTTGAAAGGGTCTGCATTCGCTCACCCAATCTCACCAATCCTCTCAGTCCCAAGTGTCCAGCCTTATGCCACATCCAGCTGTCATTGTAGATAGGGTCTTTCCAGGTTTCCTCAGACACCCTGAAGGAATTGTAAAGAATTTCCCTGTTTTTTGGTTTTGCTTTTGAAATTCCTTTTTAGAGTGGGTTTGAGCTGATTCTCGCTGCCATGTTTATGCCACTCTAGACACACTTGATACCCTTATGGAGACATATCAATACATAGGTTTTAAGATTCTTACTAGTCAGATATATTCCTCTGTGGGAAATATGGGGTTTTGAATCTCTTTCACTGAGGAAGGTGTCGGTCTTGTCAATTCCAAAGTTGGTTTTTGAAACGGTCCCTGTGCTTATATCAAACTCTGGTTTTATGCATCACCCCACCTCTCCTTCCCCTTTATGCAGGCATAAGAGTGTTTTCTAAATGTGAGACTCTGTTTTCTTTCCTAACTCAGTTCACGTGTAGCCATGTTTACAGGATCTTCATAAGTGATATCTTATGATAAGTTTCTTTTTCTGTGTGACTTATTTCACTTAGAATCATCGTACCTGAATCCACTCACTTTGTTGCTACTGGTCTTATGACATTGATTTCATGGCTGAGGGATATTCCATCGTACGTAAGTACCACAATGTTTTGAACCATTTTTATATTTCCTGGGATATTTAAGGTGTACCCAAGTTGAGGTTCTTGTAGTCAGTGCAGCCCTAAATTTGGAGGTGGCTCTTTCTTATTGATTTTCAGTTTTCCCAAGGTATATTCCCTAGACTGGAAGTGGCCTTGGCTCTGTAGCTCTGTTGTTTACTTGTTTTAGGGAACACAATGCACTCCTCCAGTGAGGCAGTTGGCAATTTACATCCCACCCATCAGCATAACAAGGCTCCCAGTTCCTCAGGGCCTGTCTTGCCTTTCTGGTTTTTACATATTTTGTGGATGTCCCTTTTGACCGGTGGGAAATGATACTTATTTGTAGTGCAGATTTGCATTGCCCGCTTGCTTGCTTGGCCAAAAAGGGCGTATGCGTTTTCTCCTGAATATATTCAGGAGAAAACGCATACGCCCTTTTTGGCCAAGTGCACCATTGTCCAAGTTGTGCCCCTCTTCCTGTGCTTTACAGGCGATTCCAAGGTACCTCTTGAAATCTGTTTCCTGCTATTTTGCCTCGCTTTCAAGTCCGCCTCGTTGACTTCCCTCAACAGATTTTTGGACGATAGTTGTCCTTTATCACTCTGCCAGTTTGTGAATTGCTGTGCCCCTGAGCTCCATTTCTCAACTCCTTTTTTGTGAGCTGAACGCAAGTCCAAAATTTTGGATCAGGTCCTATACTGGTTCCCGGTGGGTGGCTGAGACTTTGGTTAATTCTTCTTCCTGCCGGGAAATTAGAGTGACATGTGCCCGTCCAAATGCCTAACAGCTACTCTCTCATGGGTTCTCCCTCGTCCCTTCCATCCTCTGCCAAATTGGGAACCTGTGCAAACCAGGAGGTTAAAGGGCCTGTCTCTCCAAGTTGGGAGATTGATAGTAAGGCAGTTGGAAAGTCAAACTGGAGCACCAGGAGAGGGACTATTCGTTGAGTTTTAGAAACCTTTCGTATTCACAGTGTGTCCATTCTCTAGGTTTCCTGTACATGTTATAGCTGTAGTAATATTCCCTTGAACCTGGAGAGTTGGGACCCATGGAATGGGGGCCATGCATTATTGCTTGAAAGGGTCTGCATTTGCTCACCCAATCTCACCAATCCTCTCAGTCCCAAGTGTCCAGCCTTATGCCACATCCAGCTGTCATTGTAGATAGGGTCTTTCCAGGTTTCCTCAGACACCCTGAAGGAATTGTAAAGAATTTCCCTGTTTTTTGGTTTTGCTTTTGAAATTCATTTTTATAGTGGGTTTGAGCTGATTCTCGCTGCCATGTTTATGCCACTCTAGACACACTTGATTCCCTTATGGAGTCATATCAATACATAGGTTTTAAGATTCTTACTAGTCAGATATATTCCTCTGTGGGAAATATGGGGTTTTGAGTCTCTTTCACTGAGGAAGGTGTAGGTCTTGTCTATTCCAAAGTTGGTTTTTGGAACGGTCCCTGTGCTTATATCAAACTCTGGTTTTATGCATCACCCGACCTCACCATCCCCTTTATGCAGGCATAAGAGTGTTTTCTAAATGTGAGACTCTGTTTTCTTTCCTAACTCAGTTCACGTGTAGCCATGTTTACAGGATCTTCATATGTGATATCTTATGATAAGTTTCTTTTTCTGTGTGACTTATTTCACTTAGAATCATCGTACCTGAATCCACTCACTTTGTTGCTACTGGTCTTATGACATTGGTTTCATGGCTGAGGGATATTCCATCGTACGTAAGTACCACAATGTTTTGAACCATTTTTATATTTCCTGGGATATTTAAGGTGTACCCAAGTTGAGGTTCTTGTAGTCAGTGCAGCCCTAAATTTGGAGGTGGCTCTTTCTTATTGATTTTCAGTTTTCCCAAGGTATATTCCCTAGACTGGAAGTGGCCTTGGCTCTGTAGCTCTGTTGTTTACTTGTTTTAGGGAACACAATGCACTCCTCCAGTGAGGCAGTTGGCAATTTACATCCCACCCATCAGCATAACAAGGCTCCCAGTTCCTCAGGGCCTGTCTTGCCTTTCTGGTTTTTACATATTTTGTGGATGTCCCTTTTGACCGGTGGGAAATGATACTTCTTTGTAGTGCAGATTTGCATTGCCCGCTTGCTTGCTTGGCCAAAAAGGGCGTATGCGTTTTCTCCTGAATATATTCAGGAGAAAACGCATACGCCCTTTTTGGCCAAGTGCACCATTGTCCAAGTTGTGCCCCTCTTCCTGTGCTTTACAGGCGATTCCAAGGTACCTCTTGAAATCTGTTTCCTGCTATTTTGCCTCGCTTTCAAGTCCGCCTCGTTGACTTCCCTCAACAGATTTTTGGACGATAGTTGTCCTTTATCACTCTGCCAGTTTGTGAATTGCTGTGCCCCTGAGCTCCATTTCTCAACTCGTTTTTTGTGAGCTGAACGCAAGTCCAAAATTTTGGATCAGGTCCTATACTGGTTCCCGGTGGGTGGCTGAGACTTTGGTTAATTCTTCTTCCTGCCGGGAAATTAGAGTGACATGTGCCCGTCCAAATGCCTAACAGCTACTCTCTCATGGGTTCTCCCTCGTCCCTTCCATCCTCTGCCAAATTGGGAACCTGTGCAAACCAGGAGGTTAAAGGGCCTGTCTCTCCAAGTTGGGAGATTGATAGTAAGGCAGTTGGAAAGTCAAACTGGAGCACCAGGAGAGGGACTATTCGTTGAGTTTTAGAAACCTTTCGTATTCACAGTGTGTCCATTCTCTAGGTTTCCTGTACATGTTATAGCTGTAGTAATATTCCCTTGAACCTGGAGAGTTGGGACCCATGGAATGGGGGCCATGCATTATTGCTTGAAAGGGTCTGCATTTGCTCACCCAATCTCACCAATCCTCTCAGTCCCAAGTGTCCAGCCTTATGCCACATCCAGCTGTCATTGTAGATAGGGTCTTTCCAGGTTTCCTCAGACACCCTGAAGGAATTGTAAAGAATTTCCCTGTTTTTTGGTTTTGCTTTTGAAATTCCTTTTTATAGTGGGTTTGAGCTGATTCTCGCTGCCATGTTTATGCCACTCTAGACACACCTGATTCCCTTATGGAGTCATATCAATACATAGGTTTTAAGATTCTTACTAGTCAGATATATTCCTCTGCGGGAAATATGGGGTTTTGAGTCTCTTTCACTGAGGAAGGTGTAGGTCTTGTCTATTCCAAAGTTGGTTTTTGGAACGGTCCCTGTGCTTATATCAAACTCTGGTTTTATGCATCACCCGACCTCACCATCCCCTTTATGCAGGCATAAGAGTGTTTTCTAAATGTGAGACTCTGTTCTCTTTCCTAACTCAGTTCACGTGTAGCCATGTTTACAGGATCTTCATAAGTGATATCTTATGATAAGTTTCTTTTTCTGTGTGACTTATTTCACTTAGAATCATCGTACCTGAATCCACTCACTTTGCTGCTACTGGTCTTATGACATTGATTTCATCGCTGAGGGATATTCCATCGTACGTAAGTACCACAATGTTTTGAACCATTTTTATATTTCCTGGGATATTTAAGGTGTACCCAAGTTGAGGTTCTTGTAGTCAGTGAAGCCCTAAATTTGGAGGTGGCTCTTTCTTATTGATTTTCAGTTTTCCCAAGGTATATTCCCTAGACTGGAAGTGGCCTTGGCTCTGTAGCTCTGTTGTTTACTTGTTTTAGGGAACACAATGCACTCCTCCAGTGAGGCAGTTGGCAGTTTACATCCCGCCCATCAGCGTAACAAGGCTCCCAGTTCTCCAGGGCCTGTCTTGCCTTTCTGGTTTTTACACATTTTGTGGATTTCCCTTTTGACCGGTGGGAATTGATACTTATTTGTAGTGCAGATTTGCATTGCCCGCTTGCTTGCTTGGCCAAAAAGGGCGTATGCGTTTTCTCCTGAATATATTCAGGAGAAAACGCATACGCCCTTTTTGGCCAAGTGCACCATTGTCCAAGTTGTGCCCCTCTTCCTGTGCTTTACAGGCGATTCCAAGGTACCTCTTGAAATCTGTTTCCTGCTATTTTGCCTCGCTTTCAAGTCCGCCTCGTTGACTTCCCTCAACAGATTTTTGGACGATAGTTGTCCTTTATCACTCTGCCAGTTTGTGAATTGCTGTGCCCCTGAGCTCCATTTCTCAACTCGTTTTTTGTGAGCTGAACGCAAGTCCAAAATTTTGGATCATGTCCTATACTGGTTCCCGGTGGGTGGCTGAGACTTTGGTTAATTCTTCTTCCTGCCGGGAAATTAGAGTGACATGTGCCCGTCCAAATGCCTAACAGCTACTCTCTCATGGGTTCTCCCTCGTCCCTTCCATCCTCTGCCAAATTGGGAACCTGTGCAAACCAGGAGGTTAAAGGGCCTGTCTCTCCAAGTTGGGAGATTGATAGTAAGGCAGTTGGAAAGTCAAACTGGAGCACCAGGAGAGGGACTATTCGTTGAGTTTTAGAAACCTTTCGTATTCACAGTGTGTCCATTCTCTAGGTTTCCTGTACATGTTATAGCTGTAGTAATATTCCCTTGAACCTGGAGAGTTGGGACCCATGGAATGGGGGCCATGCATTATTGCTTGAAAGGGTCTGCATTCGCTCACCCAATCTCACCAATCCTCTCAGTCCCAAGTGTCCAGCCTTATGCCACATCCAGCTGTCATTGTAGATAGGGTCTTTCCAGGTTTCCTCAGATACCCTGAAGGAATTGTAAAGAATTTCCCTGTTTTTTGGTTTTGCTTTTGAAATTCCTTTTTAGAGTGGGTTTGAGCTGATTCTCGCTGCCATGTTTATGCCACTCTAGACACACTTGATTCCCTTATGGAGTCATATCAATACATAGGTTTTAAGATTCTTACTAGTCAGATATATTCCTCTGCGGGAAATATGGGGTTTTGAGTCTCTTTCACTGAGGAAGGTGTAGGTCTTGTCTATTCCAAAGTTGGTTTTTGGAACGGTCCCTGTGCTTATATCAAACTCTGGTTTTATGCATCACCCCACCTCTCCTTCCCCTTTATGCAGGCATAAGAGTGTTTTCTAAATGTGAGACTCTGTTCTCTTTCCTAACTCAGTTCACGTGTAGCCATGTTTACAGGATCTTCATAAGTGATATCTTATGATAAGTTTCTTTTTCTGTGTGACTTATTTCACTTAGAATCATCGTACCTGAATCCACTCACTTTGCTGCTACTGGTCTTATGACATTGATTTCATGGCTGAGGGATATTCCATCGTACGTAAGTACCACAAAGTTTTGAACCATTTTTATATTTCCTGGGATATTTAAGGTGTACCCAAGTTGAGGTTCTTGTAGTCAGTGCAGCCCTAAATTTGGAGGTGGCTCTTTCTTATTGATTTTCAGTTTTCCCAAGGTATATTCCCTAGACTGGAAGTGGCCTTGGCTCTGTAGCTCTGTTGTTTACTTGTTTTAGGGAACACAATGCACTCCTCCAGTGAGGCAGTTGGCAGTTTACATCCCGCCCATCAGCGTAACAAGGCTCCCAGTTCTCCAGGGCCTGTCTTGCCTTTCTGGTTTTTACACATTTTGTGGATGTCCCTTTTGACCGGTGGGAATTGATACTTCTTTGTAGTGCAGATTTGCATTGCCCGCTTGCTTGCTTGGCCAAAAAGGGCGTATGCGTTTTCTCCTGAATATATTCAGGAGAAAACGCATACGCCCTTTTTGGCCAAGTGCACCATTGTCCAAGTTGTGCCCCTCTTCCTGTGCTTTACAGGCGATTCCAAGGTACCTCTTGAAATCTGTTTCCTGCTATTTTGCCTCGCTTTCAAGTCCGCCTCGTTGACTTCCCTCAACAGATTTTTGGACGATAGTTGTCCTTTATCACTCTGCCAGTTTGTGAATTGCTGTGCCCCTGAGCTCCATTTCTCAACTCGTTTTTTGTGAGCTGAACGCAAGTCCAAAATTTTGGATCATGTCCTATACTGGTTCCCGGTGGGTGGCTGAGACTTTGGTTAATTCTTCTTCCTGCCGGGAAATTAGAGTGACATGTGCCCGTCCAAATGCCTAACAGCTACTCTCTCATGGGTTCTCCCTCGTCCCTTCCATCCTCTGCCAAATTGGGAACCTGTGCAAACCAGGAGGTTAAAGGGCCTGTCTCTCCAAGTTGGGAGATTGATAGTAAGGCAGTTGGAAAGTCAAACTGGAGCACCAGGAGAGGGACTATTCGTTGAGTTTTAGAAACCTTTCGTATTCACAGTGTGTCCATTCTCTAGGTTTCCTGTACATGTTATAGCTGTAGTAATATTCCCTTGAACCTGGAGAGTTGGGACCCATGGAATGGGGGCCATGCATTATTGCTTGAAAGGGTCTGCATTCGCTCACCCAATCTCACCAATCCTCTCAGTCCCAAGTGTCCAGCCTTATGCCACATCCAGCTGTCATTGTAGATAGGGTCTTTCCAGGTTTCCTCAGATACCCTGAAGGAATTGTAAAGAATTTCCCTGTTTTTTGGTTTTGCTTTTGAAATTCCTTTTTAGAGTGGGTTTGAGCTGATTCTCGCTGCCATGTTTATGCCACTCTAGACACACTTGATTCCCTTATGGAGTCATATCAATACATAGGTTTTAAGATTCTTACTAGTCAGATATATTCCTCTGCGGGAAATATGGGGTTTTGAGTCTCTTTCACTGAGGAAGGTGTAGGTCTTGTCTATTCCAAAGTTGGTTTTTGGAACGGTCCCTGTGCTTATATCAAACTCTGGTTTTATGCATCACCCCACCTCTCCTTCCCCTTTATGCAGGCATAAGAGTGTTTTCTAAATGTGAGACTCTGTTCTCTTTCCTAACTCAGTTCACGTGTAGCCATGTTTACAGGATCTTCATAAGTGATATCTTATGATAAGTTTCTTTTTCTGTGTGACTTATTTCACTTAGAATCATCGTACCTGAATCCACTCACTTTGCTGCTACTGGTCTTATGACATTGATTTCATCGCTGAGGGATATTCCATCATACGTAAGTACCACAATGTTTTGAACCATTTTTATATTTCCTGGGATATTTAAGGTGTACCCAAGTTGAGGTTCTTGTAGTCAGTGCAGCCCTAAATTTGGAAGTGGCTCTTTCTTATAGATTTTCAGTTTTCCCAAGGTATATTCCCTAGACTGGAAGTGGCCTTGGCTCTGTAGCTCTGTTGTTTACTTGTTTTAGGGAACACAATGCACTCCTCCAGTGAGGCAGTTGGCAATTTACATCCCGCCCATCAGCATAACAAGGCTCCCAGTTCTCCAGGGCCTGTCTTGCCTTTCTGGTTTTTACACATTTTATGGATGTCCCTTTTGACCGGTGGGAAGTGATACTTCTTTGTAGTGCAGATTTGCATTGCCCGCTTGCTTGCTTGGCCAAAAAGGGCGTATGCGTTTTCTCCTGAATATATTCAGGAGAAAACGCATACGCCCTTTTTGGCCAAGTGCACCATTGTCCAAGTTGTGCCCCTCTTCCTGTGCTTTACAGGCGATTCCAAGGTACCTCTTGAAATCTGTTTCCTGCTATTTTGCCTCACTTTCAAGTCCGCCTCGTTGACTTCCCTCAACAGATTTTTGGACGATAGTTGTCCTTTATCACTCTGCCAGTTTGTGAATTGCTGTGCCCCTGAGCTCCATTTCTCAACTCGTTTTTTGTGAGCTGAACGCAAGTCCAAAATTTTGGATCATGTCCTATACTGGTTCCCGGTGGGTGGCTGAGACTTTGGTTAATTCTTCTTCCTGCCGGGAAATTAGAGTGACATGTGCCCGTCCAAATGCCTAACAGCTACTCTCTCATGGGTTCTCCCTCGTCCCTTCCATCCTCTGCCAAATTGGGAACCTGTGCAAACCAGGAGGTTAAAGGGCCTGTCTCTCCAAGTTGGGAGATTGATAGTAAGGCAGTTGGAAAGTCAAACTGGAGCACCAGGAGAGGGACTATTCGTTGAGTTTTAGAAACCTTTCGTATTAACAGTGTGTCCATTCTCTAGGTTTCCTGTACATGTTATAGCTGTAGTAATATTCCCTTGAACCTGGAGAGTTGGGACCCATGGAATGGGGGCCATGCATTATTGCTTGAAAGGGTCTGCATTCGCTCACCCAATCTCACCAATCCTCTCAGTCCCAAGTGTCCAGCCTTATGCCACATCCAGCTGTCATTGTAGATAGGGTCTTTCCAGGTTTCCTCAGACACCCTGAAGGAATTGTAAAGAATTTCCCTGTTTTTTGGTTTTGCTTTTGAAATTCCTTTTTATACTGGGTTTGAGCTGATTCTCGCTGCCATGTTTATGCCACTCTAGACACACTTGATTCCCTTATGGAGACATATCAATACATAGGTTTTAAGATTCTTACTAGTCAGATATATTCCTCTGTGGGAAATATGGGGTTTTGAGTCTCTTTCACTGAGGAAGGTGTCGGTCTTGTCAATTCCAAAGTTGGTTTTTGAAATGGTCCCTGTGCTTATATCAAACTCTGGTTTTATGTATCACCCCACCTCTCCTTCCCCTTTATGCAGGCATAAGAGTGTTTTCTAAATGTGAGACTCTGTTCTCTTTCCTAACTCAATTCACGTGTAGCCATGTTTACAGGATCTTCATAAGTGATATCTTATGATAAGTTTCTTTTTCTGTGTGACTTATTTCACTTAGAATCATCGTACCTGAATCCACTCACTTTGCTGCTACTGGTCTTATGACATTGATTTCATGGCTGAGGGATATTCCATCGTACGTAAGTACCACAAAGTTTTGAACCATTTTTATATTTCCTGGGATATTTAAGGTGTACCCAAGTTGAGGTTCTTGTAGTCAGTGCAGCCCTAAATTTGGAGGTGGCTCTTTCTTATTGATTTTCAGTTTTCCCAAGGTATATTCCCTAGACTGGAAGTGGCCTTGGCTCTGTAGCTCTGTTGTTTACTTGTTTTAGGGAACACAATGCACTCCACCAGTGAGGCAGTTGGCAGTTTACATCCCGCCCATCAGCGTAACAAGGCTCCCAGTTCTCCAGGGCCTGTCTTGCCTTTCTGGTTTTTACACATTTTGTGGATGTCCCTTTTGACCGGTGGGAAGTGATACTTCTTTGTAGTGCAGATTTGCATTGCCCGCTTGCTTGCTTGGCCAAAAAGGGCGTATGCGTTTTCTCCTGAATATATTCAGGAGAAAACGCATACGCCCTTTTTGGCCAAGTGCACCATTGTCCAAGTTGTGCCCCTCTTCCTGTGCTTTACAGGCGATTCCAAGGTACCTCTTGAAATCTGTTTCCTGCTATTTTGCCTCGCTTTCAAGTCCGCCTCGTTGACTTCCCTCAACAGATTTTTGGACGATAGTTGTCCTTTATCACTCTGCCAGTTTGTGAATTGCTGTGCCCCTGAGCTCCATTTCTCAACTCGTTTTTTGTGAGCTGAACGCAAGTCCAAAATTTTGGATCATGTCCTATACTGGTTCCCGGTGGGTGGCTGAGACTTTGGTTAATTCTTCTTCCTGCCGGGAAATTAGAGTGACATGTGCCCGTCCAAATGCCTAACAGCTACTCTCTCATGGGTTCTCCCTCGTCCCTTCCATCCTCTGCCAAATTGGGAACCTGTGCAAACCAGGAGGTTAAAGGGCCTGTCTCTCCAAGTTGGGAGATTGATAGTAAGGCAGTTGGAAAGTCAAACTGGAGCACCAGGAGAGGGACTATTCGTTGAGTTTTAGAAACCTTTCGTATTCACAGTGTGTCCATTCTCTAGGTTTCCTGTACATGTTATAGCTGTAGTAATATTCCCTTGAACCTGGAGAGTTGGGACCCATGGAATGGGGGCCATGCATTATTGCTTGAAAGGGTCTGCATTTGCTCACCCAATCTCACCAATCCTCTCAGTCCCAAGTGTCCAGCCTTATGCCACATCCAGCTGTCATTGTAGATAGGGTCTTTCCAGGTTTCCTCAGACACCCTGAAGGAATTGTAAAGAATTTCCCTGTTTTTTGGTTTTGCTTTTGAAATTCCTTTTTATAGTGGGTTTGAGCTGATTCTCGCTGCCATGTTTATGCCACTCTAGACACACTTGATTCCCTTATGGAGTCATATCAGTACATAGGTTTTAAGATTCTTACTAGTCAGATATATTCCTCTGCGGGAAATATGGGGTTTTGAGTCTCTTTCACTGAGGAAGGTGTAGGTCTTGTCTATTCCAAAGTTGGTTTTTGGAACGGTCCCTGTGCTTATATCAAACTCTGGTTTTATGCATCACCCCACCTCTCCTTCCCCTTTATGCAGGCATAAGAGTGTTTTCTAAATGTGAGACTCTGTTCTCTTTCCTAACTCAGTTCACGTGTAGCCATGTTTACAGGATCTTCATAAGTGATATCTTATGATAAGTTTCTTTTTCTGTGTGACTTATTTCACTTAGAATCATCGTACCTGAATCCACTCACTTTGCTGCTACTGGTCTTATGACATTGATTTCATGGCTGAGGGATATTCCATCGTACGTAAGTACCACAATGTTTTGAACCATTTTTATATTTCCTGGGATATTTAAGGTGTACCCAAGTTGAGGTTCTTGTAGTCAGTGCAGCCCTAAATTTGGAGGTGGCTCTTTCTTATTGATTTTCAGTTTTCCCAAGGTATATTCCCTAGACTGGAAGTGGCCTTGGCTCTGTAGCTCTGTTGTTTACTTGTTTTAGGGAACACAATGCACTCCTCCAGTGAGGCAGTTGGCAATTTACATCCCGCCCATCAGCATAACAAGGCTCCCAGTTCTCCAGGGCCTGTCTTGCCTTTCTGTTTTTTACACATTTTGTGGATGTCCCTTTTGACCGGTGGGAAGTGATACTTCTTTGTAGTGCAGATTTGCATTGCCCGCTTGCTTGCTTGGCCAAAAAGGGCGTATGCGTTTTCTCCTGAATATATTCAGGAGAAAACGCATACGCCCTTTTTGGCCAAGTGCACCATTGTCCAAGTTGTGCCCCTCTTCCTGTGCTTTACAGGCGATTCCAGGGTACCTCTTGAAATCTGTTTCCTGCTATTTTGCCTCGCTTTCAAGTCCGCCTCGTTGACTTCCCTCAACAGATTTTTGGACGATAGTTGTCCTTTATCACTCTGCCAGTTTGTGAATTGCTGTGCCCCTGAGCTCCATTTCTCAACTCGTTTTTTGTGAGCTGAACGCAAGTCCAAAATTTTGGATCATGTCCTATACTGGTTCCCGGTGGGTGGCTGAGACTTTGGTTAATTCTTCTTCCTGCTGGGAAATTAGAGTGACATGTGCCCGTCCAAATGCCTAACAGCTACTCTCTCATGGGTTCTCCCTCGTCCCTTCCATCCTCTGCCAAATTGGGAACCTGTGCAAACCAGGAGGTTAAAGGGCCTGTCTCTCCAAGTTGGGAGATTGATAGTAAGGCAGTTGGAAAGTCAAACTGGAGCACCAGGAGAGGGACTATTCGTTGAGTTTTAGAAACCTTTCGTATTCACAGTGTGTCCATTCTCTAGGTTTCCTGTACATGTTATAGCTGTAGTAATATTCCCTTGAACCTGGAGAGTTGGGACCCATGGAATGGGGGCCATGCATTATTGCTTGAAAGGGTCTGCATTCGCTCACCCAATCTCACCAATCCTCTCAGTCCCAAGTGTCCAGCCTTATGCCACATCCAGCTGTCATTGTAGATAGGGTCTTTCCAGGTTTCCTCAGATACCCTGAAGGAATTGTAAAGAATTTCCCTGTTTTTTGGTTTTGCTTTTGAAATTCCTTTTTAGAGTGGGTTTGAGCTGATTCTCGCTGCCATGTTTATGCCACTCTAGACACACTTGATTCCCTTATGGAGTCATATCAATACATAGGTTTTAAGATTCTTACTAGTCAGATATATTCCTCTGCGGGAAATATGGGGTTTTGAGTCTCTTTCACTGAGGAAGGTGTAGGTCTTGTCTATTCCAAAGTTGGTTTTTGGAACGGTCCCTGTGCTTATATCAAACTCTGGTTTTATGCATCACCCCACCTCTCCTTCCCCTTTATGCAGGCATAAGAGTGTTTTCTAAATGTGAGACTCTGTTCTCTTTCCTAACTCAGTTCACGTGTAGCCATGTTTACAGGATCTTCATAAGTGATATCTTATGATAAGTTTCTTTTTCTGTGTGACTTATTTCACTTAGAATCATCGTACCTGAATCCACTCACTTTGCTGCTACTGGTCTTATGACATTGATTTCATCGCTGAGGGATATTCCATCATACGTAAGTACCACAATGTTTTGAACCATTTTTATATTTCCTGGGATATTTAAGGTGTACCCAAGTTGAGGTTCTTGTAGTCAGTGCAGCCCTAAATTTGGAAGTGGCTCTTTCTTATAGATTTTCAGTTTTCCCAAGGTATATTCCCTAGACTGGAAGTGGCCTTGGCTCTGTAGCTCTGTTGTTTACTTGTTTTAGGGAACACAATGCACTCCTCCAGTGAGGCAGTTGGCAATTTACATCCCGCCCATCAGCATAACAAGGCTCCCAGTTCTCCAGGGCCTGTCTTGCCTTTCTGGTTTTTACACATTTTATGGATGTCCCTTTTGACCGGTGGGAAGTGATACTTCTTTGTAGTGCAGATTTGCATTGCCCGCTTGCTTGCTTGGCCAAAAAGGGCGTATGCGTTTTCTCCTGAATATATTCAGGAGAAAACGCATACGCCCTTTTTGGCCAAGTGCACCATTGTCCAAGTTGTGCCCCTCTTCCTGTGCTTTACAGGCGATTCCAAGGTACCTCTTGAAATCTGTTTCCTGCTATTTTGCCTCACTTTCAAGTCCGCCTCGTTGACTTCCCTCAACAGATTTTTGGACGATAGTTGTCCTTTATCACTCTGCCAGTTTGTGAATTGCTGTGCCCCTGAGCTCCATTTCTCAACTCGTTTTTTGTGAGCTGAACGCAAGTCCAAAATTTTGGATCATGTCCTATACTGGTTCCCGGTGGGTGGCTGAGACTTTGGTTAATTCTTCTTCCTGCCGGGAAATTAGAGTGACATGTGCCCGTCCAAATGCCTAACAGCTACTCTCTCATGGGTTCTCCCTCGTCCCTTCCATCCTCTGCCAAATTGGGAACCTGTGCAAACCAGGAGGTTAAAGGGCCTGTCTCTCCAAGTTGGGAGATTGATAGTAAGGCAGTTGGAAAGTCAAACTGGAGCACCAGGAGAGGGACTATTCGTTGAGTTTTAGAAACCTTTCGTATTAACAGTGTGTCCATTCTCTAGGTTTCCTGTACATGTTATAGCTGTAGTAATATTCCCTTGAACCTGGAGAGTTGGGACCCATGGAATGGGGGCCATGCATTATTGCTTGAAAGGGTCTGCATTCGCTCACCCAATCTCACCAATCCTCTCAGTCCCAAGTGTCCAGCCTTATGCCACATCCAGCTGTCATTGTAGATAGGGTCTTTCCAGGTTTCCTCAGACACCCTGAAGGAATTGTAAAGAATTTCCCTGTTTTTTGGTTTTGCTTTTGAAATTCCTTTTTATACTGGGTTTGAGCTGATTCTCGCTGCCATGTTTATGCCACTCTAGACACACTTGATTCCCTTATGGAGACATATCAATACATAGGTTTTAAGATTCTTACTAGTCAGATATATTCCTCTGTGGGAAATATGGGGTTTTGAGTCTCTTTCACTGAGGAAGGTGTCGGTCTTGTCAATTCCAAAGTTGGTTTTTGAAATGGTCCCTGTGCTTATATCAAACTCTGGTTTTATGTATCACCCCACCTCTCCTTCCCCTTTATGCAGGCATAAGAGTGTTTTCTAAATGTGAGACTCTGTTCTCTTTCCTAACTCAATTCACGTGTAGCCATGTTTACAGGATCTTCATAAGTGATATCTTATGATAAGTTTCTTTTTCTGTGTGACTTATTTCACTTAGAATCATCGTACCTGAATCCACTCACTTTGCTGCTACTGGTCTTATGACATTGATTTCATGGCTGAGGGATATTCCATCGTACGTAAGTACCACAAAGTTTTGAACCATTTTTATATTTCCTGGGATATTTAAGGTGTACCCAAGTTGAGGTTCTTGTAGTCAGTGCAGCCCTAAATTTGGAGGTGGCTCTTTCTTATTGATTTTCAGTTTTCCCAAGGTATATTCCCTAGACTGGAAGTGGCCTTGGCTCTGTAGCTCTGTTGTTTACTTGTTTTAGGGAACACAATGCACTCCACCAGTGAGGCAGTTGGCAGTTTACATCCCGCCCATCAGCGTAACAAGGCTCCCAGTTCTCCAGGGCCTGTCTTGCCTTTCTGGTTTTTACACATTTTGTGGATGTCCCTTTTGACCGGTGGGAAGTGATACTTCTTTGTAGTGCAGATTTGCATTGCCCGCTTGCTTGCTTGGCCAAAAAGGGCGTATGCGTTTTCTCCTGAATATATTCAGGAGAAAACGCATACGCCCTTTTTGGCCAAGTGCACCATTGTCCAAGTTGTGCCCCTCTTCCTGTGCTTTACAGGCGATTCCAAGGTACCTCTTGAAATCTGTTTCCTGCTATTTTGCCTCGCTTTCAAGTCCGCCTCGTTGACTTCCCTCAACAGATTTTTGGACGATAGTTGTCCTTTATCACTCTGCCAGTTTGTGAATTGCTGTGCCCCTGAGCTCCATTTCTCAACTCGTTTTTTGTGAGCTGAACGCAAGTCCAAAATTTTGGATCATGTCCTATACTGGTTCCCGGTGGGTGGCTGAGACTTTGGTTAATTCTTCTTCCTGCCGGGAAATTAGAGTGACATGTGCCCGTCCAAATGCCTAACAGCTACTCTCTCATGGGTTCTCCCTCGTCCCTTCCATCCTCTGCCAAATTGGGAACCTGTGCAAACCAGGAGGTTAAAGGGCCTGTCTCTCCAAGTTGGGAGATTGATAGTAAGGCAGTTGGAAAGTCAAACTGGAGCACCAGGAGAGGGACTATTCGTTGAGTTTTAGAAACCTTTCGTATTCACAGTGTGTCCATTCTCTAGGTTTCCTGTACATGTTATAGCTGTAGTAATATTCCCTTGAACCTGGAGAGTTGGGACCCATGGAATGGGGGCCATGCATTATTGCTTGAAAGGGTCTGCATTTGCTCACCCAATCTCACCAATCCTCTCAGTCCCAAGTGTCCAGCCTTATGCCACATCCAGCTGTCATTGTAGATAGGGTCTTTCCAGGTTTCCTCAGACACCCTGAAGGAATTGTAAAGAATTTCCCTGTTTTTTGGTTTTGCTTTTGAAATTCCTTTTTATAGTGGGTTTGAGCTGATTCTCGCTGCCATGTTTATGCCACTCTAGACACACTTGATTCCCTTATGGAGTCATATCAGTACATAGGTTTTAAGATTCTTACTAGTCAGATATATTCCTCTGCGGGAAATATGGGGTTTTGAGTCTCTTTCACTGAGGAAGGTGTAGGTCTTGTCTATTCCAAAGTTGGTTTTTGGAACGGTCCCTGTGCTTATATCAAACTCTGGTTTTATGCATCACCCCACCTCTCCTTCCCCTTTATGCAGGCATAAGAGTGTTTTCTAAATGTGAGACTCTGTTCTCTTTCCTAACTCAGTTCACGTGTAGCCATGTTTACAGGATCTTCATAAGTGATATCTTATGATAAGTTTCTTTTTCTGTGTGACTTATTTCACTTAGAATCATCGTACCTGAATCCACTCACTTTGCTGCTACTGGTCTTATGACATTGATTTCATGGCTGAGGGATATTCCATCGTACGTAAGTACCACAATGTTTTGAACCATTTTTATATTTCCTGGGATATTTAAGGTGTACCCAAGTTGAGGTTCTTGTAGTCAGTGCAGCCCTAAATTTGGAGGTGGCTCTTTCTTATTGATTTTCAGTTTTCCCAAGGTATATTCCCTAGACTGGAAGTGGCCTTGGCTCTGTAGCTCTGTTGTTTACTTGTTTTAGGGAACACAATGCACTCCTCCAGTGAGGCAGTTGGCAATTTACATCCCGCCCATCAGCATAACAAGGCTCCCAGTTCTCCAGGGCCTGTCTTGCCTTTCTGTTTTTTACACATTTTGTGGATGTCCCTTTTGACCGGTGGGAAGTGATACTTCTTTGTAGTGCAGATTTGCATTGCCCGCTTGCTTGCTTGGCCAAAAAGGGCGTATGCGTTTTCTCCTGAATATATTCAGGAGAAAACGCATACGCCCTTTTTGGCCAAGTGCACCATTGTCCAAGTTGTGCCCCTCTTCCTGTGCTTTACAGGCGATTCCAGGGTACCTCTTGAAATCTGTTTCCTGCTATTTTGCCTCGCTTTCAAGTCCGCCTCGTTGACTTCCCTCAACAGATTTTTGGACGATAGTTGTCCTTTATCACTCTGCCAGTTTGTGAATTGCTGTGCCCCTGAGCTCCATTTCTCAACTCGTTTTTTGTGAGCTGAACGCAAGTCCAAAATTTTGGATCATGTCCTATACTGGTTCCCGGTGGGTGGCTGAGACTTTGGTTAATTCTTCTTCCTGCTGGGAAATTAGAGTGACATGTGCCCGTCCAAATGCCTAACAGCTACTCTCTCATGGGTTCTCCCTCGTCCCTTCCATCCTCTGCCAAATTGGGAACCTGTGCAAACCAGGAGGTTAAAGGGCCTGTCTCTCCAAGTTGGGAGATTGATAGTAAGGCAGTTGGAAAGTCAAACTGGAACACCAGGAGAGGGACTATTCGTTGAGTTTTAGAAACCTTTCGTATTCACAGTGTGTCCATTCTCTAGGTTTCCTGTACATGTTATAGCTGTAGTAATAGTCCCTTGAACCTGGAGAGTTGGGACCCATGGAATGGGGGCCATGCATTATTGCTTGAAAGGGTCTGCACTTGCTCACCCAATCTCACCAATCCTCTCAGTCCCAAGTGTCCAGCCTTATGCCACATCCAGCTGTCATTGTAGATAGGGTCTTTCCAGGTTTCCTCAGACACCCTGAAGGAATTGTAAAGAATTTCCCTGTTTTTTGGTTTTGCTTTTGAAATTCCTTTTTATAGTGGGTTTGAGCTGATTCTCGCTGCCATGTTTATGCCACTCTAGACACACTTGATTCCCTTATGGAGACATATCAATACATAGGTTTTAAGATTCTTACTAGTCAGATATATTCCTCTGTGGGAAATATGGGGTTTTGAGTCTCTTTCACTGAGGAAGGTGTAGGTCTTGTCTATACCAAAGTTGGTTTTTGAAACGGTCCCTGTGCTTATATCAAACTCTGGTTTTATGCATCACCCCACCTCTCCTTCCCCTTTATGCAGGCATAAGAGTGTTTTCTAAATGTGAGACTCTGTTCTCTTTCCTAACTCAGTTCACGTGTAGCCATGTTTACAGGATCTTCATAAGTGATATCTTATGATAAGTTTCTTTTTCTGTGTGACTTATTTCACTTAGAATCATCGTACCTGAATCCACTCACTTTGCTGCTACTGGTCTTATGACATTGATTTCATCGCTGAGGGATATTCCATCATACGTAAGTACCACAATGTTTTGAACCATTTTTATATTTCCTGGGATATTTAAGGTGTACCCAAGTTGAGGTTCTTGTAGTCAGTGCAGCCCTAAATTTGGAGGTGGCTCTTTCTTATTGATTTTCAGTTTTCCCAAGGTATATTCCCTAGACTGGAAGTGGCCTTGGCTCTGTAGCTCTGTTGTTTACTTGTTTTAGGGAACACAATGCACTCCTCCAGTGAGGCAGTTGGCAATTTACATCCCGCCCATCAGCATAACAAGGCTCCCAGTTCTCCAGGGCCTGTCTTGCCTTTCTGGTTTTTACACATTTTGTGGATGTCCCTTTTGACCGGTGGGAAATGATACTTCTTTGTAGTGCAGATTTGCATTGCCCGCTTGCTTGCTTGGCCAAAAAGGGCGTATGCATTTTCTCCTGAATATATTCAGGAGAAAACGCATACGCCCTTTTTGGCCAAGTGCACCATTGTCCAAGTTGTGCCCCTCTTCCTGTGCTTTACAGGCGATTCCTAGGTACCTCTTGAAATCTGTTTCCTGCTATTTTGCCTCGCTTTCAAGTCCGCCTTGTTGACTTCCCTCAACAGATTTTTGGACGATAGTTGTCCTTTATCACTCTGCCAGTTTGTGAATTGCTGTGCCCCTGAGCTCCATTTCTCAACTCGTTTTTTGTGAGCTGAACGCAAGTCCAAAATTTTGGATCATGTCCTATACTGGTTCCCGGTGGGTGGCTGAGACTTTGGTTAATTCTTCTTCCTGCCGGGAAATTAGAGTGACATGTGCCCGTCCAAATGCCTAACAGCTACTCTCTCATGGGTTCTCCCTCGTCCCTTCCATCCTCTGCCAAATTGGGAACCTGTGCAAACCAGGAGGTTAAAGGGCCTGTCTCTCCAAGTTGGGAGATTGATAGTAAGGCAGTTGGAAAGTCAAACTGGAGCACCAGGAGAGGGACTATTCGTTGAGTTTTAGAAACCTTTCGTATTCACAGTGTGTCTATTCTCTAGGTTTCCATTACATGTTATAGCTGTAGTAATATTCCCTTGAACCTGGAGAGTTGGGACCCATGGAATGGGGGCCATGCATTATTGCTTGAAAGGGTCTGCATTTGCTCACCCAATCTCACCAATCCTCTCAGTCCCAAGTGTCCAGCCTTATGCCACATCCAGCTGTCATTGTAGATAGGGTCTTTCCAGGTTTCCTCAGACACCCTGAAGGAATTGTAAAGAATTTCCCTGTTTTTTGGTTTTGCTTTTGAAATTCCTTTTTATAGTGGGTTTGAGCTGATTCTCGCTGCCATGTTTATGCCACTCTAGACACACTTGATTCCCTTATGGAGACATATCAATACATAGGTTTTAAGATTCTTACTAGTCAGATATATTCCTCTGTGGGAAATATGGGGTTTTGAGTCTCTTTCACTGAGGAAGGTGTAGGTCTTGTCTATTCCAAAGTTGGTTTTTGAAACGGTCCCTGTGCTTATATCAAACTCTGGTTTTATGCATCACCCACCTCTCCTTCCCCTTTATGCAGGCATAAGAGTGTTTTCTAAATGTGAGACTCTGTTCTCTTTCCTAACTCAGTTCACGTGTAGCCATGTTTACAGGATCTTCATAAGTGATATCTTATGATAAGTTTCTTTTTCTGTGTGACTTATTTCACTTAGAATCATCGTACCTGAATCCACTCACTTTGCTGCTACTGGTCTTATGACATTGATTTCATGGCTGAGGGATATTCCATCGTATGTAAGTACCACAATGTTTTGAACCATTTTTATATTTCCTGGGATATTTAAGGTGTACCCAAGTTGAGGTTCTTGTAGTCAGTGCAGCCCTAAATTTGGAGGTGGCTCTTTCTTATTGATTTTCAGTTTTCCCAAGGTATATTCCCTAGACTGGAAGTGGCCTTGGCTCTGTAGCTCTGTTGTTTACTTGTTTTAGGGAACACAATGCACTCCTCCAGTGAGGCAGTTGGCAATTTACATCCCGCCCATCAGCATAACAAGGCTCCCAGTTCTCCAGGGCCTGTCTTGCCTTTCTGGTTTTTACACATTTTGTGGATGTCCCTTTTGACCGGTGGGAAATGATACTTCTTTGTAGTGCAGATTTGCATTGCCCGCTTGCTTGCTTGGCCAAAAAGGGCGTATGCGTTTTCTCCTGAATATATTCAGGAGAAAACGCATACGCCCTTTTTGGCCAAGTGCACCATTGTCCAAGTTGTGCCCCTCTTCCTGTGCTTTACAGGCGATTCCAACGTACCTCTTGAAATCTGTTTCCTGCTATTTTGCCTCGCTTTCAAGTCCGCCTCGTTGACTTCCCTCAACAGATTTTTGGACGATAGTTGTCCTTTATCACTCTGCCAGTTTGTGAATTGCTGTGCCCCTGAGCTCCATTTCTCAACTCGTTTTTTGTGAGCTGAATGCAAGTCCAAAATTTTGGATCATGTCCTATACTGGTTCCCGGTGGGTGGCTGAGACTTTGGTTAATTCTTCTTCCTGCCGGGAAATTAGAGTGACATGTGCCCGTCCAAATGCCTAACAGCTACTCTCTCATGGGTTCTCCCTCGTCCCTTCCATCCTCTGCCAAATTGGGAACCTGTGCAAACCAGGAGGTTAAAGGGCCTGTCTCTCCAAGTTGGGAGATTGATAGTAAGGCAGTTGGAAAGTCAAACTGGAGCACCAGGAGAGGGACTATTCGTTGAGTTTTAGAAACCTTTCGTATTCACAGTGTGTCCATTCTCTAGGTTTCCTGTACATGTTATAGCTGTAGTAATATTCCCTTGAACCTGGAGAGTTGGGACCCATGGAATGGGGGCCATGCATTATTGCTTGAAAGGGTCTGCATTTGCTCACCCAATCTCACCAATCCTCTCAGTCCCAAGTGTCCAGACTTATGCCACATCCAGCTGTCATTGTAGATAGGGTCTTTCCAGGTTTCCTCAGACACCCTGAAGGAATTGTAAAGAATTTCCCTGTTTTTTGGTTTTGCTTTTGAAATTCCTTTTTATAGTGGGTTTGAGCTGATTCTCGCTGCCATGTTTATGCCACTCTAGACACACTTGATTCCCTTATGGAGACATATCAATACATAGGTTTTAAGATTCTTACTAGTCAGATATATTCCTCTGTGGGAAATATGGGGTTTTGAGTCTCTTTCACTGAGGAAGGTGTCGGTCTTGTCAATTCCAAAGTTGGTTTTTGAAACGGTCCCTGTGCTTATATCAAACTCTGGTTTTATGCATCACCCCACCTCTCCTTCCCCTTTATGCAGGCATAAGAGTGTTTTCTAAATGTGAGACTCTGTTCTCTTTCCTAACTCAGTTCACGTGTAGCCATGTTTACAGGATCTTCATAAGTGATATCTTATGATAAGTTTCTTTTTCTGTGTGACTTATTTCACTTAGAATCATCGTACCTGAATCCACTCACTTTGTTGCTACTGGTCTTATGACATTGATTTCATGGCTGAGGGATATTCCATCGTACGTAAGTACCACAATGTTTTGAACCATTTTTATATTTCCTGGGATATTTAAGGTGTACCCAAGTTGAGGTTCTTGTAGTCAGTGCAGCCCTAAATTTGGAGGTGGCTCTTTCTTATTGATTTTCAGTTTTCCCAAGGTATATTCCCTAGACTGGAAGTGGCCTTGGCTCTGTAGCTCTGTTGTTTACTTGTTTTAGGGAACACAATGCACTCCTCCAGTGAGGCAGTTGGCAATTTACATCCCGCCCATCAGCATAACAAGGCTCCCAGTTCTCCAGGGCCTGTCTTGCCTTTCTGGTTTTTACACATTTTGTGGATGTCCCTTTTGACCGGTGGGAAATGATACTTCTTTGTAGTGCAGATTTGCATTGCCCGCTTGCTTGCTTGGCCAAAAAGGGCGTATGCGTTTTCTCCTGAATATATTCAGGAGAAAACGCATACGCCCTTTTTGGCCAAGTGCACCATTGTCCAAGTTGTGCCCCTCTTCCTGTGCTTTACAGGCGATTCCAACGTACCTCTTGAAATCTGTTTCCTGCTATTTTGCCTCGCTTTCAAGTCCGCCTCGTTGACTTCCCTCAACAGATTTTTGGACGATAGTTGTCCTTTATCACTCTGCCAGTTTGTGAATTGCTGTGCCCCTGAGCTCCATTTCTCAACTCGTTTTTTGTGAGCTGAACGCAAGTCCAAAATTTTGGATCATGTCCTATACTGGTTCCCGGTGGGTGGCTGAGACTTTGGTTAATTCTTCTTCCTGCCGGGAAATTAGAGTGACATGTGCCCGTCCAAATGCCTAACAGCTACTCTCTCATGGGTTCTCCCTCGTCCCTTCCATCCTCTGCCAAATTGGGAACCTGTGCAAACCAGGAGGTTAAAGGGCCTGTCTCTCCAAGTTGGGAGATTGATAGTAAGGCAGTTGGAAAGTCAAACTGGAGCACCAGGAGAGGGACTATTCGTTGAGTTTTAGAAACCTTTCGTATTCACAGTGTGTCTATTCTCTAGGTTTCCTGTACATGTTACAGCTGTAGTAATATTCCCTTGAACCTGGAGAGTTGGGACCCATGGAATGGGGGCCATGCATTATTGCTTGAAAGGGTCTGCATTTGCTCACCCAATCTCACCAATCCTCTCAGTCCCAAGTGTCCAGCCTTATGCCACATCCAGCTGTCATTGTAGATAGGGTCTTTCCAGGTTTCCTCAGACACCCTGAAGGAATTGTAAAGAATTTCCCTGTTTTTTGGTTTTGCTTTTGAAATTCCTTTTTAGAGTGGGTTTGAGCTGATTCTCGCTGCCATGTTTATGCCACTCTAGACACACTTGATTCCCTTATGGAGTCATATCAATACATAGGTTTTAAGATTCTTACTAGTCAGATATATTCCTCTGCGGGAAATATGGGGTTTTGAGTCTCTTTCACTGAGGAAGGTGTAGGTCTTGTCTATACCAAAGTTGGTTTTTGAAACGGTCCCTGTGCTTATATCAAACTCTGGTTTTATGCATCACCCCACCTCTCCTTCCCCTTTATGCAGGCATAAGAGTGTTTTCTAAATGTGAGACTCTGTTCTCTTTCCTAACTCAGTTCACGTGTAGCCATGTTTACAGGATCTTCATAAGTGATATCTTATGATAAGTTTCTTTTTCTGTGTGACTTATTTCACTTAGAATCATCGTACCTGAATCCACTCACTTTGCTGCTACTGGTCTTATGACATTGATTTCATGGCTGAGGGATATTCCATCGTACGTAAGTACCACAATGTTTTGAACCATTTTTATATTTCCTGGGATATTTAAGGTGTACCCAAGTTGAGGTTCTTGTAGTCAGTGCAGCCCTAAATTTGGAGGTGGCTCTTCCTTATTGATTTTCAGTTTTCCCAAGGTATATTCCCTAGACTGGAAGTGGCCTTGGCTCTGTAGCTCTGTTGTTTACTTGTTTTAGGGAACACAATGCACTCCTCCAGTGAGGCAGTTGGCAGTTTACATCCCGCCCATCAGCATAACAAGGCTCCCAGTTCTCCAGGGCCTGTCTTGCCTTTCTGGTTTTTACACATTTTGTGGATGTCCCTTTTGACCGGTGGGAAGTGATACTTCTTTGTAGTGCAGATTTGCATTGCCCGCTTGCTTGCTTGGCCAAAAAGGGCGTATGCGTTTTCTCCTGAATATATTCAGGAGAAAACGCATACGCCCTTTTTGGCCAAGTGCACCATTGTCCAAGTTGTGCCCCTCTTCCTGTGCTTTACAGGCGATTCCAACGTACCTCTTGAAATCTGTTTCCTGTTATTTTGCCTCGCTTTCAAGTCCGCCTCGTTGACTTCCCTCAACAGATTTTTGGACAATAGTTGTCCTTTATCACTCTGCCAGTTTGTGAATTGCTGTGCCCCTGAGCTCCATTTCTCAAGTCGTTTTTTGTGAGCTGAACACAAGTCCAAAATTTTGCATCATGTCCTATACTGGTTCCCGGTGGGTGGCTGAGACTTTGGTTAATTCTTCTTCCTGCCGGGAAATTAGAGTGACATGTGCCCGTCCAAATGCCTAACAGCTACTCTCTCATGGGTTCTCCCTCGTCCCTTCCATCCTCTGCCAAATTGGGAACCTGTGCAAACCAGGAGGTTAAAGGGCCTGTCTCTCCAAGTTGGGAGATTGATAGTAAGGCAGTTGGAAAGTCAAACTGGAGCACCAGGAGAGGGACTATTCGTTGAGTTTTAGAAACCTTTCGTATTCACAGTGTGTCCATTCTCTAGGTTTCCTGTACATGTTATAGCTGTAGTAATATTCCCTTGAACCTGGAGAGTTGGGACCCATGGAATGGGGGCCATGCATTATTGCTTGAAAGGGTCTGCATTTGCTCACCCAATCTCACCAATCCTCTCAGTCCCAAGTGTCCAGCCTTATGCCACATCCAGCTGTCATTGTAGATAGCGTCTTTCCAGGTTTCCTCAGACACCCTGAAGGAATTGTAAAGAATTTCCCTGTTTTTTGGTTTTGCTTTTGAAATTCCTTTTTATAGTGGGTTTGAGCTGATTCTCGCTGCCATGTTTATGCCACTCTAGACACACTTGATTCCCTTATGGAGACATATCAATACATAGGTTTTAAGATTCTTACTAGTCAGATATATTCCTCTGTGGGAAATATGGGGTTTTGAGTCTCTTTCACTAAGGAAGGTGTCGGTCTTGTCAATTCCAAAGTTGGTTTTTGAAACGGTCCCTGTGCTTATATCAAACTCTGGTTTTATGCATCACCCCACCTCTCCTTCCCCTTTATGCAGTCATAAGAGTGTTTTCTAAATGTGAGACTCTGTTCTCTTTCCTAACTCAGTTCACGTGTAGCCATGTTTACAGGATCTTCATAAGTGATATCTTATGATAAGTTTCTTTTTCTGTGTGACTTATTTCACTTAGAATCATCGTACCTGAATCCACTCACTTTGCTGCTACTGGTCTTATGACATTGATTTCATGGCTGAGGGATATTCCATCGTACGTAAGTACCACAATGTTTTGAACCATTTATATATTTCCTGGGATATTTAAGGTGTACCCAAGTTGAGGTTCTTGTAGTCAGTGCAGCCCTAAATTTGGAGGTGGCTCTTTCTTATTGATTTTCAGTTTTCCCAAGGTATATTCCCTAGACTGGAAGTGGCCTTGCCTCTGTAGCTCTGTTGTTTACTTGTTTTAGGGAACACAATGCACTCCTCCAGTGAGGCAGTTGGCAATTTACATCCCGCCCATCAGCATAACAAGGCTCCCAGTTCTCCAGGGCCTGTCTTGCCTTTCTGGTTTTTACACATTTTGTGGATGTCCCTTTTGACCGGTGGGAAGTGATACTTCTTTGTAGTGCAGATTTGCATTGCCCGCTTGCTTGCTTGGCCAAAAAGGGCGTATGCGTTTTCTCCTGAATATATTCAGGAGAAAACGCATACGCCCTTTTTGGCCAAGTGCACCATTGTCCAAGTTGTGCCCCTCTTCCTGTGCTTTACAGGCGATTCCAAGGTACCTCTTGAAATCTGTTTCCTGCTATTTTGCCTCGCTTTCAAGTCCGCCTCGTTGACTTCCCTCAACAGATTTTTGGACGATAGTTGTCCTTTATCACTCTGCCAGTTTGTGAAATGCTGTGCCCCTGAGCTCCATTTCTCAACTCGTTTTTTGTGAGCTGAACGCAAGTCCAAAATTTTGGATCATGTCCTATACTGGTTCCCGGTGGGTGGCTGAGACTTTGGTTAATTCTTCTTCCTACCGGGAAATTAGAGTGACATGTGCCCGTCCAAATGCCTAACAGCTACTCTCTCATGGGTTCTCCCTCGTCCCTTCCATCCTCTGCCAAATTGGGAACCTGTGCTAACCAGGAGGTTAAAGGGCCTGTCTCTCCAAGTTGGGAGATTGATAGTAAGGCAGTTGGAAAGTCAAACTGGAGCACCAGGAGAGGGACTATTCGTTGAGTTTTAGAAACCTTTCGTATTCACAGTGTGTCCATTCTCTAGGTTTCCTGTACATGTTATAGCTGTAGTAATATTCCCTTGAACCTGGAGAGTTGGGACCCATGGAATGGGGGCCATGCATTATTGCTTTAAAGGGTCTGCATTTGCTCACCCAATCTCACCAATCCTCTCAGTCCCAAGTGTCCAGCCTTATGCCACATCCAGCTGTCATTGTAGATAGGGTCTTTCCAGGTTTCCTCAGACACCCTGAAGGAATTGTAAAGAATTTCCCTGTTTTTTGGTTTTGCTTTTGAAATTCCTTTTTATAGTGGGTTTGAGCTGATTCTCGCTGCCATGTTTATGCCACTCTAGACACACTTGATTCCCTTATGGAGACATATCAATACATAGGTTTTAAGATTCTTACTAGTCAGATATATTCCTCTGTGGGAAATATGGGGTTTTGAGTCTCTTTCACTGAGGAAGGTTTCGGTCTTGTCAATTCCAAAGTTGGTTTTTGAAACGGTCCCTGTGCTTATATCAAACTCTGGTTTTATGCATCACCCCACCTCTCCTTCCCCTTTATGCAGGCATAAGAGTGTTTTCTAAATGTGAGACTCTGTTCTCTTTCCTAACTCAGTTCACGTGTAGCCATGTTTACAGGATCTTCATAAGTGATATCTTATGATAAGTTTCTTTTTCTGTGTGACTTATTTCACTTAGAATCATCGTACCTGAATCCACTCACTTTGCTGCTACTGGTCTTATGACATTGATTTCATGGCTGAGGGATATTCCATCGTACGTAAGTACCACAATGTTTTGAACCATTTTTATATTTCCTGGGATATTTAAGGTGTACCCAAGTTGAGGTTCTTGTAGTCAGTGCAGCCCTAAATTTGGAGGTGGCTCTTTCTTATTGATTTTCAGTTTTCCCAAGGTATATTCCCTAGACTGGAAGTGGCCTTGGCTCTGTAGCTCTGTTGTTTACTTGTTTTAGGGAACACAATGCACTCCTCCAGTGAGGCAGTTGGCAATTTACATCCCGCCCATCAGCATAACAAGGCTCCCAGTTCTCCAGGGCCTGTCTTGCCTTTCTGGTTTTTACACATTTTGTGGATGTCCCTTTTGACCGGTGGGAAGTGATACTTCTTTGTAGTGCAGATTTGCATTGCCCGCTTGCTTGCTTGGCCAAAAAGGGCGTATGCGTTTTCTCCTGAATATATTCAGGAGAAAACGCATACGCCCTTTTTGGCCAAGTGCACCATTGTCCAAGTTGTGCCCCTCTTCCTGTGCTTTACAGGCGATTCCATCGTACCTCTTGAAATCTGTTTCCTGCTATTTTGCCTCGCTTTCAAGTCCGCCTCGTTGACTTCCCTCAACAGATTTTTGGACGATAGTTGTCCTTTATCACTCTGCCAGTTTGTGAATTGCTGTGCCCCTGAGCTCCATTTCTCAACTCGTTTTTTGTGAGCTGAACGCAAGTCCAAAATTTTGGATCATGTCCTATACTGGTTCCCGGTGGGTGGCTGAGACTTTGGTTAATTCTTCTTCCTGCCGGGAAATTAGAGTGACATGTGCCCGTCCAAATGCCTAACAGCTACTCTCTCATGGGTTGTCTCTCGTCCCTTCCATCCTCTGCCAAATTGGGAACCTGTGCAAACCAGGAGGTTAAAGGGCCTGTCTCTCCAAGTTGGGAGATTGATAGTAAGGCAGTTGGAAAGTCAAACTGGAGCACCAGGAGAGGGACTATTCGTTGAGTTTTAGAAACCTTTCGTATTCACAGTGTGTCCATTCTCTAGGTTTCCTGTACATGTTATAGCTGTAGTAATATTCCCTTGAACCTGGAGAGTTGGGACCCATGGAATGGGGGCCATGCATTATTGCTTTAAAGGGTCTGCATTTGCTCACCCAATCTCACCAATCCTCTCAGTCCCAAGTGTCCAGCCTTATGCCACATCCAGCTGTCATTGTAGATAGGGTCTTTCCAGGTTTCCTCAGACACCCTGAAGGAATTGTAAAGAATTTCCCTGTTTTTTGGTTTTGCTTTTGAAATTCCTTTTTATAGTGGGTTTGAGCTGATTCTCGCTGCCATGTTTATGCCACTCTAGACACACTTGATTCCCTTATGGAGACATATCAATACATAGGTTTTAAGATTCTTACTAGTCAGATATATTCCTCTGTGGGAAATATGGGGTTTTGAGTCTCTTTCACTGAGGAAGGTGTCGGTCTTGTCAATTCCAAAGTTGGTTTTTGAAACGGTCCCTGTGCTTATATCAAACTCTGGTTTTATGCATCACCCCACCTCTCCTTCCCCTTTATGCAGGCATAAGAGTGTTTTCTAAATGTGAGACTCTGTTCTCTTTCCTAACTCAGTTCACGTGTAGCCATATTTACAGGATCTTCATAAGTGATATCTTATGATAAGTTTCTTTTTCTGTGTGACTTATTTCACTTAGAATCATCGTACCTGAATCCACTCACTTTGCTGCTACTGGTCTTATGACATTGATTTCATGGCTGAGGGATATTCCATCGTACGTAAGTACCACAATGTTTTGAACCATTTTTATATTTCCTGGGATATTTAAGGTGTACCCAAGTTGAGGTTCTTGTAGTCAGTGCAGCCCTAAATTTGGAGGTGGCTCTTTCTTATTGATTTTCAGTTTTCCCAAGGTATATTCCCTAGACTGGAAGTGGCCTTGGCTCTGTAGCTCTGTTGTTTACTTGTTTTAGGGAACACAATGCACTCCTCCAGTGAGGCAGTTGGCAATTTACATCCCGCCCATCAGCATAACAAGGCTCCCAGTTCTCCAGGGCCTGTCTTGCCTTTCTGGTTTTTACACATTTTGTGGATGTCCCTTTTGACCGGTGGGAAATGATACTTCTTTGTAGTGCAGATTTGCATTGCCCGCTTGCTTGCTTGGCCAAAAAGGGCGTATGCGTTTTCTCCTGAATATATTCAGGAGAAAACGCATATGCCCTTTTTGGCCAGGTGCACCATTGTCCAAGTTGTGCCCCTCTTCCTGTGCTTTACAGGCGATTCCAAGGTACCTCTTGAAATCTGTTTCCTGCTATTTTGCCTCGCTTTCAAGTCCGCCTCGTTGACTTCCCTCAACAGATTTTTGGACGATAGTTGTCCTTTATCACTCTGCCAGTTTGTGAATTGCTGTGCCCCTGAGCTCCATTTCTCAACTCCTTTTTTGTGAGCTGAACGCAAGTCCAAAATTTTGGATCAGGTCCTATACTGGTTCCCGGTGGGTGGCTGAGACTTTGGTTAATTCTTCTTCCTGCCGGGAAATTAGAGTGACATGTGCCCGTCCAAATGCCTAACAGCTACTCTCTCATGGGTTGTCTCTCGTCCCTTCCATCCTCTGCCAAATTGGGAACCTGTGCAAACCAGGAGGTTAAAGGGCCTGTCTCTCCAAGTTGGGAGATTGATAGTAAGGCATTTGGAAAGTCAAAATGGAGCACCAGGAGAGGGACTATTCGTTGAGTTTTAGAAACCTTTCGTATTCACAGTGTGTCCATTCTCTAGGTTTCCTGTACATGTTATAGCTGTAGTAATATTCCCTTGAACATGGAGAGTTGGGACCCATGGAATGGGGGCCATGCATTATTGCTTGAAAGGGTCTGCATTCGCTCACCCAATCTCACCAATCCTCTCAGTCCCAAGTGTCCAGCCTTATGCCACATCCAGCTGTCATTGTAGATAGGGTCTTTCCAGGTTTCCTCAGACACCCTGAAGGAATTGTAAAGAATTTCCCTGTTTTTTGGTTTTGCTTTTGAAATTCCTTTTTATAGTGGGTTTGAGCTGATTCTCGCTGCCATGTTTATGCCACTCTAGACACACTTGATTCCCTTATGGAGACATCTCAATACATAGGTTTTAAGATTCTTACTAGTCAGATATATTCCTCTGTGGGAAATATGGGGTTTTGAATCTCTTTCACTGAGGAAGGTGTCGGTCTTGTCAATTCCAAAGTTGGTTTTTGAAACGGTCCCTGTGCTTATATCAAACTCTGGTTTTATGCATCACCCCACCTCTCCTTCCCCTTTATGCAGGCATAAGAGTGTTTTCTAAATGTGAGACTCTGTTTTCTTTCCTAACTCAGTTCACGTGTAGCCATGTTTACAGGATCTTCATAAGTGATACCTTATGATAAGTTTCTTTTTCTGTGTGACTTATTTCACTTAGAATCATCGTACCTGAATCCACTCACTTTGTTGCTACTGGTCTTATGACATTGATTTCATGGCTGAGGGATATTCCATCGTACGTAAGTACCACAATGTTTTGAACCATTTTTATATTTCCTGGGATATTTAAGGTGTACCCAAGTTGAGGTTCTTGTAGTCAGTGCAGCCCTAAATTTGGAGGTGGCTCTTTCTTATTGATTTTCAGTTTTCCCAAGGTATATTCCCTAGACTGGAAGTGGCCTTGGCTCTGTAGCTCTGTTGTTTACTTGTTTTAGGGAACACAATGCACTCCTCCAGTGAGGCAGTTGGCAATTTACATCCCGCCCATCAGCATAACAAGGCTCCCAGTTCTCCAGGGCCTGTCTTGCCTTTCTGGTTTTTACACATTTTGTGGATGTCCCTTTTGACCGGTGGGAAATGATACTTCTTTGTAGTGCAGATTTGCATTGCCCGCTTGCTTGCTTGGCCAAAAAGGGCGTATGCGTTTTCTCCTGAATATATTCAGGAGAAAACGCATACGCCCTTTTTGGCCAAGTGCACCATTGTCCAAGTTGTGCCCCTCTTCCTGTGCTTTACAGGCGATTCCAAGGTACCTCTTGAAATCTGTTTCCTGCTATTTTGCCTCGCTTTCAAGTCCGCCTCGTTGACTTCCCTCAACAGATTTTTGGACGATAGTTGTCCTTTATCACTCTGCCAGTTTGTGAATTGCTGTGCCCCTGAGCTCCATTTCTCAAGTCGTTTTTTGTGAGCTGAACGCAAGTCCAAAATTTTGGATCATGTCCTATACTGGTTCCCGGTGGGTGGCTGAGACTTTGGTTAATTCTTCTTCCTGCCGGGAAATTAGAGTGACATGTGCCCGTCCAAATGCCTAACAGCTACTCTCTCATGGGTTCTCCCTCGTCCCTTCCATCCTCTGCCAAATTGGGAACCTGTGCAAACCAGGAGGTTAAAGGGCCTGTCTCTCCAAGTTGGGAGATTGATAGTAAGGCAGTTGGAAAGTCAAACTGGAGCACCAGGAGAGGGACTATTCGTTGAGTTTTAGAAACCTTTCGTATTCACAGTGTGTCCATTCTCTAGGTTTCCTGTACATGTTATAGCTGTAGTAATATTCCCTTGAACCTGGAGAGTTGGGACCCATGGAATGGGGGCCATGCATTATTGCTTGAAAGGGTCTGCATTTGCTCACCCAATCTCACCAATCCTCTCAGTCCCATGTGTCCAGCCTTATGCCACATCCAGCTGTCATTGTAGATAGGGTCTTTCCAGGTTTCCTCAGACACCCTGAAGGAATTGTAAAGAATTTCCCTGTTTTTTCGTTTTGCTTTTGAAATTCCTTTTTAGAGTGGGTTTGAGCTGATTCTCGCTGCCATGTTTATGCCACTCTAGACACACTTGATTCCCTTATGGAGACATATCAATACATAGGTTTTAAGATTCTTACTAGTCAGATATATTCCTCTGTGGGAAATATGGGGTTTTGAGTCTCTTTCACTAAGGAAGGTGTCGGTCTTGTCAATTCCAAAGTTGGTTTTTGAAACGGTCCCTGTGCTTATATCAAACTCTGGTTTTATGCATCACCCCACCTCTCCTTCCCCTTTATGCAGGCATAAGAGTGTTTTCTAAATGTGAGACTCTGTTCTCTTTCCTAACTCAGTTCACGTGTAGCCATGTTTACAGGATCTTCATAAGTGGTATCTTATGATAAGTTTCTTTTTCTGTGTGACTTATTTCACTTAGAATCATCGTACCTGAATCCACTCACTTTGCTGCTACTGGTCTTATGACATTGATTTCATGGCTGAGGGATATTCCATCGTACGTAAGTACCACAATGTTTTGAACCATTTTTATATTTCCTGGGATATTTAAGGTGTACCCAAGTTGAGGTTCTTGTAGTCAGTGCAGCCCTAAATTTGGAGGTGGCTCTTTCTTATTGATTTTCATTTTTCCCAAGGTATATTCCCTAGACTGGAAGTGGCCTTGGCTCTGTAGCTCTGTTGTTTACTTGTTTTAGGGAACACAATGCACTCCTCCAGTGAGGCAGTTGGCAATTTACATCCCGCCCATCAGCATAACAAGGCTCCCAGTTCTCCAGGGCCTGTCTTGCCTTTCTGGTTTTTACACATTTTGTGGATGTCCCTTTTGACCGGTGGGAAGTGATACTTCTTTGTAATGCAGATTTGCATTGCCCGCTTGCTTGCTTGGCCAAAAAGGGCGTATGCGTTTTCTCCTGAATATATTCAGGAGAAAACGCATACGCCCTTTTTGGCCAAGTGCACCATTGTCCAAGTTGTGCCCCTCTTCCTGTGCTTTACAGGCGATTCCAACGTACCTCTTGAAATCTGTTTCCTGCTATTTTGCCTCGCTTTCAAGTCCGCCTCGTTGACTTCCCTCAACAGATTTTTGGACGATAGTTGTCCTTTATCACTCTGCCAGTTTGTGAATTGCTGTGCCCCTGAGCTCCATTTCTCAACTCGTTTTTTGTGAGCTGAACGCAAGTCCAAAATTTTGGATCATGTCCTATACTGGTTCCCGGGGGGGGCTGAGACTTTGGTTAATTCTTCTTCCTGCCGGGAAATTAGAGTGACATGTGCCCGTCCAAATGCCTAACAGCTACTCTCTCATGGGTTGTCTCTCGTCCCTTCCATCCTCTGCCAAATTGGGAACCTGTGCAAACCAGGAGGTTAAAGGGCCTGTCTCTCCAAGTTGGGAGATTGATAGTAAGGCAGTTGGAAAGTCAAACTGGAGCACCAGGAGAGGGACTATTCGTTGAGTTTTAGAAACCTTTCGTATTCACAGTGTGTCCATTCTCTAGGTTTCCTGTACATGTTATAGCTGTAGTAATATTCCCTTGAACATGGAGAGTTGGGACCCATGGAATGGGGGCCATGCATTATTGCTTGAAAGGGTCTGCATTCGCTCACCCAATCTCACCAATCCTCTCTGTCCCAAGTGTCCAGCCTTATGCCACATCCAGCTGTCATTGTAGATAGGGTCTTTCCAGGTTTCCTCAGACACCCTGAAGGAATTGTAAAGAATTTCCCTGTTTTTTGGTTTTGCTTTTGAAATTCCTTTTTAGAGTGGGTTTGAGCTGATTCTCGCTGCCATGTTTATGCCACTCTAGACACACTTGATTCCCTTATGGAGACATATCAATACATAGGTTTTAAGATTCTTACTAGTCAGATATATTCCTCTGTGGGAAATATGGGGTTTTGAATCTCTTTCACTGAGGAAGGTGTCGGTCTTGTCAATTCCAAAGTTGGTTTTTGAAACGGTCACTGTGCTTATATCAAACTCTGGTTTTATGCATCACCCCACCTCTCCTTCCCCTTTATGCAGGCATAAGAGTGTTTTCTAAATGTGAGACTCTGTTTTCTTTCCTAACTCAGTTCACGTGTAGCCATGTTTACAGGATCTTCATAAGTGATATCTTATGATAAGTTTCTTTTTCTGTGTGACTTATTTCACTTAGAATCATCGTACCTGAATCCACTCACTTTGTTGCTACTGGTCTTATGACATTGATTTCATGGCTGAGGGATATTCCATCGTACGTAAGTACCACAATGTTTTGAACCATTTTTATATTTCCTGGGATATTTAAGGTGTACCCAAGTTGAGGTTCTTGTAGTCAGTGCAGCCCTAAATTTGGAGGTGGCTCTTTCTTATTGATTTTCAGTTTTCCCAAGGTATATTCCCTAGACTGGAAGTGGCCTTGGCTCTGTAGCTCTGTTGTTTACTTGTTTTAGGGAACACAATGCACTCCTCCAGTGAGGCAGTTGGCAATTTACATCCCGCCCATCAGCATAACAAGGCTCCCAGTTCTCCAGGGCCTGTCTTGCCTTTCTGGTTTTTACACATTTTGTGGATGTCCCTTTTGACCGGTGGGAAGTGATACTTCTTTGTAGTGCAGATTTGCATTGCCCGCTTGCTTGCTTGGCCAAAAAGGGCGTATGCGTTTTCTCCTGAATATATTCAGGAGAAAACGCATACGCCCTTTTTGGCCAAATGCACCATTGTCCAAGTTGTGTCCCTCTTCCTGTGCTTTACAGGCGATTCCAAGGTACCTCTTGAAATCTGTTTCCTGCTATTTTGCCTCGCTTTCAAGTCCGCCTCGTTGACTTCCCTCAACAGATTTTTGGACGATAGTTGTCCTTTATCACTCTGCCAGTTTGTGAATTGCTGTGCCCCTGAGCTCCATTTCTCAACTCGTTTTTTTGTGAGCTCAACACAAGTCCAAAATTTTGGATCATGTCCTATACTGGTTCCCGGTGGGTGGCTGAGACTTTGGTTAATTCTTCTTCCTGCCGGGAAATTAGAGTGACATGTGCCCGTCCAAATGCCTAACAGCTACTCTCTCATGGGTTGTCTCTCGTCCCTTCCATCCTCTGCCAAATTGGGAACCTGTGCAAACCAGGAGGTTAAAGGGCCTGTCTCTCCAAGTTGGGAGATTGATAGTAAGGCAGTTGGAAAGTCAAACTGGAGCACCAGGAGAGGGACTATTCATTGAGTTTTAGAAACCTTTCGTATTCACAGTGTGTCCATTCTCTAGGTTTCCTGTACATGTTATAGCTGTAGTAATATTCCCTTGAACCTGGAGAGTTGGGACCCATGGAATGGGGGCCATGCATTATTGCTTGAAAGGGTCTGCATTTGCTCACCCAATCTCACCAATCCTCTCAGTCCCAAGTGTCCAGCCTTATGCCACATCCAGCTGTCATTGTAGATAGGGTCTTTCCAGGTTTCCTCAGACACCCTGAAGGAATTGTAAAGAATTTCCCTGTTTTTTGGTTTTGCTTTTGAAATTCCTTTTTATAGTGGGTTTGAGCTGATTCTCGCTGCCATGTTTATGCCACTCTAGACACACTTGATTCCCTTATGGAGTCATATCAATACATAGGTTTTATGATTCTTACTAGTCAGATATATTCCTCTGCGGGAAATATGGGGTTTTGAGTCTCTTTCACTGAGGAAGGTGTAGGTCTTGTCTATTCCAAAGTTGGTTTTTGGAATGGTCCCTGTGCTTATATCAAACTCTGGTTTTATGCATCACCCGACCTCTCCATCCCCTTTATGCAGGCATAAGAGTGTTTTCTAAATGTGAGACTCTGTTCTCTTTCCTAACTCAGTTCACGTGTAGCCATGTTTACAGGACCTTCATAAGTGATATCTTATGATAAGTTTCTTTTTCTGTGTGACTTATTTCACTTAGAATCATCGTACCTGAATCCACTCACTTTGCTGCTACTGGTCTTATGACATTGATTTCATGGCTGAGGGATATTCCATCGTACGTAAGTACCACAATGTTTTGAACCATTTTTATATTTCCTGGGATATTTAAGGTGTACCCAAGTTGAGGTTCTTGTAGTCAGTGCAGCCCTAAATTTGGAGGTGGCTCTTTCTTATTGATTTTCAGTTTTCCCAAGGTATATTCCCTAGACTGGAAGTGGCCTTGGCTCTGTAGCTCTGTTGTTTACTTGTTTTAGGGAACACAATGCACTCCTCCAGTGAGGCAGTTGGCAATTTACATCCCGCCCATCAGCATAACAAGGCTCCCAGTTCTCCAGGGCCTGTCTTGCCTTTCTGGTTTTTACACATTTTGTGGATGTCCCTTTTGACCGGTGGGAAATGATACTTCTTTGTAGTGCAGATTTGCATTGCCCGCTTGCTTGCTTGGCCAAAAAGGGCGTATGCGTTTTCTCCTGAATATATTCAGGAGAAAACGCATACGCCCTTTTTGGCCAAGTGCACCATTGTCCAAGTTGTGCCCCTCTTCCTGTGCTTTACAGGCGATTCCAAGGTACCTCTTGAAATCTGTTTCCTGCTATTTTGCCTCGCTTTCAAGTCCGCCTCGTTGACTTCCCTCAACAGATTTTTGGACGATAGTTGTCCTTTATCACTCTGCCAGTTTGTGAATTGCTGTGACCCTGAGCTCCATTTCTCAACTCCTTTTTTGTGAGCTGAACGCAAGTCCAAAATTTTGGATCATGTCCTATACTGGTTCCCGGTGGGTGGCTGAGACTTTGGTTAATTCTTCTTCCTGCCGGGAAATTAGAGTGACATGTGCCCGTCCAAATGCCTAACAGCTACTCTCTCATGGGTTGTCTCTCGTCCCTTCCATCCTCTGCCAAATTGGGAACCTGTGCAAACCAGGAGGTTAAAGGGCCTGTCTCTCCAAGTTGGGAGATTGATAGTAAGGCATTTGGAAAGTCAAAATGGAGCACCAGGAGAGGGACTATTCGTTGAGTTTTAGAAACCTTTCGTATTCACAGTGTGTCCATTCTCTAGGTTTCCTGTACATGTTATAGCTGTAGTAATATTCCCTTGAACATGGAGAGTTGGGACCCATGGAATGGGGGCCATGCATTATTGCTTGAAAGGGTCTGCATTCGCTCACCCAATCTCACCAATCCTCTCAGTCCCAAGTGTCCAGCCTTATGCCACATCCAGCTGTCATTGTAGATAGGGTCTTTCCAGGTTTCCTCAGACACCCTGAAGGAATTGTAAAGAATTTCCCTGTTTTTTGGTTTTGCTTTTGAAATTCCTTTTTAGAGTGGGTTTGAGCTGATTCTCGCTGCCATGTTTATGCCACTCTAGACACACTTGATTCCCTTATGGAGACATCTCAATATATAGGTTTTAAGATTCTTACTAGTCAGATATATTCCTCTGTGGGAAATATGGGGTTTTGAATCTCTTTCACTGAGGAAGGTGTCGGTCTTGTCAATTCCAAAGTTGGTTTTTGAAACGGTCCCTGTGCTTATATCAAACTCTGGTTTTATGCATCACCCCACCTCTCCTTCCCCTTTATGCAGGCATAAGAGTGTTTTCTAAATGTGAGACTCTGTTTTCTTTCCTAACTCAGTTCACGTGTAGCCATGTTTACAGGATCTTCATAAGTGATACCTTATGATAAGTTTCTTTTTCTGTGTGACTTATTTCACTTAGAATCATCGTACCTGAATCCACTCACTTTGTTGCTACTGGTCTTATGACATTGATTTCATGGCTGAGGGATATTCCATCGTACGTAAGTACCACAATGTTTTGAACCATTTTTATATTTCCTGGGATATTTAAGGTGTACCCAAGTTGAGGTTCTTGTAGTCAGTGCAGCCCTAAATTTGGAGGTGGCTCTTTCTTATTGATTTTCAATTTTCCCAAGATATATTCCCTAGACTGGAAGTGGCCTTGGCTCTGTAGCTCTGTTGTTTACTTGTTTTAGGGAACACAATGCACTCCTCCAGTGAGGCAGTTGGCAATTTACATCCCGCCCATCAGCATAACAAGGCTCCCAGTTCTCCAGGGCCTGTCTTGCCTTTCTGGTTTTTTTTTTTTTTTTTTTTTTTTTTTTTTTTTTTTTTTTTTTTTGCGGTACGCGGGCCTCTCACTGTTGTGGTCTCCCCCGTTGCGGAGCACAGGCTCCGGACGCGCAGGCTCCGGACGCGCAGGCTCAGCGGCCATGGCTCACGGGCCCAGCCGCTCCGCGGCATGTGGGATCCTCCCAGACCGGGGCACGAACCCGTATCCCCTGCATCGGCAGGCGGACTCTCAACCACTTGCGCCACCAGGGAGGCCCACCTTTCTGGTTTTTACACATTTTGTGGATGTCCCTTTTGACCGGTGGGAAGTGATACTTCTTTGTAGTGCAGATTTGCATTGCCCGCTTGCTTGCTTGGCCAAAAAGGGCGTATGCGTTTTCTCCTGAATATATTCAGGAGAAAACGCATACGCCCTTTTTGGCCAAATGCACCATTGTCCAAGTTGTGTCCCTCTTCCTGTGCTTTACAGGCGATTCCAAGGTACCTCTTGAAGTCTGTTTCCTGCTATTTTGCCTCGCTTTCAAGTCCGCCTCGTTGACTTCCCTCAACAGATTTTTGGACGATACTTGTCCTTTATCACTCTGCCAGTTTGTGAATTGCTGTGCCCCTGAGCTCCATTTCTCAAGTCGTTTTTTGTGAGCTGAACGCAAGTCCAAAATTTTGGATCATGTCCTATACTGGTTCCCGGTGGGTGGCTGAGACTTTGGTTAATTCTTCTTCCTGCCGGGAAATTAGAGTGACATGTGCCCGTCCAAATGCCTAACAGCTACTCTCTCATGGGTTCTCCCTCGTCCCTTCCATCCTCTGCCAAATTGGGAACCTGTGCAAACCAGGAGGTTAAAGGGCCTGTCTCTCCAAGTTGGGAGATTGATAGTAAGGCAGTTGGAAAGTCAAACTGGAGCACCAGGAGAGGGACTATTCGTTGAGTTTTAGAAACCTTTCGTATTCACAGTGTGTCCATTCTCTAGGTTTCCTGTACATGTTATAGCTGTAGTAATATTCCCTTGAACCTGGAGAGTTGGGACCCATGGAATGGGGGCCATGCATTATTGCTTGAAAGGGTCTGCATTTGCTCACCCAATCTCACCAATCCTCTCAGTCCCAAGTGTCCAGCCTTATGCCACATCCAGCTGTCATTGTAGATAGGGTCTTTCCAGGTTTCCTCAGACACCCTGAAGGAATTGTAAAGAATTTCCCTGTTTTTTGGTTTTGCTTTTGAAATTCCTTTTTAGAGTGGGTTTGAGCTGATTCTCGCTGCCATGTTTATGCCACTCTAGACACACTTGATTCCCTTATTGAGTCATATCAATACATAGGTTTTATGATTCTTACTAGTCAGATATATTCCTCTGCGGGAAATATGGGGTTTTGAGTCTCTTTCACTGAGGAAGGTGTAGGTCTTGTCTATTCCAAAGTTGGTTTTTGGAATGGTCCCTGTGCTTATATCAAACTCTGGTTTTATGCATCACCCGACCTCTCCATCCCCTTTATGCAGGCATAAGAGTGTTTTCTAAATGTGAGACTCTGTTCTCTTTCCTAACTCAGTTCACGTGTAGCCATGTTTACAGGACCTTCATAAGTGATATCTTATGATAAGTTTCTTTTTCTGTGTGACTTATTTCACTTAGAATCATCGTACCTGAATCCACTCACTTTGCTGCTACTGGTCTTATGACATTGATTTCATGGCTGAGGGATATTCCATCGTACGTAAGTACCACAATGTTTTGAACCATTTTTATATTTCCTGGGATATTTAAGGTGTACCCAAGTTGAGGTTCTTGTAGTCAGTGCAGCCCTAAATTTGGAGGTGGCTCTTTCTTATTGATTTTCAGTTTTCCCAAGGTATATTCCCTAGACTGGAAGTGGCCTTGGCTCTGTAGCTCTGTTGTTTACTTGTTTTAGGGAACACAATGCACTCCTCCAGTGAGGCAGTTGGCAATTTACATCCCGCCCATCAGCATAACAAGGCTCCCAGTTCTCCAGGGCCTGTCTTGCCTTTCTGGTTTTTACACATTTTGTGGATGTCCCTTTTGACCGGTGGGAAATGATACTTCTTTGTAGTGCAGATTTGCATTGCCCGCTTGCTTGCTTGGCCAAAAAGGGCGTATGCGTTTTCTCCTGAATATATTCAGGAGAAAACGCATACGCCCTTTTTGGCCAAGTGCACCATTGTCCAAGTTGTGCCCCTCTTCCTGTGCTTTACAGGCGATTCCAAGGTACCTCTTGAAATCTGTTTCCTGCTATTTTGCCTCGCTTTCAAGTCCGCCTCGTTGACTTCCCTCAACAGATTTTTGGACGATAGTTGTCCTTTATCACTCTGCCAGTTTGTGAATTGCTGTGCCCCTGAGCTCCATTTCTCAACTCCTTTTTTGTGAGCTGAACGCAAGTCCAAAATTTTGGATCATGTCCTATACTGGTTCCCGGTGGGTGGCTGAGACTTTGGTTAATTCTTCTTCCTGCCGGGAAATTAGAGTGACATGTGCCCGTCCAAATGCCTAACAGCTACTCTCTCATGGGTTGTCTCTCGTCCCTTCCATCCTCTGCCAAATTGGGAACCTGTGCAAACCAGGAGGTTAAAGGGCCTGTCTCTCCAAGTTGGGAGATTGATAGTAAGGCATTTGGAAAGTCAAAATGGAGCACCAGGAGAGGGACTATTCGTTGAGTTTTAGAAACCTTTCGTATTCACAGTGTGTCCATTCTCTAGGTTTCCTGTACATGTTATAGCTGTAGTAATATTCCCTTGAACCTGGAGAGTTGGGACCCATGGAATGGGGGCCATGCATTATTGCTTGAAAGGGTCTGCATTCGCTCACCCAATCTCACCAATCCTCTCAGTCCCAAGTGTCCAGCCTTATGCCACATCCAGCTGTCATTGTAGATAGGGTCTTTCCAGGTTTCCTCAGACACCCTGAAGGAATTGTAAAGAATTTCCCTGTTTTTTGGTTTTGCTTTTGAAATTCCTTTTTAGAGTGGGTTTGAGCTGATTCTCGCTGCCATGTTTATGCCACTCTAGACACACTTGATTCCCTTATGGAGACATCTCAATATATAGGTTTTAAGATTCTTACTAGTCAGATATATTCCTCTGTGGGAAATATGGGGTTTTGAATCTCTTTCACTGAGGAAGGTGTCGGTCTTGTCAATTCCAAAGTTGGTTTTTGAAACGGTCCCTGTGCTTATATCAAACTCTGGTTTTATGCATCACCCCACCTCTCCTTCCCCTTTATGCAGGCATAAGAGTGTTTTCTAAATGTGAGACTCTGTTTTCTTTCCTAACTCAGTTCACGTGTAGCCATGTTTACAGGATCTTCATAAGTGATACCTTATGATAAGTTTCTTTTTCTGTGTGACTTATTTCACTTAGAATCATCGTACCTGAATCCACTCACTTTGTTGCTACTGGTCTTATGACATTGATTTCATGGCTGAGGGATATTCCATCGTACGTAAGTACCACAATGTTTTGAACCATTTTTATATTTCCTGGGATATTTAAGGTGTACCCAAGTTGAGGTTCTTGTAGTCAGTGCAGCCCTAAATTTGGAGGTGGCTCTTTCTTATTGATTTTCAATTTTCCCAAGATATATTCCCTAGACTGGAAGTGGCCTTGGCTCTGTAGCTCTGTTGTTTACTTGTTTTAGGGAACACAATGCACTCCTCCAGTGAGGCAGTTGGCAATTTACATCCCGCCCATCAGCATAACAAGGCTCCCAGTTCTCCAGGGCCTGTCTTGCCTTTCTGGTTTTTTTTTTTTTTTTTTTTTTTTTTTTTTTTTTTTTTTTTTTTTTTGCGGTACGCGGGCCTCTCACTGTTGTGGTCTCCCCCGTTGCGGAGCACAGGCTCCGGACGCGCAGGCTCCGGACGCGCAGGCTCAGCGGCCATGGCTCACGGGCCCAGCCGCTCCGCGGCATGTGGGATCCTCCCAGACCGGGGCACGAACCCGTATCCCCTGCATCGGCAGGCGGACTCTCAACCACTTGCGCCACCAGGGAGGCCCACCTTTCTGGTTTTTACACATTTTGTGGATGTCCCTTTTGACCGGTGGGAAGTGATACTTCTTTGTAGTGCAGATTTGCATTGCCCGCTTGCTTGCTTGGCCAAAAAGGGCGTATGCGTTTTCTCCTGAATATATTCAGGAGAAAACGCATACGCCCTTTTTGGCCAAATGCACCATTGTCCAAGTTGTGTCCCTCTTCCTGTGCTTTACAGGCGATTCCAAGGTACCTCTTGAAGTCTGTTTCCTGCTATTTTGCCTCGCTTTCAAGTCCGCCTCGTTGACTTCCCTCAACAGATTTTTGGACGATACTTGTCCTTTATCACTCTGCCAGTTTGTGAATTGCTGTGCCCCTGAGCTCCATTTCTCAAGTCGTTTTTTGTGAGCTGAACGCAAGTCCAAAATTTTGGATCATGTCCTATACTGGTTCCCGGTGGGTGGCTGAGACTTTGGTTAATTCTTCTTCCTGCCGGGAAATTAGAGTGACATGTGCCCGTCCAAATGCCTAACAGCTACTCTCTCATGGGTTCTCCCTCGTCCCTTCCATCCTCTGCCAAATTGGGAACCTGTGCAAACCAGGAGGTTAAAGGGCCTGTCTCTCCAAGTTGGGAGATTGATAGTAAGGCAGTTGGAAAGTCAAACTGGAGCACCAGGAGAGGGACTATTCGTTGAGTTTTAGAAACCTTTCGTATTCACAGTGTGTCCATTCTCTAGGTTTCCTGTACATGTTATAGCTGTAGTAATATTCCCTTGAACCTGGAGAGTTGGGACCCATGGAATGGGGGCCATGCATTATTGCTTGAAAGGGTCTGCATTTGCTCACCCAATCTCACCAATCCTCTCAGTCCCAAGTGTCCAGCCTTATGCCACATCCAGCTGTCATTGTAGATAGGGTCTTTCCAGGTTTCCTCAGACACCCTGAAGGAATTGTAAAGAATTTCCCTGTTTTTTGGTTTTGCTTTTGAAATTCCTTTTTAGAGTGGGTTTGAGCTGATTCTCGCTGCCATGTTTATGCCACTCTAGACACACTTGATTCCCTTATGGAGTCATATCAATACATAGGTTTTATGATTCTTACTAGTCAGATATATTCCTCTGCGGGAAATATGGGGTTTTGAGTCTCTTTCACTGAGGAAGGTGTAGGTCTTGTCTATTCCAAAGTTGGTTTTTGGAATGGTCCCTGTGCTTATATCAAACTCTGGTTTTATGCATCACCCGACCTCTCCATCCCCTTTATGCAGGCATAAGAGTGTTTCCTAATTGTGAGACTCTGTTCTCTTTCCTAACTCAGTTCACGTGTAGCCATGTTTACAGGACCTTCATAAGTGATATCTTATGATAAGTTTCTTTTTCTGTGTGACTTATTTCACTTAGAATCATCGTACCTGAATCCACTCACTTTGCTGCTACTGGTCTTATGACATTGATTTCATGGCTGAGGGATATTCCATCGTACGTAAGTACCACAATGTTTTGAACCATTTTTATATTTCCTGGGATATTTAAGGTGTACCCAAGTTGAGGTTCTTGTAGTCAGTGCAGCCCTAAATTTGGAGGTGGCTCTTTCTTATTGATTTTCAGTTTTCCCAAGGTATATTCCCTAGACTGGAAGTGGCCTTGGCTCTGTAGCTCTGTTGTTTACTTGTTTTAGGGAACACAATGCACTCCTCCAGTGAGGCAGTTGGCAATTTACATCCCGCCCATCAGCATAACAAGGCTCCCAGTTCTCCAGGGCCTGTCTTGCCTTTCTGGTTTTTACACATTTTGTGGATGTCCCTTTTGACCGGTGGGAAATGATACTTCTTTGTAGTGCAGATTTGCATTGCCCGCTTGCTTGCTTGGCCAAAAAGGGCGTATGCGTTTTCTCCTGAATATATTCAGGAGAAAACGCATACGCCCTTTTTGGCCAAGTGCACCATTGTCCAAGTTGTGCCCCTCTTCCTGTGCTTTACAGGCGATTCCAAGGTACCTCTTGAAATCTGTTTCCTGCTATTTTGCCTCGCTTTCAAGTCCGCCTCGTTGACTTCCCTCAACAGATTTTTGGACGATAGTTGTCCTTTATCACTCTGCCAGTTTGTGAATTGCTGTGCCCCTGAGCTCCATTTCTCAACTCCTTTTTTGTGAGCTGAACGCAAGTCCAAAATTTTGGATCATGTCCTATACTGGTTCCCGGTGGGTGGCTGAGACTTTGGTTAATTCTTCTTCCTGCCGGGAAATTAGAGTGACATGTGCCCGTCCAAATGCCTAACAGCTACTCTCTCATGGGTTGTCTCTCGTCCCTTCCATCCTCTGCCAAATTGGGAACCTGTGCAAACCAGGAGGTTAAAGGGCCTGTCTCTCCAAGTTGGGAGATTGATAGTAAGGCATTTGGAAAGTCAAAATGGAGCACCAGGAGAGGGACTATTCGTTGAGTTTTAGAAACCTTTCGTATTCACAGTGTGTCCATTCTCTAGGTTTCCTGTACATGTTATAGCTGTAGTAATATTCCCTTGAACATGGAGAGTTGGGACCCATGGAATGGGGGCCATGCATTATTGCTTGAAAGGGTCTGCATTCGCTCACCCAATCTCACCAATCCTCTCAGTCCCAAGTGTCCAGCCTTATGCCACATCCAGCTGTCATTGTAGATAGGGTCTTTCCAGGTTTCCTCAGACACCCTGAAGGAATTGTAAAGAATTTCCCTGTTTTTTGGTTTTGCTTTTGAAATTCCTTTTTAGAGTGGGTTTGAGCTGATTCTCGCTGCCATGTTTATGCCACTCTAGACACACTTGATTCCCTTATGGAGACATCTCAATATATAGGTTTTAAGATTCTTACTAGTCAGATATATTCCTCTGTGGGAAATATGGGGTTTTGAATCTCTTTCACTGAGGAAGGTGTCGGTCTTGTCAATTCCAAAGTTGGTTTTTGAAACGGTCCCTGTGCTTATATCAAACTCTGGTTTTATGCATCACCCCACCTCTCCTTCCCCTTTATGCAGGCATAAGAGTGTTTTCTAAATGTGAGACTCTGTTTTCTTTCCTAACTCAGTTCACGTGTAGCCATGTTTACAGGATCTTCATAAGTGATACCTTATGATAAGTTTCTTTTTCTGTGTGACTTATTTCACTTAGAATCATCGTACCTGAATCCACTCACTTTGTTGCTACTGGTCTTATGACATTGATTTCATGGCTGAGGGATATTCCATCGTACGTAAGTACCACAATGTTTTGAACCATTTTTATATTTCCTGGGATATTTAAGGTGTACCCAAGTTGAGGTTCTTGTAGTCAGTGCAGCCCTAAATTTGGAGGTGGCTCTTTCTTATTGATTTTCAATTTTCCCAAGATATATTCCCTAGACTGGAAGTGGCCTTGGCTCTGTAGCTCTGTTGTTTACTTGTTTTAGGGAACACAATGCACTCCTCCAGTGAGGCAGTTGGCAATTTACATCCCGCCCATCAGCATAACAAGGCTCCCAGTTCTCCAGGGCCTGTCTTGCCTTTCTGGTTTTTTTTTTTTTTTTTTTTTTTTTTTTTTTTTTTTTTTTTTTTTTTTGCGGTACGCGGGCCTCTCACTGTTGTGGTCTCCCCCGTTGCGGAGCACAGGCTCCGGACGCGCAGGCTCCGGACGCGCAGGCTCAGCGGCCATGGCTCACGGGCCCAGCCGCTCCGCGGCATGTGGGATCCTCCCAGACCGGGGCACGAACCCGTATCCCCTGCATCGGCAGGCGGACTCTCAACCACTTGCGCCACCAGGGAGGCCCACCTTTCTGGTTTTTACACATTTTGTGGATGTCCCTTTTGACCGGTGGGAAGTGATACTTCTTTGTAGTGCAGATTTGCATTGCCCGCTTGCTTGCTTGGCCAAAAAGGGCGTATGCGTTTTCTCCTGAATATATTCAGGAGAAAACGCATACGCCCTTTTTGGCCAAATGCACCATTGTCCAAGTTGTGTCCCTCTTCCTGTGCTTTACAGGCGATTCCAAGGTACCTCTTGAAGTCTGTTTCCTGCTATTTTGCCTCGCTTTCAAGTCCGCCTCGTTGACTTCCCTCAACAGATTTTTGGACGATACTTGTCCTTTATCACTCTGCCAGTTTGTGAATTGCTGTGCCCCTGAGCTCCATTTCTCAAGTCGTTTTTTGTGAGCTGAACGCAAGTCCAAAATTTTGGATCATGTCCTATACTGGTTCCCGGTGGGTGGCTGAGACTTTGGTTAATTCTTCTTCCTGCCGGGAAATTAGAGTGACATGTGCCCGTCCAAATGCCTAACAGCTACTCTCTCATGGGTTCTCCCTCGTCCCTTCCATCCTCTGCCAAATTGGGAACCTGTGCAAACCAGGAGGTTAAAGGGCCTGTCTCTCCAAGTTGGGAGATTGATAGTAAGGCAGTTGGAAAGTCAAACTGGAGCACCAGGAGAGGGACTATTCGTTGAGTTTTAGAAACCTTTCGTATTCACAGTGTGTCCATTCTCTAGGTTTCCTGTACATGTTATAGCTGTAGTAATATTCCCTTGAACCTGGAGAGTTGGGACCCATGGAATGGGGGCCATGCATTATTGCTTGAAAGGGTCTGCATTTGCTCACCCAATCTCACCAATCCTCTCAGTCCCAAGTGTCCAGCCTTATGCCACATCCAGCTGTCATTGTAGATAGGGTCTTTCCAGGTTTCCTCAGACACCCTGAAGGAATTGTAAAGAATTTCCCTGTTTTTTGGTTTTGCTTTTGAAATTCCTTTTTAGAGTGGGTTTGAGCTGATTCTCGCTGCCATGTTTATGCCACTCTAGACACACTTGATTCCCTTATGGAGTCATATCAATACATAGGTTTTATGATTCTTACTAGTCAGATATATTCCTCTGCGGGAAATATGGGGTTTTGAGTCTCTTTCACTGAGGAAGGTGTAGGTCTTGTCTATTCCAAAGTTGGTTTTTGGAATGGTCCCTGTGCTTATATCAAACTCTGGTTTTATGCATCACCCGACCTCTCCATCCCCTTTATGCAGGCATAAGAGTGTTTTCTAAATGTGAGACTCTGTTCTCTTTCCTAACTCAGTTCACGTGTAGCCATGTTTACAGGACCTTCATAAGTGATATCTTATGATAAGTTTCTTTTTCTGTGTGACTTATTTCACTTAGAATCATCGTACCTGAATCCACTCACTTTGCTGCTACTGGTCTTATGACATTGATTTCATGGCTGAGGGATATTCCATCGTACGTAAGTACCACAATGTTTTGAACCATTTTTATATTTCCTGGGATATTTAAGGTGTACCCAAGTTGAGGTTCTTGTAGTCAGTGCAGCCCTAAATTTGGAGGTGGCTCTTTCTTATTGATTTTCAGTTTTCCCAAGGTATATTCCCTAGACTGGAAGTGGCCTTGGCTCTGTAGCTCTGTTGTTTACTTGTTTTAGGGAACACAATGCACTCCTCCAGTGAGGCAGTTGGCAATTTACATCCCGCCCATCAGCATAACAAGGCTCCCAGTTCTCCAGGGCCTGTCTTGCCTTTCTGGTTTTTACACATTTTGTGGATGTCCCTTTTGACCGGTGGGAAATGATACTTCTTTGTAGTGCAGATTTGCATTGCCCGCTTGCTTGCTTGGCCAAAAAGGGCGTATGCGTTTTCTCCTGAATATATTCAGGAGAAAACGCATACGCCCTTTTTGGCCAAGTGCACCATTGTCCAAGTTGTGCCCCTCTTCCTGTGCTTTACAGGCGATTCCAACGTACCTCTTGAAATCTGTTTCCTGCTATTTTGCCTCGCTTTCAAGTCCGCCTCGTTGACTTCCCTCAACAGATTTTTGGACGATAGTTGTCCTTTATCACTCTGCCAGTTTGTGAATTGCTGTGCCCCTGAGCTCCATTTCTCAACTCCTTTTTTGTGAGCTGAACGCAAGTCCAAAATTTTGGATCATGTCCTATACTGGTTCCCGGTGGGTGGCTGAGACTTTGGTTAATTCTTCTTCCTGCCGGGAAATTAGAGTGACATGTGCCCGTCCAAATGCCTAACAGCTACTCTCTCATGGGTTGTCTCTCGTCCCTTCCATCCTCTGCCAAATTGGGAACCTGTGCAAACCAGGAGGTTAAAGGGCCTGTCTCTCCAAGTTGGGAGATTGATAGTAAGGCATTTGGAAAGTCAAAATGGAGCACCAGGAGAGGGACTATTCGTTGAGTTTTAGAAACCTTTCGTATTCACAGTGTGTCCATTCTCTAGGTTTCCTGTACATGTTATAGCTGTAGTAATATTCCCTTGAACCTGGAGAGTTGGGACCCATGGAATGGGGGCCATGCATTATTGCTTGAAAGGGTCTGCATTCGCTCACCCAATCTCACCAATCCTCTCAGTCCCAAGTGTCCAGCCTTATGCCACATCCAGCTGTCATTGTAGATAGGGTCTTTCCAGGTTTCCTCAGACACCCTGAAGGAATTGTAAAGAATTTCCCTGTTTTTTGGTTTTGCTTTTGAAATTCCTTTTTAGAGTGGGTTTGAGCTGATTCTCGCTGCCATGTTTATGCCACTCTAGACACACTTGATTCCCTTATGGAGACATCTCAATACATAGGTTTTAAGATTCTTACTAGTCAGATATATTCCTCTGTGGGAAATATGGGGTTTTGAATCTCTTTCACTGAGGAAGGTGTCGGTCTTGTCAATTCCAAAGTTGGTTTTTGAAACGGTCCCTGTGCTTATATCAAACTCTGGTTTTATGCATCACCCCACCTCTCCTTCCCCTTTATGCAGGCATAAGAGTGTTTTCTAAATGTGAGACTCTGTTTTCTTTCCTAACTCAGTTCACGTGTAGCCATGTTTACAGGATCTTCATAAGTGATACCTTATGATAAGTTTCTTTTTCTGTGTGACTTATTTCACTTAGAATCATCGTACCTGAATCCACTCACTTTGTTGCTACTGGTCTTATGACATTGATTTCATGGCTGAGGGATATTCCATCGTACGTAAGTACCACAATGTTTTGAACCATTTTTATATTTCCTGGGATATTAAAGGTGTACCCAAGTTGAGGTTCTTGTAGTCAGTGCAGCCCTAAATTTGGAGGTGGCTCTTTCTTATTGATTTTCAATTTTCCCAAGATATATTCCCTAGACTGGAAGTGGCCTTGGCTCTGTAGCTCTGTTGTTTACTTGTTTTAGGGAACACAATGCACTCCTCCAGTGAGGCAGTTGGCAATTTACATCCCGCCCATCAGCATAACAAGGCTCCCAGTTCTCCAGGGCCTGTCTTGCCTTTCTGGTTTTTACACATTTTGTGGATGTCCCTTTTGACCGGTGGGAAGTGATACTTCTTTGTAGTGCAGATTTGCATTGCCCGCTTGCTTGCTTGGCCAAAAAGGGCGTATGCGTTTTCTCCTGAATATATTCAGGAGAAAACGCATACGCCCTTTTTGGCCAAATGCACCATTGTCCAAGTTGTGTCCCTCTTCCTGTGCTTTACAGGCGATTCCAAGGTACCTCTTGAAGTCTGTTTCCTGCTATTTTGCCTCGCTTTCAAGTCCGCCTCGTTGACTTCCCTCAACAGATTTTTGGACGATAGTTGTCCTTTATCACTCTGCCAGTTTGTGAATTGCTGTGCCCCTGAGCTCCATTTCTCAAGTCGTTTTTTGTGAGCTGAACGCAAGTCCAAAATTTTGGATCATGTCCTATACTGGTTCCCGGTGGGTGGCTGAGACTTTGGTTAATTCTTCTTCCTGCCGGGAAATTAGAGTGACATGTGCCCGTCCAAATGCCTAACAGCTACTCTCTCATGGGTTCTCCCTCGTCCCTTCCATCCTCTGCCAAATTGGGAACCTGTGCAAACCAGGAGGTTAAAGGGCCTGTCTCTCCAAGTTGGGAGATTGATAGTAAGGCAGTTGGAAAGTCAAACTGGAGCACCAGGAGAGGGACTATTCGTTGAGTTTTAGAAACCTTTCGTATTCACAGTGTGTCCATTCTCTAGGTTTCCTGTACATGTTATAGCTGTAGTAATATTCCCTTGAACCTGGAGAGTTGGGACCCATGGAATGGGGGCCATGCATTATTGCTTGAAAGGGTCTGCATTTGCTCACCCAATCTCACCAATCCTCTCAGTCCCAAGTGTCCAGCCTTATGCCACATCCAGCTGTCATTGTAGATAGGGTCTTTCCAGGTTTCCTCAGACACCCTGAAGGAATTGTAAAGAATTTCCCTGTTTTTTGGTTTTGCTTTTGAAATTCCTTTTTAGAGTGGGTTTGAGCTGATTCTCGCTGCCATGTTTATGCCACTCTAGACACACTTGATTCCCTTATGGAGTCATATCAATACATAGGTTTTATGATTCTTACTAGTCAGATATATTCCTCTGCGGGAAATATGGGGTTTTGAGTCTCTTTCACTGAGGAAGGTGTAGGTCTTGTCTATTCCAAAGTTGGTTTTTGGAATGGTCCCTGTGCTTATATCAAACTCTGGTTTTATGCATCACCCGACCTCTCCATCCCCTTTATGCAGGCATAAGAGTGTTTTCTAAATGTGAGACTCTGTTCTCTTTCCTAACTCAGTTCACGTGTAGCCATGTTTACAGGACCTTCATAAGTGATATCTTATGATAAGTTTCTTTTTCTGTGTGACTTATTTCACTTAGAATCATCGTACCTGAATCCACTCACTTTGCTGCTACTGGTCTTATGACATTGATTTCATGGCTGAGGGATATTCCATCGTACGTAAGTACCACAATGTTTTGAACCATTTTTATATTTCCTGGGATATTTAAGGTGTACCCAAGTTGAGGTTCTTGTAGTCAGTGCAGCCCTAAATTTGGAGGTGGCTCTTTCTTATTGATTTTCAGTTTTCCCAAGGTATATTCCCTAGACTGGAAGTGGCCTTGGCTCTGTAGCTCTGTTGTTTACTTGTTTTAGGGAACACAATGCACTCCTCCAGTGAGGCAGTTGGCAATTTACATCCCGCCCATCAGCATAACAAGGCTCCCAGTTCTCCAGGGCCTGTCTTGCCTTTCTGGTTTTTACACATTTTGTGGATGTCCCTTTTGACCGGTGGGAAATGATACTTCTTTGTAGTGCAGATTTGCATTGCCCGCTTGCTTGCTTGGCCAAAAAGGGCGTATGCGTTTTCTCCTGAATATATTCAGGAGAAAACGCATACGCCCTTTTTGGCCAAGTGCACCATTGTCCAAGTTGTGCCCCTCTTCCTGTGCTTTACAGGTGATTCCAACGTACCTCTTGAAATCTGTTTCCTGCTATTTTGCCTCGCTTTCAAGTCCGCCTCGTTGACTTCCCTCAACAGATTTTTGGACGATAGTTGTCCTTTATCACTCTGCCAGTTTGTGAATTGCTGTGCCCCTGAGCTCCATTTCTCAACTCCTTTTTTGTGAGCTGAACGCAAGTCCAAAATTTTGGATCATGTCCTATACTGGTTCCCGGTGGGTGGCTGAGACTTTGGTTAATTCTTCTTCCTGCCGGGAAATTAGAGTGACATGTGCCCGTCCAAATGCCTAACAGCTACTCTCTCATGGGTTGTCTCTCGTCCCTTCCATCCTCTGCCAAATTGGGAACCTGTGCAAACCAGGAGGTTAAAGGGCCTGTCTCTCCAAGTTGGGAGATTGATAGTAAGGCATTTGGAAAGTCAAAATGGAGCACCAGGAGAGGGACTATTCGTTGAGTTTTAGAAACCTTTCGTATTCACAGTGTGTCCATTCTCTAGGTTTCCTGTACATGTTATAGCTGTAGTAATATTCCCTTGAACATGGAGAGTTGGGACCCATGGAATGGGGGCCATGCATTATTGCTTGAAAGGGTCTGCATTCGCTCACCCAATCTCACCAATCCTCTCAGTCCCAAGTGTCCAGCCTTATGCCACATCCAGCTGTCATTGTAGATAGGGTCTTTCCAGGTTTCCTCAGACACCCTGAAGGAATTGTAAAGAATTTCCCTGTTTTTTGGTTTTGCTTTTGAAATTCCTTTTTAGAGTGGGTTTGAGCTGATTCTCGCTGCCATGTTTATGCCACTCTAGACACACTTGATTCCCTTATGGAGACATCTCAATACATAGGTTTTAAGATTCTTACTAGTCAGATATATTCCTCTGTGGGAAATATGGGGTTTTGAATCTCTTTCACTGAGGAAGGTGTCGGTCTTGTCAATTCCAAAGTTGGTTTTTGAAACGGTCCCTGTGCTTATATCAAACTCTGGTTTTATGCATCACCCCACCTCTCCTTCCCCTTTATGCAGGCATAAGAGTGTTTTCTAAATGTGAGACTCTGTTTTCTTTCCTAACTCAGTTCACGTGTAGCCATGTTTACAGGATCTTCATAAGTGATACCTTATGATAAGTTTCTTTTTCTGTGTGACTTATTTCACTTAGAATCATCGTACCTGAATCCACTCACTTTGTTGCTACTGGTCTTATGACATTGATTTCATGGCTGAGGGATATTCCATCGTACGTAAGTACCACAATGTTTTGAACCATTTTTATATTTCCTGGGATATTTAAGGTGTACCCAAGTTGAGGTTCTTGTAGTCAGTGCAGCCCTAAATTTGGAGGTGGCTCTTTCTTATTGATTTTCAATTTTCCCAAGATATATTCCCTAGACTGGAAGTGGCCTTGGCTCTGTAGCTCTGTTGTTTACTTGTTTTAGGGAACACAATGCACTCCTCCAGTGAGGCAGTTGGCAATTTACATCCCGCCCATCAGCATAACAAGGCTCCCAGTTCTCCAGGGCCTGTCTTGCCTTTCTGGTTTTTACACATTTTGTGGATGTCCCTTTTGACCGGTGGGAAGTGATACTTCTTTGTAGTGCAGATTTGCATTGCCCGCTTGCTTGCTTGGCCAAAAAGGGCGTATGCGTTTTCTCCTGAATATATTCAGGAGAAAACGCATACGCCCTTTTTGGCCAAATGCACCATTGTCCAAGTTGTGTCCCTCTTCCTGTGCTTTACAGGCGATTCCAAGGTACCTCTTGAAGTCTGTTTCCTGCTATTTTGCCTCGCTTTCAAGTCCGCCTCGTTGACTTCCCTCAACAGATTTTTGGACGATAGTTGTCCTTTATCACTCTGCCAGTTTGTGAATTGCTGTGCCCCTGAGCTCCATTTCTCAAGTCGTTTTTTGTGAGCTGAACGCAAGTCCAAAATTTTGGATCATGTCCTATACTGGTTCCCGGTGGGTGGCTGAGACTTTGGTTAATTCTTCTTCCTGCCGGGAAATTAGAGTGACATGTGCCCGTCCAAATGCCTAACAGCTACTCTCTCATGGGTTCTCCCTCGTCCCTTCCATCCTCTGCCAAATTGGGAACCTGTGCAAACCAGGAGGTTAAAGGGCCTGTCTCTCCAAGTTGGGAGATTGATAGTAAGGCAGTTGGAAAGTCAAACTGGAGCACCAGGAGAGGGACTATTCGTTGAGTTTTAGAAACCTTTCGTATTCACAGTGTGTCCATTCTCTAGGTTTCCTGTACATGTTATAGCTGTAGTAATATTCCCTTGAACCTGGAGAGTTGGGACCCATGGAATGGGGGCCATGCATTATTGCTTGAAAGGGTCTGCATTTGCTCACCCAATCTCACCAATCCTCTCAGTCCCAAGTGTCCAGCCTTATGCCACATCCAGCTGTCATTGTAGATAGGGTCTTTCCAGGTTTCCTCAGACACCCTGAAGGAATTGTAAAGAATTTCCCTGTTTTTTGGTTTTGCTTTTGAAATTCCTTTTTAGAGTGGGTTTGAGCTGATTCTCGCTGCCATGTTTATGCCACTCTAGACACACTTGATTCCCTTATGGAGACATATCAATACATAGGTTTTAAGATTCTTACTAGTCAGATATATTCCTCTGTGGGAAATATGGGGTTTTGAGTCTCTTTCACTGAGGAAGGTGTCGGTCTTGTCAATTCCAAAGTTGGTTTTTGAAACGGTCCCTGTGCTTATATCAAACTCTGGTTTTATGCATCACCCCACCTCTCCTTCCCCTTTATGCAGGCATAAGAGTGTTTTCTAAATGTGAGACTCTGCTTTCTTTCCTAACTCAGTTCACGTGTAGCCATGTTTACAGGATCTTCATAAGTGATACCTTATGATAAGTTTCTTTTTCTGTGTGACTTATTTCACTTAGAATCATCGTACCTGAATCCACTCACTTTGTTGCTACTGGTCTTATGACATTGATTTCATGGCTGAGGGATATTCCATCGTACGTAAGTACCACAATGTTTTGAACCATTTTTATATTTCCTGGGATATTTAAGGTGTACCCAAGTTGAGGTTCTTGTAGTCAGTGCAGCCCTAAATTTGGAGGTGGCTCTTTCTTATTGATTTTCAATTTTCACAAGATATATTCCCTAGACTGGAAGTGGCCTTGGCTCTGTAGCTCTGTTGTTTACTTGTTTTAGGGAACACAATGCACTCCTCCAGTGAGGCAGTTGGCAATTTACATCCCGCCCATCAGCATAACAAGGCTCCCAGTTCTCCAGGGCCTGTCTTGCCTTTCTGGTTTTTACACATTTTGTGGATGTCCCTTTTGACCGGTGGGAAATGATACTTCTTTGTAGTGCAGATTTGCATTGCCCGCTTGCTTGCTTGGCCAAAAAGGGCGTATGCGTTTTCTCCTGAATCAGGAGAAAACGCATACGCCCTTTTTGGCCAAGTGCACCATTGTCCAAGTTGTGCCCCTCTTCCTGTGCTTTACAGGCGATTCCAAGGTACCTCTTGAAATCTGTTTCCTGCTATTTTGCCTCGCTTTCAAGTCCGCCTCGTTGACTTCCCTCAACAGATTTTTGGACGATAGTTGTCCTTTATCACTCTGCCAGTTTGTGAATTGCTGTGCCCCTGAGCTCCATTTCTCAAGTCGTTTTTTGTGAGCTGAACGCAAGTCCAAAATTTTGGATCATGTCCTATACTGGTTCCCGGTGGGTGGCTGAGACTTTGGTTAATTCTTCTTCCTGCCGGGAAATTAGAGTGACATGTGCCCGTCCAAATGCCTAACAGCTACTCTCTCATGGGTTCTCCCTCGTCCCTTCCATCCTCTGCCAAATTGGGAACCTGTGCAAACCAGGAGGTTAAAGGGCCTGTCTCTCCAAGTTGGGAGATTGATAGTAAGGCAGTTGGAAAGTCAAACTGGAGCACCAGGAGAGGGACTATTCGTTGAGTTTTAGAAACCTTTCGTATTCACAGTGTGTCCATTCTCTAGGTTTCCTGTACATGTTATAGCTGTAGTAATATTCCCTTGAACCTGGAGAGTTGGGACCCATGGAATGGGGGCCATGCATTATTGCTTGAATGGGTCTGCATTTGCTCACCCAATCTCACCAATCCTCTCAGTCCCAAGTGTCCAGCCTTATGCCACATCCAGCTGTCATTGTAGATAGGGTCTTTCCAGGTTTCCTCAGACACCCTGAAGGAATTGTAAAGAATTTCCCTGTTTTTTGGTTTTGCTTTTGAAATTCCTTTTTAGAGTGGGTTTGAGCTGATTCTCGCTGCCATGTTTATGCCACTCTAGACACACTTGATTCCCTTATGGAGACATATCAATACATAGGTTTTAAGATTCTTACTAGTCAGATATATTCCTCTGTGGGAAATATGGGGTTTTGAGTCTCTTTCACTGAGGAAGGTGTCGGTCTTGTCAATTCCAAAGTTGGTTTTTGAAACGGTCCCTGTGCTTATATCAAACTCTGGTTTTATGCATCACCCCACCTCTCCTTCCCCTTTATGCAGGCATAAGAGTGTTTTCTAAATGTGAGACTCTGTTCTCTTTCCTAACTCAGTTCACGTGTAGCCATGTTTACAGGATCTTCATAAGTGATATCTTATGATAAGTTTCTTTTTCTGTGTGACTTATTTCACTTAGAATCATCGTACCTGAATCCACTCACTTTGCTGCTACTGGTCTTATGACATTGATTTCATGGCTGAGGGATATTCCATCGTACGTAAGTACCACAATGTTTTGAACCATTTTTATATTTCCTGGGATATTTAAGGTGTACCCAAGTTGAGGTTCTTGTAGTCAGTGCAGCCCTAAATTTGGAGGTGGCTCTTTCTTATTGATTTTCATTTTTCCCAAGGTATATTCCCTAGACTGGAAGTGGCCTTGGCTCTGTAGCTCTGTTGTTTACTTGTTTTAGGGAACACAATGCACTCCTCCAGTGAGGCAGTTGGCAATTTACATCCCGCCCATCAGCATAACAAGGCTCCCAGTTCTCCAGGGCCTGTCTTGCCTTTCTGGTTTTTACACATTTTGTGGATGTCCCTTTTGACCGGTGGGAAGTGATACTTCTTTGTAGTGCAGATTTGCATTGCCCGCTTGCTTGCTTGGCCAAAAAGGGCGTATGCGTTTTCTCCTGAATATATTCAGGAGAAAACGCATACGCACTTTTTGGCCAAGTGCACCATTGTCCAAGTTGTGCCCCTCTTCCTGTGCTTTACAGGCGATTCCAAGGTACCTCTTGAAATCTGTTTCCTGCTATTTTGCCTCGCTTTCAAGTCCGCCTCGTTGACTTCCCTCAACAGATTTTTGGACGATAGTTGTCCTTTATCACTCTGCCAGTTTGTGAATTGCTGTGCCCCTGAGCTCCATTTCTCAACTCCTTTTTTGTGAGCTGAACGCAAGTCCAAAATTTTGGATCAGGTCCTATACTGGTTCCCGGTGGGTGGCTGAGACTTTGGTTAATTCTTCTTCCTGCCGGGAAATTAGAGTGACATGTGCCCGTCCAAATGCCTAACAGCTACTCTCTCATGGGTTGTCTCTCGTCCCTTCCATCCTCTGCCAAATTGGGAACCTGTGCAAACCAGGAGGTTAAAGGGCCTGTCTCTCCAAGTTGGGAGATTGATAGTAAGGCAGTTGGAAAGTCAAACTGGAGCACCAGGAGAGGGACTATTCGTTGAGTTTTAGAAACCTTTCGTATTCACAGTGTGTCCATTCTCTAGGTTTCCTGTACATGTTATAGCTGTAGTAATATTCCCTTGAACCTGGAGAGTTGGGACCCATGGAATGGGGGCCATGCATTATTGCTTGAAAGGGTCTGCATTCGCTCACCCAATCTCACCAATCCTCTCAGTCCCAAGTGTCCAGCCTTATGCCACATCCAGCTGTCATTGTAGATAGGGTCTTTCCAGGTTTCCTCAGACACCCTGAAGGAATTGTAAAGAATTTCCCTGTTTTTTGGTTTTGCTTTTGAAATTCCTTTTTAGAGTGGGTTTGAGCTGATTCTCGCTGCCATGTTTATGCCACTCTAGACACACTTGATTCCCTTATGGAGACATATCAATACATAGGTTTTAAGATTCTTACTAGTCAGATATATTCCTCTGTGGGAAATATGGGGTTTTGAATCTCTTTCACTGAGGAAGGTGTCGGTCTTGTCAATTCCAAAGTTGGTTTTTGAAACGGTCCCTGTGCTTATATCAAACTCTGGTTTTATGCATCACCCCACCTCTCCTTCCCCTTTATGCAGGCATAAGAGTGTTTTCTAAATGTGAGACTCTGTTTTCTTTCCTAACTCAGTTCACGTGTAGCCATGTTTACAGGATCTTCATAAGTGATATCTTATGATAAGTTTCTTTTTCTGTGTGACTTATTTCACTTAGAATCATCGTACCTGAATCCACTCACTTTGCTGCTACTGGTCTTATGACATTGATTTCATGGCTGAGGGATATTCCATCGTACGTAAGTACCACAATGTTTTGAACCATTTTTATATTTCCTGGGATATTTAAGGTGTACCCAAGTTGAGGTTCTTGTAGTCAGTGCAGCCCTAAATTTGGAGGTGGCTCTTTCTTATTGATTTTCAGTTTTCCCAAGATATATTCCCTAGACTGGAAGTGGCCTTGGCTCTGTAGCTCTGTTGTTTACTTGTTTTAGGGAACACAATGCACTCCTCCAGTGAGGCAGTTGGCAATTTACATCCCGCCCATCAGCATAACAAGGCTCCCAGTTCTCCAGGGCCTGTCTTGCCTTTCTGGTTTTTACACATTTTGTGGATGTCACTTTTGACCGGTGGGAAGTGATACTTCTTTGTAGTGCAGATTTGCATTGCCCGCTTGCTTGCTTGGCCAAAAAGGGCGTATGCGTTTTCTCCTGAATATATTCAGGAGAAAACGCATACGCCCTTTTTGGCCAAGTGCACCATTGTCCAAGTTGTGCCCCTCTTCCTGTGCTTTACAGGCGATTCCAAGGTACCTCTTGAAATCTGTTTCCTGCTATTTTGCCTCGCTTTCAAGTCCGCCTCGTTGACTTCCCTCAACAGATTTTTGGACGATAGTTGTCCTTTATCACTCTGCCAGTTTGTGAATTGCTGTGCCCCTGAGCTCCATTTCTCAACTCCTTTTTTGTGAGCTGAACGCAAGTCCAAAATTTTGGATCAGGTCCTATACTGGTTCCCGGTGGGTGGCTGAGACTTTGGTTAATTCTTCTTCCTGCCGGGAAATTAGAGTGACATGTGCCCGTCCAAATGCCTAACAGCTACTCTCTCATGGGTTGTCTCTCGTCCCTTCCATCCTCTGCCAAATTGGGAACCTGTGCAAACCAGGAGGTTAAAGGGCCTGTCTCTCCAAGTTGGGAGATTGATAGTAAGGCAGTTGGAAAGTCAAACTGGAGCACCAGGAGAGGGACTATTCGTTGAGTTTTAGAAACCTTTCGTATTCACAGTGTGTCCATTCTCTAGGTTTCCTGTACATGTTATAGCTGTAGTAATATTCCCTTGAACCTGGAGAGTTGGGACCCATGGAATGGGGGCCATGCATTATTGCTTGAAAGGGTCTGCATTCGCTCACCCAATCTCACCAATCCTCTCAGTCCCAAGTGTCCAGCCTTATGCCACATCCAGCTGTCATTGTAGATAGGGTCTTTCCAGGTTTCCTCAGACACCCTGAAGGAATTGTAAAGAATTTCCCTGTTTTTTGGTTTTGCTTTTGAAATTCCTTTTTAGAGTGGGTTTGAGCTGATTCTCGCTGCCATGTTTATGCCACTCTAGACACACTTGATTCCCTTATGGAGACATATCAATACATAGGTTTTAAGATTCTTACTAGTCAGATATATTCCTCTGTGGGAAATATGGGGTTTTGAATCTCTTTCACTGAGGAAGGTGTCGGTCTTGTCAATTCCAAAGTTGGTTTTTGAAACGGTCCCTGTGCTTATATCAAACTCTGGTTTTATGCATCACCCCACCTCTCCTTCCCCTTTATGCAGGCATAAGAGTGTTTTCTAAATGTGAGACTCTGTTTTCTTTCCTAACTCAGTTCACGTGTAGCCATGTTTACAGGATCTTCATAAGTGATATCTTATGATAAGTTTCTTTTTCTGTGTGACTTATTTCACTTAGAATCATCGTACCTGAATCCACTCACTTTGCTGCTACTGGTCTTATGACATTGATTTCATGGCTGAGGGATATTCCATCGTACGTAAGTACCACAATGTTTTGAACCATTTTTATATTTCCTGGGATATTTAAGGTGTACCCAAGTTGAGGTTCTTGTAGTCAGTGCAGCCCTAAATTTGGAGGTGGCTCTTTCTTATTGATTTTCAGTTTTCCCAAGATATATTCCCTAGACTGGAAGTGGCCTTGGCTCTTTAGCTCTGTTGTTTACTTGTTTTAGGGAACACAATGCACTCCTCCAGTGAGGCAGTTGGCAATTTACATCCCGCCCATCAGCATAACAAGGCTCCCAGTTCTCCAGGGCCTGTCTTGCCTTTCTGGTTTTTACACATTTTGTGGATGTCCCTTTTGACCGGTGGGAAATGATACTTCTTTGTAGTGCAGATTTGCATTGCCCGCTTGCTTGCTTGGCCAAAAAGGGCGTATGCGTTTTCTCCTGAATATATTCAGGAGAAAACGCATACGCCCTTTTTGGCCAAGTGCACCATTGTCCAAGTTGTGCCCCTCTTCCTGTGCTTTACAGGCGATTCCAAGGTACCTCTTGAAATCTGTTTCCTGCTATTTTGCCTCGCTTTCAAGTCCGCCTCGTTGACTTCCCTCAACAGATTTTTGGACGATAGTTGTCCTTTATCACTCTGCCAGTTTGTGAATTGCTGTGCCCCTGAGCTCCATTTCTCAAGTCGTTTTTTGTGAGCTGAACGCAAGTCCAAAATTTTGGATCATGCCCTATACTGGTTCCCGGTGGGTGGCTGAGGCTTTGGTTAATTCTTCTTCCTGCCGGGAAATTAGAGTGACATGTGCCCGTCCAAATGCCTAACAGCTACTCTCTCATGGGTTCTCCCTCGTCCCTTCCATCCTCTGCCAAATTGGGAACCTGTGCAAACCAGGAGGTTAAAGGGCCTGTCTCTCCAAGTTGGGAGATTGATAGTAAGGCAGTTGGAAAGTCAAACTGGAGCACCAGGAGAGGGACTATTCGTTGAGTTTTAGAAACCTTTCGTATTCACAGTGTGTCCATTCTCTAGGTTTCCTGTACATGTTATAGCTGTAGTAATATTCCCTTGAACCTGGAGAGTTGGGACCCATGGAATGGGGGCCATGCATTATTGCTTGAAAGGGTCTGCATTTGCTCACCCAATCTCACCAATCCTCTCAGTCCCAAGTGTCCAGCCTTATGCCACATCCAGCTGTCATTGTAGATAGAGTCTTTCCAGGTTTCCTCAGACACCCTGAAGGAATTGTAAAGAATTTCCCTGTTTTTTCTTTTGCTTTTGAAATTCCTTTTTAGAGTGGGTTTGAGCTGATTCTCGCTGCCATGTTTATGCCACTCTAGACACACTTGATTCCCTTATGGAGACATATCAATACATAGGTTATAAGATTCTTACTAGTCAGATATATTCCTCTGTGGGAAATATGGGGTTTTGAGTCTCTTTCACTGAGGAAGGTGTCGGTCTTGTCAATTCCAAAGTTGGTTTTTGAAACGGTCCCTGTGCTTATATCAAACTCTGGTTTTATGCATCACCCCACCTCTCCTTCCCCTTTATGCAGGCATAAGAGTGTTTTCTAAATGTGAGACTCTGTTCTCTTTCCTAACTCAGTTCACGTGTAGCCATGTTTACAGGATCTTCATAAGTGATATCTTATGATAAGTTTCTTTTTCTGTGTGACTTATTTCACTTAGAATCATCGTACCTGAATCCACTCACTTTGCTGCTACTGGTCTTATGACATTGATTTCATGGCTGAGGGATATTCCATCGTACGTAAGTACCACAATGTTTTGAACCATTTTTATATTTCCTGGGATATTTAAGGTGTACCCAAGTTGAGGTTCTTGTAGTCAGTGCAGCCCTAAATTTGGAGGTGGCTCTTTCTTATTGATTTTCAGTTTTCCCAAGGTATATTCCCTAGACTGGAAGTGGCCTTGGCTCTGTAGCTCTGTTGTTTACTTGTTTTAGGGAACACAATGCACTCCTCCAGTGAGGCAGTTGGCAATTTACATCCCGCCCATCAGCATAACAAGGCTCCCAGTTCTCCAGGGCCTGTCTTGCCTTTCTGGTTTTTACACATTTTGTGGATGTCCCTTTTGACCGGTGGGAAGTGATACTTCTTTGTAGTGCAGATTTGCATTGCCCGCTTGCTTGCTTGGCCAAAAAGGGCGTATGCGTTTTCTCCTGAATATATTCAGGAGAAAACGCATACGCCCTTTTTGGCCAAGTGCACCATTGTCCAAGTTGTGCCCCTCTTCCTGTGCTTTACAGGCGATTCCAAGGTACCTCTTGAAATCTGTTTCCTGCTATTTTGCCTCGCTTTCAAGTCCGCCTCGTTGACTTCCCTCAACAGATTTTTGGACGATAGTTGTCCTTTATCACTCTGCCAGTTTGTGAATTGCTGTGCCCCTGAGCTCCATTTCTCAACTCCTTTTTTGTGAGCTGAACGCAAGTCCAAAATTTTGGATCAGGTCCTATACTGGTTCCCGGTGGGTGGCTGAGACTTTGGTTAATTCTTCTTCCTGCCGGGAAATTAGAGTGACATGTGCCCGTCCAAATGCCTAACAGCTACTCTCTCATGGGTTGTCTCTCGTCCCTTCCATCCTCTGTCAAATTGGGAACCTGTGCAAACCAGGAGGTTAAAGGGCCTGTCTCTCCAAGTTGGGAGATTGATAGTAAGGCAGTTGGAAAGTCAAACTGGAGCACCAGGAGAGGGACTATTCGTTGAGTTTTAGAAACCTTTCGTATTCACAGTGTGTCCATTCTCTAGGTTTCCTCTACATGTTATAGCTGTAGTAATATTCCCTTGAACATGGAGAGTTGGGACCCATGGAATGGGGGCCATGCATTATTGCTTGAAAGGGTCTGCATTCGCTCACCCAATCTCACCAATCCTCTCAGTCCCAAGTGTCCAGCCTTATGCCACATCCAGCTGTCATTGTAGATAGGGTCTTTCCAGGTTTCCTCAGACACCCTGAAGGAATTGTAAAGAATTTCCCTGTTTTTTGGTTTTGCTTTTGAAATTCCTTTTTAGAGTGGGTTTGAGCTGATTCTCGCTGCCATGTTTATGCCACTCTAGACACACTTGATTCCCTTATGGAGACATATCAATACATAGGTTTTAAGATTCTTACTAGTCAGATATATTCCTCTGTGGGAAATATGGGGTTTTGAATCTCTTTCACTGAGGAAGGTGTCGGTCTTGTCAATTCCAAAGTTGGTTTTTGAAACGGTCCCTGTGCTTATATCAAACTCTGGTTTTATGCATCACCCCACCTCTCCTTCCCCTTTATGCAGGCATAAGAGTGTTTTCTAAATGTGAGACTCTGTTTTCTTTCCTAACTCAGTTCACGTGTAGCCATGTTTACAGGATCTTCATAAGTGATATCTTATGATAAGTTTCTTTTTCTGTGTGACTTATTTCACTTAGAATCATCGTACCTGAATCCACTCACTTTGCTGCTACTGGTCTTATGACATTGATTTCATGGCTGAGGGATATTCCATCGTACGTAAGTACCACAATGTTTTGAACCATTTTTATATTTCCTGGGATATTTAAGGTGTACCCAAGTTGAGGTTCTTGTAGTCAGTGCAGCCCTAAATTTGGAGGTGGCTCTTTCTTATTGATTTTCAGTTTTCCCAAGGTATATTCCCTAGACTGGAAGTGGCCTTGGCTCTGTAGCTCTGTTGTTTACTTGTTTTAGGGAACACAATGCACTCCTCCAGTGAGGCAGTTGGCAATTTACATCCCACCCATCAGCATAACAAGGCTCCCAGTTCCTCAGGGCCTGTCTTGCCTTTCTGGTTTTTACACATTTTGTGGATGTCCCTTTTGACCGGTGGGAAATGATACTTCTTTGTAGTGCAGATTTGCATTGCCCGCTTGCTTGCTTGGCCAAAAAGGGCGTATGCGTTTTCTCCTGAATATATTCAGGAGAAAACGCATACGCCCTTTTTGGCCAAGTGCACCATTGTCCAAGTTGTGCCCCTCTTCCTGTGCTTTACAGGCGATTCCAAGGTACCTCTTGAAATCTGTTTCCTGCTATTTTGCCTCGCTTTCAAGTCCGCCTCGTTGACTTCCCTCAACAGATTTTTGGACGATAGTTGTCCTTTATCACTGTGCCAGTTTGTGAATTGCTGTGCCCCTGAGCTCCATTTCTCAACTCGTTTTTTGTGAGCTGAACGCAAGTCCAAAATTTTGGATCATGTCCTATACTGGTTCCCGGTGGGTGGCTGAGACTTTGGTTAATTCTTCTTCCTGCCGGGAAATTAGAGTGACATGTGCCCGTCCAAATGCCTAACAGCTACTCTCTCATGGGTTCTCCCTCGTCCCTTCCATCCTCTGCCAAATTGGGAACCTGTGCAATCCAGGAGGTTAAAGTGCCTGTCTCTCCAAGTTGGGAGATTGATAGTAAGGCAGTTGGAAAGTCAAACTGGAGCACCAGGAGAGGGACTATTCGTTGAGTTTTAGAAACCTTTCGTATTCACAGTGTGTCCATTCTCTAGGTTTCCTGTACATGTTATAGCTGTAGTAATATTCCCTTGAACCTGGAGAGTTGGGACCCATGGAATGGGGGCCATGCATTATTGCTTTAAAGGGTCTGCATTTGCTCACCCAATCTCACCAATCCTCTCAGTCCCAAGTGTCCAGCCTTATGCCACATCCAGCTGTCATTGTAGATAGGGTCTTTCCAGGTTTCCTCAGACACCCTGAAGGAATTGTAAAGAATTTCCCTGTTTTTTGGTTTTGCTTTTGAAATTCCTTTTTATAGTGGGTTTGAGCTGATTCTCGCTGCCATGTTTATGCCACTCTAGACACACTTGATTCCCTTATGGAGACATATCAATACATAGGTTTTAAGATTCTTACTAGTCAGATATATTCCTCTGTGGGAAATATGGGGTTTGAATCTCTTTCACTGAGGAAGGTGTCGGTCTTGTCAATTCCAAAGTTGGTTTTTGAAATGGTCCCTGTGCTTATATCAAACTCTGGTTTTATGCATCACCCCACCTCTCCTTCCCCTTTATGCAGGCATAAGAGTGTTTTCTAAATGTGAGACTCTGTTTTCTTTCCTAACTCAGTTCACGTGTAGCCATGTTTACAGGATCTTCATAAGTGATATCTTATGATAAGTTTCTTATTCTGTGTGACTTATTTCACTTAGAATCATCGTACCTGAATCCACTCACTTTGTTGCTACTGGTCTTATGACATTGATTTCATGGCTGAGGGATATTCCATCGTACGTAAGTACCACAATGTTTTGAACCATTTGTATATTTCCTGGGATATTTAAGGTGTACCCAAGTTGAGGTTCTTGTAGTCAGTGCAGCCCTAAATTTGGAGGTGGCTCTTTCTTATTGATTTTCAGTTTTCCCAAGGTATATTCCCTAGACTGGAAGTGGCCTTGGCTCTGTAGCTCTGTTGTTTACTTGTTTTAGGGAACACAATGCACTCCTCCAGTGAGGCAGTTGGCAATTTACATCCCACCCATCAGCATAACAAGGCTCCCAGTTCCTCAGGGCCTGTCTTGCCTTTCTGGTTTTTACACATTTTGTGGATGTCCCTTTTGACCGGTGGGAAATGATACTTCTTTGTAGTGCAGATTTGCATTGCCCGCTTGCTTGCTTGGCCAAAAAGGGCGTATGCGTTTTCTCCTGAATATATTCAGGAGAAAACGCATACGCCCTTTTTGGCCAAGTGCACCATTGTCCAAGTTGTGCCCAGCTTCCTGTGCTTTACAGGCGATTCCAAGGTACCTCTTGAAATCTGTTTCCTGCTATTTTGCCTCGCTTTCAAGTCCGCCTCGTTGACTTCCCTCAACAGATTTTTGGACGATAGTTGTCCTTTATCACTCTGCCAGTTTGTGAATTGCTGTGCCCCTGAGCTCCATTTCTCAACTCGTTTTTTTGTGAGCTCAACACAAGTCCAAAATTTTGGATCATGTCCTATACTGGTTCCCGGTGGGTGGCTGAGACTTTGGTTAATTCTTCTTCCTGCCGGGAAATTAGAGTGACATGTGCCCGTCCAAATGCCTAACAGCTACTCTCTCATGGGTTCTCCCTCGTCCCTTCCATCCTCTGCCAAATTGGGAACCTGTGCAAACCAGGAGGTTAAAGGGCCTGTCTCTCCAAGTTGGGAGATTGATAGTAAGGCAGTTGGAAAGTCAAACTGGAGCACCAGGAGAGGGACTATTCATTGAGTTTTAGAAACCTTTCGTATTCACAGTGTGTCTATTCTCTAGGTTTCCTGTACATGTTATAGCTGTAGTAATATTCCCTTGAACCTGGAGAGTTGGGACCCATGGAATGGGGGCCATGCATTATTGCTTGAAAGGGTCTGCATTTGCTCACCCAATCTCACCAATCCTCTCAGTCCCAAGTGTCCAGCCTTATGCCACATCCAGCTGTCATTGTAGATAGGGTCTTTCCAGGTTTCCTCAGACACCCTGAAGGAATTGTAAAGAATTTCCCTGTTTTTTGGTTTTGCTTTTGAAATTCCTTTTTAGAGTGGGTTTGAGCTGATTCTCGCTGCCATGTTTATGCCACTCTAGACACACTTGATTCCCTTATGGAGTCATATCAATACATAGGTTTTAAGATTCTTACTAGTCAGATATATTCCTCTGCGGGAAATATGGGGTTTTGAGTCTCTTTCACTGAGGAAGGTGTAGGTCTTGTCTATTCCAAAGTTGGTTTTTGGAACGGTCCCTGTGCTTATATCAAACTCTGGTTTTATGCATCACCCCACCTCTCCATCCCCTTTATGCAGGCATAAGAGTGTTTTCTAAATGTGAGACTCTGTTCTCTTTCCTAACTCAGTTCACGTGTAGCCATGTTTACAGGATCTTCATAAGTGATATCTTATGATAAGTTTCTTTTTCTGTGTGACTTATTTCACTTAGAATCATCGTACCTGAATCCACTCACTTTGTTGCTACTGGTCTTATGACATTGATTTCATGGCTGAGGGATATTCCATCGTACGTAAGTACCACAATGTTTTGAACCATTTTTATATTTCCTGAGATATTTAAGGTGTACCCAAGTTGAGGTTCTTGTAGTCAGTGCAGCCCTAAATTTGGAGGTGGCTCTTTCTTATTGATTTTCATTTTTCCCAAGGTATATTCCCTAGACTGGAAGTGGCCTTGGCTCTGTAGCTCTGTTGTTTACTTGTTTTAGGGAACACAATGCACTCCTCCAGTGAGGCAGTTGGCAATTTACATCCCGCCCATCAGCATAACAAGGCTCCCAGTTCTCCAGGGCCTGTCTTGCCTTTCTGGTTTTTACACATTTTGTGGATGTCCCTTTTGACCGGTGGGAAGTGATACTTCTTTGTAGTGCAGATTTGCATTGCCCGCTTGCTTGCTTGGCCAAAAAGGGCGTATGCGTTTTCTCCTGAATATATTCAGGAGAAAACGCATACGCCCTTTTTGGCCAAGTGCACCATTGTCCAAGTTGTGCCCCTCTTCCTGTGCTTTACAGGCGATTCCAAGGTACCTCTTGAAGTCTGTTTCCTGCTATTTTGCCTCGCTTTCAAGTCCGCCTCGTTGACTTCCCTCAACAGATTTTTGGACGATAGTTGTCCTTTATCACTCTGCCAGTTTGTGAATTGCTGTGCCCCTGAGCTCCATTTCTCAACTCGTTTTTTTGTGAGCTCAACACAAGTCCAAAATTTTGGATCATGTCCTATACTGGTTCCCGGTGGGTGGCTGAGACTTTGGTTAATTCTTCTTCCTGCCAGGAAATTAGAGTGACATGTGCCCGTTCAAATGCCTAACAGCTACTCTCTCATGGGTTCTCCCTCGTCCCTTCCATCCTCTGCCAAATTGGGAACCTGTGCAAACCAGGAGGTTAAAGGGCCTGTCTCTCCAAGTTGGGAGATTGATAGTAAGGCAGTTGGAAAGTCAAACTGGAGCACCAGGAGAGGGACTATTCATTGAGTTTTAGAAACCTTTCGTATTCACAGTGTGTCCATTCTCTAGGTTTCCTGTACATGTTATATCTGTAGTAATATTCCCTTGAACCTGGAGAGTTGGGACCCATGGAATGGGGGCCATGCATTATTGCTTGAAAGGGTCTGCATTTGCTCACCCAATCTCACCAATCCTCTCAGTCCCAAGTGTCCAGCCTTATGCCACATCCAGCTGTCATTGTAGATAGGGTCTTTCCAGGTTTCCTCAGACACCCTGAAGGAATTGTAAAGAATTTCCCTGTTTTTTGGTTTTGCTTTTGAAATTCCTTTTTATAGTGGGTTTGAGCTGATTCTCTCTGCCATATTTATGCCACTCTAGACACACTTGATTCCCTTATGGAGTCATATCAATACATAGGTTTTAAGATTCTTACTAGTCAGATATATTCCTCTGCGGGAAATATGGGGTTTTGAGTCTCTTTCACTGAGGAAGGTGTAGGTCTTGTCTATTCCAAAGTTGGTTTTTGGAACGGTCCCTGTGCTTATATCAAACTCTGGTTTTATGCATCACCCGACCTCTCGATCCCCTTTATGCAGGCATAAGAGTGTTTTATAAATGTGAGACTCTGTTCTCTTTCCTAACTCAGTTCACGTGTAGCCATGTTTACAGGATCTTCATAAGTGATATCTTATGATAAGTTTCTTTTTCTGTGTGACTTATTTCACTTAGAATCATCGTACCTGAATCCACTCACTTTGCTGCTACTGGTCTTATGACATTGATTTCATGGCTGAGGGATATTCCATCGTACGTAAGTACCACAATGTTTTGAACCATTTTTATATTTCCTGGGATATTTAAGGTGTACCCAAGTTGAGGTTCTTGTAGTCAGTGCAGCCCTAAATTTGGAGGTGGCTCTTTCTTATTGATTTTCAGTTTTCCCAAGGTATATTCCCTAGACTGGAAGTGGCCTTGGCTCTGTAGCTCTGTTGTTTACTTGTTTTAGGGAACACAATGCACTCCTCCAGTGAGGCAGTTGGCAATTTACATCCCGCCCATCAGCATAACAAGGCTCCCAGTTCTCCAGGGCCTGTCTTGCCTTTCTGGTTTTTACACATTTTGTGGATGTCCCTTTTGACCGGTGGGAAATGATACTTCTTTGTAGTGCAGATTTGCATTGCCCGCTTGCTTGCTTGGCCAAAAAGGGCGTATGCGTTTTCTCCTGAATATATTCAGGAGAAAACGCATACGCCCTTTTTGGCCAAGTGCACCATTGTCCAAGTTGTGCCCCTCTTCCTGTGCTTTACAGGCGATTCCAAGGTACCTCTTGAAATCTGTTTCCTGCTATTTTGCCTCGCTTTCAAGTCCGCCTCGTTGACTTCCCTCAACAGATTTTTGGACGATAGTTGTCCTTTATCACTGTGCCAGTTTGTGAATTGCTGTGCCCCTGAGCTCCATTTCTCAACTCGTTTTTTGTGAGCTGAACGCAAGTCCAAAATTTTGGATCATGTCCTATACTGGTTCCCGGTGGGTGGCTGAGACTTTGGTTAATTCTTCTTCCTGCCGGGAAATTAGAGTGACATGTGCCCGTCCAAATGCCTAACAGCTACTCTCTCATGGGTTCTCCCTCGTCCCTTCCATCCTCTGCCAAATTGGGAACCTGTGCAAACCAGGAGGTTAAAGGGCCTGTCTCTCCAAGTTGGGAGATTGATAGTAAGGCAGTTGGAAAGTCAAACTGGAGCACCAGGAGAGGGACTATTCGTTGAGTTTTAGAAACCTTTCGTATTCACAGTGTGTCCATTCTCTAGGTTTCCTGTACATGTTATAGCTGTAGTAATATTCCCTTGAACATGGAGAGTTGGGACCCATGGAATGGGGGCCATGCATTATTGATTGAAAGGGTCTGCATTTGCTCACCCAATCTCACCAATCCTCTCAGTCCCAAGTGTCCAGCCTTATGCCACATCCAGCTGTCATTGTAGATAGGGTCTTTCCAGGTTTCCTCAGACACCCTGAAGGAATTGTAAAGAATTTCCCTGTTTTTTGGTTTTGCTTTTGAAATTCCTTTTTATAGTGGGTTTCAGCTGATTCTCGCTGCCATGTTTATGCCACTCTAGACACACTTGATTCCCTTATGGAGTCATATCAATACATAGGTTTTATGATTCTTACTAGTCAGATATATTCCTCTGCGGGAAATATGGGGTTTTGAGTCTCTTTCACTGAGGAAGGTGTAGGTCTTGTCTATTCCAAAGTTGGTTTTTGGAACGGTCCATGTGCTTATATCAAACTCTGGTTTTATGCATCACCCGACCTCTCGATCCCCTTTATGCAGGCATAAGAGTGTTTTATAAATGTGAGACTCTGTTCTCTTTCCTAACTCAGTTCACGTGTAGCCATGTTTACAGGATCTTCATAAGTGATATCTTATGATAAGTTTCTTTTTCTGTGTGACTTATTTCACTTAGAATCATCGTACCTGAATCCACTCACTTTGCTGCTACTGGTCTTATGACATTGATTTCATGGCTGAGGGATATTCCATCGTACGTAAGTACCACAATGTTTTGAACCATTTTTATATTTCCTGGGATATTTAAGGTGTACCCAAGTTGAGGTTCTTGTAGTCAGTGCAGCCCTAAATTTGGAGGTGGCTCTTTCTTATTGATTTTCAGTTTTCCCAAGGTATATTCCCTAGACTGGAAGTGGCCTTGGCTCTGTAGCTCTGTTGTTTACTTCTTTTAGGGAACACAATGCACTCCTCCAGTGAGGCAGTTGGCAATTTACATCCCGCCCATCAGCATAACAAGGCTCCCAGTTCTCCAGGGCCTGTCTTGCCTTTCTGGTTTTTACACATTTTGTGGATGTCCCTTTTGACCGGTGGGAAATGATACTTCTTTGTAGTGCAGATTTGCATTGCCCGCTTGCTTGCTTGGCCAAAAAGGGCGTATGCGTTTTCTCCTGAATATATTCAGGAGAAAACGCATACTCCCTTTTTGGCCAAGTGCACCATTGTCCAAGTTGTGCCCCTCTTCCTGTGCTTTACAGGCGATTCCAAGGTACCTCTTGAAATCTGTTTCCTGCTATTTTGCCTCGCTTTCAAGTCCGCCTCGTTGACTTCCCTCAACAGATTTTTGGACGATAGTTGTCCTTTATCACTCTGCCAGTTTGTGAATTGCTGTGCCCCTGAGCTCCATTTCTCAACTCGTTTTTTGTGAGCTGAACGCAAGTCCAAAATTTTGGATCATGTCCTATACTGGTTCCCGGTGGGTGGCTGAGACTTTGGTTAATTCTTCTTCCTGCCGGGAAATTAGAGTGACATGTGCCCGTCCAAATGCCTAACAGCTACTCTCTCATGGGTTCTCCCTCGTCCCTTCCATCCTCTGCCAAATTGGGAACCTGTGCAAACCAGGAGGTTAAAGGGCCTGTCTCTCCAAGTTGGGAGATTGATAGTAAGGCAGTTGGAAAGTCAAACTGGAGCACCAGGAGAGGGACTATTCGTTGAGTTTTAGAAACCTTTCGTATTCACAGTGTGTCCATTCTCTAGGTTTCCTGTACATGTTATAGCTGTAGTAATATTCCCTTGAACCTGGAGAGTTGGGACCCATGGAATGGGGGCCATGCATTATTGCTTTAAAGGGTCTGCATTTGCTCACCCAATCTCACCAATCCTCTCAGTCCCAAGTGTCCAGCCTTATGCCACATCCAGCTGTCATTGTAGATAGGGTCTTTCCAGGTTTCCTCAGACACCCTGAAGGAATTGTAAAGAATTTCCCTGTTTTTTGGTTTTGCTTTTGAAATTCCTTTTTATAGTGGGTTTGAGCTGATTCTCGCTGCCATGTTTATGCCACTCTAGACACACTTGATTCCCTTATGGAGACATATCAATACATAGGTTTTAAGATTCTTACTAGTCAGATATATTCCTCTGTGGGAAATATGGGGTTTGAATCTCTTTCACTGAGGAAGGTGTCGGTCTTGTCAATTCCAAAGAGTGTTTTTGAAATGGTCCCTGTGCTTATATCAAACTCTGGTTTTATGCATCACCCCACCTCTCCTTCCACTTTATGCAGGCATAAGAGTGTTTTCTAAATGTGAGACTCTGTTTTCTTTCCTAACTCAGTTCACGTGTAGCCATGTTTACAGGATCTTCATAAGTGATATCTTATGATAAGTTTCTTATTCTGTGTGACTTATTTCACTTAGAATCATCGTACCTGAATCCACTCACTTTGTTGCTACTGGTCTTATGACATTGATTTCATGGCTGAGGGATATTCCATCGTACGTAAGTACCACAATGTTTTGAACCATTTTTATATTTCCTGGGATATTTAAGGTGTACCCAAGTTGAGGTTCTTGTAGTCAGTGCAGCCCTAAATTTGGAGGTGGCTCTTTCTTATTGATTTTCAGTTTTCCCAAGGTATATTCCCTAGACTGGAAGTGGCCTTGGCTCTGTAGCTCTGTTGTTTACTTCTTTTAGGGAACACAATGCACTCCTCCAGTGAGGCAGTTGGCAATTTACATCCCACCCATCAGCATAACAAGGCTCCCAGTTCCTCAGGGCCTGTCTTGCCTTTCTGGTTTTTACACATTTTGTGGATGTCCCTTTTGACCGGTGGGAAATGATACTTCTTTGTAGTGCAGATTTGCATTGCCCGCTTGCTTGCTTGGCCAAAAAGGGCGTATGCGTTTTCTCCTGAATATATTCAGGAGAAAACGCATACGCCCTTTTTGGCCAAGTGCACCATTGTCCAAGTTGTGCCCCTCTTCCTGTGCTTTACAGGCGATTCCAAGGTACCTCTTGAAATCTGTTTCCTGCTATTTTGCCTCGCTTTCAAGTCCGCCTCGTTGACTTCCCTCAACAGATTTTTGGACGATAGTTGTCCTTTATCACTCTGCCAGTTTGTGAATTGCTGTGCCCCTGAGCTCCATTTCTCAACTCGTTTTTTGTGAGCTGAACGCAAGTCCAAAATTTTGGATCATGTCCTATACTGGTTCCCGGTGGGTGGCTGAGACTTTGGTTAATTCTTCTTCCTGCTGGGAAATTAGAGTGACATGTGCCCATCCAAATGCCTAACAGCTACTCTCTCATGGGTTCTCCCTCGTCCCTTCCATCCTCTGCCAAATTGGGAACCTGTGCAAACCAGGAGGTTAAAGGGCCTGTCTCTCCAAGTTTGGAGATTGATAGTAAGGCAGTTGGAAAGTCAAACTGGAGCACCAGGAGAGGGACTATTCATTGAGTTTTAGAAACCTTTCGTATTCACAGTGTGTCCATTCTCTAGGTTTCCTGTACATGTTATAGCTGTAGTAATATTCCCTTGAACCTGGAGAGTTGGGACCCATGGAATGGGGGCCATGCATTATTGCTTGAAAGGGTCTGCATTTGCTCACCCAATCTCACCAATCCTCTCAGTCCCAAGTGTCCAGCCTTATGCCACATCCAGCTGTCATTGTAGATAGGGTCTTTCCAGGTTTCCTCAGACACCCTGAAGGAATTGTAAAGAATTTCCCTGTTTTTTGGTTTTGCTTTTGAAATTCCTTTTTAGAGTGGGTTTGAGCTGATTCTCGCTGCCATGTTTATGCCACTCTAGACACACTTGATTCCCTTATGGAGTCATATCAATACATAGGTTTTAAGATTCTTACTAGTCAGATATATTCCTCTGCGGGAAATATGGGGTTTTGAGTCTCTTTCACTGAGGAAGGTGTAGGTCTTGTCTATTCCAAAGTTGGTTTTTGGAACGGTCCCTGTGCTTATATCAAACTCTGGTTTTATGCATCACCCCACCTCTCCATCCCCTTTATGCAGGCATAAGAGTGTTTTCTAAATGTGAGACTCTGTTCTCTTTCCTAACTCAGTTCACGTGTAGCCATGTTTACAGGATCTTCATAAGTGATATCTTATGATAAGTTTCTTTTTCTGTGTGACTTATTTCACTTAGAATCATCGTACCTGAATCCACTCACTTTGTTGCTACTGGTCTTATGACATTGATTTCATGGCTGAGGGATATTCCATCGTACGTAAGTACCACAATGTTTTGAACCATTTTTATATTTCCTGGGATATTTAAGGTGTACCCAAGTTGAGGTTCTTGTAGTCAGTGCAGCCCTAAATTTGGAGGTGGCTCTTTCTTATTGATTTTCATTTTTCCCAAGGTATATTCCCTAGACTGGAAGTGGCCTTGGCTCTGTAGCTCTGTTGTTTACTTGTTTTAGGGAACACAATGCACTCCTCCAGTGAGGCAGTTGGCAATTTACATCCCGCCCATCAGCATAACAAGGCTCCCAGTTCTCCAGGGCCTGTCTTGCCTTTCTGGTTTTTACACATTTTGTGGATGTCCCTTTTGACCGGTGGGAAGTGATACTTCTTTGTAGTGCAGATTTGCATTGCCCGCTTGCTTGCTTGGCCAAAAAGGGCGTATGCGTTTTCTCCTGAATATATTCAGGAGAAAACACATACGCCCTTTTTGGCCAAATGCACCATTGTCCAAGTTGTGTCCCTCTTCCTGTGCTTTACAGGCGATTCCAAGGTACCTCTTGAAGTCTGTTTCCTGCTATTTTGCCTCGCTTTCAAGTCCGCCTCGTTGACTTCCCTCAACAGATTTTTGGACGATAGTTGTCCTTTATCACTCTGCCAGTTTGTGAATTGCTGTGCCCCTGAGCTCCATTTCTCAACTCGTTTTTTTGTGAGCTCAACACAAGTCCAAAATTTTGGATCATGTCCTATACTGGTTCCCGGTGGGTGGCTGAGACTTTGGTTAATTCTTCTTCCTGCCAGGAAATTAGAGTGACATGTGCCCGTTCAAATGCCTAACAGCTACTCTCTCATGGGTTCTCCCTCGTCCCTTCCATCCTCTGCCAAATTGGGAACCTGTGCAAACCAGGAGGTTAAAGGGCCTGTCTCTCCAAGTTGGGAGATTGATAGTAAGGCAGTTGGAAAGTCAAACTGGAGCACCAGGAGAGGGACTATTCATTGAGTTTTAGAAACCTTTCGTATTCACAGTGTTTCCATTCTCTAGGTTTCCTGTACATGTTATATCTGTAGTAATATTCCCTTGAACCTGGAGAGTTGGGACCCATGGAATGGGGGCCATGCATTATTGCTTGAAAGGGTCTGCATTTGCTCACCCAATCTCACCAATCCTCTCAGTCCCAAGTGTCCAGCCTTATGCCACATCCAGCTGTCATTGTAGATAGGGTCTTTCCAGGTTTCCTCAGACACCCTGAAGGAATTGTAAAGAATTTCCCTGTTTTTTGGTTTTGCTTTTGAAATTCCTTTTTAGAGTGGGTTTGAGCTGATTCTCGCTGCCATGTTTATGCCACTCTAGACACACTTGATTCCCTTATGGAGTCATATCAATACATAGGTTTTAAGATTCTTACTAGTCAGATATATTCCTCTGCGGGAAATATGGGGTTTTGAGTCTCTTTCACTGAGGAAGGTGTAGGTCTTGTCTATTCCAAAGTTGGTTTTTGGAACGGTCCCTGTGCTTATATCAAACTCTGGTTTTATGCATCACCCGACCTCTCGATCCCCTTTATGCAGGCATAAGAGTGTTTTATAAATGTGAGACTCTGTTCTCTTTCCTAACTCAGTTCACGTGTAGCCATGTTTACAGGATCTTCATAAGTGATATCTTATGATAAGTTTCTTTTTCTGTGTGACTTATTTCACTTAGAATCATCGTACCTGAATCCACTCACTTTGCTGCTACTGGTCTTATGACATTGATTTCATGGCTGAGGGATATTCCATCGTACGTAAGTACCACAATGTTTTGAACCATTTTTATATTTCCTGGGATATTTAAGGTGTACCCAAGTTGAGGTTCTTGTAGTCAGTGCAGCCCTAAATTTGGAGGTGGCTCTTTCTTATTGATTTTCAGTTTTCCCAAGGTATATTCCCTAGACTGGAAGTGGCCTTGGCTCTGTAGCTCTGTTGTTTACTTGTTTTAGGGAACACAATGCACTCCTCCAGTGAGGCAGTTGGCAATTTACATCCCGCCCATCAGCATAACAAGGCTCCCAGTTCTCCAGGGCCTGTCTTGCCTTTCTGGTTTTTACACATTTTGTGGATGTCCCTTTTGACCGGTGGGAAATGATACTTCTTTGTAGTGCAGATTTGCATTGCCCGCTTGCTTGCTTGGCCAAAAAGGGTGTATGCGTTTTCTCCTGAATATATTCAGGAGAAAACGCATACGCCCTTTTTGGCCAAGTGCACCATTGTCCAAGTTGTGCCCCTCTTCCTGTGCTTTACAGGCGATTCCAAGGTACCTCTTGAAATCTGTTTCCTGCTATTTTGCCTCGCTTTCAAGTCCGCCTCGTTGACTTCCCTCAACAGATTTTTGGACGATAGTTGTCCTTTATCACTGTGCCAGTTTGTGAATTGCTGTGCCCCTGAGCTCCATTTCTCAACTCGTTTTTTGTGAGCTGAACGCAAGTCCAAAATTTTGGATCATGTCCTATACTGGTTCCCGGTGGGTGGCTGAGACTTTGGTTAATTCTTCTTCCTGCCGGGAAATTAGAGTGACATGTGCCCGTCCAAATGCCTAACAGCTACTCTCTCATGGGTTCTCCCTCGTCCCTTCCATCCTCTGCCAAATTGGGAACCTGTGCAAACCAGGAGGTTAAAGGGCCTGTCTCTCCAAGTTGGGAGATTGATAGTAAGGCAGTTGGAAAGTCAAACTGGAGCACCAGGAGAGGGACTATTCGTTGAGTTTTAGAAACCTTTCGTATTCACAGTGTGTCCATTCTCTAGGTTTCCTGTACATGTTATAGCTGTAGTAATATTCCCTTGAACCTGGAGAGTTGGGACCCATGGAATGGGGGCCATGCATTATTGCTTTAAAGGGTCTGCATTTGCTCACCCAATCTCACCAATCCTCTCAGTCCCAAGTGTCCAGCCTTATGCCACATCCAGCTGTCATTGTAGATAGGGTCTTTCCAGGTTTCCTCAGACACCCTGAAGGAATTGTAAAGAATTTCCCTGTTTTTTGGTTTTGCTTTTGAAATTCCTTTTTAGAGTGGGTTTGAGCTGATTCTCGCTGCCATGTTTATGCCACTCTAGACACACTTGATTCCCTTATGGAGACATATCAATACATAGGTTTTAAGATTCTTACTAGTCAGATATATTCCTCTGTGGGAAATATGGGGTTTTGAGTCTCTTTCACTGAGGAAGGTGTCGGTCTTGTCAATTCCAAAGTTGGTTTTTGAAACGGTCCCTGTGCTTATATCAAACTCTGGTTTTATGCATCACCCCACCTCTCCTTCCCCTTTATGCAGGCATAAGAGTGTTTTCTAAATGTGAGACTCTGTTCTCTTTCCTAACTCAGTTCACGTGTAGCCATGTTTACAGGATCTTCATAAGTGATATCTTATGATAAGTTTCTTTTTCTGTGTGACTTATTTCACTTAGAATCATCGTACCTGAATCCACTCACTTTGCTGCTACTGGTCTTATGACATTGATTTCATGGCTGAGGGATATTCCATCGTACGTAAGTACCACAATGTTTTGAACCATTTTTATATTTCCTGGGATATTTAAGGTGTACCCAAGTTGAGGTTCTTGTAGTCAGTGCAGCCCTAAATTTGGAGGTGGCTCTTTCTTATTGATTTTCATTTTTCCCAAGGTATATTCCCTAGACTGGAAGTGGCCTTGGCTCTGTAGCTCTGTTGTTTACTTGTTTTAGGGAACACAATGCACTCCTCCAGTGAGGCAGTTGGCAATTTACATCCCGCCCATCAGCATAACAAGGCTCCCAGTTCTCCAGGGCCTGTCTTGCCTTTCTGGTTTTTACACATTTTGTGGATGTCCCTTTTGACCGGTGGGAAGTGATACTTCTTTGTAGTGCAGATTTGCATTGCCCGCTTGCTTGCTTGGCCAAAAAGGGCGTATGCGTTTTCTCCTGAATATATTCAGGAGAAAACGCATACGCCCTTTTTGGCCAAGTGCACCATTGTCCAAGTTGTGCCCCTCTTCCTGTGCTTTACAGGCGATTCCAAGGTACCTCTTGAAATCTGTTTCCTGCTATTTTGCCTCACTTTCAAGTCCGCCTCGTTGACTTCCCTCAACAGATTTTTGGACGATAGTTGTCCTTTATCACTCTGCCAGTTTGTGAATTGCTGTGCCCCTGAGCTCCATTTCTCAACTCGTTTTTTGTGAGCTGAACGCAAGTCCAAAATTTTGGATCATGTCCTATACTGGTTCCCGGTGGGTGGCTGAGACTTTGGTTAATTCTTCTTCCTGCTGGGAAATTAGAGTGACATGTGCCCATCCAAATGCCTAACAGCTACTCTCTCATGGGTTCTCCCTCGTCCCTTCCATCCTCTGCCAAATTGGGAACCTGTGCAAACCAGGAGGTTAAAGGGCCTGTCTCTCCAAGTTGGGAGATTGATAGTAAGGCAGTTGGAAAGTCAAACTGGAGCACCAGGAGAGGGACTATTCATTGAGTTTTAGAAACCTTTCGTATTCACAGTGTGTCCATTCTCTAGGTTTCCTGTACATGTTATAGCTGTAGTAATATTCCCTTGAACCTGGAGAGTTGGGACCCATGGAATGGGGGCCATGCATTATTGCTTGAAAGGGTCTGCATTTGCTCACCCAATCTCACCAATCCTCTCAGTCCCAAGTGTCCAGCCTTATGCCACATCCAGCTGTCATTGTAGATAGGGTCTTTCCAGGTTTCCTCAGACACCCTGAAGGAATTGTAAAGAATTTCCCTGTTTTTTGGTTTTGCTTTTGAAATTCCTTTTTAGAGTGGGTTTGAGCTGATTCTCGCTGCCATGTTTATGCCACTCTAGACACACTTGATTCCCTTATGGAGTCATATCAATACATAGGTTTTAAGATTCTTACTAGTCAGATATATTCCTCTGCGGGAAATATGGGGTTTTGAGTCTCTTTCACTGAGGAAGGTGTAGGTCTTGTCTATTCCAAAGTTGGTTTTTGGAACGGTCCCTGTGCTTATATCAAACTCTGGTTTTATGCATCACCCCACCTCTCCATCCCCTTTATGCAGGCATAAGAGTGTTTTCTAAATGTGAGACTCTGTTCTCTTTCCTAACTCAGTTCACGTGTAGCCATGTTTACAGGATCTTCATAAGTGATATCTTATGATAAGTTTCTTTTTCTGTGTGACTTATTTCACTTAGAATCATCGTACCTGAATCCACTCACTTTGTTGCTACTGGTCTTATGACATTGATTTCATGGCTGAGGGATATTCCATCGTACGTAAGTACCACAATGTTTTGAACCATTTTTATATTTCCTGGGATATTTAAGGTGTACCCAAGTTGAGGTTCTTGTAGTCAGTGCAGCCCTAAATTTGGAGGTGGCTCTTTCTTATTGATTTTCATTTTTCCCAAGGTATATTCCCTAGACTGGAAGTGGCCTTGGCTCTGTAGCTCTGTTGTTTACTTGTTTTAGGGAACACAATGCACTCCTCCAGTGAGGCAGTTGGCAATTTACATCCCGCCCATCAGCATAACAAGGCTCCCAGTTCTCCAGGGCCTGTCTTGCCTTTCTGGTTTTTACATATTTTGTGGATGTCCCTTTTGACCGGTGGGAAGTGATACTTCTTTGTAGTGCAGATTTGCATTGCCCGCTTGCTTGCTTGGCCAAAAAGGGCGTATGCGTTTTCTCCTGAATATATTCAGGAGAAAACTCATACGCCCTTTTTGGCCAAATGCACCATTGTCCAAGTTGTGTCCCTCTTCCTGTGCTTTACAGGCGATTCCAAGGTACCTCTTGAAGTCTGTTTCCTGCTATTTTGCCTCGCTTTCAAGTCCGCCTCGTTGACTTCCCTCAACAGATTTTTGGACGATAGTTGTCCTTTATCACTCTGCCAGTTTGTGAATTGCTGTGCCCCTGAGCTCCATTTCTCAACTCGTTTTTTTGTGAGCTCAACACAAGTCCAAAATTTTGGATCATGTCCTATACTGGTTCCCGGTGGGTGGCTGAGACTTTGGTTAATTCTTCTTCCTGCCAGGAAATTAGAGTGACATGTGCCCGTTCAAATGCCTAACAGCTACTCTCTCATGGGTTCTCCCTCGTCCCTTCCATCCTCTGCCAAATTGGGAACCTGTGCAAACCAGGAGGTTAAAGGGTCTGTCTCTCCAAGTTGGGAGATTGATAGTAAGGCAGTTGGAAAGTCAAACTGGAGCACCAGGAGAGGGACTATTCATTGAGTTTTAGAAACCTTTCGTATTCACAGTGTGTCCATTCTCTAGGTTTCCTGTACATGTTATATCTGTAGTAATATTCCCTTGAACCTGGAGAGTTGGGACCCATGGAATGGGGGCCATGCATTATTGCTTGAAAGGGTCTGCATTTGCTCACCCAATCTCACCAATCCTCTCAGTCCCAAGTGTCCAGCCTTATGCCACATCCAGCTGTCATTGTAGATAGGGTCTTTCCAGGTTTCCTCAGACACCCTGAAGGAATTGTAAAGAATTTCCCTGTTTTTTGGTTTTGCTTTTGAAATTCCTTTTTAGAGTGGGTTTGAGCTGATTCTCGCTGCCATGTTTATGCCACTCTAGACACACTTGATTCCCTTATGGAGACATATCAATACATAGGTTTTAAGATTCTTACTAGTCAGATATATTCCTCTGTGGGAAATATGGGGTTTTGAGTCTCTTTCACTAAGGAAGGTGTCGGTCTTGTCAATTCCAAAGTTGGTTTTTGAAACGGTCCCTGTGCTTATATCAAACTCTGGTTTTATGCATCACCCCACCTCTCCTTCCCCTTTATGCAGGCATAAGAGTGTTTTCTAAATGTGAGACTCTGTTCTCTTTCCTAACTCAATTCACGTGTAGCCATGTTTACAGGATCTTCATAAGTGATATCTTATGATAAGTTTCTTTTTCTGTGTGACTTATTTCACTTAGAATCATCGTACCTGAATCCACTCACTTTGCTGCTACTGGTCTTATGACATTGATTTCATGGCTGAGGGATATTCCATCGTACGTAAGTACCACAATGTTTTGAACCATTTTTATATTTCCTGGGATATTTAAGGTGTACCCAAGTTGAGGTTCTTGTAGTCAGTGCAGCCCTAAATTTGGAGGTGGCTCTTTCTTATTGATTTTCAGTTTTCCCAAGGTATATTCCCTAGACTGGAAGTGGCCTTGGCTCTGTAGCTCTGTTGTTTACTTGTTTTAGGGAACACAATGCACTCATCCAGTGGGGCAGTTGGCAATTTCCATCCCGCCCATCAGCATAACAAGGCTCCCAGTTCTCCAGGGCCTGTCTTGCCTTTCTGGTTTTTACACATTTTGTGGATGTCCCTTTTGACCGGTGGGAAGTGATACTTCTTTGTAGTGCAGATTTGCATTACCCGCTTGCTTGCTTGGCCAAAAAGGGCGTATGCGTTTTCTCCTGAATATATTCAGGAGAAAACGCATACGCCCTTTTTGGCCAAGTGCACCATTGTCCAAGTTGTGCCCCTCTTCCTGTGCTTTACAGGCGATTCCAAGGTACCTCTTGAAATCTGTTTCCTGCTATTTTGCCTCGCTTTCAAGTCCGCCTCGTTGACTTCCCTCAACAGATTTTTGGACGATAGTTGTCCTTTATCACTCTGCCAGTTTGTGAATTGCTGTGACCCTGAGCTCCATTTCTCAACTCGTTTTTTTGTGAGCTGAACGCAAGTCCAAAATTTTGGATCATGTCCTATACTGGTTCCCGGTGGGTGGCTGAGACTTTGGTTAATTCTTCTTCCTGCCGGGAAATTAGAGTGACATGTGCCCGTCCAAATGCCTAACAGCTACTCTCTCATGGGTTCTCCCTCGTCCCTTCCATCCTCTGCCAAATTGGGAACCTGTGCAAACCAGGAGGTTAAAGGGCCTGTCTCTCCAAGTTGGGAGATTGATAGTAAGGCAGTTGGAAAGTCAAACTGGAGCACCAGGAGAGGGACTATTCATTGAGTTTTAGAAACCTTTCGTATTCACAGTGTGTACATTCTCTAGGTTTCCTGTACATGTTATAGCTGTAGTAATATTCCCTTGAACCTGGAGAGTTGGGACCCATGGAATGGGGGCCATGCATTATTGCTTGAAAGGGTCTGCATTTGCTCACCCAATCTCACCAATCCTCTCAGTCCCAAGTGTCCAGCCTTATGCCACATCCAGCTGTCATTGTAGATAGGGTCTTTCCAGGTTTCCTCAGAAACCCTGAAGGAATTGTAAAGAATTTCCCTGTTTTTTGGTTTTGCTTTTGAAATTCCTTTTTATAGTGGGTTTGAGCTGATTCTCGCTGCCATGTTTATGCCACTCTAGACACACTTGATTCCCTTATGGAGACATATCAATACATAGGTTTTAAGATTCTTACTAGTCAGATATATTCCTCTGTGGGAAATATGGGGTTTTGAGTCTCTTTCACTGAGGAAGGTGTCGGTCTTGTCTATTCCAGAGTTGGTTTTTGAAACGGTCCCTGTGCTTATATCAAACTCTGGTTTTATGCATCACCCCACCTCTCCTTCCCCTTTATGCAGGCATAAGAGTGTTTTATAAATGTGAGACTCTGTTCTCTTTCCTAACTCAGTTCACGTGTAGCCATGTTTACAGGATCTTCATAAGTGATATCTTATGATAAGTTTCTTTTTCTGTGTGACTTATTTTACTTAGAATCATCGTACCTGAATCCACTCACTTTGCTGCTACTGGTCTTATGACATTGATTTCATGGCTGAGGGATATTCCATCGTATGTAAGTACCACAATGTTTTGAACCATTTTTATATTTCCTGGGATATTTAAGGTGTACCCAAGTTGAGGTTCTTGTAGTCAGTGCAGCCCTAAATTTGGAGGTGGCTCTTTCTTATTGATTTTCATTTTTCCCAAGGTATATTCCCTAGACTGGAAGTGGCCTTGGCTCTGTAGCTCTGTTGTTTACTTGTTTTAGGGAACACAATGCACTCCTCCAGTGAGGCAGTTGGCAATTTACATCCCGCCCATCAGCATAACAAGGCTCCCAGTTCTCCAGGGCCTGTCTTGCCTTTCTGGTTTTTACACATTTTGTGGATGTCCCTTTTGACCGGTGGGAAGTGATACTTCTTTGTAGTGCAGATTTGCATTGCCTGCTTGCTTGCTTGGCCAAAAAGGGCGTATGCGTTTTCTCCTGAATATATTCAGGAGAAAACGCATACGCCCTTTTTGGCCAAGTGCACCACTGTCCAAGTTGTGCCCCTCTTCCTGTGCTTTACAGGCGATTCCAACGTACCTCTTGAAATCTGTTTCCTGCTATTTTGCCTCACTTTCAAGTCCGCCTCGTTGACTTCCCTCAACAGATTTTTGGACGATAGTTGTCATTTATCACTCTGCCAGTTTGTGAATTGCTGTGCCCCTGAGCTCCATTTCTCAACTCCTTTTTTGTGAGCTGAACGCAAGTCCAAAATTTTGGATCATGTCCTATACTGGTTCCCTGTGGGTGGCTGAGACTTTGGTTAATTCTTCTTCCTGCCGGGAAATTAGAGTGACATGTGCCCGTCCAAATGCCTAACAGCTACTCTCTCATGGGTTCTCCCTCGTCCCTTCCATCCTCTGCCAAATTGGGAACCTGTGCAAACCAGGAGGTTAAAGGGCCTGTCTGTCCAAGTTGGGAGATTGATAGTAAGGCAGTTGGAAAGTCAAACTGGAGCACCAGGAGAGGGACTATTCGTTGAGTTTTAGAAACCTTTCGTATTCACAGTGTGTACATTCTCTAGGTTTCCTGTACATGTTATAGCTGTAGTAATATTCCCTTGAACCTGGAGAGTTGGGACCCATGGAATGGGGGCCATGCATTATTGCTTGAAAGGGTCTGCATTTGCTCACCCAATCTCACCAATCCTCTCAGTCCCAAGTGTCCAGCCTTATGCCACATCCAGCTGTCATTGTAGATAGGGTCTTTCCAGGTTTCCTCAGACACCCTGAAGGAATTGTAAAGAATTTCCCTGTTTTTTGGTTTTGCTTTTGAAATTCCTTTTTAGAGTGGGTTTGAGCTGATTCTCGCTGCCATGTTTATGCCACTCTAGACACACTTGATTCCCTTATGGAGACATATCAATACATAGGTTTTAAGATTCTTACTAGTCAGATATATTCCTCTGTGGGAAATATGGGGTTTTGAGTCTCTTTCACTGAGGAAGGTGTCGGTCTTGTCTATTCCAGAGTTGGTTTTTGAAACGGTCCCTGTGCTTATATCAAACTCTGGTTTTATGCATCACCCCACCTCTCCTTCCCCTTTATGCAGGCATAAGAGTGTTTTCTAAATGTGAGACTCTGTTCTCTTTCCTAACTCAGTTCACGTGTAGCCATGTTTACAGGATCTTCATAAGTGATATCTTATGATAAGTTTCTTTTTCTGTGTGACTTATTTTACTTAGAATCATCGTACCTGAATCCACTCACTTTGCTGCTACTGGTCTTATGACATTGATTTCATGGCTGAGGGATATTCCATCGTATGTAAGTACCACAATGTTTTGAACCATTTTTATATTTCCTGGGATATTTAAGGTGTACCCAAGTTGAGGTTCTTGTAGTCAGTGCAGCCCTAAATTTGGAGGTGGCTCTTTCTTATTGATTTTCAGTTTTCCCAAGGTATATTCCCTAGACTGGAAGTGGCCTTGGCTCTGTAGCTCTGTTGTTTACTTGTTTTAGGGAACACAATGCATTCCTCCAGTGGGGCAGTTGGCAATTTCCATCCCGCCCATCAGCATAACAAGGCTCCCAGTTCTCCAGGGCCTGTCTTGCCTTTCTGCTTTTTACACATTTTGTAGATGTCCCTTTTGACCGGTGGGAAGTGATACTTCTTTGTAGTGCAGATTTGCATTGCCCGCTTGCTTGCTTGGCCAAAAAGGGCGTATGCGTTTTCTCCTGAATATATTCAGGAGAAAACGCATACGCCCTTTTTGGCCAAGTGCACCATTGTCCATGTTGTGCCCCTCTTCCTGTGCTTTACAGGCGATTCCAAGGTACCTCTTGAAATCTGTTTCCTGCTATTTTGCCTCGCTTTCAAGTCCGCCTCGTTGACTTCCCTCAACAGATTTTTGGACGATAGTTGTCCTTTATCACTCTGCCAGTTTGTGAATTGCTGTGACCCTGAGCTCCATTTCTCAACTCGTTTTTTTGTGAGCAGAACACAAGTCCAAAATTTTGGATCATGTCCTATACTGGTTCCCGGTGGGTGGCTGAGACTTTGGTTAATTCTTCTTCCTGCCGGGAAATTAGAGTGACATGTGCCCGTCCAAATGCCTAACAGCTACTCTCTCATGGGTTCTCCCTCGTCCCTTCCATCCTCTGCCAAATTGGGAACCTGTGCAAACCAGGAGGTTAAAGGGCCTGTCTCTCCAAGTTGGGAGATTGATAGTAAGGCAGTTGGAAAGTCAAACTGGAGCACCAGGAGAGGGACTATTCATTGAGTTTTAGAAACCTTTCGTATTCACAGTGTGTACATTCTCTAGGTTTCCTGTACATGTTATAGCTGTAGTAATATTCCCTTGAACCTGGAGAGTTGGGACCCATGGAATGGGGGCCATGCATTATTGCTTGAAAGGGTCTGCATTTGCTCACCCAATCTCACCAATCCTCTCAGTCCCAAGTGTCCAGCCTTATGCCACATCCAGCTGTCATTGTAGATAGGGTCTTTCCAGGTTTCCTCAGACACCCTGAAGGAATTGTAAAGAATTTCCCTGTTTTTTGGTTTTGCTTTTGAAATTCCTTTTTATAGTGGGTTTGAGCTGATTCTCGCTGCCATGTTTATGCCACTCTAGACACACTTGATTCCCTTATGGAGACATATCAATACATAGGTTTTAAGATTCTTACTAGTCAGATATATTCCTCTGTGGGAAATATGGGGTTTTGAGTCTCTTTCACTGAGGAAGGTGTCGGTCTTGTCTATTCCAGAGTTGGTTTTTGAAACGGTCCCTGTGCTTATATCAAACTCTGGTTTTATGCATCACCCCACCTCTCCTTCCCCTTTATGCAGGCATAAGAGTGTTTTCTAAATGTGAGACTCTGTTCTCTTTCCTAACTCAGTTCACGTGTAGCCATGTTTACAGGAACTTCATAAGTGATATCTTATGATAAGTTTCTTTTTCTGTGTGACTTATTTTACTTAGAATCATCGTACCTGAATCCACTCACTTTGCTGCTACTGGTCTTATGACATTGATTTCATGGCTGAGGGATATTCCATCGTATGTAAGTACCACAATGTTTTGAACCATTTTTATATTTCCTGGGATATTTAAGGTGTACCCAAGTTGAGGTTCTTGTAGTCAGTGCAGCCCTAAATTTGGAGGTGGCTCTTTCTTATTGATTTTCAGTTTTCCCAAGGTATATTCCCTAGACTGGAAGTGGCCTTGGCTCTGTAGCTCTGTTGTTTACTTGTTTTAGGGAACACAATGCACTCCTCCAGTGAGGCAGTTGGCAGTTTACATCCCGCCCATCAGCATAACAAGGCTCCCAGTTTTCCAGGGCCTGTCTTGCCTTTCTGGTTTTTACACATTTTGTGGATGTCCCTTTTGACCGGTGGGAAATGATACTTCTTTGTAGTGCAGATTTGCATTGCCCGCTTTCTTGCTTGGCCAAAAAGGGCGTATGCGTTTTCTCCTGAATATATTCAGGAGAAAACGCATACGCGCTTTTTGGCCAAGTGCACCATTGTCCAAGTTGTGCCCCTCTTCCTGTGCTTTACAGGCGATTCCAAGGTACCTCTTGAAATCTGTTTCCTGCTATTTTGCCTCGCTTTCAAGTCCGCCTCGTTGACTTCCCTCAACAGATTTTTGGACGATAGTTGTCCTTTATCACTCTGCCAGTTTGTGAATTGCTGTGCCCCTGAGCTCCATTTCTCAACTCGTTTTTTGTGAGCTGAACGCAAGTCCAAAATTTTGGATCATGTCCTGTACTGGTTCCCGGTGGGTGGCTGAGACTTTGGTTAATTCTTCTTCCTGCTGGGAAATTAGAGTGACATGTGCCCATCCAAATGCCTAACAGCTACTCTCTCATGGGTTCTCCCTCGTCCCTTCCATCCTCTGCCAAATTGGGAACCTGTGCAAACCAGGAGGTTAAAGGGCCTGTCTCTCCAAGTTGGGAGATTTATAGTAAGGCAGTTGGAAAGTCAAACTGGAGCACCAGGAGAGGGACTATTCATTGAGTTTTAGAAACCTTTCGTATTCACAGTGTGTCTATTCTCTAGGTTTCCTGTACATGTTATAGCTGTAGTAATATTCCCTTGAACCTGGAGAGTTGGGACCCATGGAATGGGGGCCATGCATTATTGCTTGAAAGGGTCTGCATTTGCTCACCCAATCTCACCAATCCTCTCAGTCCCAAGTGTCCAGCCTTATGCCACATCCAGCTGTCATTGTAGATAGGGTCTTTCCAGGTTTCCTCAGACACCCTGAAGGAATTGTAAAGAATTTCCCTGTTTTTTGGTTTTGCTTTTGAAATTCCTTTTTAGAGTGGGTTTGAGCTGATTCTCGCTGCCATGTTTATGCCACTCTAGACACACTTGATTCCCTTATGGAGTCATATCAATACATAGGTTTTAAGATTCTTACTAGTCAGATATATTCCTCTGCGGGAAATATGGGGTTTTGAGTCTCTTTCACTGAGGAAGGTGTAGGTCTTGTCTATTCCAAAGTTGGTTTTTGGAACGGTCCCTGTGCTTATATCAAACTCTGGTTTTATGCATCACCCCACCTCTCCATCCCCTTTATGCAGGCATAAGAGTGTTTTCTAAATGTGAGACTCTGTTCTCTTTCCTAACTCAGTTCACGTGTAGCCATGTTTACAGGATCTTCATAAGTGATATCTTATGATAAGTTTCTTTTTCTGTGTGACTTATTTCACTTAGAATCATCGTACCTGAATCCACTCACTTTGTTGCTACTGGTCTTATGACATTGATTTCATGGCTGAGGGATATTCCATCGTACGTAAGTACCACAATGTTTTGAACCATTTTTATATTTCCTGGGATATTTAAGGTGTACCCAAGTTGAGGTTCTTGTAGTCAGTGCAGCCCTAAATTTGGAGGTGGCTCTTTCTTATTGATTTTCAGTTTTCCCCAGGTATATTCCCTAGACTGGAAGTGGCCTTGGCTCTGTAGCTCTGTTGTTTACTTGTTTTAGGGAACACAATGCACTCCTCCAGTGAGGCAGTTGGCAATTTACATCCCGCCCATCAGCATAACAAGGCTCCCAGTTCTCCAGGGCCTGTCTTGCCTTTCTGGTTTTTACACATTTTGTGGATGTCCCTTTTGACCGGTGGGAAGTGATACTTCTTTGTAGTGCAGATTTGCATTGCCCGCTTGCTTGCTTGGCCAAAAAGGGCGTATGCGTTTTCTCCTGAATATATTCAGGAGAAAACGCATACGCCCTTTTTGGCCAAATGCACCATTGTCCAAGTTGTGTCCCTCTTCCTGTGCTTTACAGGCGATTCCAAGGTACCTCTTGAAGTCTGTTTCCTGCTATTTTGCCTCGCTTTCAAGTCCGCCTCGTTGACTTCCCTCAACAGATTTTTGGACGATAGTTGTCCTTTATCACTCTGCCAGTTTGTGAATTGCTGTGCCCCTGAGCTCCATTTCTCAACTCGTTTTTTTGTGAGCTCAACACAAGTCCAAAATTTTGGATCATGTCCTATACTGGTTCCCGGTGGGTGGCTGAGACTTTGGTTAATTCTTCTTCCTGCCAGGAAATTAGAGTGACATGTGCCCGTCCAAATGCCTAACAGCTACTCTCTCATGGGTTCTCCCTCGTCCCTTCCATCCTCTGCCAAATTGGGAACCTGTGCAAACCAGGAGGTTAAAGGGCCTGTCTCTCCAAGTTGGGAGATTGATAGTAAGGCAGTTGGAAAGTCAAACTGGAGCACCAGGAGAGGGACTATTCATTGAGTTTTAGAAACCTTTCGTATTCACAGTGTGTCCATTCTCTAGGTTTCCTGTACATGTTATATCTGTAGTAATATTCCCTTGAACCTGGAGAGTTGGGACCCATGGAATCGGGGCCATGCATTATTGCTTGAAAGGGTCTGCATTTGCTCACCCAATCTCACCAATCCTCTCAGTCCCAAGTGTCCAGCCTTATGCCACATCCAGCTGTCATTGTAGATAGGGTCTTTCCAGGTTTCCTCAGACACCCTGAAGGAATTGTAAAGAATTTCCCTGTTTTTTGGTTTTGCTTTTGAAATTCCTTTTTAGAGTGGGTTTGAGCTGATTCTCGCTGCCATGTTTATGCCACTCTAGACACACTTGATTCCCTTATGGAGTCATATCAATACATAGGTTTTAAGATTCTTACTAGTCAGATATATTCCTCTGCGGGAAATATGGGGTTTTGAGTCTCTTTCACTGAGGAAGGTGTAGGTCTTGTCTATTCCAAAGTTGGTTTTTGGAACGGTCCCTGTGCTTATATCAAACTCTGGTTTTATGCATCACCCGACCTCTCGATCCCCTTTATGCAGGCATAAGAGTGTTTTATAAATGTGAGACTCTGTTCTCTTTCCTAACTCAATTCACGTGTAGCCATGTTTACAGGATCTTCATAAGTGATATCTTATGATAAGTTTCTTTTTCTGTGTGACTTATTTCACTTAGAATCATCGTACCTGAATCCACTCACTTTGCTGCTACTGGTCTTATGACATTGATTTCATGGCTGAGGGATATTCCATCGTACATAAGTACCACAATGTTTTGAACCATTTTTATATTTCCTGGGATATTTAAGGTGTACCCAAGTTGAGGTTCTTGTAGTCAGTGCAGCCCTAAATTTGGAGGTGGCTCTTTCTTATTGATTTTCAGTTTTCCCAAGGTATATTCCCTAGACTGGAAGTGGCCTTGGCTCTGTAGCTCTGTTGTTTACTTGTTTTAGGGAACACAATGCACTCCTCCAGTGAGGCAGTTGGCAATTTACATCCCGCCCATCAGCATAACAAGGCTCCCAGTTCTCCAGGGCCTGTCTTGCCTTTCTGGTTTTTACACATTTTGTGGATGTCCCTTTTGACCGGTGGGAAGTGATACTTCTTTGTAGTGCAGATTTGCATTGCCCGCTTGCTTGCTTGGCCAAAAAGGGCGTATGCGTTTTCTCCTGAATATATTCAGGAGAAAACGCATACGCCCTTTTTGGCCAAGTGCACCATTGTCCAAGTTGTGCCCCTCTTCCTGTGCTTTACAGGCGATTCCAAGGTACCTCTTGAAATCTGTTTCCTGCTATTTTGCCTCACTTTCAAGTCCGCCTCGTTGACTTCCCTCAACAGATTTTTGGACGATAGTTGTCCTTTATCACTCTGCCAGTTTGTGAATTGCTGTGCCCCTGAGCTCCATTTCTCAACTCGTTTTTTGTGAGCTGAACGCAAGTCCAAAATTTTGGATCATGTCCTATACTGGTTCCCGGTGGGTGGCTGAGACTTTGGTTAATTCTTCTTCCTGCCGGGAAATTAGAGTGACATGTGCCCGTCCAAATGCCTAACAGCTACTCTCTCATGGGTTCTCCCTCGTCCCTTCCATCCTCTGCCAAATTGGGAACCTGTGCAAACCAGGAGGTTAAAGGGCCTGTCTCTCCAAGTTGGGAGATTGATAGTAAGGCAGTTGGAAAGTCAAACTGGAGCACCAGGAGAGGGACTATTCGTTGAGTTTTAGAAACCTTTCGTATTCACAGTGTGTCCATTCTCTAGGTTTCCTGTACATGTTATAGCTGTAGTAATATTCCCTTGAACCTGGAGAGTTGGGACCCATGGAATGGGGGCCATGCATTATTGCTTGAAAGGGTCTGCATTTGCTCACCCAATCTCACCAATCCTCTCAGTCCCAAGTGTCCAGCCTTATGCCACATCCAGCTGTCATTGTAGATAGGGTCTTTCCAGGTTTCCTCAGACACCCTGAAGGAATTGTAAAGAATTTCCCTGTTTTTTGGTTTTGCTTTTGAAATTCCTTTTTATAGTGGGTTTGAGCTGATTCTCGCTGCCATGTTTATGCCACTCTAGACACACTTGATTCCCTTATGGAGACATATCAATACATAGGTTTTAAGATTCTTACTAGTCAGATATATTCCTCTGCGGGAAATATGGGGTTTTGAGTCTCTTTCACTGAGGAAGGTGTCGGTCTTGTCAATTCCAAAGTTGGTTTTTGAAACGGGCCCTGTGCTTATATCAAACTCTGGTTTTATGCATCACCCCACCTCTCCTTCCCCTTTATGCAGGCATAAGAGTGTTTTCTAAATGTGAGACTCTGTTCTCTTTCCTAACTCAGTTCACGTGTAGCCATGTTTACAGGATCTTCATAAGTGATATCTTATGATAAGTTTCTTTTTCTGTGTGACTTATTTCACTTAGAATCATCGTACCTGAATCAACTCACTTTGCTGCTACTGGTCTTATGACATTGATTTCATGGCTGAGGGATATTCCATCGTACGTAAGTACCACAATGTTTTGAACCATTTTTATATTTCCTGGGATATTTAAGGTGTACCCAAGTTGAGGTTCTTGTAGTCAGTGCAGCCCTAAATTTGGAGGTGGCTCTTTCTTATTGATTTTCATTTTTCCCAAGGTATATTCCCTAGACTGGAAGTGGCCTTGGCTCTGTAGCTCTGTTGTTTATTTGTTTTAGGGAACACAATGCACTCCTCCAGTGAGGCAGTTGGCAATTTACATCCCGCCCATCAGCATAACAAGGCTCCCAGTTCTCCAGGGCCTGTCTTGCCTTTCTGGTTTTTACACATTTTGTGGATGTCCCTTTTGACCAGTGGGAAGTGATACTTCTTTGTAGTGCAGATTTGCATTGCCCGGTTGCTTGCTTGGCCAAAAAGGGCGTATGCGTTTTCTCCTGAATATATTCAGGAGAAAACGCATACGCCCTTTTTGGCCAAGTGCACCATTGTCCAAGTTGTGCCCCTCTTCCTGTGCTTTACAGGCGATTCCAACGTACCTCTTGAAATCTGTTTCCTGCTATTTTGCCTCACTTTCAAGTCCGCCTCGTTGACTTCCCTCAACAGATTTTTGGACGATAGTTGTCATTTATCACTCTGCCAGTTTGTGAATTGCTGTGCCCCTGAGCTCCATTTCTCAACTCGTTTTTTGTGAGCTGAACGCAAGTCCAAAATTTTGGATCATGTCCTATACTGGTTCCCGGTGGGTGGCTGAGACTTTGGTTAATTCTTCTTCCTGCCGGGAAATTAGAGTGACATGTGCCCGTCCAAATTCCTAACAGCTACTCTCTCATGGGTTCTCCCTCGTCCCTTCCATCCTCTGCCAAATTGGGAACCTGTGCAAACCAGGAGGTTAAAGGGCCTGTCTCTCCAAGTTGGGAGATTGATAGTAAGGCAGTTGGAAAGTCAAACTGGAGCACCAGGAGAGGGACTATTCGTTGAGTTTTAGAAACCTTTCGTATTCACAGTGTGTCCATTCTCTAGGTTTCCTGTACATGTTATAGCTGTAGTAATATTCCCTTGAACCTGGAGAGTTGGGACCCATGGAATCGGGGCCATGCATTATTGCTTGAAAGGGTCTGCATTTGCTCACCCAATCTCACCAATCCTCTCAGTCCCAAGTGTCCAGCCTTATGCCACATCCAGCTGTCATTGTAGATAGGGTCTTTCCAGGTTTCCTCAGACACCCTGAAGGAATTGTAAAGAATTTCCCTGTTTTTTGGTTTTGCTTTTGAAATTCCTTTTTATAGTGGGTTTGAGCTGATTCTCGCTGCCATGTTTATGCCACTCTAGACACACTTGATTCCCTTATGGAGTCATATCAATACATAGGTTTTAAGATTCTTACTAGTCAGATATATTCCTCTGCGGGAAATATGGGGTTTTGAGTCTCTTTCACTGAGGAAGGTGTAGGTCTTGTCTATTCCAAAGTTGGTTTTTGGAACGGTCCCTGTGCTTATATCAAACTCTGGTTTTATGCATCACCCGACCTCTCGATCCCCTTTATGCAGGCATAAGAGTGTTTTATAAATGTGAGACTCTGTTCTCTTTCCTAACTCAATTCACGTGTAGCCATGTTTACAGGATCTTCTTAAGTGATATCTTATGATAAGTTTCTTTTTCTGTGTGACTTATTTCACTTAGAATCATCGTACCTGAATCCACTCACTTTGCTGCTACTGGTCTTATGACATTGATTTCATGGCTGAGGGATATTCCATCGTACGTAAGTACCACAATGTTTTGAACCATTTTTATATTTCCTGGGATATTTAAGGTGTACCCAAGTTGAGGTTCTTGTAGTCAGTGCAGCCCTAAATTTGGAGGTGGCTCTTTCTTATTGATTTTCAGTTTTCCCAAGGTATATTCCCTAGACTGGAAGTGGCCTTGGCTCTGTAGCTCTGTTGTTTACTTGTTTTAGGGAACACAATGCACTCCTCCAGTGAGGCAGTTGGCAATTTACATCCCGCCCATCAGCATAACAAGGCTCCCAGTTCTCCAGGGCCTGTCTTGCCTTTCTGGTTTTTACACATTTTGTGGATGTCCCTTTTGACCGGTGGGAAGTGATACTTCTTTGTAGTGCAGATTTGCATTACCCGCTTGCTTGCTTGGCCAAAAAGGGCGTATGCGTTTTCTCCTGAATATATTCAGGAGAAAACGCATACGCCCTTTTTGGCCAAGTGCACCATTGTCCAAGTTGTGCCCCTCTTCCTGTGCTTTACAGGCGATTCCAAGGTACCTCTTGAAATCTGTTTCCTGCTATTTTGCCTCACTTTCAAGTCCGCCTCGTTGACTTCCCTCAACAGATTTTTGGACGATAGTTGTCCTTTATCACTCTGCCAGTTTGTGAATTGCTGTGCCCCTGAGCTCCATTTCTCAACTCGTTTTTTGTGAGCTGAACGCAAGTCCAAAATTTTGGATCATGTCCTATACTGGTTCCCGGTGGGTGGCTGAGACTTTGGTTAATTCTTCTTCCTGCCGGGAAATTAGAGTGACATGTGCCCGTCCAAATGCCTAACAGCTACTCTCTCATGGGTTCTCCCTCGTCCCTTCCATCCTCTGCCAAATTGGGAACCTGTGCAAACCAGGAGGTTAAAGGGCCTGTCTCTCCAAGTTGGGAGATTGATAGTAAGGCAGTTGGAAAGTCAAACTGGAGCACCAGGAGAGGGACTATTCGTTGAGTTTTAGAAACCTTTCGTATTCACAGTGTGTCCATTCTCTAGGTTTCCTGTACATGTTATAGCTGTAGTAATATTCCCTTGAACCTGGAGAGTTGGGACCCATGGAATGGGGGCCATGCATTATTGCTTGAAAGGGTCTGCATTTGCTCACCCAATCTCACCAATCCTCTCAGTCCCAAGTGTCCAGCCTTATGCCACATCCAGCTGTCATTGTAGATAGGGTCTTTCCAGGTTTCCTCAGACACCCTGAAGGAATTGTAAAGAATTTCCCTGTTTTTTGGTTTTGCTTTTGAAATTCCTTTTTATAGTGGGTTTGAGCTGATTCTCGCTGCCATGTTTATGCCACTCTAGACACACTTGATTCCCTTATGGAGACATATCAATACATAGGTTTTAAGATTCTTACTAGTCAGATATATTCCTCTGTGGGAAATATGGGGTTTTGAGTCTCTTTCACTGAGGAAGGTGTCGGTCTTGTCAATTCCAAAGTTGGTTTTTGAAACGGGCCCTGTGCTTATATCAAACTCTGGTTTTATGCATCACCCCACCTCTCCTTCCCCTTTATGCAGGCATAAGAGTGTTTTCTAAATGTGAGACTCTGTTCTCTTTCCTAACTCAGTTCACGTGTAGCCATGTTTACAGGATCTTCATAAGTGATATCTTATGATAAGTTTCTTTTTCTGTGTGATTTATTTCACTTAGAATCATCGTACCTGAATCCACTCACTTTGCTGCTACTGGTCTTATGACATTGATTTCATGGCTGAGGGATATTCCATCGTACGTAAGTACCACAATGTTTTGAACCATTTTTATATTTCCTGGGATATTTAAGGTGTACCCAAGTTGAGGTTCTTGTAGTCAGTGCAGCCCTAAATTTGGAGGTGGCTCTTTCTTATTGATTTTCAGTTTTCCCAAGGTATATTCCCTAGACTGGAAGTGGCCTTGGCTCTGTAGCTCTGTTGTTTACTTGTTTTAGGGAACACAATGCACTCCTCCAGTGAGGCAGTTGGCAATTTACATCCCGCCCATCAGCATAACAAGGCTCCCAGTTCTCCAGGGCCTGTCTTGCCTTTCTGGTTTTTACACATTTTGTGGATGTCCCTTTTGACCGGTGGGAAGTGATACTTCTTTGTAGTGCAGATTTGCATTGCCCGGTTGCTTGCTTGGCCAAAAAGGGCGTATGCGTTTTCTCCTGAATATATTCAGGAGAAAACGCATACGCCCTTTTTGGCCAAGTGCACCATTGTCCAAGTTGTGCCCCTCTTCCTGTGCTTTACAGGCGATTCCAACGTACCTCTTGAAATCTGTTTCCTGCTATTTTGCCTCACTTTCAAGTCCGCCTCGTTGACTTCCCTCAACAGATTTTTGGACGATAGTTGTCATTTATCACTCTGCCAGTTTGTGAATTGCTGTGCCCCTGAGCTCCATTTCTCAACTCGTTTTTTGTGAGCTGAACGCAAGTCCAAAATTTTGGATCATGTCCTATACTGGTTCCCGGTGGGTGGCTGAGACTTTGGTTAATTCTTCTTCCTGCCGGGAAATTAGAGTGACATGTGCCCGTCCAAATTCCTAACAGCTACTCTCTCATGGGTTCTCCCTCGTCCCTTCCATCCTCTGCCAAATTGGGAACCTGTGCAAACCAGGAGGTTAAAGGGCCTGTCTCTCCAAGTTGGGAGATTGATAGTAAGGCAGTTGGAAAGTCAAACTGGAGCACCAGGAGAGGGACTATTCGTTGAGTTTTAGAAACCTTTCGTATTCACAGTGTGTCCATTCTCTAGATTTCCTGTACATGTTATAGCTGTAGTAATATTCCCTTGAACCTGGAGAGTTGGGACCCATGGAATGGGGGCCATGCATTATTGCTTGAAAGGGTCTGCATTTGCTCACCCAATCTCACCAATCCTCTCAGTCCCAAGTGTCCAGCCTTATGCCACATCCAGCTGTCATTGTAGATAGGGTCTTTCCAGGTTTCCTCAGACACCCTGAAGGAATTGTAAAGAATTTCCCTGTTTTTTGGTTTTGCTTTTGAAATTCCTTTTTATAGTGGGTTTGAGCTGATTCTCGCTGCCATGTTTATGCCACTCTAGACACACTTGATTCCCTTATGGAGACATATCAATACATAGGTTTTAAGATTCTTACTAGTCAGATATATTCCTCTGTGGGAAATATGGGGTTTTGAGTCTCTTTCACTGAGGAAGGTGTCGGTCTTGTCAATTCCAAAGTTGGTTTTTGAAACGGTCCCTGTGCTTATATCAAACTCTGGTTTTATGCATCACCCCACCTCTCCTTCCCCTTTATGCAGGCATAAGAGTGTTTTCTAAATGTGAGACTCTGTTCTCTTTCCTAACTCAATTCACGTGTAGCCATGTTTACAGGATCTTCATAAGTGATATCTTATGATAAGTTTCTTTTTCTGTGTGACTTATTTCACTTAGAATCATCGTACCTGAATCCACTCACTTTGCTGCTACTGGTCTTATGACATTGATTTCATGGCTGAGGGATATTCCATCGTACGTAAGTACCACAATGTTTTGAACCATTTTTATATTTCCTGGGATATTTAAGGTGTACCCAAGTTGAGGTTCTTGTAGTCAGTGCAGCCCTAAATTTGGAGGTGGCTCTTTCTTATTGATTTTCAGTTTTCCCAAGGTATATTCCCTAGACTGGAAGTGGCCTTGGCTCTGTAGCTCTGTTGTTTACTTGTTTTAGGGAACACAATGCACTCCTCCAGTGGGGCAGTTGGCAATTTCCACCCCGCCCATCAGCATAACAAGGCTCCCAGTTCTCCAGGGCCTGTCTTGCCTTTCTGGTTTTTACACATTTTGTGGATGTCCCTTTTGACCGGTGGGAAGTGATACTTCTTTGTAGTGCAGATTTGCATTGCCCGCTTGCTTGCTTGGCCAAAAAGGGCGTATGCGTTTTCTCCTGAATATATTCAGGAGAAAACGCATACGCCCTTTTTGGCCAAGTGCACCATTGTCCAAGTTGTGCCCCTCTTCCTGTGCTTTACAGGCGATTCCAAGGTACCTCTTGAAATCTGTTTCCTGCTATTTTGCCTCGCTTTCAAGTCCGCCTCGTTGACTTCCCTCAACAGATTTTTGGACGATAGTTGTCCTTTATCACTCTGCCAGTTTGTGAATTGCTGTGCCCCTGAGCTCCATTTCTCAACTCGTTTTTTGTGAGCTGAACGCAAGTCCAAAGTTTTGGATCATGTCCTATACTGGTTCCCGGTGGGTGGCTGAGACTTTGGTTAATTCTTCTTCCTGCCGGGAAATTAGAGTGACATGTGCCCGTCCAAATGCCTAACAGCTACTCTCTCATGGGTTCTCCCTCATCCCTTCCATCCTCTGCCAAATTGGGAACCTGTGCAAACCAGGAGGTTAAAGGGCCTGTCTCTCCAAGTTGGGAGATTGATAGTAAGGCAGTTGGAAAGTCAAACTGGAGCACCAGGAGAGGGACTATTCGTTGAGTTTTAGAAACCTTTCGTATTCACAGTGTGTCCATTCTCTAGGTTTCCTGTACATGTTATAGCTGTAGTAATATTCCCTTGAACCTGGAGAGTTGGGACCCATGGAATGGGGGCCATGCATAATTGCTTTAAAGGGTCTGCATTTGCTCACCCAATCTCACCAATCCTCTCAGTCCCAAGTGTCCAGCCTTATGCCACATCCAGCTGTCATTGTAGATAGGGTCTTTCCAGGTTTCCTCAGACACCCTGAAGGAATTGTAAAGAATTTCCCTGTTTTTTGGTTTTGCTTTTGAAATTCCTTTTTATAGTGGGTTTGAGCTGATTCTCACTGCCATGTTTATGCCACTCTAGACACACTTGATTCCCTTATGGAGACATATCAATACATAGGTATTAAGATTCTTACTAGTCAGATATATTCCTCTGTGGGAAATATGGGGTTTTGAGTCTCTTTCACTAAGGAAGGTGTCGGTCTTGTCAATTCCAAAGTTGGTTTTTGAAACGGTCCCTGTGCTTATATCAAACTCTGGTTTTATGCATCACCCCACCTCTCCTTCCCCTTTATGCAGGCATAAGAGTGTTTTCTAAATGTGAGACTCTGTTCTCTTTCCTAACTCAATTCACGTGTAGCCATGTTTACAGGATCTTCATAAGTGATATCTTATGATAAGATTCTATTTCTGTGTGACTTATTTCACTTAGAATCATCGTACCTGAATCCACTCACTTTGCTGCTACTGGTCTTATGACATTGATTTCATGGCTGAGGGATATTCCATCGTACGTAAGTACCACAATATTTTGAACCATTTTTATATTTCCTGGGATATTTAAGGTGTACCCAAGTTGAGGTTCTTGTAGTCAGTGCAGCCCTAAATTTGGAGGTGGCTCTTTCTTATTGATTTTCAGTTTTCCCAAGGTATATTCCCTAGACTGGAAGTGGCCTTGGCTCTGTAGCTCTGTTGTTTACTTGTTTTAGGGAACACAATGCACTCCTCCAGTGAGGCAGTTGGCAATTTCCATCCCGCCCATCAGCATAACAAGTCTCCCAGTTCTCCAGGGCCTGTCTTGCCTTTCTGGTTTTTACACATTTTGTGGATGTCCCTTTTGACCGGTGGGAAGTGATACTTCTTTGTAGTGCAGATTTGCATTGCCCGCTTGCTTGCTTGGCCAAAAAGGGCGTATGTGTTTTCTCCTGAATATATTCAGGAGAAAACGCATACGCCCTTTATGGCCAAGTGCACCATTGTCCAAGTTGTGCCCCTCTTCCTGTGCTTTACAGGCGATTCCAAGGTACCTCTTGAAATCTGTTTCCTGCTATTTTGCCTCGCTTTCAAGTCCGCCTCGTTGACTTCCCTCAACAGATTTTTGGACGATAGTTGTCCTTTATCACTCTGCCAGTTTGTGAATTGCTGTGCCCCTGAGCTCCATTTCTCAACTCGTTTTTTGTGAGCTGAACGCAAGTCCAAAGTTTTGGATCATGTCCTATACTGGTTCCCGGTGGGTGGCTGAGACTTTGGTTAATTCTTCTTCCTGCCGGGAAATTAGAGTGACATGTGCCCGTCCAAATGCCTAACAGCTACTCTCTCATGGGTTCTCCCTCATCCCTTCCATCCTCTGCCAAATTGGGAACCTGTGCAAACCAGGAGGTTAAAGGGCCTGTCTCTCCAAGTTGGGAGATTGATAGTAAGGCAGTTGGAAAGTCAAACTGGAGCACCAGGAGAGGGACTATTCGTTGAGTTTTAGAAACCTTTCGTATTCACAGTGTGTCCATTCTCTAGGTTTCCTGTACATGTTATAGCTGTAGTAATATTCCCTTGAACCTGGAGAGTTGGGACCCATGGAATGGGGGCCATGCATAATTGCTTTAAAGGGTCTGCATTTGCTCACCCAATCTCACCAATCCTCTCAGTCCCAAGTGTCCAGCCTTATGCCACATCCAGCTGTCATTGTAGATAGGGTCTTTCCAGGTTTCCTCAGACACCCTGAAGGAATTGTAAAGAATTTCCCTGTTTTTTGGTTTTGCTTTTGAAATTCCTTTTTATAGTGGGTTTGAGCTGATTCTCACTGCCATGTTTATGCCACTCTAGACACACTTGATTCCCTTATGGAGACATATCAATACATAGGTATTAAGATTCTTACTAGTCAGATATATTCCTCTGTGGGAAATATGGGGTTTTGAGTCTCTTTCACTAAGGAAGGTGTCGGTCTTGTCAATTCCAAAGTTGGTTTTTGAAACGGTCCCTGTGCTTATATCAAACTCTGGTTTTATGCATCACCCCACCTCTCCTTCCCCTTTATGCAGGCATAAGAGTGTTTTCTAAATGTGAGACTCTGTTCTCTTTCCTAACTCAATTCACGTGTAGCCATGTTTACAGGATCTTCATAAGTGATATCTTATGATAAGATTCTATTTCTGTGTGACTTATTTCACTTAGAATCATCGTACCTGAATCCACTCACTTTGCTGCTACTGGTCTTATGACATTGATTTCATGGCTGAGGGATATTCCATCGTACGTAAGTACCACAATATTTTGAACCATTTTTATATTTCCTGGGATATTTAAGGTGTACCCAAGTTGAGGTTCTTGTAGTCAGTGCAGCCCTAAATTTGGAGGTGGCTCTTTCTTATTGATTTTCAGTTTTCCCAAGGTATATTCCCTAGACTGGAAGTGGCCTTGGCTCTGTAGCTCTGTTGTTTACTTGTTTTAGGGAACACAATGCACTCCTCCAGTGAGGCAGTTGGCAATTTCCATCCCGCCCATCAGCATAACAAGTCTCCCAGTTCTCCAGGGCCTGTCTTGCCTTTCTGGTTTTTACACATTTTGTGGATGTCCCTTTTGACCGGTGGGAAGTGATACTTCTTTGTAGTGCAGATTTGCATTGCCCGCTTGCTTGCTTGGCCAAAAAGGGCGTATGTGTTTTCTCCTGAATATATTCAGGAGAAAACGCATACGCCCTTTATGGCCAAGTGCACCATTGTCCAAGTTGTGCCCCTCTTCCTGTGCTTTACAGGCGATTCCAAGGTACCTCTTGAAATCTGTTTCCTGCTATTTTGCCTCGCTTTCAAGTCCGCCTCGTTGACTTCCCTCAACAGATTTTTGGACGATAGTTGTCCTTTATCACTCTGCCAGTTTGTGAATTGCTGTGACCCTGAGCTCCATTTCTCAACTCGTTTTTTTGTGAGCTGAAAACAAGTCCAAAATTTTGGATCATGTCCTATACTGGTTCCCGGTGGGTGGCTGAGACTTTGGTTAATTCTACTTCCTGCCGGGAAATTAGAGTGACATGTGCCCGTCCAAATGCCTAACAGCTACTCTCTCATGGGTTCTCCCTCGTCCCTTCCATCCTCTGCCAAATTGGGAACCTGTGCAAACCAGGAGGTTAAAGGGCCTGTCTCTCCAAGTTGGGAGATTGATAGTAAGGCAGTTGGAAAGTCAAACTGGAGCACCAGGAGAGGGACTATTCATTGAGTTTTAGAAACCTTTCGTATTCACAGTGTGTACATTCTCTAGGTTTCCTGTACATTTTATAGCTGTAGTAATATTCCCTTGAACTTGGAGAGTTGGGACCCATGGAATGGGGGCCATGCATTATTGCTTGAAAGGGTCTGCATTTGCTCACCCAATCTCACCAATCCTCTCAGTCCCAAGTGTCCAGCCTTATGCCACATCCAGCTGTCATTGTAGATAGGGTCTTTCCAGGTTTCCTCAGACACCCTGAAGGAATTGTAAAGAATTTCCCTGTTTTTTGGTTTTGCTTTTGAAATTCCTTTTTAGAGTGGGTTTGAGCTGATTCTCGCTGCCATGTTTATGCCACTCTAGACACACTTGATTCCCTTATGGAGTCATATCAATACATAGGTTTTAAGATTCTTACTAGTCAGATATATTCCTCTGCGGGAAATATGGGGTTTTGAGTCTCTTTCACTGAGGAAGGTGTAGGTCTTGTCTATTCCAAAGTTGGTTTTTGGAACGGTCCCTGTGCTTATATCAAACTCTGGTTTTATGCATCACCCGACCTCTCCATCCCCTTTATGCAGGCATAAGAGTGTTTTATAAATGTGAGACTCTGTTCTCTTTCCTAACTCAGTTCTTGTGTAGCCATGTTTACAGGAATTTCATAAGTGATATCTTATGATAAGTTTCTTTTTCTGTGTGACTTATTTCACTTAGAATCATCGTACCTGAATCCACTCACTTTGCTGCTACTGGTCTTATGACATTGATTTCATGGCTGAGGGATATTCCATCATACGTAAGTACCACAATGTTTTGAACCATTTTTATATTTCCTGGGATATTTAAGGTGTACCCAAGTTGAGGTTCTTGTAGTCAGTGCAGCCCTAAATTTGGAGGTGGCTCTTTCTTATTGATTTTCAGTTTTCCCAAGGTATATTCCCTAGACTGGATGTGGCCTTGGCTCTGTAGCTCTGTTGTTTACTTGTTTTAGGGAACACAATGCACTCCTCCAGTGAGGCAGTTGGCAATTTACATCCCGCCCATCAGCATAACAAGGCTCCCAGTTCTCCAGGGCCTGTCTTGCCTTTCTGGTTTTTACACATTTTGTGGATGTCCCTTTTGACCGGTGGGAAGTGATACTTCTTTGTAGTGCAGATTTGCATTGCCCGCTTGCTTGCTTGGCCAAAAAGGGCGTATGCGTTTTCTCCTGAATATATTCAGGAGAAAACGCATACGCCCTTTTTGGCCAAGTGCACCATTGTCCAAGTTGTGCCCCTCTTCCTGTGCTTTACAGGCGATTCCAACGTACCTCTTGAAATCTGTTTCCTGCTATTTTGCCTCGCTTTCAAGTCCGCCTCGTTGACTTCCCTCAACAGATTTTTGGACGATAGTTGTCCTTTATCACTCTGCCAGTTTGTGAATTGCTGTGCCCCTGAGCTCCATTTCTCAACTCGTTTTTTGTGAGCTGAACGCAAGTCCAAAATTTTGGATCATGTCCTATACTGGTTCCCGGTGGGTGGCTGAGACTTTGGTTAATTCTCCTTCCTGCCGGGAAATTAGAGTGACATGTGCCCGTCCAAATGCCTAACAGCTACTCTCTCATGGGTTCTCCCTCATCCCTTCCATCCTCTGCCAAATTGGGAACCTGTGCAAACCAGGAGGTTAAAGGGCCTGTCTCTCCAAGTTGGGAGATTGATAGTAAGTCAGTTGGAAAGTCAAACTGGAGCACCAGGAGAGGGACTATTCGTTGAGTTTTAGAAACCTTTCGTATTCACAGTGTGTCCATTCTCTAGGTTTCCTGTACATGTTATAGCTGTAGTAATATTCCCTTGAACCTGGAGAGTTGGGACCCATGGAATGGGGGCCATGCATTATTGCTTGAAAGGGTCTGCATTTGCTCACCCAATCTCACCAATCCTCTCAGTCCCAAGTGTCCAGCCTTATGCCACATCCAGCTGTCATTGTAGATAGGGTCTTTCCAGGTTTCCTCAGACACCCTGAAGGAATTGTAAAGAATTTCCCTGTTTTTTGGTTTTGCTTTTGAAATTCCTTTTTATAGTGGGTTTGAGCTGATTCTCGCTGCCATGTTTATGCCACTCTAGACACACTTGATTCCCTTATGGAGACATATCAATACATAGGTTTTAAGATTCTTACTAGTCAGATATATTCCTCTGTGGGAAATATGGGGTTTTGAGTCTCTTTCACTGAGGAAGGTGTAGGTCTTGTCTATTCCAAAGTTGGTTTTTGAAACGGTCCCTGTGCTTATATCAAACTCTGGTTTTATGCATCACCCCACCTCTCCTTCCCCTTTATGCAGGCATAAGAGTGTTTTCTAAATGTGAGACTCTGTTCTCTTTCCTAACTCAGTTCACGTGTAGCCATGTTTACAGGTTCTTCATAAGTGATATCTTATGATAAGTTTCTTTTTCTGTGTGACTTATTTCACTTAGAATCATCGTACCTGAATCCACTCACTTTGCTGCTACTGGTCTTATGACATTGATTTCATGGCTGAGGGATATTCCATCGTACGTAAGTACCACAATGTTTTGAACCATTTTTATATTTCCTGGGATATTTAAGGTGTACCCAAGTTGAGGTTCTTGTAGTCAGTGCAGCCCTAAATTTGGAGGTGGCTCTTTCTTATTGATTTTCAGTTTTCCCAAGGTATATTCCCTAGACTGGAAGTGGCCTTGGCTCTGTAGCTCTGTTGTTTACTTGTTTTAGGGAACACAATGCACTCCTCCAGTGAGGCAGTTGGCAATTTACATCCCGCCCATCAGCATAACAAGGCTCCCAGTTCTCCAGGGCCTGTCTTGCCTTTCTGGTTTTTACACATTTTGTGGATGTCCCTTTTGACCTGTGGGAAGTGATACTTCTTTGTAGTGCAGATTTGCATTGCCCGCTTGCTTGCTTGGCCAAAAAGGGCGTATGCGTTTTCTCCTGAATATATTCAGGAGAAAACGCATACGCCCTTTTTGGCCAAGTGCACCATTGTCCAAGTTGTGCCCCTCTTCCTGTGCTTTACAGGCGATTCCAACGTACCTCTTGAAATCTGTTTCCTGCTATTTTGCCTCGCTTTCAAGTCCGCCTCGTTGACTTCCCTCAACAGATTTTTGGACGATAGTTGTCCTTTATCACTCTGCCAGTTTGTGAATTGCTGTGCCCCTGAGCTCCATTTCTCAACTCGTTTTTTTGTGAGCTGAACGCAAGTCCAAAATTTTGGATCATGTCCTATACTGGTTCCCGGTGGGTGGCTGAGACTTTGGTTAATTCTTCTTCCTGCCGGGAAATTAGAGTGACATGTGCCCGTCCAAATGCCTAACAGCTACTCTCTCATGGGTTCTCTCTCGTCCCTTCCATCCTCTGCCAAATTGGGAACCTGTGCAAACCAGGAGCTTAAAGGGCCTGTCTCTCCAAGTTGGGAGATTGATAGTAAGGCAGTTGGAAAGTCAAACTGGAGCACCAGGAGAGGGACTATTCGTTGAGTTTTAGAAACCTTTCGTATTCACAGTGTGTCCATTCTCTAGGTTTCCTGTACATGTTATAGCTGTAGTAATATTCCCTTGAACATGGAGAGTTGGGACCCATGGAATGGGGGCCATGCATTATTGCTTGAAAGGGTCTGCATTTGCTCACCCAATCTCACCAATCCTCTCAGTCCCAAGTGTCCAGCCTTATGCCACATCCAGCTGTCATTGTAGATAGGGTCTTTCCAGGTTTCCTCAGACACCCTGAAGGAATTGTAAAGAATTTCCCTGTTTTTTGGTTTTGCTTTTGAAATTCCTTTTTATAGTGGGTTTGAGCTGATTCTCGCTGCCATGTTTATGCCACTCTAGACACACTTGATTCCCTTATGGAGACATATCAATACATAGGTTTTAAGATTCTTACTAGTCAGATATATTCCTCTGTGGGAAATATGGGGTTTTGAGTCTCTTTCACTGAGGAAGGTGTAGGTCTTGTCTATTCCAAAGTTGGTTTTTGAAACGGTCCCTGTGCTTATATCAAACTCTGGTTTTATGCATCACCCCACCTCTCCTTCCCCTTTATGCAGGCATAAGAGTGTTTTCTAAATGTGAGACTCTGTTCTCTTTCCTAACTCAGTTCACGTGTAGCCATGTTTACAGGATCTTCATAAGTGATATCTTATGATAAGTTTCTTTTTCTGTGTGACTTATTTCACTTAGATTCATCGTACCTGAATCCACTCACTTTGCTGCTACTGGTCTTATGACATTGATTTCATGGCTGAGGGATATTCCATCGTACGTAAGTACCACAATGTTTTGAACCATTTTTATATTTCCTGGGATATTTAAGGTGTACCCAAGTTGAGGTTCTTGTAGTCAGTGCAGCCCTAAATTTGGAGGTGGCTCTTTCTTATTGATTTTCAGTTTTCCCAAGGTATATTCCCTAGACTGGAAGTGGCCTTGGCTCTGTAGCTCTGTTGTTTACTTGTTTTAGGGAACACAATGCACTCCTCCAGTGAGGCAGTTGGCAATTTACATCCCGCCCATCAGCATAACAAGGCTCCCTGTTCTCCAGGGCCTGTCTTGCCTTTCTGGTTTTTACACATTTTGTGGATGTCCCTTTTGACCGGTGGGAAGTGATACTTCTTTGTAGTGCAGATTTGCATTGCCCGCTTGCTTGCTTGGCCAAAAAGGGCGTATGCGTTTTCTCCTGAATATATTCAGGAGAAAATGCATACGCCCTTTTTGGCCAAGTGCACCATTGTCCAAGTTGTGCCCCTCTTCCTGTGCTTTACAGGCGATTCCAAGGTACCTCTTGAAATCTGTTTCCTGCTATTTTGCCTCACTTTCAAGTCCGCCTCGTTGACTTCCCTCAACAGATTTTTGGACGATAGTTGTCCTTTATCACTCTGCCAGTTTGTGAATTGCTGTGCCCCTGAGCTCCATTTCTCAACTCGTTTTTTGTGAGCTGAACGCAAGTCCAAAATTTTGGATCATGTCCTATACTGGTTCCCGGTGGGTGGCTGAGACTTTGGTTAATTCTTCTTCCTGCCGGGAAATTAGAGTGACATGTGCCCGTCCAAATGCCTAACAGCTACTCTCTCATGGGTTCTCCCTCGTCCCTTCCATCCTCTGCCAAATTGGGAACCTGTGCAAACCAGGAGGTTAAAGGGCCTGTCTCTCCAAGTTGGGAGATTGATAGTAAGGCAGTTGGAAAGTCAAACTGGAGCACCAGGAGAGGGACTATTCGTTGAGTTTTAGAAACCTTTCGTATTCACAGTGTGTCCATTCTCTAGGTTTCCTGTACATGTTATAGCTGTAGTAATATTCCCTTGAACCTGGAGAGTTGGGACCCATGGAATGGGGGCCATGCATTATTGCTTGAAAGGGTCTGCATTTGCTCACCCAATCTCACCAATCCTCTCAGTCCCAAGTGTCCAGCCTTATGCCACATCCAGCTGTCATTGTAGATAGGGTCTTTCCAGGTTTCCTCAGACACCCTGAAGGAATTGTAAAGAATTTCCCTGTTTTTTGGTTTTGCTTTTGAAATTCCTTTTTATAGTGGGTTTGAGCTGATTCTCGCTGCCATGTTTATGCCACTCTAGACACACTTGATTCCCTTATGGAGACATATCAATACATAGGTTTTAAGATTCTTACTAGTCAGATATATTCCTCTGTGGGAAATATGGGGTTTTGAGTCTCTTTCACTAAGGAAGGTGTCGGTCTTGTCAATTCCAAAGTTGGTTTCTGAAACGGTCCCTGTGCTTATATCAAACTCTGGTTTTATGCATCACCCCACCTCTCCTTCCCCTTTATGCAGGCATAAGAGTGTTTTCTAAATGTGAGACTCTGTTCTCTTTCCTAACTCAATTCACGTGTAGCCATGTTTACAGGATCTTCATAAGTGATATCTTATGATAAGTTTCTTTTTCTGTGTGACTTATTTCACTTAGAATCATCGTACCTGAATCCACTCACTTTGCTGCTACTGGTCTTATGACATTGATTTCATGGCTGAGGGATATTCCATCGTACGTAAGTACCACAATGTTTTGAACCATTTTTATATTTCCTGGGATATTTAAGGTGTACCCAAGTTGAGGTTCTTGTAGTCAGTGCAGCCCTAAATTTGGAGGTGGCTCTTTCTTATTGATTTTCAGTTTTCCCAAGGTATATTCCCTAGACTGGAAGTGGCCTTGGCTCTGTAGCTCTGTTGTTTACTTGTTTTAGGGAACACAATGCACTCCTCCAGTGAGGCAGTTGGCAATTTACATCCCGCCCATCAGCATAACAAGGCTCCCAGTTCTCCAGGGCCTGTCTTGCCTTTCTGGTTTTTACACATTTTGTGGATGTCCCTTTTGACCGGTGGGAAGTGATACTTCTTTGTAGTGCAGATTTGCATTGCCCGCTTGCTTGCTTGGCCAAAAAGGGCGTATGCGTTTCCTCCTGAATATATTCAGGAGAAAACGCATACGCCCTTTTTGGCCAAGTGCACCATTGTCCAAGTTGTGCCCCTCTTCCTGTGCTTTACAGGCGATTCCAAGGTACCTCTTGAAATCTGTTTCCTGCTATTTTGCCTCACTTTCAAGTCCGCCTCGTTGACTTCCCTCAACAGATTTTTGGACGATAGTTGTCCTTTATCACTCTGCCAGTTTGTGAATTGCTGTGCCCCTGAGCTCCATTTCTCAACTCGTTTTTTGTGAGCTGAACGCAAGTCCAAAATTTTGGATCATGTCCTATACTGGTTCCCGGTGGGTGGCTGAGACTTTGGTTAATTCTTCTTCCTGCCGGGAAATTAGAGTGACATGTGCCCGTCCAAATGCCTAACAGCTACTCTCTCATGGGTTCTCCCTCGTCCCTTCCATCCTCTGCCAAATTGGGAACCTGTGCAAACCAGGAGGTTAAAGGGCCTGTCTCTCCAAGTTGGGAGATTGATAGTAAGGCAGTTGGAAAGTCAAACTGGAGCACCAGGAGAGGGACTATTCGTTGAGTTTTAGAAACCTTTCGTATTCACAGTGTGTCCATTCTCTAGGTTTCCTGTACATGTTATAGCTGTAGTAATATTCCCTTGAACCTGGAGAGTTGGGACCCATGGAATGGGGGCCATGCATTATTGCTTGAAAGGGTCTGCATTTGCTCACCCAATCTCACCAATCCTCTCAGTCCCAAGTGTCCAGCCTTATGCCACATCCAGCTGTCATTGTAGATAGGGTCTTTCCAGGTTTCCTCAGACACCCTGAAGGAATTGTAAAGAATTTCCCTGTTTTTTGGTTTTGCTTTTGAAATTCCTTTTTATAGTGGGTTTGAGCTGATTCTCGCTGCCATGTTTATGCCACTCTAGACACACTTGATTCCCTTATGGAGACATATCAATACATAGGTTTTAAGATTCTTACTAGTCAGATATATTCCTCTGTGGGAAATATGGGGTTTTGAGTCTCTTTCACTAAGGAAGGTGTCGGTCTTGTCAATTCCAATGTTGGTTTTTGAAACGGTCCCTGTGCTTATATCAAACTCTGGTTTTATGCATCACCCCACCTCTCCTTCCCCTTTATGCAGGCATAAGAGTGTTTTCTAAATGTGAGACTCTGTTCTCTTTCCTAACTCAATTCACGTGTAGCCATGTTTACAGTATCTTCATAAGTGATATCTTATGATAAGTTTCTTTTTCTGTGTGACTTATTTCACTTAGAATCATCGTACCTGAATCCACTCACTTTGCTGCTACTGGTCTTATGACATTGATTTCATGGCTGAGGGATATTCCATCGTACGTAAGTACCACAATGTTTTGAACCATTTTTATATTTCCTGGGATATTTAAGGTGTACCCAAGTTGAGGTTCTTGTAGTCAGTGCAGCCCTAAATTTGGAGGTGGCTCTTTCTTATTGATTTTCATTTTTCCCAAGGTATATTCCCTAGACTGGAAGTGGCCTTGGCTCTGTAGCTCTGTTGTTTACTTGTTTTAGGGAAGACAATGCACTCCTCCAGTGAGGCAGTTGGCAGTTTACATCCCGCCCATCAGCATAACAAGGCTCCCAGTTCTCCAGGGCCTGTCTTGCCTTTCTGGTTTTTACACATTTTGTGGATGTCCCTTTTGACCGGTGGGAAGTGATACTTCTTTGTAGTGCAGATTTGCATTGCCCGCTTGCTTGCTTGGCCAAAAAGGGCGTATGCGTTTTCTCCTGAATATATTCAGGAGAAAACGCATACGCCCTTTTTGGCCAAGTGCACCATTGTCCAAGTTGTGCCCCTCTTCCTGTGCTTTACAGGCGATTCCAACGTACCTCTTGAAATCTGTTTCCTGCTATTTTGCCTCGCTTTCAAGTCCGCCTCGTTGACTTCCCTCAACAGATTTTTGGACGATAGTTGTCCTTTATCACTCTGCCAGTTTGTGAATTGCTGTGCCCCTGAGCTCCATTTCTCAACTCGTTTTTTGTGAGCTGAACGCAAGTCCAAAATTTTGGATCATGTCCTATACTGGTTCCCGGTGGGTGGCTGAGACTTTGGTTAATTCTTCTTCCTGCCGGGAAATTAGAGTGACATGTGCCCGTCCAAATGCCTAACAGCTACTCTCTCATGGGTTCTCCCTCGTCCCTTCCATCCTCTGCCAAATTGGGAACCTGTGCAAACCAGGAGGTTAAAGGGCCTGTCTCTCCAAGTTGGGAGATTGATAGTAAGGCAGTTGGAAAGTCAAACTGGAGCACCAGGAGAGGGACTATTCGTTGAGTTTTAGAAACCTTTCGTATTCACAGTGTGTCCATTCTCTAGGTTTCCTGTACATGTTATAGCTGTAGTAATATTCCCTTGAACCTGGAGAGTTGGGACCCATGGAATGGGGGCCATGCATTATTGCTTGAAAGGGTCTGCATTTGCTCACCCAATCTCACCAATCCTCTCAGTCCCAAGTGTCCAGCCTTATGCCACATCCAGCTGTCATTGTAGATAGGGTCTTTCCAGGTTTCCTCAGACACCCTGAAGGAATTGTAAATAATTTCCCTGTTTTTTGGTTTTGCTTTTGAAATTCCTTTTTATAGTGGGTTTGAGCTGATTCTCGCTGCCATGTTTATGCCACTCTAGACACACTTGATTCCCTTATGGAGACATATCAATACATAGGTTTTAAGATTCTTTCTAGTCAGATATATTCCTCTGTGGGAAATATGGGGTTTTGAGTCTCTTTCACTGAGGAAGGTGTCGGTCTTGTCAATTCCAATGTTGGTTTTTGAAACGGTCCCTGTGCTTATATCAAACTCTGGTTTTATGCATCACCCCACCTCTCCTTCCCCTTTATGCAGGCATAAGAGTGTTTTCTAAATGTGAGACTCTGTTCTCTTTCCTAACTCAATTCACGTGTAGCCATGTTTACAGTATCTTCATAAGTGATATCTTATGATAAGTTTCTTTTTCTGTGTGACTTATTTCACTTAGAATCATCGTACCTGAATCCACTCACTTTGCTGCTACTGGTCTTATGACATTGATTTCATGGCTGAGGGATATTCCATCGTACGTAAGTACCACAATGTTTTGAACCATTTTTATATTTCCTGGGATATTTAAGGTGTACCCAAGTTGAGGTTCTTGTAGTCAGTGCAGCCCTAAATTTGGAGGTGGCTCTTTCTTATTGATTTTCATTTTTCCCAAGGTATATTCCCTAGACTGGAAGTGGCCTTGGCTCTGTAGCTCTGTTGTTTACTTGTTTTAGGGAAGACAATGCACTCCTCCAGTGAGGCAGTTGGCAGTTTACATCCCGCCCATCAGCATAACAAGGCTCCCAGTTCTCCAGGGCCTGTCTTGCCTTTCTGGTTTTTACACATTTTGTGGATGTCCCTTTTGACCGGTGGGAAGTGATACTTCTTTGTAGTGCAGATTTGCATTGCCCGCTTGCTTGCTTGGCCAAAAAGGGCGTATGCGTTTTCTCCTGAATATATTCAGGAGAAAACGCATACGCCCTTTTTGGCCAAGTGCACCATTGTCCAAGTTGTGCCCCTCTTCCTGTGCTTTACAGGCGATTCCAACGTACCTCTTGAAATCTGTTTCCTGCTATTTTGCCTCGCTTTCAAGTCCGCCTCGTTGACTTCCCTCAACAGATTTTTGGACGATAGTTGTCCTTTATCACTCTGCCAGTTTGTGAATTGCTGTGCCCCTGAGCTCCATTTCTCAACTCGTTTTTTGTGAGCTGAACGCAAGTCCAAAATTTTGGATCATGTCCTATACTGGTTCCCGGTGGGTGGCTGAGACTTTGGTTAATTCTTCTTCCTGCCGGGAAATTAGAGTGACATGTGCCCGTCCAAATGCCTAACAGCTACTCTCTCATGGGTTCTCCCTCATCCCTTCCATCCTCTGCCAAATTGGGAACCTGTGCAAACCAGGAGGTTAAAGGGCCTGTCTCTCCAAGTTGGGAGATTGATAGTAAGGCAGTTGGAAAGTCAAACTGGAGCACCAGGAGAGGGACTATTCGTTGAGTTTTAGAAACCTTTCGTATTCACAGTGTGTCCATTCTCTAGGTTTCCTGTACATGTTATAGCTGTAGTAATATTCCCTTGAACATGGAGAGTTGGGACCCATGGAATGGGGGCCATGCATTATTGCTTGAAAGGGTCTGCATTCGCTCACCCAATCTCACCAATCCTCTCAGTCCCAAGTGTCCAGCCTTATGCCACATCCAGCTGTCATTGTAGATAGGGTCTTTCCAGGTTTCCTCAGACACCCTGAAGGAATTGTAAAGAATTTCCCTGTTTTTTGGTTTTGCTTTTGAAATTCCTTTTTATAGTGGGTTTGAGCTGATTCTCACTGCCATGTTTATGCCACTCTAGACACACTTGATTCCCTTATGGAGACATATCAATACATAGGTTTTATGATTCTTACTAGTCAGATATATTCCTCTGTGGGAAATATGGGGTTTTGAGTCTCTTTCACTGAGGAAGGTGTAGGTCTTGTCTATTCCAAAGTTGGTTTTTGAAACGGTCCCTGTGCTTATATCAAACTCTGGTTTTATGCATCACCCCACCTCTCCTTCCCATTTATGCAGGCATAAGAGTGTTTTCTAAATGTGAGACTCTGTTCTCTTTCCTAACTCAATTCACGTGTAGCCATGTTTACAGGATCTTCATAAGTGATATCTTATGATAAGTTTCTTTTTCTGTGTGACTTATTTCACTTAGAATCATCGTACCTGAATCCACTCACTTTGCTGCTACTGGTCTTATGACATTGATTTCATGGCTGAGGGATATTCCATCGTACGTAAGTACCACAATGTTTTGAACCATTTTTATATTTCCTGGGATATTTAAGGTGTACCCAAGTTGAGGTTCTTGTAGTCAGTGCAGCCCTAAATTTGGAGGTGGCTCTTTCTTATTGATTTTCAGTTTTCCCAAGGTATATTCCCTAGACTGGAAGTGGCCTTGGCTCTGTAGCTCTGTTGTTTACTTGTTTTAGGGAACACAATGCACTCCTCCAGTGAGGCAGTTGGCAATTTACATCCCGCCCATCAGCATAACAAGGCTCCCAGTTCTCCAGGGCCTGTCTTGCCTTTCTGGTTTTTACACATTTTGTGGATGTCCCTTTTGACCTGTGGGAAGTGATACTTCTTTGTAGTGCAGATTTGCATTGCCCGCTTGCTTGCTTGGCCAAAAAGGGCGTATGCGTTTTCTCCTGAAAATATTCAGGAGAAAACGCATACGCCCTTTTTGGCCAAGTGCACCATTGTCCAAGTTGTGCCCCTCTTCCTGTGCTTTACAGGCGATTCCAACGTACCTCTTGAAATCTGTTTCCTGCTATTTTGCCTCGCTTTCAAGTCCGCCTCGTTGACTTCCCTCAACAGATTTTTGGACGATAGTTGTCCTTTATCACTCTGCCAGTTTGTGAATTGCTGTGACCCTGAGCTCCATTTCTCAACTCGTTTTTTTGTGAGCTGAACGCAAGTCCAAAATTTTGGATCATGTCCTATACTGGTTCCCGGTGGGTGGCTGAGACTTTGGTTAATTCTTCTTCCTGCCGGGAAATTAGAGTGACATGTGCCCGTCCAAATGCCTAACAGCTACTCTCTCATGGGTTCTCTCTCGTCCCTTCCATCCTCTGCCAAATTGGGAACCTGTGCAAACCAGGAGCTTAAAGGGCCTGTCTCTCCAAGTTGGGAGATTGATAGTAAGGCAGTTGGAAAGTCAAACTGGAGCACCAGGAGAGGGACTATTCGTTGAGTTTTAGAAACCTTTCGTATTCACAGTGTGTCCATTCTCTAGGTTTCCTGTACATGTTATAGCTGTAGTAATATTCCCTTGAACATGGAGAGTTGGGACCCATGGAATGGGGGCCATGCATTATTGCTTGAAAGGGTCTGCATTTGCTCACCCAATCTCACCAATCCTCTCAGTCCCAAGTGTCCAGCCTTATGCCACATCCAGCTGTCATTGTAGATAGGGTCTTTCCAGGTTTCCTCAGACACCCTGAAGGAATTGTAAAGAATTTCCCTGTTTTTTGGTTTTGCTTTTGAAATTCCTTTTTATAGTGGGTTTGAGCTGATTCTCGCTGCCATGTTTTTGCCACTCTAGACACACTTGATTCCCTTATGGAGACATATCAATACATAGGTTTTAAGATTCTTACTAGTCAGATATATTCCTCTGTGGGAAATATGGGGTTTTGAGTCTCTTTCACTGAGGAAGGTGTAGGTCTTGTCTATTCCAAAGTTGGTTTTTGAAACGGTCCCTGTGCTTATATCAAACTCTGGTTTTATGCATCACCCCACCTCTCCTTCCCCTTTATGCAGGCATAAGAGTGTTTTCTAAATGTGAGACTCTGTTCTCTTTCCTAACTCAGTTCACGTGTAGCCATGTTTACAGGATCTTCATAAGTGATATCTTATGATAAGTTTCTTTTTCTGTGTGACTTATTTCACTTAGAATCATCGTACCTGAATCCACTCACTTTGCTGCTACTGGTATTATGACATTGATTTCATGGCTGAGGGATATTCCATCGTACGTAAGTACCACAATGTTTTGAACCATTTTTATATTTCCTGGGATATTTAAGGTGTACCCAAGTTGAGGTTCTTGTAGTCAGTGCAGCCCTAAATTTGGAGGTGGCTCTTTCTTATTGATTTTCATTTTTCCCAAGGTATATTCCCTAGACTGGAAGTGGCCTTGGCTCTGTAGCTCTGTTGTTTACTTGTTTTAGGGAACACAATGCACTCCTCCAGTGAGGCAGTTGGCAATTTACATCCCGCCCATCAGCATAACAAGGCTCCCAGTTCTCCAGGGCCTGTCTTGCCTTTCTGGTTTTTACACATTTTGTGGATGTCCCTTTTGACCTGTGGGAAGTGATACTTCTTTGTAGTGCAGATTTGCATTGCCCGCTTGCTTGCTTGGCCAAAAAGAGCGTATGCGTTTTCTCCTGAATATATTCAGGAGAAAACACATACGCCCTTTTTGGCCAAGTGCACCATTGTCCAAGTTGTGCCCCTCTTCCTGTGCTTTACAGGCGATTCCAAGGTACCTCTTGAAATCTGTTTCCTGCTATTTTGCCTCGCTTTCAAGTCCGCCTCGTTGACTTCCCTCAACAGATTTTTGGATGATAGTTGTCCTTTATCACTCTGCCAGTTTGTGAATTGCTGTGCCCCTGAGCTCCATTTCTCAACTCGTTTTTTTGTGAGCTGAACGCAAGTCCAAAATTTTGGATCATGTCCTATACTGGTTCCCGGTGGGTGGCTGAGACTTTGGTTAATTCTTCTTCCTGCCGGGAAATTAGAGTGACATGTGCCCATCCAAATGCCTAACAGCTACTCTCTCATGGGTTCTCTCTCGTCCCTTCCATCCTCTGCCAAATTGGGAACCTGTGCTAACCAGGAGCTTAAAGGGCCTGTCTCTCCAAGTTGGGAGATTGATAGTAAGGCAGTTGGAAAGTCAAACTGGAGCACCAGGAGAGGGACTATTCGTTGAGTTTTAGAAACCTTTCGTATTCACAGTGTGTCCATTCTCTAGGTTTCCTGTACATGTTATAGCTGTAGTAATATTCCCTTGAACCTGGAGAGTTGGGACCCATGGAATGGGGGCCATGCATTATTGCTTGAAAGGGTCTGCATTTGCTCACCCAATCTCACCAATCCTCTCAGTCCCAAGTGTCCAGCCTTATGCCACATCCAGCTGTCATTGTAGATAGGGTCTTTCCAGGTTTCCTCAGACACCCTGAAGGAATTGTAAAGAATTTCCCTGTTTTTTGGTTTTGCTTTTGAAATTCCTTTTTATAGTGGGTTTGAGCTGATTCTTGCTGCCATGTTTATGCCACTCTAGACACACTTGATTCCCTTATGGAGTCATATCAATACATAGGTTTTAAGATTCTTACTAGTCAGATATATTCCTCTGCGGGAAATATGGGGTTTTGAGTCTCTTTCACTGAGGAAGGTGTAGGTCTTGTCTATTCCAAAGTTGGTTTTTGGAACGGTCCCTGTTCTTATATCAAACTCTGGTTTTATGCATCACCCGACCTCTCCATCCCCTTTATGCAGGCATAAGAGTGTTTTATAAATGTGAGACTCTGTTCTCTTTCCTAACTCAGTTCACGTGTAGCCATGTTTACAGGATCTTCATAAGTGATATCTTATGATAAGTTTCTTTTTCTGTGTGACTTATTTCACTTAGAATCATCGTACCTGAATCCACTCACTTTGCTGCTACTGGTCTTATGACATTGATTTCATCGCTGAGGGATATTCCATCATACGTAAGTACCACAATGTTTTGAACCATTTTTATATTTCCTGGGATATTTAAGGTGTACCCAAGTTGAGGTTCTTGTAGTCAGTGCAGCCCTAAATTTGGAGGTGGCTCTTTCTTATTGATTTTCAGTTTTCCCCAGGTATATTCCCTAGACTGGAAGTGGCCTTGGCTCTGTAGCTCTGTTGTTTACTTGTTTTAGGGAACACAATGCACTCCTCCAGTGAGGCAGTTGGCAATTTACATCCCGCCCATCAGCATAACAAGGCTCCCAGTTCTCCAGGGCCTGTCTTGCCTTTCTGGTTTTTACACATTTTGTGGATGTCCCTTTTGACTGGTGGGAAGTGATACTTCTTTGTAGTGCAGATTTGCATTGCCCGCTTGCTTGCTTGGCCAAAAAGGGCGTATGCGTTTTCTCCTGAATATATTCAGGAGAAAACGCATACGCCCTTTTTGGCCAAGTGCACCATTGTCCAAGTTGTGCCCCTCTTCCTGTGCTTTACAGGCGATTCCAAGGTACCTCTTGAAATCTGTTTCCTGCTATTTTGCCTCACTTTCAAGTCCGCCTCGTTGACTTCCCTCAACAGATTTTTGGACGATAGTTGTCCTTTATCACTCTGCCAGTTTGTGAATTGCTGTGCCCCTGAGCTCCATTTCTCAACTCGTTTTTTGTGAGCTGAACGCAAGTCCAAAATTTTGGATCATGTCCTATACTGGTTCCCGGTGGGTGGCTGAGACTTTGGTTAATTCTTCTTCCTGCCGGGAAATTAGAGTGACATGTGCCCGTCCAAATGCCTAACAGCTACTCTCTCATGGGTTCTCCCTCGTCCCTTCCATCCTCTGCCAAATTGGGAACCTGTGCAAACCAGGAGGTTAAAGGGCCTGTCTCTCCAAGTTGGGAGATTGATAGTAAGGCAGTTGGAAAGTCAAACTGGAGCACCAGGAGAGGGACTATTCGTTGAGTTTTAGAAACCTTTCGTATTCACAGTGTGTCCATTCTCTAGGTTTCCTGTACATGTTATAGCTGTAGTAATATTCCCTTGAACCTGGAGAGTTGGGACCCATGGAATGGGGGCCATGCATTATTGCTTGAAAGGGTCTGCATTTGCTCACCCAATCTCACCAATCCTCTCAGTCCCAAGTGTCCAGCCTTATGCCACATCCAGCTGTCATTGTAGATAGGGTCTTTCCAGGTTTCCTCAGACACCCTGAAGGAATTGTAAAGAATTTCCCTGTTTTTTGGTTTTGCTTTTGAAATTCCTTTTTAGAGTGGGTTTGAGCTGATTCTCGCTGCCATGTTTATGCCACTCTAGACACCCTTGATTCCCTTATGGAGACATATCAATACATAGGTTTTAAGATTCTTACTAGTCAGATATATTCCTCTGTGGGAAATATGGGGTTTTGAGTCTCTTTCACTGAGGAAGGTGTAGGTCTTGTCTATTCCAAAGTTGGTTTTTGAAACGGTCCCTGTGCTTATATCAAACTCTGGTTTTATGCATCACCCCACCTCTCCTTCCCCTTTATGCAGGCATAAGAGTGTTTTCTAAATGTGAGACTCTGTTCTCTTTCCTAACTCAGTTCACGTGTAGCCATGTTTACAGGATCTTCATAAGTGATATCTTATGATAAGTTTCTTTTTCTGTGTGACTTATTTCACTTAGAATCATCGTACCTGAATCCACTCACTTTGCTGCTACTGGTATTATGACATTGATTTCATGGCTGAGGGATATTCCATCGTACGTAAGTACCACAATGTTTTGAACCATTTTTATATTTCCTGGGATATTTAAGGTGTACCCAAGTTGAGGTTCTTGTACTCAGTGCAGCCCTAAATTTGGAGGTGGCTCTTTCTTATTGATTTTCAGTTTTCCCAAGGTATATTCCCTAGACTGGAAGTGGCCTTGGCTCTGTAGCTCTGTTGTTTACTTGTTTTAGGGAACACAATGCACTCCTCCAGTGAGGCAGTTGGCAATTTACATCCCGCCCATCAGCATAACAAGGCTCCCAGTTCTCCAGGGCCTGTCTTGCCTTTCTGGTTTTTACACATTTTGTGGATGTCCCTTTTGACCTGTGGGAAGTGATACTTCTTTGTAGTGCAGATTTGCATTGCCCGCTTGCTTGCTTGGCCAAAAAGGGCGTATGCGTTTTCTCCTGAATATATTCAGGAGAAAACACATACGCCCTTTTTGGCCAAGTGCACCATTGTCCAAGTTGTGCCCCTCTTCCTGTGCTTTACAGGCGATTCCAAGGTACCTCTTGAAATCTGTTTCCTGCTATTTTGCCTCGCTTTCAAGTCCGCCTCGTTGACTTCCCTCAACAGATTTTTGGATGATAGTTGTCCTTTATCACTCTGCCAGTTTGTGAATTGCTGTGCCCCTGAGCTCCATTTCTCAACTCGTTTTTTTGTGAGCTGAACGCAAGTCCAAAATTTTGGATCATGTCCTATACTGGTTCCCGGTGGGTGGCTGAGACTTTGGTTAATTCTTCTTCCTGCCGGGAAATTAGAGTGACATGTGCCCATTCAAATGCCTAACAGCTACTCTCTCATGGGTTCTCCCTCGTCCCTTCCATCCTCTGCCAAATTGGGAACCTGTGCTAACCAGGAGCTTAAAGGGCCTGTCTCTCCAAGTTGGGAGATTGATAGTAAGGCAGTTGGAAAGTCAAACTGGAGCACCAGGAGAGGGACTATTCGTTGAGTTTTAGAAACCTTTCGTATTCACAGTGTGTCCATTCTCTAGGTTTCCTGTACATGTTATAGCTGTAGTAATATTCCCTTGAACCTGGAGAGTTGGGACCCATGGAATGGGGGCCATGCATTATTGCTTGAAAGGGTCTGCATTTGCTCACCCAATCTCACCAATCCTCTCAGTCCCAAGTGTCCAGCCTTATGCCACATCCAGCTGTCATTGTAGATAGGGTCTTTCCAGGTTTCCTCAGACACCCTGAAGGAATTGTAAAGAATTTCCCTGTTTTTTGGTTTTGCTTTTGAAATTCCTTTTTATAGTGGGTTTGAGCTGATTCTTGCTGCCATGTTTATGCCACTCTAGACACACTTGATTCCCTTATGGAGTCATATCAATACATAGGTTTTAAGATTCTTACTAGTCAGATATATTCCTCTGCGGGAAATATGGGGTTTTGAGTCTCTTTCACTGAGGAAGGTGTAGGTCTTGTCTATTCCAAAGTTGGTTTTTGGAACGGTCCCTGTGCTTATATCAAACTCTGGTTTTATGCATCACCCCACCTCTCCTTCCCCTTTATGCAGGCATAAGAGTGTTTTCTAAATGTGAGACTCTGTTCTCTTTCCTAACTCAGTTCACGTGTAGCCATGTTTACAGGATCTTCATAAGTGATATCTTATGATAAGTTTCTTTTTCTGTGTGACTTATTTCACTTAGAATCATCGTACCTGAATCCACTCACTTTGCTGCTACTGGTCTTATGACATTGATTTCATGGCTGAGGGATATTCCATCGTACGTAAGTACCACAATATTTTGAACCATTTTTATATTTCCTGGGATATTTAAGGTGTACCCAAGTTGAGGTTCTTGTAGTCAGTGCAGCCCTAAATTTGGAGGTGGCTCTTTCTTATTGATTTTCAGTTTTCCCAAGGTATATTCCCTAGACTGGAAGTGGCCTTGGCTCTGTAGCTCTGTTGTTTACTTGTTTTAGGGAACACAATGCACTCCTCCAGTGAGGCAGTTGGCAATTTACATCCCGCCCATCAGCATAACAAGGCTCCCAGTTCTCCAGGGCCTGTCTTGCCTTTCTGGTTTTTACACATTTTGTGGATGTCCCTTTTGACCGGTGGGAAGTGATACTTCTTTGTAGTGCAGATTTGCATTGCCCGCTTGCTTGCTTGGCCAAAAAGGGCGTATGCGTTTTCTCCTGAATATATTCAGGAGAAAACGCATACGCCCTTTTTGGCCAAGTGCACCATTGTCCAAGTTGTGCCCCTCTTCCTGTGCTTTACAGGCGATTCCAAGGTACCTCTTGAAATCTGTTTCCTGGTATTTTGCCTCACTTTCAAGTCCGCCTCGTTGACTTCCCTCAACAGATTTTTGGACGATAGTTGTCCTTTATCACTCTGCCAGTTTGTGAATTGCTGTGCCCCTGAGCTCCATTTCTCAACTCGTTTTTTGTGAGCTGAACGCAAGTCCAAAATTTTGGATCATGTCCTATACTGGTTCCCGGTGGGTGGCTGAGACTTTGGTTAATTCTTCTTCCTGCCGCGAAATTAGAGTGACATGTGCCCGTCCAAATGCCTAACAGCTACTCTCTCATGGGTTCTCCCTCGTCCCTTCCATCCTCTGCCAAATTGGGAACCTGTGCAAACCAGGAGGTTAAAGGGCCTGTCTCTCCAAGTTGGGAGATTGATAGTAAGGCAGTTGGAAAGTCAAACTGGAGCACCAGGAGAGGGACTATTCGTTGAGTTTTAGAAACCTTTCGTATTCACAGTGTGTCCATTCTCTAGGTTTCCTGTACATGTTATAGCTGTAGTAATATTCCCTTGAACCTGGAGAGTTGGGACCCATGGAATGGGGGCCATGCATTATTGCTTGAAAGGGTCTGCATTTGCTCACCCAATCTCACCAATCCTCTCAGTCCCAAGTGTCCAGCCTTATGCCACATCCAGCTGTCATTGTAGATAGGGTCTTTCCAGGTTTCCTCAGACACCCTGAAGGAATTGTAAAGAATTTCCCTGTTTTTTGGTTTTGCTTTTGAAATTCCTTTTTATAGTGGGTTTGAGCTGATTCTCGCTGCCATGTTTATGCCACTCTAGACACACTTGATTCCCTTATGGAGTCATATCAATACATAGGTTTTAAGATTCTTACTAGTCAGATATATTCCTCTGCGGGACATATGGGGTTTTGAGTCTCTTTCACTGAGGAAGGTGTAGGTCTTGTCTATTCCAAAGTTGGTTTTTGGAACGGTCCCTGTGCTTATATCAAACTCTGGTTTTATGCATCACCCGACCTCTCCATCCCCTTTATGCAGGCATAAGAGTGTTTTCTAAATGTGAGACTCTGTTCTCTTTCCTAACTCAGTTCACGTGTAGCCATGTTTACAGGATCTTCATAAGTGATATCTTATGATAAGTTTCTTTTTCTGTGTGACTTATTTCACTTAGAATCATCGTACCAGAATCCACTCACTTTGCTGCTACTGGTCTTATGACATTGATTTCATGGCTGAGGGATATTCCATCGTACATAAGTACCACAATGTTTTGAACCATTTTTATATTTCCTGGGATATTTAAGGTGTACCCAAGTTGAGGTTCTTGTAGTCAGTGCAGCCCTAAATTTGGAGGTGGCTCTTTCTTATTGATTTTCAGTTTTCCCAAGGTATATTCCCTAGACTGGAAGTGGCCTTGGCTCTGTAGCTCTGTTGTTTACTTGTTTTAGGGAACACAATGCACTCCTCCAGTGAGGCAGTTGGCAATTTACATCCCGCCCATCAGCATAACAAGGCTCCCAGTTCTCCAGGGCCTGTCTTGCCTTTCTGGTTTTTACACATTTTGTGGATGTCCCTTTTGACCGGTGGGAAGTGATACTTCTTTGTAGTGCAGATTTGCATTGCCCGCTTGCTTGCTTGGCCAAAAAGGGCGTATGCGTTTTCTCCTGAATATATTCAGGAGAAAACGCATACGCCCTTTTTGGCCAAGTGCACCATTGTCCAAGTTGTGCCCCTCTTCCTGTGCTTTACAGGCGATTCCAAGGTACCTCTTGAAATCTGTTTCCTGCTATTTTGCCTCGCTTTCAAGTCCGCCTCGTTGACTTCCCTCAACAGATTTTTGGACGATAGTTGTCCTTTATCACTCTGCCAGTTTGTGAATTGCTGTGCCCCTGAGCTCCATTTCTCAACTCGTTTTTTGTGAGCTGAACGCAAGTCCAAAATTTTGGATCATGTCCTATACTGGTTCCCGGTGGGTGGCTGAGGCTTTGGTTAATTCTTCTTCCTGCCGGGAAATTAGAGTGACATGTGCCCGTCCAAATGCCTAACAGCTACTCTCTCATGGGTTCTCCCTCGTCCCTTCCATCCTCTGCCAAATTGGGAACATGTGCAAACCAGGAGGTTAAAGGGCCTGTATCTCCAAGTTGGGAGATTGATAGTAAGGCAGTTGGAAAGTCAAACTGGAGCACCAGGAGAGGGACTATTCGTTGAGTTTTAGAAACCTTTCGTATTCACAGTGTGTCCATTCTCTAGGTTTCCTGTACATGTTATAGCTGTAGTAATATTCCCTTGAACATGGAGAGTTGGGACCCATGGAATGGGGGCCATGCATTATTGCTTGAAAGGGTCTGCATTTGCTCACCCAATCTCACCAATCCTCTCAGTCCCAAGTGTCCAGCCTTATGCCACATCCAGCTGTCATTGTAGATAGGGTCTTTCCAGGTTTCCTCAGACACCCTGAAGGAATTGTAAAGAATTTCCCTGTTTTTTGGTTTTGCTTTTGAAATTCCTTTTTATAGTGGGTTTGAGCTGATTCTCGCTGCCATGTTTATGCCACTCTAGACACACTTGATTCCCTTATGGAGTCATATCAATACATAGGTTTTAAGATTCTTACTAGTCAGATATATTCCTCTGCGGGAAATATGGGGTTTTGAGTCTCTTTCACTGAGGAAGCTGTAGGTCTTGTCTATTCCAAAGTTGGTTTTTGGAACGTTCCCTGTGCTTATATCAAACTCTGGTTTTATGCATCACCCGACCTCTCCATCCCCTTTATGCAGGCATAAGAGTGTTTTATAAATGTGAGACTCTGTTCTCTTTCCTAACTCAGTTCACGTGTAGCCATGTTTACAGGATCTTCATAAGTGATATCTTATGATAAGTTTCTTTTTCTGTGTGACTTATTTCACTTAGAATCATCGTACCTGAATCCACTCACTTTGCTGCTACTGGTCTTATGACATTGATTTCATCGCTGAGGGATATTCCATCATACGTAAGTACCACAATGTTTTGAACCATTTTTATATTTCCTGGGATATTTAAGGTGTACCCAAGTTGAGGTTCTTGTAGTCAGTGCAGCCCTAAATTTGGAGGTGGCTCTTTCTTATTGATTTTCAGTTTTCCCAAGGTATATTCCCTAGACTGGAAGTGGCCTTGGCTCTGTAGCTCTGTTGTTTACTTGTTTTAGGGAACACAATGCACTCCTCCAGTGAGGCAGTTGGCAATTTACATCCCGCCCATCAGCATAACAAGGCTCCCAGTTCTCCAGGGCCTGTCTTGCCTTTCTGGTTTTTACACATTTTGTGGATGTCCCTTTTGACTGGTGGGAAGTGATACTTCTTTGTAGTGCAGATTTGCATTGCCCGCTTGCTTGCTTGGCCAAAAAGGGCGTATGCGTTTTCTCCTGAATATATTCAGGAGAAAACGCATACGCCCTTTTTGGCCAAGTGCACCATTGTCCAAGTTGTGCCCCTCTTCCTGTGCTTTACAGGCGATTCCAAGGTACCTCTTGAAATCTGTTTCCTGCTATTTTGCCTCACTTTCAAGTCCGCCTCGTTGACTTCCCTCAACAGATTTTTGGACGATAGTTGTCCTTTATCACTCTGCCAGTTTGTGAATTGCTGTGCCCCTGAGCTCCATTTCTCAACTCGTTTTTTGTGAGCTGAACGCAAGTCCAAAATTTTGGATCATGTCCTATACTGGTTCCCGGTGGGTGGCTGAGACTTTGGTTAATTCTTCTTCCTGCCGGGAAATTAGAGTGACATGTGACCGTCCAAATGCCTAACAGCTACTCTCTCATGGGTTCTCCCTCGTCCCTTCCATCCTCTGCCAAATTGGGAACCTGTGCAAACCAGGAGGTTAAAGGGCCTGTCTCTCCAAGTTGGGAGATTGATAGTAAGGCAGTTGGAAAGTCAAACTGGAGCACCAGGAGAGGGACTATTCGTTGAGTTTTAGAAACCTTTCGTATTCACAGTGTGTCCATTCTCTAGGTTTCCTGTACATGTTATAGCTGTAGTAATATTCCCTTGAACCTGGAGAGTTGGGACCCATGGAATGGGGGCCATGCATTATTGCTTGAAAGGGTCTGCATTTGCTCACCCAATCTCACCAATCCTCTCAGTCCCAAGTGTCCAGCCTTATGCCACATCCAGCTGTCATTGTAGATAGGGTCTTTCCAGGTTTCCTCAGACACCCTGAAGGAATTGCAAAGAATTTCCCTGTTTTTTGGTTTTGCTTTTGAAATTCCTTTTTATAGTGGGTTTGAGCTGATTCTCACTGCCATGTTTATGCCACTCTAGACACACTTGATTCCCTTATGGAGACATATCAATACATAGGTTTTAAGATTCTTACTAGTCAGATATATTCCTCTGTGGGAAATATGGGGTTTTGAGTCTCTTTCACTGAGGAAGGTGTCGGTCTTGTCAATTCCAAAGTTGGTTTTTGAAACGGTCCCTGTGCTTATATCAAACTCTGGTTTTATGCATCACCCCACCTCTCCTTCCCCTTTATGCAGGCATAAGAGTGTTTTCTAAATGTGAGACTCTGTTTTCTTTCCTAACTCAGTTCACGTGTAGCCATGTTTACAGGATCTTCATAAGTGATATCTTATGATAAGTTTCTTTTTCTGTGTGACTTATTTCACTTAGAATCATCGTACCTGAATCCACTCACTTTGCTGCTACTGGTCTTATGACATTGATTTCATGGCTGAGGGATATTCCATCGTACGTAAGTACCACAATGTTTTGAACCATTTTTATATTTCCTGGGATATTTAAGGTGTACCCAAGTTGAGGTTCTTGTAGTCAGTGCAGCCCTAAATTTGGAGGTGGCTCTTTCTTATTGATTTTCAGTTTTCCCAAGGTATATTCCCTAGACTGGAAGTGGCCTTGGCTCTGTAGCTCTGTTGTTTACTTGTTTTAGGGAACACAATGCACTCCTCCAGTGAGGCAGTTGGCAATTTACATCCCGCCCATCAGCATAACAAGGCTCCCAGTTCTCCAGGGCCTGTCTTGCCTTTCTGGTTTTTACGCATTTTGTGGATGTCCCTTTTGACCGGTGGGAAGTGATACTTCTTTGTAGTGCAGATTTGCATTGCCCGCTTGCTTGCTTGGCCAAAAAGGGCGTATGCGTTTTCTCCTGAATATATTCAGGAGAAAACGCATACGCCCTTTTTGGCCAAGTGCACCATTGTCCAAGTTGTGCCCCTCTTCCTGTGCTTTACAGGCGATTCCAAGGTACCTCTTGAAATCTGTTTCCTGCTATTTTGCCTCGCTTTCAAGTCCGCCTCGTTGACTTCCCTCAACAGATTTTTGGACGATAGTTGTCCTTTATCACTCTGCCAGTTTGTGAATTGCTGTGCCCCTGAGCTCCATTTCTCAACTCGTTTTTTTGTGAGCTGAACACAAGTCCAAAATTTTGGATCATGTCCTATACTGGTTCCCGGTGGGTGGCTGAGACTTTGGTTAATTCTTCTTCCTGCCGGGAAATTAGAGTGACATGTGCCCGTCCAAATGCCTAACAGCTACTCTCTCATGGGTTCTCCCTCGTCCCTTCCATCCTCTGCCAAATTGGGAACCTGTGCAAACCAGGAGGATAAAGGGCCTGTCTCTCCAAGTTGGGAGATTGATAGTAAGGCAGTTGGAAAGTCAAACTGGAGCACCAGGAGAGGGACTATTCATTGAGTTTTAGAAACCTTTCGTATTCACAGTGTGTACATTCTCTAGGTTTCCTGTACATGTTATAGCTGTAGTAATATTCCCTTGAACCTGGAGAGTTGGGACCCATGGAATGGGGGCCATGCATTATTGCTTGAAAGGGTCTGCATTTGCTCACCCAATCTCACCAATCCTCTCAGTCCCAAGTGTCCAGCCTTATGCCACATCCAGTTGTCATTGTAGATAGGGTCTTTCCAGGTTTCCTCAGACACCCTGAAGGAATTGTAAAGAATTTCCCTGTTTTTTGGTTTTGCTTTTGAAATTCCTTTTTATAGTGGGTTTGAGCTGATTCTCGCTGCCATGTTTATGCCACTCTAGACACACTTGATTCCCTTATGGAGTCATATCAATACATAGGTTTTAAGATTCTTACTAGTCAGATATATTCCTCTGCGGGAAATATGGGGTTTTGAGTCTCTTTCACTGAGGAAGGTGTAGGTCTTGTCTATTCCAAAGTTGGTTTTTGGAACGGTCCCTGTGCTTATATCAAACTCTGGTTTTATGCATCACCCGACCTCTCCATCCCCTTTATGCAGGCATAAGAGTGTTTTCTAAATGTGAGACTCTGTTCTCTTTCCTAACTCAGTTCACGTGTAGCCATGTTTACAGGATCTTCATAAGTGATATCTTATGATAAGTTTCTTTTTCTGTGTGACTTATTTCACTTAGAATCATCGTACCTGAATCCACTCACTTTGCTGCTACTGGTCTTATGACATTGATTTCATGGCTGAGGGATATTCCATCGTACGTAAGTACCACAATGTTTTGAACCATTTTTATATTTCCTGGGATATTTAAGGTGTACCCAAGTTGAGGTTCTTGTAGTCAGTGCAGCCCTAAATTTGGAGGTGGCTCTTTCTTATTGATTTTCAGTTTTCCCAAGGTATATTCCCTAGACTGGAAGTGGCCTTGGCTCTGTAGCTCTGTTGTTTACTTGTTTTAGGGAACACAATGCACTCCTCCAGTGAGGCAGTTGGCAATTTACATCCCGCCCATCAGCATAACAAGGCTCCCAGTTCTCCAGGGCCTGTCTTAACTTTCTGGTTTTTACGCATTTTGTGGATGTCCCTTTTGACCGGTGGGAAGTGATACTTCTTTGTAGTGCAGATTTGCATTGCCCGCTTGCTTGCTTGGCCAAAAAGGGCGTATGCGTTTTCTCCTGAATATATTCAGGAGAAAACGCATACGCCCTTTTTGGCCAAGTGCACCATTGTCCAAGTTGTGCCCCTCTTCCTGTGCTTTACAGGCGATTCCAAGGTACCTCTTGAAATCTGTTTCCTGCTATTTTGCCTCGCTTTCAAGTCCGCCTCGTTGACTTCCCTCAACAGATTTTTGGACGATAGTTGTCCTTTATCACTCTGCCAGTTTGTGAATTGCTGTGCCCCTGAGCTCCATTTCTCAACTCGTTTTTTTGTGAGCTGAACACAAGTCCAAAATTTTGGATCATGTCCTATACTGGTTCCCGGTGGGTGGCTGAGACTTTGGTTAATTCTTCTTCCTGCCGGGAAATTAGAGTGACATGTGCCCGTCCAAATGCCTAACAGCTACTCTCTCATGGGTTCTCCCTCGTCCCTTCCATCCTCTGCCAAATTGGGAACCTGTGCAAACCAGGAGGATAAAGGGCCTGTCTCTCCAAGTTGGGAGATTGATAGTAAGGCAGTTGGAAAGTCAAACTGGAGCACCAGGAGAGGGACTATTCATTGAGTTTTAGAAACCTTTCGTATTCACAGTGTGTACATTCTCTAGGTTTCCTGTACATGTTATAGCTGTAGTAATATTCCCTTGAACCTGGAGAGTTGGGACCCATGGAATGGGGGCCATGCATTATTGCTTGAAAGGGTCTGCATTTGCTCACCCAATCTCACCAATCCTCTCAGTCCCAAGTGTCCAGCCTTATGCCACATCCAGCTGTCATTGTAGATAGGGTCTTTCCAGGTTTCCTCAGACACCCTGAAGGAATTGTAAAGAATTTCCCTGTTTTTTGGTTTTGCTTTTGAAATTCCTTTTTATAGTGGGTTTGAGCTGATTCTCGCTGCCATGTTTATGCCACTCTAGACACACTTGATTCCCTTATGGAGTCATATCAATACATAGGTTTTAAGATTCTTACTAGTCAGATATATTCCTCTGCGGGAAATATGGGGTTTTGAGTCTCTTTCACTGAGGAAGGTGTAGGTCTTGTCTATTCCAAAGTTGGTTTTTGGAACGGTCCCTGTGCTTATATCAAACTCTGGTTTTATGCATCACCCGACCTCTCCATCCCCTTTATGCAGGCATAAGAGTGTTTTCTAAATGTGAGACTCTGTTCTCTTTCCTAACTCAGTTCACGTGTAGCCATGTTTACAGGATCTTCATAAGTGATATCTTATGATAAGTTTCTTTTTCTGTGTGACTTATTTCACTTAGAATCATCGTACCTGAATCCACTCACTTTGCTGCTACTGGTCTTATGACATTGATTTCATGGCTGAGGGATATTCCATCGTACGTAAGTACCACAATGTTTTGAACCATTTTTATATTTCCTGGGATATTTAAGGTGTACCCAAGTTGAGGTTCTTGTAGTCAGTGCAGCCCTAAATTTGGAGGTGGCTCTTTCTTATTGATTTTCAGTTTTCCCAAGGTATATTCCCTAGACTGGAAGTGGCCTTGGCTCTGTAGCTCTGTTGTTTACTTGTTTTAGGGAACACAATGCACTCCTCCAGTGAGGCAGTTGGCAATTTACATCCCGCCCATCAGCATAACAAGGCTCCCAGTTCTCCAGGGCCTGTCTTGCCTTTCTGGTTTTTACACATTTTGTGGATGTCCCTTTTGACCGGTGGGAAGTGATACTTCTTTGTAGTGCAGATTTGCATTGCCCGCTTGCTTGCTTGGCCAAAAAGGGCGTATGCGTTTTCTCCTGAATATATTCAGGAGAAAACGCATACGCCCTTTTTGGCCAAGTGCACCATTGTCCAAGTTGTGCCCCTCTTCCTGTGCTTTACAGGCGATTCCAAGGTACCTCTTGAAATCTGTTTCCTGCTATTTTGCCTCGCTTTCAAGTCCGCCTCGTTGACTTCCCTCAACAGATTTTTGGACGATAGTTGTCCTTTATCACTCTGCCAGTTTGTGAATTGCTGTGCCCCTGAGCTCCATTTCTCAACTCGTTTTTTTTGTGAGCTGAACACAAGTCCAAAATTTTGGATCATGTCCTATACTGGTTCCCGGTGGGTGGCTGAGACTTTGGTTAATTCTTCTTCCTGCCGGGAAATTAGAGTGACATGTGCCCGTCCAAATGCCTAACAGCTACTCTCTCATGGGTTCTCCCTCGTCCCTTCCATCCTCTGCCAAATTGGGAACCTGTGCAAACCAGGAGGATAAAGGGCCTGTCTCTCCAAGTTGGGAGATTGATAGTAAGGCAGTTGGAAAGTCAAACTGGAGCAACAGGAGAGGGACTATTCATTGAGTTTTAGAAACCTTTCGTATTCACAGTGTGTACATTCTCTAGGTTTCCTGTACATGTTATAGCTGTAGTAATATTCCCTTGAACCTGGAGAGTTGGGACCCATGGAATGGGGGCCATGCATTATTGCTTGAAAGGGTCTGCATTTGCTCACCCAATCTCACCAATCCTCTCAGTCCCAAGTGTCCAGCCTTATGCCACATCCAGCTGTCATTGTAGATAGGGTCTTTCCAGGTTTCCTCAGACACCCTGAAGGAATTGTAAAGAATTTCCCTGTTTTTTGGTTTTGCTTTTGAAATTCCTTTTTATAGTGGGTTTGAGCTGATTCTCGCTGCCATGTTTATGCCACTCTAGACACACTTGATTCCCTTATGGAGTCATATCAATACATAGGTTTTAAGATTCTTACTAGTCAGATATATTCCTCTGCGGGAAATATGGGGTTTTGAGTCTCTTTCACTGAGGAAGCTGTAGGTCTTGTCTATTCCAAAGTTGGTTTTTGGAACGGTCCCTGTGCTTATATCAAACTCTGGTTTTATGCATCACCCCACCTCTCCTTCCCCTTTATGCAGGCATAAGAGTGTTTTCTAAATGTGAGACTCTGTTCTCTTTCCTAACTCAATTCACGTGTAGCCATGTTTACAGGATCTTCATAAGTGATATCTTATGATAAGTTTCTTTTTCTGTGTGACGTATTTCACTTAGAATCATCGTACCTGAATCCACTCACTTTGCTGCTACTGGTCTTATGACATTGATTTCATGGCTGAGGGATATTCCATCGTACGTAAGTACCACAATGTTTTGAACCATTTTTATATTTCCTGGGATATTTAAGGTGTACCCAAGTTGAGGTTCTTGTAGTCAGTGCAGCCCTAAATTTGGAGGTGGCTCTTTCTTATTGATTTTCATTTTTCCCAAGGTATATTCCCTAGACTGGAAGTGGCCTTGGCTCTGTAGCTCTGTTGTTTACTTGTTTTAGGGAACACAATGCACTCCTCCAGTGAGGCAGTTGGCAATTTACATCCCGCCCATCAGCATAACAAGGCTCCCAGTTCTCCAGGGCCTGTCTTGCCTTTCTGGTTTTTACACATTTTGTGGATGTCCCTTTTGACCGGTGGGAAGTGATACTTCTTTGTAGTGCAGATTTGCATTGCCCGCTTGCTTGCTTGGCCAAAAAGGGCGTATGCGTTTTCTCCTGAATATATTCAGGAGAAAACGCATACGCCCTTTTTGGCCAAGTGCACCATTGTCCAAGTTGTGCCCCTCTTCCTGTGCTTTACAGGCGATTCCAAGGTACCTCTTGAAATCTGTTTCCTGCTATTTTGCCTCGCTTTCAAGTCCGCCTCGTTGACTTCCCTCAACAGATTTTTGGACGATAGTTGTCCTTTATCACTCTGCCAGTTTGTGAATTGCTGTGCCCCTGAGCTCCATTTCTCAACTCGTTTTTTTGTGAGCTGAACGCAAGTCCAAAATTTTGGATCATGTCCTATACTGGTTCCCGGTGGGTGGCTGAGACTTTGGTTAATTCTTCTTCCTGCCGGGAAATTAGAGTGACATGTGCCCGTCCAAATGCCTAACAGCTACTCTCTCATGGGTTCTCCCTCGTCCCTTCCATCCTCTGCCAAATTGGGAACCTGTGCAAACCAGGAGGTTAAAGGGCCTGTCTCTCCAAGTTGCGAGATTGATAGTAAGGCAGTTGGAAAGTCAAACTGGAGCACCAGGAGAGGGACTATTCATTGAGTTTTAGAAACCTTTCGTATTCACAGTGTGTCCATTCTCTAGGTTTCCTGTACATGTTATAGCTGTAGTAATATTCCCTTGAACCTGGAGAGTTGGGACCCATGGAATGGGGGCCATGCATTATTGCTTGAAAGGGTCTGCATTTGCTCACCCAATCTCACCAATCCTCTCAGTCCCAAGTGTCCAGCCTTATGCCACATCCAGCTGTCATTGTAGATAGGGTCTTTCCAGGTTTCCTCAGACACCCTGAAGGAATTGTAAAGAATTTCCCAGTTTTTTGGTTTTGCTTTTGAAATTCCTTTTTAGAGTGGGTTTGAGCTGATTCTCGCTGCCATGTTTATGCCACTCTAGACACACTTGATTCCCTTATGGAGTCATATCAATACATAGGTTTTAAGATTCTTACTAGTCAGATATATTCCTCTGCGGGAAATATGGGGTTTTGAGTCTCTTTCACTGAGGAAGCTGTAGGTCTTGTCTATTCCAAAGTTGGTTTTTGGAACGGTCCCTGTGCTTATATCAAACTCTGGTTTTATGCATCACCCGACCTCTCCATCCCCTTTATGCAGGCATAAGAGTGTTTTCTAAATGTGAGACTCTGTTCTCTTTCCTAACTCAGTTCACGTGTAGCCATGTTTACAGGATCTTCATAAGTGATATCTTATGATAAGTTTCTTTTTCTGTGTGACTTATTTCACTTAGAATCATCGTACCTGAATCCACTCACTTTGCTGCTACTGGTCTTATGACATTGATTTCATCGCTGAGGGATATTCCATCATACGTAAGTACCACAATGTTTTGAACCATTTTTATATTTCCTGGGATATTTAAGGTGTACCCAAGTTGAGGTTCTTGTAGTCAGTGCAGCCCTAAATTTGGAGGTGGCTCTTTCTTATTGATTTTCAGTTTTCCCAAGGTATATTCCCTAGACTGGAAGTGGCCTTAGCTCTGTAGCTCTGTTGTTTACTTGTTTTAGGGAACACAATGCACTCCTCCAGTGAGGCAGTTGGCAATTTACATCCCGCCCATCAGCATAACAAGGCTCCCAGTTCTCCAGGGCCTGTCTTGCCTTTCTGGTTTTTACACATTTTGTGGATGTCCCTTTTGACCGGTGGGAAGTGATACTTCTTTGTAGTGCAGATTTGCATTGCCCGCTTGCTTGCTTGGCCAAAAAGGGCGTATGCGTTTTCTCCTGAATATATTCAGGAGAAAACGCATACGCCCTTTTTGGCCAAGTGCACCATTGTCCAAGTTGTGCCCCTCTTCCTGTGCTTTACAGGCGATTCCAAGGTACCTCTTGAAATCTGTTTCCTGGTATTTTGCCTCACTTTCAAGTCCGCCTCGTTGACTTCCCTCAACAGATTTTTGGACGATAGTTGTCCTTTATCACTCTGCCAGTTTGTGAATTGCTGTGCCCCTGAGCTCCATTTCTCAACTCGTTTTTTGTGAGCTGAACGCAAGTCCAAAATTTTGGATCATGTCCTATACTGGTTCCCGGTGGGTGGCTGAGACTTTGGTTAATTCTTCTTCCTGCCGGGAAATTAGAGTGACATGTGCCCGTCCAAATGCCTAACAGCTACTCTCTCATGGGTTCTCCCTCGTCCCTTCCATCCTCTGCCAAATTGGGAACCTGTGCAAACCAGGAGGTTAAAGGGCCTGTCTCTCCAAGTTGGGAGATTGATAGTAAGGCAGTTGGAAAGTCAAACTGGAGCACCAGGAGAGGGACTATTCGTTGAGTTTTAGAAACATTTCGTATTCACAGTGTGTCCATTCTCTAGGTTTCCTGTACATGTTATAGCTGTAGTAATATTCCCTTGAACCTGGAGAGTTGGGACCCATGGAATGGGGGCCATGCATTATTGCTTGAAAGCGTCTGCATTTGCTCACCCAATCTCACCAATCCTCTCAGTCCCAAGTGTCCAGCCTTATGCCACATCCAGCTGTCATTGTAGATAGGGTCTTTCCAGGTTTCCTCAGACACCCTGAAGGAATTGTAAAGAATTTCCCTGTTTTTTGGTTTTGCTTTTGAAATTCCTTTTTATAGTGGGTTTGAGCTGATGCTCGCTGCCATGTTTATGCCACTCTAGACACACTTGATTCCCTTATGGAGACATATCAATACATAGGTTTTAAGATTCTTACTAGTCAGATATATTCCTCTGTGGGAAATATGGGGTTTTGAGTCTCTTTCACTAAGGAAGGTGTCGGTCTTGTCAATTCCAAAGTTGGTTTTTGAAACGGTCCCTGTGCTTATATCAAACTCTGGTTTTATGCATCACCCCACCTCTCCTTCCCCTTTATGCAGGCATAAGAGTGTTTTCTAAATGTGAGACTCTGTTCTCTTTCCTAACTCAATTCACGTGTAGCCATGTTTACAGGATCTTCATAAGTGATATCTTATGATAAGTTTCTTTTTCTGTGTGACTTATTTCACTTAGAATCATCGTACCTGAATCCACTCACTTTGCTGCTACTGGTCTTATGACATTGATTTCATGGCTGAGGGATATTCCATCGTACGTAAGTACCACAATGTTTTGAACCATTTTTATATTTCCTGGGATATTTAAGGTGTACCCAAGTTGAGGTTCTTGTAGTCAGTGCAGCCCTAAATTTGGAGGTGGCTCTTTCTTATTGATTTTCAGTTTTCCCAAGGTATATTCCCTAGACTGGAAGTGGCCTTGGCTCTGTAGCTCTGTTGTTTACTTGTTTTAGGGAACACAATGCACTCCTCCATTGAGGCAGTTGGCAATTTACATCCCGCCCATCAGCATAACAAGGCTCCCAGTTCTCCAGGGCCTGTCTTGCCTTTCTGGTTTTTACACATTTTGTGGATGTCCCTTTTGACCGGTGGGAAGTGATACTTCTTTGTAGTGCAGATTTGCATTGCCCGCTTGCTTGCTTGGCCAAAAAGGGCGTATGCGTTTTCTCCTGAATATATTCAGGAGAAAACGCATACGCCCTTGTTGGCCAAGTGCACCATTGTCCAAGTTGTGCCCCTCTTCCTGTGCTTTACAGGCGATTCCAAGGTACCTCTTGAAATCTGTTTCCTGCTATTTTGCCTCGCTTTCAAGTCCGCCTCGTTGACTTCCCTCAACAGATTTTTGGACGATAGTTGTCCTTTATCACTCTGCCAGTTTGTGAATTGCTGTGCCCCTGAGCTCCATTTCTCAACTCGTTTTTTTGTGAGCTGAACGCAAGTCCAAAATTTTGGATCATGTCCTATACTGGTTCCCGGTGGGTGGCTGAGGCTTTGGTTAATTCTTCTTCCTGCCGGGAAATTAGAGTGACATGTGCCCGTCCAAATGCCTAACAGCTACTCTCTCATGGGTTCTCCCTCGTCCCTTCCATCCTCTGCCAAATTGGGAACCTGTGCAAACCAGGAGGTTAAAGGGCCTGTCTCTCCAAGTTGGGAGATGGATAGTAAGGCAGTTGGAAAGTCAAACTGGAGCACCAGGAGAGGGACTATTCGTTGAGTTTTAGAAACCTTTCGTATTCACAGTGTGTCCATTCTCTAGGTTTCCTGTACATGTTATAGCTGTAGTAATATTCCCTTGAACCTGGAGAGTTGAGACCCATGGAATGGGGGCCATGCATTATTGCTTGAAAGGGTCTGCATTTGCTCACCCAATCTCACCAATCCTCTCAGTCCCAAGTGTCCAGCCTTATGCCACATCCAGCTGTCATTGTAGATAGGGTCTTTCCAGGTTTCCTCAGACACCCTGAAGGAATTGTAAAGAATTTCCCTTTTTTTTGGTTTTGCTTTTGAAATTCCTTTTTAGAGTGGGTTTGAGCTGATTCTCGCTGCCATGTTTATGCCACTCTAGACACACTTGATTCCCTTATGGAGTCATATCAATACATAGGTTTTAAGAATCTTACTAGTCAGATATATTCCTCTGCGGGAAATATGGGGTTTTGAGTCTCTTTCACTGAGGAAGCTGTAGGTCTTGTCTATTCCAAAGTTGGTTTTTGGAACGGTCCCTGTGCTTATATCAAACTCTGGTTTTATGCATCACCCGACCTCTCCATCCCCTTTATGCAGGCATAAGAGTGTTTTCTAAATGTGAGACTCTGTTCTCTTTCCTAACTCAGTTCACGTGTAGCCATGTTTACAGGATCTTCATAAGTGATATCTTATGATAAGTTTCTTTTTCTGTGTGACTTATTTCACTTAGAATCATCGTACCTGAATCCACTCACTTTGCTGCTACTGGTCTTATGACATTGATTTCATCGCTGAGGGATATTCCATCATACGTAAGTACCACAATGTTTTGAACCATTTTTATATTTCCTGGGATATTTAAGGTGTACCCAAGTTGAGGTTCTTGTAGTCAGTGCAGCCCTAAATTTGGAGGTGGCTCTTTCTTATTGATTTTCAGTTTTCCCAAGGTATATTCCCTAGACTGGAAGTGGCCTTGGCTCTGTAGCTCTGTTGTTTACTTGTTTTAGGGAACACAATGCACTCCTCCAGTGAGGCAGTTGGCAATTTACATCCCGCCCATCAGCATAACAAGGCTCCCAGTTCTCCAGGGCCTGTCTTGCCTTTCTGGTTTTTACACATTTTGTGGATTTCCCTTTTGACCGGTGGGAAGTGATACTTCTTTGTAGTGCAGATTTGCATTGCCCGCTTGCTTGCTTGGCCAAAAAGGGCGTATGCGTTTTCTCCTGAATATATTCAGGAGAAAACGCATACGCCCTTTTTGGCCAAGTGCACCATTGTCCAAGTTGTGCCCCTCTTCCTGTGCTTTACAGGCGATTCCAAGGTACCTCTTGAAATCTGTTTCCTGCTATTTTGCCTCACTTTCAAGTCCGCCTCGTTGACTTCCCTCAACAGATTTTTGGACGATAGTTGTCCTTTATCACTCTGCCAGTTTGTGAATTGCTGTGCCCCTGAACTCCATTCCTCAACTCGTTTTTTTTGAGCTGAACGCAAGTCCAAAATTTTGGATCATGTCCTATACTGGTTCCCGGTGGGTGGCTGAGACTTTGGTTAATTCTTCTTCCTGCCGGGAAATTAGAGTGACATGTGCCCGTCCAAATGCCTAACAGCTACTCTCTCATGGGTTCTCCCTCGTCCCTTCCATCCTCTGCCAAATTGGGAACCTGTGCAAACCAGGAGGTTAAAGGGCCTGTCTCTCCAAGTTGGGAGATTGATAGTAAGGCAGTTGGAAAGTCAAACTGGAGCACCAGGAGAGGGACTATTCGTTGAGTTTTAGAAACCTTTCGTATTCACAGTGTGTCCATTCTCTAGGTTTCCTGTACATGTTATAGCTGTAGTAATATTCCCTTGAACCTGGAGAGTTGGGACCCATGGAATGGGGGCCATGCATTATTGCTTGAAAGGGTCTGCATTTGCTCACCCAATCTCACCAATCCTCTCAGTCCCAAGTGTCCAGCCTTATGCCACATCCAGCTGTCATTGTAGATAGGGTCTTTCCAGGTTTCCTCAGACACCCTGAAGGAATTGTAAAGAATTTCCCTGTTTTTTGGTTTTGCTTTTGAAATTCCTTTTTATAGTGGGTTTGAGCTGATTCTCGCTGCCATGTTTATGCCACTCTAGACACACTTGATTCCCTTATGGAGACATATCAATACATAGGTTTTAAGATTCTTACTAGTCAGATATATTCCTCTGTGGGAAATATGTGGTTTTGAGTCTCTTTCACTAAGGAAGGTGTCGGTCTTGTCAATTCCAAAGTTGGTTTTTGAAACGGTCCCTGTGCTTATATCAAACTCTGGTTTTATGCATCACCCCACCTCTCCTTCCCCTTTATGCAGGCATAAGAGTGTTTTCTAAATGTGAGACTCTGTTCTCTTTCCTAACTCAATTCACGTGTAGCCATGTTTACAGGATCTTCATAAGTGATATCTTATGATAAGATTCTTTTTCTGTGTGACTTATTTCACTTAGAATCATCGTACCTGAATCCACTCACTTTGCTGCTACTGGTCTTATGACATTGATTTCATGGCTGAGGGATATTCCATCGTACGTAAGTACCACAATGTTTTGAACCATTTTTATATTTCCTGGGATATTTAAGGTGTACCCAAGTTGAGGTTCTTGTAGTCAGTGCAGCCCTAAATTTGGAGGTGGCTCTTTCTTATTGATTTTCAGTTTTCCCAAGGTATATTCCCTAGACTGGAAGTGGCCTTGGCTCTGTAGCTCTGTTGTTTACTTGTTTTAGGGAACACAATGCACTCCTCCAGTGAGGCAGTTGGCAGTTTACATCCCGCCCATCAGCATAACAAGGCTCCCAGTTCTCCAGGGCCTGTCTTGCCTTTCTGGTTTTTACACATTTTGTGGATGTCCCTTTTGACCGGTGGGAAGTGATACTTCTTTGTAGTGCAGATTTGCATTGCCCGCTTGCTTGCTTGGCCAAAAAGGGCGTATGCGTTTTCTCCTGAATATATTCAGGAGAAAACGCATACGCCCTTTTTGGCCAAGTGCACCATTGTCCAAGTTGTGCCCCTCTTCCTGTGCTTTACAGGCGATTCCAAGGTACCTCTTGAAATCTGTTTCCTGCTATTTTGCCTCGCTTTCAAGTCCGCCTCGTTGACTTCCCTCAACAGATTTTTGGACGATAGTTGTCCTTTATCACTCTGCCAGTTTGTGAATTGCTGTGCCCCTGAGCTCCATTTCTCAACTCGTTTTTTTGTGAGCTGAACGCAAGTCCAAAATTTTGGATCATGTCCTATACTGGTTCCCGGTGGGTGGCTGAGACTTTGGTTAATTCTTCTTCCTGCCGGGAAATTAGAGTGACATGTGCCCGTCCAAATGCCTAACAGCTACTCTCTCATGGGTTCTCCCTCGTCCCTTCCATCCTCTGCCAAATTGGGAACCTGTGCAAACCAGGAGGTTAAAGGGCCTGTCTCTCCAAGTTGGGAGATTGATAGTAAGGCAGTTGGAAAGTCAAACTGGAGCACCAGGATAGGGACTATTCATTGAGTTTTAGAAACCTTTCGTATTCACAGTGTGTACATTCTCTAGGTTTCCTGTACATGTTATAGCTGTAGTAATATTCCCTTGAACCTGGAGAGTTGGGACCCATGGAATGGGGGCCATGCATTATTGCTTGAAAGGGTCTGCATTTGCTCACCCAGTCTCACCAATCCTCTCAGTCCCAAGTGTCCAGCCTTATGCCACATCCAGCTGTCATTGTAGATAGGGTCTTTCCAGGTTTCCTCAGACACCCTGAAGGAATTGTAAAGAATTTCCCAGTTTTTTGGTTTTGCTTTTGAAATTCCTTTTTATAGTGGGTTTGAGCTGATTCTCGCTGCCATGTTTATGCCACTCTAGACACACTTGATTCCCTTATGGAGTCATATCAATACATAGGTTTTAAGATTCTTACTAGTCAGATATATTCCTCTGCGGGAAATATGGGGTTTTGAGTCTCTTTCACTGAGGAAGGTGTAGGTCTTGTCTATTCCAAAGTTGGTTTTTGGAACGGTCCCTGTGCTTATATCAAACTCTGGTTTTATGCATCACCCGACCTCTCCATCCCCTTTATGCAGGCATAAGAGTGTTTTATAAATGTGAGACTCTGTTCTCTTTCCTAACTCAGTTCACGTGTAGCCATGTTTACAGGATCTTCATAAGTGATATCTTATGATAAGTTTCTTTTTCTGTGTGACATTTCACTTAGAATCATCGTACCTGAATCCACTCACTTTGCTGCTACTGGTCTTATGACATTGATTTCATCGCTGAGGGATATTCCATCATACGTAAGTACCACAATGTTTTGAACCATTTTTATATTTCCTGGGATATTTAAGGTGTACCCAAGTTGAGGTTCTTGTAGTCAGTGCAGCCCTAAATTTGGAGGTGGCTCTTTCTTATTGATTTTCAGTTTTCCCAAGGTATATTCCCTAGACTGGAAGTGGCCTTGGCTCTGTAGCTCTGTTGTTTACTTGTTTTAGGGAACACAATGCACTCCTCCAGTGAGGCAGTTGGCAATTTACATCCCGCCCATCAGCATAACAAGGCTCCCAGTTCTCCAGGGCCTGTCTTGCCTTTCTGGTTTTTACACATTTTGTGGATGTCCCTTTTGACCGGTGGGAAGTGATACTTCTTTGTAGTGCAGATTTGCATTGCCCGCTTGCTTGCTTGGCCAAAAAGGGCGTATGCGTTTTCTCCTGAATATATTCAGGAGAAAACGCATACGCCCTTTTTGGCCAAGTGCACCATTGTCCAAGTTGTGCCCCTCTTCCTGTGCTTTACAGGCGATTCCAAGGTACCTCTTGAAATCTGTTTCCTGCTATTTTGCCTCACTTTCAAGTCCGCCTCGTTGACTTCCCTCAACAGATTTTTGGACGATAGTTGTCCTTTATCACTCTGCCAGTTTGTGAATTGCTGTGCCCCTGAGCTCCATTTCTCAACTCGTTTTTTGTGAGCTGAACGCAAGTCCAAAATTTTGGATCATGTCCTATACTGGTTCCCGGTGGGTGGCTGAGACTTTGGTTAATTCTTCTTCCTGCCGGGAAATTAGAGTGACATGTGCCCGTCCAAATGCCTAACAGCTACTCTCTCATGGGTTCTCCCTCGTCCCTTCCATCCTCTGCCAAATTGGGAACCTGTGCAAACCAGGAGGTTAAAGGGCCTGTCTCTCCAAGTTGGGAGATTGATAGTAAGGCAGTTGGAAAGTCAAACTGGAGCACCAGGAGAGGGACTATTCGTTGAGTTTTAGAAACATTTCGTATTCACAGTGTGTCCATTCTCTAGGTTTCCTGTACATGTTATAGCTGTAGTAATATTCCCTTGAACCTGGAGAGTTGGGACCCATGGAATGGGGGCCATGCATTATTGCTTGAAAGCGTCTGCATTTGCTCACCCAATCTCACCAATCCTCTCAGTCCCAAGTGTCCAGCCTTATGCCACATCCAGCTGTCATTGTAGATAGGGTCTTTCCAGGTTTCCTCAGACACCCTGAAGGAATTGTAAAGAATTTCCCTGTTTTTTGGTTTTGCTTTTGAAATTCCTTTTTATAGTGGGTTTGAGCTGATTCTCGCTGCCATGTTTATGCCACTCTAGACACACTTGATTCCCTTATGGAGACATATCAATACATAGGTTTTAAGATTCTTACTAGTCAGATATATTCCTCTGTGGGAAATATGGGGTTTTGAGTCTCTTTCACTGAGGAAGGTGTCGGTCTTGTCAATTCCAAAGTTGGTTTTTGAAACGGTCCCTGTGCTTATATCAAACTCTGGTTTTATGCATCACCCCACCTCTCCTTCCCCTTTATGCAGGCATAAGAGTGTTTTCTAAATGTGAGACTCTGTTCTCTTTCCTAACTCAATTCACGTGTAGCCATGTTTACAGGATCTTCATAAGTGATATCTTATGATAAGTTTCTTTTTCTGTGTGACTTATTTCACTTAGAATCATCGTACCTGAATCCACTCACTTTGCTGCTACTGGTCTTATGACATTGATTTCATGGCTGAGGGATATTCCATCGTACGTAAGTACCACAATGTTTTGAACCATTTTTATATTTCCTGGGATATTTAAGGTGTACCCAAGTTGAGGTTCTTGTAGTCAGTGCAGCCCTAAATTTGGAGGTGGCTCTTTCTTATTGATTTTCATTTTTCCCAAGGTATATTCCCTAGACTGGAAGTGGCCTTGGCTCTGTAGCTCTGTTGTTTACTTGTTTTAGGGAACACAATGCACTCCTCCATTGAGGCAGTTGGCAATTTACATCCCGCCCATCAGCATAACAAGGCTCCCAGTTCTCCAGGGCCTGTCTTGCCTTTCTGGTTTTTACACATTTTGTGGATGTCCCTTTTGACCGGTGGGAAGTGATACTTCTTTGTAGTGCAGATTTGCATTGCCCGCTTGCTTGCTTGGCCAAAAAGGGCGTATGCGTTTTCTCCTGAATATATTCAGGAGAAAACGCATACGCCCTTTTTGGCCAAGTGCACCATTGTCCAAGTTGTGCCCCTCTTCCTGTGCTTTACAGGCGATTCCAAGGTACCTCTTGAAATCTGTTTCCTGCTATTTTGCCTCGCTTTCAAGTCCGCCTCGTTGACTTCCCTCAACAGATTTTTGGACGATAGTTGTCCTTTATCACTCTGCCAGTTTGTGAATTGCTGTGCCCCTGAGCTCCATTTCTCAACTCGTTTTTTTGTGAGCTGAACGCAAGTCCAAAATTTTGGATCATGTCCTATACTGGTTCCCGGTGGGTGGCTGAGGCTTTGGTTAATTCTTCTTCCTGCCGGGAAATTAGAGTGACATGTGCCCGTCCAAATGCCTAACAGCTACTCTCTCATGGGTTCTCCCTCGTCCCTTCCATCCTCTGCCAAATTGGGAACCTGTGCAAACCAAGAGGTTAAAGGGCCTGTCTCTCCAAGTTGGGAGATGGATAGTAAGGCAGTTGGAAAGTCAAACTGGAGCACCAGGAGAGGGACTATTCGTTGAGTTTTAGAAACCTTTCGTATTCACAGTGTGTCCATTCTCTAGGTTTCCTGTACATGTTATAGCTGTAGTAATATTCCCTTGAACCTGGAGAGTTGGGACCCATGGAATGGGGGCCATGCATTATTGCTTGAAAGGGTCTGCATTTGCTCACCCAATCTCACCAATCCTCTCAGTCCCAAGTGTCCAGCCTTATGCCACATCCAGCTGTCATTGTAGATAGGGTCTTTCCAGGTTTCCTCAGACACCCTGAAGGAATTGTAAAGAATTTCCCTGTTTTTTGGTTTTGCTTTTGAAATTCCTTTTTATAGTGGGTTTGAGTTGATTCTCGCTGCCATGTTTATGCCACTCTAGACACACTTGATTCCCTTATGGAGACATATCAATACATAGGTTTTAAGATTCTTACTAGTCAGATATATTCCTCTGTGGGAAATATGGGGTTTTGAGTCTCTTTCACTAAGGAAGGTGTCGGTCTTGTCAATTCCAAAGTTGGTTTTTGAAACGGTCCCTGTGCTTATATCAAACTCTGGTTTTATGCATCACCCCACCTCTCCTTCCCCTTTATGCAGGCATAAGAGTGTTTTATAAATGTGAGACTCTGTTCTCTTTCCTAACTCAATTCACGTGTAGCCATGTTTACAGGATCTTCATAAGTGATATCTTATGATAAGATTCTTTTTCTGTGTGACTTATTTCACTTAGAATCATCGTACCTGAATCCACTCACTTTGCTGCTACTGGTCTTATGACATTGATTTCATGGCTGAGGGATATTCCATCGTACGTAAGTACCACAATGTTTTGAACCATTTTTATATTTCCTGGGATATTTAAGGTGTACCCAAGTTGAGGTTCTTGTAGTCAGTGCAGCCCTAAATTTGGAGGTGGCTCTTTCTTATTGATTTTCAGTTTTCCCAAGGTATATTCCCTAGACTGGAAGTGGCCTTGGCTCTGTAGCTCTGTTGTTTACTTGTTTTAGGGAACACAATGCACTCCTCCAGTGAGGCAGTTGGCAATTTACATCCCGCCCATCAGCATAACAAGGCTCCCAGTTCTCCAGGGCCTGTCTTGCCTTTCTGGTTTTTACACATTTTGTGGATGTCCCTTTTGACCGGTGGGAAGTGATACTTCTTTGTAGTGCAGATTTGCATTGCCCGCTTGCTTGCTTGGCCAAAAAGGGCGTATGCGTTTTCTCCTGAATATATTCAGGAGAAAACGCATACGCCCTTTTTGGCCAAGTGCACCATTGTCCAAGTTGTGCCCCTCTTCCTGTGCTTTACAGGCGATTCCAAGGTACCTCTTGAAATCTGTTTCCTGCTATTTTGCCTCGCTTTCAAGTCCGCCTCGTTGACTTCCCTCAACAGATTTTTGGACGATAGTTGTCCTTTATCACTCTGCCAGTTTGTGAATTGCTGTGCCCCTGAGCTCCATTTCTCAACTCGTTTTTTTGTGAGCTGAACGCAAGTCCAAAATTTTGGATCATGTCCTATACTGGTTCCCGGTGGGTGGCTGAGACTTTGGTTAATTCTTCTTCCTGCCGGGAAATTAGAGTGACATGTGCCCGTCCAAATGCCTAACAGCTACTCTCTCATGGGTTCTCCCTCGTCCCTTCCATCCTCTGCCAAATTGGGAACCTGTGCAAACCAGGAGGTTAAAGGGCCTGTCTCTCCAAGTTGGGAGATTGATAGTAAGGCAGTTGGAAAGTCAAACTGGAGCACCAGGAGAGGGACTATTCATTGAGTTTTAGAAACCTTTCGTATTCACAGTGTGTACATTCTCTAGGTTTCCTGTACATGTTATAGCTGTAGTAATATTCCCTTGAACCTGGAGAGTTGGGACCCATGGAATGGGGGCCATGCATTATTGCTTGAAAGGGTCTGCATTTGCTCACCCAATCTCACCAATCCTCTCAGTCCCAAGTGTCCAGCCTTATGCCACATCCAGCTGTCATTGTAGATAGGGTCTTTCCAGGTTTCCTCAGACACCCTGAAGGAATTGTAAAGAATTTCCCAGTTTTTTGGTTTTGCTTTTGAAATTCCTTTTTATAGTGGGTTTGAGCTGATTCTCGCTGCCATGTTTATGCCACTCTAGACACACTTGATTCCCTTATGGAGTCATATCAATACATAGGTTTTAAGATTCTTACTAGTCAGATATATTCCTGTGCGGGAAATATGGGGTTTTGAGTCTCTTTCACTGAGGAAGGTGTAGGTCTTGTCTATTCCAAAGTTGGTTTTTGGAACGGTCCCTGTGCTTATATCAAACTCTGGTTTTATGCATCACCCGACCTCTCCATCCCCTTTATGCAGGCATAAGAGTGTTTTATAAATGTGAGACTCTGTTCTCTTTCCTAACTCAGTTCACGTGTAGCCATGTTTACAGGATCTTCATAAGTGATATCTTATGATAAGTTTCTTTTTCTGTGTGACTTATTTCACTTAGAATCATCGTACCTGAATCCACTCACTTTGCTGCTACTGGTCTTATGACATTGATTTCATCGCTGAGGGATATTCCATCATACGTAAGTACCACAATGTTTTGAACCATTTTTATATTTCCTGGGATATTTAAGGTGTACCCAAGTTGAGGTTCTTGTAGTCAGTGCAGCCCTAAATTTGGAGGTGGCTCTTTCTTATTGATTTTCAGTTTTCCCAAGGTATATTCCCTAGACTGGAAGTGGCCTTGGCTCTGTAGCTCTGTTGTTTACTTGTTTTAGGGAACACAATGCACTCCTCCAGTGAGGCAGTTGGCAATTTACATCCCGCCCATCAGCATAACAAGGCTCCCAGTTCTCCAGGGCCTGTCTTGCCTTTCTGGTTTTTACACATTTTGTGGATGTCCCTTTTGACCGGTGGGAAGTGATACTTCTTTGTAGTGCAGATTTGCATTGCCCGCTTGCTTGCTTGGCCAAAAAGGGCGTATGCGTTTTCTCCTGAATATATTCAGGAGAAAACGCATACGCCCTTTTTGGCCAAGTGCACCATTGTCCAAGTTGTGCCCCTCTTCCTGTGCTTTACAGGCGATTCCAAGGTACCTCTTGAAATCTGTTTCCTGCTATTTTGCCTCGCTTTCAAGTCCGCCTCGTTGACTTCCCTCAACAGATTTTTGGACGATAGTTGTCCTTTATCACTCTGCCAGTTTGTGAATTGCTGTGCCCCTGAGCTCCATTTCTCAACTCGTTTTTTTGTGAGCTGAACGCAAGTCCAAAATTTTGGATCATGTCCTATACTGGTTCCCGGTGGGTGGCTGAGACTTTGGTTAATTCTTCTTCCTGCCGGGAAATTAGAGTGACATGTGCCCGTCCAAATGCCTAACAGCTACTCTCTCATGGGTTCTCCCTCGTCCCTTCCATCCTCTGCCAAATTGGGAACCTGTGCAAACCAGGAGGTTAAAGGGCCTGTCTCTCCAAGTTGGGAGATGGATAGTAAGGCAGTTGGAAAGTCAAACTGGAGCACCAGGAGAGGGACTATTCGTTGAGTTTTAGAAACCTTTCGTATTCACAGTGTGTCCATTCTCTAGGTTTCCTGTACATGTTATAGCTGTAGTAATATTCCCTTGAACCTGGAGAGTTGGGACCCATGGAATGGGGGCCATGCATTATTGCTTGAAAGGGTCTGCATTTGCTCACCCAATCTCACCAATCCTCTCAGTCCCAAGTGTCCAGCCTTATGCCACATCCAGCTGTCATTGTAGATAGGGTCTTTCCAGGTTTCCTCAGACACCCTGAAGGAATTGTAAAGAATTTCCCAGTTTTTTGGTTTTGCTTTTGAAATTCCTTTTTATAGTGGGTTTGAGCTGATTCTCGCTGCCATGTTTATGCCACTCTAGACACACTTGATTCCCTTATGGAGTCATATCAATACATAGGTTTTAAGATTCTTACTAGTCAGATATATTCCTCTGCGGGAAATATGGGGTTTTGAGTCTCTTTCACTGAGGAAGCTGTAGGTCTTGTCTATTCCAAAGTTGGTTTTTGGAACGGTCCCTGTGCTTATATCAAACTCTGGTTTTATGCATCACCCGACCTCTCCATCCCCTTTATGCAGGCATAAGAGTGTTTTATAAATGTGAGACTCTGTTCTCTTTCCTAACTCAGTTCACGTGTAGCCATGTTTACAGGATCTTCATAAGTGATATCTTATGATAAGTTTCTTTTTCTGTGTGACTTATTTCACTTAGAATCATCGTACCTGAATCCACTCACTTTGCTGCTACTGGTCTTATGACATTGATTTCATCGCTGAGGGATATTCCATCATACGTAAGTACCACAATGTTTTGAACCATTTTTATATTTCCTGGGATATTTAAGGTGTACCCAAGTTGAGGTTCTTGTAGTCAGTGCAGCCCTAAATTTGGAGGTGGCTCTTTCTTATTGATTTTCAGTTTTCCCAAGGTATATTCCCTAGACTGGAAGTGGCCTTGGCTCTGTAGCTCTGTTGTTTACTTGTTTTAGGGAACACAATGCACTCCTCCAGTGAGGCAGTTGGCAATTTACATCCCGCCCATCAGCATAACAAGGCTCCCAGTTCTCCAGGGCCTGTCTTGCCTTTCTGGTTTTTACACATTTTGTGGATGTCCCTTTTGACCGGTGGGAAGTGATACTTCTTTGTAGTGCAGATTTGCATTGCCCGCTTGCTTGCTTGGCCAAAAAGGGCGTATGCGTTTTCTCCTGAATATATTCAGGAGAAAACGCATACGCCCTTTTTGGCCAAGTGCACCATTGTCCAAGTTGTGCCCCTCTTCCTGTGCTTTACAGGCGATTCCAAGGTACCTCTTGAAATCTGTTTCCTGCTATTTTGCCTCAATTTCAAGTCCGCCTCGTTGACTTCCCTCAACAGATTTTTGGACGATAGTTGTCCTTTATCACTCTGCCAGTTTGTGAATTGCTGTGCCCCTGAGCTCCATTTCTCAACTCGTTTTTTGTGAGCTGAACGCAAGTCCAAAATTTTGGATCATGTCCTATACTGGTTCCCGGTGGGTGGCTGAGACTTTGGTTAATTCTTCTTCCTGCCGGGAAATTAGAGTGACATGTGCCCGTCCAAATGCCTAACAGCTACTCTCTCATGGGTTCTCCCTCGTCCCTTCCATCCTCTGCCAAATTGGGAACCTGTGCAAACCAGGAGGTTAAAGGGCCTGTCTCTCCAAGTTGGGAGATTGATAGTAAGGCAGTTGGAAAGTCAAACTGGAGCACCAGGAGAGGGACTATTCGTTGAGTTTTAGAAACCTTTCGTATTCACAGTGTGTCCATTCTCTAGGTTTCCTGTACATGTTATAGCTGTAGTAATATTCCCTTGAACCTGGAGAGTTGGGACCCATGGAATGGGGGCCATGCATTATTGCTTGAAAGGGTCTGCATTTGCTCACCCAATCTCACCAATCCTCTCAGTCCCAAGTGTCCAGCCTTATGCCACATCCAGCTGTCATTGTAGATAGGGTCTTTCCAGGTTTCCTCAGACACCCTGAAGGAATTGTAAAGAATTTCCCTGTTTTTTGGTTTTGCTTTTGAAATTCCTTTTTATAGTGGGTTTGAGCTGATTCTCGCTGCCATGTTTATGCCACTCTAGACACACTTGATTCCCTTATGGAGACATATCAATACATAGGTTTTAAGATTCTTACTAGTCAGATATATTCCTCTGTGGGAAATATGGGGTTTTGAGTCTCTTTCACTAAGGAAGGTGTCGGTCTTGTCAATTCCAAAGTTGGTTTTTGAAACGGTCCCTGTGCTTATATCAAACTCTGGTTTTATGCATCACCCCACCTCTCCTTCCCCTTTATGCAGGCATAAGAGTGTTTTCTAAATGTGAGACTCTGTTCTCTTTCCTAACTCAATTCACGTGTAGCCATGTTTACAGGATCTTCATAAGTGATATCTTATGATAAGATTCTTTTTCTGTGTGACTTATTTCACTTAGAATCATCGTACCTGAATCCACTCACTTTGCTGCTACTGGTCTTATGACATTGATTTCATGGCTGAGGGATATTCCATCGTACGTAAGTACCACAATGTTTTGAACCATTTTTATATTTCCTGGGATATTTAAGGTGTACCCAAGTTGAGGTTCTTGTAGTCAGTGCAGCCCTAAATTTGGAGGTGGCTCTTTCTTATTGATTTTCTGTTTTCCCAAGGTATATTCCCTAGACTGGAAGTGGCCTTGGCTCTGTAGCTCTGTTGTTTACTTGTTTTAGGGAACACAATGCACTCCTCCAGTGAGGCAGTTGGCAATTTACATCCCGCCCATCAGCATAACAAGGCTCCCAGTTCTCCAGGGCCTGTCTTGCCTTTCTGGTTTTTACACATTTTGTGGATGTCCCTTTTGACCGGTGGGAAGTGATACTTCTTTGTAGTGCAGATTTGCATTGCCCGCTTGCTTGCTTGGCCAAAAAGGGCGTATGCGTTTTCTCCTGAATATATTCAGGAGAAAACGCATACGCCCTTTTTGGCCAAGTGCACCATTGTCCAAGTTGTGCCCCTCTTCCTGTGCTTTACAGGCGATTCCAAGGTACCTCTTGAAATCTGTTTCCTGCTATTTTGCCTCACTTTCAAGTCCGCCTCGTTGACTTCCCTCAACAGATTTTTGGACGATAGTTGTCCTTTATCACTCTGCCAGTTTGTGAATTGCTGTGCCCCTGACCTCCATTTCTCAACTCGTTTTTTGTGAGCTGAACGCAAGTCCAAAATTTTGGATCATGTCCTATACTGGTTCCCGGTGGGTGGCTGAGACTTTGGTTAATTCTTCTTCCTGCCGGGAAATTAGAGTGACATGTGCCCGTCCAAATGCCTAACAGCTACTCTCTCATGGGTTCTCCCTCGTCCCTTCCATCCTCTGCCAAATTGGGAACCTGTGCAAACCAGGAGGTTAAAGGGCCTGTCTCTCCAAGTTGGGAGATTGATAGTAAGGCAGTTGGAAAGTCAAACTGGAGCACCAGGAGAGGGACTATTCGTTGAGTTTTAGAAACCTTTCGTATTCACAGTGTGTCCATTCTCTAGGTTTCCTGTACATGTTATAGCTGTAGTAATATTCCCTTGAACCTGGAGAGTTGGGACCCATGGAATGGGGGCCATGCATTATTGCTTGAAAGGGTCTGCATTTGCTCACCCAATCTCACCAATCCTCTCAGTCCCAAGTGTCCAGCCTTATGCCACATCCAGCTGTCATTGTAGATAGGGTCTTTCCAGGTTTCCTCAGACACCCTGAAGGAATTGTAAAGAATTTCCCTGTTTTTTGGTTTTGCTTTTGAAATTCCTTTTTATAGTGGGTTTGAGTTGATTCTCACTGCCATGTTTATGCCACTCTAGACACACTTGATTCCCTTATGGAGACATATCAATACATAGGTTTTAAGATTCTTACTAGTCAGATATATTCCTCTGTGGGAAATATGGGGTTTTGAGTCTCTTTCACTAAGGAAGGTGTCGGTCTTGTCAATTCCAAAGTTGGTTTTTGAAACGGTCCCTGTGCTTATATCAAACTCTGGTTTTATGCATCACCCCACCTCTCCTTCCCCTTTATGCAGGCATAAGAGTGTTTTATAAATGTGAGACTCTGTTCTCTTTCCTAACTCAGTTCACGTGTAGCCATGTTTACAGGATCTTCATAAGTGATATCTTATGATAAGATTCTTTTTCTGTGTGACTTATTTCACTTAGAATCATCGTACCTGAATCCACTCACTTTGCTGCTACTGGTCTTATGACATTGATTTCATGGCTGAGGGATATTCCATCGTACGTAAGTACCACAATGTTTTGAACCATTTTTATATTTCCTGGGATATTTAAGGTGTACCCAAGTTGAGGTTCTTGTAGTCAGTGCAGCCCTAAATTTGGAGGTGGCTCTTTCTTATTGATTTTCAGTTTTCCCAAGGTATATTCCCTAGACTGGAAGTGGCCTTGGCTCTGTAGCTCTGTTGTTTACTTGTTTTAGGGAACACAATGCACTCCTCCAGTGAGGCAGTTGGCAATTTACATCCCGCCCATCAGCATAACAAGGCTCCCAGTTCTCCAGGGCCTGTCTTGCCTTTCTGGTTTTTACACATTTTGTGGATGTCCCTTTTGACCGGTGGGAAGTGATACTTCTTTGTAGTGCAGATTTGCATTGCCCGCTTGCTTGCTTGGCCAAAAAGGGCGTATGCGTTTTCTCCTGAATATATTCAGGAGAAAACGCATACGCCCTTTTTGGCCAAGTGCACCATTGTCCAAGTTGTGCCCCTCTTCCTGTGCTTTACAGGCGATTCCAAGGTACCTCTTGAAATCTGTTTCCTGCTATTTTGCCTCGCTTTCAAGTCCGCCTCGTTGACTTCCCTCAACAGATTTTTGGACGATAGTTGTCCTTTATCACTCTGCCAGTTTGTGAATTGCTGTGCCCCTGAGCTCCATTTCTCAACTCGTTTTTTTGTGAGCTGAACGCAAGTCCAAAATTTTGGATCATGTCCTATACTGGTTCCCGGTGGGTGGCTGAGACTTTGGTTAATTCTTCTTCCTGCCGGGAAATTAGAGTGACATGTGCCCGTCCAAATGCCTAACAGCTACTCTCTCATGGGTTCTCCCTCGTCCCTTCCATCCTCTGCCAAATTGGGAACCTGTGCAAACCAGGAGGTTAAAGGGCCTGTCTCTCCAAGTTGGGAGATTGATAGTAAGGCAGTTGGAAAGTCAAACTGGAGCACCAGGAGAGGGACTATTCATTGAGTTTTAGAAACCTTTCGTATTCACAGTGTGTACATTCTCTAGGTTTCCTGTACATGTTATAGCTGTAGTAATATTCCCTTGAACCTGGAGAGTTGGGACCCATGGAATGGGGGCCATGCATTATTGCTTGAAAGGGTCTGCATTTGCTCACCCAATCTCACCAATCCTCTCAGTCCCAAGTGTCCAGCCTTATGCCACATCCAGCTGTCATTGTAGATAGGGTCTTTCCAGGTTTCCTCAGACACCCTGAAGGAATTGTAAAGAATTTCCCAGTTTTTTGGTTTTGCTTTTGAAATTCCTTTTTATAGTGGGTTTGAGCTGATTCTCGCTGCCATGTTTATGCCACTCTAGACACACTTGATTCCCTTATGGAGTCATATCAATACATAGGTTTTAAGATTCTTACTAGTCAGATATATTCCTCTGCGGGAAATATGGGGTTTTGAGTCTCTTTCACTGAGGAAGGTGTAGGTCTTGTCTATTCCAAAGTTGGTTTTTGGAACGGTCCCTGTGCTTATATCAAACTCTGGTTTTATGCATCACCCGACCTCTCCATCCCCTTTATGCAGGCATAAGAGTGTTTTATAAATGTGAGACTCTGTTCTCTTTCCTAACTCAGTTCACGTGTAGCCATGTTTACAGGATCTTCATAAGTGATATCTTATGATAAGTTTCTTTTTCTGTGTGACTTATTTCACTTAGAATCATCGTACCTGAATCCACTCACTTTGCTGCTACTGGTCTTATGACATTGATTTCATCGCTGAGGGATATTCCATCATACGTAAGTACCACAATGTTTTGAACCATTTTTATATTTCCTGGGATATTTAAGGTGTACCCAAGTTGAGGTTCTTGTAGTCAGTGCAGCCCTAAATTTGGAGGTGGCTCTTTCTTATTGATTTTCAGTTTTCCCAAGGTATATTCCCTAGACTGGAAGTGGCCTTGGCTCTGTAGCTCTGTTGTTTACTTGTTTTAGGGAACACAATGCACTCCTCCAGTGAGGCAGTTGGCAATTTACATCCCGCCCATCAGCATAACAAGGCTCCCAGTTCTCCAGGGCCTGTCTTGCCTTTCTGGTTTTTACACATTTTGTGGATGTCCCTTTTGACCGGTGGGAAGTGATACTTCTTTGTAGTGCAGATTTGCATTGCCCGCTTGCTTGCTTGGCCAAAAAGGGCGTATGCGTTTTCTCCTGAATATATTCAGGAGAAAACGCATACGCCCTTTTTGGCCAAGTGCACCATTGTCCAAGTTGTGCCCCTCTTCCTGTGCTTTACAGGCGATTCCAAGGTACCTCTTGAAATCTGTTTCCTGCTATTTTGCCTCGCTTTCAAGTCCGCCTCGTTGACTTCCCTCAACAGATTTTTGGACGATAGTTGTCCTTTATCACTCTGCCATTTTGTGAATTGCTGTGCCCCTGAGCTCCATTTCTCAACTCGTTTTTTTGTGAGCTGAACGCAAGTCCAAAATTTTGGATCATGTCCTATACTGGTTCCCGGTGGGTGGCTGAGACTTTGGTTAATTCTTCTTCCTGCCGGGAAATTAGAGTGACATGTGCCCGTCCAAATGCCTAACAGCTACTCTCTCATGGGTTCTCCCTCGTCCCTTCCATCCTCTGCCAAATTGGGAACCTGTGCAAACCAGGAGGTTAAAGGGCCTGTCTCTCCAAGTTGGGAGATTGATAGTAAGGCAGTTGGAAAGTCAAACTGGAGCACCAGGAGAGGGACTATTCGTTGAGTTTTAGAAACCTTTCGTATTCACAGTGTGTCCATTCTCTAGGTTTCCTGTACATGTTATAGCTGTAGTAATATTCCCTTGAACCTGGAGAGTTGGGACCCATGGAATGGGGGCCATGCATTATTGCTTGAAAGGGTCTGCATTTGCTCACCCAATCTCACCAATCCTCTCAGTCCCAAGTGTCCAGCCTTATGCCACATCCAGCTGTCATTGTAGATAGGGTCTTTCCAGGTTTCCTCAGACACCCTGAAGGAATTGTAAAGAATTTCCCAGTTTTTTGGTTTTGCTTTTGAAATTCCTTTTTATAGTGGGTTTGAGCTGATTCTCGCTGCCATGTTTATGCCACTCTAGACACACTTGATTCCCTTATGGAGTCATATCAATACATAGGTTTTAAGATTCTTACTAGTCAGATATATTCCTCTGCGGGAAATATGGGGTTTTGAGTCTCTTTCACTGAGGAAGGTGTAGGTCTTGTCTATTCCAAAGTTGGTTTTTGGAACGGTCCCTGTGCTTATATCAAACTCTGGTTTTATGCATCACCCGACCTCTCCATCCCCTTTATGCAGGCATAAGAGTGTTTTATAAATGTGAGACTCTGTTCTCTTTCCTAACTCAGTTCACGTGTAGCCATGTTTACAGGATCTTCATAAGTGATATCTTATGATAAGTTTCTTTTTCTGTGTGACTTATTTCACTTAGAATCATCGTACCTGAATCCACTCACTTTGCTGCTACTGGTCTTATGACATTGATTTCATCGCTGAGGGATATTCCATCGTACGTAAGTACCACAATGTTTTGAACCATTTTTATATTTCCTGGGATATTTAAGGTGTACCCAAGTTGAGGTTCTTGTAGTCAGTGCAGCCCTAAATTTGGAGGTGGCTCTTTCTTATTGATTTTCAGTTTTCCCAAGGTATATTCCCTAGACTGGAAGTGGCCTTGGCTCTGTAGCTCTGTTGTTTACTTGTTTTAGGGAACACAATGCACTCCTCCAGTGAGGCAGTTGGCAATTTACATCCCGCCCATCAGCATAACAAGGCTCCCAGTTCTCCAGGGCCTGTCTTGCCTTTCTGGTTTTTACACATTTTGTGGATGTCCCTTTTGACCGGTGGGAAGTGATACTTCTTTGTAGTGCAGATTTGCATTGCCCGCTTGCTTGCTTGGCCAAAAAGGGCGTATGCGTTTTCTCCTGAATATATTCAGGAGAAAACGCATACGCCCTTTTTGGCCAAGTGCACCATTGTCCAAGTTGTGCCCCTCTTCCTGTGCTTTACAGGCGATTCCAAGGTACCTCTTGAAATCTGTTTCCTGCTATTTTGCCTCGCTTTCAAGTCCGCCTCGTTGACTTCCCTCAACAGATTTTTGGACGATAGTTGTCCTTTATCACTCTGCCATTTTGTGAATTGCTGTGCCCCTGAGCTCCATTTCTCAACTCGTTTTTTTGTGAGCTGAACGCAAGTCCAAAATTTTGGATCATGTCCTATACTGGTTCCCGGTGGGTGGCTGAGACTTTGGTTAATTCTTCTTCCTGCCGGGAAATTAGAGTGACATGTGCCCGTCCAAATGCCTAACAGCTACTCTCTCATGGGTTCTCCCTCGTCCCTTCCATCCTCTGCCAAATTGGGAACCTGTGCAAACCAGGAGGTTAAAGGGCCTGTCTCTCCAAGTTGGGAGATTGATAGTAAGGCAGTTGGAAAGTCAAACTGGAGCACCAGGAGAGGGACTATTCGTTGAGTTTTAGAAACCTTTCGTATTCACAGTGTGTCCATTCTCTAGGTTTCCTGTACATGTTATAGCTGTAGTAATATTCCCTTGAACCTGGAGAGTTGGGACCCATGGAATGGGGGCCATGCATTATTGCTTGAAAGGGTCTGCATTTGCTCACCCAATCTCACCAATCCTCTCAGTCCCAAGTGTCCAGCCTTATGCCACATCCAGCTGTCATTGTAGATAGGGTCTTTCCAGGTTTCCTCAGACACCCTGAAGGAATTGTAAAGAATTTCCCTGTTTTTTGGTTTTGCTTTTGAAATTCCTTTTTATAGTGGGTTTGAGCTGATTCTCGCTGCCATGTTTATGCCACTCTAGACACACTTGATTCCCTTATGGAGACATATCAATACATAGGTTTTAAGATTCTTACTAGTCAGATATATTCCTCTGTGGGAAATATGGGGTTTTGAGTCTCTTTCACTAAGGAAGGTGTCGGTCTTGTCAATTCCAAAGTTGGTTTTTGAAACGGTCCCTGTGCTTATATCAAACTCTGGTTTTATGCATCACCCCACCTCTCCTTCCCCTTTATGCAGGCATAAGAGTGTTTTATGTGAGACTCTGTTCTCTTTCCTAACTCAATTCACGTGTAGCCATGTTTACAGGATCTTCATAAGTGATATCTTATGATAAGATTCTATTTCTGTGTGACTTATTTCACTTAGAATCATCGTACCTGAATCCACTCACTTTGCTGCTACTGGTCTTATGACATTGATTTCATGGCTGAGGGATATTCCATCGTACGTAAGTACCACAATGTTTTGAACCATTTTTATATTTCCTGGGATATTTAAGGTGTACCCAAGTTGAGGTTCTTGTAGTCAGTGCAGCCCTAAATTTGGAGGTGGCTCTTTCTTATTGATTTTCAGTTTTCCCAAGGTATATTCCCTAGACTGGAAGTGGCCTTGGCTCTGTAGCTCTGTTGTTTACTTGTTTTAGGGAACACAATGCACTCCTCCAGTGAGGCAGTTGGCAATTTACATCCCGCCCATCAGCATAACAAGGCTCCCAGTTCTCCAGGGCCTGTCTTGCCTTTCTGGTTTTTACACATTTTGTGGATGTCCCTTTTGACCGGTGGGAAGTGATACTTCTTTGTAGTGCAGATTTGCATTGCCCGCTTGCTTGCTTGGCCAAAAAGGGCGTATGCGTTTTCTCCTGAATATATTCAGGAGAAAACGCATACACCCTTTTTGGCCAAGTGCACCATTGTCCAAGTTGTGCCCCTCTTCCTGTGCTTTACAGGCGATTCCAAGGTACCTCTTGAAATCTGTTTCCTGCTATTTTGCCTCGCTTTCAAGTCCGCCTCGTTGACTTCCCTCAACAGATTTTTGGACGATAGTTGTCCTTTATCACTCTGCCAGTTTGTGAATTGCTGTGCCCCTGAGCTCCATTTCTCAACTCGTTTTTTGTGAGCTGAACGCAAGTCCAAAATTTTGGATCATGTCCTATACTGGTTCCCGGTGGGTGGCTGAGACTTTGGTTAATTCTTCTTCCTGCCGGGAAATTAGAGTGACATGTGCCCGTCCAAATGCCTAACAGCTACTCTCTCATGGGTTCTCCCTCGTCCCTTCCATCCTCTGCCAAATTGGGAACCTGTGCAAACCAGGAGGTTAAAGGGCCTGTCTCTCCAAGTTGGGAGATTGATAGTAAGGCAGTTGGAAAGTCAAACTGGAGCACCAGGAGAGGGACTATTCGTTGAGTTTTAGAAACATTTCGTATTCACAGTGTGTCCATTCTCTAGGTTTCCTGTACATGTTATAGCTGTAGTAATATTCCCTTGAACCTGGAGAGTTGGGACCCATGGAATGGGGGCCATGCATTATTGCTTGAAAGCGTCTGCATTTGCTCACCCAATCTCACCAATCCTCTCAGTCCCAAGTGTCCAGCCTTATGCCACATCCAGCTGTCATTGTAGATAGGGTCTTTCCAGGTTTCCTCAGACACCCTGAAGGAATTGTAAAGAATTTCCCAGTTTTTTGGTTTTGCTTTTGAAATTCCTTTTTATAGTGGGTTTGAGCTGATTCTCGCTGCCATGTTTATGCCACTCTAGACACACTTGATTCCCTTATGGAGTCATATCAAAACATAGGTTTTAAGATTCTTACTAGTCAGATATATTCCTCTGCGGGAAATATGGGGTTTTGAGTCTCTTTCACTGAGGAAGGTGTAGGTCTTGTCTATTCCAAAGTTGGTTTTTGGAACGGTCCCTGTGCTTATATCAAACTCTGGTTTTATGCATCACCCGACCTCTCCATCCCCTTTATGCAGGCATAAGAGTGTTTTATAAATGTGAGACTCTGTTCTCTTTCCTAACTCAGTTCACGTGTAGCCATGTTTACAGGATCTTCATAAGTGATATCTTATGATAAGTTTCTTTTTCTGTGTGACTTATTTCACTTAGAATCATCGTACCTGAATCCACTCACTTTGCTGCTACTGGTCTTATGACATTGATTTCATCGCTGAGGGATATTCCATCATACGTAAGTACCACAATGTTTTGAACCATTTTTATATTTCCTGGGATATTTAAGGTGTACCCAAGTTGAGGTTCTTGTAGTCAGTGCAGCCCTAAATTTGGAGGTGGCTCTTTCTTATTGATTTTCAGTTTTCCCAAGGTATATTCCCTAGACTGGAAGTGGCCTTGGCTCTGTAGCTCTGTTGTTTACTTGTTTTAGGGAACACAATGCACTCCTCCAGTGAGGCAGTTGGCAATTTACATCCCGCCCATCAGCATAACAAGGCTCCCAGTTCTCCAGGGCCTGTCTTGCCTTTCTGGTTTTTACACATTTTGTGGATGTCCCTTTTGACCGGTGGGAAGTGATACTTCTTTGTAGTGCAGATTTGCATTGCCCGCTTGCTTGCTTGGCCAAAAAGGGCGTATGCGTTTTCTCCTGAATATATTCAGGAGAAAACGCATACACCCTTTTTGGCCAAGTGCACCATTGTCCAAGTTGTGCCCCTCTTCCTGTGCTTTACAGGCGATTCCAAGGTACCTCTTGAAATCTGTTTCCTGCTATTTTGCCTCGCTTTCAAGTCCGCCTCGTTGACTTCCCTCAACAGATTTTTGGACGATAGTTGTCCTTTATCACTCTGCCAGTTTGTGAATTGCTGTGCCCCTGAGCTCCATTTCTCAACTCGTTTTTTGTGAGCTGAACGCAAGTCCAAAATTTTGGATCATGTCCTATACTGGTTCCCGGTGGGTGGCTGAGACTTTGGTTAATTCTTCTTCCTGCCGGGAAATTAGAGTGACATGTGCCCGTCCAAATGCCTAACAGCTACTCTCTCATGGGTTCTCCCTCGTCCCTTCCATCCTCTGCCAAATTGGGAACCTGTGCAAACCAGGAGGTTAAAGGGCCTGTCTCTCCAAGTTGGGAGATTGATAGTAAGGCAGTTGGAAAGTCAAACTGGAGCACCAGGAGAGGGACTATTCGTTGAGTTTTAGAAACATTTCGTATTCACAGTGTGTCCATTCTCTAGGTTTCCTGTACATGTTATAGCTGTAGTAATATTCCCTTGAACCTGGAGAGTTGGGACCCATGGAATGGGGGCCATGCATTATTGCTTGAAAGCGTCTGCATTTGCTCACCCAATCTCACCAATCCTCTCAGTCCCAAGTGTCCAGCCTTATGCCACATCCAGCTGTCATTGTAGATAGGGTCTTTCCAGGTTTCCTCAGACACCCTGAAGGAATTGTAAAGAATTTCCCAGTTTTTTGGTTTTGCTTTTGAAATTCCTTTTTATAGTGGGTTTGAGCTGATTCTCGCTGCCATGTTTATGCCACTCTAGACACACTTGATTCCCTTATGGAGTCATATCAAAACATAGGTTTTAAGATTCTTACTAGTCAGATATATTCCTCTGCGGGAAATATGGGGTTTTGAGTCTCTTTCACTGAGGAAGGTGTAGGTCTTGTCTATTCCAAAGTTGGTTTTTGGAACGGTCCCTGTGCTTATATCAAACTCTGGTTTTATGCATCACCCGACCTCTCCATCCCCTTTATGCAGGCATAAGAGTGTTTTATAAATGTGAGACTCTGTTCTCTTTCCTAACTCAGTTCACGTGTAGCCATGTTTACAGGATCTTCATAAGTGATATCTTATGATAAGTTTCTTTTTCTGTGTGACTTATTTCACTTAGAATCATCGTACCTGAATCCACTCACTTTGCTGCTACTGGTCTTATGACATTGATTTCATCGCTGAGGGATATTCCATCATACGTAAGTACCACAATGTTTTGAACCATTTTTATATTTCCTGGGATATTTAAGGTGTACCCAAGTTGAGGTTCTTGTAGTCAGTGCAGCCCTAAATTTGGAGGTGGCTCTTTCTTATTGATTTTCAGTTTTCCCAAGGTATATTCCCTAGACTGGAAGTGGCCTTGGCTCTGTAGCTCTGTTGTTTACTTGTTTTAGGGAACACAATGCACTCCTCCAGTGAGGCAGTTGGCAATTTACATCCCGCCCATCAGCATAACAAGGCTCCCAGTTCTCCAGGGCCTGTCTTGCCTTTCTGGTTTTTACACATTTTGTGGATGTCCCTTTTGACCGGTGGGAAGTGATACTTCTTTGTAGTGCAGATTTGCATTGCCCGCTTGCTTGCTTGGCCAAAAAGGGCGTATGCGTTTTCTCCTGAATATATTCAGGAGAAAACGCATACACCCTTTTTGGCCAAGTGCACCATTGTCCAAGTTGTGCCCCTCTTCCTGTGCTTTACAGGCGATTCCAAGGTACCTCTTGAAATCTGTTTCCTGCTATTTTGCCTCGCTTTCAAGTCCGCCTCGTTGACTTCCCTCAACAGATTTTTGGACGATAGTTGTCCTTTATCACTCTGCCAGTTTGTGAATTGCTGTGCCCCTGAGCTCCATTTCTCAACTCGTTTTTTGTGAGCTGAACGCAAGTCCAAAATTTTGGATCATGTCCTATACTGGTTCCCGGTGGGTGGCTGAGACTTTGGTTAATTCTTCTTCCTGCCGGGAAATTAGAGTGACATGTGCCCGTCCAAATGCCTAACAGCTACTCTCTCATGGGTTCTCCCTCGTCCCTTCCATCCTCTGCCAAATTGGGAACCTGTGCAAACCAGGAGGTTAAAGGGCCTGTCTCTCCAAGTTGGGAGATTGATAGTAAGGCAGTTGGAAAGTCAAACTGGAGCACCAGGAGAGGGACTATTCGTTGAGTTTTAGAAACATTTCGTATTCACAGTGTGTCCATTCTCTAGGTTTCCTGTACATGTTATAGCTGTAGTAATATTCCCTTGAACCTGGAGAGTTGGGACCCATGGAATGGGGGCCATGCATTATTGCTTGAAAGGGTCTGCATTTGCTCACCCAATCTCACCAATCCTCTCAGTCCCAAGTGTCCAGCCTTATGCCACATCCAGCTGTCATTGTAGATAGGGTCTTTCCAGGTTTCCTCAGACACCCTGAAGGAATTGTAAAGAATTTCCCTGTTTTTTGGTTTTGCTTTTGAAATTCCTTTTTATAGTGGGTTTGAGCTGATTCTCGCTGCCATGTTTATGCCACTCTAGACACACTTGATTCCCTTATGGAGTCATATCAATACATAGGTTTTAAGATTCTTACTAGTCAGATATATTCCTCTGCGGGAAATATGGGGTTTTGAGTCTCTTTCACTGAGGAAGCTGTAGGTCTTGTCTATTCCAAAGTTGGTTTTTGGAACGGTCCCTGTGCTTATATCAAACTCTGGTTTTATGCATCACCCGACCTCTCCATCCCCTTTATGCAGGCATAAGAGTGTTTTATAAATGTGAGACTCTGTTCTCTTTCCTAACTCAGTTCACGTGTAGCCATGTTTACAGGATCTTCATAAGTGATATCTTATGATAAGTTTCTTTTTCTGTGTGACTTATTTCACTTAGAATCATCGTACCTGAATCCACTCACTTTGCTGCTACTGGTCTTATGACATTGATTTCATCGCTGAGGGATATTCCATCGTACGTAAGTACCACAATGTTTTGAACCATTTTTATATTTCCTGGGATATTTAAGGTGTACCCAAGTTGAGGTTCTTGTAGTCAGTGCAGCCCTAAATTTGGAGGTGGCTCTTTCTTATTGATTTTCAGTTTTCCCAAGGTATATTCCCTAGACTGGAAGTGGCCTTGGCTCTGTAGCTCTGTTGTTTACTTGTTTTAGGGAACACAATGCACTCCTCCAGTGAGGCAGTTGGCAATTTACATCCCGCCCATCAGCATAACAAGGCTCCCAGTTCTCCAGGGCCTGTCTTGCCTTTCTGGTTTTTACACATTTTGTGGATGTCCCTTTTGACCGGTGGGAAGTGATACTTCTTTGTAGTGCAGATTTGCATTGCCCGCTTGCTTGCTTGGCCAAAAAAGGCGTATGCGTTTTCTCCTGAATATATTCAGGAGAAAACGCATACGCCCTTTTTGGCCAAGTGCACCATTGTCCAAGTTGTGCCCCTCTTCCTGTGCTTTACAGGCGATTCCAAGGTACCTCTTGAAATCTGTTTCCTGCTATTTTGCCTCGCTTTCAAGTCCGCCTCGTTGACTTCCCTCAACAGATTTTTGGACGATAGTTGTCCTTTATCACTCTGCCAGTTTGTGAATTGCTGTGCCCCTGAGCTCCATTTCTCAACTCGTGTTTTGTGAGCTGAACGCAAGTCCAAAATTTTGGATCATGTCCTATACTGGTTCCCGGTGGGTGGCTGAGACTTTGGTTAATTCTTCTTCCTGCCGGGAAATTAGAGTGACATGTGCCCGTCCAAATGCCTAACAGCTACTCTCTCATGGGTTCTCCCTCGTCCCTTCCATCCTCTGCCAAATTGGGAACCTGTGCAAACCAGGAGGTTAAAGGGCCTGTCTCTCCAAGTTGGGAGATTGATAGTAAGGCAGTTGGAAAGTCAAACTGGAGCACCAGGAGAGGGACTATTCGTTGAGTTTTAGAAACCTTTCGTATTCACAGTGTGTCCATTCTCTAGGTTTCCTGTACATGTTATAGCTGTAGTAATATTCCCTTGAACCTGGAGAGTTGGGACCCATGGAATGGGGGCCATGCATTATTGCTTGAAAGGGTCTGCATTTGCTCACCCAATCTCACCAATCCTCTCAGTCCCAAGTGTCCAGCCTTATGCCACATCCAGCTGTCATTGTAGATAGGGTCTTTCCAGGTTTCCTCAGACACCCTGAAGGAATTGTAAAGAATTTCCCTGTTTTTTGGTTTTGCTTTTGAAATTCCTTTTTATAGTGGGTTTGAGCTGATTCTCGCTGCCATGTTTATGCCACTCTAGACACACTTGATTCCCTTATGGAGACATATCAATACATAGGTTTTAAGATTCTTACTAGTCAGATATATTCCTCTGCGGGAAATATGGGGTTTTGAGTCTCTTTCACTGAGGAAGGTGTCGGTCTTGTCTATTCCAAAGTTGGTTTTTGGAACGGTCCCTGTGCTTATATCAAACTCTGGTTTTATGCATCACCCCACCTCTCCTTCCCCTTTATGCAGGCATAAGAGTGTTTTCTAAATGTGAGACTCTGTTCTCTTTCCTAACTCAATTCACGTGTAGCCATGTTTACAGGATCTTCATAAGTGATATCTTATGATAAGATTCTTTTTCTGTGTGACTTATTTCACTTAGAATCATCGTACCTGAATCCACTCACTTTGCTGCTACTGGTCTTATGACATTGATTTCATGGCTGAGGGATATTCCATCGTACGTAAGTACCACAATGTTTTGAACCATTTTTATATTTCCTGGGATATTTAAGGTGTACCCAAGTTGAGGTTCTTGTAGTCAGTGCAGCCCTAAATTTGGAGGTGGCTCTTTCTTATTGATTTTCATTTTTCCCTAGGTATATTCCCTAGACTGGAAGTGGCCTTGGCTCTGTAGCTCTGTTGTTTACTTGTTTTAGGGAACACAATGCACTCCTCCATTGAGGCAGTTGGCAATTTACATCCCGCCCATCAGCATAACAAGGCTCCCAGTTCTCCAGGGCCTGTCTTGCCTTTCTGGTTTTTACACATTTTGTGGATGTCCCTTTTGACCGGTGGGAAGTGATACTTCTTTGTAGTGCAGATTCGCATTGCCCGCTTGCTTGCTTGGCCAAAAAGGGCGTATGCGTTTTCTCCTGAATATATTCAGGAGAAAACGCATACGCCCTTTTTGGCCAAGTGCACCATTGTCCAAGTTGTGCCCCTCTTCCTGTGCTTTACAGGCGATTCCAACGTACCTCTTGAAATCTGTTTCCTGCTATTTTGCCTCGCTTTCAAGTCCGCCTCGTTGACTTCCCTCAACAGATTTTTGGACGATAGTTGTCCTTTATCACTCTGCCAGTTTGTGAATTGCTGTGCCCCTGAGCTCCATTTCTCAACTCGTTTTTTTGTGAGCTGAACGCAAGTCCAAAATTTTGGATCATGTCCTATACTGGTTCCCGGTGGGTGGCTGAGGCTTTGGTTAATTCTTCTTCCTGCCGGGAAATTAGAGTGACATGTGCCCGTCCAAATGCCTAACAGCTACTCTCTCATGGGTTCTCCCTCGTCCCTTCCATCCTCTGCCAAATTGGGAACCTGTGCAAACCGGGAGGTTAAAGGGCCTGTCTCTCCAAGTTGGGAGATGGATAGTAAGGCAGTTGGAAAGTCAAACTGGAGCACCAGGAGAGGGACTATTCGTTGAGTTTTAGAAACCTTTCGTATTCACAGTGTGTCCATTCTCTAGGTTTCCTGTACATGTTATAGCTGTAGTAATATTCCCTTGAACCTGGAGAGTTGGGACCCATGGAATGGGGGCCATGCATTATTGCTTGAAAGGGTCTGCATTTGCTCACCCAATCTCACCAATCCTCTCAGTCCCAAGTGTCCAGCCTTATGCCACATCCAGCTGTCATTGTAGATAGGGTCTTTCCAGGTTTCCTCAGACACCCTGAAGGAATTGTAAAGAATTTCCCAGTTTTTTGGTTTTGCTTTTGAAATTCCTTTTTATAGTGGGTTTGAGCTGATTCTCGCTGCCATGTTTATGCCACTCTAGACACACTTGATTCCCTTATGGAGTCATATCAATACATAGGTTTTAAGATTCTTACTAGTCAGATATATTCCTCTGCGGGAAATATGGGGTTTTGAGTCTCTTTCACTAAGGAAGGTGTCGGTCTTGTCAATTCCAAAGTTGGTTTTTGAAACGGTCCCTGTGCTTATATCAAACTCTGGTTTTATGCATCACCCCACCTCTCCTTCCCCTTTATGCAGGCATAAGAGTGTTTTCTAAATGTGAGACTCTGTTCTCTTTCCTAACTCAATTCACGTGTAGCCATGTTTACAGGATCTTCATAAGTGATATCTTATGATAAGTTTCTTTTTCTGTGTGACTTATTTCACTTAGAATCATCGTACCTGAATCCACTCACTTTGCTGCTACTGGTCTTATGACATTGATTTCATCGCTGAGGGATATTCCATCATACGTAAGTACCACAATGTTTTGAACCATTTTTATATTTCCTGGGATATTTAAGGTGTACCCAAGTTGAGGTTCTTGTAGTCAGTGCAGCCCTAAATTTGGAGGTGGCTCTTTCTTATTGATTTTCAGTTTTCCCAAGGTATATTCCCTAGACTGGAAGTGGCCTTGGCTCTGTAGCTCTGTTGTTTACTTGTTTTAGGGAACACAATGCACTCCTCCAGTGAGGCAGTTGGCAATTTACATCCCGCCCATCAGCATAACAAGGCTCCCAGTTCTCCAGGGCCTGTCTTGCCTTTCTGGTTTTTACACATTTTGTGGATGTCCCTTTTGACCGGTGGGAAGTGATACTTCTTTGTAGTGCAGATTTGCATTGCCCGCTTGCTTGCTTGGCCAAAAAGGGCGTATGCGTTTTCTCCTGAATATATTCAGGAGAAAACGCATACGCCCTTTTTGGCCAAGTGCACCATTGTCCAAGTTGTGCCCCTCTTCCTGTGCTTTACAGGCGATTCCAAGGTACCTCTTGAAATCTGTTTCCTGCTATTTTGCCTCACTTTCAAGTCCGCCTCGTTGACTTCCCTCAACAGATTTTTGGACGATAGTTGTCCTTTATCACTGTGCCAGTTTGTGAATTGCTGTGCCCCTGAGCTCCATTTCTCAACTCGTTTTTTGTGAGCTGAACGCAAGTCCAAAATTTTGGATCATGTCCTATACTGGTTCCCGGTGGGTGGCTGAGACTTTGGTTAATTCTTCTTCCTGCCGGGAAATTAGAGTGACATGTGCCCGTCCAAATGCCTAACAGCTACTCTCTCATGGGTTCTCCCTCGTCCCTTCCATCCTCTGCCAAATTGGGAACCTGTGCAAACCAGGAGGTTAAAGGGCCTGTCTCTCCAAGTTGGGAGATTGATAGTAAGGCAGTTGGAAAGTCAAACTGGAGCACCAGGAGAGGGACTATTCGTTGAGTTTTAGAAACCTTTCGTATTCACAGTGTGTCCATTCTCTAGGTTTCCTGTACATGTTATAGCTGTAGTAATATTCCCTTGAACCTGGAGAGTTGGGACCCATGGAATGGGGGCCATGCATTATTGCTTGAAAGGGTCTGCATTTGCTCACCCAATCTCACCAATCCTCTCAGTCCCAAGTGTCCAGCCTTATGCCACATCCAGCTGTCATTGTAGATAGGGTCTTTCCAGGTTTCCTCAGACACCCTGAAGGAATTGTAAAGAATTTCCCTGTTTTTTGGTTTTGCTTTTGAAATTCCTTTTTATAGTGGGTTTGAGCTGATTCTCGCTGCCATGTTTATGCCACTCTAGACACACTTGATTCCCTTATGGAGACATATCAATACATAGGTTTTAAGATTCTTACTAGTCAGATATATTCCTCTGTGGGAAATATGGGGTTTTGAGTCTCTTTCACTAAGGAAGGTGTCGGTCTTGTCAATTCCAAAGTTGGTTTTTGAAACGGTCCCTGTGCTTATATCAAACTCTGGTTTTATGCATCACCCCACCTCTCCTTCCCCTTTATGCAGGCATAAGAGTGTTTTCTAAATGTGAGACTCTGTTCTCTTTCCTAACTCAATTCACGTGTAGCCATGTTTACAGGATCTTCATAAGTGATATCTTATGATAAGTTTCTTTTTCTGTGTGACTTATTTCACTTAGAATCATCGTACCTGAATCCACTCACTTTGCTGCTACTGGTCTTATGACATTGATTTCATGGCTGAGGGATATTCCATCGTACGTAAGTACCACAATGTTTTGAACCATTTTTATATTTCCTGGGATATTTAAGGTGTACCCAAGTTGAGGTTCTTGTAGTCAGTGCAGCCCTAAATTTGGAGGTGGCTCTTTCTTATTGATTTTCATTTTTCCCAAGGTATATTCCCTAGACTGGAAGTGGCCTTGGCTCTGTAGCTCTGTTGTTTACTTGTTTTAGGGAACACAATGCACTCCTCCATTGAGGCAGTTGGCAATTTACATCCCGCCCATCAGCATAACAAGGCTCCCAGTTCTCCAGGGCCTGTCTTGCCTTTCTGGTTTTTACACATTTTGTGGATGTCCCTTTTGACCGGTGGGAAGTGATACTTCTTTGTAGTGCAGATTCGCATTGCCCGCTTGCTTGCTTGGCCAAAAAGGGCGTATGCGTTTTCTCCTGAATATATTCAGGAGAAAACGCATACGCCCTTTTTGGCCAAGTGCACCATTGTCCAAGTTGTGCCCCTCTTCCTGTGCTTTACAGGCGATTCCAAGGTACCTCTTGAAATCTGTTTCCTGCTATTTTGCCTCGCTTTCAAGTCCGCCTCGTTGACTTCCCTCAACAGATTTTTGGACGATAGTTGTCCTTTATCACTCTGCCAGTTTGTGAATTGCTGTGCCCCTGAGCTCCATTTCTCAACTCGTTTTTTTGTGAGCTGAACGCAAGTCCAAAATTTTGGATCATGTCCTATACTGGTTCCCGGTGGGTGGCTGAGGCTTTGGTTAATTCTTCTTCCTGCCGGGAAATTAGAGTGACATGTGCCCGTCCAAATGCCTAACAGCTACTCTCTCATGGGTTCTCCCTCGTCCCTTCCATCCTCTGCCAAATTGGGAACCTGTGCAAACCGGGAGGTTAAAGGGCCTGTCTCTCCAAGTTGGGAGATGGATAGTAAGGCAGTTGGAAAGTCAAACTGGAGCACCAGGAGAGGGACTATTCGTTGAGTTTTAGAAACCTTTCGTATTCACAGTGTGTCCATTCTCTAGGTTTCCTGTACATGTTATAGCTGTAGTAATATTCCCTTGAACCTGGAGAGTTGGGACCCATGGAATGGGGGCCATGCATTATTGCTTGAAAGGGTCTGCATTTGCTCACCCAATCTCACCAATCCTCTCAGTCCCAAGTGTCCAGCCTTATGCCACATCCAGCTGTCATTGTAGATAGGGTCTTTCCAGGTTTCCTCAGACACCCTGAAGGAATTGTAAAGAATTTCCCAGTTTTTTGGTTTTGCTTTTGAAATTCCTTTTTATAGTGGGTTTGAGCTGATTCTCGCTGCCATGTTTATGCCACTCTAGACACACTTGATTCCCTTATGGAGTCATATCAATACATAGGTTTTAAGATTCTTACTAGTCAGATATATTCCTCTGCGGGAAATATGGGGTTTTGAGTCTCTTTCACTGAGGAAGGTGTAGGTCTTGTCTATTCCAAAGTTGGTTTTTGGAACGGTCCCTGTGCTTATATCAAACTCTGGTTTTATGCATCACCCGACCTCTCCATCCCCTTTATGCAGGCATAAGAGTGTTTTATAAATGTGAGACTCTGTTCTCTTTCCTAACTCAGTTCACGTGTAGCCATGTTTACAGGATCTTCATAAGTGATATCTTATGATAAGTTTCTTTTTCTGTGTGACTTATTTCACTTAGAATCATCGTACCTGAATCCACTCACTTTGCTGCTACTGGTCTTATGACATTGATTTCATCGCTGAGGGATATTCCATCGTACGTAAGTACCACAATGTTTTGAACCATTTTTATATTTCCTGGGATATTTAAGGTGTACCCAAGTTGAGGTTCTTGTAGTCAGTGCAGCCCTAAATTTGGAGGTGGCTCTTTCTTATTGATTTTCAGTTTTCCCAAGGTATATTCCCTAGACTGGAAGTGGCCTTGGCTCTGTAGCTCTGTTGTTTACTTGTTTTAGGGAACACAATGCACTCCTCCAGTGAGGCAGTTGGCAATTTACATCCCGCCCATCAGCATAACAAGGCTCCCAGTTCTCCAGGGCCTGTCTTGCCTTTCTGGTTTTTACACATTTTGTGGATGTCCCTTTTGACCGGTGGGAAGTGATACTTCTTTGTAGTGCAGATTTGCATTGCCCGCTTGCTTGCTTGGCCAAAAAGGGCGTATGCGTTTTCTCCTGAATATATTCAGGAGAAAACGCATACGCCCTTTTTGGCCAAGTGCACCATTGTCCAAGTTGTGCCCCTCTTCCTGTGCTTTACAGGCGATTCCAAGGTACCTCTTGAAATCTGTTTCCTGCTATTTTGCCTCACTTTCAAGTCCGCCTCGTTGACTTCCCTCAACAGATTTTTGGACGATAGTTGTCCTTTATCACTGTGCCAGTTTGTGAATTGCTGTGCCCCTGAGCTCCATTTCTCAACTCGTTTTTTGTGAGCTGAACGCAAGTCCAAAATTTTGGATCATGTCCTATACTGGTTCCCGGTGGGTGGCTGAGACTTTGGTTAATTCTTCTTCCTGCCGGGAAATTAGAGTGACATGTGCCCGTCCAAATGCCTAACAGCTACTCTCTCATGGGTTCTCCCTCGTCCCTTCCATCCTCTGCCAAATTGGGAACCTGTGCAAACCAGGAGGTTAAAGGGCCTGTCTCTCCAAGTTGGGAGATTGATAGTAAGGCAGTTGGAAAGTCAAACTGGAGCACCAGGAGAGGGACTATTCGTTGAGTTTTAGAAACCTTTCGTATTCACAGTGTGTCCATTCTCTAGGTTTCCTGTACATGTTATAGCTGTAGTAATATTCCCTTGAACCTGGAGAGTTGGGACCCATGGAATGGGGGCCATGCATTATTGCTTGAAAGGGTCTGCATTTGCTCACCCAATCTCACCAATCCTCTCAGTCCCAAGTGTCCAGCCTTATGCCACATCCAGCTGTCATTGTAGATAGGGTCTTTCCAGGTTTCCTCAGACACCCTGAAGGAATTGTAAAGAATTTCCCTGTTTTTTGGTTTTGCTTTTGAAATTCCTTTTTATAGTGGGTTTGAGCTGATTCTCGCTGCCATGTTTATGCCACTCTAGACACACTTGATTCCCTTATGGAGACATATCAATACATAGGTTTTAAGATTCTTACTAGTCAGATATATTCCTCTGTGGGAAATATGGGGTTTTGAGTCTCTTTCACTAAGGAAGGTGTCGGTCTTGTCAATTCCAAAGTTGGTTTTTGAAACGGTCCCTGTGCTTATATCAAACTCTGGTTTTATGCATCACCCCACCTCTCCTTCCCCTTTATGCAGGCATAAGAGTGTTTTCTAAATGTGAGACTCTGTTCTCTTTCCTAACTCAATTCACGTGTAGCCATGTTTACAGGATCTTCATAAGTGATATCTTATGATAAGTTTCTTTTTCTGTGTGACTTATTTCACTTAGAATCATCGTACCTGAATCCACTCACTTTGCTGCTACTGGTCTTATGACATTGATTTCATGGCTGAGGGATATTCCATCGTACGTAAGTACCACAATGTTTTGAACCATTTTTATATTTCCTGGGATATTTAAGGTGTACCCAAGTTGAGGTTCTTGTAGTCAGTGCAGCCCTAAATTTGGAGGTGGCTCTTTCTTATTGATTTTCATTTTTCCCAAGGTATATTCCCTAGACTGGAAGTGGCCTTGGCTCTGTAGCTCTGTTGTTTACTTGTTTTAGGGAACACAATGCACTCCTCCATTGAGGCAGTTGGCAATTTACATCCCGCCCATCAGCATAACAAGGCTCCCAGTTCTCCAGGGCCTGTCTTGCCTTTCTGGTTTTTACACATTTTGTGGATGTCCCTTTTGACCGGTGGGAAGTGATACTTCTTTGTAGTGCAGATTCGCATTGCCCGCTTGCTTGCTTGGCCAAAAAGGGCGTATGCGTTTTCTCCTGAATATATTCAGGAGAAAACGCATACGCCCTTTTTGGCCAAGTGCACCATTGTCCAAGTTGTGCCCCTCTTCCTGTGCTTTACAGGCGATTCCAAGGTACCTCTTGAAATCTGTTTCCTGCTATTTTGCCTCGCTTTCAAGTCCGCCTCGTTGACTTCCCTCAACAGATTTTTGGACGATAGTTGTCCTTTATCACTCTGCCAGTTTGTGAATTGCTGTGCCCCTGAGCTCCATTTCTCAACTCGTTTTTTTGTGAGCTGAACGCAAGTCCAAAATTTTGGATCATGTCCTATACTGGTTCCCGGTGGGTGGCTGAGGCTTTGGTTAATTCTTCTTCCTGCCGGGAAATTAGAGTGACATGTGCCCGTCCAAATGCCTAACAGCTACTCTCTCATGGGTTCTCCCTCGTCCCTTCCATCCTCTGCCAAATTGGGAACCTGTGCAAACCGGGAGGTTAAAGGGCCTGTCTCTCCAAGTTGGGAGATGGATAGTAAGGCAGTTGGAAAGTCAAACTGGAGCACCAGGAGAGGGACTATTCGTTGAGTTTTAGAAACCTTTCGTATTCACAGTGTGTCCATTCTCTAGGTTTCCTGTACATGTTATAGCTGTAGTAATATTCCCTTGAACCTGGAGAGTTGGGACCCATGGAATGGGGGCCATGCATTATTGCTTGAAAGGGTCTGCATTTGCTCACCCAATCTCACCAATCCTCTCAGTCCCAAGTGTCCAGCCTTATGCCACATCCAGCTGTCATTGTAGATAGGGTCTTTCCAGGTTTCCTCAGACACCCTGAAGGAATTGTAAAGAATTTCCCTGTTTTTTGGTTTTGCTTTTGAAATTCCTTTTTATAGTGGGTTTGAGCTGATTCTCGCTGCCATGTTTATGCCACTCTAGACACACTTGATTCCCTTATGGAGTCATATCAATACATAGGTTTTAAGATTCTTACTAGTCAGATATATTCCTCTGCGGGAAATATGGGGTTTTGAGTCTCTTTCACTGAGGAAGCTGTAGGTCTTGTCTATTCCAAAGTTGGTTTTTGGAACGGTCCCTGTGCTTATATCAAACTCTGGTTTTATGCATCACCCGACCTCTCCATCCCCTTTATGCAGGCATAAGAGTGTTTTCTAAATGTGAGACTCTGTTCTCTTTCCTAACTCAGTTCACGTGTAGCCATGTTTACAGGATCTTCATAAGTGATATCTTATGATAAGTTTCTTTTTCTGTGTGACTTATTTCACTTAGAATCATCGTACCTGAATCCACTCACTTTGCTGCTACTGGTCTTATGACATTGATTTCATCGCTGAGGGATATTCCATCGTACGTAAGTACCACAATGTTTTGAACCATTTTTATATTTCCTGGGATATTTAAGGTGTACCCAAGTTGAGGTTCTTGTAGTCAGTGCAGCCCTAAATTTGGAGGTGGCTCTTTCTTATTGATTTTCAGTTTTCCCAAGGTATATTCCCTAGACTGGAAGTGGCCTTGGCTCTGTAGCTCTGTTGTTTACTTGTTTTAGGGAACACAATGCACTCCTTCAGTGAGGCAGTTGGCAATTTACATCCCGCCCATCAGCATAACAAGGCTCCCAGTTCTCCAGGGCCTGTCTTGCCTTTCTGGTTTTTACACATTTTGTGGATGTCCCTTTTGACCGGTGGGAAGTGATACTTCTTTGTAGTGCAGATTTGCATTGCCCGCTTGCTTGCTTGGCCAAAAAGGGCGTATGCGTTTTCTCCTGAATATATTCAGGAGAAAACGCATACGCCCTTTTTGGCCAAGTGCACCATTGTCCAAGTTGTGCCCCTCTTCCTGTGCTTTACAGGCGATTCCAAGGTACCTCTTGAAATCTGTTTCCTGCTATTTTGCCTCGCTTTCAAGTCCGCCTCGTTGACTTCCCTCAACAGATTTTTGGACGATAGTTGTCCTTTATCACTCTGCCAGTTTGTGAATTGCTGTGCCCCTGAGCTCCATTTCTCAACTCGTTTTTTTGTGAGCTGAACACAAGTCCAAAATTTTGGATCATGTCCTATACTGGTTCCCGGTGGGTGGCTGAGACTTTGGTTAATTCTTCTTCCTGCCGGGAAATTAGAGTGACATGTGCCCGTCCAAATGCCTAACAGCTACTCTCTCATGGGTTCTCCCTCGTCCCTTCCATCCTCTGCCAAATTGGGAACCTGTGCAAACCAGGAGGATAAAGGGCCTGTCTCTCCAAGTTGGGAGATTGATAGTAAGGCAGTTGGAAAGTCAAACTGGAGCACCTGGAGAGGGACTATTCATTGAGTTTTAGAAACCTTTCGTATTCACAGTGTGTCCATTCTCTAGGTTTCCTGTACATGTTATAGCTGTAGTAATATTCCCTTGAACCTGGAGAGTTGGGACCCATGGAATGGGGGCCATGCATTATTGCTTGAAAGGGTCTGCATTTGCTCACCCAATCTCACCAATCCTCTCAGTCCCAAGTGTCCAGCCTTATGCCTCATCCAGCTGTCATTGTAGATAGGGTCTTTCCAGGTTTCCTCAGACACCCTGAAGGAATTGTAAAGAATTTCCCTGTTTTTTGGTTTTGCTTTTGAAATTCCTTTTTATAGTGGGTTTGAGCTGATTCTCGCTGCCATGTTTATGCCACTCTAGACACACTTGATTCCCTTATGGAGTCATATCAATACATAGGTTTTAAGATTCTTACTAGTCAGATATATTCCTCTGCGGGAAATATGGGGTTTTGAGTCTCTTTCACTGAGGAAGGTGTAGGTCTTGTCTATTCCAAAGTTGGTTTTTGGAACGGTCCCTGTGCTTATATCAAACTCTGGTTTTATGCATCACCCGACCTCTCCATCCCCTTTATGCAGGCATAAGAGTGTTTTCTAAATGTGAGACTCTGTTCTCTTTCCTAACTCAGTTCACGTGTAGCCATGTTTACAGGATCTTCATAAGTGATATCTTATGATAAGTTTCTTTTTCTGTGTGACTTATTTCACTTAGAATCATCGTACCTGAATCCACTCACTTTGCTGCTACTGGTCTTATGACATTGATTTCATCGCTGAGGGATATTCCATCATACGTAAGTACCACAATGTTTTGAACCATTTTTATATTTCCTGGGATATTTAAGGTGTACCCAAGTTGAGGTTCTTGTAGTCAGTGCAGCCCTAAATTTGGAGGTGGCTCTTTCTTATTGATTTTCATTTTTCCCAAGGTATATTCCCTAGACTGGAAGTGGCCTTGGCTCTGTAGCTCTGTTGTTTACTTGTTTTAGGGAACACAATGCACTCCTCCATTGAGGCAGTTGGCAATTTACATCCCGCCCATCAGCATAACAAGGCTCCCAGTTCTCCAGGGCCTGTCTTGCCTTTCTGGTTTTTACACATTTTGTGGATGTCCCTTTTGACCGGTGGGAAGTGATACTTCTTTGTAGTGCAGATTCGCATTGCCCGCTTGCTTGCTTGGCCAAAAAGGGCGTATGCGTTTTCTCCTGAATATATTCAGGAGAAAACGCATACGCCCTTTTTGGCCAAGTGCACCATTGTCCAAGTTGTGCCCCTCTTCCTGTGCTTTACAGGCGATTCCAAGGTACCTCTTGAAATCTGTTTCCTGCTATTTTGCCTCGCTTTCAAGTCCGCCTCGTTGACTTCCCTCAACAGATTTTTGGACGATAGTTGTCCTTTATCACTCTGCCAGTTTGTGAATTGCTGTGCCCCTGAGCTCCATTTCTCAACTCGTTTTTTTGTGAGCTGAACGCAAGTCCAAAATTTTGGATCATGTCCTATACTGGTTCCCGGTGGGTGGCTGAGGCTTTGGTTAATTCTTCTTCCTGCCGGGAAATTAGAGTGACATGTGCCCGTCCAAATGCCTAACAGCTACTCTCTCATGGGTTCTCCCTCGTCCCTTCCATCCTCTGCCAAATTGGGAACCTGTGCAAACCGGGAGGTTAAAGGGCCTGTCTCTCCAAGTTGGGAGATGGATAGTAAGGCAGTTGGAAAGTCAAACTGGAGCACCAGGAGAGGGACTATTCGTTGAGTTTTAGAAACCTTTCGTATTCACAGTGTGTCCATTCTCTAGGTTTCCTGTACATGTTATAGCTGTAGTAATATTCCCTTGAACCTGGAGAGTTGGGACCCATGGAATGGGGGCCATGCATTATTGCTTGAAAGGGTCTGCATTTGCTCACCCAATCTCACCAATCCTCTCAGTCCCAAGTGTCCAGCCTTATGCCACATCCAGCTGTCATTGTAGATAGGGTCTTTCCAGGTTTCCTCAGACACCCTGAAGGAATTGTAAAGAATTTCCCTGTTTTTTGGTTTTGCTTTTGAAATTCCTTTTTATAGTGGGTTTGAGCTGATTCTCGCTGCCATGTTTATGCCACTCTAGACACACTTGATTCCCTTATGGAGTCATATCAATACATAGGTTTTAAGATTCTTACTAGTCAGATATATTCCTCTGCGGGAAATATGGGGTTTTGAGTCTCTTTCACTGAGGAAGCTGTAGGTCTTGTCTATTCCAAAGTTGGTTTTTGGAACGGTCCCTGTGCTTATATCAAACTCTGGTTTTATGCATCACCCGACCTCTCCATCCCCTTTATGCAGGCATAAGAGTGTTTTCTAAATGTGAGACTCTGTTCTCTTTCCTAACTCAGTTCACGTGTAGCCATGTTTACAGGATCTTCATAAGTGATATCTTATGATAAGTTTCTTTTTCTGTGTGACTTATTTCACTTAGAATCATCGTACCTGAATCCACTCACTTTGCTGCTACTGGTCTTATGACATTGATTTCATCGCTGAGGGATATTCCATCGTACGTAAGTACCACAATGTTTTGAACCATTTTTATATTTCCTGGGATATTTAAGGTGTACCCAAGTTGAGGTTCTTGTAGTCAGTGCAGCCCTAAATTTGGAGGTGGCTCTTTCTTATTGATTTTCAGTTTTCCCAAGGTATATTCCCTAGACTGGAAGTGGCCTTGGCTCTGTAGCTCTGTTGTTTACTTGTTTTAGGGAACACAATGCACTCCTTCAGTGAGGCAGTTGGCAATTTACATCCCGCCCATCAGCATAACAAGGCTCCCAGTTCTCCAGGGCCTGTCTTGCCTTTCTGGTTTTTACACATTTTGTGGATGTCCCTTTTGACCGGTGGGAAGTGATACTTCTTTGTAGTGCAGATTTGCATTGCCCGCTTGCTTGCTTGGCCAAAAAGGGCGTATGCGTTTTCTCCTGAATATATTCAGGAGAAAACGCATACGCCCTTTTTGGCCAAGTGCACCATTGTCCAAGTTGTGCCCCTCTTCCTGTGCTTTACAGGCGATTCCAAGGTACCTCTTGAAATCTGTTTCCTGCTATTTTGCCTCGCTTTCAAGTCCGCCTCGTTGACTTCCCTCAACAGATTTTTGGACGATAGTTGTCCTTTATCACTCTGCCAGTTTGTGAATTGCTGTGCCCCTGAGCTCCATTTCTCAACTCGTTTTTTTGTGAGCTGAACACAAGTCCAAAATTTTGGATCATGTCCTATACTGGTTCCCGGTGGGTGGCTGAGACTTTGGTTAATTCTTCTTCCTGCCGGGAAATTAGAGTGACATGTGCCCGTCCAAATGCCTAACAGCTACTCTCTCATGGGTTCTCCCTCGTCCCTTCCATCCTCTGCCAAATTGGGAACCTGTGCAAACCAGGAGGATAAAGGGCCTGTCTCTCCAAGTTGGGAGATTGATAGTAAGGCAGTTGGAAAGTCAAACTGGAGCACCTGGAGAGGGACTATTCATTGAGTTTTAGAAACCTTTCGTATTCACAGTGTGTCCATTCTCTAGGTTTCCTGTACATGTTATAGCTGTAGTAATATTCCCTTGAACCTGGAGAGTTGGGACCCATGGAATGGGGGCCATGCATTATTGCTTGAAAGGGTCTGCATTTGCTCACCCAATCTCACCAATCCTCTCAGTCCCAAGTGTCCAGCCTTATGCCTCATCCAGCTGTCATTGTAGATAGGGTCTTTCCAGGTTTCCTCAGACACCCTGAAGGAATTGTAAAGAATTTCCCTGTTTTTTGGTTTTGCTTTTGAAATTCCTTTTTATAGTGGGTTTGAGCTGATTCTCGCTGCCATGTTTATGCCACTCTAGACACACTTGATTCCCTTATGGAGTCATATCAATACATAGGTTTTAAGATTCTTACTAGTCAGATATATTCCTCTGCGGGAAATATGGGGTTTTGAGTCTCTTTCACTGAGGAAGGTGTAGGTCTTGTCTATTCCAAAGTTGGTTTTTGGAACGGTCCCTGTGCTTATATCAAACTCTGGTTTTATGCATCACCCGACCTCTCCATCCCCTTTATGCAGGCATAAGAGTGTTTTCTAAATGTGAGACTCTGTTCTCTTTCCTAACTCAGTTCACGTGTAGCCATGTTTACAGGATCTTCATAAGTGATATCTTATGATAAGTTTCTTTTTCTGTGTGACTTATTTCACTTAGAATCATCGTACCTGAATCCACTCACTTTGCTGCTACTGGTCTTATGACATTGATTTCATCGCTGAGGGATATTCCATCATACGTAAGTACCACAATGTTTTGAACCATTTTTATATTTCCTGGGATATTTAAGGTGTACCCAAGTTGAGGTTCTTGTAGTCAGTGCAGCCCTAAATTTGGAGGTGGCTCTTTCTTATTGATTTTCATTTTTCCCAAGGTATATTCCCTAGACTGGAAGTGGCCTTGGCTCTGTAGCTCTGTTGTTTACTTGTTTTAGGGAACACAATGCACTCCTCCATTGAGGCAGTTGGCAATTTACATCCCGCCCATCAGCATAACAAGGCTCCCAGTTCTCCAGGGCCTGTCTTGCCTTTCTGGTTTTTACACATTTTGTGGATGTCCCTTTTGACCGGTGGGAAGTGATACTTCTTTGTAGTGCAGATTCGCATTGCCCGCTTGCTTGCTTGGCCAAAAAGGGCGTATGCGTTTTCTCCTGAATATATTCAGGAGAAAACGCATACGCCCTTTTTGGCCAAGTGCACCATTGTCCAAGTTGTGCCCCTCTTCCTGTGCTTTACAGGCGATTCCAAGGTACCTCTTGAAATCTGTTTCCTGCTATTTTGCCTCGCTTTCAAGTCCGCCTCGTTGACTTCCCTCAACAGATTTTTGGACGATAGTTGTCCTTTATCACTCTGCCAGTTTGTGAATTGCTGTGCCCCTGAGCTCCATTTCTCAACTCGTTTTTTTGTGAGCTGAACGCAAGTCCAAAATTTTGGATCATGTCCTATACTGGTTCCCGGTGGGTGGCTGAGGCTTTGGTTAATTCTTCTTCCTGCCGGGAAATTAGAGTGACATGTGCCCGTCCAAATGCCTAACAGCTACTCTCTCATGGGTTCTCCCTCGTCCCTTCCATCCTCTGCCAAATTGGGAACCTGTGCAAACCGGGAGGTTAAAGGGCCTGTCTCTCCAAGTTGGGAGATTGATAGTAAGGCAGTTGGAAAGTCAAACTGGAGCACCAGGAGAGGGACTATTCGTTGAGTTTTAGAAACCTTTCGTATTCACAGTGTGTCCATTCTCTAGGTTTCCTGTACATGTTATAGCTGTAGTAATATTCCCTTGAACCTGGAGAGTTGGGACCCATGGAATGGGGGCCATGCATTATTGCTTGAAAGGGTCTGCATTTGCTCACCCAATCTCACCAATCCTCTCAGTCCCAAGTGTCCAGCCTTATGCCACATCCAGCTGTCATTGTAGATAGGGTCTTTCCAGGTTTCCTCAGACACCCTGAAGGAATTGTAAAGAATTTCCCTGTTTTTTGGTTTTGCTTTTGAAATTCCTTTTTATAGTGGGTTTGAGCTGATTCTCGCTGCCATGTTTATGCCACTCTAGACACACTTGATTCCCTTATGGAGACATATCAATACATAGGTTTTAAGATTCTTACTAGTCAGATATATTCCTCTGTGGGAAATATGGGGTTTTGAGTCTCTTTCACTAAGGAAGGTGTCGGTCTTGTCAATTCCAAAGTTGGTTTTTGAAACGGTCCCTGTGCTTATATCAAACTCTGGTTTTATGCATCACCCCACCTCTCCTTCCCCTTTATGCAGGCATAAGAGTGTTTTCTAAATGTGAGACTCTGTTCTCTTTCCTAACTCAGTTCACGTGTAGCCATGTTTACAGGATCTTCATAAGTGATATCTTATGATAAGATTCTTTTTCTGTGTGACTTATTTCACTTAGAATCATCGTACCTGAATCCACTCACTTTGCTGCTACTGGTCTTATGACATTGATTTCATGGCTGAGGGATATTCCATCGTACGTAGGTACCACAATGTTTTGAACCATTTTTATATTTCCTGGGATATTTAAGGTGTACCCAAGTTGAGGTTCTTGTAGTCAGTGCAGCCCTAAATTTGGAGGTGGCTCTTTCTTATTGATTTTCAGTTTTCCCAAGGTATATTCCCTAGACTGGAAGTGGCCTTGGCTCTGTAGCTCTGTTGTTTACTTGTTTTAGGGGACACAATGCACTCCTCCAGTGAGGCAGTTGGCAATTTACATCCCGCCCATCAGCATAACAAGGCTCCCAGTTCTCCAGGGCCTGTCTTGCCTTTCTGGTTTTTACACATTTTGTGGATGTCCCTTTTGACCGGTGGGAAGTGATACTTCTTTGTAGTGCAGATTTGCATTGCCCGCTTGCTTGCTTGGCCAAAAAGGGCGTATGCGTTTTCTCCTGAATATATTCAGGAGAAAACGCATACGCCCTTTTTGGCCAAGTGCACCATTGTCCAAGTTGTGCCCCTCTTCCTGTGCTTTACAGGCGATTCCAAGGTACCTCTTGAAATCTGTTTCCTGCTATTTTGCCTCGCTTTCAAGTCCGCCTCGTTGACTTCCCTCAACAGATTTTTGGACGATAGTTGTCCTTTATCACTCTGCCAGTTTGTGAATTGCTGTGCCCCTGAGCTCCATTTCTCAACTCGTTTTTTTGTGAGCTGAACGCAAGTCCAAAATTTTGGATCATGTCCTATACTGGTTCCCGGTGGGTGGCTGAGACTTTGGTTAATTCTTCTTCCTGCCGGGAAATTAGAGTGACATGTGCCCGTCCAAATGCCTAACAGCTACTCTCTCATGGGTTCTCCCTCGTCCCTTCCATCCTCTGCCAAATTGGGAACCTGTGCAAACCAGGAGGTTAAAGGGCCTGTCTCTCCAAGTTGGGAGATTGATAGTAAGGCAGTTGGAAAGTCAAACTGGAGCACCAGGAGAGGGACTATTCATTGAGTTTTAGAAACCTTTCGTATTCACAGTGTGTACATTCTCTAGGTTTCCTGTACATGTTATAGCTGTAGTAATATTCCCTTGAACCTGGAGAGTTGGGACCCATGGAATGGGGGCCATGCATTATTGCTTGAAAGGGTCTGCATTTGCTCACCCAATCTCACCAATCCTCTCAGTCCCAAGTGTCCAGCCTTATGCCACATCCAGCTGTCATTGTAGATAGGGTCTTTCCAGGTTTCCTCAGACACCCTGAAGGAATTGTAAAGAATTTCCCAGTTTTTTGGTTTTGCTTTTGAAATTCCTTTTTATAGTGGGTTTGAGCTGATTCTCGCTGCCATGTTTATGCCACTCTAGACACACTTGATTCCCTTATGGAGTCATATCAATACATAGGTTTTAAGATTCTTACTAGTCAGATATATTCCTCTGCGGGAAATAAGGGGTTTTGAGTCTCTTTCACTGAGGAAGCTGTAGGTCTTGTCTATTCCAAAGTTGGTTTTTGGAACGGTCCCTGTGCTTATATCAAACTCTGGTTTTATGCATCACCCGACCTCTCCATCCCCTTTATGCAGGCATAAGAGTGTTTTATAAATGTGAGACTCTGTTCTCTTTCCTAACTCAGTTCACGTGTAGCCATGTTTACAGGATCTTCATAAGTGATATCTTATGATAAGTTTCTTTTTCTGTGTGACTTATTTCACTTAGAATCATCGTACCTGAATCCACTCACTTTGCTGCTACTGGTCTTATGACATTGATTTCATCGCTGAGGGATATTCCATCATACGTAAGTACCACAATGTTTTGAACCATTTTTATATTTCCTGGGATATTTAAGGTGTACCCAAGTTGAGGTTCTTGTAGTCAGTGCAGCCTTAAATTTGGAGGTGGCTATTTCTTATTGATTTTCAGTTTTCCCAAGGTATATTCCCTAGACTGGAAGTGGCCTTGGCTCTGTAGCTCTGTTGTTTACTTGTTTTAGGGAACACAATGCACTCCTCCAGTGAGGCAGTTGGCAATTTACATCCCGCCCATCAGCATAACAAGGCTCCCAGTTCTCCAGGGCCTGTCTTGCCTTTCTGGTTTTTACACATTTTGTGGATGTCCCTTTTGACCGGTGGGAAGTGATACTTCTTTGTAGTGCAGATTTGCATTGCCCGCTTGCTTGCTTGGCCAAAAAGGGCGTATGCGTTTTCTCCTGAATATATTCAGGAGAAAACGCATACGCCCTTTTTGGCCAAGTGCACCATTGTCCAAGTTGTGCCCCTCTTCCTGTGCTTTACAGGCGATTCCAAGGTACCTCTTGAAATCTGTTTCCTGCTATTTTGCCTCACTTTCAAGTCCGCCTCGTTGACTTCCCTCAACAGATTTTTGGACGATAGTTGTCCTTTATCACTCTGCCAGTTTGTGAATTGCTGTGCCCCTGAGCTCCATTTCTCAACTCGATTTTTGTGAGCTGAACACAAGTCCAAAATTTTGGATCATGTCCTATACTGGTTCCCGGTGGGTGGCTGAGGCTTTGGTTAATTCTTCTTCCTGCCGGGAAATTAGAGTGACATGTGCCCGTCCAAATGCCTAACAGCTACTCTCTCATGGGTTCTCCCTCGTCCCTTCCATCCTCTGCCAAATTGGGAACCTGTGCAAACCTGGAGGTTAAAGGGCCTGTCTCTCCAAGTTGGGAGATTGATAGTAAGGCAGTTGGAAAGTCAAACTGGAGCACCAGGAGAGGGACTATTCGTTGAGTTTTAGAAACCTTTCGTATTCACAGTGTGTCCATTCTCTAGGTTTCCTGTACATGTTATAGCTGTAGTAATATTCCCTTGAACCTGGAGAGTTGGGACCCATGGAATGGGGGCCATGCATTATTGCTTGAAAGGGTCTGCATTTGCTCACCCAATCTCACCAATCCTCTCAGTCCCAAGTGTCCAGCCTTATGCCACATCCAGCTGTCATTGTAGATAGGGTCTTTCCAGGTTTCCTCAGACACCCTGAAGGAATTGTAAAGAATTTCCCTGTTTTTTGGTTTTGCTTTTGAAATTCCTTTTTATAGTGGGTTTGAGCTGATTCTCGCTGCCATGTTTATGCCACTCTAGACACACTTGATTCCCTTATGGAGTCATATCAATACATAGGTTTTAAGATTCTTACTAGTCAGATATATTCCTCTGAGGGAAATATGGGGTTTTGAGTCTCTTTCACTGAGGAAGCTGTAGGTCTTGGCTATTCCAAAGTTGGTTTTTGGAACGTTCCCTGTGCTTATATCAAACTCTGGTTTTATGCATCACCCGACCTCTCCATCCCCTTTATGCAGGCATAAGAGTGTTTTATAAATGTGAGACTCTGTTCTCTTTCCTAACTCAGTTCACGTGTAGCCATGTTTACAGGATCTTCATAAGTGATATCTTATGATAAGTTTCTTTTTCTGTGTGACTTATTTCACTTAGAATCATCGTACCTGAATCCACTCACTTTGCTGCTACTGGTCTTATGACATTGATTTCATAGCTGAGGGATATTCCATCGTACGTAAGTACCACAATGTTTTGAACCATTTTTATATTTCCTGGGATATTTAAGGTGTACCCAAGTTGAGGTTCTTGTAGTCAGTGCAGCCCTAAATTTGGAGGTGGCTCTTTCTTATTGATTTTCATTTTTCCCAAGGTATATTCCCTAGACTGGAAGTGGCCTTGGCTCTGTAGCTCTGTTGTTTACTTGTTTTAGGGAACACAATGCACTCCTCCAGTGAGGCAGTTGGCAATTTACATCCCGCCCATCAGCATAACAAGGCTCCCAGTTCTCCAGGGCCTGTCTTGCCTTTCTGGTTTTTACACATTTTGTGGATGTCCCTTTTGACCGGTGGGAAGTGATACTTCTTTGTAGTGCAGATTTGCATTGCCCGCTTGCTTGCTTGGCCAAAAAGGGCGTATGCGTTTTCTCCTGAATATATTCAGGAGAAAACGCATACGCCCTTTTTGGCCAAGTGCACCATTGTCCAAGTTGTGCCCCTCTTCCTGTGCTTTACGGGAGATTCCAAGGTACCTCTTGAAATCTGTTTCCTGCTATTTTGCCTCGCTTTCAAGTCCGCCTCGTTGACTTCCCTCAACAGATTTTTGGACGATAGTTGTCCTTTATCACTCTGCCAGTTTGTGAATTGCTGTGCCCCTGAGCTCCATTTCTCAACTCGTTTTTTTGTGAGCTGAACGCAAGTCCAAAATTTTGGATCATGTCCTATACTGGTTCCCGGTGGGTGGCTGAGGCTTTGGTTAATTCTTTTTCCTGCCGGGAAATTAGAGTGACATGTGCCCGTCCAAATGCCTAACAGCTACTCTCTCATGGGTTCTCCCTCATCCCTTCCATCCTCTGCCAAATTGGGAACCTGTGCAAACCAGGAGGTTAAAGGGCCTGTCTCTCCAAGTTGGGAGATGGATAGTAAGGCAGTTGGAAAGTCAAACTGGAGCACCAGGAGAGGGACTATTCGTTGAGTTTTAGAAACCTTTCGTATTCACAGTGTGTCCATTCTCTAGGTTTCCTGTACATGTTATAGCTGTAGTAATATTCCCTTGAACCTGGAGAGTTGGGACCCATGGAATGGGGGCCATGCATTATTGCTTGAAAGGGTCTGCATTTGCTCACCCAATCTCACCAATCCTCTCAGTCCCAAGTGTCCAGCCTTATGCCACATCCAGCTGTCATTGTAGATAGGGTCTTTCCAGGTTTCCTCAGACACCCTGAAGGAATTGTAAAGAATTTCCCTGTTTTTTGGTTTTGCTTTTGAAATTCCTTTTTATAGTGGGTTTGAGCTGATTCTCGCTGCCATGTTTATGCCACTCTAGACACACTTGATTCCCTTATGGAGTCATATCAATACATAGGTTTTAAGATTCTTACTAGTCAGATATATTCCTCTGCGAGAAATATGGGGTTTTGAGTCTCTTTCACTGAGGAAGCTGTAGGTCTTGTCTATTCCAAAGTTGGTTTTTGGAACGGTCCCTGTGCTTATATCAAACTCTGGTTTTATGCATCACCCGACCTCTCCATCCCCTTTATGCAGGCATAAGAGTGTTTTATAAATGTGAGACTCTGTTCTCTTTCCTAACTCAGTTCACGTGTAGCCATGTTTACAGGATCTTCATAAGTGATATCTTATGATAAGTTTCTTTTTCTGTGTGACTTATTTCACTTAGAATCATCGTACCTGAATCCACTCACTTTGCTGCTACTGGTCTTATGACATTGATTTCATCGCTGAGGGATATTCCATCGTACGTAAGTACCACAATGTTTTGAACCATTTTTATATTTCCTGGGATATTTAAGGTGTACCCAAGTTGAGGTTCTTGTAGTCAGTGCAGCCCTAAATTTGGAGGTGGCTCTTTCTTATTGATTTTCAGTTTTCCCAAGGTATATTCCCTAGACTGGAAGTGGCCTTGGCTCTGTAGCTCTGTTGTTTACTTGTTTTAGGGAACACAATGCACTCCTCCAGTGAGGCAGTTGGCAATTTACATCCCGCCCATCAGCATAACAAGGCTCCCAGTTCTCCAGGGCCTGTCTTGCCTTTCTGGTTTTTACACATTTTGTGGATGTCCCTTTTGACCGGTGGGAAGTGATACTTCTTTGTAGTGCAGATTTGCATTGCCCGCTTGCTTGCTTGGCCAAAAAGGGCGTATGCGTTTTCTCCTGAATATATTCAGGAGAAAACGCATACGCCCTTTTTGGCCAAGTGCACCATTGTCCAAGTTGTGCCCCTCTTCCTGTGCTTTACAGGCGATTCCAAGGTACCTCTTGAAATCTGTTTCCTGCTATTTTGCCTCACTTTCAAGTCCGCCTCGTTGACTTCCCTCAACAGATTTTTGGACGATAGTTGTCCTTTATCACTCTGCCAGTTTGTGAATTGCTGTGCCCCTGAGCTCCATTTCTCAACTCGTTTTTTGTGAGCTGAACGCAAGTCCAAAATTTTGGATCATGTCCTATACTGGTTCCCGGTGGGTGGCTGAGACTTTGGTTAATTCTTCTTCCTGCCGGGAAATTAGAGTGACATGTGCCCGTCCAAATGCCTAACAGCTACTCTCTCATGGGTTCTCCCTCGTCCCTTCCATCCTCTGCCAAATTGGGAACCTGTGCAAACCAGGAGGTTAAAGGGCCTGTCTCTCCAAGTTGGGAGATTGATAGTAAGGCAGTTGGAAAGTCAAACTGGAGCACCAGGAGAGGGACTATTCGTTGAGTTTTAGAAACCTTTCGTATTCACAGTGTGTCCATTCTCTAGGTTTCCTGTACATGTTATAGCTGTAGTAATATTCCCTTGAACCTGGAGAGTTGGGACCCATGGAATGGGGGCCATGCATTATTGCTTGAAAGGGTCTGCATTTGCTCACCCAATCTCACCAATCCTCTCAGTCCCAAGTGTCCAGCCTTATGCCACATCCAGCTGTCATTGTAGATAGGGTCTTTCCAGGTTTCCTCAGACACCCTGAAGGAATTGTAAAGAATTTCCCTGTTTTTTGATTTTGCTTTTGAAATTCCTTTTTATAGTGGGTTTGAGCTGATTCTCGCTGCCATGTTTATGCCACTCTAGACACACTTGATTCCCTTATGGAGACATATCAATACATAGGTTTTAAGATTCTTACTAGTCAGATATATTCCTCTGTGGGAAATATGGAGTTTTGAGTCTCTTTCACTAAGGAAGGTGTCGGTCTTGTCAATTCCAAAGTTGGTTTTTGAAACGGTCCCTGTGCTTATATCAAACTCTGGTTTTATGCATCACCCCACCTCTCCTTCCCCTTTATGCAGGCATAAGAGTGTTTTCTAAATGTGAGACTCTGTTCTCTTTCCTAACTCAATTCACGTGTAGCCATGTTTACAGGATCTTCATAAGTGATATCTTATGATAAGTTTCTTTTTCTGTGTGACTTATTTCACTTAGAATCATCGTACCTGAATCCACTCACTTTGCTGCTACTGGTCTTATGACATTGATTTCATGGCTGAGGGATATTCCATCGTACGTAAGTACCACAATGTTTTGAACCATTTTTATATTTCCTGGGATATTTAAGGTGTACCCAAGTTGAGGTTCTTGTAGTCAGTGCAGCCCTAAATTTGGAGGTGGCTCTTTCTTATTGATTTTCATTTTTCCCAAGGTATATTCCCTAGACTGGAAGTGGCCTTGGCTCTGTAGCTCTGTTGTTTACTTGTTTTAGGGAACACAATGCACTCCTCCAGTGAGGCAGTTGGCAATTTACATCCCGCCCATCAGCATAACAAGGCTCCCAGTTCTCCAGGGCCTGTCTTGCCTTTCTGGTTTTTACACATTTTGTGGATGTCCCTTTTGACCGGTGGGAAGTGATACTTCTTTGTAGTGCAGATTTGCATTGCCCGCTTGCTTGCTTGGCCAAAAAGGGCGTATGCGTTTTCTCCTGAATATATTCAGGAGAAAACGCATACGCCCTTTTTGGCCAAGTGCACCATTGTCCAAGTTGTGCCCCTCTTCCTGTGCTTTACAGGCGATTCCAAGGTACCTCTTGAAATCTGTTTCCTGCTATTTTGCCTCGCTTTCAAGTCCGCCTCGTTGACTTCCCTCAACAGATTTTTGGACGATAGTTGTCCTTTATCACTCTGCCAGTTTGTGAATTGCTGTGCCCCTGAGCTCCATTTCTCAACTCGTTTTTTTGTGAGCTGAACACAAGTCCAAAATTTTGGATCATGTCCTATACTGGTTCCCGGTGGGTGGCTGAGACTTTGGTTAATTCTTCTTCCTGCCGGGAAATTAGAGTGACATGTGCCCGTCCAAATGCCTAACAGCTACTCTCTCATGGGTTCTCCCTCGTCCCTTCCATCCTCTGCCAAATTGGGAACCTGTGCAAACCAGGAGGTTAAAGGGCCTGTCTCTCCAAGTTGGGAGATTGATAGTAAGGCAGTTGGAAAGTCAAACTGGAGCACCAGGAGAGGGACTATTCGTTGAGTTTTAGAAACCTTTCGTATTCACAGTGTGTCCATTCTCTAGGTTTCCTGTACATGTTATAGCTGTAGTAATATTCCCTTGAACCTGGAGAGTTGGGACCCATGGAATGGGGGCCATGCATTATTGCTTGAAAGCGTCTGCATTTGCTCACCCAATCTCACCAATCCTCTCAGTCCCAAGTGTCCAGCCTTATGCCACATCCAGCTGTCATTGTAGATAGGGTCTTTCCAGGTTTCCTCAGACACCCTGAAGGAATTGTAAAGAATTTCCCTGTTTTTTGGTTTTGCTTTTGAAATTCCTTTTTATAGTGGGTTTGAGCTGATTCTCGCTGCCATGTTTATGCCACTCTAGACACACTTGATTCCCTTATGGAGACATATCAATACATAGGTTTTAAGATTCTTACTAGTCAGATATATTCCTCTGTGGGAAATATGGGGTTTTGAGTCTCTTTCACTAAGGAAGGTGTCGGTCTTGTCAATTCCAAAGTTGGTTTTTGAAACGGTCCCTGTGCTTATATCAAACTCTGGTTTTATGCATCACCCCACCTCTCCTTCCCCTTTATGCAGGCATAAGAGTGTTTTCTAAATGTGAGACTCTGTTCTCTTTCCTAACTCAATTCACGTGTAGCCATGTTTACAGGATCTTCATAAGTGATATCTTATGATAAGTTTCTTTTTCTGTGTGACTTATTTCACTTAGAATCATCGTACCTGAATCCACTCACTTTGCTGCTACTGGTCTTATGACATTGATTTCATGGCTGAGGGATATTCCATCGTACGTAAGTACCACAATGTTTTGAACCATTTTTATATTTCCTGGGATATTTAAGGTGTACCCAAGTTGAGGTTCTTGTAGTCAGTGCAGCCCTAAATTTGGAGGTGGCTCTTTCTTATTGATTTTCATTTTTCCCAAGGTATATTCCCTAGACTGGAAGTGGCCTTGGCTCTGTAGCTCTGTTGTTTACTTGTTTTAGGGAACACAATGCACTCCTCCAGTGAGGCAGTTGGCAATTTACATCCCGCCCATCAGCATAACAAGGCTCCCAGTTCTCCAGGGCCTGTCTTGCCTTTCTGGTTTTTACACATTTTGTGGATGTCCCTTTTGACCGGTGGGAAGTGATACTTCTTTGTAGTGCAGATTTGCATTGCCCGCTTGCTTGCTTGGCCAAAAAGGGCGTATGCGTTTTCTCCTGAATATATTCAGGAGAAAACGCATACGCCCTTTTTGGCCAAGTGCACCATTGTCCAAGTTGTGCCCCTCTTCCTGTGCTTTACAGGCGATTCCAAGGTACCTCTTGAAATCTGTTTCCTGCTATTTTGCCTCGCTTTCAAGTCCGCCTCGTTGACTTCCCTCAACAGATTTTTGGACGATAGTTGTCCTTTATCACTCTGCCAGTTTGTGAATTGCTGTGCCCCTGAGCTCCATTTCTCAACTCGTTTTTTTGTGAGCTGAACGCAAGTCCAAAATTTTGGATCATGTCCTATACTGGTTCCCGGTGGGTGGCTGAGGCTTTGGTTAATTCTTCTTCCTGCCGGGAAATTAGAGTGACATGTGCCCGTCCAAATGCCTAACAGCTACTCTCTCATGGGTTCTCCCTCATCCCTTCCATCCTCTGCCAAATTGGGAACCTGTGCAAACCAGGAGGTTAAAGGGCCTGTCTCTCCAAGTTGGGAGATTGATAGTAAGGCAGTTGGAAAGTCAAACTGGAGCACCAGGAGAGGGACTATTCGTTGAGTTTTAGAAACCTTTCGTATTCACAGTGTGTCCATTCTCTAGGTTTCCTGTACATGTTATAGCTGTAGTAATATTCCCTTGAACCTGGAGAGTTGGGACCCATGGAATGGGGGCCATGCATTATTGCTTGAAAGGGTCTGCATTCGCTCACCCAATCTCACCAATCCTCTCAGTCCCAAGTGTCCAGCCTTATGCCACATCCAGCTGTCATTGTAGATAGGGTCTTTCCAGGTTTCCTCAGACACCCTGAAGGAATTGTAAAGAATTTCCCTGTTTTTTGGTTTTGCTTTTGAAATTCCTTTTTATAGTGGGTTTGAGCTGATTCTCGCTGCCATGTTTATGCCACTCTAGACACACTTGATTCCCTTATGGAGTCATATCAATACATAGGTTTTAAGATTCTTACTAGTCAGATATATTCCTCTGCGGGAAATATGGGGTTTTGAGTCTCTTTCACTGAGGAAGCTGTAGGTCTTGTCTATTCCAAAGTTGGTTTTTGGAACGGTCCCTGTGCTTATATCAAACTCTGGTTTTATGCATCACCCGACCTCTCCATCCCCTTTATGCAGGCATAAGAGTGTTTTCTAAATGTGAGACTCTGTTCTCTTTCCTAACTCAGTTCACGTGTAGCCATGTTTACAGGATCTTCATAAGTGATATCTTATGATAAGTTTCTTTTTCTGTGTGACTTATTTCACTTAGAATCATCGTACCTGAATCCACTCACTTTGCTGCTACTGGTCTTATGACATTGATTTCATCGCTGAGGGATATTCCATCATACGTAAGTACCACAATGTTTTGAACCATTTTTATATTTCCTGGGATATTTAAGGTGTACCCAAGTTGAGGTTCTTGTAGTCAGTGCAGCCCTAAATTTGGAGGTGGCTCTTTCTTATTGATTTTCATTTTTCCCAAGGTATATTCCCTAGACTGGAAGTGGCCTTGGCTCTGTAGCTCTGTTGTTTACTTGTTTTAGGGAACACAATGCACTCCTCCAGTGAGGCAGTTGGCAATTTACATCCCGCCCATCAGCATAACAAGGCTCCCAGTTCTCCAGGGCCTGTCTTGCCTTTCTGGTTTTTACACATTTTGTGGATGTCCCTTTTGACCGGTGGGAAGTGGTACTTCTTTGTAGTGCAGATTTGCATTGCCCGCTTGCTTGCTTGGCCAAAAAGGGCGTATGCGTTTTCTCCTGAATATATTCAGGAGAAAACGCATACGCCCTTTTTGGCCAAGTGCACCATTGTCCAAGTTGTGCCCCTCTTCCTGTGCTTTACAGGCGATTCCAAGGTACCTCTTGAAATCTGTTTCCTGCTATTTTGCCTCACTTTCAAGTCCGCCTCGTTGACTTCCCTCAACAGATTTTTGGACGATAGTTGTCCTTTATCACTCTGCCAGTTTGTGAATTGCTGTGCCCCTGAGCTCCATTTCTCAACTCGTTTTTTGTGAGCTGAACGCAAGTCCAAAATTTTGGATCATGTCCTATACTGGTTCCCGGTGGGTGGCTGAGACTTTGGTTAATTCTTCTTCCTGCCGGGAAATTAGAGTGACATGTGCCCGTCCAAATGCCTAACAGCTACTCTCTCATGGGTTCTCCCTCGTCCCTTCCATCCTCTGCCAAATTGGGAACCTGTGCAAACCAGGAGGTTAAAGGGCCTGTCTCTCCAAGTTGGGAGATTGATAGTAAGGCAGTTGGAAAGTCAAACTGGAGCACCAGGAGAGGGACTATTCGTTGAGTTTTAGAAACCTTTCGTATTCACAGTGTGTCCATTCTCTAGGTTTCCTGTACATGTTATAGCTGTAGTAATATTCCCTTGAACCTGGAGAGTTGGGACCCATGGAATGGGGGCCATGCATTATTGCTTGAAAGGGTCTGCATTTGCTCACCCAATCTCACCAATCCTCTCAGTCCCAAGTGTCCAGCCTTATGCCACATCCAGCTGTCATTGTAGATAGGGTCTTTCCAGGTTTCCTCAGACACCCTGAAGGAATTGTAAAGAATTTCCCTGTTTTTTGGTTTTGCTTTTGAAATTCCTTTTTATAGTGGGTTTGAGCTGATTCTCGCTGCCATGTTTATGCCACTCTAGACACACTTGATTCCCTTATGGAGACATATCAATACATAGGTTTTAAGATTCTTACTAGTCAGATATATTCCTCTGTGGGAAATATGGAGTTTTGAGTCTCTTTCACTAAGGAAGGTGTCGGTCTTGTCAATTCCAAAGTTGGTTTTTGAAACGGTCCCTGTGCTTATATCAAACTCTGGTTTTATGCATCACCCCACCTCTCCTTCCCCTTTATGCAGGCATAAGAGTGTTTTCTAAATGTGAGACTCTGTTCTCTTTCCTAACTCAATTCACGTGTAGCCATGTTTACAGGATCTTCATAAGTGATATCTTATGATAAGTTTCTTTTTCTGTGTGACTTATTTCACTTAGAATCATCGTACCTGAATCCACTCACTTTGCTGCTACTGGTCTTATGACATTGATTTCATGGCTGAGGGATATTCCATCGTACGTAAGTACCACAATGTTTTGAACCATTTTTATATTTCCTGGGATATTTAAGGTGTACCCAAGTTGAGGTTCTTGTAGTCAGTGCAGCCCTAAATTTGGAGGTGGCTCTTTCTTATTGATTTTCATTTTTCCCAAGGTATATTCCCTAGACTGGAAGTGGCCTTGGCTCTGTAGCTCTGTTGTTTACTTGTTTTAGGGAACACAATGCACTCCTCCAGTGAGGCAGTTGGCAATTTACATCCCGCCCATCAGCATAACAAGGCTCCCAGTTCTCCAGGGCCTGTCTTGCCTTTCTGGTTTTTACACATTTTGTGGATGTCCCTTTTGACCGGTGGGAAGTGATACTTCTTTGTAGTGCAGATTTGCATTGCCCGCTTGCTTGCTTGGCCAAAAAGGGCGTATGCGTTTTCTCCTGAATATATTCAGGAGAAAACGCATACGCCCTTTTTGGCCAAGGGCACCATTGTCCAAGTTGTGCCCCTCTTCCTGTGCTTTACAGGCGATTCCAAGGTACCTCTTGAAATCTGTTTCCTGCTATTTTGCCTCGCTTTCAAGTCCGCCTCGTTGACTTCCCTCAACAGATTTTTGGACGATAGTTGTCCTTTATCACTCTGCCAGTTTGTGAATTGCTGTGCCCCTGAGCTCCATTTCTCAACTCGTTTTTTTGTGAGCTGAACACAAGTCCAAAATTTTGGATCATGTCCTATACTGGTTCCCGGTGGGTGGCTGAGACTTTGGTTAATTCTTCTTCCTGCCGGGAAATTAGAGTGACATGTGCCCGTCCAAATGCCTAACAGCTACTCTCTCATGGGTTCTCCCTCGTCCCTTCCATCCTCTGCCAAATTGGGAACCTGTGCAAACCAGGAGGTTAAAGGGCCTGTCTCTCCAAGTTGGGAGATTGATAGTAAGGCAGTTGGAAAGTCAAACTGGAGCACCAGGAGAGGGACTATTCGTTGAGTTTTAGAAACCTTTCGTATTCACAGTGTGTCCATTCTCTATGTTTCCTGTACATGTTATAGCTGTAGTAATATTCCCTTGAACCTGGAGAGTTGGGACCCATGGAATGGGGGCCATGCATTATTGCTTGAAAGGGTCTGCATTTGCTCACCCAATCTCACCAATCCTCTCAGTCCCAAGTGTCCAGCCTTATGCCACATCCAGCTGTCATTGTAGATAGGGTCTTTCCAGGTTTCCTCAGACACCCTGAAGGAATTGTAAAGAATTTCCCTGTTTTTTGGTTTTGCTTTTGAAATTCCTTTTTATAGTGGGTTTGAGCTGATTCTCGCTGCCATGTTTATGCCACTCTACACACACTTGATTCCCTTATGGAGTCATATCAATACATAGGTTTTAAGATTCTTACTAGTCAGATATATTCCTCTGCGGGAAATATGGGGTTTTGAGTCTCTTTCACTGAGGAAGGTGTAGGTCTTGTCTATTCCAAAGTTGGTTTTTGGAACGGTCCCTGTGCTTATATCAAACTCTGGTTTTATGCATCACCCGACCTCTCCATCCCCTTTATGCAGGCATAAGAGTGTTTTATAAATGTGAGACTCTGTTCTCTTTCCTAACTCAGTTCTTGTGTAGCCATGTTTACAGGAATTTCATAAGTGATATCTTATGATAAGTTTCTTTTTCTGTGTGACTTATTTCACTTAGAATCATCGTACCTGAATCCACTCACTTTGCTGCTACTGGTCTTATGACATTGATTTCATGGCTGAGGGATATTCCATCATACGTAAGTACCACAATGTTTTGAACCATTTTTATATTTCCTGGGATATTTAAGGTGTACCCAAGTTGAGGTTCTTGTAGTCAGTGCAGCCCTAAATTTGGGGGTGGCTCTTTCTTATTGATTTTCAGTTTTCCCAAGGTATATTCCCTAGACTGGAAGTGGCCTTGTCTCTGTAGCTCTGTTGTTTACTTGTTTTAGGGAACACAATGCACTCCTCCAGTGAGGCAGTTGGCAATTTACATCCCGCCTATCAGCATAACAAGGCTCCCAGTTCTCCAGGGCCTGTCTTGACTTTCTGGTTTTTACACATTTTGTGGATGTCCCTTTTGACCGGTGGGAAGTGATACTTCTTTGTAGTGCAGATTTGCATTGCCCGCTTGCTTGCTTGGCCAAAAAGGGCGTATGCGTTTTCTCCTGAATATATTCAGGAGAAAACGCATACGCCCTTTTTAGCCAAGTGCACCATTGTCCAAGTTGTGCCCCTCTTCCTGTGCTTTACAGGCGATTCCAAGGTACCTCTTGAAATCTGTTTCCTGCTATTTTGCCTCACTTTCAAGTCCGCCTCGTTGACTTCCCTCAACAGATTTTTGGACGATAGTTGTCCTTTATCACTCTGCCAGTTTGTGAATTGCTGTGCCCCTGAGCTCCATTTCTCAACTCGTTTTTTGTGAGCTGAACGCAAGTCCAAAATTTTGGATCATGTCCTATACTGGTTCCCGGTGGGTGGCTGAGGCTTTGGTTAATTCTTCTTCCTGCCGGGAAATTAGAGTGACATGTGCCCGTCCAAATGCCTAACAGCTACTCTCTCATGGGTTCTCCCTCATCCCTTCCATCCTCTGTCAAATTGGGAACCTGTGCAAACCAGGAGGTTAAAGGGCCTGTCTCTCCAAGTTGGGAGATTGATAGTAAGGCAGTTGGAAAGTCAAACTGGAGCACCAGGAGAGGGACTATTCGTTGAGTTTTAGAAACCTTTCGTATTCACAGTGTGTCCATTCTCTAGGTTTCCTGTACATGTTATAGCTGTAGTAATATTCCCTTGAACCTGGAGAGTTGGGACCCATGGAATGGGGGCCATGCATTATTGCTTGAAAGGGTCTGCATTTGCTCACCCAATCTCACCAATCCTCTCAGTCCCAAGTGTCCAGCCTTATGCCACATCCAGCTGTCATTGTAGATAGTGTCTTTCCAGGTTTCCTCAGACACCCTGAAGGAATTGTAAAGAATTTCCCTGTTTTTTGGTTTTGCTTTTGAAATTCCTTTTTATAGTGGGTTTGAGCTGATTCTCGCTGCCATGTTTATGCCACTCTAGACACACTTGATTCCCTTATGGAGACATATCAATACATAGGTTTTAAGATTCTTACTAGTCAGATATATTCCTCTGTGGGAAATATGGGGTTTTGAGTCTCTTTCACTGAGGAAGGTGTAGGTCTTGTCTATTCCAAAGTTGGTTTTTGAAACGGTCCCTGTGCTTATATCAAACTCTGGTTTTATGCATCACCCGACCTCTCCATCCCCTTTATGCAGGCATAAGAGTGTTTTCTAAATGTGAGACTCTGTTCTCTTTCCTAACTCAGTTCACGTGTAGCCATGTTTACAGGATCTTCATAAGTGATATCTTATGATAAGTTTCTTTTTCTGTGTGACTTATTTCACTTAGAATCATCGTACCTGAATCCACTCACTTTGCTGCTACTGGTCTTATGACATTGATTTCATCGCTGAGGGATATTCCATCATACGTAAGTACCACAATGTTTTGAACCATTTTTATATTTCCTGGGATATTTAAGGTGTACCCAAGTTGAGGTTCTTGTAGTCAGTGCAGCCCTAAATTTGGAGGTGGCTCTTTATTATTGATTTTCAGTTTTCCCAAGGTATATTCCCTAGACTGGAAGTGGCCTTGGCTCTGTAGCTCTGTTGTTTACTTGTTTTAGGGAACACAATGCACTCCTCCAGTGAGGCAGTTGGCAATTTACATCCCGCCCATCAGCATAACAAGGCTCCCAGTTCTCCAGGGCCTGTCTTGCCTTTCTGGTTTTTACACATTTTGTGGATGTCCCTTTTGACCGGTGGGAAGTGATACTTCTTTGTAGTGCAGATTTGCATTGCCCGCTTGCTTGCTTGGCCAAAAAGGGCGTATGCGTTTTCTCCTGAATATATTCAGGAGAAAACGCATACGCCCTTTTTGGCCAAGTGCACCATTGTCCAAGTTGTGCCCCTCTTCCTGTGCTTTACAGGCGATTCCAAGGTACCTCTTGAAATCTGTTTCCTGCTATTTTGCCTCACTTTCAAGTCCGCCTCGTTGACTTCCCTCAACAGATTTTTGGACGATAGTTGTCCTTTATCACTCTGCCAGTTTGTGAATTGCTGTGCCCCTGAGCTCCATTTCTCAACTCGTTTTTTGTGAGCTGAACGCAAGTCCAAAATTTTGGATCATGTCCTATACTGGTTCCCGGTGGGTGGCTGAGACTTTGGTTAATTCTTCTTCCTGCCGGGAAATTAGAGTGACATGTGCCCGTCCAAATGCCTAACAGCTACTCTCTCATGGGTTCTCCCTCGTCCCTTCCATCCTCTGCCAAATTGGGAACCTGTGCAAACCAGGAGGTTAAAGGGCCTGTCTCTCCAAGTTGGGAGATTGATAGTAAGGCAGTTGGAAAGTCAAACTGGAGCACCAGGAGAGGGACTATTCGTTGAGTTTTAGAAACCTTTCGTATTCACAGTGTGTCCATTCTCTAGGTTTCCTGTACATGTTATAGCTGTAGTAATATTCCCTTGAACCTGGAGAGTTGGGGCCCATGGAATGGGGGCCATGCATTATTGCTTGAAAGGGTCTGCATTTGCTCACCCAATCTCACCAATCCTCTCAGTCCCAAGTGTCCAGCCTTATGCCACATCCAGCTGTCATTGTAGATAGGGTCTTTCCAGGTTTCCTCAGACACCCTGAAGGAATTGTAAAGAATTTCCCTGTTTTTTGGTTTTGCTTTTGAAATTCCTTTTTATAGTGGGTTTGAGCTGATTCTCGCTGCCATGTTTATGCCACTCTAGACACACTTGATTCCCTTATGGAGACATATCAATACATAGGTTTTAAGATTCTTACTAGTCAGATATATTCCTCTGTGGGAAATATGTGGTTTTGAGTCTCTTTCACTAAGGAAGGTGTCGGTCTTGTCAATTCCAAAGTTGGTTTTTGAAACGGTCCCTGTGCTTATATCAAACTCTGGTTTTATGCATCACCCCACCTCTCCTTCCCCTTTATGCAGGCATAAGAGTGTTCTCTAAATGTGAGACTCTGTTCTCTTTCCTAACTCAATTCACGTGTAGCCATGTTTACAGGATCTTCATAAGTGATATCTTATGATAAGTTTCTTTTTCTGTGTGACTTATTTCACTTAGAATCATAGTACCTGAATCCACTCACTTTGCTGCTACTGGTCTTATGACATTGATTTCATGGCTGAGGGATATTCCATCGTACGTAAGTACCACAATGTTTTGAACCATTTTTATATTTCCTGGGATATTTAAGGTGTACCCAAGTTGAGGTTCTTGTAGTCAGTGCAGCCCTAAATTTGGAGGTGGCTCTTTCTTATTGATTTTCAGTTTTCCCAAGGTATATTCCCTAGACTGGAAGTGGCCTTGGCTCTGTAGCTCTGTTGTTTACTTGTTTTAGGGAACACAATGCACTCCTCCAGTGAGGCAGTTGGCAATTTACATCCCGCCCATCAGCATAACAAGGCTCCCAGTTCTCCAGGGCCTGTCTTGCCTTTCTGGTTTTTACACATTTTGTGGATGTCCCTTTTGACCGGTGGGAAGTGATACTTCTTTGTAGTGCAGATTTGCATTGCCCGCTTGCTTGCTTGGCCAAAAAGGGCGTATGCGTTTTCTCCTGAATATATTCAGGAGAAAACGCATACGCCCTTTTTGGCCAAGTGCACCATTGTCCAAGTTGTGCCCCTCTTCCTGTGCTTTACAGGCGATTCCAAGGTACCTCTTGAAATCTGTTTCCTGCTATTTTGCCTCGCTTTCAAGTCCCCCTCGTTGACTTCCCTCAACAGATTTTTGGACGATAGTTGTCCTTTATCACTCTGCCAGTTTGTGAATTGCTGTGCCCCTGAGCTCCATTTCTCAACTCGTTTTTTGTGAGCTGAACGCAAGTCCAAAATTTTGGATCATGTCCTATACTGGTTCCCGGTGGGTGGCTGAGACTTTGGTTAATTCTTCTTCCTGCCGGGAAATTAGAGTGACATGTGCCCGTCCAAATGCCTAACAGCTACTCTCTCATGGGTTCTCCCTCGTCCCTTCCATCCTCTGCCAAATTGGGAACCTGTGCAAACCAGGAGGTTAAAGGGCCTGTCTCTCCAAGTTGGGAGATTGATAGTAAGGCAGTTGGAAAGTCAAACTGGAGCACCAGGAGAGGGACTATTCGTTGAGTTTTAGAAACCTTTCGTATTCACAGTGTGTCCATTCTCTAGGTTTCCTGTACATGTTATAGCTGTAGTAATATTCCCTTGAACCTGGAGAGTTGGGACCACTGGAATGGGGGCCATGCATTATTGCTTGAAAGGGTCTGCATTTGCTCACCCAATCTCACCAATCCTCTCAGTCCCAAGTGTCCAGCCTTATGCCACATCCAGCTGTCATTGTAGATAGGGTCTTTCCAGGTTTCCTCAGACACCCTGAAGGAATTGTAAAGAATTTCCCTGTTTTTTGGTTTTGCTTTTGAAATTCCTTTTTATAGTGGGTTTGAGCTGATTCTCGCTGCCATGTTTATGCCACTCTAGACACACTTGATTCCCTTATGGAGACATATCAATACATAGGTTTTAAGATTCTTACTAGTCAGATATATTCCTATGTGGGAAATATGGGGTTTTGAGTCTCTTTCACTGAGGAAGGTGTAGGTCTTGTCTATTCCAAAGTTGGTTTTTGAAACGGTCCCTGTGCTTATATCAAACTCTGGTTTTATGCATCACCCCACCTCTCCTTCCCCTTTATGCAGGCATAAGAGTGTTTTCTAAATGTGAGACTCTGTTCTCTTTCCTAACTCAGTTCACGTGTAGCCATGTTTACAGGATCTTCATAAGTGATATCTTATGATAAGTTTCTTTTTCTGTGTGACTTATTTCACTTAGAATCATCGTACCTGAATCCACTCACTTTGCTGCTACTGGTCTTATGACATTGATTTCATGGCTGAGGGATATTCCATCGTACGTAAGTACCACAATGTTTTGAACCATTTTTATATTTCCTGGGATATTTAAGGTGTACCCAAGTTGAGGTTCTTGTAGTCAGTGCAGCCCTAAATTTGGAGGTGGCTCTTTCTTATTGATTTTCAGTTTTCCCAAGGTATATTCCCTAGACTGGAAGTGGCCTTGGCTCTGTAGCTCTGTTGTTTACTTGTTTTAGGGAACACAATGCACTCCTCCAGTGAGGCAGTTGGCAATTTACATCCCGCCCATCAGCATAACAAGGCTCCCAGTTCTCCAGTGCCTGTCTTGCCTTTCTGGTTTTTACACATTTTGTGGATGTCCCTTTTGACCGGTGGGAAGTGATACTTCTTTGTAGTGCAGATTTGCATTGCCCGCTTGCTTGCTTGGCCAAAAAGGGCGTATGCGTTTTCTCCTGAATATATTCAGGAGAAAACGCATACGCCCTTTTTGGCCAAGTGCACCATTGTCCAAGTTGTGCCCCTCTTCCTGTGCTTTACAGGCGATTCCAAGGTACCTCTTGAAATCTGTTTCCTGCTATTTTGCCTCACTTTCAAGTCCGCCTCGTTGACTTCCCTCAACAGATTTTTGGACGATAGTTGTCCTTTATCACTGTGCCAGTTTGTGAATTGCTGTGCCCCTGAGCTCCATTTCTCAACTCGTTTTTTGTGAGCTGAACGCAAGTCCAAAATTTTGGATCATGTCCTATACTGGTTCCCGGTGGGTGGCTGAGACTTTGGTTAATTCTTCTTCCTGCCGGGAAATTAGAGTGACATGTGCCCGTCCAAATGCCTAACAGCTACTCTCTCATGGGTTCTCCCTCGTCCCTTCCATCCTCTGCCAAATTGGGAACCTGTGCAAACCAGGAGGTTAAAGGGCCTGTCTCTCCAAGTTGGGAGATTGATAGTAAGGCAGTTGGAAAGTCAAACTGGAGCACCAGGAGAGGGACTATTCGTTGAGTTTTAGAAACCTTTCGTATTCACAGTGTGTCCATTCTCTAGGTTTCCTGTACATGTTATAGCTGTAGTAATATTCCCTTGAACCTGGAGAGTTGGGACCACTGGAATGGGGGCCATGCATTATTGCTTGAAAGGGTCTGCATTTGCTCACCCAATCTCACCAATCCTCTCAGTCCCAAGTGTCCAGCCTTATGCCACATCCAGCTGTCATTGTAGATAGGGTCTTTCCAGGTTTCCTCAGACACCCTGAAGGAATTGTAAAGAATTTCCCTGTTTTTTGGTTTTGCTTTTGAAATTCCTTTTTATAGTGGGTTTGAGCTGATTCTCGCTGCCATGTTTATGCCACTCTAGACACACTTGATTCCCTTATGGAGACATATCAATACATAGGTTTTAAGATTCTTACTAGTCAGATATATTCCTATGTGGGAAATATGGGGTTTTGAGTCTCTTTCACTGAGGAAGGTGTAGGTCTTGTCTATTCCAAAGTTGGTTTTTGAAACGGTCCCTGTGCTTATATCAAACTCTGGTTTTATGCATCACCCCACCTCTCCTTCCCCTTTATGCAGGCATAAGAGTGTTTTCTAAATGTGAGACTCTGTTCTCTTTCCTAACTCAGTTCACGTGTAGCCATGTTTACAGGATCTTCATAAGTGATATCTTATGATAAGTTTCTTTTTCTGTGTGACTTATTTCACTTAGAATCATCGTACCTGAATCCACTCACTTTGCTGCTACTGGTCTTATGACATTGATTTCATGGCTGAGGGATATTCCATCGTACGTAAGTACCACAATGTTTTGAACCATTTTTATATTTCCTGGGATATTTAAGGTGTACCCAAGTTGAGGTTCTTGTAGTCAGTGCAGCCCTAAATTTGGAGGTGGCTCTTTCTTATTGATTTTCAGTTTTCCCAAGGTATATTCCCTAGACTGGAAGTGGCCTTGGCTCTGTAGCTCTGTTGTTTACTTGTTTTAGGGAACACAATGCACTCCTCCAGTGAGGCAGTTGGCAATTTACATCCCGCCCATCAGCATAACAAGGCTCCCAGTTCTCCAGTGCCTGTCTTGCCTTTCTGGTTTTTACACATTTTGTGGATGTCCCTTTTGACCGGTGGGAAGTGATACTTCTTTGTAGTGCAGATTTGCATTGCCCGCTTGCTTGCTTGGCCAAAAAGGGCGTATGCGTTTTCTCCTGAATATATTCAGGAGAAAACGCATACGCCCTTTTTGGCCAAGTGCACCATTGTCCAAGTTGTGCCCCTCTTCCTGTGCTTTACAGGCGATTCCAAGGTACCTCTTGAAATCTGTTTCCTGCTATTTTGCCTCACTTTCAAGTCCGCCTCGTTGACTTCCCTCAACAGATTTTTGGACGATAGTTGTCCTTTATCACTGTGCCAGTTTGTGAATTGCTGTGCCCCTGAGCTCCATTTCTCAACTCGTTTTTTGTGAGCTGAACGCAAGTCCAAAATTTTGGATCATGTCCTATACTGGTTCCCGGTGGGTGGCTGAGACTTTGGTTAATTCTTCTTCCTGCCGGGAAATTAGAGTGACATGTGCCCGTCCAAATGCCTAACAGCTACTCTCTCATGGGTTCTCCCTCGTCCCTTCCATCCTCTGCCAAATTGGGAACCTGTGCAAACCAGGAGGTTAAAGGGCCTGTCTCTCCAAGTTGGGAGATTGATAGTAAGGCAGTTGGAAAGTCAAACTGGAGCACCAGGAGAGGGACTATTCGTTGAGTTTTAGAAACCTTTCGTATTCACAGTGTGTCCATTCTCTAGGTTTCCTGTACATGTTATAGCTGTAGTAATATTCCCTTGAACCTGGAGAGTTGGGACCCATGGAATGGGGGCCATGCATTATTGCTTGAAAGGGTCTGCATTTGCTCACCCAATCTCACCAATCCTCTCAGTCCCAAGTGTCCAGCCTTATGCCACATCCAGCTGTCATTGTAGATAGGGTCTTTCCAGGTTTCCTCAGACACCCTGAAGGAATTGTAAAGAATTTCCCTGTTTTTTGGTTTTGCTTTTGAAATTCCTTTTTATAGTGGGTTTGAGCTGATTCTCGCTGCCATGTTTATGCCACTCTAGACACACTTGATTCCCTTATGGAGACATATCAATACATAGGTTTTAAGATTCTTACTAGTCAGATATATTCCTCTGTGGGAAATATGGGGTTTTGAGTCTCTTTCACTGAGGAAGGTGTAGGTCTTGTCTATTCCAAAGTTGGTTTTTGAAACGGTCCCTGTGCTTATATCAAACTCTGGTTTTATGCATCACCCGACCTCTCCATCCCCTTTATGCAGGCATAAGAGTGTTTTCTAAATGTGAGACTCTGTTCTCTTTCCTAACTCAGTTCACGTGTAGCCATGTTTACAGGATCTTCATAAGTGATATCTTATGATAAGTTTCTTTTTCTGTGTGACTTATTTCACTTAGAATCATCGTACCTGAATCCACTCACTTTGCTGCTACTGGTCTTATGACATTGATTTCATCGCTGAGGGATATTCCATCATACGTAAGTACCACAATGTTTTGAACCATTTTTATATTTCCTGGGATATTTAAGGTGTACCCAAGTTGAGGTTCTTGTAGTCAGTGCAGCCCTAAATTTGGAGGTGGCTCTTTATTATTGATTTTCAGTTTTCCCAAGGTATATTCCCTAGACTGGAAGTGGCCTTGGCTCTGTAGCTCTGTTGTTTACTTGTTTTAGGGAACACAATGCACTCCTCCAGTGAGGCAGTTGGCAATTTACATCCCGCCCATCAGCATAACAAGGCTCCCAGTTCTCCAGGGCCTGTCTTGCCTTTCTGGTTTTTACACATTTTGTGGATGTCCCTTTTGACCGGTGGGAAGTGATACTTCTTTGTAGTGCAGATTTGCATTGCCCGCTTGCTTGCTTGGCCAAAAAGGGCGTATGCGTTTTCTCCTGAATATATTCAGGAGAAAACGCATACGCCCTTTTTGGCCAAGTGCACCATTGTCCAAGTTGTGCCCCTCTTCCTGTGCTTTACAGGCGATTCCAAGGTACCTCTTGAAATCTGTTTCCTGCTATTTTGCCTCACTTTCAAGTCCGCCTCGTTGACTTCCCTCAACAGATTTTTGGACGATAGTTGTCCTTTATCACTCTGCCAGTTTGTGAATTGCTGTGCCCCTGAGCTCCATTTCTCAACTCGTTTTTTGTGAGCTGAACGCAAGTCCAAAATTTTGGATCATGTCCTATACTGGTTCCCGGTGGGTGGCTGAGACTTTGGTTAATTCTTCTTCCTGCCGGGAAATTAGAGTGACATGTGCCCGTCCAAATGCCTAACAGCTACTCTCTCATGGGTTCTCCCTCGTCCCTTCCATCCTCTGCCAAATTGGGAACCTGTGCAAACCAGGAGGTTAAAGGGCCTGTCTCTCCAAGTTGGGAGATTGATAGTAAGGCAGTTGGAAAGTCAAACTGGAGCACCAGGAGAGGGACTATTCGTTGAGTTTTAGAAACCTTTCGTATTCACAGTGTGTCCATTCTCTAGGTTTCCTGTACATGTTATAGCTGTAGTAATATTCCCTTGAACCTGGAGAGTTGGGGCCCATGGAATGGGGGCCATGCATTATTGCTTGAAAGGGTCTGCATTTGCTCACCCAATCTCACCAATCCTCTCAGTCCCAAGTGTCCAGCCTTATGCCACATCCAGCTGTCATTGTAGATAGGGTCTTTCCAGGTTTCCTCAGACACCCTGAAGGAATTGTAAAGAATTTCCCTGTTTTTTGGTTTTGCTTTTGAAATTCCTTTTTATAGTGGGTTTGAGCTGATTCTCGCTGCCATGTTTATGCCACTCTAGACACACTTGATTCCCTTATGGAGACATATCAATACATAGGTTTTAAGATTCTTACTAGTCAGATATATTCCTCTGTGGGAAATATGTGGTTTTGAGTCTCTTTCACTAAGGAAGGTGTCAGTCTTGTCAATTCCAAAGTTGGTTTTTGAAACGGTCCCTGTGCTTATATCAAACTCTGGTTTTATGCATCACCCCACCTCTCCTTCCCCTTTATGCAGGCATAAGAGTGTTCTCTAAATGTGAGACTCTGTTCTCTTTCCTAACTCAATTCACGTGTAGCCATGTTTACAGGATCTTCATAAGTGATATCTTATGATAAGTTTCTTTTTCTGTGTGACTTATTTCACTTAGAATCATAGTACCTGAATCCACTCACTTTGCTGCTACTGGTCTTATGACATTGATTTCATGGCTGAGGGATATTCCATCGTACGTAAGTACCACAATGTTTTGAACCATTTTTATATTTCCTGGGATATTTAAGGTGTACCCAAGTTGAGGTTCTTGTAGTCAGTGCAGCCCTAAATTTGGAGGTGGCTCTTTCTTATTGATTTTCAGTTTTCCCAAGGTATATTCCCTAGACTGGAAGTGGCCTTGGCTCTGTAGCTCTGTTGTTTACTTGTTTTAGGGAACACAATGCACTCCTCCAGTGAGGCAGTTGGCAATTTACATCCCGCCCATCAGCATAACAAGGCTCCCAGTTCTCCAGGGCCTGTCTTGCCTTTCTGGTTTTTACACATTTTGTGGATGTCCCTTTTGACCGGTGGGAAGTGATACTTCTTTGTAGTGCAGATTTGCATTGCCCGCTTGCTTGCTTGGCCAAAAAGGGCGTATGCGTTTTCTCCTGAATATATTCAGGAGAAAACGCATACGCCCTTTTTGGCCAAGTGCACCATTGTCCAAGTTGTGCCCCTCTTCCTGTGCTTTACAGGCGATTCCAAGGTACCTCTTGAAATCTGTTTCCTGCTATTTTGCCTCGCTTTCAAGTCCCCCTCGTTGACTTCCCTCAACAGATTTTTGGACGATAGTTGTCCTTTATCACTCTGCCAGTTTGTGAATTGCTGTGCCCCTGAGCTCCATTTCTCAACTCGTTTTTTGTGAGCTGAACGCAAGTCCAAAATTTTGGATCATGTCCTATACTGGTTCCCGGTGGGTGGCTGAGACTTTGGTTAATTCTTCTTCCTGCCGGGAAATTAGAGTGACATGTGCCCGTCCAAATGCCTAACAGCTACTCTCTCATGGGTTCTCCCTCGTCCCTTCCATCCTCTGCCAAATTGGGAACCTGTGCAAACCAGGAGGTTAAAGGGCCTGTCTCTCCAAGTTGGGAGATTGATAGTAAGGCAGTTGGAAAGTCAAACTGGAGCACCAGGAGAGGGACTATTCGTTGAGTTTTAGAAACCTTTCGTATTCACAGTGTGTCCATTCTCTAGGTTTCCTGTACATGTTATAGCTGTAGTAATATTCCCTTGAACCTGGAGAGTTGGGACCACTGGAATGGGGGCCATGCATTATTGCTTGAAAGGGTCTGCATTTGCTCACCCAATCTCACCAATCCTCTCAGTCCCAAGTGTCCAGCCTTATGCCACATCCAGCTGTCATTGTAGATAGGGTCTTTCCAGGTTTCCTCAGACACCCTGAAGGAATTGTAAAGAATTTCCCTGTTTTTTGGTTTTGCTTTTGAAATTCCTTTTTATAGTGGGTTTGAGCTGATTCTCGCTGCCATGTTTATGCCACTCTAGACACACTTGATTCCCTTATGGAGACATATCAATACATAGGTTTTAAGATTCTTACTAGTCAGATATATTCCTATGTGGGAAATATGGGGTTTTGAGTCTCTTTCACTGAGGAAGGTGTAGGTCTTGTCTATTCCAAAGTTGGTTTTTGAAACGGTCCCTGTGCTTATATCAAACTCTGGTTTTATGCATCACCCCACCTCTCCTTCCCCTTTATGCAGGCATAAGAGTGTTTTCTAAATGTGAGACTCTGTTCTCTTTCCTAACTCAGTTCACGTGTAGCCATGTTTACAGGATCTTCATAAGTGATATCTTATGATAAGTTTCTTTTTCTGTGTGACTTATTTCACTTAGAATCATCGTACCTGAATCCACTCACTTTGCTGCTACTGGTCTTATGACATTGATTTCATGGCTGAGGGATATTCCATCGTACGTAAGTACCACAATGTTTTGAACCATTTTTATATTTCCTGGGATATTTAAGGTGTACCCAAGTTGAGGTTCTTGTAGTCAGTGCAGCCCTAAATTTGGAGGTGGCTCTTTCTTATTGATTTTCAGTTTTCCCAAGGTATATTCCCTAGACTGGAAGTGGCCTTGGCTCTGTAGCTCTGTTGTTTACTTGTTTTAGGGAACACAATGCACTCCTCCAGTGAGGCAGTTGGCAATTTACATCCCGCCCATCAGCATAACAAGGCTCCCAGTTCTCCAGTGCCTGTCTTGCCTTTCTGGTTTTTACACATTTTGTGGATGTCCCTTTTGACCGGTGGGAAGTGATACTTCTTTGTAGTGCAGATTTGCATTGCCCGCTTGCTTGCTTGGCCAAAAAGGGCGTATGCGTTTTCTCCTGAATATATTCAGGAGAAAACGCATACGCCCTTTTTGGCCAAGTGCACCATTGTCCAAGTTGTGCCCCTCTTCCTGTGCTTTACAGGCGATTCCAAGGTACCTCTTGAAATCTGTTTCCTGCTATTTTGCCTCACTTTCAAGTCCGCCTCGTTGACTTCCCTCAACAGATTTTTGGACGATAGTTGTCCTTTATCACTCTGCCAGTTTGTGAATTGCTGTGCCCCTGAGCTCCATTTCTCAACTCGTTTTTTGTGAGCTGAACGCAAGTCCAAAATTTTGGATCATGTCCTATACTGGTTCCCGGTGGGTGGCTGAGACTTTGGTTAATTCTTCTTCCTGCCGGGAAATTAGAGTGACATGTGCCCGTCCAAATGCCTAACAGCTACTCTCTCATGGGTTCTCCCTCGTCCCTTCCATCCTCTGCCAAATTGGGAACCTGTGCAAACCAGGAGGTTAAAGGGCCTGTCTCTCCAAGTTGGGAGATTGATAGTAAGGCAGTTGGAAAGTCAAACTGGAGCACCAGGAGAGGGACTATTCGTTGAGTTTTAGAAACCTTTCGTATTCACAGTGTGTCCATTCTCTAGGTTTCCTGTACATGTTATAGCTGTAGTAATATTCCCTTGAACCTGGAGAGTTGGGACCCATGGAATGGGGGCCATGCATTATTGCTTGAAAGGGTCTGCATTTGCTCACCCAATCTCACCAATCCTCTCAGTCCCAAGTGTCCAGCCTTATGCCACATCCAGCTGTCATTGTAGATAGGGTCTTTCCAGGTTTCCTCAGACACCCTGAAGGAATTGTAAAGAATTTCCCTGTTTTTTGGTTTTGCTTTTGAAATTCCTTTTTAGAGTGGGTTTGAGCTGATTCTCGCTGCCATGTTTATGCCACTCTAGACACACTTGATTCCCTTATGGAGACATATCAATACATAGGTTTTAAGATTCTTACGAGTCAGATATATTCCTCTGTGGGAAATATGGGGTTTTGAGTCTCTTTCACTAAGGAAGGAATCGGTCTTGTCAATTCCAAAGTTGGTTTTTGAAACGGTCCCTGTGCTTATATCAAACTCTGGTTTTATGCATCACCCCACCTCTCCTTGCCCTTTATGCAGGCATAAGAGTGTTTTCTAAATGTGAGACTCTGTTCTCTTTCCTAACTCAATTCACGTGTAGCCATATTTACAGGATCTTCATAAGTGATATCTTATGATAAGTTTCTTTTTCTGTGTGACTTATTTCACTTAGAATCATCGTACCTGAATCCACTCACTTTGCTGCTACTGGTCTTATGACATTGATTTCATCGCTGAGGGATATTCCATCGTACGTAAGTACCACAATGTTTTGAACCATTTTTATATTTCCTGGGATATTTAAGGTGTACACAAGTTGAGGTTCTTGTAGTCAGTGCAGCCCTAAATTTGGAGGTGGCTCTTTCTTATTGATTTTCATTTTTCCCAAGGTATATTCCCTAGACTGGAAGTGGCCTTGGCTCTGTAGCTCTGTTGTTTACTTGTTTTAGGGAACACAATGCACTCCTCCAGTGAGGCAGTTGGCAATTTACATCCCGCCCATCAGCATAACAAGGCTCCCAGTTCTCCAGGGCCTGTCTTGCCTTTCTGGTTTTTACACATTTTGTGGATGTCCCTTTTGACCGGTGGGAAGTGATACTTCTTTGTAGTGCAGATTTGCATTGCCCGCTTGCTTGCTTGGCCAAAAAGGGCGTATGCGTTTTCTCCTGAATATATTCAGGAGAAAACGCATACGCCCTTTTTGGCCAAGTGCACCATTGTCCAAGTTGTGCCCCTCTTCCTGTGCTTTACAGGCGATTCCAAGGTACCTCTTGAAATCTGTTTCCTGCTATTTTGCCTCGCTTTCAAGTCCGCCTCGTTGACTTCCCTCAACAGATTTTTGGACGATAGTTGTCCTTTATCACTCTGCCAGTTTGTGAATTGCTGTGCCCCTGAGCTCCATTTCTCAACTCGTTTTTTTGTGAGCTGAACACAAGTCCAAAATTTTGGATCATGTCCTATACTGGTTCCCGGTGGGTGGCTGAGACTTTGGTTAATTCTTCTTCCTTCCGGGAAATTAGAGTGACATGTGCCCGTCCAAATGCCTAACAGCTACTCTCTCATGGGTTCTCCCTCGTCCCTTCCATCCTCTGCCAAATTGGGAACCTGTGCAAACCAGGAGGTTAAAGGGCCTGTCTCTCCAAGTTGGGAGATTGATAGTAAGGCAGTTGGAAAGTCAAACTGGAGCACCAGGAGAGGGACTATTCATTGAGTTTTAGAAACCTTTCATATTCACAGTGTGTACATTCTCTAGGTTTCCTGTACATGTTATAGCTGTAGTAATATTCCCTTGAACCTGGAGAGTTGGGACCCATGGAATGGGGGCCATGCATTATTGCTTGAAAGGGTCTGCATTTGCTCACCCAATCTCACCAATCCTCTCAGTCCCAAGTGTCCAGCCTTATGCCACATCCAGCTGTCATTGTAGATAGGGTCTTTCCAGGTTTCCTCAGACACCCTGAAGGAATTGTAAAGAATTTCCCTGTTTTTTGGTTTTGCTTTTGAAATTCCTTTTTAGAGTGGGTTTGAGCTGATTCTCGCTGCCATGTTTATGCCACTCTAGACACACTTGATTCCCTTATGGAGTCATATCAATACATAGGTTTTAAGATTCTTACTAGTCAGATATATTCCTCTGCGGGAAATATGGTGTTTTGAGTCTCTTTCACTGAGGAAGGTGTAGGTCTTGTCTATTCCAAAGTTGGTTTTTGGAACGGTCCCTGTGCTTATATCAAACTCTGGTTTTATGCATCACCGGACCTCTCCATCCCCTTTATGCAGGCATAAGAGTGTTTTCTAAATGTGAGACTCTGTTCTCTTTCCTAACTCAGTTCACGTGTAGCCATGTTTACAGGATCTTCATAAGTGATATCTTATGATAAGTTTCTTTTTCTGTGTGACTTATTTCACTTAGAATCATCGTACCTGAATCCACTCACTTTGCTGCTACTGGTCTTATGACATTGATTTCATGGCTGAGGGATATTCCATCGTACGTAAGTACCACAATGTTTTGAACCATTTTTATATTTCCTGGGATATTTAAGGTGTACCCAAGTTGAGGTTCTTGTAGTCAGTGCAGCCCTAAATTTGGAGGTGACTCTTTCTTATTGATTTTCAGTTTTCTCAAGGTATATTCCCTAGACTGGAAGTGGCCTTGGCTCTGTAGCTCTGTTGTTTACTTGTTTTAGGGAACACAATGCACTCCTCCAGTGAGGCAGTTGGCAATTTACATCCCGCCCATCAGCATAACAAGGCTCCCAGTTCTCCAGGGCCTGTCTTGCCTTTCTGGTTTTTACACATTTTGTGGATGTCCCTTTTGACCGGTGGGAAGTGATACTTCTTTGTAGTGCAGATTTGCATTGCCCGCTTGCTTGCTTGGCCAAAAAGGGCGTATGCGTTTTCTCCTGAATATATTCAGGAGAAAACGCATACGCCCTTTTTGGCCAAGTGCACCATTGTCCAAGTTGTGCCCCTCTTCCTGTGCTTTACAGGCGATTCCAAGGTACCTCTTGAAATCTGTTTCCTGCTATTTTGCCTCGCTTTCAAGTCCGCCTCGTTGACTTCCCTCAACAGATTTTTGGACGATAGTTGTCCTTTATCACTCTGCCAGTTTGTGAATTGCTGTGCCCCTGAGCTCCATTTCTCAACTCGTTTTTTGTGAGCTGAACGCAAGTCCAAAATTTTGGATCATGTCCTATACTAGTTCCCGGTGGGTGGCTGAGACTTTGGTTAATACTTCTTCCTGCCGGGAAATTAGAGTGACATGTGCCCGTCCAAATGCCTAACAGCTACTCTCTCATGGGTTCTCCCTCGTCCCTTCCATCCTCTGCCAAATTGGGAACCTGTGCAAACCAGGAGGTTAAAGGGCCTGTCTCTCCAAGTTGGGAGATTGATAGTAAGGCAGTTGGAAAGTCAAACTGGAGCACCAGGAGAGGGACTATTCGTTGAGTTTTAGAAACCTTTCGTATTCACAGTGTGTCCATTCTCTAGGTTTCCTGTACATGTTATAGCTGTAGTAATATTCCCTTGAACCTGGAGAGTTGGGACCCATGGAATGGGGGCCATGCATTATTGCTTGAAAGGGTCTGCATTTGCTCACCCAATCTCACCAATCCTCTCAGTCCCAAGTGTCCAGCCTTATGCCACATCCAGCTGTCATTGTAGATAGGGTCTTTCCAGGTTTCCTCAGACACCCTGAAGGAATTGTAAAGAATTTCCCTGTTTTTTGGTTTTGCTTTTGAAATTCCTTTTTATAGTGGGTTTGAGCTGATTCTCGCTGCCATGTTTATGCCACTCTAGACACACTTGATTCCCTTATGGAGACATATCAATACATAGGTTTTAAGATTCTTACTAGTCAGATATATTCCTCTGTGGGAAATATGGGGTTTTGAGTCTCTTTCACTAAGGAAGGAATCGGTCTTGTCAATTCCAAAGTTGGTTTTTGAAACGGTCCCTGTGCTTATATCAAACTCTGGTTTTATGCATCACCCCACCTCTCCTTGCCCTTTATGCAGGCATAAGAGTGTTTTCTAAATGTGAGACTCTGTTCTCTTTCCTAACTCAATTCACGTGTAGCCATGTTTACAGGATCTTCATAAGTGATATCTTATGATAAGTTTCTTTTTCTGTGTGACTTATTTCACTTAGAATCATCGTACCTGAATCCACTCACTTTGCTGCTACTGGTCTTATGACATTGATTTCATGGCTGAGGGATATTCCATCGTACGTAAGTACCACAATGTTTTGAACCATTTTTATATTTCCTGGGATATTTAAGGTGTACCCAAGTTGAGGTTCTTGTAGTCAGTGCAGCCCTAAATTTGGAGGTGGCTCTTTCTTATTGATTTTCATTTTTCCCAAGGTATATTCCCTAGACTGGAAGTGGCCTTGGCTCTGTAGCTCTGTTGTTTACTTGTTTTAGGGAACACAATGCACTCCTCCAGTGAGGCAGTTGGCAATTTACATCCCGCCCATCAGCATAACAAGGCTCCCAGTTCTCCAGGGCCTGTCTTGCCTTTCTGGTTTTTACACATTTTGTGGATGTCCCTTTTGACCGGTGGGAAGTGATACTTCTTTGTAGTGCAGATTTGCATTGCCCGCTTGCTTGCTTGGCCAAAAAGGGCGTATGCGTTTTCTCCTGAATATATTCAGGAGAAAACGCATACGCCCTTTTTGGCCAAGTGCACCATTGTCCAAGTTGTGCCCCTCTTCCTGTGCTTTACAGGCGATTCCAAGGTACCTCTTGAAATCTGTTTCCTGCTATTTTGCCTCGCTTTCAAGTCCGCCTCGTTGACTTCCCTCAACAGATTTTTGGACGATAGTTGTCCTTTATCACTCTGCCAGTTTGTGAATTGCTGTGCCCCTGAGCTCCATTTCTCAACTCGTTTTTTTGTGAGCTGAACACAAGTCCAAAATTTTGGATCATGTCCTATACTGGTTCCCGGTGGGTGGCTGAGACTTTGGTTAATTCTTCTTCCTGCCGGGAAATTAGAGTGACATGTGCCCGTCCAAATGCCTAACAGCTACTCTCTCATGGGTTCTCCCTCGTCCCTTCCATCCTCTGCCAAATTGGGAACCTGTGCAAACCAGGAGGTTAAAGGGCCTGTCTCTCCAAGTTGGGAGATTGATAGTAAGGCAGTTGGAAAGTCAAACTGGAGCACCAGGAGAGGGACTATTCATTGAGTTTTAGAAACCTTTCATATTCACAGTGTGTACATTCTCTAGGTTTCCTGTACATGTTATAGCTGTAGTAATATTCCCTTGAACCTGGAGAGTTGGGACCCATGGAATGGGGGCCATGCATTATTGCTTGAAAGGGTCTGCATTTGCTCACCCAATCTCACCAATCCTCTCAGTCCCAAGTGTCCAGCCTTATGCCACATCCAGCTGTCATTGTACATAGGGTCTTTCCAGGTTTCCTCAGACACCCTGAAGGAATTGTAAAGAATTTCCCTGTTTTTTGGTTTTGCTTTTGAAATTCCTTTTTATAGTGGGTTTGAGCTGATTCTCGCTGCCATGTTTATGCCACTCTAGACACACTTGATTCCCTTATGGAGTCATATCAATACATAGGTTTTAAGATTCTTACTAGTCAGATATATTCCTCTGCGGGAAATATGGGGTTTTGAGTCTCTTTCACTGAGGAAGGTGTAGGTCTTGTCTATTCCAAAGTTGGTTTTTGGAACGGTCCCTGTGCTTATATCAAACTCTGGTTTTATGCATCACCCGACCTCTCCATCCCCTTTATGCAGGCATAAGAGTGTTTTCTAAATGTGAGACTCTGTTCTCTTTCCTAACTCAATTCACGTGTAGCCATGTTTACAGGATCTTCATAAGTGATATCTTATGATAAGTTTCTTTTTCTGTGTGACTTATTTCACTTAGAATCATCGTACCTGAATCCACTCACTTTGCTGCTACTGGTCTTATGACATTGATTTCATGGCTGAGGGATATTCCATCGTACGTAAGTACCACAATGTTTTGAACCATTTTTATATTTCCTGGGATATTTAAGGTGTACCCAAGTTGAGGTTCTTGTAGTCAGTGCAGCCCTAAATTTGGAGGTGGCTCTTTCTTATTGATTTTCATTTTTCCCAAGGTATATTCCCTAGACTGGAAGTGGCCTTGGCTCTGTAGCTCTGTTGTTTACTTGTTTTAGGGAACACAATGCACTCCTCCAGTGAGGCAGTTGGCAATTTACATCCCGCCCATCAGCATAACAAGGCTCCCAGTTCTCCAGGGCCTGTCTTGCCTTTCTGGTTTTTACACATTTTGTGGATGTCCCTTTTGACCGGTGGGAAGTGATACTTCTTTGTAGTGCAGATTTGCATTGCCCGCTTGCTTGCTTGGCCAAAAAGGGCGTATGCGTTTTCTCCTGAATATATTCAGGAGAAAACGCATACGCCCTTTTTCGCCAAGTGCACCATTGTCCAAGTTGTGCCCCTCTTCCTGTGCTTTACAGGCGATTCCAAGGTACCTCTTGAAATCTGTTTCCTGCTATTTTGCCTCGCTTTCAAGTCCGCCTCGTTGACTTCCCTCAACAGATTTTTGGACGATAGTTGTCCTTTATCACTCTGCCAGTTTGTGAATTGCTGTGCCCCTGAGCTCCATTTCTCAACTCGTTTTTTTGTGAGCTGAACACAAGTCCAAAATTTTGGATCATGTCCTATACTGGTTCCCGGTGGGTGGCTGAGACTTTGGTTAATTCTTCTTCCTGCCGGGAAATTAGAGTGACATGTGCCCGTCCAAATGCCTAACAGCTACTCTCTCATGGGTTCTCCCTCGTCCCTTCCATCCTCTGCCAAATTGGGAACCTGTGCAAACCAGGAGGTTAAAGGGCCTGTCTCTCCAAGTTGGGAGATTGATAGTAAGGCAGTTGGAAAGTCAAACTGGAGCACCAGGAGAGGGACTATTCATTGAGTTTTAGAAACCTTTCATATTCACAGTGTGTACATTCTCTAGGTTTCCTGTACATGTTATAGCTGTAGTAATATTCCCTTGAACCTGGAGATTTGGGACCCATGGAATGGGGGCCATGCATTATTGCTTGAAAGGGTCTGCATTTGCTCACCCAATCTCACCAATCCTCTCAGTCCCAAGTGTCCAGCCTTATGCCACATCCAGCTGTCATTGTAGATAGGGTCTTTCCAGGTTTCCTCAGACACCCTGAAGGAATTGTAAAGAATTTCCCTGTTTTTTGGTTTTGCTTTTGAAATTCCTTTTTATAGTGGGTTTGAGCTGATTCTCGCTGCCATGTTTATGCCACTCTAGACACACTTGATTCCCTTATGGAGTCATATCAATACATAGGTTTTAAGATTCTTACTAGTCAGATATATTCCTCTGCGGGAAATATGGTGTTTTGAGTCTCTTTCACTGAGGAAGCTGTAGGTCTTGTCTATTCCAAAGTTGGTTTTTGGAACGGTCCCTGTGCTTATATCAAACTCTGGTTTTATGCATCACCCGACCTCTCCATCCCCTTTATGCAGGCATAAGTGTGTTTTCTAAATGTGAGACTCTGTTCTCTTTCCTAACTCAGTTCACGTGTAGCCATGTTTACAGGATCTTCATAAGTGATATCTTATGATAAGTTTCTTTTTCTGTGTGACTTATTTCACTTAGAATCATCGTACCTGAATCCACTCACTTTGCTGCTACTGGTCTTATGACATTGATTTCATGGCTGAGGGATATTCCACCGTACGTAAGTACCACAATGTTTTGAACCATTTTTATATTTCCTGGGATATTTAAGGTGTACCCAAGTTGAGGTTCTTGTAGTCAGTGCAGCCCTAAATTTGGAGGTGGCTCTTTCTTATTGATTTTCAGTTTTCCCAAGGTATATTCCCTAGACTGGAAGTGGCCTTGGCTCTGTAGCTCTGTTGTTTACTTGTTTTAGGGAACACAATGCACTCCTCCAGTGAGGCAGTTGGCAATTTACATCCCGCCCATCAGCATAACAAGGCTCCCAGTTCTCCAGGGCCTGTCTTGCCTTTCTGGTTTTTACATATTTTGTGGATGTCCCTTTTGACCGGTGGGAAGTGATACTTCTTTGTAGTGCAGATTTGCATTGCCCGCTTGCTTGCTTGGCCAAAAAGGGCGTATGCGTTTTCTCCTGAATATATTCAGGAGAAAACGCATACGCCCTTTTTGGCCAAGTGCACCATTGTCCAAGTTATGCCCCTCTTCCTGGGCTTTACAGGCGATTCCAAGGTACCTCTTGAAATCTGTTTCCTGCTATTTTGCCTCGCTTTCAAGTCCGCCTCGTTGACTTCCCTCAACAGATTTTTGGACGATAGTTGTCCTTTATCACTCTGCCAGTTTGTGAATTGCTGTGCCCCTGAGCTCCATTTCTCAACTCGTTTTTTGTGAGCTGAACACAAGTCCAAAATTTTGGATCATGTCCTATACTGGTTCCCGGTGGGTGGCTGAGACTTTGGTTAATTCTTCTTCCTGCCGGGAAATTAGAGTGACATGTGCCCGTCCAAATGCCTAACAGCTACTCTCTCATGGGTTCTCCCTCGTCCCTTCCATCCTCTGCCAAATTGGGAACCTGTGCAAACCAGGAGGTTAAAGGGCCTGTCTCTCCAAGTTGGGAGATTGATAGTAAGGCAGTTGGAAAGTCAAACTGGAGCACCAGGAGAGGGACTATTCGTTGAGTTTTAGAAACCTTTCGTATTCACAGTGTGTCCATTCTCTAGGTTTCCTGTACATGTTATAGCTGTAGTAATATTCCCTTGAACCTGGAGAGTTGGGACCCATGGAATGGGGGCCATGCATTATTGCTTGAAAGGGTCTGCATTTGCTCACCCAATCTCACCAATCCTCTCAGTCCCAAGTGTCCAGCCTTATGCCACATCCAGCTGTCATTGTAGATAGGGTCTTTCCAGGTTTCCTCAGACACCCTGAAGGAATTGTAAAGAATTTCCCTGTTTTTTGGTTTTGCTTTTGAAATTCCTTTTTATAGTGGGTTTGAGCTGATTCTCGCTGCCATGTTTATGCCACTCTAGACACACTTGCTTCCCTTATGGAGTCATATCAATACATAGGTTTTAAGATTCTTACTAGTCAGATATATTCCTCTGCGGAAAATATGGGGTTTTGAGTCTCTTTCACTGAGGAAGGTGTAGGTCTTGTCTATTCCAAAGTTGGTTTTTGGAACGGTCCCTGTGCTTATATCAAACTCTGGTTTTATGCATCACCCAACCTCTCCATCCCCTTTATGCAGGCATAAGAGTGTTTTCTAAATGTGAGACTCTGTTCTCTTTCCTAACTCAGTTCACGTGTAGCCATGTTTACAGGATCTTCATAAGTGATATCTTATGATAAGTTTCTTTTTCTGTGTGACTTATTTCACTTAGAATCATCGTACCTGAATCCACTCACTTTGCTGCTACTGGTCTTATGACATTGATTTCATGGCTGAGGGATATTCCATCGTACGTAAGTACCACAATGTTTTGAACCATTTTTATATTTCCTGGGATATTTAAGGTGTACCCAAGTTGAGGTTCTTGTAGTCAGTGCAGCCCTAAATTTGGAGGTGGCTCTTTCTTATTGATTTTCAGTTTTCCCAAGGTATATTCCCTAGACTGGAAGTGGCCTTGGCTCTGTAGCTCTGTTGTTTACTTGTTTTAGGGAACACAATGCACTCCTCCAGTGAGGCAGTTGGCAATTTACATCCCGCCCATCAGCATAACAAGGCTCCCAGTTCTCCAGGGCCTGTCTTGCCTTTCTGGTTTTTACATATTTTGTGGATGTCCCTTTTGACCGGTGGGAAGTGATACTTCTTTGTAGTGCAGATTTGCATTGCCCGCTTGCTTGCTTGGCCAAAAAGGGCGTATGCGTTTTCTCCTGAATATATTCAGGAGAAAACGCATACGCCCTTTTTGGCCAAGTGCACCATTGTCCAAGTTATGCCCCTCTTTCTGGGCTTTACAGGCGATTCCAAGGTACCTCTTGAAATCTGTTTCCTGCTATTTTGCCTCGCTTTCAAGTCCGCCTCGTTGACTTCCCTCAACAGATTTTTGGACGATAGTTGTCCTTTATCACTCTGCCAGTTTGTGAATTGCTGTGCCCCTGAGCTCCATTTCTCAACTCGTTTTTTGTGAGCTGAACACAAGTCCAAAATTTTGGATCATGTCCTATACTGGTTCCCGGTGGGTGGCTGAGACTTTGGTTAATTCTTCTTCCTGCCGGGAAATTAGAGTGACATGTGCCCGTCCAAATGCCTAACAGCTACTCTCTCATGGGTTCTCCCTCGTCCCTTCCATCCTCTGCCAAATTGGGAACCTGTGCAAACCAGGAGGTTAAAGGGCCTGTCTCTCCAAGTTGGGAGATTGATAGTAAGGCAGTTGGAAAGTCAAACTGGAGCACCAGGAGAGGGACTATTCGTTGAGTTTTAGAAACCTTTCGTATTCACAGTGTGTCCATTCTCTAGGTTTCCTGTACATGTTATAGCTGTAGTAATATTCCCTTGAACCTGGAGAGTTGGGACCCATGGAATGGGGGCCATGCATTATTGCTTGAAAGGGTCTGCATTTGCTCACCCAATCTCACCAATCCTCTCAGTCCCAAGTGTCCAGCCTTATGCCACATACAGCTGTCATTGTAGATAGGGTCTTTCCAGGTTTCCTCAGACACCCTGAAGGAATTGTAAAGAATTTCCCTGTTTTTTGGTTTTGCTTTTGAAATTCCTTTTTATAGTGGGTTTGAGCTGATTCTCGCTGCCATGTTTATGCCACTCTAGACACACTTGCTTCCCTTATGGAGTCATATCAATACATAGGTTTTAAGATTCTTACTAGTCAGATATATTCCTCTGCGGAAAATATGGGGTTTTGAGTCTCTTTCACTGAGGAAGGTGTAGGTCTTGTCTATTCCAAAGTTGGTTTTTGGAACGGTCCCTGTGCTTATATCAAACTCTGGTTTTATGCATCACCCGACCTCTCCATCCCCTTTATGCAGGCATAAGAGTGTTTTCTAAATGTGAGACTCTGTTCTCTTTCCTAACTCAGTTCACGTGTAGCCATGTTTACAGGATCTTCATAAGTGATATCTTATGATAAGTTTCTTTTTCTGTGTGACTTATTTCACTTAGAATCATCGTACCTGAATCCACTCACTTTGCTGCTACTGATCTTATGACATTGATTTCATGGCTGAGGGATATTCCATCGTACGTAAGTACCACAATGTTTTGAACCATTTTTATATTTCCTGGGATATTTAAGGTGTACCCAAGTTGAGGTTCTTGTAGTCAGTGCAGCCCTAAATTTGAAGGTGGCTCTTTCTTATTGATTTTCAGTTTTCCCAAGGTATATTCCCTAGACTGGTAGTGGCCTTGGCTCTGTAGCTCTGTTGTTTACTTGTTTTAGGGAACACAATGCACTCCTCCAGTGAGGCAGTTGGCACTTTACATCCCGCCCATCAGCATAACAAGGCTCCCAGTTCTCCAGGGCCTGTCTTGCCTTTCTGGTTTTTACACATTTTGTGGATGTCCCTTTTGACCGGTGGGAAGTGATACTTCTTTGTAGTGCAGATTTGCATTGCCCGCTTGCTTGCTTGGCCAAAAAGGGCGTATGCGTTTTCTCCTGAATATATTCAGGAGAAAACGCATACGCCCTTTTTGGCCAAGTGCACCATTGTCCAAGTTGTGCCCCTCTTCCTGTGCTTTACAGGCGATTCCAAGGTACCTCTTGAAATCTGTTTCCTGCTATTTTGCCTCACTTTCAAGTCCGCCTCGTTGACTTCCCTCAACAGATTTTTGGATGATAGTTGTCCTTTATCACTCTGCCAGTTTGTGAATTGCTGTGCCCCTGAGCTCCATTTCTCAACTCGTTTTTTGTGAGCTGAACGCAAGTCCAAAATTTTGGGTCATGTCTTATACTGGTTCCCGGTGGGTGGCTGAGACTTTGGTTAATTCTTCTTCCTGCCGGGAAATTAGAGTGACATGTGCCCGTCCAAATGCCTAACAGCTACTCTCTCATGGGTTCTCCCTCGTCCCTTCCATCCTCTGCCAAATTGGGAACCTGTGCAAACCAGGAGGTTAAAGGGCCTGTCTCTCCAAGTTGGGAGATTGATAGTAAGGCAGTTGGAAAGTCAAACTGGAGCACCAGGAGAGGGACTATTCGTTGAGTTTTAGAAACCTTTCGTATTCACAGTGTGTCCATTCTCTAGGTTTCCTGTACATGTTATAGCTGTAGTAATATTCCCTTGAACCTGGAGAGTTGGGACCCATGGAATGGGGGCCATGCATTATTGCTTGAAAGGGTCTGCATTTGCTCACCCAATCTCACCAATCCTCTCAGTCCCAAGTGTCCAGCCTTATGCCACATCCAGCTGTCATTGTAGATAGGGTCTTTCCAGGTTTCCTCAGACACCCTGAAGGAATTGTAAAGAATTTCCCTGTTTTTTGGTTTTGCTTTTGAAATTCTTTTTATAGTGGGTTTGAGCTGATTCTCGCTGCCATGTTTATGCCACTCTAGACACACTTGCTTCCCTTATGGAGTCATATCAATACATAGGTTTTAAGATTCTTACTAGTCAGATATATTCCTCTGCGGAAAATATGGGGTTTTGAGTCTCTTTCACTGAGGAAGGTGTAGGTCTTGTCTATTCCAAAGTTGGTTTTTGGAACGGTCCCTGTGCTTATATCAAACTCTGGTTTTATGCATCACCCGACCTCTCCATCCCCTTTATGCAGGCATAAGAGTGTTTTCTAAATGTGAGACTCTGTTCTCTTTCCTAACTCAGTTCACGTGTAGCCATGTTTACAGGATCTTCATAAGTGATATCTTATGATAAGTTTCTTTTTCTGTGTGACTTATTTCACTTAGAATCATCGTACCTGAATCCACTCACTTTGCTGCTACTGGTCTTATGACATTGATTTCATGGCTGAGGGATATTCCATCGTACGTAAGTACCACAATGTTTTGAACCATTTTTATATTTCCTGGGATATTTAAGGTGTACCCAAGTTGAGGTTCTTGTAGTCAGTGCAGCCCTAAATTTGGAGGTGGCTCTTTCTTATTGATTTTCAGTTTTCCCAAGGTATATTCCCTAGACTGGTAGTGGCCTTGGCTCTGTAGCTCTGTTGTTTACTTGTTTTAGGGAACACAATGCACTCCTCCAGTGAGGCAGTTGGCAATTTACATCCCGCCCATCAGCATAACAAGGCTCCCAGTTCTCCAGGGCCTGTCTTGCCTTTCTGGTTTTTACACATTTTGTGGATGTCCCTTTTGACCGGTGGGAAGTGATACTTCTTTGTAGTGCAGATTTGCATTGCCCGCTTGCTTGCTTGGCCAAAAAGGGCGTATGCGTTTTCTCCTGAATATATTCAGGAGAAAACGCATACGCCCTTTTTGGCCAAGTGCACCATTGTCCAAGTTGTGCCCCTCTTCCTGGGCTTTACAGGCGATTCCAAGGTACCTCTTGAAATCTGTTTCCTGCTATTTTGCCTCGCTTTCAAGTCCGCCTCGTTGACTTCCCTCAACAGATTTTTGGACGATAGTTGTCCTTTATCACTGTGCCAGTTTGTGAATTGCTGTGCCCCTGAGCTCCATTTCTCAACTCGTTTTTTGTGAGCTGAACGCAAGTCCAAAATTTTGGATCATGTCCTATACTGGTTCCCGGTGGGTGGCTGAGACTTTGGTTAATTCTTCTTCCTGCCGGGAAATTAGAGTGACATGTGCCCGTCCAAATGCCTAACAGCTACTCTCTCATGGGTTCTCCCTCGTCCCTTCCATCCTCTGCCAAATTGGGAACCTGTGCAAACCAGGAGGTTAAAGGGCCTGTCTCTCCAAGTTGGGAGATTGATAGTAAGGCAGTTGGAAAGTCAAACTGGAGCACCAGGAGAGGGACTATTCGTTGAGTTTTAGAAACCTTTCGTATTCACAGTGTGTCCATTCTCTAGGTTTCCTGTACATGTTATAGCTGTAGTAATATTCCCTTGAACCTGGAGAGTTGGGACCCATGGAATGGGGGCCATGCATTATTGCTTGAAAGGGTCTGCATTTGCTCACCCAATCTCACCAATCCTCTCAGTCCCAAGTGTCCAGCCTTATGCCACATCCAGCTGTCATTGTAGACAGGGTCTTTCCAGGTTTCCTCAGACACCCTGAAGGAATTGTAAAGAATTTCCCTGTTTTTTGGTTTTGCTTTTGAAATTCCTTTTTATAGTGGGTTTGAGCTGATACTCGCTGCCATGTTTATGCGACTCTAGACACACTTGATTCCCTTATGGAGACATATCAATACATAGGTTTTAAGATTCTTACTAGTCAGATATATTCCTCTGTGGGAAATATGGGGTTTTGAGTCTCTTTCACTGAGGAAGGTGTAGGTCTTGTCTATTCCAAAGTTGGTTTTTGGAACGGTCCCTGTGCTTATATCAAACTCTGGTTTTATGCATCACCCGACCTCTCCATCCCCTTTATGCAGGCATAAGAGTGTTTTCTAAATGTGAGACTCTGTTCTCTTTCCTAACTCAGTTCACGTGTAGCCATGTTTACAGGATCTTCATAAGTGATATCATTTGATAAGTTTCTTTTTCTGTGTGACTTATTTCACTTAGAATCATCGTACCTGAATCCACTCACTTTGCTGCTACTGGTCTTATGACATTGATTTCATCGCTGAGGGATATTCCATCATACGTAAGTACCACAATGTTTTGAACCATTTTTTATTTCCTGGGATATTTAAGGTGTACCCAAGTTGAGGTTCTTGTAGTCAGTGCAGCCCTAAATTTGGAGGTGGCTCTTTCTTATTCATTTTCAGTTTTCCCAAGGTATATTCCCTAGACTGGAAGTGGCCTTGGCTCTGTAGCTCTGTTGTTTACTTGTTTTAGGGAACACAATGCACTCCTCCAGTGAGGCAGTTGGCAATTTACATCCCGCCCATCAGGATAACAAGGCTCCCAGTTCTCCAGGGCCTGTCTTGCCTTTCTGGTTTTTACACATTTTGTGGATGTCCCTTTTGACCGGTGGGAAGTGATACTTCTTTGTAGTGCAGATTTGCATTGCCCGCTTGCTTGCTTGGCCAAAAAGGGCGTATGCGTTTTCTCCTGAATATATTCAGGAGAAAACGCATACGCCCTTTTTGGCCAAGTGCACCATTGTCCAAGTTGTGCCCCTCTTCCTGTGCTTTACAGGCAATTCCAAGGTACCTCTTGAAATCTGTTTCCTGCTATTTTGCCTCGCTTTCAAGTCCGCCTCGTTGACTTCCCTCAACAGATTTTTGGACGATAGTTGTCCTTTATCACTCTGCCAGTTTGTGAATTGCTGTGCCCCTGAGCTCCATTTCTCAACTCGTTTTTTGTGAGCTGAACGCAAGTCCAAAATTTTGGATCATGTCCTCTACTGGTTCCCGGTGGGTGGCTGAGACTTTGGTTAATTCTTCTTCCTGCCAGGAAATTAGATTGACATGTGCCCGTCCAAATGCCTAACAGCTACTCTCTCATGGGTTCTCCCTCGTCCCTTCCATCCTCTGCCAAATTGGGAACCTGTGCAAACCAGGAGGTTAAAGGGCCTGTCTCTCCAAGTTGGGAGATTGATAGTAAGGCAGTTGGAAAGTCAAACTGGAGCACCAGGAGAGGGACTATTCGTTGAGTTTTAGAAACCTTTCGTATTCACAGTGTGTCCATTCTCTAGGTTTCCTGTACATGTTATAGTTGTAGTAATATTCCCTTGAACCTGGAGAGTTGGGACCCATGGAATGGGGGCCATGCATTATTGCTTGAAAGGGTCTGCATTTGCTCACCCAATCTCACCAATCCTCTCAGTCCCAAGTGTCCAGCCTTATGCCACATACAGCTGTCATTGTAGATAGGGTCTTTCCAGGTTTCCTCAGACACCCTGAAGGAATTGTAAAGAATTTCCCTGTTTTTTGGTTTTGCTTTTGAAATTCCTTTTTAGAGTGGGTTTGAGCTGATTCTCGCTGCCATGTTTATGCCACTCTAGACACACTTGCTTCCCTTATGGAGTCATATCAATACATAGGTTTTAAGATTCTTACTAGTCAGATATATTCCTCTGCTGGAAAAATGGGGTTTTGAGTCTCTTTCACTGAGGAAGGTGTAGGTCTTGTCTATTCCAAAGTTGGTTTTTGGAACGGTCCCTGTGCTTATATCAAACTCTGGTTTTATGCATCACCCCACCTCTCCATCCCCTTTATGCAGGCATAAGAGTGTTTTCTAAATGTGAGACTCTGTTCTCTTTCCTAACTCAGTTCACGTGTAGCCATGTTTACAGGATCTTCATAAGTGATATCTTATGATAAGTTTCTTTTTCTGTGTGACTTATTTCACTTAGAATCATCGTACCTGAATCCACTCACTTTGCTGCTACTGGTCTTATGACATTGATTTCATCGCTGAGGGATATTCCACCATACGTAAGTACCACAATGTTTTGAACCATTTTTATATTTCCTGGGATATTTAAGGTGTACCCAAGTTGAGGTTCTTGTAGTCAGTGCAGCCCTAAATTTGGAGGTGGCTCTTTCTTATTGATTTTCAGTTTTCCCCAGGTATATTCCCTAGACTGGAAGTGGCCTTGGCTCTGTAGCTCTGTTGTTTACTTGTTTTAGGGAACACAATGCACTCCTCCAGTGAGGCAGTTGGCAATTTACATCCCGCCCATCAGCATAACAAGGCTCCCAGTTCTCCAGGGCCTGTCTTGCCTTTCTGGTTTTTACACATTTTGTGGATGTCCCTTTTGAACCGTGGGAAGTGATACTTCTTTGTAGTGCAGATTTGCATTGCCCGCTTGCTTGCTTGGCCAAAAAGGGCGTATGCGTTTTCTCCTGAATATATTCAGGAGAAAACGCATACGCCCTTTTTGGCCAAGTGCACCATTGTCCAAGTTGTGCCCCTCTTCCTGTGCTTTACAGGCGATTCCAAGGTACCTCTTGAAATCTGTTTCCTGCTATTTTGCCTCGCTTTCAAGTCCGCCTCGTTGACTTCCCTCAACAGATTTTTGGACGATAGTTGTCCTTTATCACTCTGCCAGTTTGTGAATTGCTGTGCCCCTGAGCTCCATTTCTCAACTCGTTTTTTGTGAGCTGAACGCAAGTCCAAAATTTTGGATCATGTCCTATACTGGTTCCCGGTGGGTGGCTGAGACTTTGGTTAATTCTTCTTCCTGCCGGGAAATTAGAGTGACATGTGCCCGTCCAAATGCCTAACAGCTACTCTCTCATGGGTTCTCCCTCGTCCCTTCCATCCTCTGCCAAATTGGGAACCTGTGCAAACCAGGAGGTTAAAGGGCCTGTCTCTCCAAGTTGGGAGATTGATAGTAAGGCAGTTGGAAAGTCAAACTGGAGCACCAGGAGAGGGACTATTCGTTGTCTTTTAGAAACCTTTCGTATTCACAGTGTGTCCATTCTCTAGGTTTCCTGTACATGTTATAGCTGTAGTAATATTCCCTTGAACCTGGAGAGTTGGGACCCATGGAATGGGGGCCATGCATTATTGCTTGAAAGGGTCTGCATTTGCTCACCCAATCTCACCAATCCTCTCAGTCCCAAGTGTCCAGCCTTATGCCACATCCAGCTGTCATTGTAGATAGGGTCTTTCCAGGTTTCCTCAGACACCCTGAAGGAATTGTAAAGAATTTCCCTGTTTTTTGGTTTTGCTTTTGAAATTCCTTTTTATAGTGGGTTTGAGCTGATTCTCGCTGCCATGTTTATGCCACTCTAGACACACTTGATTCCCTTATGGAGACATATCAATACATAGGTTTTAAGATTCTTACTAGTCAGATATATTCCTCTGTGGGAAATATGGGGATTTGAGTCTCTTTCACTAAGGAAGGTGTCGGTCTTGTCAATTCCAAAGTTGGTTTTTGAAACGGTCCCTGTGCTTATATCAAACTCTGGTTTTATGCATCACCCCACCTCTCCTTCCCCTTTATGCAGGCATAAGAGTGTTTTCTAAATGTGAGACTCTGTTCTCTTTCCTAACTCAGTTCACGTGTAGCCATGTTTACAGGATCTTCATAAGTGATATCTTATGATAAGTTTCTTTTTCTGTGTGACTTATTTCACTTAGAATCATCGTACCTGAATCCACTCACTTTGCTGCTACTGGTCTTATGACATTGATTTCATGGCTGAGGGATATTCCATCGTACGTAAGTACCACAATGTTTTGAATCATTTTTATATTTCCTGGGATATTTAAGGTGTACCCAAGTTGAGGTTCTTGTAGTCAGTGCAGCCCTAAATTTGGAGGTGGCTCTTTCTTATTGATTTTCAGTTTTCCCAAGGTATATTCCCTAGACTGGAAGTGGCCTTGGCTCTGTAGCTCTGTTGTTTACTTGTTTTAGGGAACACAATGCACTCCTCCAGTGAGGCAGTTGGCAATTTACATCCCGCCCATCAGCATAACAAGGCTCCCTGTTCTCCAGGGCCTGTCTTGCCTTTCTGGTTTTTACACATTTTGTGGATGTCCCTTTTGACCGGTGGGAAGTGATACTTCTTTGTAGTGCAGATTTGCATTGCCCGCTTGCTTGCTTGGCCAAAAAGGGCGTATGCGTTTTCTCCTGAATATATTCAGGAGAAAACGCATACGCCCTTTTTGGCCAAGTGCACCATTGTCCAAGTTGTGCCCCTCTTCCTGTGCTTTACAGGCGATTCCAACGTACCTCTTGAAATCTGTTTCCTGCTATTTTGCCTCACTTTCAAGTCCGCCTCGTTGACTTCCCTCAACAGACTTTTGGACGATAGTTGTCCTTTATCACTCTGCCAGTTTGTGAATTGCTGTGCCCCTGAGCTCCATTTCTCAACTCGTTTTTTGTGAGCTGAACGCAAGTCCAAAATTTTGGATCATGTCCTATACTGGTTCCCGGTGGGTGGCTGAGACTTTGGTTAATTCTTCTTCCTGCCGGGAAATTAGAGTGACATGTGCCCGTCCAAATGCCTAACAGCTACTCTCTCATGGGTTCTCCCTCGTCCCTTCCATCCTCTGCCAAATTGGGAACCTGTGCAAACCAGGAGGTTAAAGGGCCTGTCTCTCCAAGTTGGGAGATTGATAGTAAGGCAGATGGAAAGTCAAACTGGAGCACCAGGGGAGGGACTATTCGTTGAGTTTTAGAAACCTTTCGTATTCACAGTGTGTCCATTCTCTAGGTTTCCTGTACATGTTATAGCTGTAGTAATATTCCCTTGAACCTGGAGAGTTGGGATCCATGGAATGGGGGCCATGCATTATTGCTTGAAAGGGTCTGCATTTGCTCACCCAATCTCACCAATCCTCTCAGTCCCAAGTGTCCAGCCTTATGCCACATCCAGCTGTCATTGTAGATAGGGTCTTTCCAGGTTTCCTCAGACACCCTGAAGGAATTGTAAAGAATTTCCCTGTTTTTTGGTTTTGCTTTTGAAATTCCTTTTTATAGTGGGTTTGAGCTGATTCTCGCTGCCATGTTTATGCCACTCTAGACACACTTGATTCCCTTATGGAGTCATATCAATACATAGGTTTTAAGATTCTTACTAGTCAGATATATTCCTCTGCGGGAAATATGGTGTTTTGAGTCTCTTTCACTGAGGAAGGTGTAGGTCTTGTCTATTCCAAAGTTGGTTTTTGGAACGGTCCCTGTGCTTATATCAAACTCTGGTTTTATGCATCACCCGACCTCTCCATCCCCTTTATGCAGGCATAAGAGTGTTTTCTAAATGTGAGACTCTGTTCTCTTTCCTAACTCAGTTCACGTGTAGCCATGTTTACAGGATCTTCATAAGTGATATCTTATGATAAGTTTCTTTTTCTGTGTGACTTATTTCACTTAGAATCATCGTACCTGAATCCACTCACTTTGCTGCTACTGGTCTTATGACATTGATTTCATCGCTGAGGGATATTCCATCATACGTAAGTACCTCAATGTTTTGAACCATTTTTTATTTCCTGGGATATTTAAGGTGTACCCAAGTTGAGGTTCTTGTAGTCAGTGCAGCCCTAAATTTGGAGGTGGCTCTTTCTTATTGATTTTCAGTTTTCCCAAGGTATATTCCCTAGACTGGAAGTGGCCTTGGCTCTGTAGCTCTGTTGTTTACTTGTTTTAGGGAACACAATGCACTCCTCCAGTGAGGCAGTTGGCAATTTACATCCCGCCCATCAGGATAACAAGGCTCCCAGTTCTCCAGGGCCTGTCTTGCCTTTCTGGTTTTTACACATTTTGTGGATGTCCCTTTTGACCGGTGGGAAGTGATACTTCTTTGTAGTGCAGATTTGCATTGCCCGCTTGCTTGCTTGGCCAAAAAGGGCGTATGCGTTTTCTCCTGAATATATTCAGGAGAAAACGCATACGCCCTTTTTGGCCAAGTGCACCATTGTCCACGTTGTGCCCCTCTTCCTGTGCTTTACAGGCGATTCCAAAGTACCTCTTGAAATCTGTTTCCTGATATTTTGCCTCGCTTTCAAGTCCGCCTCGTTGACTTCCCTCAACAGATTTTTGGACGATAGTTGTCCTTTATCACTCTGCCAGTTTGTGAATTGCTGTGCCCCTGAGCTCTATTTCTCAACTCGTTTTTTGTGAGCTGAACGCAAGTCCAAAATTTTGGATCATGTCTTATACTGGTTCCCGGTGGGTGGCTGAGACTTTGGTTAATTCTTCTTCCTGCCGGGAAATTAGAGTGACATGTGCCCGTCCAAATGCCTAGCAGCTACTCTCTCATGGGTTCTCCCTCGTCCCTTCCATCCTCTGCCAAATTGGGAACCTGTGCAAACCAGGAGGTTAAAGGGCCTGTCTCTCCAAGTTGGGAGATTGATAGTAAGGCAGTTGGAAAGTCAAACTGGAGCACCAGGAGAGGGACTATTCGTTGAGTTTTAGAAACCTTTCGTATTCACAGTGTGTCCATTCTCTAGGTTTCCTGTACATGTTATAGCTGTAGTAATATTCCCTTGAACCTGGAGAGTTGGGACCCATGGAATGGGGGCCATGCATTATTGCTTGAAAGGGTCTGCATTTGCTCACCCAAACTCACCAATCCTCTCAGTCCCAAGTGTCCAGCCTTATGCCACATACAGCTGTCATTGTAGATAGGGTCTTTCCAGGTTTCCTCAGACACCCTGAAGGAATTGTAAAGAATTTCCCTGTTTTTTGGTTTTGCTTTTGAAATTCCTTTTTATAGTGGGTTTGAGCTGATTCTCGCTGCCATGTTTATGCCACTCTAGACACACTTGATTCCCTTATGGAGACATATCAATACATAGGTTTTAAGATTCTTACTAGTCAGATATATTCCTCTGTGGGAAATATGGGGTTTTGAGTCTCTTTCACTGAGGAAGGTGTAGGTCTTGTCTATTCCAAAGTTGGTTTTTGGAACGGTCCCTGTGCTTATATCAAACTCTGGTTTTATGCATCACCCGACCTCTCCATCCCGTTTATGCAGGCATAAGAGTGTTTTCTAAATGTGAGACTCTGTTCTCTTTCCTAACTCAATTCACGTGTAGCCAAGTTTACAGGATCTTCATAAGTGATATCATTTGATAAGTTTCTTTTTCTGTGTGACTTATTTCACTTAGAATCATCGTACCTGAATCCACTCACTTTGCTGCTACTGGTCTTATGACATTGATTTCATCGCTGAGGGATATTCCATCATACGTAAGTACCACAATGTTTTGAACCATTTTTTTATTTCCTGGGATATTTAAGGTGTACCCAAGTTGAGGTTCTTGTAGTCTGTGCAGCCCTAAATTTGGAGGTGGCTCTTTCTTATTGATTTTCAGTTTTCCCCAGGTATATTCCCTAGACTGGAAGTGGCCTTGTCTCTGTAGCTCTGTTGTTTACTTGTTTTAGGGAACACAATGCACTCCTCCAGTGAGGCAGTTGGCAATTTACATCCCGCCCATCAGCATAACAAGGCTCCCAGTTCTCCAGGGCCTGTCTTGCCTTTCTGGTTTTTACACATTTTGTGGATGTCCCTTTTGAACCGTGGGAAGTGATACTTCTTTGTAGTGCAGATTTGCATTGCCCGCTTGCTTGCTTGGCCAAAAAGGGCGTATGCGTTTTCTCCTGAATATATTCAGGAGAAAACGCATACGCCCTTTTTGGCCAAGTGCACCATTGTCCAAGTTGTGCCCCTCTTCCTGTGCTTTACAGGCGATTCCAACGTACCTCATGAAATCTGTTTCCTGCTATTTTGCCTCACTTTCAAGTCCGCCTCGTTGACTTCCCTCAACAGACTTTTGGACGATAGTTGTCCTTTATCACTCTGCCAGTTTGTGAATTGCTGTGCCCCTGAGCTCCATTTCTCAACTCGTTTTTTGTGAGCTGAACGCAAGTCCAAAATTTTGGATCATGTCCTATACTGGTTCCCGGTGGGTGGCTGAGACTTTGGTTAATTCTTCTTCCTGCCGGGAAATTAGAGTGACATGTGCCCGTCCAAATGCCTAACAGCTACTCTCTCATGGGTTCTCCCTCGTCCCTTCCATCCTCTGCCAAATTGGGAACCTGTGCAAACCAGGAGGTTAAAGGGCCTGTCTCTCCAAGTTGAGAGATTGATAGTAAGGCAGTTGGAAAGTCAAACTGGAGCACCAGGAGAAGGACTATTCGTTGAGTTTTAGAAACCTTTCGTATTCACAGTGTGTACATTCTCTAGGTTTCCTGTACATGTTATAGCTGTAGTAATATTCCCTTGAACATGGAGAGTTGGGACCCATGGAATGGGGGCCATGCATTATTGCTTGAAAGGGACTGCATTCGCTCACCCAATCTCACCAATCCTCTCAGTCCCAAGTGTCCAGCCTTATGCCACATCCAGCTGTCATTGTAGATAGGGTCTTTCCAGGTTTCCTCAGACACCCTGAAGGAATTGGAAAGAATTTCCCTGTTTTTTGGTTTGCTTTTGAAATTCTATTTTATAGTGGGTTTGAGCTGATACTCGCTGCCATGTTTATGCCACTCTAGACACACTTGATTCCCTTATGGAGACATATCAATACATAAGTTTTAAGATTCTTACTAGTCAGATATATTCCTCTGCGGGAAATATGGGGTTTTGAGTCTCTTTCACTGAGGAAGGTGTCGGTCTTGTCAATTCCAAAGTTGGTTTTTGAAACGGTCCCTGTGCTTATATCAAACTCTGCTTTTATGCATCACCCGACCTCTCCTTCCCCTTTATGCAGGCATAAGAGTGTTTTCTAAATGTGAGACTCTGTTCTCTTTCCTAACTCAGTTCACGTGTATCCATGTTTACAGGATCTTCATAAGTGATATCTTATGATAAGTTTCTTTTTCTGTGTGACTTATTTCACTTAGAATCATCGTACCTGAATCCACTCACTTTGCTGCTACTGGTCTTATGACATTGATTTCATGGCTGAGGGATATTCCATCGTACGTAAGTACCACAATGTTTTGAACCATTATTATATTTCCTGGGATATTTAAGGTGTACCCAAGTTGAGGTTCTTGTAGCCAGTGCAGCCCTAAATTTGGAGGTGGCTCTTTCTTATTGATTTTCAGTTTTCCCAAGGTATATTCCCTAGACTGGAAGTGGCCTTGGCTCTGTAGCTCTGTTGTTTACTTGTTTTAGGGAACACAATGCACTCCTCCAGTGAGGCAGTTGGCAATTTACATCCCGCCCATCAGCATAACAAGGCTCCCAGTTCTCCAGGGCCTGTCTTGCCTTTCTGGTTTTTACACATTTTGTGGATGTCCCTTTTGACCGGTGGGAAGTGATACTTCTTTGTAGTGCAGATTTGCATTGCCCGCTTGCTTGCTTGGCCAAAAAGGGCGTATGCGTTTTCTCCTGAATATATTCAGGAGAAAACGCATACGCCCTTTTTGGCCAAGTGCACCATTGTCCAAGTTGTGCCCCTCTTCCTGTGCTTTACAGGCGATTCCAACGTACCTCTTGAAATCTGTTTCCTGCTATTTTGCCTCACTTTCAAGTCCGCCTCGTTGACTTCCCTCAACAGACTTTTGGACGATAGTTGTCCTTTATCACTCTGCCAGTTTGTGAATTGCTGTGCCCCTGAGCTCCATTTCTCAACTCGTTTTTTGTGAGCTGAACGCAAGTCCAAAATTTTGGATCATGTCCTCTACTGGTTCCCGGGGGTGGCTGAGACTTTGGTTAATTCTTCTTCCTGCCGGGAAATTAGAGTGACATGTGCCCGTCCAAATGCCTAACAGCTACTCTCTCATGGGTTCTCCCTCGTCCCTTCCATCCTCTGCCAAATTGGGAACCTGTGCAAACCAGGAGGTTAAAGGGCCTGTCTCTCCAAGTTGGGAGATTGATAGTAAGGCAGTTGGAAAGTCAAACTGGAGCACCAGGGGAGGGACTATTCGTTGAGTTTTAGAAACCTTTCGTATTCACAGTGTGTCCATTCTCTAGGTTTCCTGTACATGTTATAGCTGTAGTAATATTCCCTTGAACCTGGAGAGTTGGGATCCATGGAATGGGGGCCATGCATTATTGCTTGAAAGGGTCTGCATTTGCTCACCCAATCTCACCAATCCTCTCAGTCCCAAGTGTCCAGCCTTATGCCACATCCAGCTGTCATTGTAGATAGGGTCTTTCCAGGTTTCCTCAGACACCCTGAAGGAATTGTAAAGAATTTCCCTGTTTTTTGGTTTTGCTTTTGAAATTCCTTTTTATAGTGGGTTTGAGCTGATTCTCGCTGCCATGTTTATGCCACTCTAGACACACTTGATTCCCTTATGGAGACATATCAATACATAGGTTTTAAGATTCTTACTAGTCAGATATATTCCTCTGTGGGAAATATGGGGTTTTGAGTCTCTTTCACTAAGGAAGGTGTCGGTCTTGTCAATTCCAAAGTTGGTTTTTGAAACGGTCCCTGTGCTTATATCAAACTCTGATTTTATGCATCACCCCACCTCTCCTTCCCCTTTATGCAGGCATAAGAGTGTTTTCTAAATGTGAGACTCTGTTCTCTTTCCTAACTCAGTTCACGTGTAGCCATGTTTACAGGATCTTCATAAGTGATATCTTATGATAAGTTTCTTTCTCTGTGTGACTTATTTCACTTAGAATCATCGTACCTGAATCCACTCACTTTGCTGCTACTGGTCTTATGACATTGATTTCATGGCTGAGGGATATTCCATCGTACATAAGTACCACAATGTTTTGAACCATTTTTATATTTCCTGGGATATTTAAGGTGTACCCAAGTTGAGGTTCTTGTAGTCAGTGCAGCCCTAAATTTGGAGGTGGCTCTTTCTTATTGATTTTCAGTTTTCCCAAGGTATATTCCCTAGACTGGAAGTGGCCTTGGCTCTGTAGCTCTGTTGTTTACTTGTTTTAGGGAACACAATGCACTCCTCCAGTGAGGCAGTTGGCAATTTACATCCCGCCCATCAGCATAACAAGGCTCCCAGTTCTCCAGGGCCTGTCTTGCCTTTCTGGTTTTTACACATTTTGTGGATGTCCCTTTTGACCGGTGGGAAGTGATACTTCTTTGTAGTGCAGATTTGCATTGCCCGCTTGCTTGCTTGGCCAAAAAGGGCATATGCGTTTTCTCCTGAATATATTCAGGAGAAAACGCATACGCCCTTTTTGGCCAAGTGCACCATTGTCCAAGTTGTGCCCCTCTTCCTGTGCTTTACAGGCGATTCCAAGGTACCTCTTGAAATCTGTTTCCTGCTATTTTGCCTCGCTTTCAAGTCCGCCTCGTTGACTTCCCTCAACAGATTTTTGGACAATAGTTTTCCTTTATCACTCTGCCAGTTTGTGAATTGCTGTGCCGCTGAGCTCCATTTCTCAACTCGTTTTTGTGAGCTGAACACAAGTCCAAAATTTTGGATCATGTCCTATACTGGTTCCCGGGGGTGGCTGAGACTTTGGTTAATTCTTCTTCCTGCCGGGAAATTAGAGTGACATGTGCCCGTCCAAATGCCTAACAGCTACTCTCTCATGGGTTCTCCCTCGTCCCTTCCATCCTCTGCCAAATTGGGAACCTGTGCAAACCAGGAGGTTAAAGGGCCTGTCTCTCCAAGTTGGGAGATTGATAGTAAGGCAGTTGGAAAGTCAAACTGGAGCACCAGGGGAGGGACTATTCGTTGAGTTTTAGAAACCTTTCGTATTCACAGTGTGTCCATTCTCTAGGTTTCCTGTACATGTTATAGCTGTAGTAATATTCCCTTGAACCTGGAGAGTTGGGATCCATGGAATGGGGGCCATGCATTATTGCTTGAAAGGGTCTGCATTTGCTCACCCAATCTCACCAATCCTCTCAGTCCCAAGTGTCCAGCCTTATGCCACATCCAGCTGTCATTGTAGATAGGGTCTTTCCAGGTTTCCTCAGACACCCTGAAGGAATTGTAAAGAATTTCCCTGTTTTTTGGTTTTGCTTTTGAAATTCCTTTTTATAGTGGGTTTGAGCTGATTCTCGCTGCCATGTTTATGCCACTCTAGACACACTTGATTCCCTTATGGAGACATATCAATACATAGGTTTTAAGATTCTTACTAGTCAGATATATTCCTCTGTGGGAAATATGGGGTTTTGAGTCTCTTTCACTAAGGAAGGTGTCGGTCTTGTCAATTCCAAAGTTGGTTTTTGAAACGGTCCCTGTGCTTATATCAAACTCTGATTTTATGCATCACCCCACCTCTCCTTCCCCTTTATGCAGGCATAAGAGTGTTTTCTAAATGTGAGACTCTGTTCTCTTTCCTAACTCAGTTCACGTGTAGCCATGTTTACAGGATCTTCATAAGTGATATCTTATGATAAGTTTCTTTCTCTGTGTGACTTATTTCACTTAGAATCATCGTACCTGAATCCACTCACTTTGCTGCTACTGGTCTTATGACATTGATTTCATGGCTGAGGGATATTCCATCGTACATAAGTACCACAATGTTTTGAACCATTTTTATATTTCCTGGGATATTTAAGGTGTACCCAAGTTGAGGTTCTTGTAGTCAGTGCAGCCCTAAATTTGGAGGTGGCTCTTTCTTATTGATTTTCAGTTTTCCCAAGGTATATTCCCTAGACTGGAAGTGGCCTTGGCTCTGTAGCTCTGTTGTTTACTTGTTTTAGGGAACACAATGCACTCCTCCAGTGAGGCAGTTGGCAATTTACATCCCGCCCATCAGCATAACAAGGCTCCCAGTTCTCCAGGGCCTGTCTTGCCTTTCTGGTTTTTACACATTTTGTGGATGTCCCTTTTGACCGGTGGGAAGTGATACTTCTTTGTAGTGCAGATTTGCATTGCCCGCTTGCTTGCTTGGCCAAAAAGGGCATATGCGTTTTCTCCTGAATATATTCAGGAGAAAACGCATACGCCCTTTTTGGCCAAGTGCACCATTGTCCAAGTTGTGCCCCTCTTCCTGTGCTTTACAGGCGATTCCAAGGTACCTCTTGAAATCTGTTTCCTGCTATTTTGCCTCGCTTTCAAGTCCGCCTCGTTGACTTCCCTCAACAGATTTTTGGACAATAGTTTTCCTTTATCACTCTGCCAGTTTGTGAATTGCTGTGCCGCTGAGCTCCATTTCTCAACTCGTTTTTGTGAGCTGAACACAAGTCCAAAATTTTGGATCATGTCCTATACTGGTTCCCGGTGGGTGGCTGAGACTTTGGTTAATTCTTCTTCCTGCCGGGAAATTAGAGTGACATGTGCCCGTCCAAATGCCTAACAGCTACTCTCTCATGGGTTCTCCCTCGTCCCTTCCATCCTCTGCCAAATTGGGAACCTGTGCAAACCAGGAGGTTAAAGGGCCTGTCTCTCCAAGTTGGGAGATTGATAGTAAGGCAGTTGGAAAGTCAAACTGGAGCACCAGGAGAGGGACTATTCGTTGAGTTTTAGAAACCTTTCGTATTCACAGTGTGTCCATTCTCTAGGTTTCCTGTACATGTTATAGTTGTAGTAATATTCCCTTGAACCTGGAGAGTTGGGACCCATGGAATGGGGGCCATGCATTATTGCTTGAAAGGGTCTGCATTTGCTCACCCAATCTCACCAATCCTCTCAGTCCCAAGTGTCCAGCCTTATGCCACATACAGCTGTCATTGTAGATAGGGTCTTTCCAGGTTTCCTCAGACACCCTGAAGGAATTGTAAAGAATTTCCCTGTTTTTTGGTTTTGCTTTTGAAATTCCTTTTTATAGTGGGTTTGAGCTGATTCTCGCTGCCATGTTTATGCCACTCTAGACACACTTGATTCCCTTATGTAGTCATATCAATACATAGGTTTTAAGATTCTTACTAGTCAGATATATTCCTATGCTGGAAATATGGGGTTTTGAGTCTCTTTCACTGAGGAAGGTGTAGGTCTTGTCTATTCCAAAGTTGGTTTTTGAAACGGTCCCTGTGCTTATATCAAACTCTGATTTTATGCATCACCCCACCTCTCCTTCCCCTTTATGCAGGCATAAGAGTGTTTTCTAAATGTGAGACTCTGTTCTCTTTCCTAACTCAGTTCACGTGTAGCCATGTTTACAGGATCTTCATAAGTGATATCTTATGATAAGTTTCTTTTTCTGTGTGACTTATTTCACTTAGAATCATCGTACCTGAATCCACTCACTTTGCTGCTACTGGTCTTATGACATTGATTTCATCGCTGAGGGATATTCCATCGTACATAAGTACCACAATGTTTTGAACCATTTTTATATTTCCTGGGATATTTAAGGTGTACCCAAGTTGAGGTTCTTGTAGTCAGTGCAGCCCTAAATTTGGAGGTGGCTCTTTCTTATTGATTTTCAGTTTTCCCAAGGTATATTCCCTAGACTGGAAGTGGCCTTGGCTCTGTAGCTCTGTTGTTTACTTGTTTTAGGGAACACAATGCACTCCTCCAGTGAGGCAGTTGGCAATTTACATCCCGCCCATCAGCATAACAAGGCTCCCAGTTCTCCAGGGCCTGTCTTGCCTTTCTGGTTTTTACACATTTTGTGGATGTCCCTTTTGACCGGTGGGAAGTGATACTTCTTTGTAGTGCAGATTTGCATTGCCCGCTTGCTTGCTTGGCCAAAAAGGGCATATGCGTTTTCTCCTGAATATATTCAGGAGAAAACGCATACGCCCTTTTTGGCCAAGTGCACCATTGTCCAAGTTGTGCCCCTCTTCCTGTGCTTTACAGGCGATTCCAAGGTACCTCTTGAAATCTGTTTCCTGCTATTTTGCCTCGCTTTCAAGTCCGCCTCGTTGACTTCCCTCAACAGATTTTTGGACAATAGTTTTCCTTTATCACTCTGCCAGTTTGTGAATTGCTGTGCCGCTGAGCTCCATTTCTCAACTCGTTTTTGTGAGCTGAACACAAGTCCAAAATTTTGGATCATGTCCTATACTGGTTCCCGGTGGGTGGCTGAGACTTTGGTTAATTCTTCTTCCTGCCGGGAAATTAGAGTGACATGTGCCCGTCCAAATGCCTAACAGCTACTCTCTCATGGGTTCTCCCTCGTCCCTTCCATCCTCTGCCAAATTGGGAACCTGTGCAAACCAGGAGGTTAAAGGGCCTGTCTCTCCAAGTTGGGAGATTGATAGTAAGGCAGTTGGAAAGTCAAACTGGAGCACCAGGAGAGGGACTATTCGTTGCGTTTTAGAAACCTTTCGTATTCACAGTGTGTCCATTCTCTAGGTTTCCTGTACATGTTATAGTTGTAGTAATATTCCCTTTAACCTGGAGAGTTGGGACCCATGGAATGGGGGCCATGCATTATTGCTTGAAAGGGTCTGCATTTGCTCACCCAATCTCACCAATCCTCTCAGTCCCAAGTGTCCAGCCTTATGCCACATACAGCTGTCATTGTAGATAGGGTCTTTCCAGGTTTCCTCAGACACCCTGAAGGAATTGTAAAGAATTTCCCTGTTTTTTGGTTTTGCTTTTGAAATTCCTTTTTATAGTGGGTTTGAGCTGATTCTCGCTGCCATGTTTATGCCACTCTAGACACACTTGATTCCCTTATGTAGTCATATCAATACATAGGTTTTAAGATTCTTACTAGTCAGATATATTCCTCTGCTGGAAATATGGGGTTTTGAGTCTCTTTCACTGAGGAAGGTGTAGGTCTTGTCTATTCCAAAGTTGGTTTTTGGAACGGTCCCTGTGCTTATATCAAACTCTGGTTTTACGCATCACCCCACCTCTCCATCCCCTTTATGCAGGCATAAGAGTGTTTTCTAAATGTGAGACTCTGTTCTCTTTCCTAACTCAGTTCACGTGTAGCCATGTTTACAGGATCTTCATAAGTGATATCTTATGATAAGTTTCTTTTTCTGTGTGACTTATTTCACTTAGAATCATCGTACCTGAATCCACTCAGTTTGCTGCTACTGGTCTTATGACATTGATTTCATCGCTGAGGGATATTCCACCATACGTAAGTACCACAATGTTTTGAACCATTTTTATATTTCCTGGGATATTTAAGGTGTACCCAAGTTGAGGTTCTTGTAGCCAGTGCAGCCCTAAATTTGGAGGTGGCTCTTTCTTATTGATTTTCAGTTTTCCCAAGGTATATTCCCTAGACTGGAAGTGGCCTTGGCTCTGTAGCTCTGTTGTTTACTTGTTTTAGGGAACACAATGCACTCCTCCAGTGAGGCAGTTGGCAATTTACATCCCGCCCATCAGCATAACAAGGCTCCCAGTTCTCCAGGGCCTGTCTTGCCTTTCTGGTTTTTACACATTTTGTGGATGTCCCTTTTGACCGGTGGGAAGTGATACTTCTTTGTAGTGCAGATTTGCATTGCCCGCTTGCTTCCTTGGCCAAAAAGGGCGTATGCGTTTTCTCCTGAATATATTCAGAAGAAAACGCATACGCCCTTTTTGGCCAAGTGCACCATTGTCCAAGTTGTGCCCCTCTTCCTGTGCTTTACAGGCGATTCCAACGTACCTCTTGAAATCTGTTTCCTGCTATTTTGCCTCACTTTCAAGTCCGCCTCGTTGACTTCCCTCAACAGACTTTTGGACGATAGTTGTCCTTTATCACTCTGCCAGTTTGTGAATTGCTGTGCCCCTGAGCTCCATTTCTCAACTCGTTTTTTGTGAGCTGAACGCAAGTCCAAAATTTTGGATCATGTCCTCTACTGGTTCCCGGGGGTGGCTGAGACTTTGGTTAATTCTTCTTCCTGCCGGGAAATTAGAGTGACATGTGCCCGTCCAAATGCCTAACAGCTACTCTCTCATGGGTTCTCCCTCGTCCCTTCCATCCTCTGCCAAATTGGGAACCTGTGCAAACCAGGAGGTTAAAGGGCCTGTCTCTCCAAGTTGGGAGATTGATAGTAAGGCAGTTGGAAAGTCAAACTGGAGCACCAGGGGAGGGACTATTCGTTGAGTTTTAGAAACCTTTCGTATTCACAGTGTGTACATTCTCTAGGTTTCCTGTACATGTTATAGCTGTAGTAATATTCCCTTGAACATGGAGAGTTGGGACCCATGGAATGGGGGCCATGCATTATTGCTTGAAAGGGACTGCATTCGCTCACCCAATCTCACCAATCCTCTCAGTCCCAAGTGTCCAGCCTTATGCCACATCCAGCTGTCATTGTAGATAGGGTCTTTCCAGGTTTCCTCAGACACCCTGAAGGAATTGGAAAGAATTTCCCTGTTTTTTGGTTTGCTTTTGAAATTCTATTTTATAGTGGGTTTGAGCTGATACTCGCTGCCATGTTTATGCCACTCTAGACACACTTGATTCCCTTATGGAGACATATCAATACATAAGTTTTAAGATTCTTACTAGTCAGATATATTCCTCTGCGGGAAATATGGGGTTTTGAGTCTCTTTCACTGAGGAAGGTGTCGGTCTTGTCAATTCCAAAGTTGGTTTTTGAAACGGTCCCTGTGCTTATATCAAATTCTGGTTTTATGCATCACCCGACCTCTCCTTCCCCTTTATGCAGGCATAAGAGTGTTTTCTAAATGTGAGACTCTGTTCTCTTTCCTAACTCAGTTCACGTGTATCCATGTTTACAGGATCTTCATAAGTGATATCTTATGATAAGTTTCTTTTTCTGTGTGACTTATTTCACTTAGAATCATCGTACCTGAATCCACTCACTTTGCTGCTACTGGTCTTATGACATTGATTTCATGGCTGAGGGATATTCCATCGTACGTAAGTACCACAATGTTTTGAACCATTTTTATATTTCCTGGGATATTTAAGGTGTACCCAAGTTGAGGTTCTTGTAGCCAGTGCAGCCCTAAATTTGGAGGTGGCTCTTTCTTATTGATTTTCAGTTTTCCCAAGGTATATTCCCTAGACTGGAAGTGGCCTTGGCTCTGTAGCTCTGTTGTTTACTTGTTTTAGGGAACACGATGCACTCCTCCAGTGAGGCAGTTGGCAATTTACATCCCGCCCATCAGCATAACAAGGCTCCCAGTTCTCCAGGGCCTGTCTTGCCTTTCTGGTTTTTACACATTTTGTGGATGTCCCTTTTGACCGGTGGGAAGTGATACTTCTTTGTAGTGCAGATTTGCATTGCCCGCTTGCTTCCTTGGCCAAAAAGGGCGTATGCGTTTTCTCCTGAATATATTCAGGAGAAAACGCATACGCCCTTTTTGGCCAAGTGCACCATTGTCCAAGTTGTGCCCCTCTTCCTGTGCTTTACAGGCGATTCCAACGTACCTCTTGAAATCTGTTTCCTGCTATTTTGCCTCACTTTCAAGTCCGCCTCGTTGACTTCCCTCAACAGACTTTTGGACGATAGTTGTCCTTTATCACTCTGCCAGTTTGTGAATTGCTGTGCCCCTGAGCTCCATTTCTCAACTCGTTTTTTGTGAGCTGAACGCAAGTCCAAAATTTTGGATCATGTCCTCTACTGGTTCCCGGGGGTGGCTGAGACTTTGGTTAATTCTTCTTCCTGCCGGGAAATTAGAGTGACATGTGCCCGTCCAAATGCCTAACAGCTACTCTCTCATGGGTTCTCCCTCGTCCCTTCCATCCTCTGCCAAATTGGGAACCTGTGCAAACCAGGAGGTTAAAGGGCCTGTCTCTCCAAGTTGGGAGATTGATAGTAAGGCAGTTGGAAAGTCAAACTGGAGCACCAGGGGAGGGACTATTCGTTGAGTTTTAGAAACCTTTCGTATTCACAGTGTGTCCATTCTCTAGGTTTCCTGTACATGTTATAGCTGTAGTAATATTCCCTTGAACCTGGAGAGTTGGGATCCATGGAATGGGGGCCATGCATTATTGCTTGAAAGGGTCTGCATTTGCTCACCCAATCTCACCAATCCTCTCAGTCCCAAGTGTCCAGCCTTATGCCACATCCAGCTGTCATTGTAGATAGGGTCCTTCCAGGTTTCCTCAGACACCCTGAAGGAATTGTAAAGAATTTCCCTGTTTTTTGGTTTTGCTTTTGAAATTCCTTTTTATAGTGGGTTTGAGCTGATTCTCGCTGCCATGTTTATGCCACTCTAGACACACTTGATTCCCTTATGGAGACATATCAATACATAGGTTTTAAGATTCTTACTAGTCAGATATATTCCTCTGTGGGAAATATGGGGTTTTGAGTCTCTTTCACTAAGGAAGGTGTCGGTCTTGTCAATTCCAAAGTTGGTTTTTGAAACGGTCCCTGTGCTTATATCAAACTCTGATTTTATGCATCACCCCACCTCTCCTTCCCCTTTATGCAGGCATAAGAGTGTTTTCTAAATGTGAAACTCTGTTCTCTTTCCTAACTCAGTTCACGTGTAGCCATGTTTACAGGATCTTCATAAGTGATATCTTATGATAAGTTTCTTTTTCTGTGTGACTTATTTCACTTAGAATCATCGTACCTGAATCCACTCACTTTGCTGCTACTGGTCTTATGACATTGATTTCATGGCTGAGGGATATTCCATCGTACATAAGTACCACAATGTTTTGAACCATTTTTATATTTCCTGGGATATTTAAGGTGTACCCAAGTTGAGGTTCTTGTAGTCAGTGCAGCCCTAAATTTGGAGGTGGCTCTTTCTTATTGATTTTCAGTTTTCCCAAGGTATATTCCCTAGACTGGAAGTGGCCTTGGCTCTGTAGCTCTGTTGTTTACTTGTTTTAGGGAACACAATGCACTCCTCCAGTGAGGCAGTTGGCAATTTACATCCCGCCCATCAGCATAACAAGGCTCCCAGTTCTCCAGGGCCTGTCTTGCCTTTCTGGTTTTTACACATTTTGTGGATGTCCCTTTTGACCGGTGGGAAGTGATACTTCTTTGTAGTGCAGATTTGCATTGCCCGCTTGCTTGCTTGGCCAAAAAGGGCATATGCGTTTTCTCCTGAATATATTCAGGAGAAAACGCATACGCCCTTTTTGGCCAAGTGCACCATTGTCCAAGTTGTGCCCGTCTTCCTGTGCTTTACAGGCGATTCCAAGGTACCTCTTGAAATCTGTTTCCTGCTATTTTGCCTCGCTTTCAAGTCCGCCTCGTTGACTTCCCTCAACAGATTTTTGGACGATAGTTGTCCTTTATCACTCTGCCAGTTTGTGAATTGCTGTGCCCCTGAGCTCCATTTCTCAACTCGTTTTTTGTGAGCTGAACGCAAGTCCAAAATTTTGGATCATGTCCTATACTGGTTCCCGGTGGGTGGCTGAGACTTTGGTTAATTCTTCTTCCTGCCGGGAAATTAGAGTGACATGTGCCCGTCCAAATGCCTAACAGCTACTCTCTCATGGGTTCTCCCTCGTCCCTTCCATCCTCTGCCAAATTGGGAACCTGTGCAAACCAGGAGGTTAAAGGGCCTGTCTCTCTAAGTTGGGAGATTGATAGTAAGGCAGATGGAAAGTCAAACTGGAGCACCAGGGGAGGGACTATTCGTTGAGTTTTAGAAACCTTTCGTATTCACAGTGTGTCCATTCTCTAGGTTTCCTGTACATGTTATAGCTGTAGTAATATTCCCTTGAACCTGGAGAGTTGGGATCCATGGAATGGGGGCCATGCATTATTGCTTGAAAGGGTCTGCATTTGCTCACCCAATCTCACCAATCCTCTCAGTCCCAAGTGTCCAGCCTTATGCCACATCCAGCTGTCATTGTAGATAGGGTCTTTCCAGGTTTCCTCAGACACCCTGAAGGAATTGTAAAGAATTTCCCTGTTTTTTGGTTTTGCTTTTGAAATTCCTTTTTATAGTGGGTTTGAGCTGATTCTCGCTGCCATGTTTATGCCACTCTAGACACACTTGATTCCCTTATGGAGTCATATCAATACATAGGTTTTAAGATTCTTACTAGTCAGATATATTCCTCTGCGGGAAATATGGTGTTTTGAGTCTCTTTCACTGAGGAAGGTGTAGGTCTTGTCTATTCCAAAGTTGGTTTTTGGAACGGTCCCTGTGCTTATATCAAACTCTGGTTTTATGCATCACCCGACCTCTCCATCCCCTTTATGCAGGCATAAGAGTGTTTTCTAAATGTGAGACTCTGTTCTCTTTCCTAACTCAGTTCACGTGTAGCCATGTTTACAGGATCTTCATAAGTGATATCTTATGATAAGTTTCTTTTTCTGTGTGACTTATTTCACTTAGAATCATCGTACCTGAATCCACTCACTTTGCTGCTACTGGTCTTATGACATTGATTTCATCGCTGAGGGATATTCCATCATACGTAAGTACCACAATGTTTTGAACCATTTTTTTATTTCCTGGGATATTTAAGGTGTACCCAAGTTGAGGTTCTTGTAGTCAGTGCAGCCCTAAATTTGGAGGTGGCTCTTTCTTATTGATTTTCAGTTTTCCCAAGGTATATTCCCTAGACTGGAAGTGGCCTTGGCTCTGTAGCTCTGTTGTTTACTTGTTTTAGGGAACACAATGCACTCCTCCAGTGAGGCAGTTGGCAATTTACATCCCGCCCATCAGGATAACAAGGCTCCCAGTTCTCCAGGGCCTGTCTTGCCTTTCTGGTTTTTACACATTTTGTGGATGTCCCTTTTGACCGGTGGGAAGTGATACTTCTTTGTAGTGCAGATTTGCATTGCCCGCTTGCTTGCTTGGCCAAAAAGGGCGTATGCGTTTTCTCCTGAATATATTCAGGAGAAAACGCATACGCCCTTTTTGGCCAAGTGCACCATTGTCCACGTTGTGCCCCTCTTCCTGTGCTTTACAGGCGATTCCAAAGTACCTCTTGAAATCTGTTTCCTGATATTTTGCTTCGCTTTCAAGTCCGCCTCGTTGACTTCCCTCAACAGATTTTTGGACGATAGTTGTCCTTTATAACTCTGCCAGTTTGTGAATTGCTGTGCCCCTGAGCTCCATTTCTCAACTCGTTTTTTGTGAGCTGAACGCAAGTCCAAAATTTTGGATCATGTCTTATACTGGTTCCCGGTGGGTGGCTGAGACTTTGGTTAATTCTTCTTCCTGCCGGGAAATTAGAGTGACATGTGCCCGTCCAAATGCCTAGCAGCTACTCTCTCATGGGTTCTCCCTCGTCCCTTCCATCCTCTGCCAAATTGGGAACCTGTGCAAACCAGGAGGTTAAAGGGCCTGTCTCTCCAAGTTGGGAGATTGATAGTAAGGCAGTTGGAAAGTCAAACTGGAGCACCAGGAGAGGGACTATTCGTTGAGTTTTAGAAACCTTTCTTATTCACAGTGTGTCCATTCTCTAGGTTTCCTGTACATGTTATAGCTGTAGTAATATTCCCTTGAACCTGGAGAGTTGGGACCCATGGAATGGGGGCCATGCATTATTGCTTGAAAGGGTCTGCATTTGCTCACCCAATCTCACCAATCCTCTCAGTCCCAAGTGTCCAGCCTTATGCCACATCCAGCTGTCATTGTAGATAGGGTCTTTCCAGGTTTCCTCAGACACCCTGAAGGAATTGTAAAGAATTTCCCTGTTTTTTGGTTTTGCTTTTGAAATTCCTTTTTATAGTGGGTTTGAGCTGATTCTCGCTGCCATGTTTATGCCACTCTAGACACACTTGATTCCCTTATGGAGACATATCAATACATAGGTTTTAAGATTCTTACTAGTCAGATATATTCCTCTGTGGGAAATATGGGGTTTTGAGTCTCTTTCACTAAGGAAGGTGTCGGTCTTGTCAATTCCAAAGTTGGTTTTTGAAACGGTCCCTGTGCTTATATCAAACTCTGATTTTATGCATCACCCCACCTCTCCTTCCCCTTTATGCAGGCATAAGAGTGTTTTCTAAATGTGAGACTCTGTTCTCTTTCCTAACTCAGTTCACGTGTAGCCATGTTTACAGGATCTTCATAAGTGATATCTTATGATAAGTTTCTTTCTCTGTGTGACTTATTTCACTTAGAATCATCGTACCTGAATCCACTCACTTTGCTGCTACTGGTCTTATGACATTGATTTCATGGCTGAGGGATATTCCATCGTACATAAGTACCACAATGTTTTGAACCATTTTTATATTTCCTGGGATATTTAAGGTGTACCCAAGTTGAGGTTCTTGTAGTCAGTGCAGCCCTAAATTTGGAGGTGGCTCTTTCTTATTGATTTTCAGTTTTCCCAAGGTATATTCCCTAGACTGGAAGTGGCCTTGGCTCTGTAGCTCTGTTGTTTACTTGTTTTAGGGAACACAATGCACTCCTCCAGTGAGGCAGTTGGCAATTTACATCCCGCCCATCAGCATAACAAGGCTCCCAGTTCTCCAGGGCCTGTCTTGCCTTTCTGGTTTTTACACATTTTGTGGATGTCCCTTTTGACCGGTGGGAAGTGATACTTCTTTGTAGTGCAGATTTGCATTGCCCGCTTGCTTGCTTGGCCAAAAAGGGCATATGCGTTTTCTCCTGAATATATTCAGGAGAAAACGCATACGCCCTTTTTGGCCAAGTGCACCATTGTCCAAGTTGTGCCCCTCTTCCTGTGCTTTACAGGCGATTCCAAGGTACCTCTTGAAATCTGTTTCCTGCTATTTTGCCTCGCTTTCAAGTCCGCCTCGTTGACTTCCCTCAACAGATTTTTGGACAATAGTTTTCCTTTATCACTCTGCCAGTTTGTGAATTGCTGTGCCGCTGAGCTCCATTTCTCAACTCGTTTTTGTGAGCTGAACACAAGTCCAAAATTTTGGATCATGTCCTATACTGGTTCCCGGGGGTGGCTGAGACTTTGGTTAATTCTTCTTCCTGCCGGGAAATTAGAGTGACATGTGCCCGTCCAAATGCCTAACAGCTACTCTCTCATGGGTTCTCCCTCGTCCCTTCCATCCTCTGCCAAATTGGGAACCTGTGCAAACCAGGAGGTTAAAGGGCCTGTCTCTCCAAGTTGGGAGATTGATAGTAAGGCAGTTGGAAAGTCAAACTGGAGCACCAGGGGAGGGACTATTCGTTGAGTTTTAGAAACCTTTCGTATTCACAGTGTGTCCATTCTCTAGGTTTCCTGTACATGTTATAGCTGTAGTAATATTCCCTTGAACCTGGAGAGTTGGGATCCATGGAATGGGGGCCATGCATTATTGCTTGAAAGGGTCTGCATTTGCTCACCCAATCTCACCAATCCTCTCAGTCCCAAGTGTCCAGCCTTATGCCACATCCAGCTGTCATTGTAGATAGGGTCTTTCCAGGTTTCCTCAGACACCCTGAAGGAATTGTAAAGAATTTCCCTGTTTTTTGGTTTTGCTTTTGAAATTCCTTTTTATAGTGGGTTTGAGCTGATTCTCGCTGCCATGTTTATGCCACTCTAGACACACTTGATTCCCTTATGGAGACATATCAATACATAGGTTTTAAGATTCTTACTAGTCAGATATATTCCTCTGTGGGAAATATGGGGTTTTGAGTCTCTTTCACTAAGGAAGGTGTCGGTCTTGTCAATTCCAAAGTTGGTTTTTGAAACGGTCCCTGTGCTTATATCAAACTCTGATTTTATGCATCACCCCACCTCTCCTTCCCCTTTATGCAGGCATAAGAGTGTTTTCTAAATGTGAGACTCTGTTCTCTTTCCTAACTCAGTTCACGTGTAGCCATGTTTACAGGATCTTCATAAGTGATATCTTATGATAAGTTTCTTTCTCTGTGTGACTTATTTCACTTAGAATCATCGTACCTGAATCCACTCACTTTGCTGCTACTGGTCTTATGACATTGATTTCATGGCTGAGGGATATTCCATCGTACATAAGTACCACAATGTTTTGAACCATTTTTATATTTCCTGGGATATTTAAGGTGTACCCAAGTTGAGGTTCTTGTAGTCAGTGCAGCCCTAAATTTGGAGGTGGCTCTTTCTTATTGATTTTCAGTTTTCCCAAGGTATATTCCCTAGACTGGAAGTGGCCTTGGCTCTGTAGCTCTGTTGTTTACTTGTTTTAGGGAACACAATGCACTCCTCCAGTGAGGCAGTTGGCAATTTACATCCCGCCCATCAGCATAACAAGGCTCCCAGTTCTCCAGGGCCTGTCTTGCCTTTCTGGTTTTTACACATTTTGTGGATGTCCCTTTTGACCGGTGGGAAGTGATACTTCTTTGTAGTGCAGATTTGCATTGCCCGCTTGCTTGCTTGGCCAAAAAGGGCATATGCGTTTTCTCCTGAATATATTCAGGAGAAAACGCATACGCCCTTTTTGGCCAAGTGCACCATTGTCCAAGTTGTGCCCCTCTTCCTGTGCTTTACAGGCGATTCCAAGGTACCTCTTGAAATCTGTTTCCTGCTATTTTGCCTCGCTTTCAAGTCCGCCTCGTTGACTTCCCTCAACAGATTTTTGGACAATAGTTTTCCTTTATCACTCTGCCAGTTTGTGAATTGCTGTGCCGCTGAGCTCCATTTCTCAACTCGTTTTTGTGAGCTGAACACAAGTCCAAAATTTTGGATCATGTCCTATACTGGTTCCCGGTGGGTGGCTGAGACTTTGGTTAATTCTTCTTCCTGCCGGGAAATTAGAGTGACATGTGCCCGTCCAAATGCCTAACAGCTACTCTCTCATGGGTTCTCCCTCGTCCCTTCCATCCTCTGCCAAATTGGGAACCTGTGCAAACCAGGAGGTTAAAGGGCCTGTCTCTCCAAGTTGGGAGATTGATAGTAAGGCAGTTGGAAAGTCAAACTGGAGCACCAGGAGAGGGACTATTCGTTGAGTTTTAGAAACCTTTCGTATTCACAGTGTGTCCATTCTCTAGGTTTCCTGTACATGTTATAGTTGTAGTAATATTCCCTTGAACCTGGAGAGTTGGGACCCATGGAATGGGGGCCATGCATTATTGCTTGAAAGGGTCTGCATTTGCTCACCCAATCTCACCAATCCTCTCAGTCCCAAGTGTCCAGCCTTATGCCACATACAGCTGTCATTGTAGATAGGGTCTTTCCAGGTTTCCTCAGACACCCTGAAGGAATTGTAAAGAATTTCCCTGTTTTTTGGTTTTGCTTTTGAAATTCCTTTTTATAGTGGGTTTGAGCTGATTCTCGCTGCCATGTTTATGCCACTCTAGACACACTTGATTCCCTTATGTAGTCATATCAATACATAGGTTTTAAGATTCTTACTAGTCAGATATATTCCTATGCTGGAAATATGGGGTTTTGAGTCTCTTTCACTGAGGAAGGTGTAGGTCTTGTCTATTCCAAAGTTGGTTTTTGAAACGGTCCCTGTGCTTATATCAAACTCTGATTTTATGCATCACCCCACCTCTCCTTCCCCTTTATGCAGGCATAAGAGTGTTTTCTAAATGTGAGACTCTGTTCTCTTTCCTAACTCAGTTCACGTGTAGCCATGTTTACAGGATCTTCATAAGTGATATCTTATGATAAGTTTCTTTTTCTGTGTGACTTATTTCACTTAGAATCATCGTACCTGAATCCACTCACTTTGCTGCTACTGGTCTTATGACATTGATTTCATCGCTGAGGGATATTCCATCGTACATAAGTACCACAATGTTTTGAACCATTTTTATATTTCCTGGGATATTTAAGGTGTACCCAAGTTGAGGTTCTTGTAGTCAGTGCAGCCCTAAATTTGGAGGTGGCTCTTTCTTATTGATTTTCAGTTTTCCCAAGGTATATTCCCTAGACTGGAAGTGGCCTTGGCTCTGTAGCTCTGTTGTTTACTTGTTTTAGGGAACACAATGCACTCCTCCAGTGAGGCAGTTGGCAATTTACATCCCGCCCATCAGCATAACAAGGCTCCCAGTTCTCCAGGGCCTGTCTTGCCTTTCTGGTTTTTACACATTTTGTGGATGTCCCTTTTGACCGGTGGGAAGTGATACTTCTTTGTAGTGCAGATTTGCATTGCCCGCTTGCTTGCTTGGCCAAAAAGGGCATATGCGTTTTCTCCTGAATATATTCAGGAGAAAACGCATACGCCCTTTTTGGCCAAGTGCACCATTGTCCAAGTTGTGCCCCTCTTCCTGTGCTTTACAGGCGATTCCAAGGTACCTCTTGAAATCTGTTTCCTGCTATTTTGCCTCGCTTTCAAGTCCGCCTCGTTGACTTCCCTCAACAGATTTTTGGACAATAGTTTTCCTTTATCACTCTGCCAGTTTGTGAATTGCTGTGCCGCTGAGCTCCATTTCTCAACTCGTTTTTGTGAGCTGAACACAAGTCCAAAATTTTGGATCATGTCCTATACTGGTTCCCGGTGGGTGGCTGAGACTTTGGTTAATTCTTCTTCCTGCCGGGAAATTAGAGTGACATGTGCCCGTCCAAATGCCTAACAGCTACTCTCTCATGGGTTCTCCCTCGTCCCTTCCATCCTCTGCCAAATTGGGAACCTGTGCAAACCAGGAGGTTAAAGGGCCTGTCTCTCCAAGTTGGGAGATTGATAGTAAGGCAGTTGGAAAGTCAAACTGGAGCACCAGGAGAGGGACTATTCGTTGCGTTTTAGAAACCTTTCGTATTCACAGTGTGTCCATTCTCTAGGTTTCCTGTACATGTTATAGTTGTAGTAATATTCCCTTTAACCTGGAGAGTTGGGACCCATGGAATGGGGGCCATGCATTATTGCTTGAAAGGGTCTGCATTTGCTCACCCAATCTCACCAATCCTCTCAGTCCCAAGTGTCCAGCCTTATGCCACATACAGCTGTCATTGTAGATAGGGTCTTTCCAGGTTTCCTCAGACACCCTGAAGGAATTGTAAAGAATTTCCCTGTTTTTTGGTTTTGCTTTTGAAATTCCTTTTTATAGTGGGTTTGAGCTGATTCTCGCTGCCATGTTTATGCCACTCTAGACACACTTGATTCCCTTATGTAGTCATATCAATACATAGGTTTTAAGATTCTTACTAGTCAGATATATTCCTCTGCTGGAAATATGGGGTTTTGAGTCTCTTTCACTGAGGAAGGTGTAGGTCTTGTCTATTCCAAAGTTGGTTTTTGGAACGGTCCCTGTGCTTATATCAAACTCTGGTTTTACGCATCACCCCACCTCTCCATCCCCTTTATGCAGGCATAAGAGTGTTTTCTAAATGTGAGACTCTGTTCTCTTTCCTAACTCAGTTCACGTGTAGCCATGTTTACAGGATCTTCATAAGTGATATCTTATGATAAGTTTCTTTTTCTGTGTGACTTATTTCACTTAGAATCATCGTACCTGAATCCACTCAGTTTGCTGCTACTGGTCTTATGACATTGATTTCATCGCTGAGGGATATTCCACCATACGTAAGTACCACAATGTTTTGAACCATTTTTATATTTCCTGGGATATTTAAGGTGTACCCAAGTTGAGGTTCTTGTAGCCAGTGCAGCCCTAAATTTGGAGGTGGCTCTTTCTTATTGATTTTCAGTTTTCCCAAGGTATATTCCCTAGACTGGAAGTGGCCTTGGCTCTGTAGCTCTGTTGTTTACTTGTTTTAGGGAACACAATGCACTCCTCCAGTGAGGCAGTTGGCAATTTACATCCCGCCCATCAGCATAACAAGGCTCCCAGTTCTCCAGGGCCTGTCTTGCCTTTCTGGTTTTTACACATTTTGTGGATGTCCCTTTTGACCGGTGGGAAGTGATACTTCTTTGTAGTGCAGATTTGCATTGCCCGCTTGCTTCCTTGGCCAAAAAGGGCGTATGCGTTTTCTCCTGAATATATTCAGAAGAAAACGCATACGCCCTTTTTGGCCAAGTGCACCATTGTCCAAGTTGTGCCCCTCTTCCTGTGCTTTACAGGCGATTCCAACGTACCTCTTGAAATCTGTTTCCTGCTATTTTGCCTCACTTTCAAGTCCGCCTCGTTGACTTCCCTCAACAGACTTTTGGACGATAGTTGTCCTTTATCACTCTGCCAGTTTGTGAATTGCTGTGCCCCTGAGCTCCATTTCTCAACTCGTTTTTTGTGAGCTGAACGCAAGTCCAAAATTTTGGATCATGTCCTCTACTGGTTCCCGGGGGTGGCTGAGACTTTGGTTAATTCTTCTTCCTGCCGGGAAATTAGAGTGACATGTGCCCGTCCAAATGCCTAACAGCTACTCTCTCATGGGTTCTCCCTCGTCCCTTCCATCCTCTGCCAAATTGGGAACCTGTGCAAACCAGGAGGTTAAAGGGCCTGTCTCTCCAAGTTGGGAGATTGATAGTAAGGCAGTTGGAAAGTCAAACTGGAGCACCAGGGGAGGGACTATTCGTTGAGTTTTAGAAACCTTTCGTATTCACAGTGTGTACATTCTCTAGGTTTCCTGTACATGTTATAGCTGTAGTAATATTCCCTTGAACATGGAGAGTTGGGACCCATGGAATGGGGGCCATGCATTATTGCTTGAAAGGGACTGCATTCGCTCACCCAATCTCACCAATCCTCTCAGTCCCAAGTGTCCAGCCTTATGCCACATCCAGCTGTCATTGTAGATAGGGTCTTTCCAGGTTTCCTCAGACACCCTGAAGGAATTGGAAAGAATTTCCCTGTTTTTTGGTTTGCTTTTGAAATTCTATTTTATAGTGGGTTTGAGCTGATACTCGCTGCCATGTTTATGCCACTCTAGACACACTTGATTCCCTTATGGAGACATATCAATACATAAGTTTTAAGATTCTTACTAGTCAGATATATTCCTCTGCGGGAAATATGGGGTTTTGAGTCTCTTTCACTGAGGAAGGTGTCGGTCTTGTCAATTCCAAAGTTGGTTTTTGAAACGGTCCCTGTGCTTATATCAAATTCTGGTTTTATGCATCACCCGACCTCTCCTTCCCCTTTATGCAGGCATAAGAGTGTTTTCTAAATGTGAGACTCTGTTCTCTTTCCTAACTCAGTTCACGTGTATCCATGTTTACAGGATCTTCATAAGTGATATCTTATGATAAGTTTCTTTTTCTGTGTGACTTATTTCACTTAGAATCATCGTACCTGAATCCACTCACTTTGCTGCTACTGGTCTTATGACATTGATTTCATGGCTGAGGGATATTCCATCGTACGTAAGTACCACAATGTTTTGAACCATTTTTATATTTCCTGGGATATTTAAGGTGTACCCAAGTTGAGGTTCTTGTAGCCAGTGCAGCCCTAAATTTGGAGGTGGCTCTTTCTTATTGATTTTCAGTTTTCCCAAGGTATATTCCCTAGACTGGAAGTGGCCTTGGCTCTGTAGCTCTGTTGTTTACTTGTTTTAGGGAACACGATGCACTCCTCCAGTGAGGCAGTTGGCAATTTACATCCCGCCCATCAGCATAACAAGGCTCCCAGTTCTCCAGGGCCTGTCTTGCCTTTCTGGTTTTTACACATTTTGTGGATGTCCCTTTTGACCGGTGGGAAGTGATACTTCTTTGTAGTGCAGATTTGCATTGCCCGCTTGCTTCCTTGGCCAAAAAGGGCGTATGCGTTTTCTCCTGAATATATTCAGGAGAAAACGCATACGCCCTTTTTGGCCAAGTGCACCATTGTCCAAGTTGTGCCCCTCTTCCTGTGCTTTACAGGCGATTCCAACGTACCTCTTGAAATCTGTTTCCTGCTATTTTGCCTCACTTTCAAGTCCGCCTCGTTGACTTCCCTCAACAGACTTTTGGACGATAGTTGTCCTTTATCACTCTGCCAGTTTGTGAATTGCTGTGCCCCTGAGCTCCATTTCTCAACTCGTTTTTTGTGAGCTGAACGCAAGTCCAAAATTTTGGATCATGTCCTCTACTGGTTCCCGGGGGTGGCTGAGACTTTGGTTAATTCTTCTTCCTGCCGGGAAATTAGAGTGACATGTGCCCGTCCAAATGCCTAACAGCTACTCTCTCATGGGTTCTCCCTCGTCCCTTCCATCCTCTGCCAAATTGGGAACCTGTGCAAACCAGGAGGTTAAAGGGCCTGTCTCTCCAAGTTGGGAGATTGATAGTAAGGCAGTTGGAAAGTCAAACTGGAGCACCAGGGGAGGGACTATTCGTTGAGTTTTAGAAACCTTTCGTATTCACAGTGTGTCCATTCTCTAGGTTTCCTGTACATGTTATAGCTGTAGTAATATTCCCTTGAACCTGGAGAGTTGGGATCCATGGAATGGGGGCCATGCATTATTGCTTGAAAGGGTCTGCATTTGCTCACCCAATCTCACCAATCCTCTCAGTCCCAAGTGTCCAGCCTTATGCCACATCCAGCTGTCATTGTAGATAGGGTCCTTCCAGGTTTCCTCAGACACCCTGAAGGAATTGTAAAGAATTTCCCTGTTTTTTGGTTTTGCTTTTGAAATTCCTTTTTATAGTGGGTTTGAGCTGATTCTCGCTGCCATGTTTATGCCACTCTAGACACACTTGATTCCCTTATGGAGACATATCAATACATAGGTTTTAAGATTCTTACTAGTCAGATATATTCCTCTGTGGGAAATATGGGGTTTTGAGTCTCTTTCACTAAGGAAGGTGTCGGTCTTGTCAATTCCAAAGTTGGTTTTTGAAACGGTCCCTGTGCTTATATCAAACTCTGATTTTATGCATCACCCCACCTCTCCTTCCCCTTTATGCAGGCATAAGAGTGTTTTCTAAATGTGAAACTCTGTTCTCTTTCCTAACTCAGTTCACGTGTAGCCATGTTTACAGGATCTTCATAAGTGATATCTTATGATAAGTTTCTTTTTCTGTGTGACTTATTTCACTTAGAATCATCGTACCTGAATCCACTCACTTTGCTGCTACTGGTCTTATGACATTGATTTCATGGCTGAGGGATATTCCATCGTACATAAGTACCACAATGTTTTGAACCATTTTTATATTTCCTGGGATATTTAAGGTGTACCCAAGTTGAGGTTCTTGTAGTCAGTGCAGCCCTAAATTTGGAGGTGGCTCTTTCTTATTGATTTTCAGTTTTCCCAAGGTATATTCCCTAGACTGGAAGTGGCCTTGGCTCTGTAGCTCTGTTGTTTACTTGTTTTAGGGAACACAATGCACTCCTCCAGTGAGGCAGTTGGCAATTTACATCCCGCCCATCAGCATAACAAGGCTCCCAGTTCTCCAGGGCCTGTCTTGCCTTTCTGGTTTTTACACATTTTGTGGATGTCCCTTTTGACCGGTGGGAAGTGATACTTCTTTGTAGTGCAGATTTGCATTGCCCGCTTGCTTGCTTGGCCAAAAAGGGCATATGCGTTTTCTCCTGAATATATTCAGGAGAAAACGCATACGCCCTTTTTGGCCAAGTGCACCATTGTCCAAGTTGTGCCCGTCTTCCTGTGCTTTACAGGCGATTCCAAGGTACCTCTTGAAATCTGTTTCCTGCTATTTTGCCTCGCTTTCAAGTCCGCCTCGTTGACTTCCCTCAACAGATTTTTGGACGATAGTTGTCCTTTATCACTCTGCCAGTTTGTGAATTGCTGTGCCCCTGAGCTCCATTTCTCAACTCGTTTTTTGTGAGCTGAACGCAAGTCCAAAATTTTGGATCATGTCCTATACTGGTTCCCGGTGGGTGGCTGAGACTTTGGTTAATTCTTCTTCCTGCCGGGAAATTAGAGTGACATGTGCCCGTCCAAATGCCTAACAGCTACTCTCTCATGGGTTCTCCCTCGTCCCTTCCATCCTCTGCCAAATTGGGAACCTGTGCAAACCAGGAGGTTAAAGGGCCTGTCTCTCTAAGTTGGGAGATTGATAGTAAGGCAGATGGAAAGTCAAACTGGAGCACCAGGGGAGGGACTATTCGTTGAGTTTTAGAAACCTTTCGTATTCACAGTGTGTCCATTCTCTAGGTTTCCTGTACATGTTATAGCTGTAGTAATATTCCCTTGAACCTGGAGAGTTGGGATCCATGGAATGGGGGCCATGCATTATTGCTTGAAAGGGTCTGCATTTGCTCACCCAATCTCACCAATCCTCTCAGTCCCAAGTGTCCAGCCTTATGCCACATCCAGCTGTCATTGTAGATAGGGTCTTTCCAGGTTTCCTCAGACACCCTGAAGGAATTGTAAAGAATTTCCCTGTTTTTTGGTTTTGCTTTTGAAATTCCTTTTTATAGTGGGTTTGAGCTGATTCTCGCTGCCATGTTTATGCCACTCTAGACACACTTGATTCCCTTATGGAGTCATATCAATACATAGGTTTTAAGATTCTTACTAGTCAGATATATTCCTCTGCGGGAAATATGGTGTTTTGAGTCTCTTTCACTGAGGAAGGTGTAGGTCTTGTCTATTCCAAAGTTGGTTTTTGGAACGGTCCCTGTGCTTATATCAAACTCTGGTTTTATGCATCACCCGACCTCTCCATCCCCTTTATGCAGGCATAAGAGTGTTTTCTAAATGTGAGACTCTGTTCTCTTTCCTAACTCAGTTCACGTGTAGCCATGTTTACAGGATCTTCATAAGTGATATCTTATGATAAGTTTCTTTTTCTGTGTGACTTATTTCACTTAGAATCATCGTACCTGAATCCACTCACTTTGCTGCTACTGGTCTTATGACATTGATTTCATCGCTGAGGGATATTCCATCATACGTAAGTACCACAATGTTTTGAACCATTTTTTTATTTCCTGGGATATTTAAGGTGTACCCAAGTTGAGGTTCTTGTAGTCAGTGCAGCCCTAAATTTGGAGGTGGCTCTTTCTTATTGATTTTCAGTTTTCCCAAGGTATATTCCCTAGACTGGAAGTGGCCTTGGCTCTGTAGCTCTGTTGTTTACTTGTTTTAGGGAACACAATGCACTCCTCCAGTGAGGCAGTTGGCAATTTACATCCCGCCCATCAGGATAACAAGGCTCCCAGTTCTCCAGGGCCTGTCTTGCCTTTCTGGTTTTTACACATTTTGTGGATGTCCCTTTTGACCGGTGGGAAGTGATACTTCTTTGTAGTGCAGATTTGCATTGCCCGCTTGCTTGCTTGGCCAAAAAGGGCGTATGCGTTTTCTCCTGAATATATTCAGGAGAAAACGCATACGCCCTTTTTGGCCAAGTGCACCATTGTCCACGTTGTGCCCCTCTTCCTGTGCTTTACAGGCGATTCCAAAGTACCTCTTGAAATCTGTTTCCTGATATTTTGCTTCGCTTTCAAGTCCGCCTCGTTGACTTCCCTCAACAGATTTTTGGACGATAGTTGTCCTTTATAACTCTGCCAGTTTGTGAATTGCTGTGCCCCTGAGCTCCATTTCTCAACTCGTTTTTTGTGAGCTGAACGCAAGTCCAAAATTTTGGATCATGTCTTATACTGGTTCCCGGTGGGTGGCTGAGACTTTGGTTAATTCTTCTTCCTGCCGGGAAATTAGAGTGACATGTGCCCGTCCAAATGCCTAGCAGCTACTCTCTCATGGGTTCTCCCTCGTCCCTTCCATCCTCTGCCAAATTGGGAACCTGTGCAAACCAGGAGGTTAAAGGGCCTGTCTCTCCAAGTTGGGAGATTGATAGTAAGGCAGTTGGAAAGTCAAACTGGAGCACCAGGAGAGGGACTATTCGTTGAGTTTTAGAAACCTTTCTTATTCACAGTGTGTCCATTCTCTAGGTTTCCTGTACATGTTATAGCTGTAGTAATATTCCCTTGAACCTGGAGAGTTGGGACCCATGGAATGGGGGCCATGCATTATTGCTTGAAAGGGTCTGCATTTGCTCACCCAATCTCACCAATCCTCTCAGTCCCAAGTGTCCAGCCTTATGCCACATACAGCTGTCATTGTAGATAGGGTCTTTCCAGGTTTCCTCAGACACCCTGAAGGAATTGTAAAGAATTTCCCTGTTTTTTGGTTTTGCTTTTGAAATTCCTTTTTATAGTGGGTTTGAGCTGATTCTCGCTGCCATGTTTATGCCACTCTAGACACACTTGATTCCCTTATGGAGACATATCAATACATAGGTTTTAAGATTCTTACTAGTCAGATATATTCCTCTGTGGGAAATATGGGGTTTTGAGTCTCTTTCACTGAGGAAGGTGTAGGTCTTGTCTATTCCAAAGTTGGTTTTTGGAACGGTCCCTGTGCTTATATCAAACTCTGGTTTTATGCATCACCCGACCTCTCCATCCCCTTTATGCAGGCATAAGAGTGTTTTCTAAATGTGAGACTCTGTTCTCTTTCCTAACTCAGTTCACGTGTAGCCAAGTTTACAGGATCTTCATAAGTGATATCATTTGATAAGTTTCTTTTTCTGTGTGACTTATTTCACTTAGAATCATCGTACCTGAATCCACTCACTTTGCTGCTACTGGTCTTATGACATTGATTTCATCGCTGAGGGATATTCCATCATACGTAAGTACCACAATGTTTTGAACCATTTTTTTATTTCCTGGGATATTTAAGGTGTACCCAAGTTGAGGTTCTTGTAGTCTGTGCAGCCCTAAATTTGGAGGTGGCTCTTTCTTATTGATTTTCAGTTTTCCCCAGGTATATTCCCTAGACTGGAAGTGGCCTTGTCTCTGTAGCTCTGTTGTTTACTTGTTTTAGGGAACACAATGCACTCCTCCAGTGAGGCAGTTGGCAATTTACATCCCGCCCATCAGCATAACAAGGCTCCCAGTTCTCCAGGGCCTGTCTTGCCTTTCTGGTTTTTACACATTTTGTGGATGTCCCTTTTGAACCGTGGGAAGTGATACTTCTTTGTAGTGCAGATTTGCATTGCCCGCTTGCTTGCTTGGCCAAAAAGGGCGTATGCGTTTTCTCCTGAATATATTCAGGAGAAAACGCATACGCCCTTTTTGGCCAAGTGCACCATTGTCCAAGTTGTGCCCCTCTTCCTGTGCTTTACAGGCGATTCCAACGTACCTCATGAAATCTGTTTCCTGCTATTTTGCCTCACTTTCAAGTCCGCCTCGTTGACTTCCCTCAACAGACTTTTGGACGATAGTTGTCCTTTATCACTCTGCCAGTTTGTGAATTGCTGTGCCCCTGAGCTCCATTTCTCAACTCGTTTTTTGTGAGCTGAACGCAAGTCCAAAATTTTGGATCATGTCCTATACTGGTTCCCGGTGGGTGGCTGAGACTTTGGTTAATTCTTCTTCCTGCCGGGAAATTAGAGTGACATGTGCCCGTCCAAATGCCTAACAGCTACTCTCTCATGGGTTCTCCCTCGTCCCTTCCATCCTCTGCCAAATTGGGAACCTGTGCAAACCAGGAGGTTAAAGGGCCTGTCTCTCCAAGTTGAGAGATTGATAGTAAGGCAGTTGGAAAGTCAAACTGGAGCACCAGGAGAAGGACTATTCGTTGAGTTTTAGAAACCTTTCGTATTCACAGTGTGTACATTCTCTAGGTTTCCTGTACATGTTATAGCTGTAGTAATATTCCCTTGAACATGGAGAGTTGGGACCCATGGAATGGGGGCCATGCATTATTGCTTGAAAGGGTCTGCATTCGCTCACCCAATCTCACCAATCCTCTCAGTCCCAAGTGTCCAGGCTTATGCCACATCCAGCTGTCATTGTAGATAGGGTCTTTCCAGGTTTCCTCAGACACCCTGAAGGAATTGTAAAGAATTTCCCTGTTTTTTGGTTTGCTTTTGAAATTCTTTTTTATAGTGGGTTTGAGCTTATACTCGCTGCCATGTTTATGCCACTCTAGACACACTTGATTCCCTTATGGAGACATATCAATACATAAGTTTTAAGATTCTTACTAGTCAGATATATTCCTCTGCGGGAAATATGGGGTTTTGAGTCTCTTTCACTGAGGAAGGTGTCGGTCTTGTCAATTCCAAAGTTGGTTTTTGAAACGGTCCCTGTGCTTATATCAAACTCTGGTTTTATGCATCACCCGACCTCTCCTTCCCCTTTATGCAGGCATAAGAGTGTTTTCTAAATGTGAGACTCTGTTCTCTTTCCTAACTCAGTTCACGTGTATCCATGTTTACAGGATATTCATAAGTGATATCTTATGATAAGTTTCTTTTTCTGTGTGACTTATTTCACTTAGAATCATCGTACCTGAATCCACTCACTTTGCTGCTACTGGTCTTATGACATTGATTTCATGGCTGAGGGATATTCCATCGTACGTAAGTACCACAATGTTTTGAACCATTTTTATATTTCCTGGGATATTTAAGGTGTACCCAAGTTGAGGTTCTTGTAGCCAGTGCAGCCCTAAATTTGGAGGTGGCTCTTTCTTATTGATTTTCAGTTTTCCCAAGGTATATTCCCTAGACTGGAAGTGGCCTTGGCTCTGTAGCTCTGTTGTTTACTTGTTTTAGGGAACACAATGCACTCCTCCAGTGAGGCAGTTGGCAATTTACATCCCGCCCATCAGCATAACAAGGCTCCCAGTTCTCCAGGGCCTGTCTTGCCTTTCTGGTTTTTACACATTTTGTGGATGTCCCTTTTGACCGGTGGGAAGTGATACTTCTTTGTAGTGCAGATTTGCATTGCCCGCTTGCTTCCTTGGCCAAAAAGGGCGTATGCGTTTTCTCCTGAATATATTCAGGAGAAAACGCATACGCCCTTTTTGGCCAAGTGCACCATTGTCCAAGTTGTGCCCCTCTTCCTGTGCTTTACAGGCGATTCCAACGTACCTCTTGAAATCTGTTTCCTGCTATTTTGCCTCACTTTCAAGTCCGCCTCGTTGACTTCCCTCAACAGACTTTTGGACGATAGTTGTCCTTTATCACTCTGCCAGTTTGTGAATTGCTGTGCCCCTGAGCTCCATTTCTCAACTCGTTTTTTGTGAGCTGAACGCAAGTCCAAAATTTTGGATCATGTCCTCTACTGGTTCCCGGGGGTGGCTGAGACTTTGGTTAATTCTTCTTCCTGCCGGGAAATTAGAGTGACATGTGCCCGTCCAAATGCCTAACAGCTACTCTCTCATGGGTTCTCCCTCGTCCCTTCCATCCTCTGCCAAATTGGGAACCTGTGCAAACCAGGAGGTTAAAGGGCCTGTCTCTCCAAGTTGGGAGATTGATAGTAAGGCAGTTGGAAAGTCAAACTGGAGCACCAGGGGAGGGACTATTCGTTGAGTTTTAGAAACCTTTCGTATTCACAGTGTGTCCATTCTCTAGGTTTCCTGTACATGTTATAGCTGTAGTAATATTCCCTTGAACCTGGAGAGTTGGGATCCATGGAATGGGGGCCATGCATTATTGCTTGAAAGGGTCTGCATTTGCTCACCCAATCTCACCAATCCTCTCAGTCCCAAGTGTCCAGCCTTATGCCACATCCAGCTGTCATTGTAGATAGGGTCTTTCCAGGTTTCCTCAGACACCCTGAAGGAATTGTAAAGAATTTCCCTGTTTTTTGGTTTTGCTTTTGAAATTCCTTTTTATAGTGGGTTTGAGCTGATTCTCGCTGCCATGTTTATGCCACTCTAGACACACTTGATTCCCTTATGGAGACATATCAATACATAGGTTTTAAGATTCTTACTAGTCAGATATATTCCTCTGTGGGAAATATGGGGTTTTGAGTCTCTTTCACTAAGGAAGGTGTCGGTCTTGTCAATTCCAAAGTTGGTTTTTGAAACGGTCCCTGTGCTTATATCAAACTCTGATTTTATGCATCACCCCACCTCTCCTTCCCCTTTATGCAGGCATAAGAGTGTTTTCTAAATGTGAGACTCTGTTCTCTTTCCTAACTCAGTTCACGTGTAGCCATGTTTACAGGATCTTCATAAGTGATATCTTATGATAAGTTTCTTTTTCTGTGTGACTTATTTCACTTAGAATCATCGTACCTGAATCCACTCACTTTGCTGCTACTGGTCTTATGACATTGATTTCATGGCTGAGGGATATTCCATCGTACATAAGTACCACAATGTTTTGAACCATTTTTATATTTCCTGGGATATTTAAGGTGTACCCAAGTTGAGGTTCTTGTAGTCAGTGCAGCCCTAAATTTGGAGGTGGCTCTTTCTTATTGATTTTCAGTTTTCCCAAGGTATATTCCCTAGACTGGAAGTGGCCTTGGCTCTGTAGCTCTGTTGTTTACTTGTTTTAGGGAACACAATGCACTCCTCCAGTGAGGCAGTTGGCAATTTACATCCCGCCCATCAGCATAACAAGGCTCCCAGTTCTCCAGGGCCTGTCTTGCCTTTCTGGTTTTTACACATTTTGTGGATGTCCCTTTTGACCGGTGGGAAGTGATACTTCTTTGTAGTGCAGATTTGCATTGCCCGCTTGCTTGCTTGGCCAAAAAGGGCATATGCGTTTTCTCCTGAATATATTCAGGAGAAAACGCATACGCCCTTTTTGGCCAAGTGCACCATTGTCCAAGTTGTGCCCCTCTTCCTGTGCTTTACAGGCGATTCCAAGGTACCTCTTGAAATCTGTTTCCTGCTATTTTGCCTCGCTTTCAAGTCCGCCTCGTTGACTTCCCTCAACAGATTTTTGGACAATAGTTTTCCTTTATCACTCTGCCAGTTTGTGAATTGCTGTGCCGCTGAGCTCCATTTCTCAACTCGTTTTTGTGAGCTGAACACAAGTCCAAAATTTTGGATCATGTCCTATACTGGTTCCCGGTGGGTGGCTGAGACTTTGGTTAATTCTTCTTCCTGCCGGGAAATTAGAGTGACATGTGCCCGTCCAAATGCCTAACAGCTACTCTCTCATGGGTTCTCCCTCGTCCCTTCCATCCTCTGGCAAATTGGGAACCTGTGCAAACCAGGAGGTTAAAGGGCCTGTCTCTCCAAGTTGGGAGATTGATAGTAAGGCAGTTGGAAAGTCAAACTGGAGCACCAGGAGAGGGACTATTCATTGAGTTTTAGAAACCTTTCGTATTCACAGTGTGTACATTCTCTAGGTTTCCTGTACATGTTATAGCTGTAGTAATATTCCCTTGAACCTGGAGAGTTGGGACCCATGGAATGGGGGCCATGCATTATTGCTTGAAAGGGTCTGCATTTGCTCACCCAATCTCACCAATCCTCTCAGTCCCAAGTGTCCAGCCTTATGCCACATCCAGCTGTCATTGTAGATAGGGTCTTTCCAGGTTTCCTCAGACACCCTGAAGGAATTGTAAAGAATTTCCCTGTTTTTTGGTTTTGCTTTTGAAATTCCTTTTTATAGTGGGTTTGAGCTGATTCTCGCTGCCATGTTTATGCCACTCTAGACACACTTGATTCCCTTATGGAGTCATATCAATACATAGGTTTTAAGATTCTTACTAGTCAGATATATTCCTCTGCGGGAAATATGGGGTTTTGAGTCTCTTTCACTGAGGAAGGTGTAGGTCTTGTCTATTCCAAAGTTGGTTTTTGGAACGGTCCCTGTGCTTATATCAAACTCTGGTTTTATGCATCACCCCACCTCTCCATCCCCTTTATGCAGGCATAAGAGTGTTTTCTAAATGTGAGACTCTGTTCTCTTTCCTAACTCCGTTCACGTGTAGCCATGTGTACAGGATCTTCATAAGTGATATCTTATGATAAGTTTCTTTTTCTGTGTGACTTATTTCACTTAGAATCATCGTACCTGAATCCACTCATTTTGCTGCTACTGGTCTTATGACATTCATTTCATGGCTGAGGGATATTCCATCGTATGTAAGTACCACAATTTTTTGAACCATTTTTATATTTCCTGGGATATTTAAGGTGTACCCAAGTTGAGGTTCTTGTAAGCAATTCAGCCCTAAATTTGGAGGTGGCTCTTTCTTATTGATTTTCAGTTTTCCCAAGGTATATTCCCTAGACTGGAGGCGCCCTTGGCTCTGTAGCTCTGTTGTTTACTTGTTTTAGGGAACACAATGCACTCCTCCAGTGAGGCAGTTGGCAATTTACATCCCGCCCATCAGCATAACAAGGCTCCCTGTTCTCCAGGGCCTGTCTTGCCTTTCTGGTTTTTACACATTTTTTGGATGTCCCTTTTGACCGGTGGGAAATGATACTTCTTTGTAGTGCAGATTTGCATTACCCGCTTGCTTGCTTGGCCAAAAAGGGCGTATGCATTTTCTCCTGAATATATTCAGGAGAAAACGCATACGCCCTTTTTGGCCAAGTGCACCATTGTCCAAGTTGTGCCCCTCTTCCTGTGCTTTACAGGCGATTCCAAGGTACCTCTTGAAATCTGTTTCCTGCTATTTTGCCTCGCTTTCAAGTCCGCCTCGTTGACTTCCCTCAACAGATTTTTGGACGATAGTTGTCCTTTATCACTCTGCCAGTTTGTGAATTGCTGTGCCCCTGAGCTCCATTTCTCAACTCGTTTTTTGTGAGCTGAACGCAAGTCCAAAATTTTGGATCATGTCCTATACTGGTTCCCGGTGGGTGGCTGAGACTTTGGTTAATTCTTCTTCCTGCCGGGAAACTAGAGTGACATGTGCCCGTCCAAATGCCTAACAGCTACTCTCTCATGGGTTCTCCCTCGTCCCTTCCATCCTCTGCCAAATTGGGAACCTGTGCAAACCAGGAGGTTAAAGGGCCTGTCTCTCCAAGTTGGGAGATTGATAGTAAGGCAGTTGGAAAGTCAAACTGGAGCACCAGGAGAGGGACTATTCGTTGAGTTTTAGAAACCATTCGTATTCACAGTGTGTCCATTCTCTAGGTTTCCTGTACATGTTATAGCTGTAGTAATATTCCCTTGAACCTGGAGAGTTGGGACCCATGGAATGGGGGCCATGCATTATTGCTTGAAAGGGTCTGCATTTGCTCACCCAATCTCACCAATCCTCTCAGTCCCAAGTGTCCAGCCATATGCCACATCCAGCTGTCATTGTAGATAGGGTCTTTCCAGGTTTCCTCAGACACCCTGAAGGAATTGTAAAGAATTTCCCTGTTTTTTGGTTTTGCTTTTGAAATTCCTTTTTATAGTGGGTTTGAGCTGATTCTCGCTGCCATGTTCATGCCACTCTAGACACACTTGATTCCCTTATGGAGACATATCAATACATAGGTTTTGGGCCTCCCTGGTGGCGCAAGTGGTTGAGAGTCCGCCTGCCGATTCAGGGGATACGGGTTCGTGCCCCGGTCTGGGAGTATCCCATATGCCGCGGAGCGGCTGGGGCCATGAGCCATGGCCGCTGAGCCTGCGTGTCCGGAGCCTGCGCATCCGGAGCCTGTGCTCCGCGACGGGGGTGGCCACAACAGTGAGAGGCCCGCATACCGCAAAAAAAAAAAATACATAGGTTTTAAGATTCTTACTAGTCAGATATATTCCTCTGCGGGAAATATGGGGTTTTGAGTCTCTCTCACTGAGGAAGGTGTAGGTCTTGTCTATTCCAAAGTTGGTTTTTGAAACGGTCCCTGTGCTTATATCAAACTCTGGTTTTATGCATCACCCCACCTCTCCTTCCCCTTTATGCAGGCATAAGAGTGTTTTCTATTTGTGAGACTCTGTTCTCTTTCCTAACTCTGTACACGTGTAGCCATGTTTATAGGTTCTTCATAAGTGATATCTTATGATAAGTTTCTTTTTCTGTGTGACTTATTTCACTTAGAATCATCGTACCTGAATCCACTCACTTTGCTGCTACTGGTCTTATGACATTGATTTCATGGCTGAGGGATATTCCATCGTACGTAAGTACCACAATGTTTTGAACCATTTTTATATTTCCTGGGATATTTAAGGTGTACCCAAGTTGAGGTTCTTGTAGTCAGTGCAGCCCTAAATTTGGAGGTGGCCCTTTCTTATTGATTTTCAGTTTTCCCAAGGTATATTCCGTAGACTGGAAGTGGCCTTGGCTCTGTAGCTCTGTTGTTTACTTGTTTTAGGGAACACAATGCACTCCTCCAGTGAGGCAGTTGGCAATTTACATCCCGCCCATCAGCATAAAAAGGCTCCCAGTTCTCCAGGGCCTGTCTTGCCTTTCTGGTTTTTACACATTTTGTGGATGTCCCTTTTGACCGGTGGGAAATGATACTTCTTTGTAGTGCAGATTTGCATTGCCCACTTGCTTGCTTGGCCAAAAAGGGCGTATGCGTTTTCTCCTGAATATATTCAGGAGAAAACGCATACGCCCTTTTTGGCCAAGTGCACCATTGTCCAAGTTGTGCCCCTCTTCCTGTGCTTTACAGGCGATTCCAATGTACCTCTTGAAATCTGTTTCCTGCTATTTTGCCTCGCTTTCAAGTCCGCCTCGTTGACTTCCCTCAACAGATTTTTGGACGATAGTTGTCCTTTATCACTCTGCCAGTTTGTGAATTGCTGTTCCCCTGAGCTCCATTTCTCAACTCGTTTTTTGTGAGCTGAACGCAAGTCCAAAATTTTGGATCATGTCCTATACTGGTTCCCGGTGGGTGGCTGAGACTTTGGTTAATTCTTCTTCCTGCCGGGAAATTAGAGTGACATGTGCCCGTCCAAATGCCTAACAGCTACTCTCTCATGGGTTCTCCCTCGTCCCTTCCATCCTCTGCCAAATTGGGAACCTGTGCAAACCAGGAGGTTAAAGGGCCTGTCTCTCCAAGTTGGGAGATTGATAGTAAAGCAGTTGGAAAGTCAAACTGGAGCACCAGGAGAGGGACTATTCGTTGAGTTTTAGAAACCTTTCGTATTCACAGTGTGTACATTCTCTAGGTTTCCTGTACATGGTATAGCTGTAGTAATATTCCCTTGAACCTGGAGAGTTGGGACCCATGGAATGGGGGCCATGCATTATTGCTTGAAAGGGTCTGCATTTGCTCACCCAATCTCACCAATCCTCTCAGTCCCAAGTGTCCAGCCTTATGCCACATCCAGCTGTCATTGTAGATAGGGTCTTTCCAGGTTTCCTCAGACTCCCTGAAGGAATTGTAAAGAATTTCCTTGTTTTTTGGTTTTGCTTTTGAAATTCATTTTTATAGTGGGTTTGGGCTGATTCTCGCTGCCATGTTTATGCCACTCTAGACACACTTGATTCCCTTATGGAGTCATATCAATACATAGGTTTTAAGATCCTTACTAGTCAGATATATTCCTCTGCGGGAAATATGGGGTTTTGAGTCTCTTTCACTGAGGAAGGTGTAGGTCTTGTCTATTCCAAAGTTGGTTTTTGGAACGGTCCCTGTGCTTATATCAAACTCTGGTTTTATGCATCACCCCACCTCTCCATCCCCGTTATGCAGGCATAAGAGTGTTTTCTAAATGTGAGATTCTGTTCTCTTTCATAACTCCGTTCACGTGTAGCCATGTTTACAGGATCTTCATAAGTGATATCTTATGATAAGATTTTTTTTTCTGTGTGACTTATTTCACTTAGAATCATCGTACCTGAATCCACTCACTTTGCTGCTACTGGTCTTATGACATTGATTTCATGGCTGAGGGATATTCCATCGTACGTAAGTACCACAATGTTTTGAACCATTTTTATATTTCCTGGGATATTTAAGGTGTACCCAAGTTGAGGTTCTTGTAGTCAGTGCAGCCCTAAATTTGGAGGTGGCTCTTTCTTATTGATTTTCAGTTTTCCCAAGGTATATTCCCTAGACTGGAAGTGGCCTTGGCTCTGTAGCTCTGTTGTTTACTTGTTTTAGGGAACACAATGCACTCCTCCAGTGAGGCAGTTGGCAATTTACATCCCGCCCATCAGCATAACAAGGCTCCCAGTTCTCCAGGGCCTGTCTTGCCTTTCTGGTTTTTACACATTTTGTGGATGTCCCTTTTGACCGGTGGGAAATGATACTTCTTTGTAGTGCAGATTTGCATTGCCCGCTTGCTTGCTTGGCCAAAAAGGGCGTACGCGTTTTCTCCTGAATATATTCAGGAGAAAATGCATACGCCCTTTTTGGCCAAGTGCACCATTGTCCAAGTTGTGCCCCTCTTCCTGTGCTTTACAGGCGATTCCAATATACCTCTTGAAATCTGTTTCCTGCTATTTTGCCTCGCTTTCAAGTCCATCTCGTTGACTTCCCTCAACAGATTTTTGGACGATAGTTGTCCTTTATCACTCTGCCAGTTTGTGAATTGCTGTGCCCCTGAGCTCCATTTCTCAACTCGTTTTTTGTGAGCTGAACGCAAGTCCAAAATTTTGGATCATGTCCTATACTGGTTCCCGGTGGGTGGCTGAGACTTTGGTTAATTCTTCTTCCTGCCGGGAAATTAGAGTGACATGTGTCCATCCAAATGCCTAACAGCTACTCTCTCATGGGTTCTCCCTCGTCCCTTCCATCATCTGCCAAATTGGGAACCTGTGCAAACCAGGAGGTTAAAGGGCCTGTCTCTCCAAGTTGGGAGATTGATAGTAAGGCAGTTGGAAAGTCAAACTGGAGCACCAGGAGAGGGACTATTCGTTGAGTTTTAGAAACCTTTCGTATTCACAGTGTGTACATTCTCTAGGTTTCCTGTACATGTTATAGCTGTAGTAATATTCCCTTGAACCTGGAGAGTTGGGACCCATGGAATGGGGGCCATGCATTATTGCTTGAAAGGGTCTGCATTTGTTCACCCAATCTCACCAATCCTCTCAGTCCCAAGTGTCCAGCCTTATGCCACATCCAGCTGTGATTGTAGATAGGGTCTTTCCAGGTTTCCACAGACACCCTGAAGGAATTGTAAAGAATTTCCCTGTTTTTTGGTTTTGCTTTTGAAATTCCTTTTTAGAGTGGGTTTGAGCTGATTCTCGCTGCCATGTTCATGCCACTCTAGACACACTTGATTCCCTTATGGAGACATATCAATACATAGGTTTTGGGCCTCCCTGGTGGCGCAAGTGGTTGAGAGTCCGCCTGCCGATTCAGGGAATACGGTTTCGTGCCCCGGTCTGGGAGGATCCCATATGCCGCGGAGCGGCTGGGGCCATGAGCCATGGCTGCTGAGCCTGCGTGTCCGGAGCCTGCGCGTCCGTAGCCTGTGCTCCACGACGGGGGAGGCCACAACACTGAGAGGCCCGCATACCGCAAAAAAAAAAAATACATAGGTTTTAAGATTCTTACTAGTCAGATATATTCCTCTGTGGGAAATATGGGGTTTTGAGTCTCTCTCACTGAGGAAGGTGTAGGTCTTGTCTATTCCAAAGTTGGTTTTTGAAACGGTCCCTGTGCTTATATCAAACTCTGGTTTTATGCATCACCCCACCTCTCCTTCCCCTTTTTGCAGGCATAAGAGTGTTTTCTAAATGTGAGACTCTGTTCTCTTTCCTAACTCTGTACACGTGTAGCCATGTTTACAGGTTCTTCATAAGTGATATCTTATGATAAGTTTCTTTTTCTGTGTGACTTATTTCACTTAGAATCATCGTACCTGAATCCACTCACTTTGCTGCTACTGGTCTTATGACATTGATTTCATGGCTGAGGGATATTCCATCGTACGTAAGTACCACAATGTTTTGAACCATTTTTATATTTCCTGGGATATTTAAGGTGTACCCAAGTTGAGGTTCTTGTAGTCAGTGCAGCCCTAAATTTGGAGGTGGCTCTTTCTTATTGATTTTCAGTTTTCCCAAGGTATATTCCCTAGACTGGAAGTGGCCTTGGCTCCGTAGCTCTGTTGTTTACTTGTTTTAGGGAACACAATGCACTCCTCCAGTGAGGCAGTTGGCAATTTACATCCCACCCATCAGCATAACAAGGCTCCCTGTTCTCCAGGGCCTGTCTTGCCTTTCTGGTTTTTACACATTTTGTGGATGTCCCTTTTGACCGGTAGGAAATGATACTTCTTTGTAGTGCAGATTTGCATTGCCCACTTGCTTGCTTGGCCAAAAGGGCGTATGCGTTTTCTCCTGAATATATTCAGGAGAAAACGCATACGCCCTTTTTGGCCAAGTGCATCATTGTCCAAGATGTGCCCTTCTTCCTGTGCTTTACAGGCGATTCCAAAGTACCTCTTGAAATCTGTTTCTTGCTATTTTGCCTCGCTTTCAATTCTGCCTCGTTGACTTCCCTCAACAGATTTTTGGACGATAGTTGTCCTTTATCACTCTGCCAGTTTGTGAATTGCTGTGCCCCTGAGCTCCATTTCTCAACTCGTTTTTTGTGAGCTGAACGCGAGTCCAAAATTTTGGATCATGTCCTATACTGGTTCCCGGTGGGTGGCTGAGACTTTGGTTAATTCTTCTTCCTGCCGGGAAATTAGAGTGACATGTGTCCATCCAAATGCCTAACAGCAACTCTCTCATGGGTTCTCCCTCGTCCCTTCCATCCTCTGCCAAATTGGGAACCTGTGCAAACCAGGAGGTTAAAGGGCCTGTCTCTCCAAGTTGGGAGATTGATAGTAAGGCATTTGGAAAGTCAAACTGGAGCACCAGGAGAGGGACTATGCGTTGAGTTTTAGAAACCTTTCGTATTCACAGTGTGTACATTCTCTAGGTTTCCTGTACATGTTATAGCTGTAGTAATATTCCCTTCAACCTGGAGAGTTGGGACCCATGGAATGGTGGCCATGCATTATTGCTTGAAAGGGTCTGCATTTGTTCACCCAATCTCACCAATCATCTCAGTCCCAAGTGTCCAGGCTTATGCCACATCCAGCTGTCATTGTAGATAGGGTCTTTCCAGGTTTCCACAGACACCCTGAAGGAATTGTAAAGAATTTCCCTGTTTTTTGGTTTTGCTTTTGAAATTCCTTTTTAGAGTGGGTTTGAGCTGATTCTCGCTGCCATGTTCATGCCACTCTAGACACACTTGATTCCCTTATGGAGACATATCAATACATAGGTTTTGGGCCTCCCTGGTGGTGCAAGTGGTTGAGAGTCCGCCTGCCGATTCAGGGGATACGGTTTCGTGCCCCGGTCTGGTAGGATCCCATATGCCGCGGAGCGGCTGGGGCCATGAGCCATGGCCGCTGAGCCTGCGTGTCCGGAGCCTGCGCGTCCGGAGCCTGTGCTCCGCGACGGGGGAGGCCACAACAGTGAGAGGCCCGCATACCGCAAAAAAAAAAATACATAGGTTTTAAGATTCTTACTAGTCAGATATATTCCTCTGCGGGAAATATGGGGTTTTGAGTCTCTCTCACTGAGGAAGGTGTAGGTCTTGTCTATTCCAAAGTTGGTTTTTGAAACGGTCCCTGTGCTTATATCAAACTCTGGTTTTATGCATCACCCCACCTCTCCTTCCCCTTTATGCAGGCATAAGAGTGTTTTCTAAATGTGAGACTCTGTTCTCTTTCCTAACTCTGTACACGTGTAGCCATGTTTACAGGTTCTTCATAAGTGATATCTTATGATAAGTTTCTTTTTCTGTGTGACTTATTTCACTTAGAATCATCGTACCTGAATCCACTCACTTTGCTGCTACTGGTCTTATGACATTGATTTCATGGCTGAGGGATATTCCATCGTACGTAAGTACCACAATGTTTTGAACCATTTTTATATTTCCTGGGATATTTAAGGTGTACCCAAGTTGAGGTTCTTGTAGTCAGTGCAGCCCTAAATTTGGAGGTGGCTCTTTCTTATTGATTTTCAGTTTTCCCAAGGTATATTCCCTAGACTGGAAGTGGCCTTGGCTCTGTAGCTCTGTTGTTTACTTGTTTTAGGGAACACAATGCACTCCTCCAGTGAGGCAGTTGGCAATTTACATCCCGCCCATCAGCATAACAAGGCTCCCAGTTCTCCAGGGCCTGTCTTGCCTTTCTGGTTTTTACACATTTTGTGGATGTCCCTTTTGACCGGTGGGAAATGATACTTCTTTGTAGTGCAGATTTGCATTGCCCGCTTGCTTGCTTGGCCAAAAAGGGCGTACGCGTTTTCTCCTGAATATATTCAGGAGAAAATGCATACGCCCTTTTTGGCCAAGTGCACCATTGTCCAAGTTGTGCCCCTCTTCCTGTGCTTTACAGGCGATTCCAATGTACCTCTTGAAATCTGTTTCCTGCTATTTTGCCTCGCTTTCAAGTCCGCCTCGTTGACTTCCCTCAACAGATTTTTGGACGATAGTTGTCCTTTATCACTCTGCCAGTTTGTGAATTGCTGTGCCCCTGAGCTCCATTTCTCAACTCGTTTTTTGTGAGCTGAACGCAAGTCCAAAATTTTGGATCATGTCCTATACTGGTTCCCGGTGGGTGGCTGAGACTTTGGTTAATTCTTCTTCCTGCCGGGAAATTAGAGTGACATGTGTCCATCCAAATGCCTAACAGCTACTCTCTCATGGGTTCTCCCTCGTCCCTTCCATCCTCTGCCAAATTGGGAACCTGTGCAAACCAGGAGGTTAAAGGGCCTGTCTCTCCAAGTTGGGAGATTGATAGTAAGGCAGTTGGAAAGTCAAACTGGAGCACCAGGAGAGGGACTATTCGTTGAGTTTTAGAAACCTTTCATATTCACAGTGTGTACATTCTCTAGGTTTCCTGTACATGTTATAGCTGTAGTAATATTCCCTTGAACCTGGAGAGTTGGGACCCATGGAATGGGGGCCATGCATTATTGCTTGAAAGGGTCTGCATTTGCTCACCCAATCTCACCAATCCTCTCAGTCCCAAGTGTCCAGGCTTATGCCACATCCAGCTGTCATTGTAGATAGGGTCTTTCCAGGTTTCCTCAGACACCCTGAAGGAATTGTAAAGAATTTCCCTGTTTTTTGGTTTTGCTTTTGAAATTCCTTTTTATAGTGGGTTTGAGCTGATTCTCGCTGCCATGTTCATGCCACTCTAGACACACTTGATTCCCTTATTGAGACATATCAATACATAGGTTTTGGGCCTCCCTGGTGGCGCAAGTGGTTGAGAGTCCGCCTGCCGATTCAGGGGATACGGGTTCGTGCCCCGGTCTGGGAGGATCCCATATGCCGCGGAGCGGCTGGGGCCATGAGCCATGGCCGCTGAGCCTGCGTGTCCGGAGCCTGCGCGTCCGGAGCCTGTGCTCCGCGACGGGGGAGGCCACAACAGTGAGAGGCCCGCATACCGCAAAAAAAAAAAAAAAAATACATAGGTTTTAAGATTCTTACTAGTCAGATATATTCCTCTGCGGGAAATATGGGGTTTTGAGTCTCTCTCACTGAGGAAGGTGTAGGTCTTGTCTATTCCAAAGTTGGTTTTTGAAACGGTCCCTATGCTTATATCAAACTCTGGTTTTATGCATCACCCCACCTCTCCTTCCCCTTTATGCAGGCATAAGAGTGTTTTCTAAATGTGAGACTCTGTTCTCTTTCCTAACTCTGTACACGTGTAGCCATGTTTACAGGTTCTTCATAAGTGATATCTTATGATAAGTTTCTTTTTCTGTGTGACTTATTTCACTTAGAATCATCGTACCTGAATCCACTCACTTTGCTGCTACTGGTCTTATGACATTGATTTCATGGCTGAGGGATATTCCATCGTACGTAAGTACCACAATCTTTTGAACCATTTTTATATTTCCTGGGATATTTAAGGTGTACTCAAGTTGAGGTTCTTGTAGTCAGTGCAGCCCTAAATTTGGAGGTGGCTCTTTCTTATTGATTTTCAGTTTTCCCAAGGTATATTCCCTAGACTGGAAGTGGCCTTGGCTCTGTAGCTCTGTTGTTTACTTGTTTTAGGGAACACAATGCACTCCTCCAGTGAGGCAGTTGGCAATTTACATCCCGCCCATCAGCATAACAAGGCTCCCAGTTCTCCAGGGCCTGTCTTGCCTTTCTGGTTTTTACACATTTTGTGGATGTCCCTTTTGACCGGTGGGAAATGATACTTCTTTGTAGTGCAGATTTGCATTGCCCGCTTGCTTGCTTGGCCAAAAAGGGCGTACGCGTTTTCTCCTGAATATATTCAGGAGAAAATGCGTACGCCCTTTTTGGCCAAGTGCACCATTGTCCAAGTTGTGCCCCTCTTCCTGTGCTTTACAGGCGATTCCAATGTACCTCTTGAAATCTGTTTCCTGCTATTTTGCCTCGCTTTCAAGTCCGCCTCGTTGACTTCCCTCAACAGATTTTTGGACGATAGTTGTCCTTTATCACTCTGCCAGTTTGTGAATTGCTGTGCCCCTGAGCTCCATTTCTCAACTCGTTTTTTGTGAGCTGAACGCAAGTCCAAAATTTTGGATCATGTCCTATACTGGTTCCCGGTGGGTGGCTGAGACTTTGGTTAATTCTTCTTCCTGCCGGGAAATTAGAGTGACATGTGCCCGTCCAAATGCCTAACAGCTACTCTCTCATGGGTTCTCCCTCGTCCCTTCCATCCTCTGCCAAATTGGGAACCTGTGCAAACCAGGAGGTTAAAGGGCCTGTCTCTCCAAGTTGGGAGATTGATAGTAAAGCAGTTGGAAAGTCAAACTGGAGCACCAGGAGAGGGACTATTCGTTGAGTTTTAGAAACCTTTCGTATTCACAGTGTGTACATTCTCTAGGTTTCCTGTACATGTTATAGCTGTAGTAATATTCCCTTGAACCTGGAGAGTTGGGACCCATGGAATGGGGGCCATGCATTATTGCTTGAAAGGGTCTGCATTTGCTCACCCAATCTCACCAATCCTCTCAGTCCCAAGTGTCCAGCCTTATGCCACATCCAGCTGTCATTGTACATAGGGTCTTTCCAGGTTTCCTCAGACACCCTGAAGGAATTGTAAAGAATTTCCCTGTTTTTTGGTTATGCTTTTGAAATTCCTTTTTATAGTGGGTTTGAGCTGATTCTCGCTGCCATGTTTATGCCACTCTAGACACACTTGATTCCCTTATGGAGTCATATCAATACATAGGTTTTAAGATTCTTACTAGTCAGATATATTCCTCTGCAGGAAATATGGGGTTTTGAGTCTCTTTCACTGAGGAAGGTGTAGGTCTTGTCTATTCCAAAGTTGGTTTTTGGAACGGTCCCTGTGCTTATATCAAACTCTGGTTTTATGCATCACCCCACCTCTCCATCCCCTTTATGCAGGCATAAGAGTGTTTTCTAAATGTGAGACTCTGTTCTCTTTCCTAACTCAGTTCACGTGTAGCCATGTTTACAGGATCTTCATAAGTGATATCTTATGATAAGATTTTTTTTTTCTGTGTGACTTATTTCACTTAGAATCATCGTACCTGAATCCACTCACTTTGCTGCTACTGGTCTTATGACATTGATTTCATGGCTGAGGGATATTCCATCGTACGTAAGTACCACAATGTTTTGAACCATTTTTATATTTCCTGGGATATTTAAGGTGTACCCAAGTTGAGGTTCTTGTAGTCAGTGCAGCCCTAAATTTGGAGGTGGCTCTTTCTTATTGATTTTCAGTTTTCCCAAGGTATATTCCCTAGACTGGAAGTGGCCTTGGCTCTGTAGCTCTGTTGTTTACTTGTTTTAGGGAACACAATGCACTCCTCCAGTGAGGCAGTTGGCAATTTACATCCCGCCCATCAGCATAACAAGGCTCCCAGTTCTCCAGGGCCTGTCTTGCCTTTCTGGTTTTTACACATTTTGTGGATGTCCCTTTTGACCGGTGGGAAATGATACTTCTTTGTAGTGCAGATTTGCATTGCCCGCTTGCTTGCTTGGCCAAAAAGGGCGTACGCGTTTTCTCCTGAATATATTCAGGAGAAAACGCATACGCCCTTTTTGGCCAAGTGCACCATTGTCCAAGTTGTGCCCCTCTTCCTGTGCTTTACAGGCGATTCCAATGTACCTCTTGAAATCTGTTTCCTGCTATTTTGCCTCGCTTTCAAGTCCGCCTCGTTGACTTCCCTCAACAGATTTTTGGACGATAGTTGTCCTTTATCACTCTGCCAGTTTGTGAATTGCTATGCCCCTGAGCTCCATTTCTCAACTCGTTTTTTGTGAGCTGAACGCAAGTCCAAAATTTTGGATCATGTCCTATACTGGTTCCCGGTGGGTGGCTGAGACTTTGGTTAATTCTTCTTCCTGCCGGGAAATTAGAGTGACATGTGTCCATCCAAATGCCTAACAGCTACTCTCTCATGGGTTCTCCCTCGTCCCTTCCATCCTCTGCCAAATTGGGAACCTGTGCAAACCAGGAGGTTAAAGGGCCTGTCTCTCCAAGTTGGGAGATTGATAGTAAGGCAGTTGGAAAGTCAAACTGGAGCACCAGGAGAGGGACTATTCGTTGAGTTTTAGAAACCTTTCGTATTCACAGTGTGTACATTCTCTAGGTTTCCTGTACATGTTATAGCTGTAGTAATATTCCCTTGAACCTGGAGAGTTGGGACCCATGGAATGGGGGCCATGCATTATTGCTTGAAAGGGTCTGCATTTGCTCACCCAATCTCACCAATCCTCTCAGTCCCAAGTGTCCAGCCTTATGCCACATCCAGCTGTCATTGTAGATAGGGTCTTTCCAGGTTTCCTCAGACACCCTGAAGGAATTGTAAAGAATTTCCCTGTTTTTTGGTTTTGCTTTTGAAATTCCTTTTTATAGTGGGTTTGAGCTGATTCTCGCTGCCATGTTCATGCCACTCTAGACACACTTGATTCCCTTATGGAGACATATCAATACATAGGTTTTGGGCCTCCCTGGTGGCGCAAGTGGTTGAGAGTCCGCCTGCCGATTCAGGGGATACGGGTTCGTGCCCCGGTCTGGGAGGATCCCATATGCCGCGGAGCGGCTGGGGCCATGAGCCATGGCCGCTGAGCCTGCGTGTCCGGAGCCTGCGCGTCCGGAGCCTGTGCTCCGCGACGGGGGAGGCCACAACAGTGAGAGGCCCGCATACCGCAAAAAAAAAAAAAATACATAGGTTTTAAGATTCTTACTAGTCAGATATATTCCTCTGCGGGAAATATGGGGTTTTGAGTCTCTCTCACTGAGGAAGGTGTAGGTCTTGTCTATTCCAAAGTTGGTTTTTGAAACGGTCCCTGTGCTTATATCAAACTCTGGTTTTATGCATCACCCCACCTCTCCTTCCCCTTTATGCAGGCATAAGAGTGTTTTCTAAATGTGAGACTCTGTTCTCTTTCCTAACTCTGTACACGTGTAGCCATGTTTACAGGTTCTTCATAAGTGATATCTTATGATAAGTTTCTTTTTCTGTGTGACTTATTTCACTTAGAATCATCGTACCTGAATCCACTCACTTTGCTGCTACTGGTCTTATGACATTGATTTCATGGCTGAGGGATATTCCATCGTACGTAAGTACCACAATGTTTTGAACCATTTTTATATTTCCTGGGATATTTAAGGTGTACCCAAGTTGAGGTTCTTGTAGTCAGTGCAGCCCTAAATTTGGAGGTGGTTCTTTCTTATTGATTTTCAGTTTTCCCAAGGTATATTCCCTAGACTGGAAGTGGCCTTGGCTCTGTAGCTCTGTTGTTTACTTGTTTTAGGGAACACAATGCACTCCTCCAGTGAGGCAGTTGGCAATTTACATCCCGCCCATCAGCATAACAAGGCTCCCAGTTCTCCAGGGCCTGTCTTGCCTTTCTGGTTTTTACACATTTTGTGGATGTCCCTTTTGACCGGTGGGAAATGATACTTCTTTGTAGTGCAGATTTGCATTGCCCGCTTGCTTGCTTGGCCAAAAAGGTCGTACGCGTTTTCTCCTGAATATATTCAGGAGAAAACGCATACGCCCTTTTTGGCCAAGTGCACCATTGTCCAAGTTGTGCCCCTCTTCCTGTGCTTTACAGGCGATTCCAATGTACCTCTTGAAATCTGTTTCCTGCTATTTTGCCTCGCTTTCAAGTCCGCCTCGTTGACTTCCCTAAACAGATTTTTGGACGATAGTTGTCCTTTATCACTCTGCCAGTTTGTGAATTGCTGTGCTCCTGAGCTCCATTTATCAACTCGTTTTTTGTGAGCTGAACGCAAGTCCAAAATTTTGGATCATGTCCTATACTGGTTCCCGGTGGGTGGCTGAGACTTTGGTTAATTCTTCTTCCTGCCGGGAAATTAGAGTGACATGTGCCCGTCCAAATGCCTAACAGCTACTCTCTCATGGGTTCTCCCTCGTCCCTTCCATCCTCTGCCAAATTGGGAACCTGTGCAAACCAGGAGGTTAAAGGGCCTGTCTGTCCAAGTTGGGAGATTGATAGTAAGGCAGTTGGAAAGTCAAACTGGAGCACCAGGAGAGGGACTATTCGTTGAGTTTTAGAAACCTTTCGTATTCACAGTGTGTACATTCTCTAGGTTTCCTGTACATGTTATAGCTGTAGTAATATTCCCTTCAACTTGGAGAGTTGGGACCCATGGAATGGGGGCCATGCATTATTGCTTGAAAGGGTCTGCATTTGCTCACCCAATCTCACCAATCCTCTCAGTCCCAAGTGTCCAGCCTTATGCCACATCCAGCTGTCATTGTAGATAGGGTCTTTCCAGGTTTCCTCAGACACCCTGAAGGAATTGTAAAGAATTTCCCTGTTTTTTGGTTATGCTTTTGAAATTCCTTTTTATAGTGGGTTTGAGCTGATTCTCGCTGCCATGTTTATGCCACTCTAGACACACTTGATTCCCTTATGGAGTCATATCAATACATAGGTTTTAAGATTCTTACTAGTCAGATATATTCCTCTGCAGGAAATATGGGGTTTTGAGTCTCTTTCACTGAGGAAGGTGTAGGTCTTGTCTATTCCAAAGTTGGTTTTTGGAACGGTCCCTGTGCTTATATCAAACTCTGGTTTTATGCATCACCCCACCTCTCCATCCCCTTTATGCAGGCATAAGAGTGTTTTCTAAATGTGAGACTCTGTTCTCTTTCCTAACTCAGTTCACGTGTAGCCATGTTTACAGGATCTTCATAAGTGATATCTTATGATAAGATTTTTTTTTTCTGTGTGACTTATTTCACTTAGAATCATCGTACCTGAATCCACTCACTTTGCTGCTACTGGTCTTATGACATTGATTTCATGGCTGAGGGATATTCCATCGTACGTAAGTACCACAATGTTTTGAACCATTTTTATATTTCCTGGGATATTTAAGGTGTACCCAAGTTGAGGTTCTTGTAGTCAGTGCAGCCCTAAATTTGGAGGTGGCTCTTTCTTATTGATTTTCAGTTTTCCCAAGGTATATTCCCTAGACTGGAAGTGGCCTTGGCTCTGTAGCTCTGTTGTTTACTTGTTTTAGGGAACACAATGCACTCCTCCAGTGAGGCAGTTGGCAATTTACATCCCGCCCATCAGCATAACAAGGCTCCCAGTTCTCCAGGGCCTGTCTTGCCTTTCTGGTTTTTACACATTTTGTGGATGTCCCTTTTGACCGGTGGGAAATGATACTTCTTTGTAGTGCAGATTTGCATTGCCCGCTTGCTTGCTTGGCCAAAAAGGGCGTACGCGTTTTCTCCTGAATATATTGAGGAGAAAATGCATACGCCCTTTTTGGCCAAGTGCACCATTGTCCAAGTTGTGCCCCTCTTCCTGTGCTTTACAGGCGATTCCAATGTACCTCTTGAAATCTGTTTCCTGCTATTTTGCCTCGCTTTCAAGTCCGCCTCGTTGACTTCCCTCAACAGATTTTTGGACGATAGTTGTCCTTTATCACTCTGCCAGTTTGTGAATTGCTGTGCCCCTGAGCTCCATTTCTCAACTCGTTTTTTGTGAGCTGAACGCAAGTCCAAAATTTTGGATCATGTCCTATACTGGTTCCCGGTGGGTGGCTGAGACTTTGGTTAATTCTTCTTCCTGCCGGGAAATTAGAGTGACATGTGTCCATCCAAATGCCTAACAGCTACTCTCTCATGGGTTCTCCCTCGTCCCTTCCATCCTCTGCCAAATTGGGAACCTGTGCAAACCAGGAGGTTAAAGGGCCTGTCTCTCCAAGTTGGGAGATTGATAGTAAGGCAGTTGGAAAGTCAAACTGGAGCACCAGGAGAGGGACTATTCGTTGAGTTTTAGAAACCTTTCGTATTCACAGTGTGTACATTCTCTAGGTTTCCTGTACATGTTATAGCTGTAGTAATATTCCCTTGAACCTGGAGAGTTGGGACCCATGGAATGGGGGCCATGCATTATTGCTTGAAAGGGTCTGCATTTGCTCACCCAATCTCACCAATCCTCTCAGTCCCAAGTGTCCAGGCGTATGCCACATCCAGCTGTGATTGTAGATAGGGTCTTTCCAGGTTTCCTCAGACACCCTGAAGGAATTGTAAAGAATTTCCCTGTTTTTTGGTTTTGCTTTTGAAATTCCTTTTTATAGTGGGTTTGAGCTGATTCTCGCTGCCATGTTCATGCCACTCTAGACACACTTGATTCCCTTATGGAGACATATCAATACATAGGTTTTGGGCCTCCCTGGTGGCGCAAGTGGTTGAGAGTCCGCCTGCCGATTCAGGGGATACGGGTTCGTGCCCCGGTCTGGGAGGATCCCATATGCCGCGGAGCGGCTGGGGCCATGAGCCATGGCCGCTGAGCCTGCGTGTCCGGAGCCTGCGCGTCCGGAGCCTGTGCTCCGCGACGGGGGAGGCCACAACAGTGAGAGGCCCACATACCGAAAAAAAAAAATACAAAGGTTTTAAGATTCTTACTAGTCAGATATATTCCTCTGCGGGAAATATGGGGTTTTGAGTCTCTCTCACTGAGGAAGGTGTAGGTCTTGTCTATTCCAAAGTTGGTTTTTGAAACGGTCCCTGTGCTTATATCAAACTCTGGTTTTATGTATCACCCCACCTCTCCATCCCCTTTATGCAGGCATAAGAGTGTTTTCTAAATGTGAGACTCTGTTCTCTTTCCTAACTCAGTTCACGTGTAGCCATGTTTACAGGATCTTCATAAGTGATATCTTATGATAAGATTTTTTTTTCTGTGTGACTTATTTCACTTAGAATCATCGTACCTGAATCCACTCACTTTGCTGCTACTGGTCTTATGACATTGATTTCATGGCTGAGGGATATTCCATCGTACGTAAGTACCACAATGTTTTGAACCATTTTTATATTTCCTGGGATATTTAAGGTGTACCCAAGTTGAGGTTCTTGTAGTCAGTGCAGCCCTAAATTTGGAGGTGGCTCTTTCTTATTGATTTTCAGTTTTCCCAAGGTATATTCCCTAGACTGGAAGTGGCCTTGGCTCTGTAGCTCTGTTGTTTACTTGTTTTAGGGAACACAATGCACTCCTCCAGTGAGGCAGTTGGCAATTTACATCCCGCCCATCAGCATAACAAGGCTCCCAGTTCTCCAGGGCCTGTCTTGCCTTTCTGGTTTTTACACATTTTGTGGATGTCCCTTTTGACCGGTGGGAAATGATACTTCTTTGTAGTGCAGATTTGCATTGCCCGCTTGCTTGCTTGGCCAAAAAGGGCGTACGCGTTTTCTCCTGAATATATTCAGGAGAAAACGCATACGCCCTTTTTGGCCAAGTGCACCATTGTCCAAGTTGTGCCCCTCTTCCTGTGCTTTACAGGCGATTCCAATGTACCTCTTGAAATCTGTTTCCTGCTATTTTGCCTCGCTTTCAAGTCCGCCTCGTTGACTTCCCTCAACAGATTTTTGGACGATAGTTGTCCTTTATCACTCTGCCAGTTTGTGAATTGCTGTGCCCCTGAGCTCCATTTCTCAACTCGTTTTTTGTGAGCTGAACGCAAGTCCAAAATTTTGGATCATGTCCTATACTGGTTCCCGGTGGGTGGCTGAGACTTTGGTTAATTCTTCTTCCTGCCGGGAAATTAGAGTGACATGTGTCCATCCAAATGCCTAACAGCTACTCTCTCATGGGTTCTCCCTCGTCCCTTCCATCATCTGCCAAATTGGGAACCTGTGCAAACCAGGAGGTTAAAGGGCCTGTCTCTCCAAGTTGGGAGATTGATAGTAAGGCAGTTGGAAAGTCAAACTGGAGCACCAGGAGAGGGACTATTCGTTGAGTTTTAGAAACCTTTCGTATTCACAGTGTGTACATTCTCTAGGTTTCCTGTACATGTTATAGCTGTAGTAATATTCCCTTGAACCTGGAGAGTTGGGACCCATGGAATGGGGGCCATGCATTATTGCTTGAAAGGGTCTGCATTTGCTCACCCAATCTCACCAATCCTCTCAGTCCCAAGTGTCCAGGCTTATGCCACATCCAGCTGTCATTGTAGATAGGGTCTTTCCAGGTTTCCTCAGACACCCTGAAGGAATTGTAAAGAATTTCCCTGTTTTTTGGTTTTGCTTTTGAAATTCCTTTTTATAGTGGGTTTGAGCTGATTCTCGCTGCCATGTTCATGCCACTCTAGACACACTTGATTCCCTTATTGAGACATATCAATACATAGGTTTTGGGCCTCCCTGGTGGCGCAAGTGGTTGAGAGTCCGCCTGCCGATTCAGGGGATACGGGTTCGTGCCCCGGTCTGGGAGGATCCCATATGCCGCGGAGCGGCTGGGGCCATGAGCCATGGCCGCTGAGCCTGCGTGTCCGGAGCCTGCGCGTCCGGAGCCTGTGCTCCGCGACGGGGGAGGCCACAACAGTGAGAGGCCCGCATACCGCAAAAAAAAAAAAAAATACATAGGTTTTAAGATTCTTACTAGTCAGATATATTCCTCTGCGGGAAATATGGGGTTTTGAGTCTCTCTCACTGAGGAAGGTGTAGGTCTTGTCTATTCCAAAGTTGGTTTTTGAAACGGTCCCTATGCTTATATCAAACTCTGGTTTTATGCATCACCCCACCTCTCCTTCCCCTTTATGCAGGCATAAGAGTGTTTTCTAAATGTGAGACTCTGTTCTCTTTCCTAACTCTGTACACGTGTAGCCATGTTTACAGGTTCTTCATAAGTGATATCTTATGATAAGTTTCTTTTTCTGTGTGACTTATTTCACTTAGAATCATCGTACCTGAATCCACTCACTTTGCTGCTACTGGTCTTATGACATTGATTTCATGGCTGAGGGATATTCCATCGTACGTAAGTACCACAATGTTTTGAACCATTTTTATATTTCCTGGGATATTTAAGGTGTACCCAAGTTGAGGTTCTTGTAGTCAGTGCAGCCCTAAATTTGGAGGTGGCTCTTTCTTATTGATTTTCAGTTTTCCCAAGGTATATTCCCTAGACTGGAAGTGGCCTTGGCTCTGTAGCTCTGTTGTTTACTTGTTTTAGGGAACACAATGCACTCCTCCAGTGAGGCAGTTGGCAATTTACATCCCGCCCATCAGCATAACAAGGCTCCCAGTTCTCCAGGGCCTGTCTTGCCTTTCTGGTTTTTACACATTTTGTGGATGTCCCTTTTGACCGGTGGGAAATGATACTTCTTTGTAGTGCAGATTTGCATTGCCCGCTTGCTTGCTTGGCCAAAAAGGGCGTACGCGTTTTCTCCTGAATATATTCAGGAGAAAATGCGTACGCCCTTTTTGGCCAAGTGCACCATTGTCCAAGTTGTGCCCCTCTTCCTGTGCTTTACAGGCGATTCCAATGTACCTCTTGAAATCTGTTTCCTGCTATTTTGCCTCGCTTTCAAGTCCGCCTCGTTGACTTCCCTCAACAGATTTTTGGACGATAGTTGTCCTTTATCACTCTGCCAGTTTGTGAATTGCTGTGCCCCTGAGCTCCATTTCTCAACTCGTTTTTTGTGAGCTGAACGCAAGTCCAAAATTTTGGATCATGTCCTATACTGGTTCCCGGTGGGTGGCTGAGACTTTGGTTAATTCTTCTTCCTGCCGGGAAATTAGAGTGACATGTGCCCGTCCAAATGCCTAACAGCTACTCTCTCATGGGTTCTCCCTCGTCCCTTCCATCCTCTGCCAAATTGGGAACCTGTGCAAACCAGGAGGTTAAAGGGCCTGTCTCTCCAAGTTGGGAGATTGATAGTAAAGCAGTTGGAAAGTCAAACTGGAGCACCAGGAGAGGGACTATTCGTTGAGTTTTAGAAACCTTTCGTATTCACAGTGTGTACATTCTCTAGGTTTCCTGTACATGTTATAGCTGTAGTAATATTCCCTTGAACCTGGAGAGTTGGGACCCATGGAATGGGGGCCATGCATTATTGCTTGAAAGGGTCTGCATTTGCTCACCCAATCTCACCAATCCTCTCAGTCCCAAGTGTCCAGCCTTATGCCACATCCAGCTGTCATTGTACATAGGGTCTTTCCAGGTTTCCTCAGACACCCTGAAGGAATTGTAAAGAATTTCCCTGTTTTTTGGTTATGCTTTTGAAATTCCTTTTTATAGTGGGTTTGAGCTGATTCTCGCTGCCATGTTTATGCCACTCTAGACACACTTGATTCCCTTATGGAGTCATATCAATACATAGGTTTTAAGATTCTTACTAGTCAGATATATTCCTCTGCAGGAAATATGGGGTTTTGAGTCTCTTTCACTGAGGAAGGTGTAGGTCTTGTCTATTCCAAAGTTGGTTTTTGGAACGGTCCCTGTGCTTATATCAAACTCTGGTTTTATGCATCACCCCACCTCTCCATCCCCTTTATGCAGGCATAAGAGTGTTTTCTAAATGTGAGACTCTGTTCTCTTTCCTAACTCAGTTCACGTGTAGCCATGTTTACAGGATCTTCATAAGTGATATCTTATGATAAGATTTTTTTTTTCTGTGTGACTTATTTCACTTAGAATCATCGTACCTGAATCCACTCACTTTGCTGCTACTGGTCTTATGACATTGATTTCATGGCTGAGGGATATTCCATCGTACGTAAGTACCACAATGTTTTGAACCATTTTTATATTTCCTGGGATATTTAAGGTGTACCCAAGTTGAGGTTCTTGTAGTCAGTGCAGCCCTAAATTTGGAGGTGGCTCTTTCTTATTGATTTTCAGTTTTCCCAAGGTATATTCCCTAGACTGGAAGTGGCCTTGGCTCTGTAGCTCTGTTGTTTACTTGTTTTAGGGAACACAATGCACTCCTCCAGTGAGGCAGTTGGCAATTTACATCCCGCCCATCAGCATAACAAGGCTCCCAGTTCTCCAGGGCCTGTCTTGCCTTTCTGGTTTTTACACATTTTGTGGATGTCCCTTTTGACCGGTGGGAAATGATACTTCTTTGTAGTGCAGATTTGCATTGCCCGCTTGCTTGCTTGGCCAAAAAGGGCGTACGCGTTTTCTCCTGAATATATTCAGGAGAAAACGCATACGCCCTTTTTGGCCAAGTGCACCATTGTCCAAGTTGTGCCCCTCTTCCTGTGCTTTACAGGCGATTCCAATGTACCTCTTGAAATCTGTTTCCTGCTATTTTGCCTCGCTTTCAAGTCCGCCTCGTTGACTTCCCTCAACAGATTTTTGGACGATAGTTGTCCTTTATCACTCTGCCAGTTTGTGAATTGCTGTGCCCCTGAGCTCCATTTCTCAACTCGTTTTTTGTGAGCTGAACGCAAGTCCAAAATTTTGGATCATGTCCTATACTGGTTCCTGGTGGGTGGCTGAGACTTTGGTTAATTCTTCTTCCTGCCGGGAAATTAGAGTGACATGTGTCCATCCAAATGCCTAACAGCTACTCTCTCATGGGTTCTCCCTCGTCCCTTCCATCCTCTGCCAAATTGGGAACCTGTGCAAACCAGGAGGTTAAAGGGCCTGTCTCTCCAAGTTGGGAGATTGATAGTAAGGCAGTTGGAAAGTCAAACTGGAGCACCAGGAGAGGGACTATTCGTTGAGTTTTAGAAACCTTTCGTATTCACAGTGTGTACATTCTCTAGGTTTCCTGTACATGTTATAGCTGTAGTAATATTCCCTTGAACCTGGAGAGTTGGGACCCATGGAATGGGGGCCATGCATTATTGCTTGAAAGGGTCTGCATTTGCTCACCCAATCTCACCAATCCTCTCAGTCCCAAGTGTCCAGGCTTATGCCACATCCAGCTGTCATTGTAGATAGGGTCTTTCCAGGTTTCCTCAGACACCCTGAAGGAATTGTAAAGAATTTCCCTGTTTTTTGGTTTTGCTTTTGAAATTCCTTTTTATAGTGGGTTTGAGCTGATTCTCGCTGCCATGTTCATGCCACTCTAGACACACTTGATTCCCTTATGGAGACATATCAATACATAGGTTTTGGGCCTCCCTGGTGGCGCAAGTGGTTGAGAGTCCGCCTGCCGATTCAGGGGATACGGGTTCGTGCCCCGGTCTGGGAGGATCCCATATGCCGCGGAGCGGCTGGGGCCATGAGCCATGGCCGCTGAGCCTGCGTGTCCGGAGCCTGCGCGTCCGGAGCCTGTGCTCCGCGACGGGGGAGGCCACAACAGTGAGAGGCCCGCATACCGCAAAAAAAAAAAAATACATAGGTTTTAAGATTCTTACTAGTCAGATATATTCCTCTGCGGGAAATATGGGGTTTTGAGTCTCTCTCACTGAGGAAGGTGTAGGTCTTGTCTATTCCAAAGTTGGTTTTTGAAACGGTCCCTGTGCTTATATCAAACTCTGGTTTTATGCATCACCCCACCTCTCCTTCCCCTTTATGCAGGCATAAGAGTGTTTTCTAAATGTGAGACTCTGTTCTCTTTCCTAACTCTGTACACGTGTAGCCATGTTTACAGGTTCTTCATAAGTGATATCTTATGATAAGTTTCTTTTTCTGTGTGACTTATTTCACTTAGAATCATCGTACCTGAATCCACTCACTTTGCTGCTACTGGTCTTATGACATTGATTTCATGGCTGAGGGATATTCCATCGTACGTAAGTACCACAATGTTTTGAACCATTTTTATATTTCCTGGGATATTTAAGGTGTACCCAAGTTGAGGTTCTTGTAGTCAGTGCAGCCCTAAATTTGGAGGTGGTTCTTTCTTATTGATTTTCAGTTTTCCCAAGGTATATTCCCTAGACTGGAAGTGGCCTTGGCTCTGTAGCTCTGTTGTTTACTTGTTTTAGGGAACACAATGCACTCCTCCAGTGAGGCAGTTGGCAATTTACATCCCGCCCATCAGCATAACAAGGCTCCCAGTTCTCCAGGGCCTGTCTTGCCTTTCTGGTTTTTACACATTTTGTGGATGTCCCTTTTGACCGGTGGGAAATGATACTTCTTTGTAGTGCAGATTTGCATTGCCCGCTTGCTTGCTTGGCCAAAAAGGGCGTACGCGTTTTCTCCTGAATATATTCAGGAGAAAACGCATACGCCCTTTTTGGCCAAGTGCACCATTGTCCAAGTTGTGCCCCTCTTCCTGTGCTTTACAGGCGATTCCAATGTACCTCTTGAAATCTGTTTCCTGCTATTTTGCCTCGCTTTCAAGTCCGCCTCGTTGACTTCCCTCAACAGATTTTTGGACGATAGTTGTCCTTTATCACTCTGCCAGTTTGTGAATTGCTGTGCTCCTGAGCTCCATTTATCAACTCGTTTTTTGTGAGCTGAACGCAAGTCCAAAATTTTGGATCATGTCCTATACTGGTTCCCGGTGGGTGGCTGAGACTTTGGTTAATTCTTCTTCCTGCCGGGAAATTAGAGTGACATGTGCCCGTCCAAATGCCTAACAGCTACTCTCTCATGGGTTCTCCCTCGTCCCTTCCATCCTCTGCCAAATTGGGAACCTGTGCAAACCAGGAGGTTAAAGGGCCTGTCTGTCCAAGTTGGGAGATTGATAGTAAGGCAGTTGGAAAGTCAAACTGGAGCACCAGGAGAGGGACTATTCGTTGAGTTTTAGAAACCTTTCGTATTCACAGTGTGTACATTCTCTAGGTTTCCTGTACATGTTATAGCTGTAGTAATATTCCCTTCAACTTGGAGAGTTGGGACCCATGGAATGGGGGCCATGCATTATTGCTTGAAAGGGTCTGCATTTGCTCACCCAATCTCACCAATCCTCTCAGTCCCAAGTGTCCAGCCTTATGCCACATCCAGCTGTCATTGTAGATAGGGTCTTTCCAGGTTTCCTCAGACACCCTGAAGGAATTGTAAAGAATTTCCCTGTTTTTTGGTTATGCTTTTGAAATTCCTTTTTATAGTGGGTTTGAGCTGATTCTCGCTGCCATGTTTATGCCACTCTAGACACACTTGATTCCCTTATGGAGTCATATCAATACATAGGTTTTAAGATTCTTACTAGTCAGATATATTCCTCTGCAGGAAATATGGGGTTTTGAGTCTCTTTCACTGAGGAAGGTGTAGGTCTTGTCTATTCCAAAGTTGGTTTTTGGAACGGTCCCTGTGCTTATATCAAACTCTGGTTTTATGCATCACCCCACCTCTCCATCCCCTTTATGCAGGCATAAGAGTGTTTTCTAAATGTGAGACTCTGTTCTCTTTCCTAACTCAGTTCACGTGTAGCCATGTTTACAGGATCTTCATAAGTGATATCTTATGATAAGATTTTTTTTTTCTGTGTGACTTATTTCACTTAGAATCATCGTACCTGAATCCACTCACTTTGCTGCTACTGGTCTTATGACATTGATTTCATGGCTGAGGGATATTCCATCGTACGTAAGTACCACAATGTTTTGAACCATTTTTATATTTCCTGGGATATTTAAGGTGTACCCAAGTTGAGGTTCTTGTAGTCAGTGCAGCCCTAAATTTGGAGGTGGCTCTTTCTTATTGATTTTCAGTTTTCCCAAGGTATATTCCCTAGACTGGAAGTGGCCTTGGCTCTGTAGCTCTGTTGTTTACTTGTTTTAGGGAACACAATGCACTCCTCCAGTGAGGCAGTTGGCAATTTACATCCCGCCCATCAGCATAACAAGGCTCCCAGTTCTCCAGGGCCTGTCTTGCCTTTCTGGTTTTTACACATTTTGTGGATGTCCCTTTTGACCGGTGGGAAATGATACTTCTTTGTAGTGCAGATTTGCATTGCCCGCTTGCTTGCTTGGCCAAAAAGGGCGTACGCGTTTTCTCCTGAATATATTCAGGAGAAAATGCATACGCCCTTTTTGGCCAAGTGCACCATTGTCCAAGTTGTGCCCCTCTTCCTGTGCTTTACAGGCGATTCCAATGTACCTCTTGAAATCTGTTTCCTGCTATTTTGCCTCGCTTTCAAGTCCGCCTCGTTGACTTCCCTCAACAGATTTTTGGACGATAGTTGTCCTTTATCACTCTGCCAGTTTGTGAATTGCTGTGCCCCTGAGCTCCATTTCTCAACTCGTTTTTTGTGAGCTGAACGCAAGTCCAAAATTTTGGATCATGTCCTATACTGGTTCCCGGTGGGTGGCTGAGACTTTGGTTAATTCTTCTTCCTGCCGGGAAATTAGAGTGACATGTGTCCATCCAAATGCCTAACAGCTACTCTCTCATGGGTTCTCCCTCGTCCCTTCCATCCTCTGCCAAATTGGGAACCTGTGCAAACCAGGAGGTTAAAGGGCCTGTCTCTCCAAGTTGGGAGATTGATAGTAAGGCAGTTGGAAAGTCAAACTGGAGCACCAGGAGAGGGACTATTCGTTGAGTTTTAGAAACCTTTCGTATTCACAGTGTGTACATTCTCTAGGTTTCCTGTACATGTTATAGCTGTAGTAATATTCCCTTGAACCTGGAGAGTTGGGACCCATGGAATGGGGGCCATGCATTATTGCTTGAAAGGGTCTGCATTTGCTCACCCAATCTCACCAATCCTCTCAGTCCCAAGTGTCCAGGCTTATGCCACATCCAGCTGTCATTGTAGATAGGGTCTTTCCAGGTTTCCTCAGACACCCTGAAGGAATTGTAAAGAATTTCCCTGTTTTTTGGTTTTGCTTTTGAAATTCCTTTTTATAGTGGGTTTGAGCTGATTCTCGCTGCCATGTTCATGCCACTCTAGACACACTTGATTCCCTTATTGAGACATATCAATACATAGGTTTTGGGCCTCCCTGGTGGCGCAAGTGGTTGAGAGTCCGCCTGCCGATTCAGGGGATACGGGTTCGTGCCCCGGTCTGGGAGGATCCCATATGCCGCGGAGCGGCTGGGGCCATGAGCCATGGCCGCTGAGCCTGCGTGTCCGGAGCCTGCGCGTCCGGAGCCTGTGCTCCGCGACGGGGGAGGCCACAACAGTGAGAGGCCCGCATACCGCAAAAAAAAAAAAAAAATACATAGGTTTTAAGATTCTTACTAGTCAGATATATTCCTCTGCGGGAAATATGGGGTTTTGAGTCTCTCTCACTGAGGAAGGTGTAGGTCTTGTCTATTCCAAAGTTGGTTTTTGAAACGGTCCCTATGCTTATATCAAACTCTGGTTTTATGCATCACCCCACCTCTCCTTCCCCTTTATGCAGGCATAAGAGTGTTTTCTAAATGTGAGACTCTGTTCTCTTTCCTAACTCTGTACACGTGTAGCCATGTTTACAGGTTCTTCATAAGTGATATCTTATGATAAGTTTCTTTTTCTGTGTGACTTATTTCACTTAGAATCATCGTACCTGAATCCACTCACTTTGCTGCTACTGGTCTTATGACATTGATTTCATGGCTGAGGGATATTCCATCGTACGTAAGTACCACAATGTTTTGAACCATTTTTATATTTCCTGGGATATTTAAGGTGTACCCAAGTTGAGGTTCTTGTAGTCAGTGCAGCCCTAAATTTGGAGGTGGCTCTTTCTTATTGATTTTCAGTTTTCCCAAGGTATATTCCCTAGACTGGAAGTGGCCTTGGCTCTGTAGCTCTGTTGTTTACTTGTTTTAGGGAACACAATGCACTCCTCCAGTGAGGCAGTTGGCAATTTACATCCCGCCCATCAGCATAACAAGGCTCCCAGTTCTCCAGGGCCTGTCTTGCCTTTCTGGTTTTTACACATTTTGTGGATGTCCCTTTTGACCGGTGGGAAATGATACTTCTTTGTAGTGCAGATTTGCATTGCCCGCTTGCTTGCTTGGCCAAAAAGGGCGTACGCGTTTTCTCCTGAATATATTCAGGTGAAAACGCATACGCCCTTTTTGGCCAAGTGCACCATTGTCCAAGTTGTGCCCCTCTTCCTGTGCTTTACAGGCGATTCCAATGTACCTCTTGAAATCTGTTTCCTGCTATTTTGCCTCGCTTTCAAGTCCGCCTCGTTGACTTCCCTCAACAGATTTTTGGACGATAGTTGTCCTTTATCACTCTGCCAGTTTGTGAATTGCTGTGCCCCTGAGCTCCATTTCTCAACTCGTTTTTTGTGAGCTGAACGCAAGTCCAAAATTTTGGATCATGTCCTATACTGGTTCCCGGTGGGTGGCTGAGACTTTGGTTAATTCTTCTTCCTGCCGGGAAATTAGAGTGACATGTGTCCATCCAAATGCCTAACAGCTACTCTCTCATGGGTTCTCCCTCGTCCCTTCCATCCTCTGCCAAATTGGGAACCTGTGCAAACCAGGAGGTTAAAGGGCCTGTCTCTCCAAGTTGGGAGATTGATAGTAAGGCAGTTGGAAAGTCAAACTGGAGCACCAGGAGAGGGACTATTCGTTGAGTTTTAGAAACCTTTCGTATTCACAGTGTGTACATTCTCTAGGTTTCCTGTACATGTTATAGCTGTAGTAATATTCCCTTGAACCTGGAGAGTTGGGACCCATGGAATGGGGGCCATGCATTATTGCTTGAAAGGGTCTGCATTTGCTCACCCAATCTCACCAATCCTCTCAGTCCCAAGTGTCCAGGCTTATGCCACATCCAGCTGTCATTGTAGATAGGGTCTTTCCAGGTTTCCTCAGACACCCTGAAGGAATTGTAAAGAATTTCCCTGTTTTTTGGTTTTGCTTTTGAAATTCCTTTTTATAGTGGGTTTGAGCTGATTCTCGCTGCCATGTTCATGCCACTCTAGACACACTTGATTCCCTTATGGAGACATATCAATACATAGGTTTTGGGCCTCCCTGGTGGCGCAAGTGGTTGAGAGTCCGCCTGCCGATTCAGGGGATACGGGTTCGTGCCCCGGTCTGGAGGATCCCATATGCCGCGGAGCGGCTGGGGCCATGAGCCATGGCCGCTGAGCCTGCGTGACCGGAGCCTGCGCGTCCGGAGCCTGTGCTCCGCGACGGGGGAGGCCACAACAGTGAGAGGCCCGCATACCACAAAAAAAAAAAAATACATAGGTTTTAAGATTCTTACTAGTCAGATATATTCCTCTGCGGGAAATATGGGGTTTTGAGTCTCTCTCACTGAGGAAGGTGTAGGTCTTGTCTATTCCAAAGTTGGTTTTTGAAACGGTCCCTGTGCTTATATCAAACTCTGGTTTTATGCATCACCCCACCTCTCCATCCCCTTTATGCAGGCATAAGAGTGTTTTCTAAATGTGAGACTCTGTTCTCTTTCCTAACTCAGTTCACGTGTAGCCATGTTTACAGGATCTTCATAAGTGATATCTTATGATAAGTTTTTTTTTTCTGTGTGACTTATTTCACTTAGAATCATCGTACCTGAATCCACTCACTTTGCTGCTACTGGTCTTATGACATTGATTTCATGGCTGAGGGATATTCCATCGTACGTAAGTACCACAATGTTTTGAACCATTTTTATATTTCCTGGGATATTTAAGGTGTACCCAAGTTGAGGTTCTTGTAGTCAGTGCAGCCCTAAATTTGGAGGTGGCTCTTTCTTATTGATTTTCAGTTTTTCCCAAGGTATATTCCCTAGACTGGAAGTGGCCTTGGCTCTGTAGCTCTGTTGTTTACTTGTTTTAGGGAACACAATGCACTCCTCCAGTGAGGCAGTTGGCAATTTACATCCCGCCCATCAGCATAACAAGGCTCCCAGTTCTCCAGGGCCTGTCTTGCCTTTCTGGTTTTTACACATTTTGTGGATGTCCCTTTTGACCGGTGGGAAGTGATACTTCTTTGTAGTGCAGATTTGCATTGCCCGCTTGCTTGCTTGGCCAAAAAGGGCGTACGCGTTTTCTCCTGAATATATTCAGGAGAAAACGCATACGCCCTTTTTGGCCAAGTGCACCATTGTCCAAGTTGTGCCCCTCTTCCTGTGCTTTACAGGCGATTCCAATGTACCTCTTGAAATCTGTTTCCTGCTATTTTGCCTCGCTTTCAAGTCCGCCTCGTTGACTTCCCTCAACAGATTTTTGGACGATAGTTGTCCTTTATCACTCTGCCAGTTTGTGAATTGCTGTGCCCCTGAGCTCCATTTCTCAACTCGTGTTTTGTGAGCTGAACGCAAGTCCAAAATTTTGGATCATGTCCTATACTGGTTCCCGGTGGGTGGCTGAGACTTTGGTTAATTCTTCTTCCTGCCGGGAAATTAGAGTGACATGTGTCCATCCAAATGCCTAACAGCTACTCTCTCATGGGTTCTCCCTCGTCCCTTCCATCCTCTGCCAAATTGGGAACCTGTGCAAACCAGGAGGTTAAAGGGCCTGTCTCTCCAAGTTGGGAGATTGATAGTAAGGCAGTTGGAATGTCAAACTGGAGCACCAGGAGAGGGACTATTCGTTGAGTTTTAGAAACCTTTCGTATTCACAGTGTGTACATTCTCTAGGTTTCCTGTACATGTTATAGCTGTAGTAATATTCCCTTGAACCTGGAGAGTTGGGACCCATGGAATGGGGGCCATGCATTATTGCTTGAAAGGGTCTGCATTTGCTCACCCAATCTCACCAATCCTCTCAGTCCCAAGGTCCAGGCTTATGCCACATCCAGCTGTCATTGTAGATAGGGTCTTTCCAGGTTTCCTCAGACACCCTGAAGGAATTGTAAAGAATTTCCCTGTTTTTTGGTTTTGCTTTTGAAATTCCTTTTTATAGTGGGTTTGAGCTGATTCTCGCTGCCATGTTCATGCCACTCTAGACACACTTGATTCCCTTATGGAGACATATCAATACATAGGTTTTGGGCCTCCCTGGTGGCGCAAGTGGTTGAGAGTCCGCCTGCCGATTCAGGGGATACGGGTTCGTGCCCCGGTCTGGGAGGATCCCATATGCCGCGGAGCGGCTGGGGCCATGAGCCATGGCCGCTGAGCCTGCGTGACCGGAGCCTGCGCGTCCGGAGCCTGTGCTCCGCGACGGAGGAGGCCACAACAGTGAGAGGCCCGCATACCGCAAAAAAAAAAAAAATACATAGGTTTTAAGATTCTTACTAGTCAGATATATTCCTCTGCGGGAAATATGGGGTTTTGAGTCTCTCTCACTGAGGAAGGTGTAGGTCTTGTCTATTCCAAAGTTGGTTTTTGAAACGGTCCCTATGCTTATATCAAACTCTGGTTTTATGCATCACCCCACCTCTCCTTCCCCTTTATGCAGGCATAAGAGTGTTTTCTAAATGTGAGACTCTGTTCTCTTTCCTAACTCTGTACACGTGTAGCCATGTTTACAGGTTCTTCATAAGTGATATCTTATGATAAGTTTCTTTTTCTGTGTGACTTATTTCACTTAGAATCATCGTACCTGAATCCACTCACTTTGCTGCTACTGGTCTTATGACATTGATTTCATGGCTGAGGGATATTCCATCGTACGTAAGTACCACAATGTTTTGAACCATTTTTATATTTCCTGGGATATTTAAGGTGTACCCAAGTTGAGGTTCTTGTAGTCAGTGCAGCCCTAAATTTGGAGGTGGCTCTTTCTTATTGATTTTCAGTTTTCCCAAGGTATATTCCCTAGACTGGAAGTGGCCTTGGCTCTGTAGCTCTGTTGTTTACTTGTTTTAGGGAACACAATGCACTCCTCCAGTGAGGCAGTTGGCAATTTACATCCCGCCCATCAGCATAACAAGGCTCCCAGTTCTCCAGGGCCTGTCTTGCCTTTCTGGTTTTTACACATTTTGTGGATGTCCCTTTTGACTGGTGGGAAATGATACTTCTTTGTAGTGCAGATTTGCATTGCCCGCTTGCTTGCTTGGCCAAAAAGGGCGTACGCGTTTTCTCCTGAATATATTCAGGAGAAAATGCGTACGCCCTTTTTGGCCAAGTGCACCATTGTCCAAGTTGTGCCCCTCTTCCTGTGCTTTACAGGCGATTCCAATGTACCTCTTGAAATCTGTTTCCTGCTATTTTGCCTCGCTTTCAAGTCCGCCTCGTTGACTTCCCTCAACAGATTTTTGGACGATAGTTGTCCTTTATCACTCTGCCAGTTTGTGAATTGCTGTGCCCCTGAGCTCCATTTCTCAACTCGTTTTTTGTGAGCTGAACGCAAGTCCAAAATTTTGGATCATGTCCTATACTGGTTCCCGGTGGGTGGCTGAGACTTTGGTTAATTCTTCTTCCTGCCGGGAAATTAGAGTGACATGTGCCCGTCCAAATGCCTAACAGCTACTCTCTCATGGGTTCTCCCTCGTCCCTTCCATCCTCTGCCAAATTGGGAACCTGTGCAAACCAGGAGGTTAAAGGGCCTGTCTCTCCAAGTTGGGAGATTGATAGTAAAGCAGTTGGAAAGTCAAACTGGAGCACCAGGAGAGGGACTATTCGTTGAGTTTTAGAAACCTTTCGTATTCACAGTGTGTACATTCTCTAGGTTTCCTGTACATGTTATAGCTGTAGTAATATTCCCTTGAACCTGGAGAGTTGGGACCCATGGAATGGGGGCCATGCATTATTGCTTGAAAGGGTCTGCATTTGCTCACCCAATCTCACCAATCCTCTCAGTCCCAAGTGTCCAGCCTTATGCCACATCCAGCTGTCATTGTACATAGGGTCTTTCCAGGTTTCCTCAGACACCCTGAAGGAATTGTAAAGAATTTCCCTGTTTTTTGGTTATGCTTTTGAAATTCCTTTTATAGTGGGTTTGAGCTGATTCTCGCTGCCATGTTTATGCCACTCTAGACACACTTGATTCCCTTATGGAGTCATATCAATACATAGGTTTTAAGATTCTTACTAGTCAGATATATTCCTCTGCAGGAAATATGGGGTTTTGAGTCTCTTTCACTGAGGAAGGTGTAGGTCTTGTCTATTCCAAAGTTGGTTTTTGGAACGGTCCCTGTGCTTATATCAAACTCTGGTTTTATGCATCACCCCACCTCTCCATCCCCTTTATGCAGGCATAAGAGTGTTTTCTAAATGTGAGACTCTGTTCTCTTTCCTAACTCAGTTCACGTGTAGCCATGTTTACAGGATCTTCATAAGTGATATCTTATGATAAGATTTTTTTTTTCTGTGTGACTTATTTCACTTAGAATCATCGTACCTGAATCCACTCACTTTGCTGCTACTGGTCTTATGACATTGATTTCATGGCTGAGGGATATTCCATCGTACGTAAGTACCACAATGTTTTGAACCATTTTTATATTTCCTGGGATATTTAAGGTGTACCCAAGTTGAGGTTCTTGTAGTCAGTGCAGCCCTAAATTTGGAGGTGGCTCTTTCTTATTGATTTTCAGTTTTCCCAAGGTATATTCCCTAGACTGGAAGTGGCCTTGGCTCTGTAGCTCTGTTGTTTACTTGTTTTAGGGAACACAATGCACTCCTCCAGTGAGGCAGTTGGCAATTTACATCCCGCCCATCAGCATAACAAGGCTCCCAGTTCTCCAGGGCCTGTCTTGCCTTTCTGGTTTTTACACATTTTGTGGATGTCCCTTTTGACCGGTGGGAAATGATACTTCTTTGTAGTGCAGATTTGCATTGCCCGCTTGCTTGCTTGGCCAAAAAGGGCGTACGCGTTTTCTCCTGAATATATTCAGGAGAAAATGCATACGCCCTTTTTGGCCAAGTGCACCATTGTCCAAGTTGTGCCCCTCTTCCTGTGCTTTACAGGCGATTCCAATGTACCTCTTGAAATCTGTTTCCTGCTATTTTGCCTCGCTTTCAAGTCCGCCTCGTTGACTTCCCTCAACAGATTTTTGGACGATAGTTGTCCTTTATCACTCTGCCAGTTTGTGAATTGCTGTGCCCCTGAGCTCCATTTCTCAACTCGTTTTTTGTGAGCTGAACGCAAGTCCAAAATTTTGGATCATGTCCTATACTGGTTCCCGGTGGGTGGCTGAGACTTTGGTTAATTCTTCTTCCTGCCGGGAAATTAGAGTGACATGTGTCCATCCAAATGCCTAACAGCTACTCTCTCATGGGTTCTCCCTCGTCCCTTCCATCCTCTGCCAAATTGGGAACCTGTGCAAACCAGGAGGTTAAAGGGCCTGTCTCTCCAAGTTGGGAGATTGATAGTAAGGCAGTTGGAAAGTCAAACTGGAGCACCAGGAGAGGGACTATTCGTTGAGTTTTAGAAACCTTTCGTATTCACAGTGTGTACATTCTCTAGGTTTCCTGTACATGTTATAGCTGTAGTAATATTCCCTTGAACCTGGAGAGTTGGGACCCATGGAATGGGGGCCATGCATTATTGCTTGAAAGGGTCTGCATTTGCTCACCCAATCTCACCAATCCTCTCAGTCCCAAGTGTCCAGGCTTATGCCACATCCAGCTGTCATTGTAGATAGGGTCTTTCCAGGTTTCCTCAGACACCCTGAAGGAATTGTAAAGAATTTCCCTGTTTTTTGGTTTTGCTTTTGAAATTCCTTTTTATAGTGGGTTTGAGCTGATTCTCGCTGCCATGTTCATGCCACTCTAGACACACTTGATTCCCTTATGGAGACATATCAATACATAGGTTTTGGGCCTCCCTGGTGGCGCAAGTGGTTGAGAGTCCGCCTGCCGATTCAGGGGATACGGGTTCGTGCCCCGGTCTGGGAGGATCCCATATGCCGCGGAGCGGCTGGGGCCATGAGCCATGGCCGCTGAGCCTGCGTGACCGGAGCCTGCGCGTCCGGAGCCTGTGCTCCGCGACGGGGGAGGCCACAACAGTGAGAGGCCCGCATACCGCAAAAAAAAAAAAAAATACATAGGTTTTAAGATTCTTACTAGTCAGATATATTCCTCTGCGGGAAATATGGGGTTTTGAGTCTCTCTCACTGAGGAAGGTGTAGGTCTTGTCTATTCCAAAGTTGGTTTTTGAAACGGTCCCTATGCTTATATCAAACTCTGGTTTTATGCATCACCCCACCTCTCCTTCCCCTTTATGCAGGCATAAGAGTGTTTTCTAAATGTGAGACTCTGTTCTCTTTCCTAACTCTGTACACGTGTAGCCATGTTTACAGGTTCTTCATAAGTGATATCTTATGATAAGTTTCTTTTTCTGTGTGACTTATTTCACTTAGAATCATCGTACCTGAATCCACTCACTTTGCTGCTACTGGTCTTATGACATTGATTTCATGGCTGAGGGATATTCCATCGTACGTAAGTACCACAATGTTTTGAACCATTTTTATATTTCCTGGGATATTTAAGGTGTACCCAAGTTGAGGTTCTTGTAGTCAGTGCAGCCCTAAATTTGGAGGTGGCTCTTTCTTATTGATTTTCAGTTTTCCCAAGGTATATTCCCTAGACTGGAAGTGGCCTTGGCTCTGTAGCTCTGTTGTTTACTTGTTTTAGGGAACACAATGCACTCCTCCAGTGAGGCAGTTGGCAATTTACATCCCGCCCATCAGCATAACAAGGCTCCCAGTTCTCCAGGGCCTGTCTTGCCTTTCTGGTTTTTACACATTTTGTGGATGTCCCTTTTGACCGGTGGGAAATGATACTTCTTTGTAGTGCAGATTTGCATTGCCCGCTTGCTTGCTTGGCCAAAAAGGGCGTACGCGTTTTCTCCTGAATATATTGAGGAGAAAATGCGTACGCCCTTTTTGGCCAAGTGCACCATTGTCCAAGTTGTGCCCCTCTTCCTGTGCTTTACAGGCGATTCCAATGTACCTCTTGAAATCTGTTTCCTGCTATTTTGCCTCGCTTTCAAGTCCGCCTCGTTGACTTCCCTCAACAGATTTTTGGACGATAGTTGTCCTTTATCACTCTGCCAGTTTGTGAATTGCTGTGCCCCTGAGCTCCATTTCTCAACTCGTTTTTTGTGAGCTGAACGCAAGTCCAAAATTTTGGATCATGTCCTATACTGGTTCCCGGTGGGTGGCTGAGACTTTGGTTAATTCTTCTTCCTGCCGGGAAATTAGAGTGACATGTGCCCGTCCAAATGCCTAACAGCTACTCTCTCATGGGTTCTCCCTCGTCCCTTCCATCCTCTGCCAAATTGGGAACCTGTGCAAACCAGGAGGTTAAAGGGCCTGTCTCTCCAAGTTGGGAGATTGATAGTAAAGCAGTTGGAAAGTCAAACTGGAGCACCAGGAGAGGGACTATTCGTTGAGTTTTAGAAACCTTTCGTATTCACAGTGTGTACATTCTCTAGGTTTCCTGTACATGTTATAGCTGTAGTAATATTCCCTTGAACCTGGAGAGTTGGGACCCATGGAATGGGGGCCATGCATTATTGCTTGAAAGGGTCTGCATTTGCTCACCCAATCTCACCAATCCTCTCAGTCCCAAGTGTCCAGCCTTATGCCACATCCAGCTGTCATTGTACATAGGGTCTTTCCAGATTTCCTCAGACACCCTGAAGGAATTGTAAAGAAGTTCCCTGTTTTTTGGTTATGCTTTTGAAATTCCTTTTTATAGTGGGTTTGAGCTGATTCTCGCTGCCATGTTTATGCCACTCTAGACACACTTGATTCCCTTATGGAGTCATATCAATACATAGGTTTTAAGATTCTTACTAGTCAGATATATTCCTCTGCAGGAAATATGGGGTTTTGAGTCTCTTTCACTGAGGAAGGTGTAGGTCTTGTCTATTCCAAAGTTGGTTTTTGGAACGGTCCCTGTGCTTATATCAAACTCTGGTTTTATGCATCACCCCACCTCTCCATCCCCTTTATGCAGGCATAAGAGTGTTTTCTAAATGTGAGACTCTGTTCTCTTTCCTAACTCAGTTCACGTGTAGCCATGTTTACAGGATCTTCATAAGTGATATCTTATGATAAGATTTTTTTTTTTCTGTGTGACTTATTTCACTTAGAATCATCGTACCTGAATCCACTCACTTTGCTGCTACTGGTCTTATGACATTGATTTCATCGCTGAGGGATATTCCATCGTACGTAAGTACCACAATGTTTTGAACCATTTTTATATTTCCTGGGATATTTAAGGTGTACCCAAGTTGAGGTTCTTGTAGTCAGTGCAGCCCTAAATTTGGAGGTGGCTCTTTCTTATTGATTTTCAGTTTTCCCAAGGTATATTCCCTAGACTGGAAGTGGCCTTGGCTCTGTAGCTCTGTTGTTTACTTGTTTTAGGGAACACAATGCACTCCTCCAGTGAGGCAGTTGGCAATTTACATCCCGCCCATCAGCATAACAAGGCTCCCAGTTCTCCAGGGCCTGTCTTGCCTTTCTGGTTTTTACACATTTTGTGGATGTCCCTTTTGACCGGTGGGAAATGATACTTCTTTGTAGTGCAGATTTGCATTGCCCGCTTGCTTGCTTGGCCAAAAAGGGCGTACGCGTTTTCTCCTGAATATATTGAGGAGAAAATGCATACGCCCTTTTTGGCCAAGTGCACCATTGTCCAAGTTGTGCCCCTCTTCCTGTGCTTTACAGGCGATTCCAATGTACCTCTTGAAATCTGTTTCCTGCTATTTTGCCTCGCTTTCAAGTCCGCCTCGTTGACTTCCCTCAACAGATTTTTGGACGATAGTTGTCCTTTATCACTCTGCCAGTTTGTGAATTGCTGTGCCCCTGAGCTCCATTTCTCAACTCGTTTTTTGTGAGCTGAACGCAAGTCCAAAATTTTGGATCATGTCCTATACTGGTTCCCGGTGGGTGGCTGAGACTTTGGTTAATTCTTCTTCCTGCCGGGAAATTAGAGTGACATGTGTCCATCCAAATGCCTAACAGCTACTCTCTCATGGGTTCTCCCTCGTCCCTTCCATCCTCTGCCAAATTGGGAACCTGTGCAAACCAGGAGGTTAAAGGGCCTGTCTCTCCAAGTTGGGAGATTGATAGTAAGGCAGTTGGAAAGTCAAACTGGAGCACCAGGAGAGGGACTATTCGTTGAGTTTTAGAAACCTTTCGTATTCACAGTGTGTACATTCTCTAGGTTTCCTGTACATGTTATAGCTGTAGTAATATTCCCTTGAACCTGGAGAGTTGGGACCCATGGAATGGGGGCCATGCATTATTGCTTGAAAGGGTCTGCATTTGCTCACCCAATCTCACCAATCCTCTCAGTCCCAAGTGTCCAGGCTTATGCCACATCCAGCTGTCATTGTAGATAGGGTCTTTCCAGGTTTCCTCAGACACCCTGAAGGAATTGTAAAGAATTTCCCTGTTTTTTGGTTTTGCTTTTGAAATTCCTTTTTATAGTGGGTTTGAGCTGATTCTCGCTGCCATGTTCATGCCACTCTAGACACACTTGATTCCCTTATTGAGACATATCAATACATAGGTTTTGGGCCTCCCTGGTGGCGCAAGTGGTTGAGAGTCCGCCTGCCGATTCAGGGGATACGGGTTCGTGCCCCGGTCTGGGAGGATCCCATATGCCGCGGAGCGGCTGGGGCCATGAGCCATGGCCGCTGAGCCTGCGTGTCCGGAGCCTGCGCGTCCGGAGCCTGTGCTCCGCGACGGGGGAGGCCACAACAGTGAGAGGCCCGCATACCGCAAAAAAAAAAAAATACATAGGTTTTAAGATTCTTACTAGTCAGATATATTCCTCTGCGGGAAATATGGGGTTTTGAGTCTCTCTCACTGAGGAAGGTGTAGGTCTTGTCTATTCCAAAGTTGGTTTTTGAAACGGTCCCTATGCTTATATCAAACTCTGGTTTTATGCATCACCCCACCTCTCCTTCCCCTTTATGCAGGCATAAGAGTGTTTTCTAAATGTGAGACTCTGTTCTCTTTCCTAACTCTGTACACGTGTAGCCATGTTTACAGGTTCTTCATAAGTGATATCTTATGATAAGTTTCTTTTTCTGTGTGACTTATTTCACTTAGAATCATCGTACCTGAATCCACTCACTTTGCTGCTACTGGTCTTATGACATTGATTTCATGGCTGAGGGATATTCCATCGTACGTAAGTACCACAATGTTTTGAACCATTTTTATATTTCCTGGGATATTTAAGGTGTACCCAAGTTGAGGTTCTTGTAGTCAGTGCAGCCCTAAATTTGGGGGTGGCTCTTTCTTATTGATTTTCAGTTTTCCCAAGGTATATTCCCTAGACTGGAAGTGGCCTTGGCTCTGTAGCTCTGTTGTTTACTTGTTTTAGGGAACACAATGCACTCCTCCAGTGAGGCAGTTGGCAATTTACATCCCGCCCATCAGCATAACAAGGCTCCCAGTTCTCCAGGGCCTGTCTTGCCTTTCTGGTTTTTACACATTTTGTGGATGTCCCTTTTGACCGGTGGGAAATGATACTTCTTTGTAGTGCAGATTTGCATTGCCCGCTTGCTTGCTTGGCCAAAAAGGGCGTACGCGTTTTCTCCTGAATATATTCAGGAGAAAATGCGTACGCCCTTTTTGGCCAAGTGCACCATTGTCCAAGTTGTGCCCCTCTTCCTGTGCTTTACAGGCGATTCCAATGTACCTCTTGAAATCTGTTTCCTGCTATTTTGCCTCGCTTTCAAGTCCGCCTCGTTGACTTCCCTCAACAGATTTTTGGACGATAGTTGTCCTTTATCACTCTGCCAGTTTGTGAATTGCTGTGCCCCTGAGCTCCATTTCTCAACTCGTTTTTTGTGAGCTGAACGCAAGTCCAAAATTTTGGATCATGTCCTATACTGGTTCCCGGTGGGTGGCTGAGACTTTGGTTAATTCTTCTTCCTGCCGGGAAATTAGAGTGACATGTGCCCGTCCAAATGCCTAACAGCTACTCTCTCATGGGTTCTCCCTCGTCCCTTCCATCCTCTGCCAAATTGGGAACCTGTGCAAACCAGGAGGTTAAAGGGCCTGTCTCTCCAAGTTGGGAGATTGATAGTAAAGCAGTTGGAAAGTCAAACTGGAGCACCAGGAGAGGGACTATTCGTTGAGTTTTAGAAACCTTTCGTATTCACAGTGTGTACATTCTCTAGGTTTCCTGTACATGTTATAGCTGTAGTAATATTCCCTTGAACCTGGAGAGTTGGGACCCATGGAATGGGGGCCATGCATTATTGCTTGAAAGGGTCTGCATTTGCTCACCCAATCTCACCAATCCTCTCAGTCCCAAGTGTCCAGCCTTATGCCACATCCAGCTGTCATTGTACATAGGGTCTTTCCAGGTTTCCTCAGACACCCTGAAGGAATTGTAAAGAATTTCCCTGTTTTTTGGTTATGCTTTTGAAATTCCTTTTTATAGTGGGTTTGAGCTGATTCTCGCTGCCATGTTTATGCCACTCTAGACACACTTGATTCCCTTATGGAGTCATATCAATACATAGGTTTTAAGATTCTTACTAGTCAGATATATTCCTCTGCAGGAAATATGGGGTTTTGAGTCTCTTTCACTGAGGAAGGTGTAGGTCTTGTCTATTCCAAAGTTGGTTTTTGGAACGGTCCCTGTGCTTATATCAAACTCTGGTTTTATGCATCACCCCACCTCTCCATCCCCTTTATGCAGGCATAAGAGTGTTTTCTAAATGTGAGACTCTGTTCTCTTTCCTAACTCAGTTCACGTGTAGCCCTGTTTACAGGATCTTCATAAGTGATATCTTATGATAAGATTTTTTTTTTTCTGTGTGACTTATTTCACTTAGAATCATCGTACCTGAATCCACTCACTTTGCTGCTACTGGTCTTATGACATTGATTTCATGGCTGAGGGATATTCCATCGTACGTAAGTACCACAATGTTTTGAACCATTTTTATATTTCCTGGGATATTTAAGGTGTACCCAAGTTGAGGTTCTTGTAGTCAGTGCAGCCCTAAATTTGGTGGTGGCTCTTTCTTATTGATTTTCAGTTTTCCCAAGGTATATTCCCTAGACTGGAAGTGGCCTTGGCTCTGTAGCTCTGTTGTTTACTTGTTTTAGGGAACACAATGCACTCCTCCAGTGAGGCAGTTGGCAATTTACATCCCGCCCATCAGCATAACAAGGCTCCCAGTTCTCCAGGGCCTGTCTTGCCTTTCTGGTTTTTACACATTTTGTGGATGTCCCTTTTGACCGGTGGGAAATGATACTTCTTTGTAGTGCAGATTTGCATTGCCCGCTTGCTTGCTTGGCCAAAAAGGGCGTACGCGTTTTCTCCTGAATATATTCAGGAGAAAATGCATACGCCCTTTTTGGCCAAGTGCACCATTGTCCAAGTTGTGCCCCTCTTCCTGTGCTTTACAGGCGATTCCAATGTACCTCTTGAAATCTGTTTCCTGCTATTTTGCCTCGCTTTCAAGTCCGCCTCGTTGACTTCCCTCAACAGATTTTTGGACGATAGTTGTCCTTTATCACTCTGCCAGTTTGTGAATTGCTGTGCCCCTGAGCTCCATTTCTCAACTCGTTTTTTGTGAGCTGAACGCAAGTCCAAAATTTTGGATCATGTCCTATACTGGTTCCCGGTGGGTGGCTGAGACTTTGGTTAATTCTTCTTCCTGCCGGGAAATTAGAGTGACATGTGTCCATCCAAATGCCTAACAGCTACTCTCTCATGGGTTCTCCCTCGTCCCTTCCATCCTCTGCCAAATTGGGAACCTGTGCAAACCAGGAGGTTAAAGGGCCTGTCTCTCCAAGTTGGGAGATTGATAGTAAGGCAGTTGGAAAGTCAAACTGGAGCACCAGGAGAGGGACTATTCGTTGAGTTTTAGAAACCTTTCGTATTCACAGTGTGTACATTCTCTAGGTTTCCTGTACATGTTATAGCTGTAGTAATATTCCCTTGAACCTGGAGAGTTGGGACCCATGGAATGGGGGCCATGCATTATTGCTTGAAAGGGTCTGCATTTGCTCACCCAATCTCACCAATCCTCTCAGTCCCAAGTGTCCAGGCGTATGCCACATCCAGCTGTGATTGTAGATAGGGTCTTTCCAGGTTTCCTCAGACACCCTGAAGGAATTGTAAAGAATTTCCCTGTTTTTTGGTTTTGCTTTTGAAATTCCTTTTTATAGTGGGTTTGAGCTGATTCTCGCTGCCATGTTCATGCCACTCTAGACACACTTGATTCCCTTATGGAGACATATCAATACATAGGTTTTGGGCCTCCCTGGTGGCGCAAGTGGTTGAGAGTTCGCCTGCCGATTCAGGGGATACGGGTTCGTGCCCCGGTCTGGGAGGATCCCATATGCCGCGGAGCGGCTGGGGCCATGAGCCATGGCCGCTGAGCCTGCGTGTCCGGAGCCTGCGCGTCCGGAGCCTGTGCTCCGCGACGGGGGAGGCCACAACAGTGAGAGGCCCGCATACCGCAAAAAAAAAAAAAAAAAAAAAAAAACATAGGTTTTAAGATTCTTACTAGTCAGATATATTCCTCTGCGGGAAATATGGGGTTTTGAGTCTCTCTCACTGAGGAAGGTGTCGGTCTTGTCTATTCCAAAGTTGGTTTTTGAAACGGTCCCTGTGCTTATATCAAACTCTGGTTTTATGCATCACCCCACCTCTCCTTCCCCTTTATGCAGGCATAAGAGTGTTTTCTAAATGTGAGACTCTGTTCTCTTTCCTAACTCTGTACAAGTGTAGCCATGTTTACAGGTTCTTCATAAGTGATATCTTATGATAAGATTTTTTTTTTCTGTGTGACTTATTTCACTTAGAATCATCGTACCTGAATCCACTCACTTTGCTGCTACTGGTCTTATGACATTGATTTCATCGCTGAGGGATATTCCATCGTACGTAAGTACCACAATGTTTTGAACCATTTTTATATTTCCTGGGATATTTAAGGTGTACCCAAGTTGAGGTTCTTGTAGTCAGTGCAGCCCTAAATTTGGAGGTGGCTCTTTCTTATTGATTTTCAGTTTTCCCAAGGTATATTCCCTAGACTGGAAGTGGCCTTGGCTCTGTAGCTCTGTTGTTTACTTGTTTTAGGGAACACAATGCACTCCTCCAGTGAGGCAGTTGGCAATTTACATCCCGCCCATCAGCATAACAAGGCCCCCAGTTCTCCAGGGCCTGTCTTGCCTTTCTGGTTTTTACACATTTTGTGGATGTCCCTTTTGACCGGTGGGAAATGATACTTCTTTGTAGTGCAGATTTGCATTGCCCGCTTGCTTGCTTGGCCAAAAAGGGCGTACGCGTTTTCTCCTGAATATATTCAGGAGAAAATGCATACGCCCTTTTTGGCCAAGTGCACCATTGTCCAAGTTGTGCCCCTCTTCCTGTGCTTTACAGGCGATTCCAATGTACCTCTTGAAATCTGTTTCCTGCTATTTTGCCTCGCTTTCAAGTCCGCCTCGTTGACTTCCCTCAACAGATTTTTGGACGATAGTTGTCCTTTATCACTCTGCCAGTTTGTGAATTGCTGTGCCCCTGAGCTCCATTTCTCAACTCGTTTTTTGTGAGCTGAACGCAAGTCCAAAATTTTGGATCATGTCCTATACTGGTTCCCGGTGGGTGGCTGAGACTTTGGTTAATTCTTCTTCCTGCCGGGAAATTAGAGTGACATGTGTCCATCCAAATGCCTAACAGCTACTCTCTCATGGGTTCTCCCTCGTCCCTTCCATCCTCTGCCAAATTGGGAACCTGTGCAAACCAGGAGGTTAAAGGGCCTGTCTCTCCAAGTTGGGAGATTGATAGTAAGGCAGTTGGAAAGTCAAACTGGAGCACCAGGAGAGGGACTATTCGTTGAGTTTTAGAAACCTTTCGTATTCACAGTGTGTACATTCTCTAGGTTTCCTGTACATGTTATAGCTGTAGTAATATTCCCTTGAACCTGGAGAGTTGGGACCCATGGAATGGGGGCCATGCATTATTGCTTGAAAGGGTCTGCATTTGCTCACCCAATCTCACCAATCCTCTCAGTCCCAAGTGTCCAGCCTTATGCCACATCCAGCTGTCATTGTAGATAGGGTCTTTCCAGGTTTCCTCAGACACCCTGAAGGAATTGTAAAGAATTTCCCTGTTTTTTGGTTTTGCTTTTGAAATTCCTTTTTATAGTGGGTTTGAGCTGATTCTCGCTGCCATGTTCATGCCACTCTAGACACACTTGATTCCCTTATGGAGACATATCAATACATAGGTTTTGGGCCTCCCTGGTGGCGCAAGTGGTTGAGAGTCCGCCTGCCGATTCAGGGGATACGGGTTCGTGCCCCGGTCTGGGAGGATCCCATATGCCGCGGAGCGGCTGGGGCCATGAGCCATGGCCGCTGAGCCTGCGTGTCCGGAGCCTGCGCGTCCGGAGCCTGTGCTCCGCGACGGGGGAGGCCACAACAGTGAGAGGCCCGCATACCGCAAAAAAAAAAAAAAAAATACATAGGTTTTAAGATTCTTACTAGTCAGATATATTCCTCTGCGGGAAATATGGGGTTTTGAGTCTCTCTCACTGAGGAAGGTGTCGGTCTTGTCTATTCCAAAGTTGGTTTTTGAAACGGTCCCTGTGCTTATATCAAACTCTGGTTTTATGCATCACCCCACCTCTCCTTCCCCTTTATGCAGGCATAAGAGTGTTTTCTAAATGTGAGACTCTGTTCTCTTTCCTAACTCTGTACACGTGTAGCCATGTTTACAGGTTCTTCATAAGTGATATCTTATGATAAGTTTCTTTTTCTGTGTGACTTATTTCACTTAGAATCATCGTACCTGAATCCACTCACTTTGCTGCTACTGGTCTTATGACATTGATTTCATGGCTGAGGGATATTCCATCGTACGTAAGTACCACAATGTTTTGAACCATTTTTATATTTCCTGGGATATTTAAGGTGTACCCAAGTTGAGGTTCTTGTAGTCAGTGCAGCCCTAAATTTGGAGGTGGCTCTTTCTTATTGATTTTCAGTTTTCCCAAGGTATATTCCCTAGACTGGAAGTGGCCTTGGCTCTGTAGCTCTGTTGTTTACTTGTTTTAGGGAACACAATGCACTCCTCCAGTGAGGCAGTTGGCAATTTACATCCCGCCCATCAGCATAACAAGGCTCCCAGTTCTCCAGGGCCTGTCTTGCCTTTCTGGTTTTTACACATTTTGTGGATGTCCCTTTTGACCGGTGGGAAATGATACGTCTTTGTAGTGCAGATTTGCATTGCCCGCTTGCTTGCTTGGCAAAAAAGGGCGTATGCGTTTTCTCCTGAATATATTCAGGAGAAAACGCATACGCCCTTTTTGGCCAAGTGCACCATTGTCCAAGTTGTGCCCCTCTTCCTGTGCTTTACAGGCGATTCCAAGGTACCTCTTGAAATCTGTTTCCTGCTATTTTGCCTCGCTTTCAAGTCCGCCTCGTTGACTTCCCTCAACAGATTTTTGGACGATAGTTGTCCTTTATCACTCTGCCAGTTTGTGAATTGCTGTGCCCCTGAGCTCCATTTCTCAACTCGTTTTTTGTGAGCTGAACGCAAGTCCAAAATTTTGGATCATGTCCTATACTGGTTCCCGGTGGGTGGCTGAGACTTTGGTTAATTCTTCTTTCTGCCGGGAAATTAGAGTGACATGTGCCCGTCCAAATGCCTAACAGCTACTCTCTCATGGGTTCTCCCTCGTCCCTTCCATCCTCTGCCAAATTGGGAACCTGTGCAAACCAGGAGGTTAAAGGGCCTGTCTCTCCAAGTTGGGAGATTGATAGTAAAGCAGTTGGAAAGTCAAACTGGAGCACCAGGAGAGGGACTATTCATTGAGTTTTAGAAACCTTTCGTATTCACAGTGTGTACATTCTCTAGGTTTCCTGTACATGTTATAGCTGTAGTAATATTCCCTTCAACCTGGAGAGTTGGGACCCATGGAATGGGGGCCATGCATTATTGCTTGAAAGGGTCTGCATTTGCTCACCCAATCTCACCAATCCTCTCAGTCCCAAGTGTCCAGCCTTATGCCACATCCAGCTGTCATTGTACATAGGGTCTTTCCAGGTTTCCTCAGACACCCTGAATGAATTGTAAAGAATTTCCCTGTTTTTTGGTTATGCTTTTGAAATTCCTTTTTATAGTGGGTTTGAGCTGATTCTCGCTGCCATGTTTATGCCACTCTAGACACACTTGATTCCCTTATGGAGTCATATCAATACATAGGTTTTAAGATTCTTACTAGTCAGATATATTCCTCTGCAGGAAATATGGGGTTTTGAGTCTCTTTCACTGAGGAAGGTGTAGGTCTTGTCTATTCCAAAGTTGGTTTTTGGAACGGTCCCTGTGCTTATATCAAACTCTGGTTTTATGCATCACCCCACCTCTCCTTCCCCTTTATGCAGGCATAAGAGTGTTTTCTAAATGTGAGACTCTGTTCTCTTTCCTAACTCTGTACACGTGTAGCCATGTTTACAGGATCTTCATAAGTGATATCTTATGATAAGTTTCTTTTTCTGTGTGACTTATTTCACTTAGAATCATCGTACCTGAATCCACTCACTTTGCTGCTACTGGTCTTATGACATTGATTTCATGGCTGAGGGATATTCCATCGTACGTAAGAACCACAATGTTTTGAACCATTTTTATATTTCCTGGGATATTTAAGGTGTACCCAAGTTGAGGTTCTTGTAGTCAGTGCAGCCCTAAATTTGGAGGTGGCTCTTTCTTATTGATTTTCAGTTTTCCCAAGGTATATTCCCTAGACTGGAAGTGGCCTTGGCTCTGTAGCTCTGTTGTTTACTTGTTTTAGGGAACACAATGCACTCCTCCAGTGAGGCAGTTGGCAATTTACATCCCGCCCATCAGCATAACAAGGCTCCCAGTTCTCCAGGGCCTGTCTTGCCTTTCTGGTTTTTACACATTTTGTGGATGTCCCTTTTGACCGGTGGGAAATGATACTTCTTTGTAGTGCAGATTTGCATTGCCCGCTTGCTTGCTTGGCCAAAAAGGGCGTATGCGTTTTCTCCTGAATATATTCAGGAGAAAACGCATACGCCCTTTTTGGCCAAGTGCACCATTGTCCAAGTTGTGCCCCTCTTCCTGTGCTTTACAGGCGATTCCAAGGTACCTCTTGAAATCTGTTTCCTGCTATTTTGCCTCGCTTTCAAGTCCGCCCGTTGACTTCCCTCAACAGATTTTTGGACGATAGTTGTCCTTTATCACTCTGCCAGTTTGTGAATTGCTGTGCCCCTGAGCTCCATTTCTCAACTCGTTTTTTGTGAGCTGAACGCAAGTCCAAAATTTTGGATCATGTCCTATACTGGTTCCCGGTGGGTGGCTGAGACTTTGGTTAATTCTTCTTCCTGCCGGGAAATTAGAGTGACATGTGCCCGTCCAAATGCCTAACAGCTACTCTCTCATGGGTTCTCCCTCGTCCCTTCCATCCTCTGCCAAATTGGGAACCTGTGCAAACCAGGAGGTTAAAGGGCCTGTCTCTCCAAGTTGGGAGATTGATAGTAAAGCAGTTGGAAAGTCAAACTGGAGCACCAGGAGAGGGACTATTCGTTGAGTTTTAGAAACCTTTCGTATTCACAGTGTGTACATTCTCTAGGTTTCCTGTACATGTTATAGCTGTAGTAATATTCCCTTCAACCTGGAGAGTTGGGACCCATGGAATGGGGGCCATGCATTATTGCTTGAAAGGGTCTGCATTTGCTCACCCAATCTCACCAATCCTCTCAGTCCCAAGTGTCCAGCCTTATGCCACATCCAGCTGTCATTGTACATAGGGTCTTTCCAGGTTTCCTCAGACACCCTGAATGAATTGTAAAGAATTTCCCTGTTTTTTGGTTATGCTTTTGAAATTCCTTTTTATAGTGGGTTTGAGCTGATTCTCGCTGCCATGTTTATGCCACTCTAGACACACTTGATTCCCTTATGGAGTCATATCAATACATAGGTTTTAAGATTCTTACTAGTCAGATATATTCCTCTGCAGGAAATATGGGGTTTTGAGTCTCTTTCACTGAGGAAGGTGTAGGTCTTGTCTATTCCAAAGTTGGTTTTTGGAACGGTCCCTGTGCTTATATCAAACTCTGGTTTTATGCATCACCCCACCTCTCCATCCCCTTTATGCAGGCATAAGAGTGTTTTCTAAATGTGAGACTCTGTTCTCTTTCCTAACTCCGTTCACGTGTAGCCATGTTTACAGGATCTTCATAAGTGATATCTTATGATAAGATTTTTTTTTCTGTGTGACTTATTTCACTTAGAATCATCGTACCTGAATCCACTCACTTTGCTGCTACTGGTCTTATGACATTGATTTCATGGCTGAGGGATATTCCATCGTACGTAAGTACCACAATGTTTTGAACCATTTTTATATTTCCTGGGATATTTAAGGTGTACCCAAGTTGAGGTTCTTGTAGTCAGTGCAGCCCTAAATTTGGTGGTGGCTCTTTCTTATTGATTTTCAGTTTTCCCAAGGTATATTCCCTAGACTGGAAGTGGCCTTGGCTCTGTAGCTCTGTTGTTTACTTGTTTTAGGGAACACAATGCACTCCTCCAGTGAGGCAGTTGGCAATTTACATCCCGCCCATCAGCATAACAAGGCTCCCAGTTCTCCAGGGCCTGTCTTGCCTTTCTGGTTTTTACACATTTTGTGGATGTCCCTTTTGACCGGTGGGAAATGATACTTCTTTGTAGTGCAGATTTGCATTGCCCGCTTGCTTGCTTGGCCAAAAAGGGCGTACGCGTTTTCTCCTGAATATATTCAGGAGACAATGCATACGCCCTTTTTGGCCAAGTGCACCATTGTCCAAGTTGTGCCCCTCTTCCTGTGCTTTACAGGCGATTCCAATGTACCTCTTGAAATCTGTTTCCTGCTATTTTGCCTCGCTTTCAAGTCCGCCTCGTTGACTTCCCTCAACAGATTTTTGGACGATAGTTGTCCTTTATCACTCTGCCAGTTTGTGAATTGCTGTGCCCCTGAGCTCCATTTCTCAACTCGTTTTTTGTGAGCTGAACGCAAGTCCAAAATTTTGGATCATGTCCTATACTGGTTCCCGGTGGGTGGCTGAGACTTTGGTTAATTCTTCTTCCTGCCGGGAAATTAGAGTGACATGTGTCCATCCAAATGCCTAACAGCTACTCTCTCATGGGTTCTCCCTCGTCCCTTCCATCCTCTGCCAAATTGGGAACCTGTGCAAACCAGGAGGTTAAAGGGCCTGTCTCTCCAAGTTGGGAGATTGATAGTAAGGCAGTTGGAAAGTCAAACTGGAGCACCAGGAGAGGGACTATTCGTTGAGTTTTAGAAACCTTTCGTATTCACAGTGTGTACATTCTCTAGGTTTCCTGTACATGTTATAGCTGTAGTAATATTCCCTTGAACCTGGAGAGTTGGGACCCATGGAATGGGGGCCATGCATTATTGCTTGAAAGGGTCTGCATTTGCTCACCCAATCTCACCAATCCTCTCAGTCCCAAGTGTCCAGGCTTATGCCACATCCAGCTGTCATTGTAGATAGGGTCTTTCCAGGTTTCCTCAGACACCCTGAAGGAATTGTAAAGAATTTCCCTGTTTTTTGGTTTTGCTTTTGAAATTCCTTTTTATAGTGGGTTTGAGCTGATTCTCGCTGCCATGTTCATGCCACTCTAGACACACTTGATTCCCTTATGGAGACATATCAATACATAGGTTTTGGGCCTCCCTGGTGGCGCAAGTGGTTGAGAGTCCGCCTGCCGATTCAGGGGATACGGGTTCGTGCCCCGGTCTGGGAGGATCCCATATGCCGCGGAGCGGCTGGGGCCATGAGCCATGGCCGCTGAGCCTGCGTGTCCGGAGCCTGCGTGTCCGGAGCCTGTGCTCCGCGACGGGGGAGGCCACAACAGTGAGAGGCCCGCATACCGCAAAAAAAAAAAAAATACATAGGTTTTAAGATTCTTACTAGTCAGATATATTCCTCTGCGGGAAATATGGGGTTTTGAGTCTCTCTCACTGAGGAAGGTGTAGGTCTTGTCTATTCCAAAGTTGGTTTTTGAAACGGTCCCTATGCTAATATCAAACTCTGGTTTTATGCATCACCCCACCTCTCCTTCCCCTTTATGCAGGCATAAGAGTGTTTTCTAAATGTGAGACTCTGTTCTCTTTCCTAACTCTGTACACGTGTAGCCATGTTTACAGGTTCTTCATAAGTGATATCTTATGATAAGTTTCTTTTTCTGTGTGACTTATTTCACTTAGAATCATCGTACCTGAATCCACTCACTTTGCTGCTACTGGTCTTATGACATTGATTTCATGGCTGAGGGATATTCCATCGTACGTAAGTACCACAATGTTTTGAACCATTTTTATATTTCCTGGGATATTTAAGGTGTACCCAAGTTGAGGTTCTTGTAGTCAGTGCAGCCCTAAATTTGGAGGTGGCTCTTTCTTATTGATTTTCAGTTTTCCCAAGGTATATTCCCTAGACTGGAAGTGGCCTTGGCTCTGTAGCTCTGTTGTTTACTTGTTTTAGGGAACACAATGCACTCCTCCAGTGAGGCAGTTGGCAATTTACATCCCGCCCATCAGCATAACAAGGCTCCCAGTTCTCCAGGGCCTGTCTTGCCTTTCTGGTTTTTACATATTTTGTGGATGTCCCTTTTGACCGGTGGGAAATGATACTTCTTTGTAGTGCAGATTTGCATTGCCCGCTTGCTTGCTTGGCCAAAAAGGGCGTACGCGTTTTCTCCTGAATATATTCAGGAGAAAATGCATACGCCCTTTTTGGCCAAGTGCACCATTGTCCAAGTTGTGCCCCTCTTCCTGTGCTTTACAGGCGATTCCAATGTACCTCTTGAAATCTGTTTCCTGCTATTTTGCCTCGCTTTCAAGTCCGCCTCGTTGACTTCCCTCAACAGATTTTTGGACGATAGTTGTCCTTTATCACTCTGCCAGTTTGTGAATTGCTGTGCCCCTGAGCTCCATTTCTCAACTCGTTTTTTGTGAGCTGAACGCAAGTCCAAAATTTTGGATCATGTCCTATACTGGTTCCCGGTGGGTGGCTGAGACTTTGGTTAATTCTTCTTCCTGCCGGGAAATTAGAGTGACATGTGTCCATCCAAATGCCTAACAGCTACTCTCTCATGGGTTCTCCCTCGTCCCTTCCATCCTCTGCCAAATTGGGAACCTGTGCAAACCAGGAGGTTAAAGGGCCTGTCTCTCCAAGTTGGGAGATTGATAGTAAGGCAGTTGGAAAGTCAAACTGGAGCACCAGGAGAGGGACTATTCGTTGAGTTTTAGAAACCTTTCGTATTCACAGTGTGTACATTCTCTAGGTTTCCTGTACATGTTATAGCTGTAGTAATATTCCCTTGAACCTGGAGAGTTGGGACCCATGGAATGGGGGCCATGCATTATTGCTTGAAAGGGTCTGCATTTGCTCACCCAATCTCACCAATCCTCTCAGTCCCAAGTGTCCAGGCTTATGCCACATCCAGCTGTCATTGTAGATAGGGTCTTTCCAGGTTTCCTCAGACACCCTGAAGGAATTATAAAGAATTTCCCTGTTTTTTGGTTTTGCTTTTGAAATTCCTTTTTATAGTGGGTTTGAGCTGATTCTCGCTGCCATGTTCATGCCACCCTAGACACACTTGATTCCCTTATGGAGACATATCAATACATAGGTTTTGGGCCTCCCTGGTGGCGCAAGTGGTTGAGACTCCGCCTGCCGATTCAGGGGATACGGGTTCGTGCCCCGGTCTGGGAGGATCCCATATGCCGCGGAGCGGCTGGGGCCATGAGCCATGGCCGCTGAGCCTGCGTGTCCGGAGCCTGCGCGTCCGGAGCCTGTGCTCCGCGACGGGGGAGGCCACAACAGTGAGAGGCCCGCATACCGCAAAAAAAAAAAAAAAATACATAGGTTTTAAGATTCTTATTAGTCAGATATATTCCTCTGCGGGAAATATGGGGTTTTGAGTCTCTCTCACTGAGGAAGGTGTAGGTCTTGTCTATTCCAAAGTTGGTTTTTAAAACGGTCCCTGTGCTTATATCAAACTCTGGTTTTATGCATCACCCCACCTCTCCTTCCCCTTTATGCAGGCATAAGAGTGTTTTCTAAATGTGAGACTCTGTTCTCTTTCCTAACTCTGTACACGTGTAGCCATGTTTACAGGTTCTTCATAAGTGATATCTTATGATAAGTTTCTTTTTCTGTGTGACTTATTTCACTTAGAATCATCGTACCTGAATCCACTCACTTTGCTGCTACTCGTCTTATGACATTGATTTCATGGCTGAGGGATATTCCATCGTACGTAAGTACCACAATGTTTTGAACCATTTTTATATTTCCTGGGATATTTAAGGTGTACCCAAGTTGAGGTTCTTGTAGTCAGTGCAGCCCTAAATTTGGAGGTGGCTCTTTCTTATTGATTTTCAGTTTTCCCAAGGTATATTCCCTAGACTGGAAGTAGCCTTGGCTCTGTAGCTCTGTTGTTTACTTGTTTTAGGGAACACAATGCACTCCTCCAGTGAGGCAGTTGGCAATTTACATCCCGCCCATCAGCATAACAAGGCTCCCAGTTCTCCAGGGCCTGTCTTGCCTTTCTGGTTTTTACACATTTTGTGGATGTCCCTTTTGACCGGTGGGAAATGATACTTCTTTGTAGTGCAGATTTGCATTGCCCGCTTGCTTGCTTGGCCAAAAAGGGCGTATGCGTTTTCTCCTGAATATATTCAGGAGAAAACGCATACGCCCTTTTTGGCCAAGTGCACCATTGTCCAAGTTGTGCCCCTCTTCCTGTGCTTTACAGGCGATTCCAAGGTACCTCTTGAAATCTGTTTCCTGCTATTTTGCCTCGCTTTCAAGTCCGCCCGTTGACTTCCCTCAACAGATTTTTGGACGATAGTTGTCCTTTATCACTCTGCCAGTTTGTGAATTGCTGTGCCCCTGAGCTCCATTTCTCAACTCGTTTTTTGTGAGCTGAACGCAAGTCCAAAATTTTGGATCATGTCCTATACTGGTTCCCGGTGGGTGGCTGAGACTTTGGTTAATTCTTCTTCCTGCCGGGAAATTAGAGTGACATTTGCCCGTCCAAATGCCTAACAGCTACTCTCTCATGGGTTCTCCCTCGTCCCTTCCATCCTCTGCCAAATTGGGAACCTGTGCAAACCAGGAGGTTAAAGGGCCTGTCTCTCCAAGTTGGGAGATTGATAGTAAAGCAGTTGGAAAGTCAAACTGGAGCACCAGGAGAGGGACTATTCGTTGAGTTTTAGAAACCTTTCGTATTCACAGTGTGTACATTCTCTAGGTTTCCTGTACATGTTATAGCTGTAGTAATATTCCCTTCAACCTGGAGAGTTGGGACCCATGGAATGGGGGCCATGCATTATTGCTTGAAAGGGTCTGCATTTGCTCACCCAATCTCACCAATCCTCTCAGTCCCAAGTGTCCAGCCTTATGCCACATCCAGCTGTCATTGTACATAGGGTCTTTCCAGGTTTCCTCAGACACCCTGAATGAATTGTAAAGAATTTCCCTGTTTTTTGGTTATGCTTTTGAAATTCCTTTTTATAGTGGGTTTGAGCTGATTCTCGCTGCCATGTTTATGCCACTCTAGACACACTTGATTCCCTTATGGAGTCATATCAATACATAGGTTTTAAGATTCTTACTAGTCAGATATATTCCTCTGCAGGAAATATGGGGTTTTGAGTCTCTTTCACTGAGGAAGGTGTAGGTCTTGTCTATTCCAAAGTTGGTTTTTGGAACGGTCCCTGTGCTTATATCAAACTCTGGTTTTATGCATCACCCCACCTCTCCATCCCCTTTATGCAGGCATAAGAGTGTTTTCTAAATGTGAGACTCTGTTCTCTTTCCTAACTCCGTTCACGTGTAGCCATGTTTACAGGATCTTCATAAGTGATATCTTATGATAAGATTTTTTTTTCTGTGTGACTTATTTCACTTAGAATCATCGTACCTGAATCCACTCACTTTGCTGCTACTGGTCTTATGACATTGATTTCATGGCTGAGGGATATTCCATCGTACGTAAGTACCACAATGTTTTGAACCATTTTTATATTTCCTGGGATATTTAAGGTGTACCCAAGTTGAGGTTCTTGTAGTCAGTGCAGCCCTAAATTTGGTGGTGGCTCTTTCTTATTGATTTTCAGTTTTCCCAAGGTATATTCCCTAGACTGGAAGTGGCCTTGGCTCTGTAGCTCTGTTGTTTACTTGTTTTAGGGAACACAATGCACTCCTCCAGTGAGGCAGTTGGCAATTTACATCCCGCCCATCAGCATAACAAGGCTCCCAGTTCTCCAGGGCCTGTCTTGCCTTTCTGGTTTTTACACATTTTGTGGATGTCCCTTTTGACCGGTGGGAAATGATACTTCTTTGTAGTGCAGATTTGCATTGCCCGCTTGCTTGCTTGGCCAAAAAGGGCGTACGCGTTTTCTCCTGAATATATTCAGGAGACAATGCATACGCCCTTTTTGGCCAAGTGCACCATTGTCCAAGTTGTGCCCCTCTTCCTGTGCTTTACAGGCGATTCCAATGTACCTCTTGAAATCTGTTTCCTGCTATTTTGCCTCGCTTTCAAGTCCGCCTCGTTGACTTCCCTCAACAGATTTTTGGACGATAGTTGTCCTTTATCACTCTGCCAGTTTGTGAATTGCTGTGCCCCTGAGCTCCATTTCTCAACTCGTTTTTTGTGAGCTGAACGCAAGTCCAAAATTTTGGATCATGTCCTATACTGGTTCCCGGTGGGTGGCTGAGACTTTGGTTAATTCTTCTTCCTGCCGGGAAATTAGAGTGACATGTGTCCATCCAAATGCCTAACAGCTACTCTCTCATGGGTTCTCCCTCGTCCCTTCCATCCTCTGCCAAATTGGGAACCTGTGCAAACCAGGAGGTTAAAGGGCCTGTCTCTCCAAGTTGGGAGATTGATAGTAAGGCAGTTGGAAAGTCAAACTGGAGCACCAGGAGAGGGACTATTCGTTGAGTTTTAGAAACCTTTCGTATTCACAGTGTGTACATTCTCTAGGTTTCCTGTACATGTTATAGCTGTAGTAATATTCCCTTGAACCTGGAGAGTTGGGACCCATGGAATGGGGGCCATGCATTATTGCTTGAAAGGGTCTGCATTTGCTCACCCAATCTCACCAATCCTCTCAGTCCCAAGTGTCCAGGCTTATGCCACATCCAGCTGTCATTGTAGATAGGGTCTTTCCAGGTTTCCTCAGACACCCTGAAGGAATTGTAAAGAATTTCCCTGTTTTTTGGTTTTGCTTTTGAAATTCCTTTTTATAGTGGGTTTGAGCTGATTCTCGCTGCCATGTTCATGCCACTCTAGACACACTTGATTCCCTTATGGAGACATATCAATACATAGGTTTTGGGCCTCCCTGGTGGCGCAAGTGGTTGAGAGTCCGCCTGCCGATTCAGGGGATACGGGTTCGTGCCCCGGTCTGGGAGGATCCCATATGCCGCGGAGCGGCTGGGGCCATGAGCCATGGCCGCTGAGCCTGCGTGTCCGGAGCCTGCGTGTCCGGAGCCTGTGCTCCGCGACGGGGGAGGCCACAACAGTGAGAGGCCCGCATACCGCAAAAAAAAAAAAAATACATAGGTTTTAAGATTCTTACTAGTCAGATATATTCCTCTGCGGGAAATATGGGGTTTTGAGTCTCTCTCACTGAGGAAGGTGTAGGTCTTGTCTATTCCAAAGTTGGTTTTTGAAACGGTCCCTATGCTAATATCAAACTCTGGTTTTATGCATCACCCCACCTCTCCTTCCCCTTTATGCAGGCATAAGAGTGTTTTCTAAATGTGAGACTCTGTTCTCTTTCCTAACTCTGTACACGTGTAGCCATGTTTACAGGTTCTTCATAAGTGATATCTTATGATAAGTTTCTTTTTCTGTGTGACTTATTTCACTTAGAATCATCGTACCTGAATCCACTCACTTTGCTGCTACTGGTCTTATGACATTGATTTCATGGCTGAGGGATATTCCATCGTACGTAAGTACCACAATGTTTTGAACCATTTTTATATTTCCTGGGATATTTAAGGTGTACCCAAGTTGAGGTTCTTGTAGTCAGTGCAGCCCTAAATTTGGAGGTGGCTCTTTCTTATTGATTTTCAGTTTTCCCAAGGTATATTCCCTAGACTGGAAGTGGCCTTGGCTCTGTAGCTCTGTTGTTTACTTGTTTTAGGGAACACAATGCACTCCTCCAGTGAGGCAGTTGGCAATTTACATCCCGCCCATCAGCATAACAAGGCTCCCAGTTCTCCAGGGCCTGTCTTGCCTTTCTGGTTTTTACATATTTTGTGGATGTCCCTTTTGACCGGTGGGAAATGATACTTCTTTGTAGTGCAGATTTGCATTGCCCGCTTGCTTGCTTGGCCAAAAAGGGCGTACGCGTTTTCTCCTGAATATATTCAGGAGAAAATGCATACGCCCTTTTTGGCCAAGTGCACCATTGTCCAAGTTGTGCCCCTCTTCCTGTGCTTTACAGGCGATTCCAATGTACCTCTTGAAATCTGTTTCCTGCTATTTTGCCTCGCTTTCAAGTCCGCCTCGTTGACTTCCCTCAACAGATTTTTGGACGATAGTTGTCCTTTATCACTCTGCCAGTTTGTGAATTGCTGTGCCCCTGAGCTCCATTTCTCAACTCGTTTTTTGTGAGCTGAACGCAAGTCCAAAATTTTGGATCATGTCCTATACTGGTTCCCGGTGGGTGGCTGAGACTTTGGTTAATTCTTCTTCCTGCCGGGAAATTAGAGTGACATGTGTCCATCCAAATGCCTAACAGCTACTCTCTCATGGGTTCTCCCTCGTCCCTTCCATCCTCTGCCAAATTGGGAACCTGTGCAAACCAGGAGGTTAAAGGGCCTGTCTCTCCAAGTTGGGAGATTGATAGTAAGGCAGTTGGAAAGTCAAACTGGAGCACCAGGAGAGGGACTATTCGTTGAGTTTTAGAAACCTTTCGTATTCACAGTGTGTACATTCTCTAGGTTTCCTGTACATGTTATAGCTGTAGTAATATTCCCTTGAACCTGGAGAGTTGGGACCCATGGAATGGGGGCCATGCATTATTGCTTGAAAGGGTCTGCATTTGCTCACCCAATCTCACCAATCCTCTCAGTCCCAAGTGTCCAGGCTTATGCCACATCCAGCTGTCATTGTAGATAGGGTCTTTCCAGGTTTCCTCAGACACCCTGAAGGAATTATAAAGAATTTCCCTGTTTTTTGGTTTTGCTTTTGAAATTCCTTTTTATAGTGGGTTTGAGCTGATTCTCGCTGCCATGTTCATGCCACCCTAGACACACTTGATTCCCTTATGGAGACATATCAATACATAGGTTTTGGGCCTCCCTGGTGGCGCAAGTGGTTGAGACTCCGCCTGCCGATTCAGGGGATACGGGTTCGTGCCCCGGTCTGGGAGGATCCCATATGCCGCGGAGCGGCTGGGGCCATGAGCCATGGCCGCTGAGCCTGCGTGTCCGGAGCCTGCGCGTCCGGAGCCTGTGCTCCGCGACGGGGGAGGCCACAACAGTGAGAGGCCCGCATACCGCAAAAAAAAAAAAAAAATACATAGGTTTTAAGATTCTTATTAGTCAGATATATTCCTCTGCGGGAAATATGGGGTTTTGAGTCTCTCTCACTGAGGAAGGTGTAGGTCTTGTCTATTCCAAAGTTGGTTTTTAAAACGGTCCCTGTGCTTATATCAAACTCTGGTTTTATGCATCACCCCACCTCTCCTTCCCCTTTATGCAGGCATAAGAGTGTTTTCTAAATGTGAGACTCTGTTCTCTTTCCTAACTCTGTACACGTGTAGCCATGTTTACAGGTTCTTCATAAGTGATATCTTATGATAAGTTTCTTTTTCTGTGTGACTTATTTCACTTAGAATCATCGTACCTGAATCCACTCACTTTGCTGCTACTCGTCTTATGACATTGATTTCATGGCTGAGGGATATTCCATCGTACGTAAGTACCACAATGTTTTGAACCATTTTTATATTTCCTAGGATATTTAAGGTGTACCCAAGTTGAGGTTCTTGTAGTCAGTGCAGCCCTAAATTTGGAGGTGGCTCTTTCTTATTGATTTTCAGTTTTCCCAAGGTATATTCCCTAGACTGGAAGTAGCCTTGGCTCTGTAGCTCTGTTGTTTACTTGTTTTAGGGAACACAATGCACTCCTCCAGTGAGGCATTTGGCAGTTTACATCCCGCCCATCAGCATAACAAGGCTCCCAGTTCTCCAGGGCCTGTCTTGCCTTTCTGGTTTTTACACATTTTGTGGATGTCCCTTTTGACCTGTGGGAAATGATACTTCTTTGTAGTGCAGATTTGCATTGCCCGCTTGCTTGCTTGGCCAAAAAGGGCGTATGCATTTTCTCCTGAATATATTCAGGAGAAAACGCATACGCCCTTTTTGGCCAAGTGCACCATTGTCCAAGTTGTGCCCCTCTTCCTGTGCTTTACAGGCGATTCCAATGTACCTCTTGAAATCTGTTTCCTGCTATTTTGCCTCGCTTTCAAGTCCGCCTCGTTGACTTCCGTCAACAGATTTTTGGACGATAGTTGTCCTTTATCACTCTGCCAGTTTGTGAATTGCTGTGCCCCTGAGCTCCATTTCTCAACTCGTTTTTTGTGAGCTGAACGCAAGTCCAAAATTTTGGATCATGTCCTATACTGGTTCCCGGTGGGTGGCTGAGACTTTGGTTAATTCTTCTTCCTGCCGGGAAATTAGAGTGACATGTGCCCGTCCAAATGCCTAACAGCTACTCTCTCATGGGTTCTCCCTCGTCCCTTCCATCCTCTGCCAAATTGGGAACCTGTGCAAACCAGGAGGTTAAAGGGCCTGTCTCTCCAAGTTGGGAGATTGATAGTAAGGCAGTTGGAAAGTCAAACTGGAGCACCAGGAGAGGGACTATTCGTTGAGTTTTAGAAACATTTCGTATTCACAGTGTGTACATTCTCTAGGTTTCCTGTACATGTTATAGCTGTAGTAATATTCCCTTGAACCTGGAGAGTTGGGACCCATGGAATGGGGGCCATGCATTATTGCTTGAAAGGGTCTGCATTTGCTCACCCAATCTCACCAATCCTCTCAGTCCCAAGTGTCCAGCCTTATGCCACATCCAGCTGTCATTGTACATAGGGTCTTTCCAGGTTTCCTCAGACACCCTGAAGGAATTGTAAAGAATTTCCCTGTTTTTTGGTTATGCTTTTGAAATTCCTTTTTATAGTGGGTTTGAGCTGATTCTCGCTGCCATGTTTATGCCACTCTAGACACACTTGATTCCCTTATGGAGACATATCAATACATAGGTTTTAAGATACTTACTAGTCAGATATATTCCTCTGCGGGAAATATGGGGTTTTGAGTCTCTTTCACTGAGGAAGGTGTACGTCTTGTCTATTCCAAAGTTGGTTTTTGGAACGATCCCTGTGCTTATATCAAACTCTGGTTTTATGCATCACCCCAGCTCTCCTTCCCCTTTATGCAGGCATAAGAGTGTTTTCTAAATGTGAGACTCTGTTCTCTTTCCTAACTCACTTCATGTGTAGCCATGTTTACAGGATCTTCATAAGTGATATCTTATGATAAGTTTCTTTTTTTCTGTGACTTATTTCACTTAGAATCATCGTACCTGAATCCACTCACTTTACTGCTACTGGTCTTATGACATTGATTTCATGGCTGAGGGATATTCCATCGTACGTAAGTACCACAATCTTTTGAACCATCTTTATATTTCCTGGGATATTTAATGTGTACCCAAGTTGAGGTTCTTGTAGTCAGTGCAGCCCTAAATTTGGAGGTGGCTCTTTCTTATTGATTTTCAGTTTTCCCAAGGTATATTCCCTAGACTGGAAGTGGCCTTGGCTCTGTAACTCTGTTGTTTACTTGTTTTAGGGAACACAATGCACTCCTCCAGTGAGGCAGTTGGCAATTTACATCCCGCCCATCAGCATAACAAGGCTCCCAGTTCTCCAGGGCCTGTCTTGCCTTTCTGGTTTTTACACATTTTGTGGATGTCCCTTTTGACCGGTGGGAAATGATACTTCTTTGTAGTGCAGATTTGCATTGCCCGCTTGCTTGCTTGGCCAAAAAGGGCGTATGCGTTTTCTCCTGAATATATTCAGGAGAAAACGCATACGCCCTTTTTGGCCAAGTGCACCATTGTCCAAGTTGTGCCCCTCTTCCTGTGCTTTACAGGCGATTCCAATGTACCTCTTGAAATCTGTTTCCTGCTATTTTGCCTCGCTTTCAAGTCCGCCTCGTTGACTTCCCTCAACAGATTTTTGGACGATAGTTGTCCTTTATCACTCTGCCAGTTTGTGAATTGCTGTGCCCCTGAGCTCCATTTCTCAACTCGTTTTTTGTGAGCTGAACGCAAGTCCAAAATTTTGGATCATGTCCTATACTGGTTCCCGGTGGGTGGCTGAGACTTTGGTTAATTCTTCTTCCTGCCGGGAAATTAGAGTGACATGTGCCCGTCCAAATGCCTAACAGCTACTCTCTCATGGGTTCTCCCTCGTCCCTTCCATCCTCTGCCAAATTGGGAACCTGTGAAAACCAGGAGGTTAAAGGGCCTGTCTCTCCAAGTTGGGAGATTGATAGTAAGGCAGTTGGAAAGTCAAACTGGAGCACCAGGAGAGGGACTATTCGTTGAGTTTTAGAAACCTTTCGTATTCACAGTGTGTACATTCTCTAGGTTTCCTGTACATGTTATAGCTGTAGTAATATTCCCTTGAACCTGGAGAGTTGGGACCCATGGAATGGGGGCCATGCATTATTGCTTGAAAGGGTCTGCATTTGCTCACCCAATCTCACCAATCCTCTCAGTCCCAAGTGTCCAGCCTTATGCCACATCCAGCTGTCATTGTAGATAGGGTCTTTCCAGGTTTCCTCATACACCCTGAAGGAATTGTAAAGAATTTCCCTGTTTGTTTGTTTTGCTTTTGAAATTCCTTTTTAGAGTGGGTTTGAGCTGATTCTCGCTGCCATGTTTATGCCACTCTAGACACACTTGATTCCCTTATGGAGACATATCAATACATAGGTTTTAAGATACTTACTAGTCAGATATATTCCTCTGCGGGAAATATGGGGTTTTGAGTCTCTTTCACTGAGGAAGGTGTAGGTCTTGTCTATTCCAAAGTTGGTTTTTGAAACGGTCCCTGTGCTTATATCAAACTCTGGTTTTAGGCATCACCCCACCTCTCCTTCCCCTTTATGCAGGCATAAGAGTGTTTTCTAAATGTGAGACTCTGTTCTCTTTCCTAACTCAGTTAACGTGTAGCCATGTTTACAGGATCTTCATAAGTGATATCTTATGATAAGATTTTTTTTTCTGTGTGACTTATTTCACTTAGAATCATCGTACCTGAATCCACTCACTTTGCTGCTACTGGTCTTATGACATTGATTTCATGGCTGAGGGATATTCCATCGTACGTAAGTACCACAATGTTTTGAACCATTTTTATATTTCCTGGGATATTTAAGGTGTACCCAAGTTGAGGTTCTTGTAGTCAGTGCAGCCCTAAATTTGGAGGTGGCTCTTTCTTATTGATTTTCAGTTTTCCCAAGGTATATTCCCTAGACTGGAAGTGGCCTTGGCTCTGTAGCTCTGTTGTTTACTTGTTTTAGGGAACACAATGCACTCCTCCAGTGAGGCAGTTGGCAATTTACATCCCGCCCATCAGCATAACAAGGCTCCCTGTTCTCCAGGGCCTGTCTTGCCTTTCTGGTTTTTACACATTTTGTGGATGTCCCTTTTGACCGGTGGGAAGTGATACTTCTTTGTAGTGCAGATTTGCATTGCCCGCTTTCTTGCTTGGCCAAAAAGGGCGTATGCGTTTTCTCCTGAATATATTCAGGAGAAAACGCATACGCCCTTTTTGGCCAAGTGCACCATTGTCCAATTTGTGCCCCGCTTCCTGTGCTTTACAGGCGATTCCAACGTACCTCTTGAAATCTCTTTCCTGCTATTTTGCCTCGCTTTCAAGTCCGCCTCGTTGACTTCCCTCAACAGATTTTTGGACGATAGTTGTCCTTTATCACTGTGCCAGTTTGTGAATTGCTGTGCCCCTGAGCTCCATTTCTCAACTCGTTTGTTGTGAGCTGAACGCAAGTCCAAAATTTTGGATCATGTCCTATACTGGTTCCCGGTGGGTGGCTGAGACTTTGGTTAATTCTTCTTCCTGCCGGGAAATTAGAGTGACATGTGCCCATCCAAATGCCTAACAGCTACTCTCTCATGGGTTCTCCCTCGTCCCTTCCATCCTCAGCCAAATTGGGAACCTGTGCAAACCAGGAGGTTAAAGGGCCTGTCTCTCCAAGTTGGGAGATTGATAGTAAATCAGTTGGAAAGTCAAACTGGAGCACCAGGAGAGGGACTATTCGTTGAGTTTTAGAAACCTTTCGTATTCACAGTGTGTACATTCTCTATGTTTCCTGTACATGTTATAGCTGTAGTAATATTCCCTTGAACCTGGAGAGTTGGGACCCATGGAATGGGGGCCATGCATTATTGCTTGAAAGGGTCTGCATTTGCTCACCCAATCTCACCAATCCTCTCAGTCCCAAGTGTCCAGGCTTATGCCACATCCAGCTGTCATTGTAGATAGGGTCTTTCCAGGTTTCCTCAGACACCCTGAAGGAATTGTAAAGAATTTCCCTGTTTTTTGGTTTTGCTTTTGAAATTCCTTTTTATAGTGGGTTTGAGCTGATTCTCGCTGCCATGTTCATGCCACTCTAGACACACTTGATTCCCTTATGGAGACATATCAATACATAGGTTTTGGGCCTCCCTGGTGGCGCAAGTGGTTGAGAGTCCGCCTGCCGATTCAGGGGATACGGGTTCGTGCCCCGGTCTGGGAGGATCCCATATGCCGCGGAGTGGCTGGGGCCATGAGCCATGGCCGCTGAGCCTGCGTGTCAGGAGCCTGCGCGTCCGGAGCCTGTGCTCCGCGACGGGGGAGGCCACAACAGTGAGAGGCCCGCATACCGCAAAAAAAAAAAATACATAGGTTTTAAGATTCTTACTAGTCAGATATATTCCTCTGCGGGAAATATGGGGTTTTGAGTCTCTCTCACTGAGGAAGGTGTAGGTCTTGTCTATTCCAAAGTTGGTTTTTGAAACGGTCCCTGTGCTTATATCAAACTCTGGTTTTATGCATCACCCCACCTCTCCTTCCCCTTTATGCAGGCATAAGAGTGTTTTCTAAATGTGAGACTCTGTTCTCTTTCCTAACTCTGTACAAGTTTAGCCATGTTTACAGGTTCTTCATAAGTGATATCTTATGATAAGTTTCTTTTTCTGTGTGACTTATTTCACTTAGAATCATCGTACCTGAATCCACTCACTTTGCTGCTACTGGTCTTATGACATTGATTTCATGGCTGAGGGATATTCCATCGTACGTAAGTACCACAAACTTTTGAACCATTTTTATATTTCCTGGGATATTTAAGGTGTACCCAAGTTGAGGTTCTTGTAGTCAGTGCAGCCCTAAATTTGGAGGTGGCTCTTTCTTATTGATTTTCAGTTTTCCCAAGGTATATTCCCTAGACTGGAAGTGGCCTTGGCTCTGTAGCTCTGTTGTTTACTTGTTTTAGGGAACACAATGCACTCCTCCAGTGAGGCAGTTGGCAATTTACATCCCGCCCATCAGCATAACAAGGCTCCCTGTTCTCCAGGGCCTGTCTTGCCTTTCTGGTTTTTACACATTTTGTGGATGTCCCTTTTAACCGGTGGGAAGTGATACTTCTTTGTAGTGCAGATTTGCATTGCCCGCTTTCTTGCTTGGCCAAAAAGGGCGTATGCGTTTTCTCCTGAATATATTCAGGAGAAAACGCATACGCCCTTTTTGGCCAAGTGCACCATTGTCCAATTTGTGCCCCGCTTCCTGTGCTTTACAGGCGATTCCAACGTACCTCTTGAAATCTCTTTCCTGCTATTTTGCCTCGCTTTCAAGTCCGCCTCGTTGACTTCCCTCAACAGATTTTTGGACGATAGTTGTCCTTTATCACTGTGCCAGTTTGTGAATTGCTGTGCCCCTGAGCTCCATTTCTCAACTCGTTTGTTGTGAGCTGAACGCAAGTCCAAAATTTTGGATCATGTCCTATACTGGTTCCCGGTGGGTGGCTGAGACTTTGGTTAATTCTTCTTCCTGCCGGGAAATTAGAGTGACATGTGCCCATCCAAATGCCTAACAGCTACTCTCTCATGGGTTCTCCCTCGTCCCTTCCATCCTCAGCCAAATTGGGAACCTGTGCAAACCAGGAGGTTAAAGGGCCTGTCTCTCCAAGTTGGGAGATTGATAGTAAATCAGTTGGAAAGTCAAACTGGAGCACCAGGAGAGGGACTATTCGTTGAGTTTTAGAAACCTTTCGTATTCACAGTGTGTACATTCTCTATGTTTCCTGTACATGTTATAGCTGTAGTAATATTCCCTTGAACCTGGAGAGTTGGGACCCATGGAATGGGGGCCATGCATTATTGCTTGAAAGGGTCTGCATTTGCTCACCCAATCTCACCAATCCTCTCAGTCCCAAGTGTCCAGGCTTATGCCACATCCAGCTGTCATTGTAGATAGGGTCTTTCCAGGTTTCCTCAGACACCCTGAAGGAATTGTAAAGAATTTCCCTGTTTTTTGGTTTTGCTTTTGAAATTCCTTTTTATAGTGGGTTTGAGCTGATTCTCGCTGCCATGTTCATGCCACTCTAGACACACTTGATTCCCTTATGGAGACATATCAATACATAGGTTTTGGGCCTCCCTGGTGGCGCAAGTGGTTGAGAGTCCGCCTGCCGATTCAGGGGATACGGGTTCGTGCCCCGGTCTGGGAGGATCCCATATGCCGCGGAGCGGCTGGGGCCATGAGCCATGGCCGCTGAGCCTGCGTGTCCGGAGCCTGCGCGTCCGGAGCCTGTGCTCCGCGACGGGGGAGGCCACAACAGTGAGAGGCCCGCATACCGCAAAAAAAAAAAAATACATAGGTTTTAAGATTCTTACTAGTCAGATATATTCCTCTGCGGGAAATATGGGGTTTTGAGTCTCTCTCACTGAGGAAGGTGTAGGTCTTGTCTATTCCAAAGTTGGTTTTTGAAACGGTCCCTGTGCTTATATCAAACTCTGGTTTTATGCATCACCCCACCTCTCCTTCCCCTTTATGCAGGCATAAGAGTGTTTTCTAAATGTGAGACTCTGTTCTCTTTCCTAACTCTGTACAAGTGTAGCCATGTTTACAGGTTCTTCATAAGTGATATCTTATGATAAGTTTCTTTTTCTGTGTGACTTATTTCACTTAGAATCATCGTACCTGAATCCACTCACTTTGCTGCTACAGGTCTTATGACATTGATTTCATGGCTGAGGGATATTCCATCGTACGTAAGTACCACAAACTTTTGAACCATTTTTATATTTCCTGGGATATTTAAGGTGTACCCAAGTTGAGGTTATTGTAGTCAGTGCAGCCCTAAATTTGGAGGTGGCTCTTTCTTATTGATTTTCAGTTTTCCCAAGGTATATTCCCTAGACTGGAAGTGGCCTTGGCTCTGTAGCTCTGTTGTTTACTTGTTTTAGGGAACACAATGCACTCCTCCAGTGAGGCAGTTGGCAATTTACATCCCGCCCATCAGCATAACAAGGCTCCCAGTTCTCCAGGGCCTGTCTTGCCTTTCTGGTTTTTACACATTTTGTGGATGTCCCTTTTGACCGGTGGGAAATGATACTTCTTTGTAGTGCAGATTTGCATTGCCCGCTTGCTTGCTTGGCCAAAAAGGGCGTACGCGTTTTCTCCAGAATATATTCAGGAGAAAACGCATACGCCCTTTTTGGCCAAGTGCACCATTGTCCAAGTTGTGCCCCTCTTCCTGTGCTTTACAGGCGATTCCAATGTACCTCTTGAAATCTGTTTCCTGCTATTTTGCCTCGCTTTCAAGTCCGCCTCGTTGACTTCCCTCAACAGATTTTTGGACGATAGTTGTCCTTTATCACTCTGCCAGTTTGTGAATTGCTGTGCCCCTGAGCTCCATTTCTCAACTCGTTTTTTGTGAGCTGAACGCAAGTCCAAAATTTTGGATCATGTCCTATACTGGTTCCCGGTGGGTGGCTGAGACTTTGGTTAATTCTTCTTCCTGCCGGGAAATTAGAGTGACATGTGCCCGTCCAAATGCCTAACAGCTACTCTCTCATGGGTTCACCCTCATCCCTTCCATCCTCTGCCAAATTGGGAACCTGTGCAAACCAGGAGGTTAAAGGGCCTGTCTCTCCAAGTTGGGAGATTGATAGTAAAGCAGTTGGAAAGTCAAACTGGAGCACCAGGAGAGGGACTATTCGTTGAGTTTTAGAAACCTTTCGTATTCACAGTGTTTACATTCTCTAGGTTTCATGTACATGTTATAGCTGTAGTAATATTCCCTTCAACCTGGAGAGTTGGGACCCATGGAATGGGGGCCATGCATTATTGCTTGAAAGGGTCTGCATTTGCTCACCCAATCTCACCAATCCTCTCAGTCCCAAGTGTCCAGCCTTATGCCACATCCAGCTGTCATTGTAGATAGGGTCTTTCCAGGTTTCCTCAGACACCCTGAAGGAATTGTAAAGAATTTCCCTGTTTTTTGGTTATGCTTTTGAAATTCCTTTTTATAGTGGGTTTGAGCTGATTCTCGCTGCCATGTTTATGCCACTCTAGACACACTTGATTCCCTTATGGAGTCATATCAATACATAGGTTTTAAGATTCTTACTAGTCAGATATATTCCTCTGCAGGAAATATGGGGTTTTGAGTCTCTTTCACTGAGGAAGGTGTAGGTCTTGTCTATTCCAAAGTTGGTTTTTGGAACGGTCCCTGTGCTTATATCAAACTCTGGTTTTATGCATCACCCCACCTCTCCATCCCCTTTATGCAGGCATAAGAGTGTTTTCTAAATGTGAGACTCTGTTCTCTTTCCTAACTCAGTTCACATGTAGCCATGTTTACAGGATCTTCATAAGTGATATCTTATGATAAGATTTTTTTTTTCTGTGTGACTTATTTCACTTAGAATCATCGTACCTGAATCCACTCACTTTGCTGCTACTGGTGTTATGACATTGATTTCATGGCTGAGGGATATTCCATCGTACGTAAGTACCACAATGTTTTGAACCATTTTTATATTTCCTGGGATATTTAAGGTGTACCCAAGTTGAGGTTCTTGTAGTCAGTGCAGCCCTAAATTTGGAGGTGGCTCTTTCTTATTGATTTTCAGTTTTCCCCAGGTATATTCCCTAGACTGGAAGTGGCCTTGGCTCTGTAGCTCTGTTGTTTACTTGTTTTAGGGAACACAATGCACTCCTCCAGTGAGGCAGTTGGCAATTTACATCCCGCCCATCAGCATAACAAAGCTCCCAGTTCTCCAGGGCCTGTCTTGCCTTTCTGGTTTTTACACATTTTGTGGATGTCCCTTTTGACCGGTGGGAAATGATACTTCTTTGTAGTGCAGATTTGCATTGCCCGCTTGCTTGCTTGGCCAAAAAGGGCGTACGCGTTTTCTCCTGAATATATTCAGGAGAAAATGCATACGCCCTTTTTGGCCAAGTGCACCATTGTCCAAGTTGTGCCCCTCTTCCTGTGCTTTACAGGCGATTCCAATGTACCTCTTGAAATCTGTTTCCTGCTATTTTGCCTCGCTTTCAAGTCCGCCTCGTTGACTTCCCTCAACAGATTTTTGGACGATAGTTGTCCTTTATCACTCTGCCAGTTTGTGAATTGCTGTGCCCCTGAGCTCCATTTCTCAACTCGTTTTTTGTGAGCTGAACGCAAGTCCAAAATTTTGGATCATGTCCTATACTGGTTCCCGGTGGGTGGCTGAGACTTTGGTTAATTCTTCTTCCTGCCGGGAAATTAGAGTGACATGTGCCCGTCCAAATGCCTAACAGCTACTCTCTCATGGGTTCACCCTCATCCCTTCCATCCTCTGCCAAATTGGGAACCTGTGCAAACCAGGAGGTTAAAGGGCCTGTCTCTCCAAGTTGGGAGATTGATAGTAAAGCAGTTGGAAAGTCAAACTGGAGCACCAGGAGAGGGACTATTCGTTGAGTTTTAGAAACCTTTCGTATTCACAGTGTTTACATTCTCTAGGTTTCCTGTACATGTTATAGCTGTAGTTATATTCCCTTCAACCTGGAGAGTTGGGACCCATGGAATGGGGGCCATGCATTATTGCTTGAAAGGGTCTGCATTCGCTCACCCAATCTCACCAATCCTCTCAGTCCCAAGTGTCCAGCCTTATGCCACATCCAGCTGTCATTGTAGATAGGGTCTTTCCAGGTTTCCTCAGACACCCTGAATGAATTGTAAAGAATTTCCCTGTTTTTTGGTTATGCTTTTGAAATTCCTTTTTATAGTGGGTTTGAGCTGATTCTCGCTGCCATGTTTATGCCACTCTAGACACCCTTGCTTCCCTTATGGATTCATATCAATACATAGGTTTTAAGATTCTTACTAGTCAGATATATTCCTGTGCGGAAAATATGGGGTTTTGAGTCTCTTTCACTGAGGAAGGTGTAGGTCTTGTCTATTCCAAAGTTGGTTTTTGAAACGGTCCCTGTGCTTATATCAAACTCTGGTTTTATGCATCACCCCACCTCTCCTTCCCCTTTATGCAGGCATAAGAGTGTTTTCTAAATGTGAGACTCTGTTCTCTTTCCTAACTCAGTTCACGTGTAGCCATGTTTACAGGATCTTCATAAGTGATATCTTATGATAAGATTTTTTTTTTCTGTGTGACTTATTTCACTTAGAATCATCGTACCTCAATCCACTCACTTTGCTGCTACTGGACTTATGACATTGATTTCATGGCTGAGGGATATTCCATCGTACGTAAGTACCACAATCTTTTGAACCATTTTTATATTTCCTGGGATATTTAAGGTGTACCCAAGTTGAGGTTCTTGTAGTCAGTGCAGCCCTAAATTTGGAGGTGGCTCTTTCTTATTGATTTTCAGTTTTCCCCAGGTATATTCCCTAGACTGGAAGTGGCCTTGGCTCTGTACCTCTGTTGTTTACTTGTTTTAGGGAACACAATGCACTCCTCCAGTGAGGCAGTTGGCAATTTACATCCCGCCCATCAGCATAACAAGGCTCCCAGTTCTCCAGGGCCTGTCTTGCCTTTCTGGTTTTTACACATTTTGTGGATGTCCCTTTTGACCGGTGGGAAGTGATACTTCTTTGTAGTGCAGATTTGCATTGCCCGCTTGCTTGCTTGGCCAAAAGGGGCGTATGCGTTTTCTCCTGAATATATTCAGGAGAAAATGCATACGCCCTTTTTGGCCAAGTGCACCATTGTCCAAGTTGTGCCCCTCTTCCTGTGCTTTACAGGCGATTCCAATGTACCTCTTGAAATCTGTTTCCTGCTATTTTGCCTCGCTTTCAAGTCCGCCTCGTTGACTTCCCTCAACAGATTTTTGGACGATAGTTGTCCTTTATCACTCTGCCAGTTTGTGAATTGCTGTGCCCCTGAGCTCCATTTCTCAACTCGTTTTTTGTGAGCTGAACGCAAGTCCAAAATTTTGGATCATGTCCTATACTGGTTCCCGGTGGGTGGCTGAGACTTTGGTTAATTCTTCTTCCTGCCGGGAAATTAGAGTGACATGTGTCCATCCAAATGCCTAACAGCTACTCTCTCATGGGTTCTCCCTCATCCCTTCCATCCTCTGCCAAATTGGGAACCTGTGCAAACCAGGAGGTTAAAGGGCCTGTCTCTCCAAGTTGGGAGATTGATAGTAAGGCAGTTGGAAAGTCAAACTGGAGCACCAGGAGAGGGACTATTCGTTGAGTTTTAGAAACCTTTCATATTCACAGTGTGTACATTCTCTAGGTTTCCTGTACATGTTATAGCTGTAGTAATATTCCCTTGAACCTGGAGAGTTGGGACCCATGGAATGGGGGCCATGCATTATTGCTTGAAAGGGTCTGCATTTGCTCACCCAATCTCACCAATCCTCTCAGTCCCAAGTGTCCAGGCTTATGCCACATCCAGCTGTCATTGTAGATAGGGTCTTTCCAGGTTTCCTCAGACACCCTGAAGGAATTGTAAAGAATTTCCCTGTTTTTTGGTTTTGCTTTTGAAATTCCTTTTTATAGTGGGTTTGAGCTGATTCTCGCTGCCATGTTCATGCCACTCTAGACACACTTGATTCCCTTATGGAGACATATCAATACATAGGTTTTGGGCCTCCCTGGTGGCGCAAGTGGTTGAGAGTCCGCCTGCCGATTCAGGGGATACGGGTTCGTGCCCCGGTCTGGGAGGATCCCATATGCCGCGGAGCGGCTGGGGCCATGAGCCATGGCCGCTGAGCCTGCGTGTCCGGAGCCTGCGCGTCCGGAGCCTGTGCTCCGCGACGGGGGAGGCCACAACAGTGAGAGGCCCGCATACCGCAAAAAAAAAAAAAAATCCATAGGTTTTAAGATTCTTACTAGTCAGATATATTCCTCTGCGGGAAATATGGGGTTTTGAGTCTCTCTCACTGAGGAAGGTGTCGGTCTTGTCTATTCCAAAGTTGGTTTTTGAAACGGTCCCTGTGCTTATATCAAACTCTGGTTTTATGCATCACCCCACCTCTCCTTCCCCTTTATGCAGGCATAAGAGTGTTTTCTAAATGTGAGACTCTGTTCTCTTTCCTAACTCTGTACACGTGTAGCCATGTTTACAGGTTCTTCATAAGTGATATCTTATGATAAGTTTCTTTTTCTGTGTGACTTATTTCACTTAGAATCATCGTACCTGAATCCACTCACTTTGCTGCTACTGGTCTTATGACATTGATTTCATGGCTGAGGGATATTCCATCGTACGTAAGTACCACAATGTTTTGAACCATTTTTATATTTCCTGGGATATTTAAGGTGTACCCAAGTTGAGGTTCTTGTAGTCAGTGCAGCCCTAAATTTGGAGGTGGCTCTTTCTTATTGATTTTCAGTTTTCCCAAGGTATATTCCCTAGACTGGAAGTGGCCTTGGCTCTGTAGCTCTGTTGTTTACTTGTTTTAGGGAACACAATGCACTCCTCCAGTGAGGCAGTTGGCAATTTACATCCCGCCCATCAGCATAACAAGGCTCCCAGTTCTCCAGGGCCTGTCTTGCCTTTCTGGTTTTTACACATTTTGTGGATGTCCCTTTTGACCGGTGGGAAATGATACTTCTTTGTAGTGCAGATTTGCATTGCCCGCTTGCTTGCTTGGCCAAAAAGGGCGTATGCGTTTTCTCCTGAATATATTCAGGAGAAAACGCATACGCCCTTTTTGGCCAAGTGCACCATTGTCCAAGTTGTGCCCCTCTTCCTGTGCTTTACAGGCGATTCCAATGTACCTCTTGAAATCTGATTCCTGCTATTTTGCCTCGCTTTCAAGTCCGCCTCGTTGACTTCCCTCAACAGATTTTTGGACGATAGTTGTCCTTTATCACTCTGCCAGTTTGTGAATTGCTGTGCCCCTGAGCTCCATTTCTCAACTCGTTTTTTGTGAGCTGAACGCAAGTCCAAAATTTTGGATCATGTCCTATACTGGTTCCCGGTGGGTGGCTGAGACTTTGCTTAATTCTTCTTCCTGCCGGGAAATTAGAGTGACATGTGCCTGTCCAAATGCCTAACAGCTACTCTCTCATGGGTTCTCCCTCGTCCCTTCCATCCTCTGCCAAATTGGGAACCTGTGCAAACCAGGAGGTTAAAGGGCCTGTCTCTCCAAGTTGGGAGATTGATAGTAAGGCAGTTGGAAAGTCAAACTGGAGCACCAGGAGAGGGACTATTCGTTGAGTTTTAGAAACCTTTCGTATTCACAGTGTGTACATTCTCTAGGTTTCCTGTACATGTTATAGCTGTAGTAATATTCCCTTGAACCTGGAGAGTTGGGACCCATGGAATGGGGGCCATGCATTATTGCTTGAAAGGGTCTGCATTTGCTCACCCAATCTCACCAATCCTCTCAGTCCCAAGTGTCCAGCCTTATGCCACATCCAGCTGTCATTGTAGATAGGGTCTTTCCAGGTTTCCTCAGACACCCTGAAGGAATTGTAAAGAATTTCCCTGTTTTTTGGTTATGCTTTTGAAATTCCTTTTTATAGTGGGTTTGAGCTGATTCTCGCTGCCATGTTTATGCCACTCTAGACACACTTGATTCCCTTATGGAGTCATATCAATACATAGGTTTTAAGATTCTTACTAGTCAGATATATTCCTCTGCAGGAAATATGGGGTTTTGAGTCTCTTTCACTGAGGAAGGTGTAGGTCTTGTCTATTCCAAAGTTGGTTTTTGGAACGGTCCCTGTGCTTATATCAAACTCTGGTTTTATGCATCACCCCACCTCTCCATCCCCTTTATGCAGGCATAAGAGTGTTTTCTAAATGTGAGACTCTGTTCTCTTTCCTAACTCAGTTCACGTGTAGCCATGTTTACAGGATCTTCATAAGTGATATCTTATGATAAGATTTTTTTTTTCTTTGTGACTTATTTCACTTAGAATCATCGTACCTGAATCCACTCACTTTGCTGCTACTGGTCTTATGACATTGATTTCATGGCTGAGGGATATTCCATCGTACGTAAGTACCACAATGTTTTGAACCATTTTTATATTTCCTGGGATAGTTAAGGTGTACCCAAGTTGAGGTTCTTGTAGTCAGTGCAGCCCTAAATTTGGAGGTGGCTCTTTCTTATTGATTTTCAGTTTTCCCCAGGTATATTCCCTAGACTGGAAGTGGCCTTGGCTCTGTAGCTCTGTTGTTTACTTGTTTTAGGGAACACAATGCACTCCTCCAGTGAGGCAGTTGGCAATTTACATCCTGCCCATCAGCATAACAAGGCTCCCAGTTCTCCAGGGCCTGTCTTGCCTTTCTGGTTTTTACACATTTTGTGGATGTCCCTTTTGACCGGTGGGAAGTGATACTTCTTTGTAGTGCAGATTTGCATTGCCCGCTTGCTTGCTTGACCAAAAAGCGCGTACGCGTTTTCTCCTGAATATATTCAGGAGAAAACGCATACGCCCTTTTTGGCCAAGTGCACCATTGTCCAAGTTGTGCCCCTCTTCCTGTGTTTTACAGGCGATTCCAATGTACCTCTTGAAATCTGTTTCCTGCTATTTTGCCTCGCTTTCAAGTCCGCCTCGTTGACTTCCCTCAACAGATTTTTGGACGATAGTTGTCCTTTATCACTCTGCCAGTTTGTGAATTGCTGTGCCCCTGAGCTCCATTTCTCAACTCGTTTTTTGTGAGCTGAACGCAAGTCCAAAATTTTGGATCATGTCCTATACTGGTTCCCGGTGGGTGGCTGAGACTTTGGTTAATTCTTCTTCCTGCCGGGAAATTAGAGTGACATGTGTCCATCCAAATGCCTAACAGCTACTCTCTCATGGGTTCTCCCTCGTCCCTTCCATCCTCTGCCAAATTGGGAACCTGTGCAAACCAGGAGGTTAAAGGGCCTGTCTCTCCAAGTTGGGAGATTGATAGTAAGGCAGTTGGAAAGTCAAACTGGAGCACCAGGAGAGGGACTATTCGTTGAGTTTTAGAAACCTTTCGTATTCACAGTGTGTACATTCTCTAGGTTTCCTGTACATGTTATAGCTGTAGTAATATTCCCTTGAACCTGGAGAGTTGGGACCCATGGAATGGGGGCCATGCATTATTGCTTGAAAGGGTCTGCATTTGCTCACCCAATCTCACCAATCCTCTCAGTCCCAAGTGTCCAGCCTTATGCCACATCCAGCTGTCATTGTAGATAGGGTCTTTCCAGGTTTCCTCAGACACCCTGAAGGAATTGTAAAGAATTTCCCTGTTTTTTGGTTTTGCTTTTGAAATTCCTTTTTATAGTGGGTTTGAGCTGATTCTCGCTGCCATGTTCATGCCACTCTAGACACACTTGATTCCCTTATGGAGACATATCAATACATAGGTTTTGGGCCTCCCTGGTGGCGCAAGTGGTTGAGAGTCCGCCTGCCGATTCAGGGGATACGGGTTCGTGCCCCGGTCTGGGAGGATCCCATATGCCGCGGAGCGGCTGGGGCCATGAGCCATGGCCGCTGAGCCTGCGTGTCCGGAGCCTGCGCGTCCGGAGCCTGTGCTCCGCGACGGGGGAGGCCACAACAGTGAGAGGCCCGCATACCGCAAAAAAAAAAAAATACATAGGTTTTAAGATTCTTACTAGTCAGATATATTCCTCTGCGGGAAATATGGGGTTTTGAGTCTCTCTCACTGAAGAAGGTGTAGGTCTTGTCTATTCCAAAGTTGGTTTTTGAAACGGTCCCTGTGCTTATATCAAACTCTGGTTTTATGCATCACCCCACCTCTCCTTCCCCTTTATGCAGGCATAAGAGTGTTTTCTAAATGTGAGACTCTGTTCTCTTTCCTAACTCTGTACACGTGTAGCCATGTTTACAGGTTCTTCATAAGTGATATCTTATGATAAGTTTCTTTTTCTGTGTGACTTATTTCACTTAGAATCATCGTACCTGAATCCACTCACTTTGCTGCTACTGGTCTTATGACATTGATTTCATGGCTGAGGGATATTCCATCGTACGTAAGTACCACAATCTTTTGAACCATTTTTATATTTCCTGGGATATTTAAGGTGTACCCAAGTTGGGGTTCTTGTAGTCAGTGCAGCCCTAAATTTGGAGGTGGCCCTTTCTTATTGATTTTCAGTTTTCCCAAGGTATATTCCCTAGACTGGAAGTGGCCTTGGCTCTGTAGCTCTGTTGTTTACTTGTTTTAGGGAACACAATGCACTCCTCCAGTGAGGCAGTTGGCAATTTACATCCCGCCCATCAGCATAACAAGGCTCCCAGTTCTCCAGGGCCTGTCTTGCCTTTCTGGTTTTTACACATTTTGTGGATGTCCCTTTTGACCGGTGGGAAATGATACTTCTTTGTAGTGCAGATTTGCATTGCCCGCTTGCTTGCTTGGCCAAAAAGGTCGTACGCGTTTTCTCCTGAATATATTCAGGAGAAAACGCATACGCCCTTTTTGGCCAAGTGCACCATTGTCCAAGTTGTGCCCCTCTTCCTGTGCTTTACAGGCGATTCCAAGGTACCTCTTGAAATCTGTTTCCTGCTATTTTGCCTCGCTTTCAAGTCCGCCTCGTTGACTTCCCTCAACAGATTTTTGGACGATAGTTGTCCTTTATCACTCTGCCAGTTTGTGAATTGCTGTGCCCCTGAGCTCCATTTCTCAACTCGTTTTTTGTGAGCTGAACGCAAGTCCAAAATTTTGGATCATGTCCTATACTGGTTCCCGGTGGGTGGCTGAGACTTTGGTTAATTCTTCTTCCTGCCGGGAAATTAGAGTGACATGTGCCCGTCCAAATGCCTAACAGCTACTCTGTCATGGGTTCTCCCTCGTCCCTTCCATCCTCTGCCAAATTGGGAACCTGTGCAAACCAAGAGGTTAAAGGGCCTGTCTCTCCAAGTTGGGAGATTGATAGTAAGGCAGTTGGAAAGTCAAACTGGAGCACCAGGAGAGGGACTATTCGTTGAGTTTTAGAAACCTTTCGTATTCACAGTGTGTACATTCTCTAGGTTTCCTGTACATGTTATAGCTGTAGTAATATTCCCTTGAACCTGGAGAGTTGGGACCCATGGAATGGGGGCCATGCATTATTGCTTGAAAGGGTCTGCATTTGCTCACCCAATCTCACCAATCCTCTCAGTCCCAAGTGTCCAGCCTTATGCCACATCCAGCTGTCATTGTACATAGGGTCTTTCCAGGTTTGCTCAGACACCCTGAAGGAATTGTAAAGAATTTCCCTGTTTGTTTGTTTTGCTTTTGAAATTCCTTTTTAGAGTGGGTTTGAGCTGATTCTCGCTGCCATGTTTATGCCACTCTAGACACACTTGATTCCCTTATGGAGACATATCAATACATAGGTTTTAAGATACTTACTAGTCAGATATATTCCTCTGCGGGAAATATGGGGTTTTGAGTCTCTTTCACTGAGGAAGGTGTACGTCTTGTCTATTCCAAAGTTGGTTTTTGGAACGGTCCCTGTGCTTATATCAAACTCTGGTTTTATGCATCACCCCAGCTCTCCTTCCCCTTTATGCAGGCATAAGAGTGTTTTCTAAATGTGAGACTCTGTTCTCTTTCCTAACTCACTTCATGTGTAGCCATGTTTACAGGATCTTCATAAGTGATATCTTATGATAAGTTTCTTTTTTTCTGTGACTTATTTCACTTAGAATCATCGTACGTGAATCCACTCACTTTGCTGCTACTGGTCTTATGACATTGATTTCATGGCTGAGGGATATTCCATCGTACGTAAGTACCACAATCTTTTGAACCATTTTTATATTTCCTGGGATATTTAATGTGTACCCAAGTTGAGGTTCTTGTAGTCAGTGCAGCCCTAAATTTGGAGGTGGCTCTTTCTTATTGATTTTCAGTTTTCCCAAGGTATATTCCCTAGACTGGAAGTGGCCTTGGCTCTGTAACTCTGTTGTTTACTTGTTTTAGGGAACACAATGCACTCCTCCAGTGAGGCAGTTGGCAATTTACATCCCGCCCATCAGCATAACAAGGCTCCCAGTTCTCCAGGGCCTGTCTTGCCTTTCTGGTTTTTACACATTTTGTGGATGTCCCTTTTGACCGGTGGGAAGTGATACTTCTTTGTAGTGCAGATTTGCATTGCCCGCTTGCTTGCTTGGCCAAAAAGCGCGTACGCGTTTCCTCCTGAATATATTCAGGAGAAAATGCATACGCCCTTTTTGGCCAAGTGCACCATTGTCCAAGTTGTGCCCCTCTTCCTGTGTTTTACAGGCGATTCCAATGTACCTCTTGAAATCTGTTTCCTGCTATTTTGCCTCGCTTTCAAGTCCGCCTCGTTGACTTCCCTCAACAGATTTTTGGACGATAGTTGTCCTTTATCACTCTGCCAGTTTGTGAATTGCTGTGCCCCTGAGCTCCATTTCTCAACTCGTTTTTTGTGAGCTGAACGCAAGTCCAAAATTTTGGATCATGTCCTATACTGGTTCCCGGTGGGTGGCTGAGACTTTGGTTAATTCTTCTTCCTGCCGGGAAATTAGAGTGACATGTGTCCATCCAAATGCCTAACAGCTGCTCTCTCATGGGTTCTCCCTCGTCCCTTCCATCCTCTGCCAAATTGGGAACCTGTGCAAACCAGGAGGTTAAAGGGCCTGTCTCTCCATGTTGGGAGATTGATAGTAAGGCAGTTGGAAAGTCAAACTGGAGCACCAGGAGAGGGACTATTCGTTGAGTTTTAGAAACCTTTCGTATTCACAGTGTGTACATTCTCTAGGTTTCCTGTACATGTTATAGCTGTAGTAATATTCCCTTGAACCTGGAGAGTTGGGACCCATGGAATGGGGGCCATGCATTATTGCTTGAAAGGGTCTGCATTTGCTCACCCAATCTCACCAATCCTCTCAGTCCCAAGTGTCCAGGCTTATGCCACATCCAGCTGTCATGGTAGATAGGGTCTTTCCAGGTTTCCTCAGACACCCTGAAGGAATTGTAAAGAATTTCCCTGTTTTTTGGTTTTGCTTTTGAAATTCCTTTTTATAGTGGGTTTGAGCTGATTCTCGCTGCCATGTTCATGCCACTCTAGACACACTTGATTCCCTTATGGAGACATATCAATACATAGGTTTTGGGCCTCCCTGGTGGCGCAAGTGGTTGAGAGTCCGCCTGCCGATTCAGGGGATACGGGTTCGTGCCCCGGTCTGGGAGGATCCCATATGCCGCGGAGCGGCTGGGGCCATGAGCCATGGCCGCTGAGCCTGCGTGTCCGGAGCCTTCGCGTCCGGAGCCTGTGCTCCGCGACGGGGGAGGCCACAACAGTGAGAGGCCCGCATACCGCAAAAAAAAAAAAAATACATAGGTTTTAAGATTCTTACTAGTCAGATATATTCCTCTGCGGGAAATATGGGGTTTTGAGTCTCTCTCACTGAGGAAGGTGTAGGTCTTGTCTATTCCAAAGTTGGTTTTTGAAACGGTCCCTGTGCTTATATCAAACTCTGGTTTTATGCATCACCCCACCTCTCCTTCCCCTTTATGCAGGCATAAGAGTGTTTTCTAAATGTGAGACTCTGTTCTCTTTCCTAACTCTGTACACGTGTAGCCATGTTTACAGGTTCTTCATAAGTGATATCTTATGATAAGTTTCTTTTTCTGTGTGACTTATTTCACTTAGAATCATCGTACCTGAATCCACTCACTTTGCTGCTACTGGTCTTATGACATTGATTTCATGGCTGAGGGATATTCCATCGTACGTAAGTACCACAATGTTTTGAACCATTTTTATATTTCCTGGGATATTTAAGGTGTACCCAAGTTGGGGTTCTTGTAGTCAGTGCAGCCCTAAATTTGGAGGTGGCCCTTTCTTATTGATTTTCAGTTTTCCCAAGGTATATTCCCTAGACTGGAAGTGGCCTTGGCTCTGTAGCTCTGTTGTTTACTTGTTTTAGGGAACACAATGCACTCCTCCAGTGAGGCAGTTGGCAATTTACATCCCGCCCATCAGCATAACAAGGCTCCCAGTTCTCCAGGGCCTGTCTTGCCTTTCTGGTTTTTACACATTTTGTGGATGTCCCTTTTGACCGGTGGGAAATGATACTTCTTTGTAGTGCAGATTTGCATTGCCCGCTTGCTTGCTTGGCCAAAAAGGGCGTATGCGTTTTCTCCTGAATATATTCAGGAGAAAACGCATACGCCCTTTTTGGCCAAGTGCACCATTGTCCAAGTTGTGCCCCTCTTCCTGTGCTTTACAGGCGATTCCAATGTACCTCTTGAAATCTGTTTCCTGCTATTTTGCCTCGCTTTCAAGTCCGCCTCGTTGTCTTCCCTCAACAGATTTTTGGACGATAGTTGTCCTTTATCACTCTGCCAGTTTGTGAATTGCTGTGCCCCTGAGCTCCATTTCTCAACTCGTTTTTTGTGAGCTGAACGCAAGTCCAAAATTTTGGATCATGTCCTATACTGGTTCCCGGTGGGTGGCTGAGACTTTGGTTAATTCTTCTTCCTGCCGGGAAATTAGAGTGACATGTGTCCATCCAAATGCCTAACAGCTGCTCTCTCATGGGTTCTCCCTCGTCCCTTCCATCCTCTGCCAAATTGGGAACCTGTGCAAACCAGGAGGTTAAAGGGCCTGTCTCTCCATGTTGGGAGATTGATAGTAAGGCAGTTGGAAAGTCAAACTGGAGCACCAGGAGAGGGACTATTCGTTGAGTTTTAGAAACCTTTCGTATTCACAGTGTGTACATTCTCTAGGTTTCCTGTACATGTTATAGCTGTAGTAATATTCCCTTGAACCTGGAGAGTTGGGACCCATGGAATGGGGGCCATGCATTATTGCTTGAAAGGGTCTGCATTTGCTCACCCAATCTCACCAATCCTCTCAGTCCCAAGTGTCCAGGCTTATGCCACATCCAGCTGTCATGGTAGATAGGGTCTTTCCAGGTTTCCTCAGACACCCTGAAGGAATTGTAAAGAATTTCCCTGTTTTTTGGTTTTGCTTTTGAAATTCCTTTTTATAGTGGGTTTGAGCTGATTCTCGCTGCCATGTTCATGCCACTCTAGACACACTTGATTCCCTTATGGAGACATATCAATACATAGGTTTTGGGCCTCCCTGGTGGCGCAAGTGGTTGAGAGTCCGCCTGCCGATTCAGGGGATACGGGTTCGTGCCCCGGTCTGGGAGGATCCCATATGCCGCGGAGCGGCTGGGGCCATGAGCCATGGCCGCTGAGCCTGCGTGTCCGGAGCCTTCGCGTCCGGAGCCTGTGCTCCGCGACGGGGGAGGCCACAACAGTGAGAGGCCCGCATACCGCAAAAAAAAAAAAATACATAGGTTTTAAGATTCTTACTAGTCAGATATATTCCTCTGCGGGAAATATGGGGTTTTGAGTCTCTCTCACTGAGGAAGGTGTAGGTCTTGTCTATTCCAAAGTTGGTTTTTGAAACGGTCCCTGTGCTTATATCAAACTCTGGTTTTATGCATCACCCCACCTCTCCTTCCCCTTTATGCAGGCATAAGAGTGTTTTCTAAATGTGAGACTCTGTTCTCTTTCCTAACTCTGTACACGTGTAGCCATGTTTACAGGTTCTTCATAAGTGATATCTTATGATAAGTTTCTTTTTCTGTGTGACTTATTTCACTTAGAATCATCGTACCTGAATCCACTCACTTTGCTGCTACTGGTCTTATGACATTGATTTCATGGCTGAGGGATATTCCATCGTACGTAAGTACCACAATGTTTTGAACCATTTTTATATTTCCTGGGATATTTAAGGTGTACCCAAGTTGGGGTTCTTGTAGTCAGTGCAGCCCTAAATTTGGAGGTGGCCCTTTCTTATTGATTTTCAGTTTTCCCAAGGTATATTCCCTAGACTGGAAGTGGCCTTGGCTCTGTAGCTCTGTTGTTTACTTGTTTTAGGGAACACAATGCACTCCTCCAGTGAGGCAGTTGGCAATTTACATCCCGCCCATCAGCATAACAAGGCTCCCAGTTCTCCAGGGCCTGTCTTGCCTTTCTGGTTTTTACACATTTTGTGGATGTCCCTTTTGACCGGTGGGAAATGATACTTCTTTGTAGTGCAGATTTGCATTGCCCGCTTGCTTGCTTGGCCAAAAAGGGCGTATGCGTTTTCTCCTGAATATATTCAGGAGAAAACGCATACGCCCTTTTTGGCCAAGTGCACCATTGTCCAAGTTGTGCCCCTCTTCCTGTGCTTTACAGGCGATTCCAATGTACCTCTTGAAATCTGTTTCCTGCTATTTTGCCTCGCTTTCAAGTCCGCCTCGTTGTCTTCCCTCAACAGATTTTTGGACGATAGTTGTCCTTTATCACTCTGCCAGTTTGTGAATTGCTGTGCCCCTGAGCTCCATTTCTCAACTCGTTTTTTGTGAGCTGAACGCAAGTCCAAAATTTTGGATCATGTCCTATACTGGTTCCCGGTGGGTGGCTGAGACTTTGGTTAATTCTTCTTCCTGCCGGGAAATTAGAGTGACATGTGCCCGTCCAAATGCCTAACAGCTACTCTGTCATGGGTTCTCCCTCGTCCCTTCCATCCTCTGCCAAATTGGGAACCTGTGCAAACCAGGAGGTTAAAGGGCCTGTCTCTCCAAGTTGGGAGATTGATAGTAAGGCAGTTGGAAAGTCAAACTGGAGCACCAGGAGAGGGACTATTCGTTGAGTTTTAGAAACATTTCGTATTCACAGTGTGTACATTCTCTAGGTTTCCTGTACATGTTATAGCTGTAGTAATATTCCCTTGAACCTGGAGAGTTGGGACCCATGGAATGGGGGCCATGCATTATTGCTTGAAAGGGTCTGCATTTGCTCACCCAATCTCACCAATCCTCTCAGTCCCAAGTGTCCAGCCTTATGCCACATCCAGCTGTCATTGTACATAGGGTCTTTCCAGGTTTACTCAGACACCCTGAAGGAATTGTAAAGAATTTCCCTGTTTGTTTGTTTTGCTTTTGAAATTCCTTTTTAGAGTGGGTTTGAGCTGATTCTCGCTGCCATGTTTATGCCACTCTAGACACACTTGATTCCCTTATGGAGACATATCAATACATAGGTTTTAAGATACTTACTAGTCAGATATATTCCTCTGCGGGAAATATGGGGTTTTGAGTCTCTTTCACTGAGGAAGGTGTACGTCTTGTCTATTCCAAAGTTGGTTTTTGGAACGGTCCCTGTGCTTATATCAAACTCTGGTTTTATGCATCACCCCACCTCTCCATCCCCTTTATGCAGGCATAAGAGTGTTTTCTAAATGTGAGACTCTGTTCTCTTTCCTAACTCAGTTCACGTGTAGCCATGTTTACAGGATCTTCATAAGTGATATCTTATGATAAGATTTTTTTTTTCTGTGTGACTTATTTCACTTAGAATCATCGTACCTCAATCCACTCACTTTGCTGCTACTGGACTTATGACATTGATTTCATGGCTGAGGGATATTCCATCGTACGTAAGTACCACAATCTTTTGAACCATTTTTATATTTCCTGGGATATTTAAGGTGTACCCAAGTTGAGGTTCTTGTAGTCAGTGCAGCCCTAAATTTGGAGGTGGCTCTTTCTTATTGATTTTCAGTTTTCCCCAGGTATATTCCCTAGACTGGAAGTGGCCTTGGCTCTGTACCTCTGTTGTTTACTTGTTTTAGGGAACACAATGCACTCCTCCAGTGAGGCAGTTGGCAATTTACATCCCGCCCATCAGCATAACAAGGCTCCCAGTTCTCCAGGGCCTGTCTTGCCTTTCTGGTTTTTACACATTTTGTGGATGTCCCTTTTGACCGGTGGGAAGTGATACTTCTTTGTAGTGCAGATTTGCATTGCCCGCTTGCTTGCTTGGCCAAAAGGGGCGTATGCGTTTTCTCCTGAATATATTCAGGAGAAAATGCATACGCCCTTTTTGGCCAAGTGCACCATTGTCCAAGTTGTGCCCCTCTTCCTGTGCTTTACAGGCGATTCCAATGTACCTCTTGAAATCTGTTTCCTGCTATTTTGCCTCGCTTTCAAGTCCGCCTCGTTGACTTCCCTCAACAGATTTTTGGACGATAGTTGTCCTTTATCACTCTGCCAGTTTGTGAATTGCTGTGCCCCTGAGCTCCATTTCTCAACTCGTTTTTTGTGAGCTGAACGCAAGTCCAAAATTTTGGATCATGTCCTATACTGGTTCCCGGTGGGTGGCTGAGACTTTGGTTAATTCTTCTTCCTGCCGGGAAATTAGAGTGACATGTGTCCATCCAAATGCCTAACAGCTACTCTCTCATGGGTTCTCCCTCATCCCTTCCATCCTCTGCCAAATTGGGAACCTGTGCAAACCAGGAGGTTAAAGGGCCTGTCTCTCCAAGTTGGGAGATTGATAGTAAGGCAGTTGGAAAGTCAAACTGGAGCACCAGGAGAGGGACTATTCGTTGAGTTTTAGAAACCTTTCATATTCACAGTGTGTACATTCTCTAGGTTTCCTGTACATGTTATAGCTGTAGTAATATTCCCTTGAACCTGGAGAGTTGGGACCCATGGAATGGGGGCCATGCATTATTGCTTGAAAGGGTCTGCATTTGCTCACCCAATCTCACCAATCCTCTCAGTCCCAAGTGTCCAGGCTTATGCCACATCCAGCTGTCATTGTAGATAGGGTCTTTCCAGGTTTCCTCAGACACCCTGAAGGAATTGTAAAGAATTTCCCTGTTTTTTGGTTTTGCTTTTGAAATTCCTTTTTATAGTGGGTTTGAGCTGATTCTCGCTGCCATGTTCATGCCACTCTAGACACACTTGATTCCCTTATGGAGACATATCAATACATAGGTTTTGGGCCTCCCTGGTGGCGCAAGTGGTTGAGAGTCCGCCTGCCGATTCAGGGGATACGGGTTCGTGCCCCGGTCTGGGAGGATCCCATATGCCGCGGAGCGGCTGGGGCCATGAGCCATGGCCGCTGAGCCTGCGTGTCCGGAGCCTGCGCGTCCGGAGCCTGTGCTCCGCGACGGGGGAGGCCACAACAGTGAGAGGCCCGCATACCGCAAAAAAAAAAAAAAAATCCATAGGTTTTAAGATTCTTACTAGTCAGATATATTCCTCTGCGGGAAATATGGGGTTTTGAGTCTCTCTCACTGAGGAAGGTGTCGGTCTTGTCTATTCCAAAGTTGGTTTTTGAAACGGTCCCTGTGCTTATATCAAACTCTGGTTTTATGCATCACCCCACCTCTCCTTCCCCTTTATGCAGGCATAAGAGTGTTTTCTAAATGTGAGACTCTGTTCTCTTTCCTAACTCTGTACACGTGTAGCCATGTTTACAGGTTCTTCATAAGTGATATCTTATGATAAGTTTCTTTTTCTGTGTGACTTATTTCACTTAGAATCATCGTACCTGAATCCACTCACTTTGCTGCTACTGGTCTTATGACATTGATTTCATGGCTGAGGGATATTCCATCGTACGTAAGTACCACAATCTTTTGAACCATTTTTATATTTCCTGGGATATTTAAGGTGTACCCAAGTTGAGGTTCTTGTAGTCAGTGCAGCCCTAAATTTGGAGGTGGCTCTTTCTTATTGATTTTCAGTTTTCCCAAGGTATATTACCTAGACTGGAAGTGGCCTTGGCTCTGTAGCTCTGTTGTTTACTTGTTTTAGGGAACACAATGCACTCCTCCAGTGAGGCAGTTGGCAATTTACATCCCGCCCATCAGCATAACAAGGCTCCCAGTTCTCCAGGGCCTGTCTTGCCTTTCTGGTTTTTACACATTTTGTGGATGTCCCTTTTGACCGGTGGGAAATGATACTTCTTTGTAGTGCAGATTTGCATTGCCCGCTTGCTTGCTTGGCCAAAAAGGGCGTATGCGTTTTCTCCTGAATATATTCAGGAGAAAACGCATACGCCCTTTTTGGCCAAGTGCACCATTGTCCAAGTTGTGCCCCTCTTCCTGTGCTTTACAGGCGATTCCAATGTACCTCTTGAAATCTGTTTCCTGCTATTTTGCCTCGCTTTCAAGTCCGCCTCGTTGACTTCCCTCAACAGATTTTTGGACGATAGTTGTCCTTTATCACTCTGCCAGTTTGTGAATTGCTGTGCCCCTGAGCTCCATTTCTCAACTCGTTTTTTGTGAGCTGAACGCAAGTCCAAAATTTTGGATCATGTCCTATACTGGTTCCCGGTGGGTGGCTGAGACTTTGCTTAATTCTTCTTCCTGCCGGGAAATTAGAGTGACATGTGCCTGTCCAAATGCCTAACAGCTACTCTCTCATGGGTTCTCCCTCGTCCCTTCCATCCTCTGCCAAATTGGGAACCTGTGCAAACCAGGAGGTTAAAGGGCCTGTCTCTCCAAGTTGGGAGATTGATAGTAAGGCAGTTGGAAAGTCAAACTGGAGCACCAGGAGAGGGACTATTCGTTGAGTTTTAGAAACCTTTCGTATTCACAGTGTGTACATTCTCTAGGTTTCCTGTACATGTTATAGCTGTAGTAATATTCCCTTGAACCTGGAGAGTTGGGACCCATGGAATGGGGGCCATGCATTATTGCTTGAAAGGGTCTGCATTTGCTCACCCAATCTCACCAATCCTCTCAGTCCCAAGTGTCCAGCCTTATGCCACATCCAGCTGTCATTGTAGATAGGGTCTTTCCAGGTTTCCTCAGACACCCTGAAGGAATTGTAAAGAATTTCCCTGTTTTTTGGTTATGCTTTTGAAATTCCTTTTTATAGTGGGTTTGAGCTGATTCTCGCTGCCATGTTTATGCCACTCTAGACACACTTGATTCCCTTATGGAGTCATATCAATACATAGGTTTTAAGATTCTTACTAGTCAGATATATTCCTCTGCAGGAAATATGGGGTTTTGAGTCTCTTTCACTGAGGAAGGTGTAGGTCTTGTCTATTCCAAAGTTGGTTTTTGGAACGGTCCCTGTGCTTATATCAAACTCTGGTTTTATGCATCACCCCACCTCTCCATCCCCTTTATGCAGGCATAAGAGTGTTTTCTAAATGTGAGACTCTGTTCTCTTTCCTAACTCAGTTCACGTGTAGCCATGTTTACAGGATCTTCATAAGTGATATCTTATGATAAGATTTTTTTTTTCTTTGTGACTTATTTCACTTAGAATCATCGTACCTGAATCCACTCACTTTGCTGCTACTGGTCTTATGACATTGATTTCATGGCTGAGGGATATTCCATCGTACGTAAGTACCACAATGTTTTGAACCATTTTTATATTTCCTGGGATATTTAAGGTGTACCCAAGTTGAGGTTCTTGTAGTCAGTGCAGCCCTAAATTTGGAGGTGGCTCTTTCTTATTGATTTTCAGTTTTCCCCAGGTATATTCCCTAGACTGGAAGTGGCCTTGGCTCTGTAGCTCTGTTGTTTACTTGTTTTAGGGAACACAATGCACTCCTCCAGTGAGGCAGTTGGCAATTTACATCCTGCCCATCAGCATAACAAGGCTCCCAGTTCTCCAGGGCCTGTCTTGCCTTTCTGGTTTTTACACATTTTGTGGATGTCCCTTTTGACCGGTGGGAAGTGATACTTCTTTGTAGTGCAGATTTGCATTGCCCGCTTGCTTGCTTGACCAAAAAGCGCGTACGCGTTTTCTCCTGAATATATTCAGGAGAAAATGCATACGCCCTTTTTGGCCAAGTGCACCATTGTCCAAGTTGTGCCCCTCTTCCTGTGTTTTACAGGCGATTCCAATGTACCTCTTGAAATCTGTTTCCTGCTATTTTGCCTCGCTTTCAAGTCCGCCTCGTTGACTTCCCTCAACAGATTTTTGGACGATAGTTGTCCTTTATCACTCTGCCAGTTTGTGAATTGCTGTGCCCCTGAGCTCCATTTCTCAACTCGTTTTTTGTGAGCTGAACGCAAGTCCAAAATTTTGGATCATGTCCTATACTGGTTCCCGGTGGGTGGCTGAGACTTTGGTTAATTCTTCTTCCTGCCGGGAAATTAGAGTGACATGTGTCCATCCAAATGCCTAACAGCTACTCTCTCATGGGTTCTCCCTCGTCCCTTCCATCCTCTGCCAAATTGGGAACCTGTGCAAACCAGGAGGTTAAAGGGCCTGTCTCTCCAAGTTGGGAGATTGATAGTAAGGCAGTTGGAAAGTCAAACTGGAGCACCAGGAGAGGGACTATTCGTTGAGTTTTAGAAACCTTTCGTATTCACAGTGTGTACATTCTCTAGGTTTCCTGTACATGTTATAGCTGTAGTAATATTCCCTTGAACCTGGAGAGTTGGGACCCATGGAATGGGGGCCATGCATTATTGCTTGAAAGGGTCTGCATTTGCTCACCCAATCTCACCAATCCTCTCAGTCCCAAGTGTCCAGGCTTATGCCACATCCAGCTGTCATTGTAGATAGGGTCTTTCCAGGTTTCCTCAGACACCCTGAAGGAATTGTAAAGAATTTCCCTGTTTTTTGGTTTTGCTTTTGAAATTCCTTTTTATAGTGGGTTTGAGCTGATTCTCGCTGCCATGTTCATGCCACTCTAGACACACTTGATTCCCTTATGGAGACATATCAATACATAGGTTTTGGGCCTCCCTGGTGGCGCAAGTGGTTGAGAGTCCGCCTGCCGATTCAGGGGATACGGGTTCGTGCCCCGGTCTGGGAGGATCCCATATGCCGCGGAGCGGCTGGGGCCATGAGCCATGGCCGCTGAGCCTGCGTGTCCGGAGCCTGCGCGTCCGGAGCCTGTGCTCCGCGACGGGGGAGGCCACAACAGTGAGAGGCCCGCATACCGCAAAAAAAAAAAAAATACATAGGTTTTAAGATTCTTACTAGTCAGATATATTCCTCTGCGGGAAATATGGGGTTTTGAGTCTCTCTCACTGAGGAAGGTGTCGGTCTTGTCTATTCCAAAGTTGGTTTTTGAAACGGTCCCTGTGCTTATATCAAACTCTGGTTTTATGCATCACCCCACCTCTCCTTCCCCTTTATGCAGGCATAAGAGTGTTTTCTAAATGTGAGACTCTGTTCTCTTTCCTAACTCTGTACACGTGTAGCCATGTTTACAGGTTCTTCATAAGTGATATCTTATGATAAGTTTCTTTTTCTGTGTGACTTATTTCACTTAGAATCATCGTACCTGAATCCACTCACTTTGCTGCTACTGGTCTTATGACATTGATTTCATGGCTGAGGGATATTCCATCGTACGTAAGTACCACAATCTTTTGAACCATTTTTATATTTCCTGGGATATTTAAGGTGTACCCAAGTTGGGGTTCTTGTAGTCAGTGCAGCCCTAAATTTGGAGGTGGCCCTTTCTTATTGATTTTCAGTTTTCCCAAGGTATATTCCCTAGACTGGAAGTGGCCTTGGCTCTGTAGCTCTGTTGTTTACTTGTTTTAGGGAACACAATGCACTCCTCCAGTGAGGCAGTTGGCAATTTACATCCCGCCCATCAGCATAACAAGGCTCCCAGTTCTCCAGGGCCTGTCTTGCCTTTCTGGTTTTTACACATTTTGTGGATGTCCCTTTTGACCGGTGGGAAATGATACTTCTTTGTAGTGCAGATTTGCATTGCCCGCTTGCTTGCTTGGCCAAAAAGGGCGTATGCGTTTTCTCCTGAATATATTCAGGAGAAAACGCATACGCCCTTTTTGGCCAAGTGCACCATTGTCCAAGTTGTGCCCCTCTTCCTGTGCTTTACAGGCGATTCCAACGTACCTCTTGAAATCTGTTTCCTGCTATTTTGCCTCGCTTTCAAGTCCGCCTCGTTGACTTCCCTCAACAGATTTTTGGACGATAGTTGTCCTTTATCACTCTGCCAGTTTGTGAATTGCTGTGCCCCTGAGCTCCATTTCTCAACTCGTTTTTTGTGAGCTGAACGCAAGTCCAAAATTTTGGATCATGTCCTATACTGGTTCCCGGTGGGTGGCTGAGACTTTGGTTAATTCTTCTTCCTGCCGGGAAATTAGAGTGACATGTGCCCGTCCAAATGCCTAACAGCTACTCTGTCATGGGTTCTCCCTCGTCCCTTCCATCCTCTGCCAAATTGGGAACCTGTGCAAACCAAGAGGTTAAAGGGCCTGTCTCTCCAAGTTGGGAGATTGATAGTAAGGCAGTTGGAAAGTCAAACTGGAGCACCAGGAGAGGGACTATTCGTTGAGTTTTAGAAACCTTTCGTATTCACAGTGTGTACATTCTCTAGGTTTCCTGTACATGTTATAGCTGTAGTAATATTCCCTTGAACCTGGAGAGTTGGGACCCATGGAATGGGGGCCATGCATTATTGCTTGAAAGGGTCTGCATTTGCTCACCCAATCTCACCAATCCTCTCAGTCCCAAGTGTCCAGCCTTATGCCACATCCAGCTGTCATTGTACATAGGGTCTTTCCAGGTTTGCTCAGACACCCTGAAGGAATTGTAAAGAATTTCCCTGTTTGTTTGTTTTGCTTTTGAAATTCCTTTTTAGAGTGGGTTTGAGCTGATTCTCGCTGCCATGTTTATGCCACTCTAGACACACTTGATTCCCTTATGGAGACATATCAATACATAGGTTTTAAGATACTTACTAGTCAGATATATTCCTCTGCGGGAAATATGGGGTTTTGAGTCTCTTTCACTGAGGAAGGTGTACGTCTTGTCTATTCCAAAGTTGGTTTTTGGAACGGTCCCTGTGCTTATATCAAACTCTGGTTTTATGCATCACCCCAGCTCTCCTTCCCCTTTATGCAGGCATAAGAGTGTTTTCTAAATGTGAGACTCTGTTCTCTTTCCTAACTCACTTCATGTGTAGCCATGTTTACAGGATCTTCATAAGTGATATCTTATGATAAGTTTCTTTTTTTCTGTGACTTATTTCACTTAGAATCATCGTACGTGAATCCACTCACTTTGCTGCTACTGGTCTTATGACATTGATTTCATGGCTGAGGGATATTCCATCGTACGTAAGTACCACAATCTTTTGAACCATTTTTATATTTCCTGGGATATTTAATGTGTACCCAAGTTGAGGTTCTTGTAGTCAGTGCAGCCCTAAATTTGGAGGTGGCTCTTTCTTATTGATTTTCAGTTTTCCCAAGGTATATTCCCTAGACTGGAAGTGGCCTTGGCTCTGTAACTCTGTTGTTTACTTGTTTTAGGGAACACAATGCACTCCTCCAGTGAGGCAGTTGGCAATTTACATCCCGCCCATCAGCATAACAAGGCTCCCAGTTCTCCAGGGCCTGTCTTGCCTTTCTGGTTTTTACACATTTTGTGGATGTCCCTTTTGACCGGTGGGAAGTGATACTTCTTTGTAGTGCAGATTTGCATTGCCCGCTTGCTTGCTTGGCCAAAAAGCGCGTACGCGTTTCCTCCTGAATATATTCAGGAGAAAATGCATACGCCCTTTTTGGCCAAGTGCACCATTGTCCAAGTTGTGCCCCTCTTCCTGTGTTTTACAGGCGATTCCAATGTACCTCTTGAAATCTGTTTCCTGCTATTTTGCCTCGCTTTCAAGTCCGCCTCGTTGACTTCCCTCAACAGATTTTTGGACGATAGTTGTCCTTTATCACTCTGCCAGTTTGTGAATTGCTGTGCCCCTGAGCTCCATTTCTCAACTCGTTTTTTGTGAGCTGAACGCAAGTCCAAAATTTTGGATCATGTCCTATACTGGTTCCCGGTGGGTGGCTGAGACTTTGGTTAATTCTTCTTCCTGCCGGGAAATTAGAGTGACATGTGTCCATCCAAATGCCTAACAGCTACTCTCTCATGGGTTCTCCCTCGTCCCTTCCATCCTCTGCCAAATTGGGAACCTGTGCAAACCAGGAGGTTAAAGGGCCTGTCTCTCCATGTTGGGAGATTGATAGTAAGGCAGTTGGAAAGTCAAACTGGAGCACCAGGAGAGGGACTATTCGTTGAGTTTTAGAAACCTTTCGTATTCACAGTGTGTACATTCTCTAGGTTTCCTGTACATGTTATAGCTGTAGTAATATTCCCTTGAACCTGGAGAGTTGGGACCCATGGAATGGGGGCCATGCATTATTGCTTGAAAGGGTCTGCATTTGCTCACCCAATCTCACCAATCCTCTCAGTCCCAAGTGTCCAGGCTTATGCCACATCCAGCTGTCATGGTAGATAGGGTCTTTCCAGGTTTCCTCAGACACCCTGAAGGAATTGTAAAGAATTTCCCTGTTTTTTGGTTTTGCTTTTGAAATTCCTTTTTATAGTGGGTTTGAGCTGATTCTCGCTGCCATGTTCATGCCACTCTAGACACACTTGATTCCCTTATGGAGACATATCAATACATAGGTTTTGGGCCTCCCTGGTGGCGCAAGTGGTTGAGAGTCCGCCTGCCGATTCAGGGGATACGGGTTCGTGCCCCGGTCTGGGAGGATCCCATATGCCGCGGAGCGGCTGGGGCCATGAGCCATGGCCGCTGAGCCTGCGTGTCCGGAGCCTGCGCGTCCGGAGCCTGTGCTCCGCGACGGGGGAGGCCACAACAGTGAGAGGCCCGCATACCGCAAAAAAAAAAAAAAATCCATAGGTTTTAAGATTCTTACTAGTCAGATATATTCCTCTGCGGGAAATATGGGGTTTTGAGTCTCTCTCACTGAGGAAGGTGTCGGTCTTGTCTATTCCAAAGTTGGTTTTTGAAACGGTCCCTGTGCTTATATCAAACTCTGGTTTTATGCATCACCCCACCTCTCCTTCCCCTTTATGCAGGCATAAGAGTGTTTTCTAAATGTGAGACTCTGTTCTCTTTCCTAACTCTGTACACGTGTAGCCATGTTTACAGGTTCTTCATAAGTGATATCTTATGATAAGTTTCTTTTTTTGTGTGACTTATTTCACTTAGAATCATCGTACCTGAATCCACTCACTTTGCTGCTACTGGTCTTATGACATTGATTTCATGGCTGAGGGATATTCCATCGTACGTAAGTACCACAATCTTTTGAACCATTTTTATATTTCCTGGGATATTTAAGGTGTACCCAAGTTGAGGTTCTTGTAGTCAGTGCAGCCCTAAATTTGGAGGTGGCTCTTTCTTATTGATTTTCAGTTTTCCCAAGGTATATTCCCTAGACTGGAAGTGGCCTTGGCTCTGTAGCTCTGTTGTTTACTTGTTTTAGGGAACACAATGCACTCCTCCAGTGAGGCAGTTGGCAATTTACATCCCGCCCATCAGCATAACAAGGCTCCCAGTTCTCCAGGGCCTGTCTTGCCTTTCTGGTTTTTACACATTTTGTGGATGTCCCTTTTGACCGGTGGGAAATGATACTTCTTTGTAGTGCAGATTTGCATTGCCCGCTTGCTTGCTTGGCCAAAAAGGGCGTATGCGTTTTCTCCTGAATATATTCAGGAGAAAACGCATACGCCCTTTTTGGCCAAGTGCACCATTGTCCAAGTTGTGCCCCTCTTCCTGTGCTTTACAGGCGATTCCAATGTACCTCTTGAAATCTGTTTCCTGCTATTTTGCCTCGCTTTCAAGTCCGCCTCGTTGACTTCCCTCAACAGATTTTTGGACGATAGTTGTCCTTTATCACTCTGCCAGTTTGTGAATTGCTGTGCCCCTGAGCTCCATTTCTCAACTCGTTTTTTGTGAGCTGAACGCAAGTCCAAAATTTTGGATCATGTCCTATACTGGTTCCCGGTGGGTGGCTGAGACTTTGCTTAATTCTTCTTCCTGCCGGGAAATTAGAGTGACATGTGCCTGTCCAAATGCCTAACAGCTACTCTCTCATGGGTTCTCCCTCGTCCCTTCCATCCTCTGCCAAATTGGGAACCTGTGCAAACCAGGAGGTTAAAGGGCCTGTCTGTCCAAGTTGGGAGATTGATAGTAAGGCAGTTGGAAAGTCAAACTGGAGCACCAGGAGAGGGACTATTCGTTGAGTTTTAGAAACCTTTCGTATTCACAGTGTGTACATTCTCTAGGTTTCCTGTACATGTTATAGCTGTAGTAATATTCCCTTGAACCTGGAGAGTTGGGACCCATGGAATGGGGGCCATGCATTATTGCTTGAAAGGGTCTGCATTTGCTCACCCAATCTCACCAATCCTCTCAGTCCCAAGTGTCCAGCCTTATGCCACATCCAGCTGTCATTGTAGATAGGGTCTTTCCAGGTTTCCTCAGACACCCTGAAGGAATTGTAAAGAATTTCCCTGTTTTTTGGTTATGCTTTTGAAATTCCTTTTTATAGTGGGTTTGAGCTGATTCTCGCTGCCATGTTTATGCCACTCTAGACACACTTGATTCCCTTATGGAGTCATATCAATACATAGGTTTTAAGATTCTTACTAGTCAGATATATTCCTCTGCAGGAAATATGGGGTTTTGAGTCTCTTTCACTGAGGAAGGTGTAGGTCTTGTCTATTCCAAAGTTGGTTTTTGGAACGGTCCCTGTGCTTATATCAAACTCTGGTTTTATGCATCACCCCACCTCTCCATCCCCTTTATGCAGGCATAAGAGTGTTTTCTAAATGTGAGACTCTGTTCTCTTTCCTAACTCAGTTCACGTGTAGCCATGTTTACAGGATCTTCATAAGTGATATCTTATGATAAGATTTTTTTTTTCTTTGTGACTTATTTCACTTAGAATCATCGTACCTGAATCCACTCACTTTGCTGCTACTGGTCTTATGACATTGATTTCATGGCTGAGGGATATTCCATCGTACGTAAGTACCACAATGTTTTGAACCATTTTTATATTTCCTGGGATATTTAAGGTGTACCCAAGTTGAGGTTCTTGTAGTCAGTGCAGCCCTAAATTTGGAGGTGGCTCTTTCTTATTGATTTTCAGTTTTCCCCAGGTATATTCCCTAGACTGGAAGTGGCCTTGGCTCTGTAGCTCTGTTGTTTACTTGTTTTAGGGAACACAATGCACTCCTCCAGTGAGGCAGTTGGCAATTTACATCCTGCCCATCAGCATAACAAGGCTCCCAGTTCTCCAGGGCCTGTCTTGCCTTTCTGGTTTTTACACATTTTGTGGATGTCCCTTTTGACCGGTGGGAAGTGATACTTCTTTGTAGTGCAGATTTGCATTGCCCGCTTGCTTGCTTGACCAAAAAGCGCGTACGCGTTTTCTCCTGAATATATTCAGGAGAAAATGCATACGCCCTTTTTGGCCAAGTGCACCATTGTCCAAGTTGTGCCCCTCTTCCTGTGTTTTACAGGCGATTCCAATGTACCTCTTGAAATCTGTTTCCTGCTATTTTGCCTCGCTTTCAAGTCCGCCTCGTTGACTTCCCTCAACAGATTTTTGGACGATAGTTGTCCTTTATCACTGTGCCAGTTTGTGAATTGCTGTGCCCCTGAGCTCCATTTCTCAACTCGTTTTTTGTGAGCTGAACGCAAGTCCAAAATTTTGGATCATGTCCTATACTGGTTCCCGGTGGGTGGCTGAGACTTTGGTTAATTCTTCTTCCTGCCGGGAAATTAGAGTGACATGTGTCCATCCAAATGCCTAACAGCTACTCTCTCATGGGTTCTCCCTCGTCCCTTCCATCCTCTGCCAAATTGGGAACCTGTGCAAACCAGGAGGTTAAAGGGCCTGTCTCTCCAAGTTGGGAGATTGATAGTAAGGCAGTTGGAAAGTCAAACTGGAGCACCAGGAGAGGGACTATTCGTTGAGTTTTAGAAACCTTTCGTATTCACAGTGTGTACATTCTCTAGGTTTCCTGTACATGTTATAGCTGTAGTAATATTCCCTTGAACCTGGAGAGTTGGGACCCATGGAATGGGGGCCATGCATTATTGCTTGAAAGGGTCTGCATTTGCTCACCCAATCTCACCAATCCTCTCAGTCCCAAGTGTCCAGGCTTATGCCACATCCAGCTGTCATTGTAGATAGGGTCTTTCCAGGTTTCCTCAGACACCCTGAAGGAATTGTAAAGAATTTCCCTGTTTTTTGGTTTTGCTTTTGAAATTCCTTTTTATAGTGGGTTTGAGCTGATTCTCGCTGCCATGTTCATGCCACTCTAGACACACTTGATTCCCTTATGGAGACATATCAATACATAGGTTTTGGGCCTCCCTGGTGGCGCAAGTGGTTGAGAGTCCGCCTGCCGATTCAGGGGATACGGGTTCGTGCCCCGGTCTGGGAGGATCCCATATGCCGCGGAGCGGCTGGGGCCATGAGCCATGGCCGCTGAGCCTGCGTGTCCGGAGCCTGCGCGTCCGGAGCCTGTGCTCCGCGACGGGGGAGGCCACAACAGTGAGAGGCCCGCATACCGCAAAAAAAAAAAAATACATAGGTTTTAAGATTCTTACTAGTCAGATATATTCCTCTGCGGGAAATATGGGGTTTTGAGTCTCTCTCACTGAGGAAGGTGTAGGTCTTGTCTATTCCAAAGTTGGTTTTTGAAACGGTCCCTGTGCTTATATCAAACTCTGGTTTTATGCATCACCCCACCTCTCCTTCCCCTTTATGCAGGCATAAGAGTGTTTTCTAAATGTGAGACTCTGTTCTCTTTCCTAACTCTGTACACGTGTAGCCATGTTTACAGGTTCTTCATAAGTGATATCTTATGATAAGTTTCTTTTTCTGTGTGACTTATTTCACTTAGAATCATCGTACCTGAATCCACTCACTTTGCTGCTACTGGTCTTATGACATTGATTTCATGGCTGAGGGATATTCCATCGTACGTAAGTACCACAATCTTTTGAACCATTTTTATATTTCCTGGGATATTTAAGGTGTACCCAAGTTGGGGTTCTTGTAGTCAGTGCAGCCCTAAATTTGGAGGTGGCCCTTTCTTATTGATTTTCAGTTTTCCCAAGGTATATTCCCTAGACTGGAAGTGGCCTTGGCTCTGTAGCTCTGTTGTTTACTTGTTTTAGGGAACACAATGCACTCCTCCAGTGAGGCAGTTGGCAATTTACATCCCGCCCATCAGCATAACAAGGCTCCCAGTTCTCCAGGGCCTGTCTTGCCTTTCTGGTTTTTACACATTTTGTGGATGTCCCTTTTGACCGGTGGGAAATGATACTTCTTTGTAGTGCAGATTTGCATTGCCCGCTTGCTTGCTTGGCCAAAAAGGGCGTACGCGTTTTCTCCTGAATATATTCAGGAGAAAACGCATACGCCCTTTTTGGCCAAGTGCACCATTGTCCAAGTTGTGCCCCTCTTCCTGTGCTTTACAGGCGATTCCAAGGTACCTCTTGAAATCTGTTTCCTGCTATTTTGCCTCGCTTTCAAGTCCGCCTCGTTGACTTCCCTCAACAGATTTTTGGACGATAGTTGTCCTTTATCACTCTGCCAGTTTGTGAATTGCTGTGCCCCTGAGCTCCATTTCTCAACTCGTTTTTTGTGAGCTGAACGCAAGTCCAAAATTTTGGATCATGTCCTATACTGGTTCCCGGTGGGTGGCTGAGACTTTGGTTAATTCTTCTTCCTGCCGGGAAATTAGAGTGACATGTGCCCGTCCAAATGCCTAACAGCTACTCTGTCATGGGTTCTCCCTCGTCCCTTCCATCCTCTGCCAAATTGGGAACCTGTGCAAACCAAGAGGTTAAAGGGCCTGTCTCTCCAAGTTGGGAGATTGATAGTAAGGCAGTTGGAAAGTCAAACTGGAGCACCAGGAGAGGGACTATTCGTTGAGTTTTAGAAACCTTTCGTATTCACAGTGTGTACATTCTCTAGGTTTCCTGTACATGTTATAGCTGTAGTAATATTCCCTTGAACCTGGAGAGTTGGGACCCATGGAATGGGGGCCATGCATTATTGCTTGAAAGGGTCTGCATTTGCTCACCCAATCTCACCAATCCTCTCAGTCCCAAGTGTCCAGCCTTATGCCACATCCAGCTGTCATTGTACATAGGGTCTTTCCAGGTTTGCTCAGACACCCTGAAGGAATTGTAAAGAATTTCCCTGTTTGTTTGTTTTGCTTTTGAAATTCCTTTTTAGAGTGGGTTTGAGCTGATTCTCGCTGCCATGTTTATGCCACTCTAGACACACTTGATTCCCTTATGGAGACATATCAATACATAGGTTTTAAGATACTTACTAGTCAGATATATTCCTCTGCGGGAAATATGGGGTTTTGAGTCTCTTTCACTGAGGAAGGTGTACGTCTTGTCTATTCCAAAGTTGGTTTTTGGAACGGTCCCTGTGCTTATATCAAACTCTGGTTTTATGCATCACCCCAGCTCTCCTTCCCCTTTATGCAGGCATAAGAGTGTTTTCTAAATGTGAGACTCTGTTCTCTTTCCTAACTCACTTCATGTGTAGCCATGTTTACAGGATCTTCATAAGTGATATCTTATGATAAGTTTCTTTTTTTCTGTGACTTATTTCACTTAGAATCATCGTACGTGAATCCACTCACTTTGCTGCTACTGGTCTTATGACATTGATTTCATGGCTGAGGGATATTCCATCGTACGTAAGTACCACAATCTTTTGAACCATTTTTATATTTCCTGGGATATTTAATGTGTACCCAAGTTGAGGTTCTTGTAGTCAGTGCAGCCCTAAATTTGGAGGTGGCTCTTTCTTATTGATTTTCAGTTTTCCCAAGGTATATTCCCTAGACTGGAAGTGGCCTTGGCTCTGTAACTCTGTTGTTTACTTGTTTTAGGGAACACAATGCACTCCTCCAGTGAGGCAGTTGGCAATTTACATCCCGCCCATCAGCATAACAAGGCTCCCAGTTCTCCAGGGCCTGTCTTGCCTTTCTGGTTTTTACACATTTTGTGGATGTCCCTTTTGACCGGTGGGAAGTGATACTTCTTTGTAGTGCAGATTTGCATTGCCCGCTTGCTTGCTTGGCCAAAAAGCGCGTACGCGTTTCCTCCTGAATATATTCAGGAGAAAATGCATACGCCCTTTTTGGCCAAGTGCACCATTGTCCAAGTTGTGCCCCTCTTCCTGTGTTTTACAGGCGATTCCAATGTACCTCTTGAAATCTGTTTCCTGCTATTTTGCCTCGCTTTCAAGTCCGCCTCGTTGACTTCCCTCAACAGATTTTTGGACGATAGTTGTCCTTTATCACTCTGCCAGTTTGTGAATTGCTGTGCCCCTGAGCTCCATTTCTCAACTCGTTTTTTGTGAGCTGAACGCAAGTCCAAAATTTTGGATCATGTCCTATACTGGTTCCCGGTGGGTGGCTGAGACTTTGGTTAATTCTTCTTCCTGCCGGGAAATTAGAGTGACATGTGTCCATCCAAATGCCTAACAGCTACTCTCTCATGGGTTCTCCCTCGTCCCTTCCATCCTCTGCCAAATTGGGAACCTGTGCAAACCAGGAGGTTAAAGGGCCTGTCTCTCCATGTTGGGAGATTGATAGTAAGGCAGTTGGAAAGTCAAACTGGAGCACCAGGAGAGGGACTATTCGTTGAGTTTTAGAAACCTTTCGTATTCACAGTGTGTACATTCTCTAGGTTTCCTGTACATGTTATAGCTGTAGTAATATTCCCTTGAACCTGGAGAGTTGGGACCCATGGAATGGGGGCCATGCATTATTGCTTGAAAGGGTCTGCATTTGCTCACCCAATCTCACCAATCCTCTCAGTCCCAAGTGTCCAGCCTTATGCCACATCCAGCTGTCATGGTAGATAGGGTCTTTCCAGGTTTCCTCAGACACCCTGAAGGAATTGTAAAGAATTTCCCTGTTTTTTGGTTTTGCTTTTGAAATTCCTTTTTATAGTGGGTTTGAGCTGATTCTCGCTGCCATGTTCATGCCACTCTAGACACACTTGATTCCCTTATGGAGACATATCAATACATAGGTTTTGGGCCTCCCTGGTGGCGCAAGTGGTTGAGAGTCCGCCTGCCGATTCAGGGGATACGGGTTCGTGCCCCGGTCTGGGAGGATCCCATATGCCGCGGAGCGGCTGGGGCCATGAGCCATGGCCGCTGAGCCTGCGTGTCCGGAGCCTTCGCATCCGGAGCCTGTGCTCCGCGACGGGGGAGGCCACAACAGTGAGAGGCCCGCATACCGCAAAAAAAAAAAAAATACATAGGTTTTAAGATTCTTACTAGTCAGATATATTCCTCTGCGGGAAATATGGGGTTTTGAGTCTCTCTCACTGAGGAAGGTGTAGGTCTTGTCTATTCCAAAGTTGGTTTTTGAAACGGTCCCTGTGCTTATATCAAACTCTGGTTTTATGCATCACCCCACCTCTCCTTCCCCTTTATGCAGGCATAAGAGTGTTTTCTAAATGTGAGACTCTGTTCTCTTTCCTAACTCTGTACACGTGTAGCCATGTTTACAGGTTCTTCATAAGTGATATCTTATGATAAGTTTCTTTTTCTGTGTGACTTATTTCACTTAGAATCATCGTACCTGAATCCACTCACTTTGCTGCTACTGGTCTTATGACATTGATTTCATGGCTGAGGGATATTCCATCGTACGTAAGTACCACAATGTTTTGAACCATTTTTATATTTCCTGGGATATTTAAGGTGTACCCAAGTTGGGGTTCTTGTAGTCAGTGCAGCCCTAAATTTGGAGGTGGCCCTTTCTTATTGATTTTCAGTTTTCCCAAGGTATATTCCCTAGACTGGAAGTGGCCTTGGCTCTGTAGCTCTGTTGTTTACTTGTTTTAGGGAACACAATGCACTCCTCCAGTGAGGCAGTTGGCAATTTACATCCCGCCCATCAGCATAACAAGGCTCCCAGTTCTCCAGGGCCTGTCTTGCCTTTCTGGTTTTTACACATTTTGTGGATGTCCCTTTTGACCGGTGGGAAATGATACTTCTTTGTAGTGCAGATTTGCATTGCCCGCTTGCTTGCTTGGCCAAAAAGGGCGTATGCGTTTTCTCCTGAATATATTCAGGAGATAACGCATACGCCCTTTTTGGCCAAGTGCACCATTGTCCAAGTTGTGCCCCTCTTCCTGTGCTTTACAGGCGATTCCAATGTACCTCTTGAAATCTGTTTCCTGCTATTTTGCCTCGCTTTCAAGTCCGCCTCGTTGTCTTCCCTCAACAGATTTTTGGACGATAGTTGTCCTTTATCACTCTGCCAGTTTGTGAATTGCTGTGCCCCTGAGCTCCATTTCTCAACTCGTTTTTTGTGAGCTGAACGCAAGTCCAAAATTTTGGATCATGTCCTATACTGGTTCCCGGTGGGTGGCTGAGACTTTGGTTAATTCTTCTTCCTGCCGGGAAATTAGAGTGACATGTGTCCGTCCAAATGCCTAACAGCTACTCTCTCATGGGTTCTCCCTCGTCCCTTCCATCCTCTGCCAAATTGGGAACCTGTGCAAACCAGGAGGTTAAAGGGCCTGTCTCTCCATGTTGGGAGATTGATAGTAAGGCAGTTGGAAAGTCAAACTGGAGCACCAGGAGAGGGACTATTCGTTGAGTTTTAGAAACCTTTCGTATTCACAGTGTGTACATTCTCTAGGTTTCCTGTACATGTTATAGCTGTAGTAATATTCCCTTGAACCTGGAGAGTTGGGACCCATGGAATGGGGGCCATGCATTATTGCTTGAAAGGGTCTGCATTTGCTCACCCAATCTCACCAATCCTCTCAGTCCCAAGTGTCCAGCCTTATGCCACATCCAGCTGTCATGGTAGATAGGGTCTTTCCAGGTTTCCTCAGACACCCTGAAGGAATTGTAAAGAATTTCCCTGTTTTTTGGTTTTGCTTTTGAAATTCCTTTTTATAGTGGGTTTGAGCTGATTCTCGCTGCCATGTTCATGCCACTCTAGACACACTTGATTCCCTTATGGAGACATATCAATACATAGGTTTTGGGCCTCCCTGGTGGCGCAAGTGGTTGAGAGTCCGCCTGCCGATTCAGGGGATACGGGTTCGTGCCCCGGTCTGGGAGGATCCCATATGCCGCGGAGCGGCTGGGGCCATGAGCCATGGCCGCTGAGCCTGCGTGTCCGGAGCCTTCGCATCCGGAGCCTGTGCTCCGCGACGGGGGAGGCCACAACAGTGAGAGGCCCGCATACCGCAAAAAAAAAAAAAATACATAGGTTTTAAGATTCTTACTAGTCAGATATATTCCTCTGTGGGAAATATGGGGTTTTGAGTCTCTCTCACTGAGGAAGGTGTAGGTCTTGTCTATTCCAAAGTTGGTTTTTGAAACGGTCCCTGTGCTTATATCAAACTCTGGTTTTATGCATCACCCCACCTCTCCTTCCCCTTTATGCAGGCATAAGAGTGTTTTCTAAATGTGAGACTCTGTTCTCTTTCCTAACTCTGTACACGTGTAGCCATGTTTACAGGTTCTTCATAAGTGATATCTTATGATAAGTTTCTTTTTCTGTGTGACTTATTTCACTTAGAATCATCGTACCTGAATCCACTCACTTTGCTGCTACTGGTCTTATGACATTGATTTCATGGCTGAGGGATATTCCATCGTACGTAAGTACCACAATGTTTTGAACCATTTTTATATTTCCTGGGATATTTAAGGTGTACCCAAGTTGGGGTTCTTGTAGTCAGTGCAGCCCTAAATTTGGAGGTGGCCCTTTCTTATTGATTTTCAGTTTTCCCAAGGTATATTCCCTAGACTGGAAGTGGCCTTGGCTCTGTAGCTCTGTTGTTTACTTGTTTTAGGGAACACAATGCACTCCTCCAGTGAGGCAGTTGGCAATTTACATCCCGCCCATCAGCATAACAAGGCTCCCAGTTCTCCAGGGCCTGTCTTGCCTTTCTGGTTTTTACACATTTTGTGGATGTCCCTTTTGACCGGTGGGAAATGATACTTCTTTGTAGTGCAGATTTGCATTGCCCGCTTGCTTGCTTGGCCAAAAAGGGCGTATGCGTTTTCTCCTGAATATATTCAGGAGAAAACGCATACGCCCTTTTTGGCCAAGTGCACCATTGTCCAAGTTGTGCCCCTCTTCCTGTGCTTTACAGGCGATTCCAATGTACCTCTTGAAATCTGTTTCCTGCTATTTTGCCTCGCTTTCAAGTCCGCCTCGTTGACTTCCCTCAACAGATTTTTGGACGATAGTTGTCCTTTATCACTCTGCCAGTTTGTGAATTGCTGTGCCCCTGAGCTCCATTTCTCAACTGGTTTTTTGTGAGCTGAACGCAAGTCCAAAATTTTGGATCATGTCCTATACTGGTTCCCGGTGGGTGGCTGAGACTTTGGTTAATTCTTCTTCCTGCCGGGAAATTAGAGTGACATGTGCCCGTCCAAATGCCTAACAGCTACTCTCTCATGGGTTCTCCCTCGTCCCTTCCATCCTCAGCCAAATTGGGAACCTGTGCAAACCAGGAGGTTAAAGGGCCTGTCTCTCCAAGTTGGGAGATTGATAGTAAAGCAGTTGGAAAATCAAACTGGAGCACCAGGAGAGGGACTATTCGTTGAGTTTTAGAAACCTTTCGTATTCACAGTGTGTACATTCTCTAGGTTTCCTGTACATGTTATAGCTGTAGTAATATTCCCTTCAACCTGGAGAGTTGGGACCCATGGAATGGGGGCCATGCATTATTGCTTGAAAGGGTCTGCATTTGCTCACCCAATCTCACCAATCCTCTCAGTCCCAAGTGTCCAGCCTTATGCCACATCCAACTGTCATTGTAGATAGGGTCTTTCCAGGTTTCCTCAGACACCCTGAAGGAATTGTAAAGAATTTCCCTGTTTTTTGGTTTTGTTTTTGAAATTCATTTTTATACTGGGTTTCAGCTGATTCTCGCTGCCATGTTTATGCCAGTCTAGAAACTTTTGATTCCCTTACGTAGACATATCAATACATAGGTTTTAAGACTCTTCCTAGTCAGAGATATTCCTCTGTGGGAAATATGGGGTTCTGAGTCCCTTTCACTGAGGAAGGTGTAGGTCTTGTCTCTTCCATAGTTGGTTTTTGGTACGGTACCTGTGCTTATATCAAACGCTTGTTTTATGCATCTCCCCACCTCTCCTTCCCCCTTAAGCAGTCATAAGAGTGTTTTCTAATTCTGAGACTCTGTTCTATTTCCTAATTCAGTTCTTATTTAGCCATGTTTACAGGACCTTCATAAGTGATATCTTATGTCAAAATGCACCATGGCACTTGTCATAATAATGCTCCATGACCCCTGTCATCACAATGCTCCATGCCCTGGTTATCACAATGCTCCATGTCCCTTTTCATCACAATTCTCCACGTCCTTGTCATCACAATGCTACATGACACTTCTCATCACAATGTTACATGCTCTTGTCATCACAATTATCCATGGACTTCAATTCACCATGCTCCATGGGATTTGTCTTCACAATTCTCAATACACTTGTCATCACAATGCTCCCTGACACTTGTCGTCAGTATGCTCATTGAACCCTGTCATGACAAGTCTCCATGCCTTTTTCATCGCAATTATCCATGCCCTTTTCATCACAATGCTCCATGCCATTGTCATCAAAATACGCTATGTATTTGTCATCGCAGTGCTTCATGACTGCTGTCATAGGAATCTCCATGCGCTTGTCATCACAATGTTTCATGACCTGGACATTAAAAGTATCAATGGCCCTTGTCATCACAACGCTCCCTGCCCTTGTCATCACAATGCTCCTTTACCTTTGTCACGACAAACCTCCATGACACTTGGCATCACAATGCTCCGTGCTATTTTCATCACAATGGAACATGAGATATGTCATCACAATGCTCCCTGACACCTGTCTTCACAATACTCCATGACCTTGTCATCACAATGCTCCATGCCCTTTTTACCACAATGTGCCATGCCCACTGTCATCATAATAATCCTTGAAAATTGTCAGACCAATGCTCCATGCCCCTTTTCATCACAATGCTCCATGAACCCTGTCATCACAATGCACTATGTCCATCATCATAATGCTTCAGGCTATTTTCATCACAATGAAATCAAAACGCTCCATGACCTCTGTCATCACGATTCTCCAAACCCTTGTGATCACAATGTTCCATAACACTTGTCATCACAATGCCCCATGACGCTGGTCATCACAATTATCCATGGTCTTCTCATCACAATGCCCCATGACATTTGTCATCACAATGCTCATTACACTTGTCATCACAATGCTCCCTGACTCTTGCCATCAGTATGCTCCTTGAACCCTTTCATGACAAGGCTCCATGCATTTTTCATCACAATTATTCATGCCCTTTTCATCATAATGCACCAAGACCCCTGTAATTACAATTCTCCTTGCCCTTGTCATCACAAAGCTCCATGACGCATGTCATCAGAATGCTCCATGGCCTTCTTATCACGATGCTCCATGCCCTTGTCATCACAATGCTCCAAGACCCCTGTAATCACAATGTTCCATGCCCCTTTTCATCGGAATGCTCCATGAGACTTGTCATCACAAGGCTCCATGGTCTTCTCATCACATTGCTCCAGGACCTTGTCATCACCATGCTCCATTCCCTTGTCATCACAATGCTCCTTGAGCCCTGTCATCACAATACTCCATGAACATTTTCAGCCCGATGCTCCATGACCCTTGTCATCACAATGCTCCATGCCTTTGTCAGCAAAATGCTACATGACCTTGTCATTACAATGCTCTATGCGCTTGTCATCACAATACTCCTTTACCATTGTCATCACAATCCTCCATGAACCTTGGGATCACATTGCTTCATGCCCTTGTCATCACAATGCTCCATGCTCCTTGAAATCAAAATGATCCATGACCTCTGTCATCACAATGCTCCGAACCCTTGTGATCACAATGTTCCATAACACTTGTCATCACAATGCTCCATGATGCCTGTCATCACAATACTCCATGCCCTTTTCATCACAATGCTCCATGACCTTTGTCATCACAATTCTCAATACACTTGTCATCACAATGCTCCCTGACACTTGTCCTCAGAATGCTCCTTGAACCCTGTCAAAAAAAGGCTCCATGCCTTTTTCATAACAATGCCCCATGCCGTTTTCATCACAATGCTCCATGCCATTGTCATCAAACTACTCCACAAGCTTGTCATCAGAATGCTCCATGACCCTTGTCATCACAATTCTCCATGCACTTGTCAGAACAATGCTCCCTGACCATTGTCATCACAATGCTCCAAGCCATTGTCATCAGAATCCTCCATGACACTTGGCATCGCAATGCTCCATGCCATTGTCATCACAATGGGCCATTACATATGTCATCACAATGCTCCCTGAAACCTGTCTTCACAATACTGCATGCCCTGGTCATCACAATGCTCCATGCCCTTGTCATCACAATGCTCCATGCCCTTGTTATCACAATGCTCCAAGAATCCTGTCATCTCAATGCTCCATGACTCCAGTCTTCACAATGCTTCATGACTTTGTCATCACAATGGTCCTTGCCCTCATCATCAACAGTCTCTGTGACCTTTTTAACCACAATGCTCCATGAAGTTTTCATCACAATGCTCTTTGACCCTTCTCATCACAATGCTCTATGCTTTTTTTTTTTTTTTTTTTTTTGCTGTACGTGGGCCTCTCACTGCTGTGGCCTCTCCCGTTGCGGAGCACAGGCTCCGGACACACAGGCTCCGCGGCCATGGCTCGCGGGCCCAGCCGCTCCGCGGCATGTGGGATCTTCTGGGATTGGGTCACGAACCCGTGTCCCCTGCATCGGCAGGCGGACTCTCAACCACTGCGCCACCATGGAAGCCCTGCTCTATGCTTTTCTCAGCAAAATGCTCCATGACCATTGTCATCACAATGCTCCATGCACTTGTCAGCACAATGCTCCATGACCCATGTCATCAAAATGCGCCATGTGCTTGTCATCACAGTGCTCCACAATCTTGTCATCACAATGCTCCATAAACCTTGTCATCACAATGCTCCATGCACTTCTCATCAAAATGCACTCTCACCACTGATATCACAATTTTACATCACTATTCATTACAATAATCCCTCACCCCTGACATCACAATGTTCTATGACTCCAGTCATCATAATGCTACATGCACTTATCAACACAATGTTCGATGACCCCTGAAATCACAATGTTCCATAACCCCTGTCATCAAAATGATCCATGACCCTTTTCATCAAAATGCTCCATGACCGCTGACATCACAATGTTCCATAAATCCTGTCATCAAAATGTTCCATGACCCTTTTCATCCAATTGGTCCATGACCCTGTCATCACAGTGTTCCCTGCCCTTCTCATCACAATGCACCACGCCCTTGTCATCAAAAAGCTCCATGACGCTTGTCATCACAATGCTCGATGCCCTTCTCATCAAAATGCTCCATGCCCTTGTTATTACAATCCTCCATGACCCATGTATCACTGTGTTCCATGCCCTTGTCATCACAATGCTCCATGCCCACTCTCATCACAATAATCCATGAAACATTTCAGACCAATGCTCCATGCCCTTGTCATCACAATGCTCCATTACCCCTGTCATAACAATGCTCCATGAACCCTGCCATCACAACGTTCCACGGCCTTGTCATCACAAGGCTCCATGACCCTTGTCATCACAATGCTCCAAGACCAATGAAATCACAATGCTCCATGCACTTTTCATCACAAAGCTCCATGACGCATGTCATCAGAATGCTCGATTGCCTTCTCATCACAATGTTCCATGCCCTTGCCATCACAATGCTCCATTACCCCTGTCATAACAATTCTCCATGACCCCTGCCATCATGATGTTCCATGGCCTTGTCATCACAAGGCTCCATGACCCTTCTCATCACAATGCTCCATGACCCCTGTAATCACAATGCTCCATGCCCCTTTTCATCTCAATGATCCATGAACCCTGTCATCAAAATGCACCATGCCCATCATCATAATGCTTCATGCTATTGTCATCACAATGAAATCAAAACGCTCCATGACCTCTGTAATAACAATGGTCAAACCCTTGTGATCACAATATTCCATAACACTTGTCATCACAATGCCCCATGACGCTCATCATCATAATTATCCATGGACTTCTCATCACAATGCTCCATGACCTTTGTCATCACAATGCTCAATACACTTGTCATCAAAATCCCCCCTGACGCTTGTTGTCTGTATGCTCCTTGAACCCTGTCATGACAAGGCTCCATGCATTTTTCATCACATTAATCCATGCCCTTTTCATCACAATGCTCCAAGACCCCTGTAATCACAATGCTCCATGCCCTTGTCATCACAAAGCTCAATGACGCATGTCATCAGAATGCTCCTTGGCCTTCTCATCACAATGCTCCATGCCCTTGTCATCACAATGTTCCAAGACCCCTGTAATCACAATGCTCCATGCCCCTTTTCATCAGAATGCTCCATGAGACTTGTCATCACAAGGCTCCATGGTTTTCTCATCACAATGCTCCAGGACATTGTCATCACAATGCTTCACGACCTTGTCATGAAAATTCTCAATGGCCCTTGTCATCATAATGCTCCAAGCCCTAGTCATCACAATGCTACATTATATTTGTCATCACAATCCTCCATTACATTTGGCATCACAATGCTCCATGCCATTGTCACCACAATGGGCCATGACATATGTCATCACAATGCTCCCTGACACCTGTCTTCACAATACTCCATGACCTTCTCATCACAATGACCCATGCCCTTGTCATCACAATGCACCATGCCCACTGCCATCACAATAATCTATGAAACTTGTCAGACCAATGCTCCATGCCCCTGTCATCACAATGCTCCATGCCCTTGTCATCTCAATGCTCCATGACCGCGGTCATCACAATGCTCCGTGACTCCAGTCATCACAATGCTTCATAACCTTTGTCATCACAATGGTCCATGCCCGCATCATCATAAGGCTCCGTGACGTTTGTAACCACAATGCTCCATGAACTTTTCATCACAATGCTCCGTGACCCTTGTCATCACAATGTACCATGCGCTTTTCATCACAATGGTCCACAACCTTCTCATCGCAATGCTCCAGAAACCTTGTAATCACAATGTTCCATGCACTTCTCATCAAAATGCTCTCTCACCAGAGATATCACAATGGTCCATCACTAGTCATCACAATACTCCCTCACCCCTGTAATCACAATGATCCATGACCCCTGTCATCACAATGCTACATCCCCTTATCATCACAATGTTCCATGACCCCTGACATCACAATGTTCCATAACCCCTGTCATCAAAATGCTCCATGACCCTTTTCATCCCAAAGCTCCATGACCCCTGACATCACAATGTTCTATAACCCCTCTCATCAAAATGTTCCATTACACTTTTCATCAAATTGCTGCATGACCCTGTCTTCAAAATGCTCCCTTCCCTTCTCATCACAATGCACCACGCCCTTGTCATCAAAATGCTCCATGACCTTTGTCATCACAAAGCTCCATGACCCTTGGCATCACAATGCTCCATATCATTGTCATCACAATGCTCCATGAACCCTCTCATCACATTGCTCCATGCCCTTGTCGTCACAAAGCTCCATGACACTTGTCATCAAAATGCTCGATGCCCTTCTCATCACAATGCTCCATGCCCTTGTCATTACAGTCCTCCATGAACCATGTATCACAGTGTTCCGTGCCCTTGTCATCACAATGCTCCATGCCCACTCTCATCACAATAATCAATGAAACTTTTCAGACCAATGCTCCATGCCCTTCTCATCACAATGCTCCATTACCTCTGTCATAACAATGCTCCATGACCCCTGCCATCACAATGTTCCACGGCCTTGTCATCACAAGGCTCCATGACACTTGTTATCACAATGTTCCAAGACCCGTGTAATCACAGTGCTCCATACCCTTGTCATCACAAACCTCCATAACGCATGTCATCAGAATGTTCCATGGCCTTCTCATCATAATGCTCCATGCCCTTGTCATCACAATACTCCAACACCCCTGTAATCACAATGCTCCATGCCCTTGTCATCACAATGCTCCAAGACCCCTGTAATCACAATGCTCCATGCCCGTTTTCATCTCAATGCTCCATGAAACCTGTCATCACAATGCACCATGCCCATCATCATAATGCTTCATGCTATTGTCATCACAATGAAATCAAAATGCTCCATGACCTCTGTCATCACAATGCTCCAAACCCTTGTGATCACAATGTTCCATAACACTTATCAACACAACACCCCATGACGCTCATCCTAACAATTATCCATTGTCTTCTCATCACAATGCTCCATGACCTTTGTAATCACAATGCTCAATACACTTGTCATCACAATGCTCCCTGACACTTGTCGTCAGTATGCTCCTTGAACCCTGTCATGACAAGGCTCCATGCCTTTTTCATCACAATGATCCATGCACTTTTCATCACAATGCTCCAAGACCCCTGTAATCACAATGCTCCATGCCCTTGTCATCACAAAGCTCCATGACGCATGTCATCAGAATGCTCCATGGTCTTCTCATCACAATGCTCCATGCCCTTGTCATCACAATGCTCCAAGACCCCTGTAATCACAATGCTCCATGCCCCTTTTCATCAGAATGCTCCATGAGACTTGTCATCACAAGGCTCCATGGTCTTCTCGTCACATTGCTCCAGGACCTTGTCATCACCATGCTCCATTCCCTTGTCATCACAATGATCCATGACCCCTGTCATCACAATACTCCATGAATATTTTCAGCCCAATGCTCCATGACCTTCTCATCACAATGCTCCATGACCAATATCATCACAATGCTCCATTACCTCTGTCATCACAACACTCCATGACACCTGACAACACAATGATCCGGGACTCTTGTCATCACAGTGCTCCATTCCCTAGTCATCACAATGCTCCATGACCCCGGTCATCACAATACTCCATGAACATATTCAGCCCAATGCTCCATGACCCTTGTCATCACAATGATCCATCCCCTTGTCATCCCAATGCTCCATGACCCCTGTATTCAAAATGCTCCGTGATGCTTGTCATCACAGTGCTCCATGACACCTGTCATCACAATTCTCCATTCCTTTGTCAGCAAAATGCTACATGACATTGTCATTACAATGCTCTATGCGCTTGTCATCACAATACTCCTTTACCATTGTCATCACAATCCTCCATGAACCTTGGGATCACATTGCTTCATGTCCTTGTCATCACAATGCTCCATGCTCCTTGAAATCAAAATGATCCATGACTTCTGTCATCACAATGCTCCAAACACTTGTGATCACAATGTTCCATTACACTTGTCATCACAACGCTCCATGATGCCTGTCATCACAGTGCTCCATGACCTTTTTCATCACAATTCTCAATACACTTGTCATCACAATGCTCCCTGACACTTGTCATCAGAATGCTCCTTGAAACCTGTCACAAAAAGGCTCCATGCCTTTTTCATCACAATGCCCCATGCCATTTTCATCACAGTGCTCCATGCCATTGTCATCAAACTACTCCACAAGGTTGCCATCAGAATGCTCCATTACCCTTGTCATCACAATTCTCCATTCACTTGTCAGCACTATGCTCCCTGACCCTTGTCAACACAATGCTCCATTACCTTTCTCATCAGAATCCACCATGACACTTGGCATCACAATGTTCTATGCCATTGTCATCACAATGGGCCATTACATATGTCATCACAATGCTCCCTGACATCTGTCTTCACAATACTGCATGACCTGGTCATCACAATGCTCCATGCCCTTGTCATCATAATGCGCCATTCCAACTGTCATCGCAATAATCCATGAAACTTATTAGACCAATGCTCCATGCCCTTGTCATCACAATGCTCCATGACTCCTGTCATCACAATGCTCTGTGACTCCAGTCATCACAATGCTTCATGACCTTTGTCATCACAATGGTCCATGCTCTCGTCATCAACAGTCTCTGTGACCATTTTAACCACAATGCTCCATGAAGTTTTCATCACAATGCTCTTTGACCCTTGTCATCACAATGCTCTATGCCTTTCTCAACACAATGCTCCATGACCCATGTCATCACATTGTGCCATGCGCTTATCATCACAGTGCTCCACAATCTTGTCATCACAATGCTCCATAAAACTTGTCATCACAATGCTCCATGCACTTCTCATCAAAATGCTCTCTCACCACTGATATCACAATGTTACATCACTATTCATCACAATACTCCCTCACCCCTGTCATCACAATGCTCCCTGCCCTTCTCATCACAATGCACCACGCCCTTGTCATCAAAATCCTCCATGACCTTTGTCATCACAAATCTCCATGACCCTTGGCATCACAATGCTCCATGCCATTGTCATCACAATGCTCCATGAACACTCTCATCACATTGTTCCAGGCAATTGTCATCAAAAAGCCCCATGACGCTTGTCATCACACTGCTCGATGCCCTTCTCATCAAAATGCCCCATGCCCTTGTCATTACAATCCTCCATGACCCATGTATCACTGTGTTCCGTGCCCTTGTCATCACAATGCTCCATGCCCACTCTCATCACAATAATCCATGAAACATTTCAGACCAATGCTCCATGCCCTTGTCATCACAATGCTCCATTACCCCTGTCATAACAATGCTCCAAGCACTTGTCATCAGAATGCTCCATTACGCATGTCATAACAATGCTCCATGATCCCTGCCATCACAACATTCCACGGCCTTGTCATCACAAGGCTCCATGAACCTTGTCATCACAATGCTCCAAGACCCCTGTAATCACAATGCTCCATGACCTTGTCATCACAAAGCTCCATGACGTGTCATCAGAATGTTCCATGGTCTTCTCCTCACAATGTTCCATGCCCTTGCCATCACAATGCTCCATTACCCCTGTCATAAAAATGCTCCGTGACCCCTGCCATCACGATGTTCCATGGCCTTGTCATCACAAGGCTCCATGACCCTTCTCATCACAATGCTCCAAAACCAGTGTAATCAAGATGCTCCATGCCCCTTTTCATCTCAATGATCCATGAACCCTGTCATCACAATGACTCATGCACATCATCATAATGCTTCATGTTATTGTAATCACAATGAAATCAAAATGTTCCATGACCTCTGTCATCACAATGCCCCATGACGCTCGTCATCACAATTATCCATGGACTTCTCATCACAATGCTCCATGACCTTTGTCATCACAATGCTCAACACACTTGTCATCAAAATGCTCCCTGACGCTTGTTGTCTGTATGCTCTTTGAACCCTGTCATGACAAGGCTTCATGCCTTTTTCATCACAATGCTCCAAGACCCCTTTAATCACCATGCTCCATTCCCTTGTCATCACATAGCTCAATGACGCATGTCATCAGAATGCTCCTTGGCCTTCTCATCACAATGCTCCATGCCCTTGTCATCACAATGTTCCAAAACCCCTGTAATCACAATGCTTCATGCCCCTTTTCATCAGTATGCTCCATGAGACTTGTCATCACAAGGCTCCATGGTTTTCTCATCACAATGCTCCAGGACATTGTCATCACAATGCTTCACGACTTGTCATGAAAATTCTCAATGGCCCTTGTCATCATAATGCTCCAATCCCTAGTCATCACAATGCTCCATTATATTTGTCATCACAATCCTCCATTACATTTGGCATCACAATGCTCCATGCCATTGTCACCACAATGGGCCATGACATATGTCATCACAATGCTCCCTGACACCTGTCTTCACAATACTCCATGACCTTCTCATCACAATGACCCATGCCCTTGTCATCACAATGCACCATGCCCACTGCCATCACAATAATCTATGAAACTTGTCAGACCAATGCTCCAAGCCCCTGTCATCACAATGCTCCATGCCCTTGTCATCACAATGCTCCATGATCCCTGTCATCACAATGCTCCGTGACTACAGTCATCACAATGCTTCATAACCTTTGTCATCACAATGGTCCATGCCCGCATCATCACAAGGCTCCATGACCTTTGTAACCACAATGCTCCATGAACTTTTCATCACAATGCTCCGTGACCCTTGTCATCACAATGCTCCATGCCTTTGTCAGAACAATGCTCCATGACCCTTGTCATCACAATGTGCCATGCGCTTTTCATCACAATGGTCCACAACCTTGTCATCGCAATGCTCCATAAACCTTGTAATCATAATGCTCCATGCACTTCTCATCAAAATGCTCTCTACCAGAGATATCACAATGGTCCATCACTAGTCATCACAATACTCCCTCACCCCTGTAATCACAATGTTCCATGACCCCTGTCATCACAATGCTACATCCCCTTATCATCACAATATTCCATGACCCCTGACATCACAATGTTTCATAACCCCTGTCATCAAAATGCTCCATGACCCTTTTCATCCCAAAGCTCCATGACCCCGACATCACAATGTTCTATAACCCTTCTCATCAAAATGTTCCATTACACTTTTCATCAAATTGCTGCATGACCCTGTCATCAAAATGCTCCCTTCCCTTCTCATCACAATGCACCACGCCCTTGTCATCAAAATGCTCCATGACCTTTGTCATCACAAAGCTCCATGACCCTTGGCATCACAATGCTCCATATCATTGTCATCACAATGCTCCATGAACCCTCTCATCACATTGCTCCATGCCCTTGTCATCACAAAGCTCCATGACACTTGTCATCACAATGCTCGATGCCCTTCTCATCACAATGCTCCATGCCCTTGTCATTACAGTCCTCCATGACCCATGTATCACAGTGTTCCGTGCCCTTGTCATCACAATGCTCCTTGCGCACTCTCATCACAATAATCAATGAAACATTTCAGACCAATGCTCCATGCCCTTCTCATCACAATGCTCCATTACCTCTGTCATAACAATGCTCCATGACCCCTGCCATCACAATGTTCCACGGCCTTGTCATCACAAGGCTTCATGACACTTGTCATCACAATGCTTCAAGACCCCTGTAATCACAATGCTCCATGCCCTTGTCATCACAATGCTCCAAGACCCCTGTAATTACTATGCTCCATGCCCATTTTCATCTCAATGCTCCATGAACCCTGTCATCACAATGCACCATGCCCATCATCATAATGCTTCAGGTTATTGTCATCACAATGAAATCAAAATGCTCCATGACCTCTGTCATCACAATGCTCCAAACCCTTGTGATCATAATGTTCCATAACACTTATCAACACAACACTCCATGACGCTCATCATCACAATTATCCATGGTCTTCTCATCACTATGCTCCATGACCTTTGTCATCACAAGGATCAATACACTTGTCATCACAATACTCCCTGACCCTTGTCATCAGTATGCTCCTTGAACCCTGTTGTGACAAGGCTCCATGCCTTTTTCATCTCAATGATCCATGCTCTTTTCATCACAATGCTCCAAGACCCCTGTAATCACAATGCTCCATGCCCTTGTCATCACAATGCTCAATGACGCATGTCATCAGAATGCTCCATGGCCTTCTCATCACAATGCTCCATGCCCTTGTTATCACAATGCTCCAAGACTCCTGTAATCACAATGCCCCATGCCCCTTTTCATCAGTATGCTCCATGAGACATGTCATCACAAGGCTCCATGGCCTTCTCGTCACATTGCTCCAGGACCTTGTCATCACCATGCTCCATTCCCTTGTCATCACAATGATCCATGACCCCTGTCATCACAATACTCCATGAACATTTTCAGCCCAATGCTCCATGACCTTCTCATCACAATGCTCCATGACCAATATCATCACAATGCTCCATGACCACTGTCATCACAACACTCCATGACACCTGACAACACAATGATCCGGGACTCTTGTCATCACAATGCTCCATTCCCTTGTCATCACAATGCTCCATGACCCCTGTCATCACAATACTCCATGAACATTTTCAGCCCGATGCTCCATGACCCTTGTCATCACAATGCTCCATGCCTTTGTCAGCAAAATGTTACATGACCTTGTCATTACAATGCTCTATGTGCTTGTCATCACAATACTCCTTTACCATTGTCATCACAATCCTCCATGAACCTTGGGATCACATTGCTTCATGCCCTTGTCATCACAATGCTCCATGCTCCTTGAAATCAAAATGATCCATGACTTCTGTCATCACAATGCTCCAAACCCTTGTGATCACAATGTTCCATAACACTTGTCATCACAACGCTCCATAATGCCTGTCATCACAATACTCCATGCCCTTTTCATCACAATGCTCCGTGACCTTTTTCATCACAGTTCTCAATACACTTGTCATCACAATGCTCCCTGACACTTGTCGTCAGAATGCTCCTTGAACCCTGTCACAAAAAGGCTCCATGCCTTTTTCATCACAATGCCTCATGCCGTTTTCATCACAATGCTCCATGCCATTGTCATCAAACTACTCCACAAGCTTGTCATCAGAATGCTCCATGACCCTTGTCATCACAATTCTCCATGCACTTGTCAGCACAATGCTCCCTGACCCTTGTCATCACAATGCTCCATTACCTGTGTCATCAGAATCCTCCATGACACGTGGCATCACAATGTTCCATGCCATTGTCATCACAATGGGCCATTACATATGTCATCACAATGCTCCCTGACATCTCTCTTCACAATACTGCATGACCTGGTCATCACAATGCTCCATGCCTTTGTCATCACAATGCGCCATTCCAACTGTCATCACAATAATCCATGAAACTTATTAGACCAATGCTCCATGCCCTTGTCATCACAATGCTCCATGACCCCTCTCATCACAATGCTCCGTGACTCCTCTCATCACAATGCTTCATGACCTTTGTCATCACAATCGTCCATGCCCTCCTCATCAACAGTCTCTGTGACCTTTTTAACCACAATGCTCCATGAAGTTTTCATCACAATGCTCTTTGATCCTTGTCATCACAATGCTCTATGCCTTTCTCAGCACAATGCTCCATGACCCTTGTCATCACAATGCTCCATGCGCTTGTCAGCACAATGCTCCATGACCCATTTCATCACAATGCGCCATGTGCTTGTCATCACAGTGCTCCACAAACTTGTCATCATAATGCTCCATAAACCTAGTCATCACAATGCTCCATGTACTTCTCATCAAAATGCTCTCTCACCACTGATATAACAATGTTACATCACTATTCATCACAATACTCCCTCACCCCTGTCATCACAATGTTCCATGACTCCTGTCATCACAATGCTACATGCACTTATCATCACAATGTTCGATGACCCCTGACATCACAATGTTCCATACCCCCTGTCATCAAAATGTTCCATGACCCTTTTCATCAAATTGCTCCATGACCTTGTCATCACAATGCTCCCTGCTCTTCTCATCACAATGCACCACGCCCTTGTCATCAGAATGCTCCATGAACTTTGTCATCACAATGCTCCATGACCCTTGGCATCACAATGCTCCATGCCATTGTCATCACAATGCTACCTGAACCCTCTCATCACATTGTTCCATGGAATTGTCATCAAAAAGCTCCATGACGCTTGTCATCACACTGCTCAATGCCCTTCTCATCACAATGCTCCATGCCCTTGTCATTACAATCCTCCATGACGCATTTATCACTGTGTTCCATGCCCTTGTCATCACAATGCTCCATGCCCACTCTCATCACAATAGTCCATGAAACTTTTCAGACCAATGCTCCATGCCATTGTCATCACAATGCTCCATTACCCCTGTCATAACAATGCTCCATGACCCCTGCCAATACAACGTTCCACGGCCTTGTCATCACAGGGCTCGATGACCCTTGTCATCACAATGCTCCAAGACCACTGTAATCACAATGCTCCATGCCCTTGTCATCACAAAGCTCCATGACGCATGTCATCAGAATGCTCCATGGTGTTCTCATCACCATGCTCCATGCTCTTGCCATCACAATGCTCCATTACCCCTGTCATAACAATGCTCTATGAACCCTGCCATCACAACGTTCCATGCCCTTGTCCTCACAAAGCTCCATGACGCATGTCATCAGAATGCTCCATGCCCCTTTTCATCTCAATGCTCCATGAACTTTGTCATCACAATGCACCATGCCCATCATCATAATGCTTCAGTCTATTGTCAACACAATGAAATCAAAATGCTCCATGACCTCTGTGATCACAAATCCTTGTGATCAAAATGTTCCATAACACTTATCATCACAACACCCCATGACACTCATCATCACGATTATCCATGGTCTTCTCATCACAATGCTCCATGACTTTGTCATCACAATGCTTAATACCCTTGTCATCACAATGCTCCCTGACACTTGTCGTCAGTATGCTCCTTGAACCCTGTCATGACAAGGCTCCATGCCTTTTTCATCACAATGTCCCATGCTGTTTTCATCACAATGCTCCATGCCATTGTCATCAAAATACTCCACAAGATCGTCATCAGAATGCTCCATGACCCTTGTCATCACAATGATCCATGACCCCTGTTATCACAATTCTACATACCCCTTGTCATTACAGTGCTCCATGACGCTGGTCATCACAATTATGCATGGTCTTCTCATCACAATGCTCCACGTTCTTGCAATCACAATGATCCATGCCCTGGTCATCACAATGCTCTATGACCAATGTCATCACAATGGTCCATGACACCTGTCATCGCAATGCTCCATACCCCTTGTCATTATAGTGCTCCATGACGCTCGTCATCACAATTATCCATGGTCTTCTCATCACAATGCTCCACGGTTTGCCATCACAATGCTCCATGCACTGGTCATCACAATGCTCCATGTCCCGTGTCATCACAATTCTCCAAGTTCTTGGCATCACTATGCTCCATGACACTTCTCATCACAGTGTTACATGCTTTGTCATTAAAATTCTCTATGCACTTGTCATCGCAATGCTCCATGACCCCTGTCATAGCAAGCTCCATGTGCTTGTCATCACAGTGCTTCATGAACTTGTCATCAAAATTCTCAATGCTCCTTGTCATCACAATGCTCCATGCCCTTGTCATCAGAATGTTCCATGACCCTTGTCATCACAATTCTCCAAGCCCTTGTCATCAAAATGCTCCATTACCTTTGTCATCACAATCCTCCATGACACTTGGCATCACAATGCTCCATTCCATTGTCATCACAATGGACCATGACATATGTCATCACAATGCTCCCTGACACCTGTCTTCACAGTACTCCATGACCTTCTCATCACAATGCTCCATGCCCATTCATCACAAAGCTCTATGACCCCTGTCATCACAATGCTCCATGACTCCAGTCATTACAATGCTTCATGACCTTTGTCATCACAATGGTCCATGCCCTCGTCATCACAAGGCTCTGTGACCATTGTCACCACAATGATCCATGAACATTTCATCACAATGCTCAGTGACTCTTGTCATCACAATGCTCCATGCCTTTGTCAGCACAATACTCCTTGACGCATGGCATCACAATACGCCATGCGCTTGTCATCACAATGCTCCACATCGTTGTCATCACAATGCTCCATAAACCTTGTCATCACAATGCTCCATGCGTTTGTCAGCACAATGCTCCATGACACATATCATCACAATGCGCCATGCGTTTGTCATCACAATGCTCCACAACCTTGTTATCACAATGCTCCATGCACTTCTCATCAAAATGCTCTCTCACCACTGATATCACAATGTTCCATCACTAATCATCACAATACTCCCTCAGCCCTGTCATCACAATGTTCCATGACTCTTGTCACAACAATGCTACATGCCCTTATCATCAAAATGCTCCATGCTCCTGACATCACAATGTTCCATAACCCCTGTCATCACAATGCTCCATGACCCTTTTCATCACAATGTTCCATGACCCCTGATATCACAATGTTCCATAAACACTGTCATCAAAATGTTCCATGACCCTTTTCATCCAATTGCTCCATGACCCTGTCATCACAATGCTCCCTGCCTTTCTCATCACAATGCATCACGCCCTTGTCTTCAAAATGCTCCATGGCCTATGTCATCACAAAGCTCCATGACCCTTGGCATCACAATGCTCCATGCCATTGTCATCACAAAGCTCCATGAAACCTCTCATCACATTGCTCCATGACGTTTTCATCACAAAGCTCCATGACGCTTGTCATCACAATGCTCGATGCCCTTCTCATCACAATGCTCCATGCCCTTGTAATTGCAATCCTTCATGACCCATGTATCACAGTGTTCCGTGCCCTTGTCATCACAATGCTCAATGCCCACTCTCATTACAATAATCCATGAAACTTTTCAGACCAATGCTCCATGCCCTTGTCATCACAATGCTACATTACCTCTGTCATAACAATGCTTCATGACCCCTGCCATCACAATGTTCCACGGCCTTGTCATCACAAGGCTCCATGACCCTTGTCATCACAATGCTCCAAGACCCCTGTAATCATAATGCTCCATGCCCCTTTTCATCTCAATGTTCCATGAACCCTGTCATCACAATGCACCATGCCCATCATCATAATGCTTCATGCTATTATCATCAAAATGAAATCATAATTCTCCATGACCTCTGTCATAACAATGCTCCAAACCCTTGTGATCACAATATTCCATAACACTTGTCATCACAACGCCCCATGACGCTGGTCATCACAATTATCCATGGACTTCTCATCACAATGCTCCATGACATTTGTCTTCACAATTCTCAATACACTTGTCATCACAATGCTCCCTGACACTTGTCGTTAGTATGCTCATTGAACCCTGTCATGACAAGTCTCCATGCCTTTTTCATCACAATGATCCATGCCCTTTTCATCACAATGTTCCATGCCATTGTCATCACAATACTTCACAAGCTTGTCATCAGAATGCTCCGTGACCCTTGTCATCACAATGATCCATGACCCCTGTCATTACAATGCTCCATGCCCCTTGTCATTACAGTGCTCCATGATGCTCGTCATCACAATTATCCATGGTCTTCTCATCACAGTGCTCCACGATCTTGCCATCACAATGCTCCATGCCCTGGTCATCACAATGCTCCATGTCCCTTGTCATCACAATTCTCCACGTCCTTGTCATCACAATGCTCCATGACAGTTCTCATCACAATGTTACATGCTCTTGTCATGACAATTCTCCATGCACTTGTCATCACAATGCCCCATGGCCCCTATCAGAGCAAGCTCCATGCCTTTGTCATCACAATGCTTCATGACCTTTTCATCAAAATTCTCAATGCCTGTTGTCATTACAATGCTCCATGCCCTTGTCATCACAATGCTCCAAGCCCTTGTCATCACAATGCTCCATTACCTTTGTCATCCCAATCCTCCATAACACTTGGCATCACAATGCTCCATGCCATTGTCATCACAATGGACCATGAAATATGGCATCACAATGCTCCCTGACACCTGTCTTCACAATACTCCATGACCTTGTCTTCACAATGCTCCATGCCCTTGTCATCACAATGTGCCATGCCCACTGTCAACACAATTATCCATGAAATTTGTCAGACCAATGCTCCATGCCCCTGTCATCACAAAGCTCCATGCCCTTGTCATCACAATGCTCCATGACCCCAGTCATCACAATGCTCCGTGACTCCAGTCATCACAAGGCTTCATGACCTGTGTCATCACAATGGACCATGGCCTCATCATCACAAGGCTCTGTGAACTTTGTCACCACAATGCTCCATGAACTTTTCATCACAATGCTCCGTGACAATTGTCATCACAATGCTCCGTGCCTATGTCAACTCAATGCTCCATGACCCTTGTCATCACAATGCTCCATGCGCTTGTCAGCACAGTGCTCCAAGACCCATGTCATCACAATGCGCCATGAGCTTGTCATCACAATGCTCCAACACCTTGTCATCGCAATGCTCCATAAACCTTGTCATCACAATGCTCCATGCAATTCTTATCAAAATGCTCTCTCACCACTGATATCAACATGTTCCCTCACTAGTCATCACAATACACCCACTCCCCTGTCATCACAATGGTTCATAACCCCTGTCATGAAAATGTTCCATGACCCCTGACATCTCAATGTTCCATAACCCCTGTCATCAAAATGTTCCATGACACTTTTGATCAAATTGCTCCATGACCCTCTCATCACAATGTTCCCTGCCCTTCACAACAGAATGCACCACACCCTTGTCATCAAAATGCTCCATGACCTTTGTCATCACAAAGCTCCATGACCCTTGGCATCACAATGCTGCATACCATTGTCATCAAAATGCTCCATGAACCCACTCATCACATTGTTCCATGCCCTTGTCATCGCAGGCTCCATGATGCTTTTCATCACAATGCTCCATGCCATTCTTATCACAATGCTCCATGCCCTTGTCATTACAATCCTCAATGACCCATGTATCACAGTGTTCCATGCCCTTGTCATCACAATGCTCCTTGCACCCTCTCATCACAATAATCCATGAAACTTTTCAGACCAATGCTCCATGCCCTTGTCATCACAATGCTCCATTACCCCTGTCATAACAATGCTCCATGACCCCTGCCATCACAATGTTCCACAGCCTTGTCATCACAAGGCTCAATGACCCTTGGCATCACAATGCCCCAAGACCCCTGTAATCACAATGCTCCATGCCCTTGTCATCACAAAGCTCCATGACGCATGTCATCAGAATGCTCCATGCCCATTTTCATCTCAATGCTCCATGAACCCTGTCATCAAAATGCACCATGCCCATCATCATAATACTTCATGCTATTGTCATCACAATGAAATCAAAATTCTCCATGACCTCTGTCATAACAATGCTCCAAACCCTTGTGGTCACAATGCTCCATAACACTTGTCATCACAACGCCCCATGACGCTGGTCATCACAATTATCCATGGACTTCTCATCACAATGTTCCATGACATTTGCCTTCACAATTCTCAATACACTTGTCATCACAATGCTCCCTGAAACTTGTCGTCAGTATGCTCATTGAACTCTGTCATGACAAGTCTCCATGCCTTTTTCATCACAATGATCCATGCCATTTTCATCACAATGCTCCATGCCATTGTCATCACAATACTCCACAAGCTTGTCATCAGAATGCTCCATGACCCTTGTCATCACCATGATCCATGACCCCTGTCATCACAATGCTCCATGACACCTGTCATCACAATGCTCCATGCCCTTTGTCATTACATGCTCCATGATGCTCGTCATCACAATTATCCATGGTCTTCTCATCACAGTGCTCCACGGCCTTGCCTTCACAATGCTCAATGCCCTGGTCATCGCAATGCTCCATGCCCTTGTCATCAAAATGCTCCAAGCCCTTGTCATCACAATGCTCCATTACCTTTGTCATCCCAATCCTCCATAACACTTGGCATCCCAATGCTCCATGCCATTGTCATCACAGTGGACCATGAAATATGTCATCACAATGCTCCCTGACACCTGTCTTCACAATACTCCATGACCTTGTCTTCACAATGCTCCATGCCCTTGTCATCACAATGTGCCATGCCCACTGTCAACACAATTATCCATGAAACTTGTCAGACCTATGCTCCATGCCCCTGTCATCACAAAGCTCCATGCCCTTGTCATCACAATGCTCCATGACCCCTGTCATAGCAAGCTCCATACCTTTGTCATCACAATGCTTCACGATCTTTTCATCAAAATTCTCAATGCCCGTTATCATAACAATGCTCCATGCCCCTGTCATCACAAAGCTCCATGCCCTTGTCATCACAATGCTCCATGACCCCAGTCATCACAATGCTCCGTGACTCCAGTCATCACAAGGCTTCATGACCTGTGTCATCACAATGGTCCATGCCCTCGTCATCACAAGGCTCTGTGAATTTTGTCACCACAATGCTCCATGAACTTTTCATCAAAATGCTCCATGACCCTTGTCATCACAATGCTCCATTCGCTTGCCAGAACAGTGCTCCACGACCCATATCATCACAATGCGCCATGAGCTTGTCATCACAATGCTCCACAACATTGTGATCACAATGCTCCACAAAATTGTCATCACAATGCTCCATGCACTTCTTATCAAAATGCTCTCTCACCACTGATATCAACATGTTCCCTCACTAGTCATCACAATACACCCTCTCCCCTGTCATCACAATGGTCCATAACCCCTGTAATGAAAATGTTCCATGACCCCTGATATCTCAATGTTCCATAACCCCTGTCATCAAAATGTTACATGACACTTTTCATCAAATTGCTCCATGACCCTCTCATCACAATGCTCCCTGCCCTTCACAACAGAATGCACCACACCCTTGTCATCAAAATGCTCCATGAACTTTGTCATCACAAAGCTCCATGACCCTTGGCATCACAGTGCTGCATACCATTGTCATCAAAATGCTCCATGAACCCGCTCATCACATTGTTCTATGCCCTTGTCATCACAGGCTCCATGATGCTTTTCATCAAAATGCTCCACGCCATTCTTATCACAATGCTCCATGCCCTTGTCATTACAATCCTCCATGAACCATGTATCACACTGTTCCATGACCTTGTCATCACAATGCTCCTTGCCCCCTCTCATCACAATAATCCATGAAAGTTTTCAGACCAATGCTCCATGCCCTTGTCATCACAGTGCTCCATTACCCCTGTCATAACAATGCTCCATGACCCCTGCCATCACAATGTTCCACAGCCTTGTCATCACAAGGCTCCATGACCCTTGGCATCACAATGCCCCAAGACCCCTGTAATCACAATGCTCCATGTCCTTGTCATCACAAAGCTCCATGACGCATGTCATCAGAATGTTCCATGCCCCTTTTCATCTCAATGCTCCATGAACCCTGTCATCACAATGCACCATGCCCATCATCATAATGCTTCAGGCTATTGTCATCACAATGAAATCAAAATTCTCCATGACCTCTGTCATCACAGTGATCCAAATCCTTGTGATCAAAATGTTCCATAGGGCCTCCCTGGTGGCGCAGTGGTTGAGAGTTTGCCTGCCGATGCAGGGGATACGGGTTCGTTCCCCGGTCTGAGAGGATCCCATATGCCGCGGAGTGGCTGGGCCCGTGTGCCATGGCCGCTGGGCCTGCGCGTCCGGAGCCTGTGCTCCGCAACGGGAGAGGCCACAACAGTGAGAGGCCCGCATACCGCAAAAAAAAGAAAAAAAAAATGTTCCATAACACTTATCATCACAACACCCCATTATGCTCGTCATCACAATTATCCATGGTCTTCTCATCACAATGCTCTATGACCTTGGTCATCACAATGCTCAATACCCTTGTCATCACAGTGCTCCCTGACACTTGTCATCAGTATGCTCCTTGAACCCTGTCATGACAAGGCTCCGTGCCTTTTTCACCACAATGATCCATGCCCTTTTCATCACAGTGCTCCAAGACCCCTGTAATCACAATGCTCCATGACCTTGTCATCACAAAGCTCCATGATGCATGTCATCAGAACGCTCCATGGCCTTCTCATCCCAATGCTCCATGCCCTTTGTCATCACAATGCTCCATGACCCTTGTAATCACAATGCTCCATACCCCTTGTCATTAGAGTGCTCCATGACGCTCGTCATCACAATTATCCCTGCTCTTCTCCTCACAATGCTCCACGTTCTTGCCATCACAATGCTCCATGCCCTGGTCATCACAATGCTCCATGACCACTGTCATCACAATGGTCCATGACACCTGTCATCACAATGATCCATACCCCTTCTCATTAGAGTGCTCCATGACGCTCGTCATCACAATTATCCATGGTCTTCTCATCACAGTGCTCCACGGTCTTGCCATCACAATGCTCCATGCCCTGGTCATCACAATGCTTCATGTCCCCTGTCATCACAATTCTCCACGTTCTTGGCATCACTATGCTCCATGACACTTCTCATCACAGTGTTACATGCTTTGTCATCACAATTCTCTATGCACTTGTCATCGCAATGCTCCATGACCCCTGTCATAGCAAGCTCCATGTGCTTGTCATCACAATGTTTCATGAACTTGTCATCAAAATTCTCAATGGCCCGTGTCATCAAAATGCTCCATGACCCTTGTCATCACAATGCTCCAAGCCCTTGTCATCAAAATGCTCCATTACCTTTGTCATCACAATCCTCCGTGACACTTGGCATCACAATGCTCCATTCCATTGTCATCACAATGGACCATGACATATGTCATCATAATGCTCCCTGACACCTGTCTTCACAATACTCCATGACCTTCTCATCACAATGCTCCATGCCCTTTCATCACAATGCTCTATGACCCCTGTCATCACAATGCTCTGTGACTCCAGTCATCACAATGTTTCATGACCTTTGTCATCCCAATGGTCCATGCCCTCGTCATCACAAGGCTCTGTGTCCATTGTCACCACAATGCTCCATGAACATTTCATCACAATCCTCCATGATTTTGTCAGCACAATACTCCATGACCCATGGCATCACAATGCACCATGTGCTTGTCATCACAATGCTCCACATCGTTGTCATCACAATGCTCCATAAACCTTGTCATCATCATGCTCCATGCGTTTGTCAGCACAATGCTCCATGACACATATCAACACAATGTGCCTTGCGTTTGTCATCACAATGCTCCACAACCTTGTTATCACAATGCTCCATGCACTTCTCATTGAAATGCTCTCTCACCACTGATATGACAATGTTCCTTCACTAATCATCACAATACCCCTCACCCCTGTCATCACAATGTTTCATGACTCTTGTCACAACAATGCTACATGCCTTATCATCAAAATGCTCCATGCCCCTGACATCACAATGTTCCATAACCCCTGTCATCGCTATGCTCCATGACACTTTTCATCACAATGCTCCATGACCCCTGATATCACAATGTTCCATAAACACTGTCATCAAAATATTCCATGACGCTTTTCATCCAATTGCTCCATGACCCCTGTCATCACAATGCTCCCTGCCCTTCTCATCACAATGCACCACGCACTTGTCATCAAAATGTTCCATGGCCTATGTCATCACAAAGCTCCATGAAACCTCTCATCACATTGCTCCATGATGTTGTGATCACAAAGCTCCATGATGCTTGTCATCACAATGCTCCATGCCCTTGTCATTGCAATCCTCCATGACACATGTATCACTGTGTTCCGTGCCCTTGTCATCACAATGCTCCATGCCCGCTTTCATCACAATAATCCATGAAACTTTTCAGACCAATGCTCCATGCCCTTGTCATCACAATGCTCCATTACCCCTGTCATAACAATGCTCCATGACCTCTGCCATCAAAATGTTCCACAGCCTTTTCATCACAAGGCTCCATGACCCTTGTCATCACAATGCTCCATGAACCCTGTCATCACAATGCACCATGCCCATCATCATAATGCTTTAGGTTATTGTCATCACAATGAAATCAAAGTGCTCCATGACCATTGTCATCACAACGCCTCATGAACCCTGACAACACAATGATCTGGGACTCTTGTCATCAAAATCCTCCATGACCCTTGTCATCACAATGATCCATGCCCTTGTCATCCCAATGCTCCATGACCCCTGTAATCACAGTGCTCTGTGACACTTGTCATCACAGTGCTCCATGAAACTTGTCATCATAATGCTCCTTGTCTTTGTCAGCAAAATGCTACATAATCTTGTCACCACAATGCTCCATGCGCTTGTCATCACAATCCTCCATGACCTTTGGGATCACATTGCTTCATGCCCGTGTCATCTCTCTCTTGCCTTTCTGGTTTTTACAGATATTCGGATGTCCCTTTTGACCGGTGGGAAGTGACAATTCTTTGTAGTGTGGATTTGCATTGCACGCTTGCTTGATTGGCCAAAAAGGGCGTATGCGTTTTCTCCTGAATATACTCAGGAGAAAAGGCATACGCCCTTTTTGGCCAAGTGCATCACTGTCCAAGTCGTGATGCTTTTCCTGTGCTTTAAAGGCGATTCCAATTTACCTATTGAAATATGTTTTGTGCAGTTCTGCCTCATTTTCAAGTCCCCTTCATTGCCTTCCCTCAACAGATTTTTGGAAGAGAGTAGTCCTTTATAACTCTGCAGGTTTGTGAATTGCTGTGCCCCTGAGCTCCAATTTTCAAATCCCATTTTTGTGAGCTGGCCGCAAATCCACAGTTTTGCTTCAGGACCTATACTGGTTCCAGGGGTGGCTATATTGGTTCCCTGCAGGTGGCTGAGGCTTTGGTTAATTCTTCTTCCTGACGAGAAATTAGAGTGACATGTGACGGTCCAAATGCCTACATCTACTCTCTGATTGGTTCTCCCTCTTCCCTTTCATCCTCTGCACAATTAGCAAACTGTGCAAACCAGGAGGTTATAGGGGCTGACTCTCCTAAGCTGGGAGATTGATAGTAAAGCAGTTGGAATGCCAAAGTGGAGCACAAGGAGAGGAAAAATTAGGAGAGTTTTAGAAACCTTTCGCCATCACAGGGTGTCCATTCTCTAGGTTTCCCATACATGTCATAACTGTAGTGATATTCCCTTCTACCTGGAGATTTGGGACCTATGGAATGGTTGTATGCATTACTACTGTAAAGGGTCTGCATTTTCTCTCCCAATCTCACCAGTCCTCTCAGTCCCAAGTGTCCAGCCTTATGTCTCATTCAGCTGTCTTTGCAGATAGGGTCATTCCAGGTTTCATCAGAACCCCTGAAGGAATTGTGTAAGAATTACGCTATTTTTTGGTTTTGTTTTTGAAATTCATTTTTATAATGGGGTTGAGCTGATTTTCACTGACGTGTTTATGCCGGTCTAGATACAATTGATTCCCTTACGGAGACATATCAATACATAGGTTTTAAGATTCTTACTAGTCAGATATATTCCTCTGCGGGGAATAGGGGTGTTGAGTCCCGTTCACTGAGGAAGGTGTAGGTCTTGTCTATTCTCTATTTGGTTTATGGAATGGTACCTGTGCTAATATCAAACTCTAGTTTTATGCATCACCCCACCTCTCCTTTCCCCTGAAGCAGGCATAAGAGTTTTTTTTCTAAATGTGAGACTCTGTTCTCTTTCCTAATTCAGTTCATGTGTTGTGATATTGACATTCCCTCTATAACTGATATCTTATGATAAGATTCTTTTTCTCTGTGATTAATTTTCCTTAGAATCATCATACCTAAATCCACTCATTATGCTGCTACTGGCCTTATATACATTGATTTCACGTCTGAGTGATATTCCGTTGTACAAAATTACCACAAGTTCTTTATACATTTCTCTTTTTCCTGGGATATTTTAGGTGTACCAAAGTTGAGGTTCTTCTATGCAGAGCAGCCCTAAACTTTGGGGTGCCTGTGTCTTATTGATATTTAGCCTTCCCAAGTTATATGCCCATGAGTTGAAGTCCCCTTTGCTCGGGAACTTTGTATTTTAGATGTTTTAGGAAACAGCATACACCTCTTCAGAATGGCTCTTGGATATTTATACCCCACCCATCAGCGTGACTAGGCTCCCTGTTTTCCATGCCCTCTCCTGCATTTCTGGTTTGTACATATTTTTTGGATGGCCTTTCTGAGCAGTGGAAATTGAGACTTCTTTGTTGTGTGGATTTGCATTTCCCTCTTGTTTGGTTGGTCAAAATTTCTGTATGTGTTTTTTCCCTGAAGATATTCACGAAAAAAACGCATACACACTTTTGCCCAACTGCATCATTTTAGAAATTCTGCTGCTTTTCATATGCTTTAAATGTGAGTAGAATCTACCTTTTGAAATCTGTTTCCTGCAATTCTGCCTCTCATTCAGATCCTCTTCGTTGCCTTACCTGAATATATTTTTGGACGTTGGTTATCATTTATATCTTTGCAGGTCTTTGAATTGTCTGCTCCTGAGCTCCATTTCGCAACTCGCATTTTTTGTGAGCTGGCCGCCAAACCATTGGATTGCTTCCGGCCCTATTCTGGTTCTGGGGAGGCAGGCTGAGCCTTTGGTTAATTCTTCTTCCTAATGGGAAATTAGAGTGACATATGCCTGTCAAAACTCCTACAGCTAATCTCTCATTGGTTCCCCCTCTTCCCATTTATCCTCTGCACAAATTGAAAACTGTGTAAAACAGGAGGTTAAAGGTGCTGATTCTCCAAGTGGGGAGATTGTTAGTAATGTGGCTGGAATGGCGAACCCCAGCACCAGGAGATCAAAAATGAGGTGCATTTTAGACACCTTTCCTGAGCACACGGTGTACATTCATCTCGGTTTCCCAGGCATGTTTTCACTGTCAGAAGATTCCCTTGAACCTGCAGATTTGGGACCCATGGAATGGGTACCAGGCAGTATTACTTTAAAAGGTCTGCATTTCCTCACCCAGCCTCTCTAACATCTCTTAGCCTGCATAGCTTCCAGCCTTATATATCATCCTGCTGTGGATCTACATGTGTTCAATCCCTGTTACATCGTAGCTTACTATGGTGAAAGCATGATATACATTTCCCCCGCCAAGCTTATTAGCTCCCCTCTGGGTGCAGTAAGTCCTTCAAGCAGTAGTCTGCTCTTTCGGGGCACAGTCTTGTTGTTTTCTGAGAGAAACTCCAGGTCAAGTGATGGTCACACAAGTCATCTTGGGGGCCCGTTGCCCCCGTTTGTCTCTCTGGAGGTTGGAGTTGGAGGGCCTCCTCACTTGAGGTCAGTGTGTCCAAAGAGCGACCCCTGCAACTTCAGGGCTTGATGCGTGGTTAGGATCACCTCGTGGGGTCCTTTTCCCTTAGGAGGGAGCTGGCCTTGCAGGCGGCTGATTTCCAGCTTTTTAGATACCCCAGTATCCTGGCCTGATGAGTCGGTGGGCAAAGCCCTTGGTGACCATAGTTTATCATACCTGAAGGGCATTCTTGTGTTGCTCCATTTCAAGTGGTCCCAGTTTTTGCACTAAGCTCCAAGGGCGATTAACCTTTGACCGGGTATGTAAAGGTCAAAGGGTTTAGCTAAATTAGGGAGTTCCTGGGCAAGGGTCTGAATTGACTGCTCTTTCCATTCTTGAGAGGCTGCTTCTGGATTCTATTCAAAAGATTAATCATATTTTCATGTCAGTGTTTCATGTAGAGGCCCAGCTATTAGACTGTAGTTAGGGATCCAGATGCAGAAAACCTTGGCCTCCCCAGGAACCCGTTAGATGTCTTCTAGTTTTAGAAGAGGTAAGGCTGCAAATGGCTTCTTCCCTATCCTGGGATGCGTTTCTCCGAATATCTGTGAGAATGAAGCCCAGGCATGTCACCTTAGCCTGGGATATTTGAGCCTTTTTCTTGGACACCTTCTATCCTTTCTTGGCTAGGTAGTTCAGAGGCGTCTTTAGTAGGCCTGGCGATCAGAATGTCCTCTGCATATTGAAGGAGGGTTCCCTTTCACAGAGGTAGAACTTTTAGGTCTTTAGAGGACATTTCCCCAATGATGGTGTGGGGATTTTTGAACCATTGGGGCAGGACGGCCCAGCATTATTGCTTTGGTTGCATGTTGTGTCCTGCCACTCACAAGCCAAAACTTCTTGTGACTCTGAGATGAATGGTATACAGAAGAAGTCATCATTGAAGTCTAATACAGAATGCCATGGCCTGGTGGATGGTAGAATGACCAGCAGGGTGTAGGAAATAGGAGCTACTGGATGTATATCCTCGGTGGCTTCACTGACTGTCCTGATATCCTTTACCAGGTTTCCAGCAGCCCATGGGGCTCTCGTGGTCAGGCCAATCCCACGATATGGAGCTCACCTGGGCTGCACCCCCCACCCCACAGCCCACGGGGCTCTCGTGGTTAAGTCCCTCGCCGGGTATGGAGCTCACCTGTGCAGCTACCCAGCAGCCCATGGGGCTCTCATAGTCAGACCCTTCCCAGGATATGGAGCTCCCCTGGGCAGGTACCCCAGAAGGGCTGGAAACACAGGAACTGTGCACATAGCCCACCTTGCAGAGAACCCCCAGCTCACCTGTCACTCACAGCTGACACAGAACACCTCAGAGCAGGACTTGAACTAACAAACAGCAGCTCTGACAGGTCTGTGACCCTGGCTATCACTCTGTGCAGCCTCTCTCGGCCTGGTCTTCCAGACACTTCCACTGCAGCCAGGGCACCAGGCCTCTGTCTCCACCCACCATCACTCCTCTCCCTGAATCCTGGGTTCCTCTCATTAGTATAAGTTCTTCTTGAAATTGTTTTCCACTCATGGACTAGATAAAATGAGAAGAAAACAAGCCGCAGCTGCAGCCCCTTGTCTATCCTGACTCTCAAGAACCCACACCTGTTCCTTGGGCGTGGCCCGTTTAGCAAGGTTAATTTTCTGCAACTGTGAGCCCCTGAGGGGTGAGGATTGGCTGATTTGGGCAGCGTGACAGTGCCTGCCTGCCCTCCCCAGGTGTGCCTGGGTTGAGGTCAATATAAACACCTCTCCAGTCAGCAAGAGCCCCTGTAGCTGTGCCTGACGCCATATTCTCTGCCCCGTCAGCAGTGTCGGGGCTGGGGTGGTGGGAGGGAGTGAGGGGCCGTGGCTTTGTGGGTGGCCCATTGTGAGTGGGGCTCTGCTGGACTTTCTGCAGGAGTTGCCAGGCTGCCACCTGCTAAAGAAGAGGATGTGTCACCCATACCTGCCGCTGGAATGTCTCCCCAGGCAGAGGTGAGGAAGTAAAAATGCAGTGGGGGCCATGGCAGGAGGGGTATCTCAGGCAGGGAAATGGAAAGCTTCCAGAAGAGCATCTGGGGCCAGGACCCAGGACCATCCTGGCTGGCCTGCAGGCACCAAGTCGGCCTGCGTGCTGTCGCTGGTGTGGCTCCACAGCCCTTCCTCTAGGCTTGCAAGTTCTTGTACATATTCATGTGTTTTACCTGGAAAGGGTGGGAAGAGTTCAGCTGCAGCAGGACTGGGGCTCAGCTCACATTGACTCACATACGCCTCGACACAGTCCTCCAGCTTTGCAATGAGGATGCTCCTTGTTGGGGGGGAGCGCTGCTGACTGCATGGGAGACGATTTCCCACCTCTGACCAACTTAAGAATATTTTACCACTGGAGCAAGTGCCTTGATACGATTTTCCTCTGTATAACTGGTGGGTTCTGTTTTTTTGTTTTCTTTTTTTTTTCTTTCTTTTTGGTTCAAGGTAGATTTTATTTATTCCTCTTTTTTTTAATTTGGAGATATAAACATGGAAATAATGCATTAAGATAAAGACGTCTATGTGAAGGGAAAAACATTTTTTGGTTTATTTTATTAAATGTTATTTATTTATTTTTAATTTTTTTAAAATTTATTTATTTCTTTTATACAGCAGGTTCTTATTGGATATCTATTTTATACATATAAGTGTGCACATGTGAATCCCAGTCTCCCAATTCATCCCACCACCACCCTCACATGGCATTACCCCCTTGGTGTCCATATGTTTGTTCTCTATATCTGTGTCTCTATCTCTGCCCTACAAACCGGTTCATCTGTACCATTTTTCTAGGTTCCACATATATGCATTAACATACAATATTTGTTTTTCTCTTTCTGACTTACTTCACTCTGTATGACAGTCGCTAGATCCATCAAGGTCTCTACAAATGACCCAATTTCATTCCTATGTATGGCTGAGTAATATTCCATTGTATATATGTACCACATCTTTATCCATTCATCTGTCTGTGGGCACTTAGGTTGCTTTCATTACCAGGCTATTGTAAATAATGCTGCAATGAACATTGGGGTGAATGTGTCTTTTTGATTTATGGTTTTCTCTGGGTATATGCCCAGTAGTGGGATTGCTGGATTATATGGTAATTCTATTTTTAGTTTTTTAAGGAACCTCCATACTGTCTCCTTAGAGACTATATCAATTTTCATTCCCAACAATAGTGGAAGAAGGATCCTTTTCTCCACACCCTCTCCAGCATTTGTTGTTTGTAGATTTTCTGATGATGCCCATTCTAACAGGTGTGACGTGATACCTCATTGTAGTTTCGATTTCCATTTCTCTAATAATTAGTGATGTTGAGCAGATTTTCATGTGCGTACTGGCCATCTCTATGTCTTCTTGGAAGAAATGTCTATTTAGATCTTCTTCCATTTTTGTATTGGGTTGTTTGTTTTATTAATATTGAGCTGCATGAGCTGTTTATATTTATATTGGAGATTAATCATTTGTCCATTGATTCGTTTGCAAATATTTTCTGCCATTCTGAGGGTTGTCTTTTCGTCTTGTTTGTAGTTTCCTTTGCTTTGTAAAAGCTTTTACATTTCATTAGGTCCCATCTGTTTAGTTTTCTTTTTTATTTCATTACTACAGGAGGTGGATCAAAAAAGATCTTGCTGTGATTTACGTCAGAGTATCCTTCGTAAGTTTTCCTCTCAGAGTTTTATACTGTCCCGTCTTACATTAAGGTCTCTAATCCATTTTGAATATATTTTTATGTATGGTGTTGGGGAGTGTTCTAATTTCATTCTTTTACATGTAGCTGTCCATATTTCCCAGCACCAATGATTGTAGAGACTGTCTTATCTCCATTGTATAGTCTTGCCTCCTTTGTCATAGATTAGTTGACCATAGGTGTGTAGGTTTATCCCTGGGCATTCTTTTTTTTTCCTTTTACACGTTTATTGGAGTATAATTGTTTTACAATGGAGTGTTAGTTTCTGCTGTATAACAAAGTGAATCAGCTATACATATAAAAATATCACCAGATCACGTCCCTCTTGCATCTCCCTCCCACACTCCATATTCCACCCCTTTATGTGGTCACAAAGCACCGAGCTGATCTCCCTGTTCTATGTGGCTGCTTCCCAGTAGCTATCGGTGTTACATTTGGTAATGTATTTATGTCCATGCCACTCTGTCACTTCGTCTCAGCTTACCCATCCCCCTTCCAGTGTCCTCAAGTCCTTTCTCTATGTCTGTGTCCTTAATCCTGTCCTGCCACTAGGTTCTTCAAAAATTGTTTTTTCTTCATTAGATTCCGTATATCTCTGTTAACATACAGTATTTGTTTTTCCCTTTCTGACTTACTTCACTGTGTAGGACAGATCCGAAGTCCATCCACCTCAGTACAAATAACTCAGTTTTGCTTCTTTTTATGGCTGAGTAATATTCCATTGTATATATGTGCCAGATCTTCTTTATCCATTCATCTGTCGATGGACACTTAGGTTGCTTCCATGTCCTGGCTATTGTAAATAGAGCTGCAATGAACATTTTTGTACATAACTCTTTTTGAATTATGTTTTTCGCAAGTCAAATGCCTAGTAGTCGGATTGTTGTGTCGTATGGTACCTCTATTGTTAGCTATTTAGAGGAACCTCTGTACTGTTCTCCCTAGTGTCCATATCAATTTACATTCCCACCCACAGTGCAAGTGTGTTCCCTTTTCTCCAATAAAGGCCTCTCCAGCATTTATTGTTTTGTAGATTTGTTGATGATTGCCACTCTGACTGCTGTGCGGTGATACCTCATGGTAGTTTTGATTTGCATTTCTCTAATGATTAGTGATGTTCAGCATCCTTTCATGTGTTTCTTGGTAATCTGTATATGTTCTTTGGAGAAATGTCTATTTAGGTCTTCTGCCCGTTTTTGGATTGGGTTGTTTGTTTTTGTGATATTGAGCTACATGAGGTGCTTGTAAAGTTTGGAGATTAATCCTTTGTCAATTGCTTCATTTGAAAATATTTTCTCCAATTCTGAGGGTTGTTTTTGCATCTTGTTTATGTTTTCCTGTACTGTGTAGAAGCTTTTAACTTTCATTATGTCCCAGCTGTTGATTTCTGTTTTTATTTCCATTTCTCTAGGAGGTGAGTCAAAAAAGATCTTGCTGTGATTTATGTCATAGAGTGTTCTGCCTATGGTTTCCTCTAAGTGTTTTATAGTGTCTGGTCTTCTATTTAGATCTCTCATCCATTTAGAGTTTATTTTTGTGTATGGTGTTATGGAGTGTTCTAATTTCATTCTTTTATGTGTAGGGGTCCATTTTTCCCAGCACCAATTACTGAAGAGACTGTCTTTTCTCCATTGTATATCCTTAGCTCCTTTGTCATAGATGAGATAGCCATAGGTATGTAGGTTTATCTCTGGGCTTTCTGTCCTGTTCCATTGATCTGTGTTTATGCCAATCTACATACACTTGATTCCATTATGGAGACATATAAATACATAGGTTTCAAGATTATTACCAGTCAGATATATTCCTCTTCAGTGAATAGGGTGTTTTGTGTCCAGTTCATTGAGAAAGGAGTAGGTCTTGTCTATTACATATTTGGTATATGGAATGGTATCTGTGCTAATTTCAAACTCTGCTTTTACACATCACCCCACGTCACCTTTCCCCTTAAGGAGGCATAAGTGTGTTTTCTAAATGTGTAACTCTGTTCTCTTTTGAAATTCAGTTCATGTGTAGCCATGTTTACATTGCCTCTATAAGTGATATATTACAATAAGTTTCTTTTTCTTTGTGGCTCATTTCACTTAGCATCATCGTACCTAAAGCCACTCATTATGCTGCTATTGGCCTTATGACATTGATTTTATGTCTGAGTGACATTCCATTGTATATAAGTACCACAACATCTGTATCCATTTTTTTCCTTTCCTGGGATATTTAAAGTGTACCAAAGTCGAGGTTCTTGTAAACAGAGCAGCCCTAAATTTTGGGCTGGCTGTGTGTTGTGGATTTTTAGTTTTCCCAAAATACACGCCCTTGAGTGGAAGTGTGCTATGCTCTGTAGCTCTGTTTTAGAAAACAACATACAGTTCTCCAGAGAGGCTGTTGGCAATTTACATCCTGTCCATCGGTGTAACCAGGCTCCCTTTTCTCCATGGCCTGTCCTGCATTTGTGGTTTTTACACTATTTGTGGATGGCCTTTTTCACTGGAGGTAAGGGACACTTCTATGTAGTGTGGATTTTCAATGCCTGATGGCTTGCTTGGCCAAAAAGGGCGTATGCATTTTTTCCTGAATATATTCAAGAAAATACATATACTCCCTTTTCGGCCAAGGGCAACATTGTTGAAGTTCTGTCGCTTTTCATGTGCTTTAAAGATGACTCCAGTGTACCTCTTGAAATCTGTTTCCTTCAATTCTGCCTTGCATTCAAATCCTCTTCACTGCCTTACCTCAGTATACTTCTGGATGATAGTTGTCCTTTATAACTCTGCAAGTTTGTGAATTGCTGAGCCCCTGAGCTCCATTTTTCAACTCGCCTATTTGTGAGCTGGCTGCAATACCGCAGGATGGCTTTAGGCCCTAGTCTGGTTCCAGGGCTTCAGGCTGAGCCTTTGGTTAATTCTTCTTCCTGATGGGAAACTAGAGTGACATGTGCCCATCCAAACACCTACAGCTAATCTCTCATTTGTTTCCCCTCTTCCTGTTCATCTTCTGCACAATTTGCAAACTGTGCATAACAGGAGGGTAAAGGCGCTGACACTCCCAAGTGGGGAGATTTTTAGTAATGCAGATGGAATGGTGAAGCTGAGCACGATGAAAGGAAAAATGAGCTACCTTTTAGAAAACTTTCCCAATTGCACAGTGTACCATCCACTGGGTTTCCCATGCATGTTTTAACTGTAGGAAGATTCCCTTAAACATGGAGAGTTGGGACCACTAGAATGGGTAGCGCATAGTATTGCTCTAAGTGGTGTTCTTTTGCTCACACAACCTCAGCAATCTTGTCAGCCCCAAGTGTCCAGTCTTATGTCTCATCCAGTTGTGGGTGTAAAGGTGGTCAATCCAGGTGGGATCACAGGCCCTGAACGTAATTTTTAAGACTTTCTCTCTGTTTCGCTGTTTTTGCATTTTGCTTTAGAAACTTAATTTTATAAGGAGGTTTAGCTGAATTTCAGTGCTGTGTTCATGCCATTATACACACATATGATTCCTTTATGGAGACATGAGAATACATATGTTTTAAAATTCTTAGAGTCAGATATATTCCTCTGCAATGAATAGGGGGTGTTAAGACCAGTTCATTGTGCTGGGTGTAGGTGTTGTCTATTACATACTTGGTTTATGTAACGGTATCTGTGCTAATTTAAAACTGTGGTTTTATGCATCACCCCACCTCGCCTTTCCCCTTAAGCAGGCAGAAGATTGTTTTCTAAATGTGTGACTCTGTTGTGTTTGTAATTCAGTTCATGTGTAGCCATGTGTACATTCACCCTATGAGTGATATGTTATGATAAGATTAGTTACTCTGTTATCTTTCCTAACTCAGTTCATGTGTAGCCATGTTTACATTCCTTTCATAAGTGATATCTTATGATAAGTTTCTTTTTCTGTGTGACTTATTTCACTTAGAATCATCGTACCTGAATCCACTCACTTTGCTGCTACTGGTCTTATGACATTGATTTCATGGCTGAGGGATATTCCATCGTACGTAAGTACCACAATCTTTTGAACCATTTTTATATTTCCTGGGATATTTAAGGTGTACCCAAGTTGAGGTTCTTGTAGCCAGTGCAGCCCTAAATTTGGAGGTGGCTCTTTCTTATTGATTTTCAGTTTTCCCAAGGTATATTCCCTAGACTGGAAGTGGCCTTGGCTCTGTAGCTCTGTTGTTTACTTGTTTTAGGGAACACAATGCACTCCTCCAGAGAGGCAGTTGGCAATTTACATCCCGCCCATCAGCATAACAAGGTTCCCTGTTCTCCAGGGCCTGTCTTGCCTTTCTGGTTTTTACACATTTTGTGGATGTCCCTTTTGAACGGTGGGAAGTGATACTTCTTTGTAGTGCAGATTTGCATTGCCCGCTTGATTGCTTGGCCAAAAAGGGCGTATGCGTTTTCTCCTGAATATATTCAGGAGAAAACCTATACGCCATTTGTGGACAAGTGCATCATTGTAGAAGTTGTGCCCCTCTTCCTGTGCTTTACAGGCAATTCCAACTTACCTCTTGAAATCTGTTTCCTGCTATTCTGCCTCGCTTTCAAGTCTGCCTCATTGCCTTCCCTCAATAGATTTTTGGACGATAGTTGTCCTTTATTACTGTGCCAGTTTGTGAATTGCTGTGACCCTGAGCTCCATTTTTCAACTCGTTTATTGTGAGCTGTACACAAGTCCAAAATTTTGGTTCAGGACCTATACTTGTTCCCGGTGGGTGGCTGAGACTTTGGTTAATTCTTCTTCCTGCTGGGAAATTAGAGTGACATGTGCCCATCCAAATGCCTAACAGCTAATCTCCCATTGGTTCTCCCTCTTCCCTTTCATCCTCTGCCAAATTGGCAACCTGAGCGAACCAGGAGGTTAAATGGGCTGTCTCTCCAAGTTGGGAGATTGATAGTAAAGCGTTGGAAAGTCAAACTTGAGCACCAGGAGAGGGACTATTCTTTGAGTTTTAGAAACCTTTCGTATTCACAGTGTGTACATTCTCTAGGTTTCCTTTACATGTTATATCTGTAGTAATATTCCCTTGAACCTGGAGAGTTGGGACCCATGGAATGGGTGCCATGCATTTTTGCTTTAAAAGGTCTGCCTTTGCTCACCCAATCTCACCAATCCTCTCAGTCCCAAGTGTCCAGCCTTATGCCACATCCAGCTGTCATTGTAGATAGGGTCATTCTTCATTGCATCAGAGCCCTTGAAGGAATTGTGTAAGAATATCGCTGTTTTTTTTGTTTTGTTTTTGTAATTCATTTTTATAATGGGGTTGCGCTGATTTTCCCTTACTTGTTTATGCCGGTCTAGGCACACTTGATTCCCTTTTGGAGACATATCAATACATAGGTTTTAAGATTCTTACTCGTCAGATATATTCCTCTGCGGGAAATAGGTGTTTTGAGTCCCGTTCACTGAGGAAGGAGTAGTTCTTGTCTATTCTGTATTTGGGTTATGGAACGGTACAAGTGTTAATATCAAACTCTGGTTTTATGCATCACCCCACCTCCCCTATCCCCTTAAGCAGTCATAAGAGTGTTTTCTAAATGTGAGACTCTGTTCTCTTTCCTCATTCAGTTAATGTGTAGCCATGTTTACATTCCTTTCATAAATGATATCTTATGCTAAGTTTCTTTTTCTGTGTGACTTATTTCACTTAGAATCATCGTACCTGAATCCAATCATTAGGCTGCTACTGGCCTTATTATATTGATTTCATGGCTGAGGGATATTCCATCATACATAAGTACCACAATTTCTTTACCATTTTTGTCTTTCCAGGGATATTTAAGGTGTCCCGAAGTCATGGTTCTTGTAAGGAGTGCTGCACTAAATTTTGTGGTGGCTGTGTTATTGATTTTAAATTTTCTGAAGGTATATTCCCATGACTGGAAGTGCCTTAGGTTGTGGAGCTCTGTTGTTTACTTCTTTTAGGGAACACAATGCACTCCTCCAGACTGGCTGTTGTCAATATACGTCCCACCCATCAGCATAACAAGGCTCCCTGTTCTCCAGAGCCTGTCTTGCCTTTCTCGTTTTTAGACATTTTACAGATGTCCCTTTTGACCGGTGGGAAGTGATACTTCTTTGTAGTGCAGATTTGCATTGCCCGCTTGCTTGCTTGGCCAAAAAGTGCGTATGCATTTTCTCCTGAATATATTCAGGTGAAAACCTATACGCCCTTTATGGACAATTCCATAATTTTCGAAGTTGTGATGCTTTTTCTGTGTTTAAAGGTGATTCCAATGTACTTCATGAAATCTGTTTCGTGCAATTCTGCCTCATTTTCACGTCCACCTCGTGGCTTTCCCTCAACAGAATATTTTAACAGTAGTCCTTTATAACTCTGAATGTTAATGAATTGCTGTGCCTCTGTGCTCCATTTTTCAACTCGCGTTTTTGTGAGCTGACCACAAATCCATAATTTTGCTTCAGGACATATACTGGTTCCGGGGAGGGCAGGCTGAGAGTTTGGTAAATTCTTCTTCATGACGGGAAATTAGAGTGACATGTGGCCGTCCAAATGCCTATAGCTTCTCTCTCATTGGTTCACCCTCTTCCCTTATATCCTCTGCACACTGTGCCAACTGTGCGAACCAGGAAGTTATAGGGGCTGACTGTCCAAGTTGGGAGATTGATATTAAAGCAGTTGGAATGTCAAACTGGAGCACAAGGAGAGAAAAAAATTAGTAGAGTTTTAGAAACTTTTCACCATCAGAGGGTGTCCATTCTCTAGGTTTCCCATACATGTTATAACTGTAGTGATATTGCCTTCTACCTGGAGAGTTGGGAACCATGGAATGGGTGGCAGGCATTATTGCTTTAAAGGGTCTGCATTTTCTCACCCAATCTCACCAATCCTCTCAGTCCCAAGTGTCCAGCCTTTTGTCTCATGCCGCTGTGGATGTAGATGTGGTCAGTCCCAATTGCATCAGAGCCCCTTAATGAATTCTGTAAGGATTTAGCTGTTTTTGTGTTTTACTTTGAAATTTATTTTTATAATGGGCTTGAGCTGATTTTCACTGCCCTGTTAATGCCACTCTATACACTCTTGATTCCCTTACGGAGACATATCAATACATAGGTATTAAGATTCTTACTAGTCAGATATATTAATCTGCAGGGAATAGGGGATGTTGCGTTCACTTAACTGAGCAAGGAGTAGGTCTTGACTATTACATATTTGTTTTATGGAATGCTACCTGTGCAAATATCAAACTCTGGTTTTATGCATCAACCCACCTCACCTTTCCCCTTAAGCAGGCATAAGAGATTTTTTTTTCTAAATGTGAGACTCTGTTCTGTTTTCTAATTCAGCTCATGTGTAGCCATGTTTACATTCCCTTCATAAGTGATAGCTTATGATAAGTTTCTTTTTCTGTATTTCTTATTTCCCTTAGAATTATCGTACCTTACTCCAATCATTATGCTGCTACTGACTTTATGACATTGATTCCATGGCTGAGGGATATCCCATAGTACGTATGTACCAAAACTTCTTTATCCACTTTTGTCTTTCCTGGCATATTTAAGGTGTACTGAAGTAGAATTTTTGTAAACAAAGCAGCCCTAAACTTTGGGGTTGTTGTTTCTTGTAGATTTTCAGTTTTCCCAATGTATACGCCCATGAGTGGGAGTACCCTGAGGTCTGTAGCTCATTTATCAGATATTTTAGGAAACACGATGGACTTGTGCAGAGTGGCTCTTGGCAATTTACGTCATTCCCATCAGCGTAACAAGAGTCACTGTTCCACACAGCTGTGCTGCATTTCTAGATTTTACAATTGTTTTTTGGATGTTCTGTTTGACCAGTGGGAAATGAGACTGATTTGTCATCCGGCTTTGCATTGCCCACCTGATTTGTTGGCCAAAATGTGCGTATGCATGTTTTCTTGAATATATTGTGGAAAAAGCACATACGCCTGTTTGGACAAGCGCATCATTATCGAAGTTGTGCCACATTAGCTGGGCTTAAAAACAATTCTTATCTACCTCTTCAAATATGTTTCCTGCAGTCCTGCCTCAATTTCCGTTCCTCCTCGTTTCCTTCCCTCAACAGCGTTTTGGACAATAGTTGTTAATTATAACTCTGAAACTTTGTGAATTCCTGAGACCCTGAGCTCCATTATTCAACTCGCTTTTTTTCTGAGCCTTGCCACAAACCCGTAGGTTTGCTTCAGACCCTATCTGGGTTCTGAGGAGGCAGAATGATGTTTGGGTTTACTCTTCTTCATGATGGGAAATTAGAGAGCCATGTGCCCATCCAAATGCTTAGTGCAAATCTCTCATTGGTTCCACCTCTTCCCTTTCATCCTCCACACAATTTGTGAACAGTGTGAAACATGAGGTTAAATGTGCTGATTCTCCAAGAGGGGAGATTAATAGTAAAGTGACTGGAATGGCAAACCCGAGCACAAGGAGAGGAAAAAGGTGGGTTTTAAAAAGCTGTCCGGATCACACGTTGTCCCATCCTCTGGGTTTCCCATGCAATTTTGAGCAGTATTAAGATTCCCTTGATTCTACAGTGCTGGGACCCATAGAATGTGTTGCATGCCTTATTGCTTTGAATGGTCTGCATTTGCTCACAACCTCACCAATGCTCTCAGCCCCAAGTGTCCAACGTTATGTCTCATCCACCTGTGGGTGTAGATGTGGATAATCCAGGTTGCTTCACAGACCCTGAATGAATTGTGTAAGAATTTTGTTGTATTTGTGTATTGTTTTTTAAATTAATTTTTATAACAGGGTTGAGCTGATGTTCACTGTCGTGTTTATGCCACTCTATACACGTTTGATTCCCTTACAGACATATTTGAAGACATAGGAATTAAAATTCATACTAGTCAGATATATTCCTCTGCAGGGAATAGGGGATGTTGAGTCCAGTTAACTGAGCAAGGAGTAGGTCTTGTCTATTACACGTTTGGTTTATGGAATTGTACTTGTGCTAATATCAAACTCTGTTTTTATGCACCACCCCACCTCACCTTTCCCTTTAAGCAGATATAAGTGTTATTTTTTTCTAAATGTGAGACTCTGTTCTGTTTTCTAATTCAGCTCATGTGTATTCATGCTTACATACCCTTCATAAGTGATATCTTATGATAAGTTTCTTTTTCTGTGTTACTTATTTCACTTAGAAACATCGTACCTAAATCCAGTCATTATGCTGCTACTGACTTTATGACATTGGTTCCATGGCTGAGGGATATTCCATAGTATGTAAGTACCACAACTTCTTTATCTATTTTTTATGTCCTGGGATATTTAAGGTGTACTGAAGTCGATTTTGTTGTAAACAGAGCAGCCCTAAACTGTGGTTTGGCTGTTTCTTGTTGATTTTCTGTTTGTCCAATGTACTAGCCCATGAGTGGAAGTACCCTAGGCTCTGTAGCTCAGTTTTTAGATGTTTCTGGAAACACCATGGACTTCTCCAGAGTGGCTCTTGTCAATTTACATCCCGCCCATCATTGTCACAGGCCTTACTGTTCCATACAGCAGTGCTGCCTTTCTAGTGTTTACAATTTGTTTGGATGTTCTGTTTAAACAGTTGGAAATGAGACTACTTTGTAGTGAGGATTTGCATTGCCCACTTGCTTGGTTGGTCACAAAGGGCATATGTGTGTTTAGTTAAATATATTGCGGGAAAACACATACGCCATTTTTGGCCAAGTGCATCGTTGTCAAAATTGCGCCACATTTCCTGTGCTTACAATGGGATTCCAATCTACTTCTTGAAATATGTTTCCTGAAATCCTGCGTCGAATTAAACTCCTCATTGTTTCCTTCCTTCAACATATTTTGGACGATAGTTGTCCATTATAACTCTGCAGGTTTGTGAATTCTAGAGAACCTATGCTCAGTTTTTCAACTCGCTTTGTTTGTGAGCTGGCCACAAACCTGCAAGATTGCGTCAAGTCATATCCGTGTTCTGGTGCATCAGGTTGAGCATTTGGTTTAATATACTTCATGATGGGAAATTAGAGTGGTGCATGCCCGTCCAAATGCTTACAGCATGTCTCTCATTGGTTCCCCCTTTTCCCTTTTAATCTCTGCACTAACTGCAAACTGTGTGAAACAGGAGTTTAAAGACACTGACTCTCTAAGCAGGGAGATTTATAGTAAAGTGGCTGGAATGGTGAACCGGAGCACAAGGAGATTATTAAGGAGGTGTATTTTAGAAACCTGTCTGGATGACACGTTGTCCCATCCTCTGGGTTTCTCATGCATGTTTCAGCTGTAATAAGATTCCCTGGACCCCAGAGAGTTGGGACCCAAGGAATGCTTTGCACGCATTATTGCTTTACATGGTCTGCATTTGCTCACAAACCCTCACCAATCCTCTCAGGGCCATGTGTCCAGCCTTATGTCTCATCCAGCTGTGGGTGTATATGTGGTCAGTCCCAATTGCATCAGAGCCCCTTACCGAATTCTGTAATGATTTCAATGTTTTTGTGTTTTAGTTTCAAATTTAATTTTATAATTGGCATGAGCTGATATTCACTGCCATGTTTATGCCACTCTATACACTCTTGGTTCCCTTACGGAGACATATCAATACATAGGTATTAAGATTCTTACCAGTCAGATATATTAATCTGCAGGGAATAGGGGATGTTGCATTCAGTTCACTGAGCAAGAAGTAGGTCTTGCCTACTACACATTTGTTTTATGGAACGCTACCTGTGCTAATATCAAACTCTGGTTTTATGCATCAACCCACCTCACATTTCCCCTTAAGCAGGCATAAGAGTTTTTTTTTCCCTAAATGTGAGACTGTTCTGTTTTCTAATTCAGCTCATGTGTAGCCATGTTTAAATTCCCTTCATAAGTGATAGCTTATGATAAGTCTCATTTTCTGTGTTACTTATTTCCCTTAGAATCATCTTACATTAATCCAGTCCTTTTGCAGTTACTGTCTTTATGACATTGATTCCATGGCTGAGGAATATCCCATAGTACGTAAGTACCACAACTTCTTTATCCACTTTTGTCTTTCCTGGCATATTTAAGGTGTACTGAAGTCTATATTTTTTGTAAACAAAGCAGCTCAAAACTTTGGTTTTGTTGTTTCTTGTTGATTTTCAGTTTTCCCAATGTATACTCCCATGAGTGGGGATACCCTGAGCTCTGTAACTCAGTTGCCAGATGTTTTAGGAAACACGATGGACTTGTGCAGAGTGGCTCTTGCCAATTTACGTTCTTCCCATCAGCGTAACAAGTGTCACTGTTCCACACGGCTGTGCGGCATTTCTAGATTTTACAATATTTTTTGGATGTTCTGATTGAACAGTGTGTAAAGAGACTTATTTGTAGTCCGACTTTGCATTGCCCACTTGATTTGTTGGCCAAAATGTGTGTATGCGTGTTTTCTTGAATATATTGAGGAAAAAGCACATAAGACCTTTTGGACAAGGGCATCATAGTAGAAGTTGTGCCACATTTCCTGGACATAAACGTGATTCCTATCTACCTCTTCAAATATGTTTCCTGCAGTCCTGCCTCAATTTCCGTTCCTCCTCGTTTCCTTCCCTCAACAGATTTTTGGACAATAGTTGTCCATTATAACTCTGAACGTTTGTGAATTCCTGAGAACTTGATCTCCATTTTTCAACTCGCTTTTTGTCTGAGCTTGCCACAGACCCGTAGGTTTGCTTCAGGCCCTATCTGGGTTCTGAGGCGGCAGAATGAGGTTTGGGTTAACTCTTCTTCATGATGGCAAATTAGAGTGCCATGTGCCCGTCCAACTGCAAATCTCTCATTGGTTCCACCTCATCCCTTTCATCCTCCACACAATTTGTGAACAGTGTGAAATATGAGGTTAAATGTGCTGATTCTCCAAGAGGGGAGATTAATAGTAAAGGGACTGGAATGGAAAACCCGATCACAAGGAGAGGAAAAAAGAGGGTTTTATAAAGCTGTCCGGATCACACGTTGTCCCATCCTCTGGGATTCCCATGCATTTTTGAGCAGTAATAAAATTCCCTTGAATCAAGAGTGCTGGGAACCATGGAATGGGTTGCATGCCATATTGCTTTAAATGGTCTGCATTTGCTCACAACCTCACCAATGCTCTCAGCCCCAAGTGTCCAGCGTTATGTCTCATCCACCTGTGGGTGTAGATGTGGTCAATCCAGGTTGCTTCAGAGCCCCTGAATGAATTTCGTAAGAATTTTGTTGTATTGGTGTATAGTTTTTTAAATTAATTTTTATAATAGGGTTGAGCTGATGTTCACTGCCGTGTTTATGCTACTCTATAAACGTTTGATTCCCTTACAGATATATTTGAATACATAGGAATTAAAATTCATACTAGTCAGATATATTCCTCTGCAGGGAATAGGGGATGTTGAGTCCAGTTAACTGAGCAAGGAGTAGGTCTTGTCTATTACACGTTTGGTTTATGGAATTGTACTTGTGCTAATATTAAACTGTGTTTTTATGAACCACCCCACCTCACCTTTCCCTTTAAGCAGATATAAGTGTTATTTTTTTCTAAATGTGATACTCTGTTCTGTTTTCTATTTCAGCTCATGTGTATCCATGTTTACATACCCTTCATAAGTGATATCTTATGATAAGTTTCTATTTCTGTGTTACTTATTTCACTTAGAAACATCGTACCTAAATCCAGTCATTATGCTGCTACTGACTTTATGACATTGATTCCATGGCTGAGGGATATTCCAGAGTATGTAAGTACCACAACTTCTTTATCTATTTTTTTTTCTGTCCTGGGATATTTAAGGTGTACTGAAGTCGATTTTGTTGTAAACAGTGCAGCCCTAAACTGTGGTGTGGCTGTTCCTTTTTTATTTTCTGTTTGCCCAATGTATTAGCCCATGAGTGGAAGGACCCTAGGCTCTGTAGCTCTGTTTTTAGATGTTTTAGGAAACACCAGGCACTTATCCAGAGTGGCTCTTGTCAATTTACATCCCGCCCTTCATTGTCACAAGACTTCCTGTTCCCCACAGCTGTGCTGCCTTTCTAGTGTTTACAATTTGTTTGGATGTTCTGTTTAACCGGTTGGAAATGAGACTACTTTGTAGTGAGGATTTGCATTGCCCACTTGCTTGGTTGGTCAAAAAGGGCATATGCATGTTTAGTTAAATATATTGCGGGAAAACACATACGCCATTTTTGGCCAAGTGCATCGTTGTCAAAATTGCGCCACATTTCCTGTGCTTACAATGGGATTCCAATCTACTTCTTGAAATATGTTTCCTGAAATCCTGCTTCGAATTAATGTCATCATTGTTTCCGTCCTTCAACAGATTTTGGACGATAGTTGTCCATTATAACTCTGCAGGTTTGTGAATTCCAGAGAACCTGAGCTCAGTTTTTCAACTCGCTTTGTTTGTGAGCTGGCCACAAACCCGCATGATTGCATCAAGTCATATCCGTGTTCTGGTGCATCAGGTTGAGCATTTGGTTTAATATACTTCATGATGGGAAATTAGAGTGGTGCGTGCCCGTCCAAATGTTTACAGCATTTCTCTCATTAGTTCCCCCTCTTCCCTTTTAATCTCTGCACAAATTGCAAAGTGTATGAAACAGGAGTTTAAAGGCACTGACTCTCTAATCAGGGAGATTTATAGTAAAGTGGCTGGAATGGTGAACCCGAGCACAAGTAGATGATAAAGGATGTGTATTTTAGAAACCTGTCCGGATCACACGTTGTCCCATCCTCTGGGTTTCTCTTGCATGTTTCAGCTGTAATAAGATGCCCTGGACCCCAGAGAGTTGGGACCCAAGGAATGGGTTGCACGCATTATTGCTTTAAATGGTCTGCATTTGCTCACAACACCTCCCCAATCGTCTCAGCCCCATGTGTCCAGGCTTATTTCTCATCCAGCTGTGGGTGTAGATGTGGTCAGTCCCAATTGCATCAGAGCCCGTTAACGAATTCTGTAAGGATTTCACAGTTTTTGTGTTTTAGTTTGAAATTTATTTTTATAATGGGCTTGAGCTTATTTCCACTGTTGTGTTTATGCCACTCTATACACTCTTGATTCTCTTATGGAGACATATCAATACATAGGTATTAAGATTCTTACTAGTCACATATATTAATCTGCAGGGAATAGGGGATGTTGCATTCAATTCACTGAGCAAGGAGTAGGTGTTGTTTATTACACATTTGTTTTATGGAACGCTACCTGTGCAAATATCAAACTCTGGTTTTATGCATCAACCCACCTCACATTTCCCCTTAAGCAGGCATAAGAGTTTTTTTTCCCTAAATGTGAGACTCTGTTCTGTTTTCTAATTCAGCTCATGTGTAGCCATGTTTACATTCCCTTCATAAGTGATATCTTATGATAAGTTTCTTTTTCTGTGTAACTTTTTTCCCTTAGAATCATCTTACCTTAATCCAGTCCTTTTGTTGCTACTGTCTTTATGACATTGATTGCATGCCTGAGGGATATCCCATAGTACATAAGTACCACAACTTCTTTATCCACTTTTTTCTTTCCTGGCATATTTAAGGTGTACTGAAGTCTATTTTTTGTAAACAAAGCAGCCCTAAATGTTGGCGTTGTTGTTTCTTGTAGATTTTCAGTTTTCCCAATGTATACGCCCATGAGTTGGAGTACCCTGAGCTCTGTAACTCAGTTATCAAATGTTTTAGGAAACACGATGGACTTGTGCAGAGTGGCTCTTGGCAATTTACGTCCTTCCCATCAGCGGAACAAGTGTCACTGTTCCACACGGCTGTGCTGCATTTCAAGATTTTACAATTTTTTTTTGGATGTTCTGATTGAACAGGGAGAAATGAGACTTATTTGTAGTCCGGCTTTGCATTGCCCACTTGATTTGTTGTCCAAAATGTGTGTATGTGTGGTTTCTTGAATATACTGAGGAAAAAGCACTTAAGTCCTTTTTGACAAGTGCATCATTGTCGAAGTTGTGCCACATTTCCTGGGCTTAAACGCGATTCCTATCTACCTCTTCAAATATGTTTCCTGCAGTCCTGCCTCAATTTACGGTAGTCCTCGTTTCCTTCCCTCAACAGATTTTTGAACGATAGTTGTCCATTATAACTCTGAAAGTTTGTGAATTCCTGAGACCCTGAGCACAATTTTTCAACTCGCTTTTTTTCTGAGCTTGCCACAGACCCGTAGGTTTGCTTCCGGCCCTATCTGGGTTCTGAGGCGGCAGAATGAGGTTTGGGTTAACTCTTCTTCATGATGGCAAATTAGAGTGCCATGTGCCCGTCCAACCGCATATCTCTCATTGGTTCCACCTCTTCCCTTTCATACTCCACACAATTTGTGAACAGTGTGAAACATGAGGTTAAATGTGCTGATTCTCCAAGAGGGGAGATTAATAGTAAAGTGACTGGAATGGCAAACCCGAGCACAAGGAGAGGAAAAAGGAGGGTTTTATAAAGCTGTCCGGATCACACGTTGTCCCATCCTCTGGGATTCCCATGCATTTTTGAGCAGTAATAAAATTCCCTTGAATCTAGCGTGTTGGGACCCATGGAATGGGTTGCATGCCTTATTGCTTTAAATGGTCTACATTTGCTCACAACCTCACCAATGCTCTCAGCCCCAAGTGTCCAGCGTTATGTCTCATCCACCTGTGGGTGTAGAAGTGGTCAATCCAGGTTGCTTCAGAGCCCCTGAATGAATTTCGTAAGAATTTTGTTGTATTGGTGTATAGTTTTTTAAATTAATTTTTATAATAGGGTTGAGCTGATGTTCACTGCCATGTTTATGCCACTTTATACCCGTTTGATTCCCTTACGGACATATTTGAAGACATAGTAGTTAAAATTCATACTAGTCAGATATATTCCTCTGCAGGGAATAGGGGATGTTGAGTCCAGTTCACTGAGCAAGGAGTAGGTCTTGTCTATTACACGTTTGGTTTATGGAATTGTACCTGTGCTAATATTGAACTCTGTTTTTATGCACCACCCCACCTCACCTTACCGTTTAAGCAGATATAAGAGTTATTTTGTTCTAAATGTGAGACTCTGTTCTGTTTTCTATTTCAGCTCATGTGTATCCATGTTTATATAACCTTCATAAGTGATATCTTATGATAAGTTTCTTTTTCTGTGTTACTTATTTCACTTAGAAACATCGTACCGCAATCCAGTCATTATGCTGCTACTGGCTTTATGACATTGATTCCATGGCTGAGGGATATTCCATATTATGTAAGTACCACAACTTCTTTATCTATTTTTTTTTCTGTCCTGGGATATTTAAGGTGCACTGAAGTCGATTTTGTTGTAAACAGAGCAGCCCTAAACTGTGGTTTGGCTGTTTCTTGTTGATTTTCTCTTTGCCCAATGTATTAGCCCATGAGTGGAAGTACCCTAGGCTCTGTAGCTCTGTTTTTAGATGTTTTAGGAAACACCATGGACTTCTCCAGAGTGGCTCTTGTCAATTTACATCCCGCCCATCATTGTCACAAGACTTCCTGTTCCACACAGCTTTGCTGCCTTTCTTGTGTTTACAATATGTTTGGATGTTCCGTTTAACCGGTTGGAAATGAGACTACTTTGTAGTGAGGATTTGCATTGCCCAGTTGCTTGGTTGGTCAAAAAGGGCATATGCGTGTTTACTTAAATATATTGCGGGAAAACACATATGCCATTTTTGGCAAAGTGCATCGTTGTCAAAATTGTGCCGCATATCCTGAGCTTACAATACAATTCCCTTCTACTTCTTGAAATATGTTTTCTGAAATCCTGCATCGAATTAAATTCCTCATTGTTTACTTACTTCAACAGATTTTGGATGATAGTTGTCCATTATAACTCTGCAGGTTTGTGAATTCTAGAGAACCTGAGCTCAGTTTTTCAACTCGTTTTGTTTCTGAGCTGGCCACAAACCTGCAAGATTGCGTCAAGTCATATCCGTGTTCTGGTGCATCAGGCTGAGCCTTTGGTTTAATATACTTCATGATGGAAAATTAGAGTGGTGCGTGCCCATCGAAATGCTTACAACATGTCTCTCATTGGTTCCCCCTATTCCCTTTTAATCTCTGCACAAATTTCAAACTGTGTGAAACAGGAGGTTAAAGGCACTGACTCTCTAGGCGGGGAGATTTATAGTAAAGTGGCTGGAATGGTGAACCCGAGCACAAGGAGATGATAAAGGAGGTGTATTTTAGAAACCTGTCTGGATCACACGTTGTCCCATCCTCTGGGTTTCTCATGCATGTTTCAGCTGTAATAAGACTTCCTAGACCCCAGAGAGTTGGGACCCAGGCAATGGGTTGCACGCATTATTGCTTTAAATAGTCTGCATTTGCTCACAAAACCTCACCAATCCTCTCAGCCCCATGTGTCCAGCCTTATGTCTCATCCTGCTGTGGGTGTAGATGTGGTCAATCCCAATTGCATCAGAGACTCTTAACGAATTCTGTAAGGTTTTCACAGTTTTTGTGTTTTAGTTTGAAATTTATTTTTATAATGGGGTTGAGCTGATTTTCACTGCCCTGTTTATGCCACTCTATACACTCATGATTCCCTTAAGGAGACATATCAATACATAGGTATTAAGAATCCTACTAGTCAGATATATTAATCTGCAGGGAATAGGGGATGTTGTGTTCAGTTCACTGAGCAAGGAGTAGGTCTTGTCTATTACACATTTGTTTTATGGAACGCTACCTGTGCTAATATCTAACTCTGGTTTTATGCATCAACCTACCTCACCTGTCCACTTAAGCAGGCATAAGAGTTGTTTTTCCCTAAATGTGAGACTCTGTTCTGTTTTCTAATTCAGCTCATGTGTAGCCATGTTTACATTCCCTTCATAAGTGATAGCTTATGATAAGTTTCTTTTTCTGTACTTCTTATTTCCCTTAGAATCATCGTACCTTAATCCACTCCTTTTGCTGCTACTATCTTTATGACATTGATTCCATGGCTGACGGGTATCCCATAGTACGTAAATACAACAACTTCTTTATACACTTTTTCTTTCCTGGCATATTTAAGGTGTACTGAAGTCGATTTTTTTCTAAACAAAGCAGCCCTAAATTTTGGGGTTGTTTTTTCTTGTTGATTTCCAGTTTTCCCAATGTATACGCCCATGAGTTGGAGTACCCTGAGCTCTGTAGCTCAGTTATCAGATGTTATAGGAAACACGCTGGAGTTGTGCAGAGTGGCTCTTGGCAATTTACGTCCTTCCCATCAGCGGAACAAGTGTCACTGTTCCACACCGCTGTGCTGCATTTCAAGATTTTACAATTTTGTTTGGATGTTCTGATTGAACAGGGAGAAATGAGACTTATTTGTAGTCCAGCTTTGCATTACCCACTGGATTCGTTTGCCAAAATGTGCGTATGCGTGTTTTCTTGAATATATTGAGGAAAAAGCACATACGCCCTTTTGGACAAGTGCATCATTGTCGAAGTTGTGGCACATTTCCTGGGCTTAAACGCAATTCTTATCTACCTCTTCAAATATGTTTCCTGCAGTCCTGCCTCAATTTCCGGTCCTCCTCGTTTGCTTCCCTCAACAGATTTTTGAACAATAGTTGTCCATTATAACTCTGAAAGTTTGTGAATTCCTGAGACCCTGAGCTCCATTTTCCAACTCGCTTTTTTTTCTGACCTTGCCACAGACCCGTAGGTTTGTTTCAGGCCCTATCTGGGTTCTGAGGAGGCAGAATGAGGTTTGGGTTAACTCTTCTTCATGATGGGAAATTAGAGTGCCATGTGCCCGTCCAAACGCATATCTCTCATTGGTTCCACCTCTTCCCTTTCATACTCCACACAATTTGTGAACAGTGTGAAATATGAGGTTAAATGTGCTGATTCTCCAAAAAGGGAGATTAATAGTAAAGTGACTGGAATGGCAAACCAGATCACAAGGAGAGGAAAAAGGAGGGTTTTATAAAGCTGTCCGGATCACACATTGTCTCATCCTCTGGGTTTCCCATGCATTTTTGAGCAGTAATAAGATTCCCTTGAATCAAGAGTGTTGGGACCCATGGAATGGGTTGCATGCCTTATTGCTTTAAATGCTCTGCATTTTCTCACAGCCTCACCAATGCTCTCAGCCCCAAGTGTCCAGCGTTATGTCTCATCCACCTGTGGGTGTAGATGTGGTCAATCCAGGTTGCTTCAGAGCCCCTGAATGAATTTTTTAAGAATATGGTTGTATTTGTGTATTGTTTTTTAAATTAATTTTTATAATAGGGTTGAGCTGATGTTCACTGCCATGTTTATGCCACTCTATACACGTTTGATTCCCTTACAGACATATTTGAATACATAGGAATTAAAATTCGTACTAGTCAGATATATTCCTCTGCAGGGAATAGGGGATGTTGAGTCCAGTTCACTGAGCAAGGAGTAGGTCTTGTCTATTACATGTTTGGTTTATGGTATTGTACCTGTGCTAATATCAAACTCTGCTTTTATGTACCACCCCACCTCACCTTACCCTTTAAGCACATATAAGAGTTATTTTTTCTAAATGTGAGACTTTGTTCTGTTTTCTATTTCAGCTCATGTGTATCCATGTTTACATAACCTTCATAAGTAATATCTTATGATAAGTTTCTTGTTCTGTGTTACTTATTTCACTTAGAAACATCGTACCTAAATCCAGTCATTATGCTGCTACTGGCTTTATGACATTGATTCCATGTCTGAGGGATTTCCCATAGTATATAAGTGCCTGGAATGGTGAACCTGAGCACAAGGAGAGGAAAAAGGAGGTGTATTTTAGAAAGATATCCGGTTCACACGTTGTCCCATCCTCCGGGTTTCCCATGCATGTTTTAGCTCTAATAAGATTCCCTGGACCCCAGAGATTTGGGACTCAAGGAATAGGTTGCACACATTATTGCTTTAAATGGTCTGCATTTGCTCACACAACCTCACCAATCCTCTCAGTCCCAAGTGTCCAGCCTTATGTCTCATCCAGCTGTGGGTGTAGATGTGGTCAGTCCCAATTGCATCACAGGCCCTTAACAAATTCTGTAAGGATTTCGCTGTTTTTGTGTTTTAGTTTGAAATTTATTTTTATAATGGGCTTGAGCTGATTTTCACTGCTCTGTTAATGCCACTCTATACACTCTTGATTCCCTTCCGGAGACATATCAATATATAGGTATTAAGATTCTTACTAGTCACATATGTTAATCTGCAGGGAATAGGGGATGTTGAGTTCATTTCACTGAGCAAGGAGTAGGTCTTGTCTATTACACATTTGTTTTATGGAACGCTACCTGTGCTAATATCAAACTCTGGTTTTATGCATCAACCCACCTCACCTTTCCCCTTAAGCAGGCAGAAGAGTTTTTTTTCCCCTAAATGTGAGACTCTGTTCTGTTTTCTAATTCAGCTCATGTGTAGCCATGTTTACATTCCCTTCATAAGTGATAGCTTATGATAAGTTTCTTCTTCTGTGTTACTTATTTCCCTTAGAATCATCCTACCTTAATCCAGTCCTTTTGCTGCTACTGTCTTTATGCCATTGATTCCATGGCTGAGGGATATCCCATAGTACGTAAGTACCATGACTTCTTTATCCACTTTTGTCTTTCCTGGCATATTTATGGTGTACTGAAGTCGATTTTTTTGTAAACAAAGCAGCCCTAAACTTTGGTGTTGTTGTTTCTCGTTGATATTAAGTTTTCCCAATGTATACGCCCATGAGTGGGAGTACCCTGAGCTCTGTAGCTTAGTTATCAGATGTTTTAGGAAACACGATGGACTTGTGCAGAATGGCTCTTGGCAGTTTACGTCCTTACCATCAGCGTAACAAGTGTCACTGTTCCACACGGCTGTGCTGCATTTCTAGATTTTACAATTTTCTGGGGGGTGTTCGGTTTGACCATTGGCAAATGAGACTTATTTGTAGTCTGGCTTTGCATTCCCCACTAGATTCGTTGGCCAAAATGTGCGTATGCGTGTTTGCTTTTATATATTGTGGAAAAAGCACATATGCCCTTTTGGACAAGTGCATCATTGTCGAAGTTGTGCCACATTTCCTTGGCTTAAATGTGATTCCTATCTATATCTTCAAATATGTTTCCTGCAGTCCTGCCTCAGTTTCCCGTCCTTATCGTTTCCTTCCCTCAACAGATTTTTGTACGATAGTTGTCCAGTATAACTCTGAAAGTTTGTGAATTCCTGAGACGCTGAGCTCCATTTTTCAACTCGCTTTTTTTCTGAGCTTGGCACAGACCCGTAGGTTTGCTTCAGGCCCTATCTGGTTTCTCAGGCGGCAGAATGTGGTTTGGGTTAACTCTTCTTCATGATGGGGAATTAGAGTGGCATGTGCCCGTCCAAATGCTTACAGCATGTCTCTCATTGGTTCCCCCTATTCCCTTTTAACCTCCACACAATTGGCAAACTGTGTGAAACAGGAGGTTAAAGGTGATGACTCTCTAAACGGGGACATTTATAGTAAAGTCACTGGAATGTTGAACCCGAACACAAGGAGAAAAAAAGGTGTGTTTTACAAACCTGTCCAGATCACACGTTGTCCTATCCTCTGGGAATCCCATGCATGTTTTAGCTGTAATAAGGTTCCGTGGACCCCAGAGATTTGGGACACATGGAATGGGTTGCATGCATTATTGCTTTAAATGGTCTGCATTTGCTCACACAACCTCAGCAATCCTCTCAGCCCCAAGTGTCCAGACTTATGTCTCATCCAGCTGTGGGTGTAGACGTTGTCAGTCCAGATTGCATCTGAGCCCCTTAACGAATTCTGTAAGGATTTTGCTGTTTTTGTGTTTTGTTTTTGAAATTTATCTTTCTAATGGTGTTGAGCTGATATTCACTGCCGTGTTTTTGGCACTCTATACACCCTTGATTCCCTTACGGAGACATAGCAAAACAGAGGTATTAAGATTCTTACTAGTCAGATATATTAATCTGCAGGTAATACGGGATGTTGAATTCAGTACACTGAGCAAGGAGTAGGTCTTGTCTATTACACATTTGTTTTATGGATGGTACCTGTGCTAATATCAAACTCTGGTTTTATGCATCAACCAACATCCCCTATCCCCTTAAGCAGGGATAAGAGTTTTTTTCTAAATGTGAGACTCTTTTCTATTTCCTAATTCAGCTCCTGTGTAGCCATGTTTAAGTTCCCTTCATAAGTGATATCTTATGATAAGTTTTTTTCCGTGTTACTTATTTCCCTAAGAATCATTGAACCTAAATCCAGTCATTATGCTGCTATTGGCTTTATGATATTGATTCCCTGGCTGAGGGATTTCCCATCCTACATAAGTACCACGACTTCTTTATCAACTTTTTTCTTTCCTTGGATATTTGAGGTGTACCGAAGTTTACTTCTTGTAAACAGAGCAGCCCTAAACTTTGGGGTGGCTGTTTCTTGTTAATTTTCAGTTTTCCCAATGTACAGGCCCATGAGTGGAAGTACCCTAAGCTCTGTAGCTCAGTTTTCAGATGTTTTAGGAAACACCATGGACTTCTCCAGAGTGGCTCTTGGCAACTGACATCCCTCCCATCAGCGTAACAAGGCTCACTGTTCCACAAGGCTGTGCTGCATTTCTAGATTTTACAAATTTTGGGGTATGTTCTGTTTGACCAGTGGTAAATGAGACTTATTTGTAGTGCAGATTTGCATTGCCCACTTGTTTCATTGGGCAAAATGTGTGTTTGTGTGTTTTCTTGAATATATTGAGGAAGAAACACATACGCCCTTTTGGCCAAGTGCATCATTGTCGAAGTTGTGCCATATTTCCTGTGCTTAAAAGGTGATTCCTATCTACCTCTTCAAATATGTTTCCTGCAGTCCTGCCTCAATTTCCGGTCCTCCTCGTTTCCTTCTCTCAACAGATTTTTGGACGATAGTTGTCCATTATAACTCAAAAAATTTGTGAGTTCCTGTGAACCTGAGCTCCATTTTTCAACTCGCTTGTTTTCTGAGCTTGCAACGAACCTACATGATTGCTTCAGGCCCTATCTGGGTTCTGGGGTGGCAGGCTGAGGTTTGGGTTAACTCTTCTTCTTGATCGGACATTAGAGTGACATGTGCCCGTCCAAATGCTTACAGCAATTCTCTCCTTGATTCCACCTCTTCCCTTTCATCCTCCACACAATTGGTGAACACAGTGAAACATGAGGATAAATGAGCTGACTCTCCAAGAGGGGAGATTAATAGTAAAGTGACTGGAATGGCAAACCCGAGCACAAGGAGAGGAAAAAGGTGGAGCGTTTTAAAAAGCTGTCCAGATCACACGTTGTCCCATCCTCTGGGTTTCCCATGCATGTTTCAGCTGTAATAACATTCCCTTGAATCTAGAGTGTTGGGACCCATGGAACGGGTTGCATGCATTATTGCTTTAAATGGTCTGCATTTGCTCACAACCTCACCAATGCTCTCAGCCCCAAGTGTCCAGCGTTATGTCTCATCCAGCTGTGGGTGTAGATGGGTCAATCAAGGTTGCTTCAGAGACCCTGAATGAATTTTGTAAGAATTTTGCTGTGTTTGTGTACTGTTTTTGAAATTAATTTTTATAATGGGGTTGAGCTGATGTTCACTACCGTATTTATGCCACTCTATGCACGCTTGGTTCCCTTACGGAGATATTTGAGTACATAGGAATTAAAATTCATACTAGTCAGATATATTCTTCTGCAGGGAATAGGGGATGTTGAGTCCAGTTCACTGAGCAAGGAGTAGGCCTTGTTTATTACACGTTTGGTTTATGGAATTGTACCTGAGCAAATATCAAACTCTGGTTTTATGCATCACCCCACCTCACCTTTCCCTTTAAGCAGATATAAGAGGTTTTTTTTTTCTAAATGTAAGACTGTTCTGTTTTCTAATTCAGCTCATGTGTAGCCATGTTTACATGCACTTCATAAGTGATATCTTATGAGAATTTTCTTTTCCTTTGTTACTTATTTCACTTAGAAACATCGTACCTATATCCAGTCATTATGCTGCTACTGCCTTTATGACTTTGATTCCATTGCTGAGGGGTATACCATAATATGTAAGTACCACAACTTCTTTATCATTTTTTTTCTTTGCTCGGATATTTAAGGTGTACTGAAGTCGATTTTCTTGTAAACAGAGGAGCCCTAAATTTTGGGGTGGCTGTTTCTTTTTGATTTTCTGTTTGCCCAATTTATTAGCCCATGAATGCAAGTACCCTTGGCTCTGTAGGTCTGTTTTTAGATGTTTTAGGAAACACCATGGACTTCTCCAGAGTGGTTCTTGTCAATTTACATCCCACCCAGCAGCGTCACAAGACTCCCTGTTCCACACAGCTGTGCTGCCTTTCTAGTTTTTACAATTTTTTTGGATGTTCTGTTTGACCGGTGAGAAATGAGACTTCTTTGCGGATTTGCATTGCCCACTTGCTTGGTTGGCCAAAAAGGGCATATGTGTGTTTTCTTGAATATATTGCTAGAAAACACATATGCTATTTTTGCCCAAGTGCATCATTGTCTAAATTGGGCCCCATTTCCAGTGCTTAAAATGCGATTCCAGTCTACTTCTTGAAATATGTTTCCTGCAATCATGCCTCAATTTCAAGTCCTCCTCGTTTCTTTGCTTCAAGGGATTTTGGACGATAGTTATCCATTATAAATCTGCATGTTTGTGAATTCCTGAGAACCTGAGCTCCATTTTTCAACTCGCTTTGTTTGTGAGCTGGCCACAATCCTGCAGGATTGTGTCAGTCCATATCAATGTTCTGGTGCGGCAGGGTGAGCATTTGGTTAACTCTTCTTCATGATGGGAAATTAGAGTGGCATGTGCCCATCCAAATGCTTACAGCATGTCTCTCATTGTTTCCCCCTATTCCCTTTTAATCTCTGCATAAATTGCAAACTGTGTGAAACAGGAGGTTAAAGGCGCTGACTCTCTAAGCGGGGAGATTTATAGTAAAGTCGCTAGAATGTTGAACCCGAGCACAATGAGAGGAAAAAGAAGTGTGTATTAGAAACCTATCCAGATTACACGTTGTCCCATCCTCTGGGATTCCCATGTATGTTTTAGCTGTAATAAGATTCCCTCGATCCCAGAGATTTGGGACCCATGGAATGGGTTGCACACATTATTGCTTAAATGGTCTGGATTTGCTCACACAACCTCACCAATCCTCTCAGCCCCAAGTGTCCAGCCTTATGTCTCATCTAGCTGTGATTGTAGAGGTGGTCAGTCCTGATTGCATAAGAGCCCCTGAATGAACTTCGTAAGAATTTCCCTGCTTTTTTTGTTTGTTTTTGCAATTTATTTTTATAATGGGGTTAAGCTGATTTTCACTACCGTGTTTATGCCACTCTATACACCCTTGATTCCTTTATGGAGACTTATCAATACAGAGGTATTAAGATTCTTACTAGTCAGATATATTATTCTGCAGGAAACAGGGGATATTGAGTTAAGTTCACTGAGTAAGGAGTAGGTCTTGTCTATTACACATTTGTTTTATGGAACGGTATCTGTGCTAATATCAAACTCTGGTTTTATGCATCAACCCACCCCACCTTTCCCCTTAAGCAGGCATAAGAGTTTTTTTTTCTATATGTGAGACTTTGTTCTGTTTTCTAATTCATCTCATGTGTAGCCATGTATACATTCCCTTCGTAAGTGATATCATATGATCAATTTCTTTTTCTGTGTTACTTATTTCCCTTAGAATCATCGTACCTTACTCCAGTCATTATGCTGCTACTGTCTTTTTGACTTTCATTCCATTACTGAGGTATATACCATAGTGCATAAGTACCACAATTTTTTTATTCACTTTTGTCTTTCCTGGGATATTTAATGTGTACTGAAGTCGATTTTTTTTGTATACAAAGCAGCCCTAAACTTTGAGGTGGCTGTTTCTTGTTGATATTTAGTCTTCCCAAGTTATATGCCCGTGAGTGGAAGTCCCCTATGCTCGGTAGCTTTGTTTTTTAGATGTTTTAAGAAACACCATACTCTTCTCCAGAGCAGCTCTTGGATATTTATACCCCACCCATCAGCGTGACAAGGCTCCTTGTTCTCCATGGTCCCTCCTGCATTTCTGGTTTGTACACTTTATTCTGATGGCCCTTCTGAGCAGTGGAAATAGAGACTTCTTTGTTGTGCAGTTTTGCATTGCTCGCTTGCTTGGTTGTCCAAAAACTGTGTATGTGTTTTTTTCCTGAAGGTATTCAGCAAAAAACGCAGACACCCCTTTGCCTAACTGCATTGTTTTAGAAATGCGGATGCTTTTCATGTGCTTTAAATGTGAGTCCAATCTATCTCTTGAAATCTGTTTCCTGCAATTCTGCCTCTCATTCAGATCCTCTTCGTTGCCTTACCTGAATATATTTTTGGACGTTGGTTATCATTAATATTTTTACAGGTCTTTGAATTACCTGCTCCTGAGCTCCATTTTTCAACTCGCTTTTTATGTGAGCTGGCCGCCAAACCACTGGATTGCTTCAGACCCTATTCTGGTTGTGGGGAGGCAGGCTGAGCTTTTGGTTAATTCTTCTTCCTAATGGGAAATTAGAGTGACATGTGCCTGTCGAAACTCCTACAGCTAGTCTCTCATTGGTTCCCCCTCTTCCCGTTCATCCTCTGCACAAATAGCAAACTCTGTGAAACAGGAGGTTAAAGGTGCTGATTCTCCAAGTGAGGAGATTGTTAATAACAAGGCTGGAATGGTGAACCCCAGCACCAGGAGATCAAAAATGAGGTGCATTTTAGACACCTTTCCTGATCACACGGTGTACATTTGTCTCGGTTTCCCATGCATGTTTTCGCTGTAGGAAGATTCCCTTGAACCTGCAGATTTGGGACCCATGGAATGGGTACCAGGAAGTATTACTTTAAAAGGTCTGCATTTCCTCACCCAGGCTCTCTAACATCTCTTAGCGTGCATAGCTTCCTGCCTTATATATCATCCTGCTGTGTGTCTAGATGTGTTCAATCCATGTTACATCGTAGCCCTTCAACAAAATTGTAAAAATTTTTGTGTGTTTCCCTGTTTTTACAAATATTTTAATATTTATTATTATATTGGTTACAACTGATTTTCAAAGCTCTGTTTTTTGCTGCTGTACATCCACTTGATTCACGTACTATGAGACATCAATAAATTATTTTTCAGATTCTTACCAGTCATATATATTATTTTCCAGTGATTTGAGTGCGCTGAGTGCAGTTCTTTGAGGTACCTTTTATGCCTTGTCGATTACTCAATTTGGTACTTGGAACAGTATCTTTGCTAATTTCAACCTCCTGGGTAATGCCTCACCCTTCTCCACCTTTCCCATTTAGCAGCCTTATGTCTGATTTTACATATTTGACTATGTTTCTGTTTTGTCATTTATTTCATGTGTAGGCATTTTTCATTCCACCTTTAAGTGACATCTTATGATATGTGTCTTTTTCTTTCTGACATATGTCACTTAGAACGATCGTATGTAACTCCTCCAGAGTTGTTACAACTAACCTTATTCCATTGATTTCTGGCTGAGTAATATTCCACTCTACATAAGTACCACATCTCTTTTATCCCTTTTATCCTTCCAGGGACATTTAGGTTATATCCAAGTCGAGGCTCTTTTTAACAGAGAGGTGGTAAACGTTGGGGGGCCTGTTTCCTGTTGATTTTTCTTTTTCGCAAGGTATACGCCCATGAGTGCAAGTGCCCTATGCTCTGTAGCTCATTTTTTACATGTTTTTCAAAAACATTACACTTCTTTAGACTGGTCATTGGCAAATTACATTTACACTATCAGCCTCACAGGGCTCCCTTTTCTCCCCACCCCATCCTGCATTTCTGGTATTTACACGTTATGTGGATGGCCCTTCTGACTGATGTGAAGTGATATATTTTGTAGTATTGATTTCCAGTGCCCACCTGTTTGGTTGGATAAAAAGTGTGTATGGCCTTTACTTGAATATATTCAGAAAAAACTGCATACGCCTTTTTTGGCCAACTGAATCATTGGTGATGTTCAGCACCTTTTCTTGTGCTTTAATGGGGAGTCCTTTCGACCTCTTCAAATCTCTTTCCTTCCACTCTCCCTTGCTTACAAGTCCTTTTCTGTGACTTACCTCAAGACATTTTTCGACAATAGATATTTTCAACTCTGCAGTTTCATGAATTTTAGTGCCCCTGAGTTCCATTTTTCAACTTGTGTTTTTGGAAACTGGCCACAAAACACCGGGATTTCCTCTAGCCCTATTCTGTTTCCGTGGTCAATTCTAGCCTTTGATGAATTTGCCTTCTGGATTGGAAATTAGAGTGGCATGTACCTGTCCGAACACCTAGGACTTGTCTTTAATTTTTTCTCATCCTTCCGCTTCATCCTCTGGACAAATTCCAAACTGTGAGTAACAGGATATGGACAGTGCTGATATCCCGACGTGAGGAGATTGTTAGCAAACATGCTGGGGGGGTGAACCCGAGCACCAGGCGACAAGGAGATGAGGTGCCTTTTCCAAACTCTTTCCGATCAAATGGTGTACCATCCTCTAGGTGTGACAGGCATGTTTTAACAGTAGGAAGGGTCCCGTGAATGTAAGGGGAACACCAGGGATTTTTCCAAATCAGTGCCTCCCCGAACCCCAAACTGGGGAATTTGTAAGCTATGGCTACACGTATGTCCATTAAGGGCCTTGTGAAATAGGCAGAGTCCGAACTTTAGATGATTGAAGTCTTCAGGGTCAGAAACACTCACCATCAGCCTCACTTATGTTACATTTTATCTGTCATTTATAGATGATGTCGATAAAAATATCTATTCTTTTTCAGATTATTTCCCCTTATAGGTTATTTCAAAATATTCACTGTAGTTCCCTGTGCTGTACAGTAGTTCCTTGTTGATGATCTATTTTATACATAGCTGTGTGTATGTGTTAATCCCAAACTGTTAATTTATCCCTCCTGCTACCTTTCCCCTTTGGTAATAATAAATTATAAGGTTTTATACTTCTCATAAATGGGGGAGATGAAAGAGGTATCATTATCAATGGAAAAGCATTGAAAACATGATTGAAGCTTCAGCCAAGAGTATTCGATGTACATCCTTGGAAATAAATCACTTCATTTCTCTAATGTTGACCTGACAAATAAGACAGACGTCTTCACTAAACTTGCTTATAGGAAAGTGATGGAAATATCAAATGTAAGTCTTTGAAACATCGTATTTTACCTGAGACTTACACACTGCTCTATGTTAACTACAGTTTGGCTCACACATCTGTTCATTGACGTTACGATGTTCTCAATTTCTGTTACTGATCCTCCAGAGTGGACCCCAACAGGGGTCCCCCTGCCCAGTGTCATTGGAGCCAACAGATCAAGACTGAGTTTGGTTCAGGAGCAAAGGAAACTTTATATTTTGAAAACAGAATGGAGAGGTGAGAGTGTGCTCTCCCCCACTGGCTGTGTGCTGGGCTGCTGTGTAGGGATCCCTATACCATCAGCAGGAGGGAGGGTATGGAGCTCTCGCGGGCCCGGTTCCCTGCAGCTCAGGCTCTATGTCGCAGAGTCTGCATTGGGTCCCGTTAGCTGAGGTGTCGACCCAGCCATTCTGCACTAGGAAATCGGGTCTGAAGTGCCGGGTGTGGGACCTCTGCATGCGGAACCCTAGGAGCACGTGAAATTAGACAAAGCACAAAGGAAAAAAAGGTTAGACATTATTTTATTGCCCAGATTCTATTTTTATCTCCCAGGAATTTTTAATGAACTTTGCCGGAGATGAACACCTCCTCTGTTTTTTGTCCCATTCCTCATTCTTGGGGTATTGAGGGTGCAGACCCCTCTTCTGTTACCTCTTCATGCTGAATTGGGAGTTCTCATACACGGGGGGAGGGACAAAACTTCTCCCCAGCAGCCTCCAGGTGTGGTTGATTTTCCCAGGTTTCCTGCCTCACTGCTCGTCCGCCTGAGCACCAGCATTGGAAGTGTTATAGATTCTAATGACCTTTAAAAGTCCAGGAAAGAGATGCACAGAGACGCTGTGGTGGCAGTTTTCACCACACCCCACATTTGTTCAGCGACCTTAAGCTGACGGATTCTGCCTGCCTAGATGCTTTGACCAGTAGTCTGTGCTTTCTTTAATTAGGCCCGTGAATTAACATACAAACAGCACCAGGTGTCAGAGCTCTGCCCGCTCAACTGCCAGGCAGTGCATGGACTGTGGTGATCCAGGACCATGACGGCCACTAAGTCAAAGGCCTTTTGAAGTAGCCAGGAGTACAGCCGGTCATATTGGCCACTGTCTCTGTGGAGTCTTTAGGGTTTTCTATGCTGAAAGTGTGATATAACTTTCCTCCGCCAAGCTTATTAGCTCCTCTCTGGGTGCAGTAATTCCTGCAAGCACTAGTCTGCTCTTTGTGGGTACCGTCTTGTTGTTTGCTGAGAGAAACTCCAAGTCAAGTGATGGTCACACAAGTCATCATAGGGGCCCGATGACCCCGTTTGTCTCTCTGGAAGTTGGAGTTAGAGGACTACCACACTCGAGTCCAGGGTGTCCATGGAGTGACGCCTGCAACTTCAGGGCATGATGGGTGGTTAGGATCACCAAATGGGTTCCTTTTCCCTTAGGACCGAGCTGACCTTGCGGGCTGCTGATTTCCAGGTTTTTAGATACCACACTATCCTGGCCTGATGGGGCGGCAGGCAAAGGCCTTGGTGACCATAGTTTATCATACCTGAAGGGCATTCTTCTGTTGGTCCATTTCAAGTGGTCCGTGTTTTGCACTAATGTTCCAAGGGCGATTAATCTTTGACCGGGTATGTAAAGGTCAAAGGGTTTAGCTAAATTAGGGAGTTCCTAGGCAAGTGTCTGAATTGACTGCTCTTTCCATTCTTGAAAGGCTGCTTCTGGATTCTATTCAAAAGGATCATTATCTTTTCTTGTCAGTGTTTCATATAGAGGCCCAGCTATTAGACTGTAGTTAGGGATCCAGATGCAGAAAACCTTAGCCTCCCCAAGAACCCTTAAGCTGTCTTCTAGTTTTAGAAGAGGTAAAGCAGCAAATGGCTTCTTCCCTTTCCGGGGATGTGCTTCTTCGAACATCTGTGAGAATGAAGCCCAGGCAAGTCACCTTAGCCTGGGTTATTTGAGTATTTTTCTTAGACACCTTCTATCCTTTCTTGCCTAGGTAGTTGAGAGGTGTCTTTAGTAGGGCTGGCGATCAGAATGTCATCTGCATGTTGAAGGAGGGTTCCCTTTTACAGAGGTAGAACTTTTAGGTCTTTAGGTAATGTTTTCCCAATGATGGTGTGGAGATTTTTGAACCATAGCAGCAGGACGGCCCAGCATTATTGCTTTGGTTGCATGTTGTGTCCTGCCACTCACAAGCCAAAAATTCTTGTGACTCTTGGACGAATGGAATACAGAGGAAGGCATCATTGAAATCTAATACAGAATGCCATGACCTGGTGGATGGTAGAATGACCAGCAGGGTGTAGGAAATAGGAGCTACTGGATGGATATCCTCTGTTGCTTCACTGACTGTCCTGATATCCTTTACCAGGTCTCCAGCAGCCCACGGGGTTCTCGTGGTCAAGTCCGTCTCAGGGTATGTGGCTCACCTGTGCAGCTACCCAGCAGCCCATGGGGCTCTCATAGTCAGGCCCTTCCCAGGATATGGAGCTCCCGTGGGCAGGTACCCCGGCAGGGCAGGGCACACAGGAACCGTTCACATAGCCCGCCTTGTGGAGAACCCCCAGCTCAGCTGTCACTCACAGCTGACACAGACCACCTCACAGCAGGACTTGAACTAAGAAACAACAGCTCTGATAGGTCTGCGACCCTGGGTAGCACTCTGTGTGGCCTCTCTCTTCCTGGTCTTCCAGACACTTCCACTGCAGGCAGGTCACCAAGCCTCTGTCTCCACCCACCATCAGTCCTTTCCCTGACTCCTGGGTTCCTCTTATAAGGATCGGGTCTTCTTGATGTTGTTTCCCACTCATGGGACAGATAATATGATAAGAACACTAGCCAGAGCTGCAGCCCCTTGTCTATCCTGACTCTCAGGAGCACACACCTGTTCCTTGGTCCTGGCCCATTTAGCAAGGTTCATTTCCTGCAACTGTGAGCCCCTGAGGGGTGAGGATTGGCTGATTTGGGCAGCCTGACACTGCCTGCCTGGCCTCCCCAGGTGTGCCTGGGTTGAGATCAATATAAACACCTCTCCAGTCAGCAAGTGTCTATGCAGCTGTGCCTGACGCCATATTCTCTGCCCTGTCAGCAGTGTCTGGGCTGGGGTGGTGGGAGGGAGTGAGGGGCCTCGGCTTTGTGGGTGGCCCGGTGTGAGTGGGGCTCTGCTGTACTTTCTGCAGGAGTTGCCAGGCTGCCACCTGCTAAAGAAGAGGATGTGTCACCCATACCTGCCACTGGAATTTCTCCCTGGGCAGAGGTGAGGAAGTAAAAAAGCAGTGGGTGCCGTGGCAGGAGGGGTATCTCAGGCAGGGAAATGGGAAGCTTCCAGAAGAGCGTCTGGGGCCAGGACCATCCTGGCTGGCCTGCAGGTGCCAAGTCATCCTGCGTGCTGTCGCTGGTGTGGCTCCACGTCCCTTCCTCTAGGCTTGCAAGTTTTTATACATATTCAGGTGTATTACCTGGGAAGGGTGGGAACAGTTCAGCTGCAGCAGGCCTGGGGCTCATCTCACATTTACTCACAGACGCCTTGGCATAGCCCCCCAGCTTTGCAATGAGGATGCTCCTTGTTGGGGGTGGGCTGCTGGCTGCATGGGAGACAATTTCCCAACTCTGACAAACTTAAGAATTTTTTATAACTGGAGCAAGTGCCCTGATATGATTTTCCTCTGTGTAACTGGGGGGTTCTGTTTTATTTATTTTTTTCTTTTTTCTTTTTGGTTCAAGGTAGATGTTATTTATTATCTTTTTTATTTAGAGATATAAGCATGGAAAAATGCATTCATGTAAATACATCTATGTGAAGGGAAAAACTTGTTTTTCTGTTTTATTTTATTAAATGTTATTTATTTATTTTTAATTTTTTAAAATTGATTTATTTCTTTTATACAGCAGGTTCTTATTGGATATCTATTTTATACATATAAGTGTGCATATGTGAATCCCAGTCTCCCAGTTCATACCACCACCAACCTCACATGGCGTTCCCTCCTTGGTGTCCATATGTTTGTTCTCTACATCTGTGTCTCTATCTCTGCCCTTCAAACCGGTTCATCTGTACCATTTTTCTAGGTTCCACATATATGCATTAATATACAATATGTTTTTGACATAATTCACGCTGTATGACAGTCTCTAGGTCCATCAACGTCTCTAGAAATGACCCAATTTCATTCCTATGTATGGGTGAGTAATATTCCATTGTATATATGTACCACATCTTTATCCATTCGTCTGTCTGTGGGCACTTAGGTTGCTTTCATTACCTGGGTATTGTAAATAGTGCTGCAATAAAGAGTGTGGTGAATGTGTCTTTTTGATTTCTGGTTTTCTCTGGGTATATGCCCAGTAGTGGGATTGCTGGATTATATGGTAATTCTATTTTTAGTTTTTTCCACAAGTTTTCTTGAGTACCTATACTGGTTCTGGGGGGGGGCAGGATGATACTTTGGTTAATTATTCTTCCTGACGGGAAATTACAGTGACATATGCCCGTCCAAATGCCTACAGCTACTCTCTCATTGGTTCTCCCTCTTCCCTTTCATCCTCTGCACAATTTGCAAACTGTGAGAAACAGGAGGTTAAAGGGGCTGACTCTACAAGTTGGGAGATTGATAGCAAAGCAGTTGGAATGGCAAAGCGGAGAAACAGGAGAGGAAAAATTAGGAAAGTTTTAGAAACTATTGGCGATCACAGGGTGTCCATTCTCTATGTTTCCCATACATGTTATAACTGTAGTAATATTCCCTTAAACCTGGAGAGTTGGTACCCAAGTTATGGATGGCAGGCATTATTGCTTTAAACGGTCTGCATTTGCTCACACAATCTCACCAATCCTCTCAGTCCCAGGTGTCCAGCCTTAGGTCTCATCAAGCTGTCAGTGTAGATAGGGTCATTCCAGGTTTCATCAGAGCCCCTGAAGGAATTGTGTAAGAATTTCGCAGTTTTTTTTTTTTGTTCTGTGTTTGAAACTCCTTTTTATAATGAGGTTGAGATGATTTTCACTGCTGTGTTTACACAGATCTAAAAACACTAGATTCCCTTATGGAGACATATCAATACATATGTTTTAAGATACTTACTAGTCAGATATATTCCTCTGTGGGAATATGGGGTTTTGAGTCCTATTCACTCAGCAAGGAGTAGGTCCTGAATATTACATAATTTTTTTATGGAACAGTACCTGTGCTAATATTAAACTCTGGTTTTATGCATCACCCCACCTCTCTTCTCCCCTTAAGCAGGCATAAGTGTGTTTTCTAAATGTGAGACTCTGTTCTGTTTTCTAATTCAGTTCATGTGTAGCCATGTTTACATTCCTTTCATAAGTGATATCTTATGACAGGTCTCTTTTTCTCTGTCACTTATTTCACTTAGAATCATTGTACCTAAATCCACTCATTATGCTGCCATTGGCCTTATGACATTCAATTAATTGCTGAGGGATATTCCATCGTACGTAAGTTCCACAATTTCTTTACCCATTTTTTGTCTTTCCTTGGATATTTAAGGTGTACCGAAATCGAGGTTCTTGTAAGCAGTGCAGCCGTAAATGTTGGGGTGAAAGTGTCTTTTTGTTTTTCAGTTTTCCCAATGTATACGCCCATGAGTGGAAATACCCTAAGCTCTGTAGCTCAGTTTTCAGATGTTTTAGGAAACACCATGGACTTATCCAGAGTGGCTCTTGGTAATTTACATCCTTCCCATCAGCGTAACAAGGCTCACTGTTCCACACGGCTGTGCTGCATTTCTAGATTGTACAATTTTTTTTGATGTACTGTTTGACCAGTGGGAAATGAGACTTATTTGTAGTCCGGCTTTGCATTGCCCACTTGATTCGTGGGCCAAAAAGTGTGTATTCGTGTTTTTTTGAATATATTGAGGAAAAAACGCATCCGCCCATTTGGCCAAGTGCATCACTGTTGAAGTTGTGCCACATTTCCTGTTCTTAAAAGGCGATTCCTATCTACCTCTTCAAATATGTTTCCTGCAGTCCTGCCTCAATTTCCGGTACTCCTCGTTTCCTTCCCTCAACAGATTTTTGGACAATAGTTGTCCATTATAACTCTGAAAGTTTGTGAATTCCTGAGATGCTGAGCTGCATTTTTCAACTCGCTTTTTCTCTGAGTTTGCCACAGACCCGTAAGATTGCTTCAGGCCCTATCTGGGTTCTGGGTCGACAGAATGAGGTTTGGGTTAACTCTTCTTCGTGATGGGAAATTAGAGTGCCATGTGCCCATCCAAATGCTTACAGCAAACCTCTCATTGCTTCCACCTCTTCCTTTTCTTCCTCCAAACAATTTGTGAACAGTGTGAAACATGAGTTTAAATGTGCTTATTCTCCAAGAGGGGAGATTAATACTAAAGTGACTGGAATGGCAAACCTGACAGAAGGAGAGGAAAAAAGAGGAGGGTTTATAAAGCTGTCTGGATCACACTTTGTCCCATCCTCTGGGTTTCCCATGCATGTTTTAGATGTCATAAGATTCCCTTGAATCTAGAGTGTTGGGACCCTTGGAATGGGTTGCATGCATTATTGCTTTAAATGGTCTGCATTTGCTCACAACCTCACCATTGCTCTCAGCCCCAAGTGTCGAACGTTATGTCTCATCCACCTGTGGGTGTAGATGGGGTCAATCCAGGTTGCTTCAGAGACCCTGAATGAATTTCGTAAGAATTTTGTTGTTTTTGTGTATTGTTTTTGAAATTAATTTTTATAATGGGGTTGAGCTGATTTTCACTGCTGTGTTTATGCCACTCTATACACGTTTGATTCCTTTACGGACGTATTTGAATACATAGGAATTAAAATTCATACTAGTCAGATATATTCCTCTGCAGGGAATAGGGGATGTTGAGGCCAGTTCACTGATCAAGGAGTAGGTCTTGTATATTACACGTTTGTTGATGGAATTGTACCTGTGTTAATATCAAAGTCTGGTTTTATGCATCTCCCCACCTCACCTTTCACTTTAAGCAGATATAAGAGTTTTTTTTCTAAATATGAGACTCTGTTCTGTTTTCTAATTCAGCTCATGTGTAGCCATGTTTACATTCCCTTCATAAGTGATATCTTATGATAAGTTTCTTTTTCTGTGTTACTTATTTCACTTAGAAACATCGTACCTAAATCCAGTCGTTATGCTGCTACTGGCTTTATAACATTGATTCCATGGCTGAGGGATATCCCATAGTACGTAAGTACCAAAATTTCTTTATCAACTTCTTTCTTTCCTGTGATTTGTAAGGTGTACTGAAGTCGATTTTCTTGTAAACAAGCAGCCCTAAACATTGGTGTGACTCTTTCTTGTTGATTTTCTGTTTGCCCAATGTATTAGCCCATGAGTGGACGTACCCTAGGCTTTGTAGCTCTGTTTTTAGATGTTTTAGGAAACACCATGGACTTCTCCAGAGTGGCTCTTGTCAGTTTACATCCAACCCATCATTGTCACAAGACTTCCTGTTCCACACAGCTGTGGTGCCTTTCTGTTTTTTATAATTTTTTTGTATGTTCTTTTTAAACGGTTGGAAATGAGACTACTTTGTAGTGACGATTTGCATTGCCCACTTGCTTGGTTGGCCAAAAATGGCATATGCGTGTTTCTTTGAATATAGAGTGGGAAAACACATACGCCATTTTTAGCCAAGTGCATCATTGTCAAAATTGGGCCGCATTTCCTGTGCTTAAAATGTGATTCCAGTCTACTTCTTGAAATATGTTTCCTGAAATCCTGCCTCGAATTAAAGTCCTCCTCATTTCCTTCCTTCAACAGATTGTTGGACGATAGTTTTCCATTAAAACTCTGCAGGTGTGTGAATTCCAGAGAACCTGAGCTCAGTTTTTCAACTCGCTTTGTTTGTGAGCTGGCTACAAACCCGCAGGGTTCTGTCAGGCCATATCCGTGTTCTGGTGCAGCAGGCTGAGCATTTGGTTAAATATTCTTCGTGATGGGAAATAAGAGTGGCGTGTGCAAGTCCAAATGCTTACAGCATGTCTCTCATTGTTTTCCCCTATTTCCTTTTAATCTCTACACAAATTGCAAACTGTGTGAAACAGGACGTTAAAGGCACTGACTCTTTAAGGGGGAGATTTATAGTAAAGTGGCTGGAATGGTGAACCCGAGCACAAGGAGAGGATAAAGGAGGTGTATTTTAGAAACCTTTCTGAATCACAAGTTTTCCACTCCTCTGGGTTTCCCATGCATGTTTTAGCTGTAATAAGATTCCCTGGATCCCAGGGTGTTGGGACCTGAGGAATGGTTTGCACGCATTATTGCTTTAAATGGTCTGCATTTGCTCACACAACCTCACCAATCCTCTCACACCCTAGTGTCCAGCTTTATGTCTCATCCAGCTGTGGGTTTAGATGTGGTCAGTCCAGATTGCATCAGAGGCCCTTAACAAATTCTGTAAGGATTTCGCTGTTTCTGTGTTTTAGTTTGAAATTTATTTTTATAATGTGGTTGAGCTGATTTTCACTGCCGTGTTTATGCCACTCTATACACTCTTGATTCCCTTATGGAGACATATCAATACATAGGTATTAAGATTCTTACTAGTCACATATATTAATCTGCCGGAAACAGGGGATGTTGAGTTCATTTCACTGAGCAAGGAGTAGGTCTTGTCCATTACATATTTGTCTTATGGAACTGTACGTGTGCTAATATCAAACTCTGCTTTTATGCATCAACCCACCTCACCTTTCCTCTTAAGCAGGCATAAGTGTTTTTTTTTCTAAATGTGAGACTCTGTTCTGTTTTCTAATTCATCTCATGTGTAGCCATGTTTACATTCCCTTCATAAGTGATGTCTTATGATAAGTTTCTTTTTCTCTGTTACTAATTTCCCGTAGAATCATTGTACCTTACTCCAGTCATTATGCTGCTACTGGCTTTGTGACATTGATTCCATGGCTGAGGGATATCCCATAGTACGTAAGTACCACAACTTCTTTATCCACTTTTGTCTTTCATGGTATATCTGAGGTGTACTGAAGTCAATTTTTTTTTGTAAACAGAGCAGCCCTAAACTTTCTGTGGCTGTTTCTTGTTGATTTGCAGTTTTCCCAATGTATACGGACATGAGTGGAAATATCCTAAGCTCTGTAGCTCAGTTTTTGGATGTTTTAGGAAACACCATGGACTTGTCCATAGTGGCTCTTGGTAAGTTACATCTCTCCTATCAGCGTAACAAAGCTCACTGTTCCTCACGTCTCTGCTGTATTTCTAGATTTACATTTTTTTGGATGTTCTCTTTCACCATTGGCAAATGAGACTTATTTGTAGTCTGTCTTTGCATTGCCCACTTGATTCGTTGGCCAAAAAGTGTGTATGTGTGTTTTCTTGAATATATTGAGGAAAAAACGCATCCACCCATTTGGCCAAGGGCATCATTGTCGAAGTTGTGACACATTTCCTGTGCTTAAAAGGTGATTCCTATCTACCTCTTCAAATATGTTTCCTGCAGTCCTGCCTCAATTTCCGGTGCTCCTCATTTCCTTCCCTCTACAGATTTTTGGACGATAGTTGTCCATTATAACTCTGAAATTTTGTGAATTCCTGAGACCCTGAGCTCCATTTTTTAACTCGCTTTTTTTCTGAGCTTGCCACAGACCCGTAGGATTGCTTCACGCCCTATCTGGGTTCTGGGGTGGCAGCATGAGGTTTGGGTTAACTCTTCTTCATGATGGGAAAATAGAGTGCCATGTGCCCGTCCAAATGCTCACAGCAAATCTCTTATTACTTCCACCTCTTCCCATTCATCCTCCACACAATTTGTGAACAGTGTGAAACATGAGGTTAAATGTGCTGTTTCTCCAAGACGGGAGATTTATAGTAAAGTGACTGGAATGGCAAACCCGAGCACAAAGAGACGAAAAAGGTGATGCGTTTTAGAAAGCTGTCCAATTCACACACTGTCCCATCCTCTGGGTTGCCCAAGCATGTATTAGCTGTCATAAGATTCCCTTGAATCTAGAGTGTTGTGACCCTTGGAATGGGTTGCATGCATTATTGCTTTAAATGATCTTCATTTGCTCACAACCTCACCAATGTTCTCAGCCCCAAGTGTCCAACGTTATGTCTTATCCACCTGTGGGTGTAGATAGGGTCAATCCAGGTTGCTTCAGAGCTCCTGAATGTATTTCGTAAGAATTTTGGGGTTTTTTTGCCTATTGTTTTTGAAATTAATTTTTATAATGGGGTTGAGATGATTTGCCCTGCTGTGGTTATGCCGCTCTATACACGTTTGATTCCCTTATGGATATATTTGAATACATAGGAATTAAAATTCATACTAGTCAGATATATTCCTCTGCAGGGAATAGGGGATGTTGAGTCCAGTTCACTGAGCAAGGAAAAGGTCTTGTCTACTACACGTTAGGTTTATGGAACAGTACGCGAGCTAATATAAAACTCGGGTGTTATGCATCACCCCACCTCACCTTTCGCCTTAAGCAGATATAAGAAGTTTTTTTTTCTAAATGTGAGACTCTGTTCTGTTTTCTAATTCAGCTCATGTGTAGCCATGTTTACCTTCCTTTCATAAGTGATATCTTATGATAAGTATCTTTTTCTGTGTAAAGTTTTTCCCTTAGAATCATCGTACCAAATCCAGTCATTATGCTGCTACTGTCTTTAAGACATTGAATCCATGGCTCAGGGATATCCCATAGTATATAAGTACCACAACTTGTTTCTTTCCTGGGATATTTAAGGTGTACTGAAGTCGTTTTTCTTATAAACCGAGCAGCCCTAAACAATGGTGTTGCTGTTTCTTGTTGATTTTCTGTTTGCCAAATGTATTAGCCCATGAGTGGAAGTACCCTAGGCTCTGTAGCTGTGTTTTTAGATGTTTCAGGAAACACCTTGGACTTCTCCTGAAAGGATCTTCTCAATTTACATCCCGCCCATCATTGTCAAAAGACTCCCTGTTCCACACAGCTGTGCTGCCTTTCAAGTTTCTACAATTCTTTTGGATGTTCTGTTTAACCGGTTGGAAATGAGACTACTTTGTAGGGAGGATTTGCATTGCCCACTTGCTTGGTTGGCCAAAAAGTGTATATGCGTGTTTCCTTGAATACATTGCGGGCAACTACATATGCCATTTTTGGCCAAGTGCATCTTTGTCAAAATTGGGCCGCATTTCCTGTGCTTAAAATGCAATTCCAATCAAATTCTTGAAATATGTTTCCTGTAATCCTGCCTCGAATTAAAGTCTTCCTCGTTTCCTTCCATCTACAGATTTTTGGATGATAGTTGTCCATTAAAACTCGGCAGGTTTGTGAATTCCAGAGAACCTGAGCTCAGTTTTTCAACTCGCTTTGTTTGTGAGCTGGCCACAAACCCGCAGGATTGCATCAGGGCATATCCGTGTTCTGCTGCAGCAGGCTGAGCATTTGGTTAAATATTATTCATGATGGGAAATTAGAGGGTGGTGTGCCTGTCCAAATGCTTACAGCATGTCTCTCATTGGTTCCCCCTATTCCCTTTTAATCTCCACACAACTTGCAAACTGTGTGAAACAGGAGGTTAAAGGCACTGACTCTCTAAGCGGGGAGATTTATAGTAAAGTGGCTGGAATGGTAAACCCGAGCACAAGGAGAGGATAAAGGAGGTGTATTTTAGAAAGATGTCCGGGTCACACGTTGTACCATCCTCTGGGTTTCCCATGCATGTTTTAGCTGTAATAAGATTCTCTGGACCCCAAAGAGTTGGGAATCAAGGAATAGGTTGCACACATTATTGCTTTAAATGGTCTGCATTTGCTCACACAACCTCACTAATCCTCTCAGCCCCAAGTGTCCAGCATTATGTCTCATCCAGGTGTGGGTGTAGATGTGGTCAGTCCCAATTGCATCAGAGGCCCTTAACAAATTCTGTAAGGATTTCCCTGATTGTGTGTTTTAATTTGAAATTTATTTTTATAACAGGGTTGAGCTGATTTTCACTGCTGTGTTTAAGCCGCTCTATACACTCTTGATTCCCATATAGAGACATATCAATACATAGGTATTAAGATTCTTACTAGTCAGATATATTAATCTGCAGGGAATAGGGGATGTTGAGTTCAGTTCACTGAGCAAGGAGTAGGTCTTGTCTACTACACATTTTTTTATGGAACGCTACCTGTGCTAATATCAAACTTTGGTTTTATGCATCAACCCACGTCACCTTTCCCCTTACGCAGGCATAAGTGTGTTTTATTTTTTTTCCTAAATGTGAGACTCTGTTCTGTTTTCTAATTCAGCTTATGTGTAGCCATGTTTACATTCCCTTCATAAGTGATATCTTATGATAAGTTTCTTTTTCTGTGTAACTTTTTTCCCTTAGAATCATCGTACCTTACTCCAGTCATTATGCTGCTACTGACTTTATGACATTGATTCCATGGCTGAGGGATATCCCATAATACGTAAGTACCACATCTTCTTTATCCACTTTTGTCTTTCCTGGGATATTTGTGGTGTACTGAAGTGCATTTTTTTGTAAACAAAGCAGCCCTAAACTTTGGGGTGGCTGTTTCTTGTTGATTTTCAGTTATTCCAATGTATACGCCCATGAGTGGAAGTACCCTAAACTTCTTAGCTCAGTTTTCAGATGTTTAAGGAAACACAGTGGAATTCTCCAGAGTGGCTCTTGGCAATTTACATCCCTCCTATCAGCGTAACAAGGCTCACTGTTCCACACGGCTCTGCTGTATTTCTAGATTTCACATTTTTTTTGGATGTTCTATTTCACCATTGGCTAATGAGACTTATTTGTAGTTCAGCTTTGCATTCCCCACTTGGTTCGTTGGTCAAAAAGTGCATATGCGTGTTTTCTTGCATATATTGAGGAAAAAACGCATCTGCCCGTTTGGCCAACGGCATCATTGTTGAAGTTGTGACATATTTCTTGTGCTTAAAAGGCGATTACTATCTACCTCTTCAAATATGTTTCCTGCAGTCCTGCCTCAATTTCTGGTCCTCCTCGTTTCCTTCCCTCAACAGATTTTTGGACGATAGTTGCCCATTATAACTCTGAATGTTTGTGAATTCCTGATACCCTGAGCTCCATGTTTTAACTCGCTTTTTTTCTGAGATTGCCACAGACCCGTAGGATTGCTTCAGGCACTATCTGGGTTCTGGGGCGTCAGTATGAGGTTTGTGTTAAGTCTTCTTCGTGATGGGAAATTAGAGTGCCATGTGCCCGTCCAAATGCTTACAGCAAATCTCTTATTACTTCCACCTCTTCCCATTCATCCTCCACACAATTTGTGAACAGTATGAAACATGAGGTTAAATATGCTGATTCTCCAAGATGGGAGATTTATAGTAAAGTGACTGGAATGGCAAACCTGACTACACGGAGACAAAAAAGGAGAAGCGTTTTAGAAAGCTGTCCGGATCACACACTGTCCCATCCTCTGGGTATCTCATGCGTGTTTTTGCTGTCATAAGATTCCCTTGAATCTAGAGTGTTGTGACCCTTGGAATGGGTTTCATGCATTATTGCTTTAAATGGTCTGCATTTGCTCACATCCTCACCAATGCTCTCAGCCCCAAGTGTCCAACGATATGTTTCGTCCAACTGTGGGTGTAGATGGGGTCAATCCAGGTTGCTTCAGAGCTCCTGAATGAATTTCATAAGAATTTTGTTGTTTTTGGGTATTGTTTTTGAAATTAATTTTTATAATGGGGTTGAGCTGATTTTCCCTTCCGCGGTTATGCCACTCTATACACGTTTGATTCCCTTACGGACATATTTGAATACATAGGAATTAAACTTCATACTAGTCAGATATATTCCTCTGCAGGGAATAGGGGATGTTGAGTCCAGTTCACTGAGCAAGGAGTAGGTCTTGTCTATTACACGTTTGGTTTATGGAACAGTACGTGTGCTAATATCAAACTCGGGTGCTTTGCATCACCCCACCACATCTTTCGCTTTAAGCATATATAAGTTTTTTTTTTCCGAAATGTGAGACTCTGTTCTGTTTTCTAATTCAGCTCATGTGTAGCCATGTTTACCTTCCCTTCAAAAGTGATATCTTATAATAAGTTTCTTTTTCTGTGTTACTTATTTCACTTAGAAACATCGTTCCTAAATCCAGTCTTTATGCTGCTACTGGCTTTATGACATTGATTCCATGGCTGAGGGATATCCCATAGTTTATAAGTACCACAACTTTTTTCTTTCCTGGGATATTAAAGGTGTACTGAAGTCGTTTTTCTTATAAACGGAGCAGCCCTAAACATTGGTGTTGTTGTTTCTTTTTGATTTTCTGTTTGCCCAATGTATTAGCCCATGAGTGGAAGTACCCTAGGCTCTGTAGCTGTGTTTTTAGATGTTTCAGGAAACACCAAGGACTTCTCCTGAATGGCTCTTCTCAATTTACATCCCGCCCATCATTGTCACAAGACTTCCTGTTCCACACAGCTGTGCTGCCTTTCAGTTTTCTATAATTTTTTTGAATGTTCTATTTTAATCGTTTGGAAGTGAGACTAGTTTGTAGTGAGGATTTGCATTGCCCACTTGCTTGGTTGGCCAAAAAGGGCATATGCGTGTTTCATTGCATATGGAGTGGGAAAACACATAAACCATTTTTAGCCAAGTGCATCATTGTCAAAATAGGGCTGCATTTCCTGTGCTTAAAATGTGATTCCTATCTACTTCTTGAAATATGTTTCCTGAAATCCTGCCTCGAATTAAAGTCCTCCTCATTTCCTTCCTTCAACAGATTTTTGGACGATAGTTTTCCATTAAAACTCTGCAGGTGTGTGAATTGCAGAGAACTTGAGCTCAGTTTTTCCACTCTCTTTGTTTGTGAGCTGGCCACAAACAACAGGATTGCGTCAGGCCATATCCGTGTTCTGCTGCAGCAGGCTGAGCATTTGGTTAAATATTCTTCGTGATGGGAAATTAGAGTGGCGTGTGCAAGTCCAAATGCTTACAGCATGTCTCTCATTGTTTTCCCCTATTCCCTTTTAATCTCTACACAAATTGGACAATGTGTGAAACAGGACGTTAAAGGCACTGACTCTTTAAGGGGGAGATTTATAGTAAAGTGGCTGGAATGGTGAACCCGAGCAAAAGGAGAGGATAAAGGAAGTATATTTTAGAAACCTGTCTCGATCACACATTTTCCAATCCTCTGGGTTTCCCATGCATGTTTTAGGTGTAATAAGATTCCCTGGATCCCAGGATTTTGGGACCCGAGGAATGGTTTGCATGCATTATTGCTTTCAATGCTCTGCATTTGCTCACACAACCTCACCAATCCTCTCAGCCCCAAGTTTCCAGCCTTATGTCTCATCCAGCTGTGGGTGTAGATGTGGTCAGTCCCAATTGCATCAGAGCCCCTTAATAAATTCTGTAAGGATCTCACTGTTTTTGTGTTTTAGTTTGAAATTTATTTTTATAATGGGGTTGAGCTGATTTTCACTGCCGTGTTTATGCCACTCTATACACTCTTGATTCCCTTATGGAGACATATCAATACATAGGTATTAAGATTCTTACTAGTCACATATATTAATCTGCAGGGAACAGGGGATATTGAGTTCATTTCACTGAGCAAGGAGTAGGTCTTGTCCATTACACATTTGTTTTATGGAACGCTACCTGTGCTAATATCAAACTCTGGTTTTATGCATCAACCCACCTCACCTTTCCCCTTAAGCAGGCATAAGAGATTTTTTTTTCTAAATGTGAGACTCTGTTCAGTTTTCTAATTCAGCTCATGTATAGCCATGTTTACATTCCCTTCATAAGTGATATCTTATGATAAGTTTATTTTCTCTGTTACTTACTTCCCTTAGAATCATCGTACGTTACTACAGTCATTATGCTGCTACTGGCTTTATGACATTGATTCCATGGCTGAGGGATATCACATAGGACGTAAGTACCACAACTTCTTTATCCACTTTTGTCTTTCCTGGGATATTTGAGGTGTACTGAAGTCGATTTTTTTGTAAACACAGCAGCCCTAAACTTTTGTGTGGCTATTTATTTTTATTTTCAGTTTTCCTAATGTATAAGCCCATGAGTGGAAGTACCCTACGCTCTGTAGCTCAGTTTTCTGATGTTTTAGGAAAAACCAAGGACTTGTCCATAGTGGCTCTTGGTAATTTACATCCCTCCCATCAGCGTAACAAGGCTCACTGTTCCACACGGCTCTGCTGCATTTCTAGATTTTACATTTTTTTTTGGATGTTCTGTTTCACCATTGGCAAATGAGACTTATTTGTAGTCCAGCTTTGCATTGCCCACTTGATTCATCGGCCAAAATGTGTGTATTCGTGTTTTTCTGAATATATTGAGGAAAAAACGCTTCCGCCCTTTTGGCCAAGTGCATCATTGTTGAAGTTGTGCCACATTTCCTGTGCTTAAAAGGCGATTCCTATCTACCTCTTCAAATATGTTTCCTGCAGTCCTGCCTCAATTTCCGGTCCTCCTCATTTCCTTCCCTCAACAGATTTTTGGATGAGAGTTGTCCATTATAACTCTGAAAGTTTGTAAATTCCTGAGACCCTGAGCTCCATTTTTCAACTCTATTTTTCTCTGAGTTTGCCACAGACCTGTATGATTGCTTCAGGCCATAACTGCGTTCTGGGGTGGCAATATGAGGTTTGGGTTAACTATTCTTCATGTTGGGAAATTAGAGTGCCATGTGCCCGTCCAAATGCTTACAGCAAATGTCTCATTCTTTCCACCTCTTCCCCTTCATCATCTTCACAATTTGTGAACAGTGTGAAACATGAATTTAAATGTGCTGATTCTCCAAGAGGGGAGATTAATACTAAAGTGACTGGAATGGCAAAGCCAACAGAAGGAGAGGAAATAAAAGGAGGGTTTTATAAAGCTGTCCGGATGACACGTTGTCCTATCCTCTGGGTTTCCAATGCATGTTTTAGCTGTCATAAGATTCCCTTGAATCTTGAGTTTTGGGACCCATGGAATGGGGTGCATGCATTATTGCTTTAAATGGTCTGCATTTGCTCACAACCTCACCAATGCTCTCAGCCCCAAGTGTCCAGCCTTATGTCTCATCCAGCTGTGGGTGTAGATTGCGTCAATTCAGGTTGCTTCAGAGCCCCTGAATGAATTTCGTAAGAATTTTGTTTTTTGTGTGTATTGTTTTTGAAATTAATTTTTATAATGGGTTTGAGCTATTTTGCTTGCCGTATTTTTGCCACTCTATACACGTTTGATTCCCTTATGGACATATGAGAATACATAGGAATTATAATTCATTCGAGTCAGATATATTCCTCTGCAGGGAATAGGGGATGTTGAGTCCAGTTCACTGAGCAAGGAGTAGGTCTTTTCTATTATACGTTTGGTTTTCGGAATTGTACCTGTGTTAATATCAAGGTCTGGTTTTATGCATCACTCCACCTCACCTTTCACTTTAAGCAGATATAAGAGTTTTTTTCTAAATGTGAGACTCTGTTCTGCTTTCTAATTCTGCTCATGTGTAGCCATGTTTACATACCCTTCATAAGTGATATCTTATGATAAGTTTCTTTTTTGGTGTTACTTATTTCACTTAGAAACATCGTACCTAAATCCAGTCATTATGCTGCTACTGGCTTTAAGACATTGATTCCATGGCTGAAGGATATCCCATAGCATGTAAGTACCACAACTTCTTTATCAACTTTTTTTTTCCTGGGATATTTAAGGTGTACTGAAGTCGATTTTCTTGTAAACAGAGCAGCCCTAAACTTTGGTGTGGCTGTTTCTTGTTGATTTTCTCTTTGCACAATGTATTAGCCCATGAGTTGAAGTACCCTAGGCTCTGTAGCTCTGTTTTTAGATGTTTTATGAAACACCATGGACTTCTCCAGCGAGGCTCTTGTCAATTTACATTAGGCCCATCATTGTCACAAGACTCCTTGTTCCACACAGCTGTTCTGACTTTCTAGTTATTACAATTTTTTTGCATGTTCTGTTTAACCGGTTTGAAATGAGACTACTTTGTAGTGAGGATTTGCATTGCCTACTTGCTTGGTTGACCAAAAATGGCATATGAGTTTTGACTTGCATATATTGCGGGAAAACACATACGCCATTTTTGGCCAAGTGCTTCATTATCAAAATTGGGCCGCATTTCATGAGCTTAAAATGTGATTCCAATCTACTTCTTGAAATATGTTTCCTGAAATCCGGCCTCACATTAAAGTCCTCCACGTTTCCTTCCCTCAACAAATTTTTGGACGATAGTTGTCCATTATAACTCTGCAGGTTTGTGAATTCCAGAATAACTGAGCTCAGTTTTTCAACTCGCTTTGTTTTTGAGCTGGCCACAAACCCGCAGGTTTGCGTCAGGTCATATCCATGTTCTGGTGCAGCAGGCTGAGCATTTGATTAAATATTCTTCATGATCGGAAAATAGAGTGTTGTGTGCCCGTCCAAATGCTTACAGTATGTCTCTCATTGGTTCCCCCTATTCCCTTTTAATCTCTGCACAAATTGCAAACTGTGTGAAACAGGAGGTTAAAGGCACTGACTCTCTAAGCAGGGAGAATAATAGTAAAGTGGCTGGAATGGTGAATCCGAGCACAAGGAGAGGATAAAGGAGGTGTATTTTAGAAACCTGTCCGGGTCACATGTTGTCCCATCCTCTCGTTTTCCCCTGCATGTTTTAGATGTAATAAGATTCCCTTGGCCCCAGAGTGTTGGGACCCATGGAATGGGTTGCATGAAATATTGTTTTAAATGGTCTGCATTTGCTCACACAACCTCACCAATCTTATCAGCCCCAAGTGACCAGCCTTATGTCTCATCCAGCTGTGGGTGCAGATGTGGTCAGTCCCAATTACAAAAGAACCCCTTAACAAATTCTGTAAGGCTTTCACTGTTTTTGTGTTTTAGTTTGAATTTTATTTTTTTAATGGGGTTGAACTTATTTTCACTGCTGTGTTTATGCCACTCTATACACTCTTGATTCCCGTAAGGAGACATATCAATACATAGGTATTAAGATTCTTACTAGTCAGATATATTAATCTGCAGGGAAAAGGGGATGTTGAGTTCAGTTCACTGAGCAAGGAGTAGGTCTTGTCTACTACACATTTGTTTTATGGAACGCTACCTGTGCTAATATCAAACTCTGGTTTTATGCATCAACCCACCTCACCTTTCCCCTTAAGCAGGCATAAGAGCTTTTTTTTTCTAAATGTGAGACTCTGTTCTTTTTCTAATTCAGCTCATGTGTAGACATGTTTACATTCCCTTCATAAGTGATATCTTATGATAAGTTTCTATTTCTCTGTTACTTATTTCCCTTAGAATCATCGTACCTTACTCCAGTCATTATGCTGCTACTGGCTTTATGACCTTGATTCCATGGCTGAGGGATATCCCATACTACGTAAGTACCGCAAATTCTTTATCCACTTTTGTCTTTGCTGGGTTATTTGAGGTGAACTGAAGTCGATTTTTTTGTAAACAAAGCAGCCCTAAACTTTTGGGTGGCTGTTTCTTGTTGATTTTCAATTTTCCCAATGTATACGCCCATGAGTGGAAGTACCCTAAGCTCTTTGGCTCAGTTTTCAGATATTTTAGGAAACAACATGGACTTGTCCAGAGTGGCTCTTAGCAGTTTACATCCCTCCCATCAGCATAACAAGGCTCACTGTTCCACACGGCTGTGCTGCATTTCTAGATTTTACTTTTTTTTGTTTTGATGTTCGGTTTGGTCAGTGGGAAATGAGACTATTTGTAGTCCGGCTTTGCATTCCCCACTTGATTCGTTGGCCAAATGTGCGTATGTGTGTTTTCTTGAATATAATGAGGTAAAAACCCATACGCCCTTTTGGCCAAGTGCATCATTTTTGAAGTTGTGCCACATTTCCTGTGCTTAAATGTGATTCCTATCTACCTCTTCAAATATGTTTCCTGCAGTCCTGCCTCAGTTTCCGGTCCTCCTCGTTTCCTTTCCTCAACAGATTTTTGGACGATAGGTGTCCTTTGTAACTCTGAAAGTTTTTGAATTCCTGAGACCCTGAGCTCAATTTTTCAACTCGCTGTTTTTCTGAGCTTGCCAGAGACCTGTATGATTGCTTCAGGCCATATCTGCATTCTGGGGTGGCTGAATGAGGTTTTGGTTAACTCTTCTTCATGACGGGAAATCAGAGTGCCATGTGCCCATCCAAATGCTTACAGCAAATCTCTCATTCGTTCCACCTCTTCCCCTTCATCCTCCACACAATTTGTGAACAGTGTGAAACATGAGGTTAAATTTGCTGATTCTCCAAGAGCGGAGATTAATAGTAAAGTGACTGGAATGCCAAACACCAGCACAAGGAGACGAAAAAGGAGGTGGGTTTTATAAAGCTGTCCGGATCACACTTTGTCCCGTCCTCTGGGTTTCCCATGCATGTTTTAGCAGTCATAAGATCCCCTTGAATCTAGAGTGTTGAGACCCTTGGAATGGGTTGAATGCATTATTGCTTTAAATGGTCTGCATTTGCTCAAAACCTCACCAATGCTCTCAGCCCCAAGTGTCCAGTGTTAAATCTCATTCCCATGTGGGTGTAGATGGGGTCAATCCAGGTTGCTTCAGAGCCCCTGAATGAATTTCGTAAGAATTTTGTTGTTTTTGTGTATTGTTTTTGAAATTAATTTTTATAATGGGGTTTAGCTGATTTTCCCTGCCGTATTTATGCCACTCTATACACGTTTGATTCCCTTACGGACATATTTGAATACATAGGAATTAAACTTCATACTAGTCAGATATATTCCTCTGCAGGGAATAGGGGATGATGAGTCCAGTTCACTGAACAAGGAGTAGGTCTTGTCTGTTACACGTTTGGTTGATGGAACTGTACCTGTGTTAATATCAAAGTCTGGTTTTATGCATCACCCCACATCACATTTCGCTTTAAGCAGATATAAGAGATTTTTTTCGAAATGTGAGACTCTTTTCTGTTTTCTAATTCAGCTCATGTGTAGCCATGTTTACATACACTTCAGAAGTGATATCTTATGATAAGTTTCATTTTCTGTGTTACTTATTTCACTTAGAAACATCATACCTAAATCCAGTCATTATGCTGCTACTGGCTTTATGACACTGTTTCCATGGCTGAGGGATATCCCATTGTATGTAAGTACCACAACTTCTTTATCAACTTTTTTCTTTCCTGGGATATTTAAGGTGTACTGAAGTCGATTTTCTTGAAAACAGAGCAGCCCTAAACTTTGGTGTGGCTGTTTCTTGTTGATTTTCTGTTTGCCCAATGTATTAGCCCATGAGTGGAAGTTCCCTAGGCTGTGCAGCTCTGTTTTTAGATGTTTTAGGAAACACCATGGTCTTCTCCAAAGTGGCTCTTGTCAATTTACATCCCACCCATCATTGTCACAAGTCTCCTGGTTCCAAACAGATGTGCTGCCTTTCTACTTTTTATTATTTTTTGGGATGTTCTGTTAACTGGTTGGAAATGAGACTACTTTGTAGTGAGGATTTGAAATGCCCACTTGCTTGGTTGATCAAAAAGTGCGTATGCATGTTTTCTTAAATATATTGAGGAAAAAACGCATCTGCCCTTTTGGCCAAGGGCATCATTGTTGAAGTTGTGCCACATTTCCTGTGCTTAAATGCGATTCCTATCTACCTGTTCAAATATATTTTCTGCAGTCCTGCCTCAATTTCCGTTCCTCCTCGTTTCCTTCCCTCAGCAGATTTTTGGACGATAGTTGTCCATTATAAGTCTAAAATTTTGTGTATTCCTGAGACCCTGAGCTCCATTTTTCAACTCGCTTTTTTTCTGAGTTTGCCACAGTCCTGTATGATTGCTTCAGGCCATAACTGCGTTCTGGGGTGGCAGTATGAGGTTTGGGTTAACTATTCTTCATGATGGGAAATTAGAGTGCCATGTGCCCGTCCAAATGCTTACAGCATTTCTCTCATTAATTCCCCGTATTCCCTTTTAATCTCCACACAAATTGCAATCTGTGTGAAACAGGAGGTTAAAGGCACTGACTCTGTAAGTGGGGAGATTTATAGTAAAGTGGCTGGAATGGTGAACCCGAGCACAAGGAGAGGATAAAGGAGGTGTATTTTTGAAACCTGTCCGGATCACATGTTGTCCCATCCTCTTGGTTTCCCATGCATGTTTTAGCTGTAATAAGATTCCCTGGACCCCTGAGAGTTGGGACCCAAAGAATGGGTTGCACGCATTATTGCTTTAAATGTTCTGCATTTGCTTACACAACCTCACCAATTCTCTCAGCCCCAAGTGTCCAGGCTTATGTCTCATCCAGCTGTGGGTGTAGATGTGGTCAGTCCCAATTACATCAGAGCCCCTTAAACAATTCTGTAAGGATTTCTCTCTTTTTGTGTTTTAGTTTGAAATTGATTATTTTAATGGAGTTGAGCTGATTTTCACTGCCGTGTTTACGCCACGCTATACACTCTTGATTCCCTTATGGAGACATATCAATACATAGGTATTAAGATTCTTACTAGTCAGATATATTCCTCTGCAGGGAACAGGGGATGTTGAGTTCAGTTCACTGAGCAAGGAGTAGGTCTTGTCTATTACACATTTGTTTTATGGAATGCTACCTGTGCTGATATCAAACTCTGGTTTTATGCATCAACCCACCTCACCTTTCCCCTTAAGCAGGCATAAGAGTTTTCTTTTTTTCCTAAATGTGAGGCTCTCTTCTGTTTTCTAATTCAGCTCATGTGTAGCCATGTTTACATTCCCTTCATATGTGATATCTTATGATAACTTTATTTTTCTGTGTTACCTATTTCCCATAGAATCATCGTACCTTAATCCAGTCCTTATGCTGCTACTTTCTTTATGACATTGATTCCATGACTGAGGGATATACCATAGTGTGTAAGTACCACAACTTCTTTATCCACTTTTGTCTTTTCTGGGATATTTAAGGTGTACTGAAGTCGATTTTTTTGTAAACAATGCAGCCCTAAACTTTGGGGTGGCTGTTTCTTGTTGATATTTAGTCTTCTCAAATTATGTGCCCGTGAGTGGAAGTCCCCTATGCTCGGTAGCTTTGTTTTTTAGATGTTTTAGGAAACACCATATTCTTTTCCAGAGCGCCTCTTGGATATTTATACCCCACCCATCAGCGTGACAAAGCTCCCTGTTCTCCATGGCCCCTCATGCATTTCTTGTTTGTACACTTTTTTCGGATAGCCCTTCTGAGCAGTGGAAATTGGGGCTTCTTTCTTGTGCAGATTTGTATTTCTCGCTTGTTTGGTTGGCCAAAAACTGTGTATGTGTTTTTTCCTGAAGATATCCAGCAAAAAACGCAGACGCCCTTTTGCCCAAATGCATCATTTTAGAATTTCTGATGCTTTTCATGTGCTTTAAATGTGAGTCTAATCTCTCTCTTGAAATCTGTTTCCTGCAATTCTGCCTCTCATTCAGATCCTCTTCGTTGCCTTACCTGAATATATTTTTGGACGTTGGTTATCATTTATATTTTTGCAGGTCTTTCAATTACCTGCTCCTGAGCTCCACTTTTCAACTCGCTTTTTATGTGAGCTGGCCGCCAAACCACTGTATTTCTTCAGACCCTATTCTGGTTCCGGGGAGGCAGGCTGAGCTTTTTGTTAGTTCTTCTTACTAATGGGAAATTAGAGTGACATGTGCCTGTCGAAACTCCTACAGCTAGTCTCTCATTGGTTCCCCCTCTTCCCGTTTATCCTCTGCACAAATTGAAAACTGTGTGAAACAGGAGGTTAAAGGTGCTGATTCTCCAATTGGGGAGATTGTTAGTAACAAGGCTGGAATGGCGAACCCCAGCACCAGGAGATCAAAAATGAGGTGCATTTTAGACACCTTTCCTGATCACACGGTGTACATTTGTCTCGGTTTCCCATGCATGTTTTCGCTGTAGGAAGATTCCCTTGAACCTGCAGATTTGGGACCCATGGAATGGGTACCAGGAAGTATTACTTTAAAAGGTCTGCATTTCCTCACCCAGCCTCTCTAACATCTCTTAGCATGCATAGCTTCCTGCCTTATATATCATCCTGCTGTGTTTCTAGATGTGTTCAATCCATGTTACATCATAGTCCTTCAACAAAAGTTTTAAATTTTTTTGTCTGTCTCACTGTTTTTACAAATATTTTAATATTTATTATTATATTGGTTACAGCTGATTTTCAAAGCTCTGTTTTTTGTGCTGTACATCGACTTGATTCACGTACTGTGAGACATCAATAAATTATTTTTCAGATTCTTACCAGTCATATATATTATTTTCCAGTGACTGGAGTGTGCTGAGTGCAGTTCTTTGAGGTACCTTTTATGCCTTGTCGATTACTCAATTTGGTACTTGGAACAGTATCTTTGCTAATTTCAACCTCCTGGATAATGCCTCATCCTTCTCCACCTATCCCATTTAGCAGCCTTATGTCTGTTTTTTACATATTTGACTATGTTTCTGTTTTGTCATTTATTTCATGTGTAGCCATTTTTCTTTCCACCTTTAAGTGACATCTTATGTGTCTTTTTCTTTCTGACATATGTCACTTAGAATGATCGTATGTAACTCCTCCAGAGTTGTCACAACTGACCTTATTCCATTGATTTCTGGCTGAGTAATATTCCACTCTACATAAGTACCACATCTCTTTTATCCATTTTATCCTTCCAGGGACATTTAGGTTATATCCATGTCGAGGCTCTTTTTAATACAGTAGTGGTAAACGTTGGGCGGGGGGGCTGTTTCCTGTTGATTTTTGTTTTTCCCAAGGTATATGCCCATGAGTGCAAGTGCCCTATGCTCTGTAGCTCATTTTTTACATGTTTTAGCAAAAACAGTACACTTCTTCAGAGTGGCCATTGGCAAATTACATTTCCACTATCAGCCTCACAGGGCTCCCTTTTCTCCTCGCCCCATCCTTCATTTCTGGTATTTACACGTTATGTGGATGGCCCTTCTGACTGATGTGAAGTGATACATTTTGTAGTATTGATTTCCAGTGCCCACCTGTTTGGTTGGATAAAAAGTGTGTATGGCCTTTACTTGAATATATTCAGAAAAAACTGCATACGCCTTTTTTGGCCAACTGCATCATTGGCGATGTTCAGCCCCTTTTCTTGTGCTTTAATGGGGAGTCCTTTCTACCTCTTCAAATCTCTTACCTGCCACTCTTCCTTGCTTACAAGTCCTTTTCTGTGACTTACCTCAAGACATTTTTCAAAGATAGATATTTTCAACTCTGTAGTTTCATGAATTTTAGTGCCCCTGAGTTCCATTTTTCAACTTGTGTTTTTGGAAACTGGCCACAAAACACTGGGATTTCCTCTAGCCCTATTCTGTTTCTGTGTTCAATTCTATCCTTTGATGAATTTGTCTTTCGGATTGGAAATTAGAGTGGCATGTACCTGTCCGAACACCTAGGACTTGTCTCTAATTTTTTCTCATCCTTCCACTTCATCCTCTGGACAAATTCCAAACTGTGTGCAACAGGATGTTGATAGTGCTGATGTCCCGAAGTGAGGAGATTGTTAGGAAAGATGCTGGGGATGGTGAACCCGAGCACCAGGCGATGGGGAGATGAGGTGCCTTCTCCAAACTCTTTCCGATCAAATCGTGTACCATCCTCTTGGTGTGACAGGCATGATTTAGCAGTAGGAAGGGTCCCGTGCATGTAAGGAGAACACCAGGTTTTTTTCCAAATAAGTGCCTCCCCGAACCCCAAACTGGGGAATTTGTAAGCTATGGCTACACGTATGTCCATTAAGGGCCTTGTAAAATAGGCAGAGTCCGAACTTTAGATGATTGAAGTCTTCAGGTTCAGAAACACTCATCTTTGGCCTCGCTTAGTTTACATTTTATCTGTCATTTATAGATGATGTCGATAAAAATATCTATTCTTTTTCAGATTATTTCCCTTTATAGGTTATTGCAAAATATTCAGTGTAGTTCCCTGTGCTATACAGTAGTTCCTTGTTGATGATTTATTTTATACATAGCAGTGTGTATGTGTTAATCCCAAACTGTTAATTTATCCCTCCTGCTACCTTTCCCCTTTGGTAATAATAAATTATAAGGTTTTATACTTCTCATAAATGGGGGAGATGAAAGAGATGTATCATTTTCAATGGAAAAGCATTCAAAACAAGATTGAAGCTTCAGCCAAGAGTATTCGATGAACATCCTTGGAAATAAATCACTTCATTTCTCTAATGTTGACCTGACAAATAAGACAGACGTCTTCACTAAACTTGCTTATAATAATGTGATGGAAATATCAAATGTAAGTCTTTGAAACATCGTATTTTACCTAGGACTTACACACTGCTCTATGTTAACTACAGTTTGGCTCACACATCTGTTCATTGACGTTACAATGTTCTTAATTTCTGTTACTGATCCTCCAGAGTGGACCCCAACAGTGGTCCCCCTGCCCAGTGTCATTGGAGCCAACAGATCAAGACTGAGTTTGGTTCAGGAGCAAAGAAAACTTTATATTTTGACAACAGAATGGAGAGATGAGAGCGTGCACTTGTCCACGGGCTGTGTGCTGGGCTGCTGTGTAGGGATCCCTGTACCATCAGCAGGAGGGAGGGGATGGAGCTCTCGAGGGCCGGGATGGCTGCAGCTCAGGCTCTATGTCGCGGAGTCTGCATGGGGTCCCGTTAGCTGAAGTGTCAACCCAGCCATTCTGCACTAGGAAATCGGGTCTGAAGTGCCGGGTGTGGGACCTCTGCATGCGGAACCCTAGGAGCACGTGAAATTAGACAAAGCACAAAGGAAAAAAAGGTTAGACATTATTTTATTGCCCAGATTCTCTTTTTATCTCCCAGGAATTTTTAATGAACTTTGCCGGAGATGAACACCTCCTCTGCTTTTTGTCCTGTTCCTCATTCTTGGGGTATTGAGGGTGCAGACCCTTCTTCTGTAACTGCTTCATGCTGAATTGGGAGTTCTCATACACGGGGGGAGGGACAAAACTTCTCCCCAGCAGCCTCCAGGTGACGTTGATTGTCCCCAGGTCTCCTGCTTCACTGCTTGTCCTCCTGAGCACCAGCATTGGAAGTGTTATAGATTCTAATGACCTTTAAAGGTCCAGGAAAGAGATGCACAGAGACGCTGTGGTGGCAGTTTTCATCCCACCCCACATTTGTTTGGCGACCTTAAGCTGACGGATTCCGCCAGCCTAGATGCTCTGACCAGTAGTCTGTGCTTTCTTTAATTAGGTCCCTGAATTAACGTACAAATAGCACCAGGTGTCAGAGCTCTGCCTTCTCAACTGCCAAAGAGTCCACGGACAGTGGTGATCCAGGACCATGATGGCCACTGAGTCAAAGGCTTTTTGAAGTAGCCAGGAGTCCAGCCAGTCACATTGGCCACTGTCTCCGTGGAGTCTGTAGGGTTTTCTATGGTGAATGTGTGATATACCTTTCCCCCACCAAGCTTATTAACTCCCCTCTGGGTGCAGTAACTCCTGCAAGCACTAGTCTGCTCTTTCGGGGCACACTCTTGTTATTTTCTGAGAGAAACTCCAGGTCAAGTGATGGTCACACAAGTCATCATGGGGGCCCATTGACCCCGTTTGTGCCTCTGGAAGTTGGAGTTGGAGGGCTTCCACATTCGAGTCCAGTGTGTCCATGGAGTGACCCCTGCAACTTCAGGGCATGATGGGAGGTTAGGATCACCAAATGGGTTCCTTTTCCCTTAGGATCGAGCTGGCCTTGCGGGCTGCTGATTTCCAGGTTTTTAGATACCACAGTATCCTGGCCTGATGGGGCGGCAGGCAAAGGCCTTGGTGACCATAGTTTATCATACCTGGAGGGCATTCTTTTGTTGATCCATTTCAAGTGGTCCCAGTTTTTGCACTAATGCTCCAAGGGCGATTAATCTTTAACCGGGTATGTAAAGGTCAAAGGGTTTAGCTAAATTAGGGAGTTCCTGGGCAAGGGTCTGAATTGACTGCTCTTTCCATTCTTGAAAGGCTGCTTCTGGATTCTATTCAAAAGGATCATCATATTTTCGTGTCAGTGTTTCATATAGAGGCCCAGCTATTAGACTGTAGTTAGGGATCCAGATGCAGAAAACCTTGGCCTCCCCAGGAACCCCTAAGCTGTCTTCTAGTTTTAGAAGAGGTAAGCCTGCAAATGGCTTCTTCCCTTTCCTGGGATGTGCTTCTCTGAACATCTGTGAGAATGAAGCCCAGGCAAGTCACCTTAGCCTTGGATATTTGAGTATTTTTCTTAGACACCTTCTATGCTTTCTTGGCTAGGTAGTTCAGAGGCGTCTTTAGTAGGGCTGGCGATCAGAATGTCCTCTGCATATTGAAGGAGGGTTCCCTTTTACAGAGGTAGAACTTTTAGGTCTTTAGATAATGTTTTCCCAATGATGGTGTGGAGATTTTTGAACCATTGCAGAAGGACGGCCCAGCATTATTGCTTTTGTTGTAAGTTGTGTCCTGCCACTCACAAGCCAAAAATTCTTGTGACTCTTGGACGAATGGAATACAGAGGAAGGCATCATTGAAGTCTAATACAGAATGCCGTGACCTGGTGGATGGTAGAATGACCAGCAGGTTGTAGGAAATAGGAGCTACTGGATGGATATCCTCTGTTGCTTCACTGACTGTCCTGATATCCTTTACCAGGTCTACAGAAGCCCACGGGGCTCTCGTGGTCAGGGCAATCCCAGGATATGGAGCTCACCTGGACTGGTCCACCCCACCCCCACAGCCCATGCAGCTCTCGTGGTCAAGTCCCTCTCAGCGTACAGGGCTCACCTGTGCAGCTACCCAGCAGCCCATGGGGCTCTCATAGTCAGGCCCTTCCCAGGATACGAAGCTCCCCTGGGCAGGTACCCCGGTAGGGCTGGGCACACAGGAACCGTTCACATAGCCTGCCTTGCAGAGAAGCCCCACCTCACCTGTCACTCACAGCTGACACAGACCACCTCAGAGCAGGACTTGAACTAACAAACAACAGCTTTGATAGGTCTGTGACCCTGGGTAGCACTCTGTGTGGCCTCTCTCTGCCTGGTCTTCCAGACACTTCCACTGCAGGCAGGGCACCAAGCCTTTGTCTCCACCCACCATCACTCCTTTCCCTGACTCCTGGGTTCCTCTTATAAGGATCGGGTCTTCTTGATGTTGTTTCCCACTCATGGGACAGATAATATGATAAGAACACTAGCCAGAGCTGCAGCCCCTTGTCTATCCTGACTCTCAGGAGCACACACCTGTTCCTTGGTCCTGGCCCATTTAGCAAGGTTCATTTTCTGCAACTGTGAGCCCCTGAGGGGTGAGGATTGGCTGATTTGGGGAGCCTGACACTGCCTGCCTGGCCTCCCCAGGTGTGCCTGGGTTTAGGTCAATATAAACACCTCTCCAGTCAGCCAGAGTCCCTGCAGCTGTGCCTGACGCCATATTCTATGCCCCGTCAGCAGTGTCGGGGCTGGGGTGGTGGGAGGGAGTGAGGAGCCTCGGAGTTGTGGGTGGCCCGGTGTGAGTGGGGCTCTTCTGGACTTTCTGCAGGAGTTGCCAGGCTGCCACCTGCTAAAGAAGAGAATGTGTCACCCATACCTGCCGCTGGAATTTCTCCCTGGGCAGAGGTGAGGAAGTAAAAAAGCAGTGGGTGCCATGGCAGGAAGGGTATCTCAGGCAGGGAAATGGGAAGCTTCCAGAAGAGCGTCTGGGGCCAGGACCATCCTGGCTGGCCTACAGGTGCCAAGTCGTCCTGCGTGCTGTCGCTGGTGTGGCTCCACATCCCTTCCTCTAGGCTTGCAAGTTTTTATACATATTCAGGTGTATTACCTGGGAAGGGTGGGAACAGTTCAGCTGCAGCAGGCCTGGGGCTCATCTCACATTTACTCACAGATGCCTCGGCACAGTCCCCCAGCTTTGCGATGAGGAGGCTCCTTGTTGGGGGTGGACTGCTGGCTGCATGGGAGACGATTTCCCAACTCTGATAAACTTAAGACTTTTTTATAACTGGAGCAAGTGCCCTGATACGATTTTCCTCTGTATAACTGGGGGGTTCTGTTTTATTTCTTTTTTCTCTTTTCTTTTTGTTTCAAGATAGATTTTATTTATTATCTTTTTTATTTACAGATATAAGCATGGAAAAATGCATTCATATAAATACATCTATGTGAAGGAAAAAACTTTTTTTTCTGTTTTATTTTATTAAATGTTATTTATTTATTTTTAATTTTTTAAAATTGATTTATTTCTTTTATACAGCAGGTTCTTATTGGATATCTATTTTATACATATAAGTGTGCATATGTAAATCCCAGTCTCCCAATTCATACCACCACCAACCTCACATGGCGTTCCCTCCTTGGTGTCCATATGTTTGTTCTCTACATCTGTGTCTCTATCTCTGAACTGCAAACGGTTCATCTGTACCAATTTTCTAGGTTCCACATATGTGCATTAATATGCAATACTTGTTTTTTTTCTGTTTTTGACATAATTCACGCTGTATGACAGTCTCTAGGTCCATCAACATCTCTAGAAATGACCCAATTTCATTCCTATGTATGGCTGAGTAATATTCCATTTTATATATGTACCACATCTTTATCCATTCGTCTGTCTGTGGGCACTTAGGTCACTTTCATTACCTGGGTATTGTAAATAGTGCTGCAATAAAGAGTGTGGTGAATGTGTCTTTTTGATTTCTGGTTTTCTCTGGGTATATGCCCAGTAGTGGGATTGCTGGATTATATGGTAATTCTATTTTTAGTTTTTACCACAAGTTTGCTTGAGTACCTATACTGGTTCTGGGGGGGGACAGGATGATACTTTGGTTAATTATTCTTCCTGACGGGAAATTACAGTGACATATTCCCGTCCAAATACCTACAGCTACTCTCTCATTGGTTCTCCCTCTTCTCTTTCATCCTCTGCACAATTTGCAAACTGTGCGAAACAGGAGGTTAAAGGGGCTGACTCTACAAGATGGGAGATTGATAGCAAAGCAGTTGGAAAGTCAAACAGGAGCACCAGGAGAGGGACTATTCATTGAGTTTTAGAAACCTTTCGTATTCACAGTGTGTCCATTCTCTAGGTTTCCCGTACATGTTATAGCTGTAGTAATATTCCCTTCAACCTGGAGAGTTGGGACCCATGGAATGGGTGCCATGCATTATTGCTTTAAAGGGTCTGTATTTGCTCACCCAATCTCACCAATCCTCTCAGTCCCATGTGTCCAGCCTTATATCTCATCAAGCTGTTGGTGTAGATAGGGTCATTCTATGTTTCATCAGAACCCCTGAAGGAATTGTGTAAGAATTTCGCAGTTTTTTCTGTTCTGTGTTTGAAACTCCTTTTTATAATGGGGTTGAGCTGATTTTCACTGCTGTGTTTATGCCGGTCCAAAAACACTTGATTCCCATATGGAGACATATCAGTACTATGTTTTAAGATACTTACTAGTCAGATATATTCCTCTGTGGGGAATAGGGGGTGTTGAGTCCCATTCACTCAGCAAGGAGCAGGTCCTGACTATTACATATTTTTTTTATGGAACAGTACCTGTGCTAATGTTAAACTCTGGTTTTATGCATCACCCCACCTCTCTTCTCCCCTTAAGCAGGCATAAGAGTGTTTTCTAAATGTGAGACTCTGTTCTCTTTCATAATTCAGTTCATGTGTAGCCATGTTTACATTCCCTTCATTAGTGGTATCTTATGACAGGTCTCTTTTTCTCTGTCACTTATTTCACTTAGAATCATTGTACCTAAATCCACTCATTATGCTGCCACTGGCCTTATGACATTGAATTAATGGCTGAGGGATATTCCTTCGTACGTAAGTTCCACAATTTCTTGAACCATTTTTGTCTTTCCTGGGATATTTAAGGTGTACCGAAATCGAGGTTCTTGTAAGCAGTGCAGCCGTAAATGTTGGGGTGGCAGTGTCTTATTGATTTTCTGTTTTCGCAAGGTATATTTCTGTGACTGGAAGTGCCCTGGGCTCTGTAGTTTTGTTGTTTACTTCTTTTAGTGAACAGAATGCCCTCCTCCAGATTGGCTGTTATCAATTTACATCCCACCCATCAGCATAACAAGGCTCCCTGTTCCCCAGGGCCTATATTGCCTTTCTGGTGTTTACACATATTTTGGATGTTCCTTTTGATTGGTGGGTAGTGATACTTCTGTGTAGCCCTGATTTGCATTGTCTGCTTGCTTGGTTGGCCTAAAAGGGAGTATGTGTTTTTTCCTGAATATATTCATGGAAAAATGCATACGCACTTTTTGGGCAAGTGCATCATTGTTGAAGTTGTGGTGCTTTTCCTGTGGTATAAAGGGGATTCCAGTCTACCTCTTGAAATCTGTTTCCTGAAATCCTTCCTCACATTCAGGTCCACCTCTTTGCCTTCCCTCAAAAGATTTTTGGATGATATTTCTCCTTTATAACTCTACAGGTTTGTGAAATGCTGTCACCCTAAGCTCCATTTTTCAACTCGCTTTTTTGTGAGCTAACTGCAAATTCATAATTTTACTTCAGGACCTATACTCTTTCTGGGGGGGCAGGCTGAGAGTTTGGTTAATTCATTTTGCTGATGGCAAATTAGAGTGAAATGTGTCCGTCCAAATGTCTTCAGCTACGATCTCATTGGTTCTCCCTCTTCCCTTTCATCCTCTGCAAAATTTGCATACTGTGGAACCAGGAGGTTAAAGGAGCTGACTCTCCAAGTTGGGAGATTGATAGTAAAGCAGTTGGAATGTCACACCAGAGCACAAGGAGAGGAAAAATTAGGAAAGTTTTAGAAACATTTTGCCAACACAGAGTATCCATTCTCTAGGTTTCCCATACATGTTATAGCTGTAGTAATATTCCCTTCAACCTGGAGAGTTGGGACCCATGGAATGGGTGGCAAGCATTATTGCTTTAATGGGTCTGCATTTAGTCACCTAATCTCACCAATCCTCTCAGTTCCAAGTGTCCAGCCTTATGTCTCATCCAGCTGTCAGTGTAGGTAGGGACATTCCACGTTTCATCAGAGCTCCAGGAGGAATTGTGTAAGAATTTCACTGTTTTTCCTTTTGTTTTTGAAATTCATTTTTATAATGGTGTTGAGCTGATTTTTACTGCCGTGTCTATGCCGGTTTATACACATTTGATTCCCTTACGGAGACATATCAATACCTTGGTTATAAGATTCTTACTAGTCAGATATATTCCTCTGTGGGGAATTTGGGGTTTTGAGTTCCACTAACTGAGGAAGGAGTAGGTCGTGTGTATTACATATTTGGTTTATGGAACGGTACCTGTGCTAATATCCAACTCTGGTTTTATGCATCACCCACCTCTCCTTTCCCCTTAAACAGGCATAAGAGTGTTTTCTAAATGTGAGACTCTCTTCTCTTTCCTAATTCAGTTCATGTGTAGCCATGTTTACATTCCCTTCTTACTTGATATCATATGGTAAGTTTGTTTTTCTGTGTGACTTATTTCACTTAGAATCATCGAACCTAAATCCACTCATTATGCTGATACTAGCCTTATGACACTGATTTCGTGGCTGAGGGATATTCCGTCGTATGTAAGTACCACAACTTCTTTACCCATTTTTGTATTTCCTGGAATATTTAAGGTGTATCGAAGTCAAGGTTCTTCTAAGCAGTGCAGCCGTAAATTTGGGGTGGCTGTGAATTATTGATTTTCAGTTTTCCCAATGTATATTCCCATGACTGGAAGTGCCCTAGGCTCTGAAGCTCTGTTGTTTACTTTTTTTAGGGAGCACAATGCACTCCACCAGAGTGGCTGTTGGCAGTATACATCCTGCCCATCAGCATAACAAGGTTGCCTGTTCTCCAGGGCCAGTCTTGCCTATCTGGTTTTTACACATTTTTCGGATGTCCCTTTTGACTGGTTGGAAGTGATCCTTCTTTGTAGTGCGGATTTGCATTGCCCACTTGCTTGGTTATGCAAAAAGATCATATGCCTGTTTTCTTGAATATATTGAGGGAAAAAGGCATACGCCATTTTAGGCCAAGTGCATGATTTTCAAAATTGTGCCGCATTCCCTGTGCTTAAAAGGTGATTCCAATCTACCTCCTGAATTATATTTCCTGAAATCCTGCCTCAATTTCAAGTCCTCCACGTTGCCTTCCCTCAACACAATTTTGGACGTTGGTTGTACATTATAACTAGGCAGGTTTGTGAATTCCTGAGCCCCTGAGCTCCATTTTTCAACTCACTTTTTTTGTGAGCTGGCCGCAAACCCGCAGGATTTCTTCAGGCCCTATCCGGGATCTGGTGAAGCAGGCTGAGCATTTGGTTAACTCTTCTTCATGACGGGAATTTAGAGTGACATGTGCCCGTCCAAATGCTTACAGCGTGTCTCTAATTGGTCCCACCTCTTCACTTTCATCTTCCGCACAAATTGTAAACTGTGAGAACAGGTTAAAGGCACTGACTCTCCAAGATAGGAGGTTTATATTAAAGTGGCTGAAATGCAGAACCCGAGCACAAGGAGAGGAAAAAGGAGGAACGTTTTAGAAACCTGTCCGGATCATACGTTGTCCCATCCTCTGGGTTTCCCATGCATGTTTTAGCAATAATAAGATTCCCGTGACCCTAGAGAGATGGGACCCATGGAATGGGTTGCACACATTATTGCTTTAAATGGTGTGCATTTGCTCACAAAACCTCAGGAATCCTTTCAGCCCCAAGTGTCCATCCTTATGTCTCTACCAGCTGTGGGTTTAGATGTGGTCAGTCCAGATTGCATCAGAGCCCCTAAAAGAATACTGTAAGGATTTCACTGTTTTTGTGTTTTGTTTTTGAAATTTATTTTTATAATGGGGTTCAGCTGATTTTCAAGGCCGTGTTTTTGCCACTCTATACACCCTTGATTCCCTTACGGAGAGATATCAATACATAGGTATTAAGATACTTACTAGTCAGATATATTAATCTGCAGTGAGTATGGGATGTTGAGTACAGTTCACTGAGCAAGGAGCAGGCCTTTTCTGTTATATGTTTGGTTTATGGAAGAGTACCTGTGCTAATATTAAACTCTTATTTTATGCATCACCCAACCTCATTTTCCTCATAAACAGGCATAAGATATTTATATTTTTTTCTAAATGTGAGACTCTGTTCTGTTTTCTAATTCAGTTCATGTGTAGCCATGTTTACATTCCCTTCATAAGTGATATCTTATGATCAGTTTCTTTTTCTGTGTTATTTATTTCCCTTAGAATCATCGTACATTAATCCAGTCATTATGCTGCTACTGTCTTTATGACATTGATTCCATGGCTGAGTGATATACCATAGTATGTAAGTACCAGAACTTCTTTATCCACTTTTGTCTTTCCTGGGATATTTAAGCTGTACCGAACTCAATTTTTTTTGTAAACAGAGCAGCCCTAATCTTTGAGGAGGCTGTTTCTCATTGATTTTTGGTTTTCCCAATGTATACGCCCATGAATGGAAGTACCCTAAGCTCTGTAGCGCAGTTTTCAGACATTTTAGGAAACACCATGGACTTCTCCAGAATGGCTCTTGTCTATTTATACCCCTCCCATCAGCGTAACAAGGCTCACTGCTCCACACAGCTGTGCTGCGTTTCTAGAATTTACAATTTTTTTTTTATATTCTATTTGACCAGTGGGAAATGAGAATTATTTGTAGAGTGGATTTGCATTGCACACTTGCTTTGTTGGCCAAAAAGTGCGTATGCATGTTTTCTTGAATATATTGAGGAAAATACACATATGCCCTTTTGACCAAGTGCATCATTGTCGATGTTGTGCCACATTACCTGTGCTTAAAAGGCAATTCCTGTCTACCTCTTGAAATATGTTTCCTTCCATCCTTCCTCGATTTCCTGTCCTCCTCGTTTCCTTCCCTCAGCAGATTTTTGGACAATACTTGTCCATTATATCTCTGAAAGTTTGTGAATTCCTGAGACCCTGATCTCCATTTTTCAACTCACTTTTATTCTGAGCTTGCTGCAAACCCGCAGGATTGTTTCAGGCCCTATCTGGGTTCTGGGGCAGCAGGCTGAGCTTTCGGTTAAATCTTCTTTGTTACGGGAAATTAGAGTGACATGTGCCCTTCCAGATACTTACAGCAAATCTCTCATTGGTTCCACAGCTTCCCTTTCATCCTCCACACAATTTGCCAAATGTGTGAAACATGAGATTAAAGGTGGTAAGTCTCCAAGAGGGGAGATTAAGAGTAAAGGGACTGGAGTGGTGAACACAAGCACAAGGAGTGGAGAAATGAGGAGCGTTTTAGAAAGCTGTCTGGATCACACTTTGTCCGATCCTCTAGGTTTCCCATGCATGTTTTAGGTATAATAAGACTCCCTGGACCCCAGACAGTTGGGACCCATGGAATGGTTTGCACACATTATTGCTTTAAATTGTCTGCATTTGCTCACACAACCTCACCAATCCTCTCAGCCCCAAGTGTCCAGCCTTATGTCTCATCCAGCTGTGGGTGTAGATGTGGTCAATCCAGGTTGCTTCAGAGCCCCTGAACGAATTCTATAAGAATTTTGCTGTTTTTACGTATTGTTTTTGAAATTAATTTTTATAATGGGGTTGATCTGATTTTCACTGCCGCGTTTATGCCACTCTATACACTCTTGATTCCCTTACGGAGACATATCAATACATAGGTATTAAGATTCTTTCTCGTCATATATATTAATATGCAGGGAATAGGGGATGTTGAGTCCAGTTCACTGAGCAAGGAGTAGGCCTTGTCTTTTATACGTTAGGTTTATGGAATTGTACCTGTGCTAATATCAAACAATGGTTTTATGCATCAACCCACCTCACCTTTCCCCTTAAGCAGATATAAGAGACTTTTTTTTTCTAAATGTGACACACTGTTCTGTTTTCTAATTCAGCTCATGTGTAGCCACGTTTACATTCCCTTCATAAATGATATCTTATGATACTTTTCTTTTTCTGTGTTACTAATTTCCCTTAGAATCATCGTATCTTAATCCAGTCATTATGCTGCTACTGGCTTTATGACATTGATTCCATGTCTGAGTTATTTCCCATCCTTCGTAAGCACCACAGCTCCTTTATCCACTTTTGTCTTTCCTGGGATATTTGAGGTTTACCGAATTTGATTTTTTAGTAAACAGAACACCCCTAAACTTCTGGGGGCTGATTCTTTGTGAATTTTTGTTTTCACAGTGTATACGCCTATGAGTGAAAGTACGGTAAGCTCTGTAGCTCAGTTTTTCAAATGTTTTAGGAAACTCGATGGACTTCTCCAGAGTGGCTCTTGGCAGTTGACATCCCTCATATCAGCGTAACAAGGCTGACTGTTCCACAAGGCAGTGCTGTGTTTCTAGATATTACAATCTTTTTTGGATGTTCTGTTTGACCAGTGGGAAATGAGACTTATTTGTAGTAGTGATTTGCATTGCCCAGTTGCTTCGTTGGCCAAAAATTGCCTTTGCAGGATTTCTTGAAAATATTGAGGAAAAAACGCATACACTGTTTTGGACAAATGCATCATTCTTAATATTGGTCCGCATTTCCTGTGCTTGAAATGTGATTCCAATATACTTCTTGAAGTATGTTTCCTGCAATCATTGCACAATTTCAAGTCCTCCTCGTTTCCTTCCTTCAACAGATTTTTGGACGATAGTTGTCCATTATAACTCAGCAGGTTTGTGAAATCCTGAGAAACTGAGCTCAGTTTTTCAACTCGCTTTGTTTGTGACCTGGCCGCAAACCCACAGGATTGCGTCAGGCCATATATGTGTTCTGGTGTGGCAGGCTGACCATTTGGTTAAATCTACTTAGTGATGGGAAATTAGAGTGGCATTTGCCGATCCAGATGCTTAAGGCATGTGTCTCATTGGTTTGCGCTATTCCCTTTTAATCTCCGCACAAATTGCAAATGGTGTGAAACAGGAGGTTAAAGGTGCTGACTCTCTAAGCCAGGAGATTTATAGTAAAGTGGCTGGAATGGTGAAATTGAGCACAAGGAGAGGAAAATGGAGGTGCGTTTTAGAAACCTATCTGGATCACACGTTGTCCCATATTCTGGGTTTCCCATGCATGTTTTAGCTGTAATAAGATTCCCTGGACCCCAGAGATTTGGGACCAATGGAATGGGTTGCATGCATTATTGCTTTAAATGGTCTGCATTTGCTCACAAAATCTCACCAATCCTCTCAGCCTCAAGTGTCCAGAATTATGTCTCATCCAGCTGTGGGTGTAGATGTGGTCAGTCCAGATTGCATCAGAACACCTTAAATTCTGTAAGGATTTCACTGTTTTTGTGTTTTCTTTTTGAAATTAATTTTTATAATGGGGTTAAGCTGATTTTCACTGCTGTGTTTATGCCACTCTATACACGTTTGATTCCCTTACAGACATATTTGAATATATAGGAATTAAAATTCATTCGAGTCAGATATATTCCTCTGCAGGGAATAGGGGATGTTGAGTCCAGTTAACTGAGCAAAGAGTAGGTCTTGTCTATTACACGTTTGGTTTATGGAATTACCTGTGCTAATATCAAACTCTGGTTTTATGCATCACCCCACCTCACCTTTCCCCTTAAGCAGTAATAAGAGATATTTTTTTTCTAAATGTGAGACTCTGTTCTGTTTTCTAATTCAGCTCATGTGTAGCCACGATTACATACCCTTCATAAGTGATATCTTATGATAAGTTTCTTTTTCTGTGTTACTTATTTCACTTAGAAACATCGTACCTAAATCCAGTCATTATGCTGCTACTGGCTTTATGACATTGATTCCATGGCGGAGGGATATCCCATAGTATGTAAGTACCACAACGTCTTTATCAACTTTTTGTCTTTCCTGGGATATTTAAGGTGTACTGAAGTCGATTTTCTTCTAAACAGAGCAGCCCTAAACTTTGGTGTGGCTGTTTCTTGTTGATTTTCTGTTTGCCCAATGTATTCGCCCATGAGTGGAAGTACCCTAGGCTCTGTAGATCCGTTTTTAGATGTTTTAGGAAACACCATGTACTTCTCCAGAGTGGCTCTTGGCAATTTCGATCCCACCCATCAGCGTCACAGGACTCCCTGTACCACACGGCTCTGCTGCCTTTCTAGTTTTTACAATTTGTTTGGATGTTCTGTTTGACCAGTGGGAAATGAGACTACTTTGTAGTGCGGATTTGCATTGCCCACTTGCTTGGTTGGCCAAAAAGGTCATATGCGTGTTTTCATGAATATATTCAGGGCACCCACATATGCCATTTTTGGCCAAGTGCATCATTGTCAAAATTGGGACCCATTTTCTGTGTTTAAAATGCGATTCCAATCTATTTCTTGAAATATGTTTCCTGCAATCGTGCCTCAATTTCAAGTCCTCTTCGTTTCCTTCCTTGAACAGATTTTTGGACGATAGTTGTGCATTATAATTCTGCTGGTTTTTGAGTTCCTGAGTACCTGAGCTCCATTTTTCAACTCGCATTGTTGGTGAGCTGGCCACAAAACCGCAGGATTGTGTCAGGCCATATCCTTGTTCTGGTACAGCAGGCTGAGCATTTGGTTAACTCTTCTTCGTGATGGGAAATTAGAGTGGCATGTGCCTGTCCAAATGCTTACAGCATGTCTCTCATTGGTTGCCCCTAATCCCTTTTAATCTCCACACAATTTGAAAACTGTGTGAAACAGGAGGTTAAAGGCACTGACTCTCTAAGCGGGGAGATTTATAGTAAAGTGGCTGGAATGGTGAACCTGAGCACAAGGAGAGGAAAAATGAGGTGTATTTCCGAAACCTGTCCAGATCACAAGTAGTCCCGATCTCTGGGTTTCCCAGGCATGTTTTAGCTGTAATATGATTCCCTTGGATCTAGAGTGTTGGGACCCATGGAACGGGTTGAACCCCTTATTGTTTTAAATGGTCTGCATTTCATCACACAACCTCACCAATCCTCTCAGTCCAAAGTGTCCAGAGTTATGTCACATCCAGCTGTGGGTGTTGATGTGGTCAATCTATGTTTCTTCAGAGACCCTGAATGACTTTTGTAAAAATTTTGCTGTTTTTGTGTATTGTTTTGAAATTAATTTTTATAATGTTGTTGAACTGATTTTCACTACCATGTTTATGCCACTCTATACACTCTTGATTCCCTTATGGAGATATTTCAATACATAGGAATTAAAATTCTTACTAGTCATATATATTCCTCTGCAGGGAATAGGGGATGTTGAGTGCAGTTCACTGAGCAAGGAGTAGGTCTTGTCTATTACATGTTTGGTTTAAGAAATTGTACCTGTGCTTATATCAAACTCTGGTTTTATGCATCACCCCATCACACCATTCCCTTTAAGCAGATATAAGAGTATTTTTTGTATATGAGAGACTGTGTTCTGTTTTCTAATTCAGCTCATGTGTAGCCATGTTTACATTCCCTTCAAAAGTGATATCTTATGATAAGTTTCTTTTTCTGTGTTACTTATTTCACTTAGAAACATCGTACCTAAATCCAGTCATTATGCTGCTCCTGGGTTTATGACATTGATTCCATGGCTGAGGGATACCCCATAGTATGTAAATACCACAACTTCTTTATCCACTTTTGTCTTTCCTGGGATATTTAAGGTGTACCGAAGTTGATATTTTTGTAAACAGAGCAGCCTTATAATTTGGGGTGGCTCTTTCTTGTTGATTTTCAGTTTTCCCAATGTATACGCCCATGAATGGAAGTACCCTTAGCTCTGTAGCACAGTTTTCAGATGTTTTAGGAAACACCGTGGACTTGTCCAGAGTGGCTCTTGACAATTTACATCCCTCCCATCAGCGTAACAAGGCTCACTGTTCCACACGGCTGTGCAGCCTTTCTACATTTTACAATTTTTGGGGGGATATTCTGTTTGACCAGTGGGAAATGAGACTTATTTGTAGTCCGGTTTTGCATTGGTCTCTTGCTTCGTTGGCCTAAAAGTGTGTATACGTGTTTTCTTTTATATATTGTGGAAAAAACACATACACCCTTTTGGCCAAGTGCATCATTGTTGAAGTTGTGCCACATTTCCTCTGCTTAAAAGGCGATTCCAATATACCTCTTCAAATATGTTTCCTGCAGTCCTGCCTCTATTTCTGGTCCTCCTCGCTTCCTTCCCTCAACAGATTTTTGGACGTTAGTTGTCCATTATAACTCTGAAAGTTTGTGAATTCCTGAGACACTGAGCTCCATTTTTCAACTCGCTTTTTTCTCTGAGCTTGCCACGAATCCTCAGGATTGCTTCAGGCCCTATCTGGGTTTTGGGGCGGCAGGATGAGGTTTGGGTTAACTCTTATTCATGACGGGAAATTAGAGTGACATATGCCCGTCCACATGCTTTCAGCAAATCTCTCATTGGTTCCACCTCTTCCCTTTCATCCTCCACACAATTTGCAAACTGTGTGAAACATGAGGTTAAAAGTACTGACTCTCCAAGAGTGGAGATTAATAGTAAAGTGACTGGAATGGCAAACCCGAGCACAAGGAGAGGAAAAAGGAGGAGGGTTTTAGAAAACTGTCTGGATCACACATTGTCCCATCCTCTGGGTTTCCCATGCATGTTTTGGCTATAATAAGATTTTCTTGAATCTAGAGTGTTGGGACCCATGAAACGGGTTACACGTATTATTGCTTTAAATGGTCTGCATTTGCTCACACAACCTCACCAATACTCTCAGTCCCAAGTGTCCAGCATTATTTATTATCCAGCTGTGGGTGTAGATGGGGTCAATCCAGGTTGCTTCAGAGCCCCTGAATGAATTTTGTAAGAATTTTGCTGTTTTTGTGTATTGTTTTTGAAATTTCTTTTTATCATGGGGTTGAGCTGATTTTCACTGCCATGTTTATGCCACTCTACACACTTTTGGTTCCCTTAAGGAGACATATCAATACATAGGTATTAATATTCTTACTAATCAGATATATTAATCTGCAGGGAATAGAGGATGTTGAGTTCAGTTCACTGAGCAAGCAGTCGGTCTTGTCTACTAAACATTTGTTTTATGGAACGCTACCTGTGCTAATATCAAACTCTGGTTTTATGCAAAAACCCACCTCACCTTTCCCCTTAAGCAGGCATAAGAGTGTTTTATTTTTTTTTAATAAATGTGAGACTCTGTTAAGTTTTCTAATTCAGCTCATGTATAGCCATGTTTACATTCCCTTCATAAGTGATATCTTATGATAAGTTTCTTTTTCTGTGTAACTTTTTTCCCTTAGAATCATCGTACCTTACTCCAGTCATTATGCTGCTACTGACTTTATGACATTGATACCATGGCTGAGGGATATCCCATAGGACGTAAGTAACACAACTTCTTTATCCACTTTTGTCTTTCCTGGGATATTTGAGGTATACTGAAGTGCATTTTTTTTTGTAAACAAAACAGCCCTAAACTTTGGGGTGGCTGTTTCTTGTTGATTTTCAGATTTCCCTATGTATACGCCCATGAGTGGAAGTGCCCTAAACTGTTTAACTCAGTTTTCAGATGTGTTAGGAAACACAGTGGACTTCTCCAGTGTGGCTCTTGGCAATTTACATCCCTCCCATCAGCGTAAAAAGGCTCACTGTTCCACACGGCTGTGCTGCATTTCTAGATTTTATAATTTGTATTATATGCTCTGTTTGACCATTTTGAAATGAGACTTATTTGTAGTCCGGCTTTGCATTGCCCACTTGATTCGTTGGCCAAAAAGTGCCTACGTGTGTTTCCTTGAATATATTGAGGAAAAAACACATCTGCCCTTTGGCCAAGTGCATCATTGTTGAAGTTGTGCCATATTTTCTGTGCCTAAAAGGTGATTCCTATCCACCTCTTCAAATATGTTTCCTGCAGTCCTGCCTCAATTTCCGGTCCTCCTCGTTTCCTTCCCTCAACAGATTTTTGGACGATAGTTGTCCATTATAACTCTGAAAATTTGTGAATTCCTGAGACCATGAGCTCCATTTTTTAACTCGCTTTTTTTCTGAGCTTGCCACAGACCCGTAGGATTGCTTAAGGCCCTATCTGGGTTCTGGGGCGACAGAATGAGGTTTGGGTTAACTCTTCTTCGTGATGGGAATTTAGAGTGCCATGTGCCCATCCAAATGCTTACAGTAGATCTCTTATTACCTCCTCCTCTTCCCATTCATCCTTCACAATTTGTGAACAGTGTGAAACATGAGGTTAAATGTGCTGATTCTCCAAGACGGTCAATTTATAGTAAAGTGAGTGGAATGGCAAACCCGAGCACAAGGAGACGAAAAAGGAGATGCGTTTTAGAAAGCTGTCCAGATCACAAGCTGTCCTATCCTCTGGGTTTCCCATGAGTGTTTTAGCTGTCATAAGATTCCCTTGAATCTAGAGTGTTGGGGCTCTTGGAATGGGTTGCATGCATTATTGCTTTAAATGGTCTGCATTTGCTCACAACCTCACCAATTCTCTCCGCCCTAAGTGTCCAGCGTTATGTCTCATCCACCTGTGGGTGTAGATGGGGTCAATCCAGGTTGCTTCAGAGCCTCTGAATGAATTTCGTAAGAATTTTGTGGGTTTTGTGTATTGTTTTTTAAAATAATTTTTATAAAAGGGTTGAGCTGATGTTCACTGCCATGTTTATGCCACTCTATACACGTTTGATTCCCTTACGGAAATATTTGAAGACATAGTAATTAAAATTCTTACTAGTCAGATATATTCCTCTGCAGGGAATAGAGGACGTTGAGTCCATTTCACTGAGCAATGAGTAGGTCTTCTCTTTTACACGTTTGGTTTATTGAATGGTATGTGTGCAAATATCAAACTCTGGTGTTATGCATCACCCCAACTAACCTTTCGCTTTAAACAGATATGAGTTTTTTTCTAAATGTGAGACTCTGTTCTGTTTTCTAATTCAGCTCATGTGTAGCCATGTTTACACAACCTTCATAAGTGATATATTATGATAAGTTTCTTTTTCTGTGTTACGTATTTCACTGAGAAACATCGTACCTAAATCCAGTCATTATGCTGCTACTGGCTTTATGACATTGATTCCATAGCTGAGGGATGTCCCATAGTATTTAAGTACCACAACTTCTTTATCAACTTTTTTTCTTTCCTGGGATATTTAAGGTGGACTGAAGTCTATTTTCTTGTAAACGGAGCAGTCCTAAACTTTGGTGTGGCTGTTTCTTGTTGATTTTCTGTTTGTCCAATATATTAACCCATGAGTGGAAGTATCCTAGGCTCTGTAGCTCATTTTTTAGATGTTTCAGGAAACATCATGGTCTTCTCCCGAGTGGCTCTTGTGAATTTACATCCCACCCATCATTTTCAAAAGACTCTCTGTTCCACACAGCTTTGCTGCCTTTCTAGATTTTACAATTCTTTTGGATGTTCTGTTTAACCGGTTGGAAATGAGACTACTTTGTAGTGAGGATTTTAATTTCCCACTTGCTTGGTTGGCCAAAAAGGGCATATGCATGTTTCCTTGAATATATTGCGGGAAAACACATATGCAATTTTTAGCTAAGTGCATCATTGTCAAAATTGGGCCGCATTTCCTGTGCTTAAAATGTGATTCCAATCTACTTCTTGAAATATGTTTCCTGAAATCCTGCCTCGAATTACAGTCCTCCTCGTTTACTTGCTTCAACAGATTTTTGGACGGTAGTTTTCCTTTAAAACTCTGCAGGTTTGTGAATTCCAGAGAACCTGAGCTCAGTATTTCAACTCGCTTTGTGAGCTGGCCACAAACACGCAGTATTGTGTCAGGCCATATCCGTGTTCTGCTGCAGCAGGCTGAGCATTTGGTTAAATATTCTTCGTGATGGGAAATTTGAGGGGCATGTGCTCATCCGAATGCTTACAGCATGTCTCTCATTGGTTCCCCCTATTCCCTTTTAATCTCCACACAAATTGCAAACTGTGTGAAACAGTAGGTTAATGGCACTGACTCTGTTAGTGGGGAGATTTATAGTAAAGTGGCTGGAATGGTGAACCCGAGCACAAGGAGAGGATTAAGGAGGTGTATTTTAGAAACCTGTCCTTGTCACACGTTGTCCCATCCTCTGGGTTTCCCATGCATGTTTTTGCTGTAATAAGATTCCCTGGAACCCAGAGAGTTGTGACCCAAGGAATGGGTTGCACGCATTATTGCTTTAAATGCTCTGCATTTGCTCACACAACCTCACCAATCCTTTCTGCGCCTAGTGTCCAGCCTTATGTCTCATCCAGCTCTGGGTGTAGATGTGGTCAGTCCCAATTGCATCGGAGCCCCTTAACAAATTCCGTAAGGATTTTGCTGTTTTTGTGTTTTAGTTTGAAATTTATTTTTATAATGGGGTTGAGATGATTTTCACTGTCGTGTTTATGCCACTGTATACACTCTTGATTCCCTTACGGCGACATATCAATACATAGGTATTACGATTCTTACTAATCAGATATATTGATCTGCAGGGAATACGGGAGGTTGAGTTCAGTTCACTGAACAAGGAGTAGGTCTTGTCTACTACACATTTGTTTTATGGAACGCTACCTGTGCTAATATCAAACTCTGGTTTTAAATATCAACCCACCTCACCTTTCCCCTTAAGCAGGCATAAGAGTGTTTTATTTTTTTTTTCTAAATGTGAGACTGCTCTGTTTTCTAATTCAGCTCATGTTTAGCCATGTTTACATTCCCTTCATAAGTGATATCTTATGATAAATTTCTTTTTCTGTGTTACTTATTTCCCTTAGAATCATCGTACCTTACTCCAGTCATTATGCTGCTACTGACTTTATGACATTGATTCCATGGCTGAGGGATATCCCATAGTACGTAAGTACCACAACTTCTTTATCCACTTTTGTCTTTCCTGGGATATTTGAGGTGTACTGAAGTGGATTTCTTTGTAAACAAAGCAGCCCTAAACTTTGGGGTGGCTCTTTCTTGTTGATTTTCAGTTTTCCCAATGTATACGCCCATGAGTGCAAGTATCCTAAACTCTTTAACTCAGTTTTCAGATGTTTTAAGAAACACAGTGGACTTCTCAAGAGTGGCTCTTGGCAATTGACATCCCTCCCATCAGCGTAACAAGGCTCACTGTTCCACAGGGCTCTGCTGCATTTCTAGATTTTACAATTTTTTTTGGATGTTCTGTTAGACCATTGTCAAATGAGACTTATTTGTAGTCCGGCTTTGCATTGCCCACTTGATTCGTTGGCCGAAAAGTGCGTATGTGTGTTTTTTTGTATATATTGAGGAAAAAACGCATCCGCCCTTTTGGCCAAGTGCATCATTATTGAAGTTGTTCCACATTACCTGTGCTTAAAAGGCGATTCCTATCTACCTTTTCAAATATGATTCCTGCAGTCCTGCCTCAAGTTCCGGTCATCCTTGTTTCCTTCCCTTAACAGATTTTCGGACGATAGTTGGCCATTATAACTCTGAAATTTTGTGAATTATTGAGACTATGAGCTTCATTTTTTAACTCGCTTTTTTTCTGAGCTTGCCACAGACCCGTAGGATTGCTTCAGGCCCTATCTGGTTTCTGGGGCAACAGAATGAAGTTTGTGTTAACTCTTCTTCGTCATGGGAAATTAGAGTGCCATGTGCCCATCCAAATGCTTACAGCAAATCTCTTATTACTTCCAACTCTGCCCATTCATCCTCCACACAATTTGTGAACTGTGTGAAACATGAGGTTAAATGTGGTGATTCTCCAAGATGGGAGATTTATAATAAAGTGACTGGAAAGGCAAACACGAGCACAAGGAGATGAAAAAGGAGAAGCGTTTTAGAAAGCTGTCCAGATCACAAGCTGTCCCATCCTCTGGGTTTCCCATGCGTGTTTTAGCTGTCATAAGATTCCCTTGAATCTAGATTGTTGAGGCCCTTGAAATGGGTTGCATGCATTATTGCTTTAAATGGTCTGCATTTGCTCACAACCTCACCAATGCTCTCAGCCCCAAGTATCCAGCGTTATGTCTCATCCACCTGTGGGTGTAGATGGAGTCAATCCAGGTTGCTTCAGAGCCCCTGAATGAATTTGTAAGAATTTTGTTGTTTTTGTGTATTGTTTTTGAAATTAATTTTTATAATTGGGTTGAGCTGATGTTCACTGCCATGTTTATGCCACTCTATACACGTTTGATTCCCTTACGGACATATTTGAAGACATAGGAATTAACATTCATACTATTTAGATATATTCCTCTGCAGGGAATAGAGGATGTTGAGTCCAGTTCACTGAACAAGGAGTAGGTCTTGCCTATTACACGTTTGGTTTATTGAATTGTACGTGTGCTAATATCGAACTCTGGTGTTATGCATCACCCCACCTCACCTTTTGCTTTAAACAGATATAAGAGTATTTTTTTTTCTACATGTGAGACTCTGTTCTGTTTTCTAATTCAGCTCATGTGTAGCCATGTTTACACAACCTTCATAAGTGATATCTTATGATAAGTTTCTTTTTCTGTGTTACTTATTTCACTTAGAATCATCGTACCTAAATCCAGTCATTATGCTGCTACTGGCTTTATGACATTGATTCCATGGTTGAGGGATATCCCATAGTATGTAAGTACCACAACTTCATTATCAACTTTTTTTTCTTTCCTGGGATATTTAATGTGTAGTGAAGTCGATTTTCTTTTAAACAGAGCAGCCTTAAACTTTGTTGTGGCTGTTTCTTGTTGATTTTCTGTTTGCCCAATGTATTAGCCCATGAGTGGAAGTACCCTATGCTGTGTAGCTCTGTTTTTAGATGTTCCAAGAAACACCATGTACTTCTCCAGAGTGGCTGTTGCCAATTTACATCCCGCCCATCATTGTCACAAGACTTCCTGTTCCACACAGCTGTGCTGCCTTTCTCAATATTACAATTCATTTGGATGTTCTGTTTAACCGATTGGAAATGAGACTACTTTGAAGTGTGGATTTGCATTGCCCACTTGCTTGGATGGCCAAAAACGGCATATGCGTGTTTCCTTGAATATATTGCGGCAAACACATACACCATTTTTGGCCAAGTGCATCATGGTCAAAATTGGGTCGCATTTCCTGTGCTTAAATGTGATTCCAATCTACTTCGTGAAATATGTTTCCTGAAATCCTGCCTCGAATTAAAGTCCTCCTCATTTCCTTCCTTCAACAGATTTTTGGACGATAGTTGTCCGTTATAACTCTGCAGGTTTGTGAAATCCAGAGAACCTGAGCTCAGTTTTTCAACTCGCTTTGTTTGTGAGCTGGCCACAAATCCACAGGATTGCGTCAGGCCATATCCGTGTTCTCCTGCAGCAGGCTGAGCATTTGGTTAAATATTCTTCGTGATTGAAAATTAGAGGGGCGTGTGCCTGTCCAAATGCTTACAGAATGTCTCTCATTGGTTCCCCCTATTCCCTTTTAATCTCCACACAATTTGCAAACTGTGTGAAACTGGAGGTTAAAGGCACTGAATCTGTAAGTGGGGAGATTTATAGTAAAGTGGCTGGAATGGTGAACCCGAGCACAAGCAGAGGATTAAGGAGGTGTATTTTAGAAAGATGTGCGGGTCACACGTTGTCCCATCCTCTGGGTTTCCCATGCATGTTTTAGCTGTAATAAGATTCCCTGGGCCCCAGAGAGGTGGCACCCAATGAATGGGTCGCACGAATTATTGCTCAAAATTGTCTGCATTTGCTCACACAACCTCACCAATCCTCTCAGCCCCAAGTGTCCAGCCTTATGTCTCATCCAGCTGTGTTTGTACATGTGGTCAGTCCTAAGTGTATCAGAGCCCCTTAACAAATTCTGTAAGGATTTCGCTGTTTTTGTGTTTTAGTTTGAAATTTATTTTTATAATGGGGTTGAGCTGATTTTCACTGCCATTTTTATGCCAGTCTATAGACTCTTGATTCCCTTACGGAGACATATCAATACATAGGTATTAAGATTCTTACTAGTCAGATATATTAATCTGCAGGGAATAGGGGATGTTGAGTTCACTTCAATGAGCAAGGAGTAGGTCTTGTCTACTACACATTTGTTTTATGGAACGCTACCTGTGCTAATATCAAACTCTGGTTTTATGCATCAAGCCACCTCACCTTTCCCCTTAAGCAGGCATAAGAGTGTTTTTTTTTTCTAAATGTGAGTCTCTGTTCTGTTTTCTAATTCAGCTCATGTGTAGCCATGTTTACATTCCTTTCATAAGTGATATCTTATGATTAGTTTCTTTTTCTGTGTTACTTATTTCCCTTAGAATCATCGTACCTTACTCCAGTCATTGTGCTGCTACTGGCTTTATGACATTGATTCCATGGCTGAGGGATATCCCATAGTACGTAAGTACCACATTTTCTTTATCCACATATTTTTTTCTTTTCTGGGATATTTCAGGTGTACTGAAGTGGGTTTCTTTGTAAAAAATGCAGCCCTAAAATTTGGGGTGGCTGTTTGTTTTTGATTTTCAGTTTTCCCTATGTATACGCCCATGGGTGGAAGTACCCTAAACTCTTTAGCTCAGTTTTCAGATGTTTAAGGAAACACAGTGGACTTCTCCAGAGTGGCTCTTGGCAATTTACATCCCTCCTATCAGCGTAACAAGGCTCACTGTTCCACACGGCTCTGCTGTATTTCTAGATTTTACATTTTTTTTTGGATGTTCTGTTTCACCATTGGCAAATGAGACTTATTTGTAGTCCGGCTTTGCATTGCTCACTTGATTCGTTGGCCAAAAAGTGAGTATGTGTGTTTTCTTGAATATATTGAGGAAAAAACGCATCCGCCCTTTTTGCCAGTGGCATCATTGTCAAAGTTGTGCCACATTTCCTGTGCTTAAAAGGTGATTCCGGGCCTCCCTTGTGGCGCAAGTGGTTAAGAGTCCGCCTGCCGATGCAGGGGATACGGGTTCGTGCCCCGGTCTGGGAGGATCCCATATGCCGCGGAGCAGCTGGGCCAGTGAGCCATGTCCGCTGGGCCTGCGCATCCGGAGCCTGTGCTCCGCAACGGGAGAGGCCACAACAGTGAGAGGCCCACATACCGCAAAAAGAAAAAAAAAAAAAAAGGGTGATTCCTATCTGCCTCTTCAAATATGTTTCCTGCAGTCCTGCCTCAATTTCCTGTCCTCCTCGTTTCCTTCCCTCTACAGATTTTTGGACGATAGTTGTCCATTATAACTCTGAAAGTTTGTGAATTCCTGAGAACCTGAGCTCCATTTTTCAACTCGCTTTTTCTCTGATTTTGCCACAGACCCGTAGGATTGCTTCAGGCCCTAATTATGTTCTGGGGCGGCAGAATGAGGTTTGGGGTAACTCTTTTTCCTGATGGGAAATTAGAGTGCCATGTGCCCGTCCAAATGCTTACAGCAAATCTATTATTACTTCAACTTCTTCCCATTCATCCTCCACACAATTTGAGAACAGTGGGAAACATAGGTTAAATGTGCTGATTCTTCAAGATGGGAGATTTATAGTAAAGTGACTGGAAAGGCAAACACGAGCACAAGGAGTTAAAAAGTAGAAGCGTTTTAGAAAGCTGTTCGCAGAACATGCTGTCCCGTCCTCTGGGATTCACATGCATGTTTTAGCTGTCATAAGATTCCCTTGAATCTAGAGTGTTGGGACCCTTGGAATGGGTTGCATGCATTATTGCTTTAAATGGTCTGCATTTGCTCACAACCTCACCAATGCTCTCAGCCCCAAGTGTCCAACGTTATGTCTCATCAACCTGTGGGTGTAGATGAGGTCAATCCAGGTTGCTTCAGAGTCCCTGAATGAATTTTGTAAGAATTTTGTTGTTTTTAAGTATTATTTTGGAAATTAATTTTTATAATGGGTTGAGCTGATTTTCCCTTCCGTGTTTATGCCACTCTATACACGTTTGATTCCCTTATGGACATATTTGAATACATAGGATTTAAAATTCATACTAGTCAGATATATTCCTCTGCATGAAATAGGGGATGTTGAGTCCAGTTCACTTGGAAGGAGTAGGTCTTGTCTATTTCACGTTTGGTTTTTGGAATTCTACCTGTGCTAATATAAAACTCAGGTGTTATGCATCACCCCACCTCACCTTTCGCTTTAAGCAGATATAAGAGATTTTTTTCTAAATGTGAGACTCTGTTCTGTTTTCTAATTCAGCTCATGTATAGCCATGTTTACACACCCTTCATAAGTGAAATCTTATGGTAAGTTTCTTTTTCTGTGTTACTTATTTCACTTAGAAACATTGTACATAAATCCAGTCATTATGATACTACTGGCTTTATGACATTGATTCCATGGCTGAGGGATAACCCATAGTATGTAAGTACCACAGTTTTTTCTTTCCTGGGATATTTAAGGTATACTGAAGTGGATTTTCTTGTAAACGGAGCTGCCCTATACATTGGTGTGGCTGTTTCTTGTTGATTTTCTGTTTGCCCAATGTATTAGCCCATTAGTGGATGTACCCTAGGCTATTTAGCTCTGTTTTTAAATGTTTCAGGAAACACCATGGACTTCTCCAGAGTGGCTCTTGTCAATTTACATCCCGCCCATCATTGTCACAGGACTTCCTGTTCCAGAAAGCTGTGCTGCCTTTCTAGTTTCTACAATTCTTTTGGATATTCTGTTTAATCGGTTGGACATGAGACTACTTTGTAGTGAGGATTTACATTGCGCCCTTGCTTGGGTGGCCAAAAAGTACATATGCGTGTTTCCTTGAATATATTGCGGGAAAACACTTACAACATTTTTGGCCTAGGGCATCATTGTCAAAATTGGGCCGCATTTCCTGTGCTTAAAATGTGATTCCAGGGCTTCCCTGGTGGTGCAGTGGTTAAGAGTCCGCCTGCCGATGCAGGGGACTCGGGTTCGTGCCCCGATCCCGGAAGATCCCACATGCCGCGGAGCGGCTGGGCCCGCGAGCCATGGCCGCGGAGCCTGTGTGTCCGAAGCCTGTGCCCCGCAACGGGAGAGGCCACAGCAGTGAGAGGCCCGCGTACAGAAAAAAAAAAAAATGTGATTCCAATCTTCTTCTTGAAATATGTTTCCTGAAATCCTGCCTCGAATTCAAGTCCTCCTCGTTTGCCTCCTTCAACAGATTTTTGGACGATAGTTGTCCATTATAACCTGCAGGTTTGTGAAGTCCATAGAACCTGAGCTCAGTTTTTCAACTCGCTTTGTTTGAGAGCTGGCCACAAACCCACAGGATTGCATCAGGCCATATCCGTGTTCTGCTGCAGCAGGCTGAGCATTTGGTTAAATATTCTTCGTGATGGCAAATTAGAGGGGCGTGTGCCAGTCCAAATGCTTACAGCATGTCTCTCATTGGTTCCCCCTATTCCCTTTTAATCTCCACACAAATTGCAAACTGTGTGAAACAGGAGGTTATATGCACTGACTCTCTAAGCGGGGAGATTTATAGGAAAGTGGCTGGAATGATGAACCCGAGCACAAGGAGAGGATAAAAGAGGTGTATTGTAGAAAGCTCTCCAGGTCACACGTTGTCCCATCCTCTGGGTTTCCCATGCATGTTTTAGCTGTAATAAGATTCCCTGGACCCCAGACAGGTGGCACCCAAGGAATGTGTTGCACACATTATTGCTTAAAAAGGTCTGCATTTGCTCACACAACCTCACCAATCCTCTCAGCCCCAAGTGTCCAGGCTTATGTCTCATCCAGCTGTGGGTGTAGATGTGGTCAGTCCCAATTGCATCAGAGTCCCTTAACAAATTCTGTAAGGATTTCGCTGTTTTTGCGTTTTAGTTTGAAATTTATTTTTATAATGGGGTTGAGCTGATTTTCACTGCCGTGTTAAAGCCACTCTATACACTCTTGATTCCCTTATGGAGACATATCAATACATAGGTATTAAGATTCTTACTAGTCAGAAATATTAATCTGCAGGGAATAGGGGATGTTGAGTTCAGTTCACTGAGCAAGGAGTAGGTCTTGTCTACTACACATGTGTTTTATGGAACGCTACCTGTGAAAATATCAAACTCTGGTTTTATGCATCAACCCACCTCACCTTTCCCCTTAAGCAGGCATAAGTGTGTTTTATTTTTTTTTCTAAATGTGAGACTCTGTTCTGTTTTCTAATTCAGCTCATGTGTAGCCATGTTTACAATCCCTTCATAAGTGATATCTTATGATAAGTTTCTTTTTCTGTGTAACTTTTTTCCCTTAGAATCATCGTACCTTACTCCAGTCATTATGCTGCTACTGACTTTATGACATTGATTCCATGGCTGAGGGCTATCCCATAGTACCTAAGTACCACAACTTCTTTATCCACTTTTGTCTTTCCTGGGATATTTGTGGTGTACTGTAGTGCATTTTTTGTAAACAAAGCAGCCCTAAACTTTGGGGTGGCTGTTTCTTGTTGATGTTCAGTTTTCCCAATGTATACGCCCATGAGTGGAAGTACCATAAACCCTTTAGCTCAGTTTTCAGATGTTTAAGGAAACACAGTGGACTTCTCCAGAGTGGCTCTTGGCAATTTACATCCCTCCTATCAGCGTAACAAGGCTCACTGTTCCACACGGCTCTGTTGTATTTCTAGATTTTACATTTTTTTTTTTTTTTGGATGTTCTGTTTCACCATTGGCAAATGAGACTTATTTGTAGTCCGGCTTTGCATTGCCTACTTGATTCGTTGGCCCAAAAGTGCGTATGCGTGTTTTCTTGAATATATTGAGGAAAAAACGCATCCGCCCTTTTGGCCAAGGGCATCATTGTCGAAGTTGTGCCACATTTCCTGTGCTTAAAAGGTGATTCCTATCTACCTCTTCATATATGTTTTCTGCAGTCCTGCCTCAGTTTCTGGTCCTCCTCGTTTCCCTCCCTCTACAGATTTTTGGATGATAGTTGTCCATTATAACTCGGAAAGTTTGTGAGTTCCTGAGACCCTGAGCTCCATTTTTTAACTCACTTTTTTTCTGAGCTTGCCACAGACCCGGAGGGTTGCTTTAGGCCATCTCTGGTTTCTGGGGCGGCAGAATGAGGTTTGGGTTAACTCTTCTTCGTGATGGGAAATTAGAGTGCCATGTGCCCATCCAAATGCTTACAGCAAATCTCTTATTACTTCCACCTCTTCCCATTCATTCTTCACACAATTTGTGAACAGTGTGAAACATGAGGTTAAATGTGCTGATTCTCCAAGATGGGAGATTTATAGTAAAGTGACTGGAATGGCAAACACGAGCACAAGGAGACAAAAAAGGAGAAGCATTGTAGAAAGCTGTCCGGATCACATTCTCTCCCATCCACTGGGTTTCCCATGCGTGTTTTAGCTGTCATAAGATTCCCTTGAATCTAGAGTGTTGTGACCCTTGGAATGGGTTGCACGCATTATTGCTTTAAATGGTCTGCATTTGCTCACAATCTCAACAATGCTCTCAACCCCAAGTGTCCAACGTTATGTCTCATCCACCTGTGGGTGTAGATGGCGTCAATCCAGGTTACTTCAGAGCTCCTGAATGAATTTCGTAAGAATTTTGTTGTTTTTGTGTATTGTTTTTTAAATTAATTTTTATAATGGGGTTGAGCTGATTTTCCCTGCCGTGTTTATGCCATTCTATACACGTTTGTTTCCCGTACGGACATATTTGAATACATAGGAATTAAACTTCATATTAGTCAGATATATTACTCTGCAGGGAAAAGGGGATGTTGAGTCCAGTTCACTGAGCAAGGAGTAGGTCTTGTCTATTACACGTTTGGTTTATGGAACTGTACGTGTGCTAATATCAAACTCGGGTGTTTTGCATCACCCCACCTCACCTTTCGCTTTTAGCAGATATAAGATTTTTTTTTCTAAATGTGAGACTCTGTTCTGTTTTCTAATTCAGCTCATGTGTAGACATGTTTACATTCCCTTTATAAGTGATATCTTATGATAAGTTCCTTTTTCTGTGTTACTTATTTCACTTAGAAACATCATACCTAAATCCAGTCATTATGCTGCTACTGGCTTTATGACATTGATTCCATGGCTGAGGGATTTCCCTTAGTATGTAAGTACCACAACTTTTTTCTTTCCTGGGATATTCAAGGTTTACTGAAGTTATTTCTCTTATAAACGGAGCCACCCTAAACATTGGTGTTGCTCTTTCTTGTTGATTTTCTGTTTGCCCAATGTATTAGCCCATGAGTGGAAGTACCCTAGGCTCTGTAGCTCTGTTTTTAGATGTTTCTGGAAACACAATGGACTTCTCCAGAGTGGCTCTTGTCAATTTACATCCCGCACATCATTGTCAAAAGACTCCCTGTTCCACACATCTGTGCTGCCTTTCTAGTTTTTACAATTCTTTTGGATGTTCTGTTTAACCGGTTGGAAATGAGACTGCTTTGTAGTGAGGATTTGCATTGCCCACTTGCTTGGTTGGCCAAAAAGGGTATATGCGGGTTTCCCTGAATATATTGCGGGAAACCGTATATGCCATTTTGGCCAAGTGCATCCTTGTCAATATTGGGCCGCATTTCCTGTGCTTAAAATGCAATTCCAATCTACTTCTTTACATATGTTTGATGTAATCCTACCTCGAATTTAAGTCTTCCTCGTTTCCTTCCATCTCCAGATTTTTGGACGATAGTTGTCCATTATAACTCTGCAGGTTTGTGAATTCCAGAGAACCTGAGCTCAGTTTTTCAACTCGCTTTGTTTGTGAGCTGGCCACAAACCCACAGGATTGCGTCAGGCCATATCCGTGTTCTGCTGCAGCAGGCTGACCATTTGGTTAAATATTCTTCATGATGGGAAATTAGAGGGGCGTGTGCCCATCTAAATGCTTACAGCATGCCTCTCATTGGTTCCCCCTATTCCCTTTTAATCTCCACACAAATAGCAAACTGTGTGAAACAGGAGGTTATATGCACTGACTCTCTAAGCAGGGAGATTTATAGGAAAGTGGCCGGAATGGTGAACCCGAGCACAAGGAGAGGATAAAAGAGGTGTATTGTAGAAAGCTCTCCGGGTCACACGTTGTCCCATCCTCTGGGTTTCCCATGCATGTTTTAGCTGTAATAAGATTCCCTGGATCCCAGACAGGTGGCACCCAAAGAATGTGTTGCACACATTATTGCTTAAAAAGGTCTGCATTTGCTCACACAACCTCACCAATCCTCTCAGCCCCAAGTGTCCAGCCTTATGTCTCATCCAGCTGTGGGTGTAGATGTGGTCAGTCCCAATTGCATCAGAGTCCCTTAACAAATTCTGTAAGGATTTCGCTGTTTTTGCGTTTTAGTTTGAAATTTATTTTTATAATGGGGTTGAGCTGATTTTCACTGCCGTGTTTAAGCCACTCTATACACTCTTGATTCCCTTATGGAGACATATCAATACATAGGTATTAAGATTCTTACTAGTCAGAAATATTAATCTGCAGGGAATAGGGGATGTTGAGTTCAGTTCACTGAGCAAGGAGTAGGTCTTGTCTACTACACATGTGTTTTATTGAACGCTACCTGTGCTAATATCAAACTCTTGTTTTATGCATCAACCCACCTCACCTTTCCCCTTAAGCAGGCATAAGTGTGTTTTATTTTTTTTTCTAAATGTGAGACTGTTCTGTTTTCTAATTCAGCTCATGTGTAGCCATGTTTACATTCCCTTCATAAGTGATATCTTATGATAAGTTTCTTTTTCTGTGTAAATTTTTTCCCTTAGAATCATCGTACCTTACTCGAGTCATTATGCTGCTACTGACTTTATGACATTGATTCCATGGCTGAGGGATATCCCATAGTACGTAAGTACCACAACTTCTTTATCCACTTTTGTCTTTCCTGGGATATTTGTGGTGTACTGAAGTGCATTTTTTTGTAAATAAAGCAGCCCTAAACATTGGGGTGGCTGTTTCTTGTTGATTTCAGTTTTCCCAATGTATACGCCCATGAGTGGAAGTACCATAAACCCTTTAGCTCAGTTTTCAGATGTTTAAGGAAACACAGTGGACTTCTCCAGAGTGGCTCTTGGCAATTTACATCCCTCCTATCAGCGTAACAAGGCTCACTGTTCCACACGGCTCTGCTGTATTTCTAGATTTTACATTTTTTTTGGATGTTCTGTTTCACCATTGGCAAATGAGACTTATTTGTAGGCCAGCTTTGCATTGCCCACTTGATTCGTTGGCCCAAAAGTGCATATGCGTGTTTTCTTGAATATATTGAGGAAAAAACGCATTCGCCCTTTTGGCCAAGGGCATCATTGTCGAAGTTGTGCCACATTTCCTGTGCTTAAAAGGTGATTCCTATCTACCTCTTCAAATATGATTCCTGCAGTCCTGCCTCAATTTCTGGTCCTCCTCGTTTCCCTCCCTCTACAGATTCTTGGATGATAGTTGTCCATTATAACTCGGAAAGTTTGTGAGTTCCTGAGACCCTGAGCTCCATTTTTTAACTCGCTTTTTTTCTGAGCTTGCCACAGACCCAGAGGGTTGCTTTAGTCCTTCTCTGGTTTCTGGGGTGGCAGAATGAGGTTTGGGTTAACTCTTCTTCGTGATGGGAAATTAGAGTGCCATGTGCCCATCCAAATGCTTACAGCAAACCTCTTATTATTTCCACCTCTTCCCATTCATTCTCCACACAATTTGTGAACAGTGTGAAACATGAGGTTAAATGTGCTGATTCTCCAAGATGGGAGATTTATAGTAAAGTGAGTGGAATGGCAAACCCGAGCACAAGGAGACAAAAAAGGAGAAGCGTTTTAGAAAGCTGTCCGGATCACATGCTGTCCCATCCGCTGGGTTTCCCATGCGTGTTTTAGCTGTCATAAGATTCCCTTGAATCTAGAGTGTTGTGACCCTTGGAATGGGTTGCATGCATTATTGCTTTAAATGGTCTGCATTTGCTCACAATCTCACCAATGCTCTCAACCCCAAGTGTCCAACGTTATGTCTCATCCACCTGTGGGTGTAGATGGGGTCAATCCAGGTTGCTTCAGAGCTCCTGAATGAATTTCGTAAGAATTTTGTTGTTTTTGTGTATTGTTTTTTAAATTAATTTTTATAATGCGGTTGAGCTGATTTTCCCTGCTGTGTTTGTGCCATTCTATACACGTTTGATTCCCTTACGGACATATTTGAATACATAGGAATTAAACTTCATACTAGTCAAATATATTCCTCTGCAGGGAAAAGGGGATGTTGAGTCCAGTTCACTGAGCACGGAGTAGGTCTTGTCTATTACACGTTTGGTTTATGGAACTGTACGTGTGCTAATATCAAACTCGGGTGTTTTGCATCACCCCACCTCCCCTTTCGCTTTTAGCAGATATAAGAGTTTTTTTTTTTCTAAATGTGAGACTCTGTTCTGTTTTCTAATTCAGCTCATGTGTAGACATGTTTACATTCCCTTTATAAGTGATATTTTATGATAAGTTCCTTTTTCTGTGTTACTTATTTCACTTAGAAACATCGTACCTAAATCCAGTCATTATGCTGCTACTGGCTTTATGACATTGATTCCATGGCTGAGGGATTTCCCATAGTATATAAGTACCACAACTTTTTTCTTTCCTGGGATATTTAAGGTTTACTGAAGTCATTTTTCTCATAAACGGAGCCACCCTAAACATTGGTGTTGCTGTTTCTTGTTGATTTTCTGTTTTCCCAATGTATTAGCCCATGAGTGGAAGTACCCTAGGCTCTGTAGCTCTGTTTTTAGATGTTTCTGGAAACACCATGGACTTCTCCAGAGTGGCTCTTGTCAATTTACATCCCTCCCATCATTGTCAAAAGACTCCCTGTTCCACACATCTGTGCTGCCTTTTTACAATTCTTTTGGATGTTCTGTTTAACCGGTTGGAAATGAGACTGCTTTGTAGTGAGGATTTGCATTGCCCACTTGCTTGGTTGACCAAAAAGGGTATATGCGGGTTTCCTTGAATATATTGCGGGAAACCACATATGCCATATTTGGCCAAGTGCATCCTTGTCAAAATTGGGCCGCATTTCCTGTGCTTAAAATGCAATTCCAATCTACTTCTTGAAATATGTTTGATGTAATCCTACCTCGAATTTAAGTCTTCCTCGTTTCCTTCCATCTACAGATTTTTGGACGATAGTTGTCCATTATAACTCTGCAGGTTTGTGAATTCCAGAGAACCTGAGCTCAGTTTTTCAACTCGCTTTGTTTGTGAGCTGGCCACAAACCCACAGGATTGCGTCAGGCCATATCCGTGTTCTGCTGCAGCAGGCTGAGCATTTGGTTAAATATTCTTCATGATGGGAAATTAGAGGGGCGTGTGCCCATCCAAATGCTTACAGCATGTCTCTAATTGGTTCCCCTATTCCCTTTTAATCTCCACACAACTTGCAAACTGTGTGAAACAGGAGGTTAAAGGCACTGACTCTCTAAGCGGGAAATTTATAGTTAAGTGCCTGGAATGGTGAACCCGAGCACAAGGAGAGGATAAAGGAGGTGTATTTTAGAAAGATGTCCGGGTCACATGTTGTCCCATCCTCTGGGTTTCCCATGCATGTTTTAGCTGTAATAAGTTTCCCTGGACCCCAGAGAGTTGGGACTCATGGAATAGGTTGCACACATTATTGCTTTAAATGGTCTGCATTTGCTCACACAACCTCACCAATCATCTCAGCCCCAAGTGTCCAGCCTTATGTCTCATCCAGCTGTGGGTGGAGATGTGGTCAGTCCCAATTGCATCAGAGGCCCTTAACAAATTCTGTAAGGATTTCGCTGTTTTTGTGTTTTAGTTTGTAATTTATTTTTATAATGTTGTAGAGCTGATTTTCACTGCCATGTTTAAGCCACTCTATACACTCTTGATTCCCTTATGGAGACATATCAATACATAGGTATTAAGATTCTTACTAGTCAGATATATTAATCTGCAGGGAATAGGGTATGTTGAGTTCAGTTCACTGAGCAAGGAGTAGGTCTTGTCTACTACACATTTGTTTTATGGAACGCTACCTGTGTTAATATCAAACTCTGATTTTATGCATCAACCCACCTCACCTTTACCCTTAAGCAGGCATAAGTGTGTTTTATTATTTTTCTAAATGTGAGACTCTGTTCTGTTTTCCAATTTAGCACATTTGTAGCCATGTTTACATTCCCTTCATAAGTGATATCTTATGATAAGTTTCTTTTTCTGTGTAACCTTTTTCCCTTAGAATCATCGTACCTTACTCCAGTCATTATGCTGCTACTGACTTTATGACATTGATTCCATGGCTGAGGGATATCCCATAGTATGTAAGTACCACAACTTCTTTATCCACTTTTGTCTTTCCTGGGATATTTGTGGTGTACTGAAGTGCATTTTTTGTAAACAAAGCAGCCCTAAACTTTGGGGTGGCTGTTTCTTGTTGATTTTCAGTTTTCCCAATGTATACGCCCATGAGTGGAAGTGCCCTAAACACTTTAGCTCAGTTTTCAGATGTTTAAGGAAACACAGTGCACTTCTACAGAGTGGCTCTAGGCAATTTACATCCCTCCTATCAGCGTAACAAGGCTCACTGTTCCACACGGCTCTGCTGCATTTCTAAATTGTACCTGTTTTTTTTGGATGTTCTCTTTCACCATTGGCAAATGAGACTTATTTGTAGTCTGGCTTTGCATTGCCCACTTGATTCGTTGGCCAAAAAGTGCGTATGCGTGTTTTCTTGAATATATTGAGGAAAAAACGCATTCGCCCTTTTGAACAAGGACATCATTGTCGAAGTTGTGCCACATTTCCTGTGCTTAAAAGGTGATTCCTATCTACCTCTTCAAATATGTTTCCTGCAGTCCTGCCTCAATTTCCGGTCCTCCTCGTTTCCTTCACTCTACAGATTTTTGGACGATAGTTGTCCATTATAACTCTGAAAGTTTGTGAATTCCTGAGACCCTGAGCACCATTTTTTAACTCGCTTTTTTTCTGAGCTTGCCACAGAACCGTAGCCTGGCTTCAGGCCCTCTCCTGGTTCTGGGGTGGCAGAATGAGTTTTGGGTTAACTCTTCTTCGTGTTGGGATATTAGAGTGCCATGTGCCCGTCCAAATGCTTACAGCAAATCTCTTATTACTTCCACCTCTTCCCATTCATCCTCCACACAATTTGTGAACAGTGTGAAACATGAGATTAAATGTGGTGATTCTCCAAGACGAGAGATTTATAGTAAAGTGAGTGGAATGGCAAACCCGAGCACAAGGATACAAAAAAGGAGAAGTGTTTTAGAAAGCTGTCCGGGTCACACGCTGTCCCATTCTCTGGGTTTCCCATGCGTGTTTTAGCTGTCATAAGATTCCCTTGAAGCTAGAGTGTTGGGACCCTTGGAATGCGGTGCATGCATTATTGCTTTAAATGGTCTGCATTTGCTCACAACCTCACCAATGCTCTCAGCCCCAAGTGTCCAACGTTATGTCTCATCCACCTGTGGTTGTTGATGGGGTCAATCCAGGTTGCTTCAGAGCTCCTGAATGAATTTCGTAAGAATTTTCTTGTTTTTGTGTATTGTTTTTTAAATTAATTTTTATAATGGGGTTGAGCTGATTTTCCCTGCCGTGTTTATGCCATTCTATACACGTTTGATTCCCGTACGGACATATTTGAATACATAGGAATTAAACTTCATACTAGTCAGATATATTCCTCTGCAGGGAAAAGGGGATGTTGAGTCCAGTTCACTGAGCAAGGAGTAGGTCTTGTCTATTACACGTTTGGTTTATGGAACTGTACGTGTGCTAATATCAAACTCGGGTGTTTTGCATCACCCTACCTCACCTTTCGCTTTTAGCAGATATAAGAGTTTTTTTTTTCTAAATGTGAGACTCTGTTCTGTTTTCTAATTCAGCTCATGTGTAGACATGTTTACATTCCCTTTATAAGTGATATCTTATGATAAGTTCCTTTTTCTGTGTTACTTATTTCACTTAGAAACATCGTACCTAAATCCAGTCATTATGCTGCTACTGGCTTTATGACATTGATTCCATGGCTGAGGGATATCCCATAGTACGTAAGTACCACAACTTCTTTATCCACTTTTGTCTTTCCTGGGATATTTGAGGTGTACTGAAGTGGATTTCTTTGTAAACAAAGCAGCCCTAAACTTTGGGGTGGCTCTTTCTTGTTGATTTTCAGTTTTCCCAATGTATACGCCCATGAGTGCAAGTATCCTAAACTCTTTAACTCAGTTTTCAGATGTTTTAAGAAACACAGTGGACTTCTCAAGAGTGGCTCTTGGCAATTGACATCCCTCCCATCAGCGTAACAAGGCTCACTGTTCCACAGGGCTCTGCTGCATTTCTAGATTTTACAATTTTTTTTGGATGTTCTGTTAGACCATTGTCAAATGAGACTTATTTGTAGTCCGGCTTTGCATTGCCCACTTGATTCGTTGGCCGAAAAGTGCGTATGTGTGTTTTTTTGTATATATTGAGGAAAAAACGCATCCGCCCTTTTGGCCAAGTGCATCATTATTGAAGTTGTTCCACATTACCTGTGCTTAAAAGGCGATTCCTATCTACCTTTTCAAATATGATTCCTGCAGTCCTGCCTCAAGTTCCGGTCATCCTTGTTTCCTTCCCTTAACAGATTTTCGGACGATAGTTGGCCATTATAACTCTGAAATTTTGTGAATTATTGAGACTATGAGCTTCATTTTTTAACTCGCTTTTTTTCTGAGCTTGCCACAGACCCGTAGGATTGCTTCAGGCCCTATCTGGTTTCTGGGGCAACAGAATGAAGTTTGTGTTAACTCTTCTTCGTCATGGGAAATTAGAGTGCCATGTGCCCATCCAAATGCTTACAGCAAATCTCTTATTACTTCCAACTCTGCCCATTCATCCTCCACACAATTTGTGAACTGTGTGAAACATGAGGTTAAATGTGGTGATTCTCCAAGATGGGAGATTTATAATAAAGTGACTGGAAAGGCAAACACGAGCACAAGGAGATGAAAAAGGAGAAGCGTTTTAGAAAGCTGTCCAGATCACAAGCTGTCCCATCCTCTGGGTTTCCCATGCGTGTTTTAGCTGTCATAAGATTCCCTTGAATCTAGATTGTTGAGGCCCTTGAAATGGGTTGCATGCATTATTGCTTTAAATGGTCTGCATTTGCTCACAACCTCACCAATGCTCTCAGCCCCAAGTATCCAGCGTTATGTCTCATCCACCTGTGGGTGTAGATGGAGTCAATCCAGGTTGCTTCAGAGCCCCTGAATGAATTTGTAAGAATTTTGTTGTTTTTGTGTATTGTTTTTGAAATTAATTTTTATAATTGGGTTGAGCTGATGTTCACTGCCATGTTTATGCCACTCTATACACGTTTGATTCCCTTACGGACATATTTGAAGACATAGGAATTAACATTCATACTATTTAGATATATTCCTCTGCAGGGAATAGAGGATGTTGAGTCCAGTTCACTGAACAAGGAGTAGGTCTTGCCTATTACACGTTTGGTTTATTGAATTGTACGTGTGCTAATATCGAACTCTGGTGTTATGCATCACCCCACCTCACCTTTTGCTTTAAACAGATATAAGAGTATTTTTTTTTCTACATGTGAGACTCTGTTCTGTTTTCTAATTCAGCTCATGTGTAGCCATGTTTACACAACCTTCATAAGTGATATCTTATGATAAGTTTCTTTTTCTGTGTTACTTATTTCACTTAGAATCATCGTACCTAAATCCAGTCATTATGCTGCTACTGGCTTTATGACATTGATTCCATGGTTGAGGGATATCCCATAGTATGTAAGTACCACAACTTCATTATCAACTTTTTTTTCTTTCCTGGGATATTTAATGTGTAGTGAAGTCGATTTTCTTTTAAACAGAGCAGCCTTAAACTTTGTTGTGGCTGTTTCTTGTTGATTTTCTGTTTGCCCAATGTATTAGCCCATGAGTGGAAGTACCCTATGCTGTGTAGCTCTGTTTTTAGATGTTCCAAGAAACACCATGTACTTCTCCAGAGTGGCTGTTGCCAATTTACATCCCGCCCATCATTGTCACAAGACTTCCTGTTCCACACAGCTGTGCTGCCTTTCTCAATATTACAATTCATTTGGATGTTCTGTTTAACCGATTGGAAATGAGACTACTTTGAAGTGTGGATTTGCATTGCCCACTTGCTTGGATGGCCAAAAACGGCATATGCGTGTTTCCTTGAATATATTGCGGCAAACACATACACCATTTTTGGCCAAGTGCATCATGGTCAAAATTGGGTCGCATTTCCTGTGCTTAAATGTGATTCCAATCTACTTCGTGAAATATGTTTCCTGAAATCCTGCCTCGAATTAAAGTCCTCCTCATTTCCTTCCTTCAACAGATTTTTGGACGATAGTTGTCCGTTATAACTCTGCAGGTTTGTGAAATCCAGAGAACCTGAGCTCAGTTTTTCAACTCGCTTTGTTTGTGAGCTGGCCACAAATCCACAGGATTGCGTCAGGCCATATCCGTGTTCTCCTGCAGCAGGCTGAGCATTTGGTTAAATATTCTTCGTGATTGAAAATTAGAGGGGCGTGTGCCTGTCCAAATGCTTACAGAATGTCTCTCATTGGTTCCCCCTATTCCCTTTTAATCTCCACACAATTTGCAAACTGTGTGAAACTGGAGGTTAAAGGCACTGAATCTGTAAGTGGGGAGATTTATAGTAAAGTGGCTGGAATGGTGAACCCGAGCACAAGCAGAGGATTAAGGAGGTGTATTTTAGAAAGATGTGCGGGTCACACGTTGTCCCATCCTCTGGGTTTCCCATGCATGTTTTAGCTGTAATAAGATTCCCTGGGCCCCAGAGAGGTGGCACCCAATGAATGGGTCGCACGAATTATTGCTCAAAATTGTCTGCATTTGCTCACACAACCTCACCAATCCTCTCAGCCCCAAGTGTCCAGCCTTATGTCTCATCCAGCTGTGTTTGTACATGTGGTCAGTCCTAAGTGTATCAGAGCCCCTTAACAAATTCTGTAAGGATTTCGCTGTTTTTGTGTTTTAGTTTGAAATTTATTTTTATAATGGGGTTGAGCTGATTTTCACTGCCATTTTTATGCCAGTCTATAGACTCTTGATTCCCTTACGGAGACATATCAATACATAGGTATTAAGATTCTTACTAGTCAGATATATTAATCTGCAGGGAATAGGGGATGTTGAGTTCACTTCAATGAGCAAGGAGTAGGTCTTGTCTACTACACATTTGTTTTATGGAACGCTACCTGTGCTAATATCAAACTCTGGTTTTATGCATCAAGCCACCTCACCTTTCCCCTTAAGCAGGCATAAGAGTGTTTTTTTTTTCTAAATGTGAGTCTCTGTTCTGTTTTCTAATTCAGCTCATGTGTAGCCATGTTTACATTCCTTTCATAAGTGATATCTTATGATTAGTTTCTTTTTCTGTGTTACTTATTTCCCTTAGAATCATCGTACCTTACTCCAGTCATTGTGCTGCTACTGGCTTTATGACATTGATTCCATGGCTGAGGGATATCCCATAGTACGTAAGTACCACATTTTCTTTATCCACATATTTTTTTCTTTTCTGGGATATTTCAGGTGTACTGAAGTGGGTTTCTTTGTAAAAAATGCAGCCCTAAAATTTGGGGTGGCTGTTTGTTTTTGATTTTCAGTTTTCCCTATGTATACGCCCATGGGTGGAAGTACCCTAAACTCTTTAGCTCAGTTTTCAGATGTTTAAGGAAACACAGTGGACTTCTCCAGAGTGGCTCTTGGCAATTTACATCCCTCCTATCAGCGTAACAAGGCTCACTGTTCCACACGGCTCTGCTGTATTTCTAGATTTTACATTTTTTTTTGGATGTTCTGTTTCACCATTGGCAAATGAGACTTATTTGTAGTCCGGCTTTGCATTGCTCACTTGATTCGTTGGCCAAAAAGTGAGTATGTGTGTTTTCTTGAATATATTGAGGAAAAAACGCATCCGCCCTTTTTGCCAGTGGCATCATTGTCAAAGTTGTGCCACATTTCCTGTGCTTAAAAGGTGATTCCGGGCCTCCCTTGTGGCGCAAGTGGTTAAGAGTCCGCCTGCCGATGCAGGGGATACGGGTTCGTGCCCCGGTCTGGGAGGATCCCATATGCCGCGGAGCAGCTGGGCCAGTGAGCCATGTCCGCTGGGCCTGCGCATCCGGAGCCTGTGCTCCGCAACGGGAGAGGCCACAACAGTGAGAGGCCCACATACCGCAAAAAGAAAAAAAAAAAAAAAGGGTGATTCCTATCTGCCTCTTCAAATATGTTTCCTGCAGTCCTGCCTCAATTTCCTGTCCTCCTCGTTTCCTTCCCTCTACAGATTTTTGGACGATAGTTGTCCATTATAACTCTGAAAGTTTGTGAATTCCTGAGAACCTGAGCTCCATTTTTCAACTCGCTTTTTCTCTGATTTTGCCACAGACCCGTAGGATTGCTTCAGGCCCTAATTATGTTCTGGGGCGGCAGAATGAGGTTTGGGGTAACTCTTTTTCCTGATGGGAAATTAGAGTGCCATGTGCCCGTCCAAATGCTTACAGCAAATCTATTATTACTTCAACTTCTTCCCATTCATCCTCCACACAATTTGAGAACAGTGGGAAACATAGGTTAAATGTGCTGATTCTTCAAGATGGGAGATTTATAGTAAAGTGACTGGAAAGGCAAACACGAGCACAAGGAGTTAAAAAGTAGAAGCGTTTTAGAAAGCTGTTCGCAGAACATGCTGTCCCGTCCTCTGGGATTCACATGCATGTTTTAGCTGTCATAAGATTCCCTTGAATCTAGAGTGTTGGGACCCTTGGAATGGGTTGCATGCATTATTGCTTTAAATGGTCTGCATTTGCTCACAACCTCACCAATGCTCTCAGCCCCAAGTGTCCAACGTTATGTCTCATCAACCTGTGGGTGTAGATGAGGTCAATCCAGGTTGCTTCAGAGTCCCTGAATGAATTTTGTAAGAATTTTGTTGTTTTTAAGTATTATTTTGGAAATTAATTTTTATAATGGGTTGAGCTGATTTTCCCTTCCGTGTTTATGCCACTCTATACACGTTTGATTCCCTTATGGACATATTTGAATACATAGGATTTAAAATTCATACTAGTCAGATATATTCCTCTGCATGAAATAGGGGATGTTGAGTCCAGTTCACTTGGAAGGAGTAGGTCTTGTCTATTTCACGTTTGGTTTTTGGAATTCTACCTGTGCTAATATAAAACTCAGGTGTTATGCATCACCCCACCTCACCTTTCGCTTTAAGCAGATATAAGAGATTTTTTTCTAAATGTGAGACTCTGTTCTGTTTTCTAATTCAGCTCATGTATAGCCATGTTTACACACCCTTCATAAGTGAAATCTTATGGTAAGTTTCTTTTTCTGTGTTACTTATTTCACTTAGAAACATTGTACATAAATCCAGTCATTATGATACTACTGGCTTTATGACATTGATTCCATGGCTGAGGGATAACCCATAGTATGTAATTACCACAGTTTTTTCTTTCCTGGGATATTTAAGGTATACTGAAGTGGATTTTCTTGTAAACGGAGCTGCCCTATACATTGGTGTGGCTGTTTCTTGTTGATTTTCTGTTTGCCCAATGTATTAGCCCATTAGTGGATGTACCCTAGGCTATTTAGCTCTGTTTTTAAATGTTTCAGGAAACACCATGGACTTCTCCAGAGTGGCTCTTGTCAATTTACATCCCGCCCATCATTGTCACAGGACTTCCTGTTCCAGAAAGCTGTGCTGCCTTTCTAGTTTCTACAATTCTTTTGGATATTCTGTTTAATCGGTTGGACATGAGACTACTTTGTAGTGAGGATTTACATTGCGCCCTTGCTTGGGTGGCCAAAAAGTACATATGCGTGTTTCCTTGAATATATTGCGGGAAAACACTTACAACATTTTTGGCCTAGGGCATCATTGTCAAAATTGGGCCGCATTTCCTGTGCTTAAAATGTGATTCCAGGGCTTCCCTGGTGGTGCAGTGGTTAAGAGTCCGCCTGCCGATGCAGGGGACTCGGGTTCGTGCCCCGATCCCGGAAGATCCCACATGCCGCGGAGCGGCTGGGCCCGCGAGCCATGGCCGCGGAGCCTGTGTGTCCGAAGCCTGTGCCCCGCAACGGGAGAGGCCACAGCAGTGAGAGGCCCGCGTACAGAAAAAAAAAAAAATGTGATTCCAATCTTCTTCTTGAAATATGTTTCCTGAAATCCTGCCTCGAATTCAAGTCCTCCTCGTTTGCCTCCTTCAACAGATTTTTGGACGATAGTTGTCCATTATAACCTGCAGGTTTGTGAAGTCCATAGAACCTGAGCTCAGTTTTTCAACTCGCTTTGTTTGAGAGCTGGCCACAAACCCACAGGATTGCATCAGGCCATATCCGTGTTCTGCTGCAGCAGGCTGAGCATTTGGTTAAATATTCTTCGTGATGGCAAATTAGAGGGGCGTGTGCCAGTCCAAATGCTTACAGCATGTCTCTCATTGGTTCCCCCTATTCCCTTTTAATCTCCACACAAATTGCAAACTGTGTGAAACAGGAGGTTATATGCACTGACTCTCTAAGCGGGGAGATTTATAGGAAAGTGGCTGGAATGATGAACCCGAGCACAAGGAGAGGATAAAAGAGGTGTATTGTAGAAAGCTCTCCAGGTCACACGTTGTCCCATCCTCTGGGTTTCCCATGCATGTTTTAGCTGTAATAAGATTCCCTGGACCCCAGACAGGTGGCACCCAAGGAATGTGTTGCACACATTATTGCTTAAAAAGGTCTGCATTTGCTCACACAACCTCACCAATCCTCTCAGCCCCAAGTGTCCAGGCTTATGTCTCATCCAGCTGTGGGTGTAGATGTGGTCAGTCCCAATTGCATCAGAGTCCCTTAACAAATTCTGTAAGGATTTCGCTGTTTTTGCGTTTTAGTTTGAAATTTATTTTTATAATGGGGTTGAGCTGATTTTCACTGCCGTGTTAAAGCCACTCTATACACTCTTGATTCCCTTATGGAGACATATCAATACATAGGTATTAAGATTCTTACTAGTCAGAAATATTAATCTGCAGGGAATAGGGGATGTTGAGTTCAGTTCACTGAGCAAGGAGTAGGTCTTGTCTACTACACATGTGTTTTATGGAACGCTACCTGTGAAAATATCAAACTCTGGTTTTATGCATCAACCCACCTCACCTTTCCCCTTAAGCAGGCATAAGTGTGTTTTATTTTTTTTTCTAAATGTGAGACTCTGTTCTGTTTTCTAATTCAGCTCATGTGTAGCCATGTTTACAATCCCTTCATAAGTGATATCTTATGATAAGTTTCTTTTTCTGTGTAACTTTTTTCCCTTAGAATCATCGTACCTTACTCCAGTCATTATGCTGCTACTGACTTTATGACATTGATTCCATGGCTGAGGGCTATCCCATAGTACCTAAGTACCACAACTTCTTTATCCACTTTTGTCTTTCCTGGGATATTTGTGGTGTACTGTAGTGCATTTTTTGTAAACAAAGCAGCCCTAAACTTTGGGGTGGCTGTTTCTTGTTGATGTTCAGTTTTCCCAATGTATACGCCCATGAGTGGAAGTACCATAAACCCTTTAGCTCAGTTTTCAGATGTTTAAGGAAACACAGTGGACTTCTCCAGAGTGGCTCTTGGCAATTTACATCCCTCCTATCAGCGTAACAAGGCTCACTGTTCCACACGGCTCTGTTGTATTTCTAGATTTTACATTTTTTTTTTTTTTGGATGTTCTGTTTCACCATTGGCAAATGAGACTTATTTGTAGTCCGGCTTTGCATTGCCTACTTGATTCGTTGGCCCAAAAGTGCGTATGCGTGTTTTCTTGAATATATTGAGGAAAAAACGCATCCGCCCTTTTGGCCAAGGGCATCATTGTCGAAGTTGTGCCACATTTCCTGTGCTTAAAAGGTGATTCCTATCTACCTCTTCATATATGTTTTCTGCAGTCCTGCCTCAGTTTCTGGTCCTCCTCGTTTCCCTCCCTCTACAGATTTTTGGATGATAGTTGTCCATTATAACTCGGAAAGTTTGTGAGTTCCTGAGACCCTGAGCTCCATTTTTTAACTCACTTTTTTTCTGAGCTTGCCACAGACCCGGAGGGTTGCTTTAGGCCATCTCTGGTTTCTGGGGCGGCAGAATGAGGTTTGGGTTAACTCTTCTTCGTGATGGGAAATTAGAGTGCCATGTGCCCATCCAAATGCTTACAGCAAATCTCTTATTACTTCCACCTCTTCCCATTCATTCTTCACACAATTTGTGAACAGTGTGAAACATGAGGTTAAATGTGCTGATTCTCCAAGATGGGAGATTTATAGTAAAGTGACTGGAATGGCAAACACGAGCACAAGGAGACAAAAAAGGAGAAGCATTGTAGAAAGCTGTCCGGATCACATTCTCTCCCATCCACTGGGTTTCCCATGCGTGTTTTAGCTGTCATAAGATTCCCTTGAATCTAGAGTGTTGTGACCCTTGGAATGGGTTGCACGCATTATTGCTTTAAATGGTCTGCATTTGCTCACAATCTCAACAATGCTCTCAACCCCAAGTGTCCAACGTTATGTCTCATCCACCTGTGGGTGTAGATGGCGTCAATCCAGGTTACTTCAGAGCTCCTGAATGAATTTCGTAAGAATTTTGTTGTTTTTGTGTATTGTTTTTTAAATTAATTTTTATAATGGGGTTGAGCTGATTTTCCCTGCCGTGTTTATGCCATTCTATACACGTTTGTTTCCCGTACGGACATATTTGAATACATAGGAATTAAACTTCATATTAGTCAGATATATTACTCTGCAGGGAAAAGGGGATGTTGAGTCCAGTTCACTGAGCAAGGAGTAGGTCTTGTCTATTACACGTTTGGTTTATGGAACTGTACGTGTGCTAATATCAAACTCGGGTGTTTTGCATCACCCCACCTCACCTTTCGCTTTTAGCAGATATAAGATTTTTTTTTCTAAATGTGAGACTCTGTTCTGTTTTCTAATTCAGCTCATGTGTAGACATGTTTACATTCCCTTTATAAGTGATATCTTATGATAAGTTCCTTTTTCTGTGTTACTTATTTCACTTAGAAACATCATACCTAAATCCAGTCATTATGCTGCTACTGGCTTTATGACATTGATTCCATGGCTGAGGGATTTCCCTTAGTATGTAAGTACCACAACTTTTTTCTTTCCTGGGATATTCAAGGTTTACTGAAGTTATTTCTCTTATAAACGGAGCCACCCTAAACATTGGTGTTGCTCTTTCTTGTTGATTTTCTGTTTGCCCAATGTATTAGCCCATGAGTGGAAGTACCCTAGGCTCTGTAGCTCTGTTTTTAGATGTTTCTGGAAACACAATGGACTTCTCCAGAGTGGCTCTTGTCAATTTACATCCCGCACATCATTGTCAAAAGACTCCCTGTTCCACACATCTGTGCTGCCTTTCTAGTTTTTACAATTCTTTTGGATGTTCTGTTTAACCGGTTGGAAATGAGACTGCTTTGTAGTGAGGATTTGCATTGCCCACTTGCTTGGTTGGCCAAAAAGGGTATATGCGGGTTTCCCTGAATATATTGCGGGAAACCGTATATGCCATTTTGGCCAAGTGCATCCTTGTCAATATTGGGCCGCATTTCCTGTGCTTAAAATGCAATTCCAATCTACTTCTTTACATATGTTTGATGTAATCCTACCTCGAATTTAAGTCTTCCTCGTTTCCTTCCATCTCCAGATTTTTGGACGATAGTTGTCCATTATAACTCTGCAGGTTTGTGAATTCCAGAGAACCTGAGCTCAGTTTTTCAACTCGCTTTGTTTGTGAGCTGGCCACAAACCCACAGGATTGCGTCAGGCCATATCCGTGTTCTGCTGCAGCAGGCTGACCATTTGGTTAAATATTCTTCATGATGGGAAATTAGAGGGGCGTGTGCCCATCTAAATGCTTACAGCATGCCTCTCATTGGTTCCCCCTATTCCCTTTTAATCTCCACACAAATAGCAAACTGTGTGAAACAGGAGGTTATATGCACTGACTCTCTAAGCAGGGAGATTTATAGGAAAGTGGCCGGAATGGTGAACCCGAGCACAAGGAGAGGATAAAAGAGGTGTATTGTAGAAAGCTCTCCGGGTCACACGTTGTCCCATCCTCTGGGTTTCCCATGCATGTTTTAGCTGTAATAAGATTCCCTGGATCCCAGACAGGTGGCACCCAAAGAATGTGTTGCACACATTATTGCTTAAAAAGGTCTGCATTTGCTCACACAACCTCACCAATCCTCTCAGCCCCAAGTGTCCAGCCTTATGTCTCATCCAGCTGTGGGTGTAGATGTGGTCAGTCCCAATTGCATCAGAGTCCCTTAACAAATTCTGTAAGGATTTCGCTGTTTTTGCGTTTTAGTTTGAAATTTATTTTTATAATGGGGTTGAGCTGATTTTCACTGCCGTGTTTAAGCCACTCTATACACTCTTGATTCCCTTATGGAGACATATCAATACATAGGTATTAAGATTCTTACTAGTCAGAAATATTAATCTGCAGGGAATAGGGGATGTTGAGTTCAGTTCACTGAGCAAGGAGTAGGTCTTGTCTACTACACATGTGTTTTATTGAACGCTACCTGTGCTAATATCAAACTCTTGTTTTATGCATCAACCCACCTCACCTTTCCCCTTAAGCAGGCATAAGTGTGTTTTATTTTTTTTTCTAAATGTGAGACTGTTCTGTTTTCTAATTCAGCTCATGTGTAGCCATGTTTACATTCCCTTCATAAGTGATATCTTATGATAAGTTTCTTTTTCTGTGTAAATTTTTTCCCTTAGAATCATCGTACCTTACTCGAGTCATTATGCTGCTACTGACTTTATGACATTGATTCCATGGCTGAGGGATATCCCATAGTACGTAAGTACCACAACTTCTTTATCCACTTTTGTCTTTCCTGGGATATTTGTGGTGTACTGAAGTGCATTTTTTTGTAAATAAAGCAGCCCTAAACATTGGGGTGGCTGTTTCTTGTTGATTTCAGTTTTCCCAATGTATACGCCCATGAGTGGAAGTACCATAAACCCTTTAGCTCAGTTTTCAGATGTTTAAGGAAACACAGTGGACTTCTCCAGAGTGGCTCTTGGCAATTTACATCCCTCCTATCAGCGTAACAAGGCTCACTGTTCCACACGGCTCTGCTGTATTTCTAGATTTTACATTTTTTTTGGATGTTCTGTTTCACCATTGGCAAATGAGACTTATTTGTAGGCCAGCTTTGCATTGCCCACTTGATTCGTTGGCCCAAAAGTGCATATGCGTGTTTTCTTGAATATATTGAGGAAAAAACGCATTCGCCCTTTTGGCCAAGGGCATCATTGTCGAAGTTGTGCCACATTTCCTGTGCTTAAAAGGTGATTCCTATCTACCTCTTCAAATATGATTCCTGCAGTCCTGCCTCAATTTCTGGTCCTCCTCGTTTCCCTCCCTCTACAGATTCTTGGATGATAGTTGTCCATTATAACTCGGAAAGTTTGTGAGTTCCTGAGACCCTGAGCTCCATTTTTTAACTCGCTTTTTTTCTGAGCTTGCCACAGACCCAGAGGGTTGCTTTAGTCCTTCTCTGGTTTCTGGGGTGGCAGAATGAGGTTTGGGTTAACTCTTCTTCGTGATGGGAAATTAGAGTGCCATGTGCCCATCCAAATGCTTACAGCAAACCTCTTATTATTTCCACCTCTTCCCATTCATTCTCCACACAATTTGTGAACAGTGTGAAACATGAGGTTAAATGTTCTGATTCTCCAAGATGGGAGATTTATAGTAAAGTGAGTGGAATGGCAAACCCGAGCACAAGGAGACAAAAAAGGAGAAGCGTTTTAGAAAGCTGTCCGGATCACATGCTGTCCCATCCGCTGGGTTTCCCATGCGTGTTTTAGCTGTCATAAGATTCCCTTGAATCTAGAGTGTTGTGACCCTTGGAATGGGTTGCATGCATTATTGCTTTAAATGGTCTGCATTTGCTCACAATCTCACCAATGCTCTCAACCCCAAGTGTCCAACGTTATGTCTCATCCACCTGTGGGTGTAGATGGGGTCAATCCAGGTTGCTTCAGAGCTCCTGAATGAATTTCGTAAGAATTTTGTTGTTTTTGTGTATTGTTTTTTAAATTAATTTTTATAATGCGGTTGAGCTGATTTTCCCTGCTGTGTTTGTGCCATTCTATACACGTTTGATTCCCTTACGGACATATTTGAATACATAGGAATTAAACTTCATACTAGTCAAATATATTCCTCTGCAGGGAAAAGGGGATGTTGAGTCCAGTTCACTGAGCACGGAGTAGGTCTTGTCTATTACACGTTTGGTTTATGGAACTGTACGTGTGCTAATATCAAACTCGGGTGTTTTGCATCACCCCACCTCCCCTTTCGCTTTTAGCAGATATAAGAGTTTTTTTTTTCTAAATGTGAGACTCTGTTCTGTTTTCTAATTCAGCTCATGTGTAGACATGTTTACATTCCCTTTATAAGTGATATTTTATGATAAGTTCCTTTTTCTGTGTTACTTATTTCACTTAGAAACATCGTACCTAAATCCAGTCATTATGCTGCTACTGGCTTTATGACATTGATTCCATGGCTGAGGGATTTCCCATAGTATATAAGTACCACAACTTTTTTCTTTCCTGGGATATTTAAGGTTTACTGAAGTCATTTTTCTCATAAACGGAGCCACCCTAAACATTGGTGTTGCTGTTTCTTGTTGATTTTCTGTTTTCCCAATGTATTAGCCCATGAGTGGAAGTACCCTAGGCTCTGTAGCTCTGTTTTTAGATGTTTCTGGAAACACCATGGACTTCTCCAGAGTGGCTCTTGTCAATTTACATCCCTCCCATCATTGTCAAAAGACTCCCTGTTCCACACATCTGTGCTGCCTTTTTACAATTCTTTTGGATGTTCTGTTTAACCGGTTGGAAATGAGACTGCTTTGTAGTGAGGATTTGCATTGCCCACTTGCTTGGTTGACCAAAAAGGGTATATGCGGGTTTCCTTGAATATATTGCGGGAAACCACATATGCCATATTTGGCCAAGTGCATCCTTGTCAAAATTGGGCCGCATTTCCTGTGCTTAAAATGCAATTCCAATCTACTTCTTGAAATATGTTTGATGTAATCCTACCTCGAATTTAAGTCTTCCTCGTTTCCTTCCATCTCCAGATTTTTGGACGATAGTTGTCCATTATAACTCTGCAGGTTTGTGAATTCCAGAGAACCTGAGCTCAGTTTTTCAACTCGCTTTGTTTGTGAGCTGGCCACAAACCCACAGGATTGCGTCAGGCCATATCCGTGTTCTGCTGCAGCAGGCTGAGCATTTGGTTAAATATTCTTCATGATGGGAAATTAGAGGGGCGTGTGCCCATCCAAATGCTTACAGCATGTCTCTAATTGGTTCCCCTATTCCCTTTTAATCTCCACACAACTTGCAAACTGTGTGAAACAGGAGGTTAAAGGCACTGACTCTCTAAGCGGGAAATTTATAGTTAAGTGCCTGGAATGGTGAACCCGAGCACAAGGAGAGGATAAAGGAGGTGTATTTTAGAAAGATGTCCGGGTCACATGTTGTCCCATCCTCTGGGTTTCCCATGCATGTTTTAGCTGTAATAAGTTTCCCTGGACCCCAGAGAGTTGGGACTCATGGAATAGGTTGCACACATTATTGCTTTAAATGGTCTGCATTTGCTCACACAACCTCACCAATCATCTCAGCCCCAAGTGTCCAGCCTTATGTCTCATCCAGCTGTGGGTGGAGATGTGGTCAGTCCCAATTGCATCAGAGGCCCTTAACAAATTCTGTAAGGATTTCGCTGTTTTTGTGTTTTAGTTTGTAATTTATTTTTATAATGTTGTAGAGCTGATTTTCACTGCCATGTTTAAGCCACTCTATACACTCTTGATTCCCTTATGGAGACATATCAATACATAGGTATTAAGATTCTTACTAGTCAGATATATTAATCTGCAGGGAATAGGGTATGTTGAGTTCAGTTCACTGAGCAAGGAGTAGGTCTTGTCTACTACACATTTGTTTTATGGAACGCTACCTGTGTTAATATCAAACTCTGATTTTATGCATCAACCCACCTCACCTTTACCCTTAAGCAGGCATAAGTGTGTTTTATTATTTTTCTAAATGTGAGACTCTGTTCTGTTTTCCAATTTAGCACATTTGTAGCCATGTTTACATTCCCTTCATAAGTGATATCTTATGATAAGTTTCTTTTTCTGTGTAACCTTTTTCCCTTAGAATCATCGTACCTTACTCCAGTCATTATGCTGCTACTGACTTTATGACATTGATTCCATGGCTGAGGGATATCCCATAGTATGTAAGTACCACAACTTCTTTATCCACTTTTGTCTTTCCTGGGATATTTGTGGTGTACTGAAGTGCATTTTTTGTAAACAAAGCAGCCCTAAACTTTGGGGTGGCTGTTTCTTGTTGATTTTCAGTTTTCCCAATGTATACGCCCATGAGTGGAAGTGCCCTAAACACTTTAGCTCAGTTTTCAGATGTTTAAGGAAACACAGTGCACTTCTACAGAGTGGCTCTAGGCAATTTACATCCCTCCTATCAGCGTAACAAGGCTCACTGTTCCACACGGCTCTGCTGCATTTCTAAATTGTACCTGTTTTTTTTGGATGTTCTCTTTCACCATTGGCAAATGAGACTTATTTGTAGTCTGGCTTTGCATTGCCCACTTGATTCGTTGGCCAAAAAGTGCGTATGCGTGTTTTCTTGAATATATTGAGGAAAAAACGCATTCGCCCTTTTGAACAAGGACATCATTGTCGAAGTTGTGCCACATTTCCTGTGCTTAAAAGGTGATTCCTATCTACCTCTTCAAATATGTTTCCTGCAGTCCTGCCTCAATTTCCGGTCCTCCTCGTTTCCTTCACTCTACAGATTTTTGGACGATAGTTGTCCATTATAACTCTGAAAGTTTGTGAATTCCTGAGACCCTGAGCACCATTTTTTAACTCGCTTTTTTTCTGAGCTTGCCACAGAACCGTAGCCTGGCTTCAGGCCCTCTCCTGGTTCTGGGGTGGCAGAATGAGTTTTGGGTTAACTCTTCTTCGTGTTGGGATATTAGAGTGCCATGTGCCCGTCCAAATGCTTACAGCAAATCTCTTATTACTTCCACCTCTTCCCATTCATCCTCCACACAATTTGTGAACAGTGTGAAACATGAGATTAAATGTGGTGATTCTCCAAGACGAGAGATTTATAGTAAAGTGAGTGGAATGGCAAACCCGAGCACAAGGATACAAAAAAGGAGAAGTGTTTTAGAAAGCTGTCCGGGTCACACGCTGTCCCATTCTCTGGGTTTCCCATGCGTGTTTTAGCTGTCATAAGATTCCCTTGAAGCTAGAGTGTTGGGACCCTTGGAATGCGGTGCATGCATTATTGCTTTAAATGGTCTGCATTTGCTCACAACCTCACCAATGCTCTCAGCCCCAAGTGTCCAACGTTATGTCTCATCCACCTGTGGTTGTTGATGGGGTCAATCCAGGTTGCTTCAGAGCTCCTGAATGAATTTCGTAAGAATTTTCTTGTTTTTGTGTATTGTTTTTTAAATTAATTTTTATAATGGGGTTGAGCTGATTTTCCCTGCCGTGTTTATGCCATTCTATACACGTTTGATTCCCGTACGGACATATTTGAATACATAGGAATTAAACTTCATACTAGTCAGATATATTCCTCTGCAGGGAAAAGGGGATGTTGAGTCCAGTTCACTGAGCAAGGAGTAGGTCTTGTCTATTACACGTTTGGTTTATGGAACTGTACGTGTGCTAATATCAAACTCGGGTGTTTTGCATCACCCTACCTCACCTTTCGCTTTTAGCAGATATAAGAGTTTTTTTTTTTCTAAATGTGAGACTCTGTTCTGTTTTCTAATTCAGCTCATGTGTAGACATGTTTACATTCCCTTTATAAGTGATATCTTATGATAAGTTCCTTTTTCTGTGTTACTTATTTCACTTAGAAACATCGTACCTAAATCCAGTCATTATGCTGCTACTGGCTTTATGACATTGATTCCATGGCTGAGGGATTTCCCATAGTATATAAGTACCACAACTTTTTTCTTTCCTGGGATATTTAAGGTTTACTGAAGTCATTTTTCTTATAAACGGAGCCGCCCTAAACATTGGTGTTGCTGTTTCTTGTTGATTTTCTGTTTGCCCAATGTATTAGCCCATGAGTGGAAGTACCCTAGGCTCTGTAGCTCTGTTTTTAGATGTTTCTGGAAACACCATGGACTTCTCCAGAGTGGCCCTTGTCAATTTACATCCCACACATCATTGTCAAAAGACTCCCTGTTCCACACATCTGTGCTGCCTTTCTAGTTTTTACAATTCTTTTGGATGTTCTGTTTAACTGGTTGGAAATGAGACTGCTTTGTAGTGAGGATTTGCATTGCCCACTTGCTTGGTTGGCCAAAAAGGGTATATGCGGGTTTCCTTGAATATATTGTGGGAAACCACATATGCCATTTTTGGCCAAGTGCATCCTTGTCAAAATTGGGCCGCATTTCCTGTGCTTAAAATGCAATTCCAATCTACTTCTTGAAATATGTTTGATGTAATCCTACCTCGAATTATAGTCTTCCTCGTTTCCTTCCATCTCCAGATTTTTGGACGATAGTTGTCCATTATAACTCTGCAGGTTTGTGAATTCCAGAGAACCTGAGCTCAGTTTTTCAACTCGCTTTGTTTGTGAGCTGGCCACAAACCCACAGGATTGCGTCAGGCCATATCCGTGTTCTGCTGCAGCAGGCTGAGCATTTGGTTAAATATTCTTCATGATGGGAAATTAGAGGGGCGTATGCCCATCCAAATGCTTACAGCATGTCTCTCATTGGTTCCCCTATTCCCTTTTAATCTCCACACAACTTGCAAACTGTGTGAAACAGGAGGTTAAAGGCACTGACTCTCTAAGCAGGCAGATTTATAGTTAAGTGCCTGGAATGGTGAACCCGAGCACAAGGAGAGGATAAAGGAGGTGTATTTTAGAAAGATGTCCGGGTCACATGTTGTCCCATCCTCTGGGTTTCCCATGCATGTTTTAGCTGTAATAAGATTCCCTGGACCCCAGAGAGTTGGGACTCATGGAATAGGTTGCACACATTATTGCTTTAAATGGTCTGCATTTGCTCACACAACCTCACCAATCCTCTCAGCCCCAAGTGTCCAGCCTTATGTCTCATCCAGCTCTGGGTGTAGATGTGGTCAGTCCCAATTGCATCGGAGCCCCTTAACAAATTCCGTAAGGATTTTGCTGTTTTTGTGTTTTAGTTTGAAATTTATTTTTATAATGTGGTTGAGCTGATTTTTACTGTCGTGTTTATGCCACTGTATACACTCTTGATTCCCTTACGGCGACATATCAATACATAGGTATTACGATTCTTACTAATCAGATATATTAATCTGCAGGGAATAGGGGAGGTTGAGTTCAGTTCACTGAGCAAGGAGTAGGTCTTGTCTACTACACATTTGTTTTATGGAACGCTACCTGTGCTAATATCAAACTCTGGTTTTAAACATCAACCCACCTCACCTTTCCCCTTAAGCAGGCATAAGAGTGTTTAATTTTTTTTTTCTAAATGTGAGACTGCTCTGTTTTCTAATTCAGCTCATGTTTAGCCATGTTTACATTCCCTTCATAAGTGATATCTTATGATAAATTTCTTTTTCTGTGTTACTTATTTCCCTTAGAATCATCGTACCTTACTCCAGTCATTATGCTGCTACTGACTTTATGACATTGATTCCATGGCTGAGGGATATCCCATAGTACGTAAGTACCACAACTTCTTTATCCACTTTTGTCTTTCCTGGGATATTTGAGGTGTACTGAAGTGGTTTTCTTTGTAAACAAAGCAGCCCTAAACTTTGGGGTGGCTCTTTCTTGTTGATTTTCAGTTTTCCCAATGTATACGCCCATGAGTGCAAGTATCCTAAACTCTTTAACTCAGTTTTCAGATGTTTTAAGAAACACAGTGGACTTCTCAAGAGTGGCTCTTGGCAATTGACATCCCTCCCATCAGCGTAACAAGGCTCACTGTTCCACAGGGCTCTGCTGCATTTCTAGATTTTACAATTTTTTTTGGATGTTCTGTTAGACCATTGTCAAATGAGACTTATTTGTAGTCCGGCTTTGCATTGCCCACTTGATTCGTTGGCCGAAAAGTGCGTATGTGTGTTTTTTTGTATATATTGAGGAAAAAACGCATCCGCCCTTTTGGCCAAGTGCATCATTATTGAAGTTGTTCCACATTACCTGTGCTTAAAAGGCGATTCCTATCTACCTTTTCAAATATGATTCCTGCAGTCCTGCCTCAAGTTCCGGTCATCCTTGTTTCCTTCCCTTAACAGATTTTCGGACGATAGTTGGCCATTATAACTCTGAAATTTTGTGAATTATTGAGACTATGAGCTTCATTTTTTAACTCGCTTTTTTTCTGAGCTTGCCACAGACCCGTAGGATTGCTTCAGGCCCTATCTGGGTTCTGGGGCAACAGAATGAAGTTTGTGTTAACTCTTCTTCGTCATGGGAAATTAGAGTGCCATGTGTCCATCCAAATGCTTACAGCAAATCTCTTATTACTTCCAACTCTGCCCATTCATCCTCCACACAATTTGTGAACTGTGTGAAACATGAGGTTAAATGTGGTGATTCTCCAAGACGGGAGATTTATAATAAAGTGACTGGAAAGGCAAACACGAGCACAAGGAGATGAAAAAGGAGAAGCGTTTTAGAAAGCTGTCCAGATCACAAGCTGTCCCATCCTCTGGGTTTCCCATGCGTGTTTTAGCTGTCATAAGATTCCCTTGAATCTAGATTGTTGAGGCCCTTGAAATGGGTTGCATGCATTATTGCTTTAAATGGTCTGCATTTGCTCACAACCTCACCAATGCTCTCAGCCCCAAGTGTCCAGCGTTATGTCTCATCCACCTGTGGGTGTAGATGGGGTCAATCCAGGTTGCTTCAGAGCCCCTGAATGAATTTGTAAGAATTTTGTTGTTTTTGTGTATAGTTTTTGAAATTAATTTTTATAATGGGGTTGAGCTGATGTTCACTGCCATGGTTATGCCACTCTATACACGTTTGATTCCCTTACGGACATATTTGAAGACATAGGAATTAACATTCATACTAGTTAGATATATTCCTCTGCAGGGAATAGAGGATGTTGAGTCCAGTTCACTGAACAAGGAGTAGGTTTTGCCTATTACACGTTTGGTTTATTGAATTGTAAGTGTGCTAATATCGAACTCTGGTGTTATGCATCACCCCACCTCACCTTTTGCTTTTAACAGATATAAGAGTATTTTTTTTTTCTAAATGTGAGACTCTGTTCTGTTTTCTAATTCAGCTCATGTGTAGCCATGTTTACACAACCTTCATAAGTGATATCTTATGATAAGTTTCTTTTTCTGTGTTACTTATTTCACTTAGAATCATCGTACCTAAATCCAGTCATTATGCTGCTACTGGCTTTATGACATTGATTCCATGGTTGAGGGATATCCCATAGTATGTAAGTACCACAACTTCATTATCAACTTTTTTTTCTTTCCTGGGATATTTAATGTGTAGTGAAGTCGATTTTCTTTTAAACAGAGCAGCCTTAAACTTTGTTGTGGCTGTTTCTTGTTGATTTTCTGTTTGCCCAATGTATTAGCCCATGAGTGGAAGTACCCTATGCTGTGTAGCTCAGTTTTTAGATTTTTCAAGAAACACCATGTACTTCTCCAGAGTGGCTGTTGCCAATTTACATCCCGCCCATCATTGTCACAAGACTTCCTGTTCCACACAGCTGTGCTGCCTTTCTCAATATTACAATTCATTTGGATGTTCTGTTTAACCGATTGGAAATGAGACTACTTTGAAGTGTGGATTTGCATTGCCCACTTACTTGGATGGCCAAAAACGGCATATGCGTGTTTCCTTGAATATATTGCGGCAAACACATACACCATTTTTGGCCAAGTGCATCATGGTCAAAATTGGGCTGCATTTCCTGTGCTTAAATGTGATTCCAATCTACTTCGTGAAATATGTTTCCTGAAATCCTGCCTCGAATTAAAGTCCTCCTCATTTCCTTCCTTCAACAGATTTTTGGACGATAGTTGTCCGTTATAACTCTGCAGGTTTGTGAAATCCAGAGAACCTGAGCTCAGTTTTTCAACTCGCTTTGTTTGTGAGCTGGCCACAAACCCACAGGATTGCATCAGGCCATATCCGTGTTCTCCTGCAGCAGGCTGAGCATTTGGTTAAATATTCTTCGTGATTGAAAATTAGAGGGGCGTGTGCCTGTCCAAATGCTTACAGAATGTCTCTCATTGGTTCCCCCTATTCCCTTTTAATCTCCACACAATTTGCAAACTGTGTGAAACTGGAGGTTAAAGGCACTGAATCTGTAAGTGGGGAGATTTATAGTAAAGTGGCTGGAATGGTGAACCCGAGCACAAGCAGAGGATTAAGGAGGTGTATTTTAGAAAGATGTGCGGGTCACACGTTGTCCCATCCTCTGGGTTTCCCATGCATGTTTTAGCTGTAATAAGATTCCCTGGGCCCCAGAGAGGTGGCACCCAAGGAATGGGTCGCACGAATTATTGCTCAAAATTGTCTGCATTTGCTCACACAACCTCACCAATCCTCTCAGCCCCAAGTGTCCAGCCTTATGTCTCATCCAGCTGTGTTTGTACATGTGGTCAGTCCTAAGTGTATCAGAGCCCCTTAACAAATTCTGTAAGGATTTCACTGTTTTTGTGTTTTAGTTTGAAATTTATTTTTATAATGGGGTTGAGCTGATTTTCACTGCCGTTTTTATGCCAGTCTATAGACTCTTGATTCCCTTACGGAGACATATCAATATATAGGTATTAAGATTCTTACTAGTCAGATATATTAATCTGCAGGGAATAGGGGATGTTGAGTTCACTTCAATGAGCAAGGAGTAGGTCTTGTCTACTACACATTTGTTTTATGGAACGCTACCTGTGCTAATATCAAACTCTGGTTTTATGCATCAAGCCACCTCACCTTTCCCCTAAGCAGGCATAAGAGTGTTTTTTTTTTCTAAATGTGAGTCTCTGTTCTGTTTTCTAATTCAGCTCATGTGTAGCCATGTTTACATTCCTTTCATAAGTGATATCTTATGATTAGTTTCTTTTTCTGTGTTACGTATTTCCCTTAGAATCATCGTACCTTACTCCAGTCATTGTGCTGCTACTGGCTTTATGACATTGATTCCATGGCTGAGGGATATCCCATAGTACGTAAGTACCACATCTTCTTTATCCACATTTTTTTTTCTTTTCTGGGATATTTGAGGTGTACTGAAGTGGGTTTCTTTGTAAAAAATGCAGCCCTAAACTTTGGGGTGGCTGTTTGTTTTTGATTTTCAGTTTTCCCTATGTATACGCCCATGGGTGGAAGTACCCTAAACTCTTTAGCTCAGTTTTCAGATGTTTAAGGAAACACAGTGGACTTCTCCAGAGTGGCTCTTGGCAATTTACATCCCTCCTATCAGCGTAACAAGGCTCACTGTTCCACACGGCTCTGCTGTATTTCTAGATTTTACATTTTTTTTTTGGATGTTCTGTTTCACCATTGGCAAATGAGACTTATTTGTAGTCCGGCTTTGCATTGCTCACTTGATTCGTTGGCCAAAAAGTGCGTATGCGTGTTTTCTTGAATATATTGAGGAAAAAACGCATCCGCCCTTTTTGCCAGTGGCATCATTGTCAAAGTTGTGCCACATTTCCTGTGCTTAAAAGGTGATTCCGGGCCTCCCTGGTGGTGCAAGTGGTTAAGAGTCTGCCTGCCGATGCAGGGGATACGGGTTCGTGCCCCGGTCTGGGAGGATCCCATATGCCGCGGAGCAGCTGGGCCAGTGAGCCATGGCCGCTGAGCCTGCGCATCCGGAGCCTGTGCTCCGCAACGGGAGAGGCCACAACAGTGAGAGGCCCACATACCGCAAAAAGAAAAAAAAAAAAAAAAAAAAGGTGATTCCTATCTACCTCTTCAAATATGCTTCCTGCAGTCCTGCCTCAATTTCCTGTCCTCTTCGTTTCCTTCCCTCTACAGATTTTTGGACGATAGTTGTCCATTATAACTCTGAAAGTTTGTGAATTCCTGAGAACCTGAGCTCCATTTTTCAACTCGCTTTTTCTCTGATTTTGCCACAGACCCGTAGGATTGCTTCAGGCCCTAATTATGTTCTGGGGTGGCAGAATGAGGTTTGGGGTAACTATTTTTCCTGATGGGAAATTAGAGTGCCATGTGCCCGTCCAAATGCTTACAGCAAATCTATTATTACTTCAACTTCTTCCCATTCATCCTCCACACAATTTGAGAACAGTGGGAAACATAGGTTAAATGTGCTGATTCTTCCTGATGGGAGATTTATAGTAAAGTGACTGGAAAGGCAAACACGAGCACAAGGAGTTAAAAAGTAGAAGCGTTTTAGAAAGCTGTTCGCAGAACATGCTGTCCCGTCCTCTGGGATTCACATGCATGTTTTAGCTGTCATAAGATTCCCTTGAATCTAGAGTGTTGGGACCCTTGGAATGGGTTGCATGCATTATTGCTTTAAATGGTCTGCATTTGCTCACAACCTCACCAATGCTCTCAGCCCCAAGTGTCCAACGTTATGTCTCATCAACCTGTGGGTGTAGATGAGGTCAATCCAGGTTGCTTCAGAGTCCCTGAATGAATTTTGTAAGAATTTTGATGTTTTTAAGTATTATTTTGGAAATTAATTTTTATAATGGGTTGAGCTGATTTTCCCTTCCGTGTTTATGCCACTCTATACACGTTTGATTCCCTTATGGACATATTTGAATACATAGGATTTAAAATTCATACTAGTCAGATATATTCCTCTGCATGAAATAGGGGATGTTGAGTCCAGTTCACTTGGAAGGAGTAGGTCTTGTCTATTACACGTTTGGTTTTTGGAATTCTACCTGTGCTAATATAAAACTCAGGTGTTATGCATCACCCCACCTCACCTTTCGATTTAAGCAGATATAAGAGATTTTTTTCTAAATGTGAGACTCTGTTCTGTTTTCTAATTCAGCTCATGTGTAGCCATGTTTACACACCCTTCATAAGTGAAATCTTATGGTAAGTTTCTTTTTCTGTGTTACTTATTTCACTTAGAAACATTGGACCTAAATCCAGTCATTATGATACTACTGGCTTTATGACATTGATTCCATGGCTGAGGGATAACCCATAGTATGTAAGTACCACAGTTTTTTCTTTCCTGGGATATTTAAGGTATACTGAAGTGGATTTTCTTGTAAACGGAGCTGCCCTATACATTGGTGTGGCTGTTTCTTGTTGATTTTCTGTTTGCCCAATGTATTAGCCCATTAGTGGATGTACCCTAGGCTATTTAGCTCTGTTTTTAAATGTTTCAGGAAACACCATGGACTTCTCCAGAGTGGCTCTTGTCAATTTACATCCCGCCCATCATTGTCACAGGACTTCCTGTTCCAGACAGCTGTGCTGCCTTTCTAGTTTCTACAATTCTTTTGGATATTCTGTTTAATCGGTTGGACATGAGACTACTTTGTAGTGAGGATTTACATTGCGCCCTTGCTTGGGTGGCCAAAAAGTACATATGCGTGTTTCCTTGAATATATTGCGGGAAAACACTTACGCAATTTTTGGCCTAGGGCATCATTGTCAAAATTGGGCCGCATTTCCTGTGCTTAAAATGTGATTCCAGGGCTTCCCTGGTGGCGCAGTGGTTAAGAGTATGCCTGCCGATGCAGGGGACACGGGTTCGTGCCCCGATCCCGGAAGATCCCACATGCCGCGGAGCGGCTGGGCCCGCGAGCCATGGCCGCGAAGCCTGTGTGTCGGGAGCCTGTGCTCCGCAACGGGAGAGGCCACAGCAGTGAGAGGCCCGTGTACAGAAAAAAAAAAAACAAAACTGTGATTCCAATCTTCTTCTTGAAATATGTTTCCTGAAATCCTGCCTCGAATTCAAGTCCTCCTCGTTTGCCTCCTTCAACAGATTTTTGGACGATAGTTGTCCATTATAACCTGCAGGTTTGTGAAGTCCATAGAACCTGAGCTCAGTTTTTCAACTCGCTTTGTTTGTGAGCTGGCCACAAACCCACAGGATTGCATCAGGCCATATCCGTGTTCTGCTGCAGCAGGCTGAGCATTTGGTTAAATATTCTTCGTGATGGGAAATTAAAGGGGCGTGTGCCAGTCCAAATGCTTACAGCATGTCTCTCATTGGTTCCCCTATTCCCTTTTAATCTCCACACAAATTGCAAACTGTGTGAAACAGGAGGTTAAAGGCACTGACTCTCTAAGCGCGGAGATTTATAGTAAAGTGGCGGGAATGGTGAACCCGAGCACAAGGAGAGGATAAAGGAGGTGTATGTTAGAAAGCTCTCCGGGTCACACATTGTCCCTTCCTCTGGGTTTCCCATGCATGTTTTAGCTGTAATAAGATTCTGTGGGCCCCAGAGAGGTGCCACAAAAGGAATGGGTTGCACGCATTATTGCTTTAAACGGTCTGCATTTGCTCACACAACCTCACCAATCCTCTCAGCCCCAAGTGTCCAGGCTTATGTCTCATCCAGCTGTAGGTGTAGATGTGGTCAGTTCCAATTGCATCAGAGCCCCTTAACAAATTCTGTAAGGATTTCGCTGTTTTTGTGTTTTAGTTTGAAATTTATTTTTATAATGGGGTTGAGCTGATTTTCACTGCCGTGTTTATGCCACTCTATACACTCTTGATTCCCTTATGGAGACATATCAATACATAGGTATTAAGATTCTTTCTAATCAGATATATTAATCTGCAGGGAATAGGGGATGTTGAGTTCACTTCACTGAGCAAGGAGTAGGTCTTGTCTTCTACTCATTTGTTTTATGAAAGTCTACCTGTTCTAATATCACACTCTGGTTTTATGCATCAACCCACCTCACCTTTCCCCTTAAGCAGGCATAAGTGTGTTTTATATTTTTTTTCTAAATGTGAGACTCTGTTCTGTTTTCTAATTCAGCTCCTGTGTAGCCATGTTTACAATCCCTTCATAAGTGATATCTTATGATAAGTTTCTTTTTCTTTTTAACTTTTTTCCCTTAGAATCATCATACCTTACTCCAGTCATTATGCTGCTACTGACTTTATGACATTGATTCCATGGCTGAGGGATATCCCATAGTTTAGAAATACCACAACATTTTTCTTTCCTGGGATATTTAAGGTGTACTGAAGTCGTTTTTCTTATAAACGGAGCAGCACTAAACATTGCTGTTGCTGTTTCTTGTTGATTTTCTGTTTGCCCAATGTATTAGCCCATGAGTGGAAGTACCCTAGGCTCTGTAGCTCTGTTTTTAGATGTTTCAGGAAACACCATGGACTTCTCCAGAGTGGCTCTTGTCAATTTACATCCCTCTCATCATTGTCAAAAGACTCCCTGTTCCACACATCTGTGCTGCCTTTCTAGTTTTACAATTCTTTTGGATGTTCTGTTTAACCGGTTGGAAATGAGACTACTTTGTAGTGAGGATTTGCATTGCCCCCTTGCTTGGTTGGCCAAAAAGTGCATATGCGTGTTTCCTTGAATATATTGCGGGAAACCACATACGCCATTTTTGCCCAAGGGCATCATTATCAAAATTGGGCCGCATTTCCTGTGCTTAAAATGCGATTCCAATCTACATCTTGAAATATGTTTCCTGTAATCCTGCCTCGAATTATAGTCTTCCTCGTTTCCTTCCATCTACAGATTTTTGGACGATAGTTGTCCATTATAACTCTGCAGGTTTGTGAATTTCAGAGAACCTGAGCTCAGTTTTTCAACTCGCTTTGTTTGTGAGCTGGCCACAACCACGCAGGATTGCATCAGACCATATCCGAGTTCTGCTGCAGCAGGCTGAGCATTTGGTTAAATATTCTTCGTGATGGGAAATTAGAGGGGCGTGTGCCCATCCAAATGCTTACAGCATGTCTCTCATTGGTTCCCCCTATTCCCTTTTAATCTCCACACAAATTGCAAACTGTGTGAAACAGGAGTTTATATGCACTGACTCTCTAAGCGGGGAGATTTTTAGGAAAGTGGCTGGAATGGTGAACCCGAGCACAAGGAGAGTATAAAAGAGGTGTATTGTAGAAAGCTCTCCAGGTCACACGTTGTCCCATCCTCTGGGTTTCCCATGCATGTTTTAGCTGTAATAAGATTCCCTGGACCCCAGACAGGTGGCACCCAAGGAATGTGTTGCACACATTATTGCTTAAAAAGGTCTGCATTTGCTCACACAACCTCACCAATCCTCTCAGAACCAAGTGTCCAGGCTTATGTCTCATCCAGCTGTGGGTGTAGATGTGGTCAGTCCCAATTGCATCAGAGTCCCTTAACAAATTCTGTAAGGATTTCGCTGTTTTTGCGTTTTAGTTTGAAATTTATTTTTATAATGGGGTTGAGCTGATTTTCACTGCCGTGTTTAAGCCACTCTATACACTCTTGATTCCCTTATGGAGACATATCAATACATAGGTATTAAGATTCTTACTAGTCAGAAATATTAATCTGCAGGGAATAGGGGATGTTGAGTTCAGTTCACTGAGCAAGGAGTAGGTCTTGTCTACTACACATGTGTTTTATGGAACGCTACCTGTGCTAATATCAAACTCTGGTTTTATGCATTAACCCACCTCACCTTTCCCCTTAAGCAGGCATAAGTGTGTTTTATTTTTTTTTCTAAATGTGAGACTCTGTTCTGTTTTCTAATTCAGCTCATGTGTAGCCATGTTTACAATCCCTTCATAAGTGATATCTTATGATAAGTTTCTTTTTCTGTGTAACTTTTTTCCCTTAGAATCATCGTACCTTACTCCAGTCATTATGCTGCTACTGACTTTATGACATTGATTCCATGGCTGAGGGATATCCCATAGTACCTAAGTACCACAACTTCTTTATCCACTTTTGTCTTTCCTGGGATATTTGTGGTGTACTGAAGTGCATTTTTTTGTAAACAAAGCAGCCCTAAACTTTGGGATGGCTGTTTCTTGTTGATTTTCAGTTTTCCCAATGTATACGCCCATGAGTGGAAGTACCATAAACCCTTTAGCTCAGTTTTCAGATGTTTAAGGAAACACAGTGGACTTCTCAAGAGTGCCTCTTGGCAATTTACATCCCTCCTATCAGCGTAACAAGGCTCACTGTTCCACACGGCTCTGTTGTATTTCTAGATTTTACATTTTTTTTTGGATGTTCTGTTTCACCATTGGCAAATGAGACTTATTTGTAGTCCGGCTTTGCATTGCCTACTTGATTCGTTGGCCCAAAAGTGCGTATGCGTGGTTTCTTGAATATATTGAGGAAAAAACGCATCCGCCCTTTTGGCCAAGGGCATCATTGTCGAAGTTGTGCCACATTTCCTGTGCTTAAAAGGTGATTCCTATCTACCTCTTCATATATGTTTTCTGCAGTCCTGCCTCAATTTCTGGTCCTCCTCATTTCCCTCCCTCTACAGATTTTTGGTTGATAGTTGTCCATTATAACTCGGAAAGTTTGTGAGTTCCTGAGACCCTGAGCTCCATTTTTTAACTCGCTTTTTTTCTGAGCTTGCCAAAGACCCAGAGGGTTGCTTTAGGCCTTCTCTGGTTTCTGGGGCGGCAGAATGAGGTTTGGGTTAACTCTTCTTCGTGATGGGAAATTAGAGTGCCATGTGCCCATCCAAATGCTTACAGCAAATCTCTTATTACTTCCACCTCTTCCCATTCATTCTCCACAAAATTTGTGAACTGTGTGAAACATGAGGTTAAATGTGCTGATTCTCCAAGATGGGAGATTTATAGTAAAGTGACTGGAATGGCAAACACGAGCACAAGGAGACAAAAAAGGAGAAGCATTTTAGAAAGCTGTCTGGATCACATGCTCTCCCATCCGCTGGGTTTCCCATGCGTGTTTTAGCTGTCATAAGATTCCCTTGAATCTAGAGTGTTGTGACCCTTGGAATGGGTTGCATGCATTATTGCTTTAAATGGTCTGCATTTGCTCACAATCTCACCAATGCTCTCAACCCCAAGTGTCCAACGTTATGTCTCATCCACCTGTGGGTGTAGATGGCGTCAATCCAGGTTACTTCAGAGCTCCTGAATGAATTTGTAAGAATTTTGTTGTTTTTGTGTATTGTTTTTTAAATTAATTTTTATAATGGGGTTGAGCTTATTTTCCCTGCCGTGTTTATGCCATTCTATACACGTTAGATTCCCGTACGGACATATTTGAATACATAGGAATTAAACTTGATATTAGTCAGATATATTACTCTGCAGGGAAAAGGGGATGTTGAGTCCAGTTCACTGAGCAAGGAGTAGGTCTTGTCTATTACAAGTTTGGTTTATGGAACTGTACGTGTGCTAATATCAAACTCGGGTGTTTTGCATCACCCCACCTCACCTTTCGCTTTTAGCAGATATAAGATTTGTTTTTCTAAATGTGAGACTCTGTTCTGTTTTCTAATTCAGCTCATGTGTAGACATGTTTACATGCCCTTTATAAGTGATATCTTATAAGTTCCTTTTTCTGTGTTACTTATTTCACTTAGAAACATCGTACCTAAATCCAGTCATTATGCTGCTACTGGCTTTATGACATTGATTCCATGGCTGAGGGATTTCCCATAGTATATAAGTACCACAACTTTTTTCTTTCCTGGGATATTCAAGGTTTACTGAAGTCATTTCTCTTATAAACGGAGCCACCCTAAACTTTGGTGTTGCTCTTTCTTGCTGATTTTCTGTTTGCCCAATGTATTAGCCCATGAGTGGAAGTACCCTAGGCTCTGTAGCTCTGTTTTTAGATGTTTCTGGAAACACCATGGACTTCTCCAGAGTGGCTCTTGTAAATTTACATCCCGCACATCATTGTCAAAAGACTCCCTGTTCCACACATCTGTGCTGCCTTTCTAGTTTTTACAATTCTTTTGGATGTTCTGTTTAACCGGTTGGAAATGAGACTGCTTTGTAGTGAGGATTTGCATTGCCCACTTGCTTGGTTGGCCAAAAAGGGTATATGCGGGTTTCCTTGAATATATTGCGGGAAACCATATATGCCATTTTGGCCAAGTGCATCCTTGGAAATATTGGGCCGCATTTCCTGGGCTTAAAATGCAATTCCAATCTACTTCTTGACATATGTTTGATGTAATCCTACCTCGAATTTAAGTCTTCCTCGTTTCCTTCCATCTACAGATTTTTGGACGATAGTTGTCCATTATAACTCTGCAGGTTTGTGAATTCCAGAGAACCTGAGCTCAGTTTTTCAACTCGCTTTGTTTGTGAGCTGGCCACAAACCCACAGGATTGCGTCAGGCCATATCCGTGTTCTGCTGCAGCAGGCTGAGCATTTGGTTAAATATTCTTCATGATGGGAAATTAGAGGGGCGTGTGCCCATCCAAATGCTTACAGCATGTCTCTAATTGGTGCCCCTATTCCCTTTTAATCTCCACACAACTTGCAAATTGTGTGAAACAGGAGGTTAAAGGCACTGACTCTCTAAGCGGGCAGATTTATAGTTAAGTGCCTGGAATGGTGAACCCGAGCACAAGGAGAGGATAAAGGAGGTGTATTTTAGAAAGATGTCCGGGTCACATGTTGTCCCATCCTCTGGGTTTCCCATGCATGTTTTAGCTGTAATAAGATTCCCTGGACCCCAGAGAGTTGGGACTCATGGAATAGGTTGCACACATTATTGCTTTAAATGGTCTGCATTTGCTCACACAACCTCACCAATCATCTCAGCCCCAAGTGTCCAGCCTTATGTCTCATCCAGCTGTGGGTGGAGATGTGGTCAGTCCCAATTGCATCAGAGGCCCTTAACAAATTCTGTAAGGATTTCGCTGTTTTTGTGTTTTAGTTTGTAATTTATTTTTATAATGTTGTAGAGCTGATTTTCACTGCCATGTTTAAGCCACTCTATACACTCTTGATTCCCTTATGGAGACATATCAATACATAGGTATTAAGATTCTTACTAGTCAGATATATTAATCTGCAGGGAATAGGGGATGTTGAGTTCAGTTCACTGAGCAAGGAGTAGGTCTTGTCTACTACACATTTGTTTTATGGAACGCTACCTGTGCTAATATCAAACTCTGGTTTTATGCATCAACCCACCTCACCTTTCCCCTTAAGCAGGCATACGTGTGTTTTATTATTTTTCTAAATGTGAGACTCTGTTCTGTTTTCTAATTTAGCACATTTGTAGCCATGTTTACATTCCCTTCATAAGTGATATCTTATGATAAGTTTCTTTTTCTGTGTAACTTTTTTCCCTTAGAATCATCGTACCTTACTCCAGTCATTATGCTGCTACTAACTTTATGACATTGATCCCATGGTTGAGGGATATCCCATAGTACGTAAGTACCACAACTTCTTTATCCACTTTTGTCTTTCCTGGGATATTTGTGGTGTACTGAAGTGCATTTTTTTTGTAAACAAAGCAGCCCTAAACTTTGGGGTGGCTGTTTCTTGTTGATTTTCAGTTTTCCCAATGTATACGCCCATGAGTGGAAATGCCCTAAACTCTTTAGCTCAGTTTTCAGATGTTTAAGGAAACACAGTGGACTTCAACAGAGTGGCTCTTGGCAATTTACATCCCTCCTATCAGCGTAACAAGGCTCACTGTTCCACACGGCTCTGCTGTATTTCTAGATTTTACATTTTCTTTTGGATGTTCTGTTTCACCATTGGCAAATGAGACTTATTTGTAGTTCAGCTTTACATTCCCCACTTGGTTCGTTGGTCAAAAAGTGCATATGCGTGTTTTCTTGAATATATTGAGGAAAAAACGCATCCGCCCGTTTGACCAAGGGCATCATTGTCGAAGTTGTGACACATTTCCTGTGCTTAAAAGGCGATTACTATCTACCTCTTCAAATATGTTTCCTGCAGTCCTGCCTCAATTTCTGGTCCTCCTCGTTTCCTTCCCTCTACAGATTTTTGGACAATAGTTATCCATTATAACTCTGAAAGTTTGTGAATTCCTGAGACCCTGAGCTCAATTTTTTAACTCGCTCTTTTTCTGAGCTTGCCACAGACCCGTAGGATTGCTTCAGGCCCTATCTGGGTTCTGGGGTGGCAGAATGAGTTTTGGGTTAACTCTTCTTCGTGATGGGAAAATAGAGTGCCATGTGCCCGTCCAAATGCTTACAGCAAATCTCTTATTACTTCCACTTCTTCCCATTCATCCTCCACACAATTTGTGAACAGTGTGAAACATGAGGTTAAATGTGCTGATTCTCCAAGACGGGAGATTTATAGTAAAGTGAGTGGAATGGCAAACCCGAGCACAAGGAGACAAAAAGGGAGAAGTGTTTTAGAAAGCTTTCCGAATCACACGCTGTCCCAACCTCTGGGTTTCGCATGCGTGTTTTAGCTGTCATAAGATTCCCTTGAATCTAGAGTGTTGTGACCCTTGGAATGGGTTGCATGCATTATTGCTTTAAATGGTCTGCATTTGCTCACTACCTCACCAATGCTCTCAGCCCCAAGTGTCCAACGTTATGTCTCATCCAACTGTGGGTGTAGATGGGGTCAATCCAGGTTGCTTCAGAGCTCCTGAATGAATTTCGTAAGAATTTTGTTGTTTCTGTGTATTGTTTTTTAAATTAATTTTTATAATGGAGTTGAGCTGATTTTCCCTGCCGTGTTTATGCCACTCTATACACGTTTGATTCCCTTACGGACATATTTTCATACATAGGAATTAAACTTCATACTAGTCAGATATATTCCTCTGCAGGGAATAGGGGATGATGAGCCCAGTTCACTGAGCAAGGAGTAGGTCTTGTCTATTACACGATTGGTTTATGGAACTGTATGTCTGCTAATATCAAACTCGGGTGCTTTGCATCTACCCCACCTCACCTTTCGCTTTAAGCAGATATAAGAGTTTTTTTTTTTTCTAAATGTGAGACTCTGTTCTGTTTTCTAATTCAGCTCGTGTGTAGCCATGTTTACAATCCCTTCATAAGTGATATCTTATGATGAGTTTCTTTTTCTGTGTTACTTATTTCACTTAGAAACATTGGACCTAAATCCAGTCATTATGCTGCTACTGGCTTTATGACATTGATTCCATAGCTGAGGGATTTCCCGTAGTATATAAGTAGCACAACTTTTTCTTTCCTGGGATATTTAAGGTTTACTGAATTCATTTTTCTTATAAACGGAGCCGCCCTAAACATTGGTGTTGCTGTTTCTTGTTGATTTTCTGTTTGCCCAATGTATTAGCCCATGAGTGGAAGTACCCTAGGCTCGGTAGCTCTGTTTTTAGATGATTCAGGAAACACCATGGACTTCTCCAGAGTGGCTCTTGTCAATTTACATCCCTCCTATCATTGTCAAAAGACTCCCTGTTCCACACATCTGTGCTTGCTCTCTAGTTTTTACAATTCTTTTGGATGTTCTGTTTAACCGGTTGGAAATGAGACTACTTTGTAGTGAGGATTTGCATTACCCTCTTGCTTGGTTGGCCCAAAAGTGTATATGCGTGTTTCCTTGAATATATTGCGGGAAACCACATATGCCATTTTTGACCAAGGGCATCATTGTCAAAATTGGGCCGCATTTCCTGTGCTTAAAATGCAATTCCAATCTACTTCTTGAAATATATTTCCTGTAATCCTGCCTCGAATTAAAGTCTTCGTCATTTCCTTCCATCTACAGATTTTTGGACTATAGTTGTCCATTATAATTTTGCAGGTTTGTGAATTCGAGAGAACATGAGCTCAGTTGTTCAACTGGCTTTGTTTGTGAGCTGGCCACAAACACACAGGATTGCGTCTGGCCATATCCGTGTTCTGCTGCAGCAAGTTGAGCATTTGGTTAACTATTCTTCGTGATGGGAAATTAGAGGGGAGTGTGCCCGTCCAAATACTTACAGCATGTCTCTCATTGTTTCCCCCTTTCCCTTTTAATCTCCACACAACTTGCAAACTGTGTGAAACAGGAGGTTAAAGGCACTGACTCTCTAAGCGGGCAGATTTATAATTAAGTGCCTGGAATGGTGAAACCGAGCACAAGGAGAGGATAAAGGAGCTGTATTTTAGAAAGATGTCCGGGTCACACGTTGTCCCATCCTCTGGGTTTCCCATGCATGTTTTAGCTGTAATAAGATTCCCTGGACCCCAGAGAGTTGGGAATCAAGGAATAGGTTGCACACATTATTGCTTTAAATGGTCTGCATATGCTCACACAACCTCACCAATCCTCTCAGCCCCAAGTGTCCAGCCTTATATCTCATCCAGTTTTGGGTGTAGATGTGGTCAGTCCCAAATGCATCAGAGGCCCTTAACAAATTCTGTAAGGATTTCGCTGTTTTTGTGTTTTAGTTTGAAATTTATTTTTATAATGGTGTTGAGCTGATTTTCACTGCCGTGTTTAAGCCACTCTATATACTCTTGATTCCCTTATGGAGTCATATCAATACATAGGTATTAAGATTCTTACTAGTCAGATATATTAATCTGAGGGAATAGGGGATGTTGAGTTCAGTTCACTGAACAAGGAGTTGGTCTTGTCTACTACACATGTGTTTTATGGAACGCTACCTGTGCTAATATCAAACTCTGGTTTTATGCATCAACCCACCTCACCTTTCCCCTTAAGCAGGCATAAGTGTGTTTTATTTTTTTTTCTAAATGTGAGACTCTGTTCTGTTTTCTAATTCAGCTCATGTGTAGCCATGTTTACAATCCCTTCATAAGTGATATCTTATGATAAGTTTCTTTTTCTGTGTAACTTTTTTCCCTTAGAATCATCGTACCTTACTCCAGTCATTATGCTGCTACTGACTTTATGACTTTGATGCCATGGCTGAGGGATATCCCATAGTACCTAAGTACCACAACTTCTTTATCCACTTTTGTCTTTCCTGGGATATTTGTGGTGTACTGAAGTGCATTTTTTGTAAACAAAGCAGCCCTAAACTTTGGGGTGGCTGTTTCTTGTTGATTTTCAGTTTTCCCAATGTATACGCCCATGAGTGGAAGTACCATAAACCCTTTAGCTCAGTTTTCAGATGTTTAAGGAAACACAGTGGACTTCTCAAGAGTGCCTCTTGGCAATTTACATCCCTCCTATCAGCGTAACAAGGCTCACTGTTCCACACGGCTCTGTTGTATTTCTAGATTTTACATTTTTTTTTGGATGTTCTGTTTCACCATTGGCAAATGAGACTTATTTGTAGTCCGGCTTTGCATTGCCTACTTGATTCGTTGGCCCAAAAGTGCGTATGCGTGTTTTCTTGAATATATTGAGGAAAAAACGCATCCGCCCTTTTGGCCAAGGGCATCATTGTCGAAGTTGTGCCACATTTCCTGTGCTTAAAAGGTGATTCCTATCTACCTCTTCATATATGTTTTCTGCAGTCCTGCCTCAATTTCTGGTCCTCCTCGTTTCCCTCCCTCTACAGATTTTTGGATGATAGTTGTCCATTATAACTCGGAAAGTTTGTGAGTTCCTGAGACCCTGAGCTCCATTTTTAACTCGCTTTTTTTCTGAGCTTGCCAAAGACCCAGAGGGTTGCTTTAGGCCTTCTCTGGTTTCTGGGGCGGCAGAATGAGGTTTGGGTTAACTCTTCTTCGTGATGGGAAATTAGAGTGCCATGTGCCCATCCAAATGCTTACAGCAAATCTCTTATTACTTCCACCTCTTCGCATTCATTCTCCACAAAATTTGTGAACTGTGTGAAACATGAGGTTAAATGTGCTGATTCTCCAAGATGGGAGATTTATAGTAAAGTGACTGGAATGGCAAACACGAGCACAAGGAGACAAAAAAGGAGAAGCATTTTAGAAAGCTGTCCGGATCACATGCTCTCCCATCCGCTGGGTTTCCCATGTGTGTTTTAGCTGTCATAAGATTCCCTTGAATCTAGAGTGTTGTGACCCTTGGAATGGGTTGCATGCATTATTGCTTTAAATGGTCTGCATTTGCTCACAATCTCACCAATGCTCTCAACCCCATGTGTCCAACGTTATGTCTCATCCAACTGTGGGTGTAGATGGCCTCAATCCAGGTTACTTCAGAGCTCCTGAATGAATTTCGTAAGAATTTTGTTGTTTTTGTGTATTGTTTTTTAAATTAATTTTTATAATGGGGTTGAGCTTATTTTCCCTGCCGTGTTTATGCCATTCTATACACGTTTGATTCCCTTACGGACATATTTGAATACATAGGAATTAAACTTGATATTAGTCAGATATATTACTCTGCAGGGAAAAGGGGATGTTGAGTCCAGTTCACTGAGCAAGGAGTAGGTCTTGTCTATTACACGTTTGGTTTATGGAACTGTACGTGTGCTAATATCAAACTCGGGTGTTTTGCATCACCCCACCTCACCTTTCGCTTTTAGCAGATATAAGATTTTTTTCTAAATGTGAGACTCTGTTCTGTTTTCTAATTCAGCTCATGTGTAGACATGTTTACATTCCCTTTATAAGTGATATCTTATGATAAGTTCCTTTTTCTGTGTTACTTATTTCACTTAGAAACATCGTACCTAAATCCAGTCATTATGCTGCTACTGGCTTTATGACATTGATTCCATGGCTGAGGGATTTCCCATAGTATATAAGTACCACAACTTTTTTCTTTCCTGGGATATTCAAGGTTTACTGAAGTCATTTCTCTTATAAACGGAGCCACCCTAAACTTTGGTGTTGCTCTTTCTTGTTGATTTTCTGTTTGCCCAATGTATTAGCCCATGAGTGGAAGTACCCTAGGCTCTGTAGCTCTGTTTTTAGATGTTTCTGGAAACACCATGGACTTCTCCAGAGTGGCTCTTGTAAATTTACATCCCGCACATCATTGTCAAAAGACTGCCTGTTCCACACATCTGTGCTGCCTTTCTAGTTTTTACAATTCTTTTGGATGTTCTGTTTAACCGGTTGGAAATGAGACTGCTTTGTAGTGAGGATTTGCATTGCCCACTTGCTTGGTTGGCCAAAAAGGGTATATGCGGGTTTCCTTGAATATATTGCGGGAAACCATATATGCCATTTTGGCCAAGTGCATCCTTGGCAATATTGGGCCTCATTTCCTGGGCTTAAAATGCAATTCCAATCTACTTCTTGACATATGTTTGATGTAATCCTACCTCGAATTTAAGTCTTCCTCGTTTCCTTCCATCTACAGATTTTTGGACGATAGTTGTCCATTATAACTCTGCAGGTTTGTGAATTCCAGAGAACCTGAGCTCAGTTTTTCAACTCGATTTGTTTGTGAGCTGGCCACAAACCCACAGGATTGTGTCAGGCCATATCCGTGTTCTGCTGCAGGAGGCTGAGCATTTGGTTAAATATTCTTCATGATGGGAAATTAGAGGGGCGTGTGCCCATCCAAATGCTTACAGCATGTGTCTAATTGGTGCCCCTATTCCCTTTTAATCTCCACACAACTTGCAAATTGTGTGAAACAGGAGGTTAAAGGCACTGACTCTCTAAGCGGGCAGATTTATAGTTAAGTGCCTGGAATGGTGAACCCGAGCACAAGGAGAGGATAAAGGAGGTGTATTTTAGAAAGATGTCCGGGTCACATGTTTTCCCATCCTCTGGGTTTCCCATGCATGTTTTAGCTGTAAGAAGATTCCCTGGACCCCAGAGAGTTGGGACTCATGGAATAGGTTGCACACATTATTGCTTTAAATGGTCTGCATTTGCTCACACAACCTCACCAATCATCTCAGCCCCAAGTGTCCAGCCTTATGTCTCATCCAGCTGTGGTTGGAGATGTGGTCAGTCCCAATTGCATCAGAGGCCCTTAACAAATTCTGTAAGGATTTCGCTGTTTTTGTGTTTTAGTTTGTAATTTATTTTTATAATGTTGTAGAGCTGATTTTCACTGCCATGTTTAAGCCACTCTATACACTCTTGATTCCCTTATGGAGACATATCAATACATAGGTATTAAGATTCTTACTAGTCAGATATATTAATCTGCAGGGAATAGGGGATGTTGAGTTCAGTTCACTGAGCAAGGAGTAGGTCTTGTCTACTACACATTTGTTTTATGGAACGCTACCTGTGCTAATATCAAACTCTGGTTTTATGCATCAACCCACCTCACCTTTCCCCTTAAGCAGGCATACGTGTGTTTTATTATTTTTCTAAATGTGAGACTCTGTTCTGTTTTCTATTTTAGCACATTTGTAGCCATGTTTACTTTCCCTTCATAAGTGATATCTTATGATAAGTTTCTTTTTCTGTGTAACTTTTTTCCCTTAGAATCATCGTACCTTACTCCAGTCATTATGCTGCTACTAACTTTATGACATTGATCCCATGGCTGAGGGATATCCCATAGTACGTAAGTACCACAACTTCTTTATCCACTTTTGTCTTTCCTGGGATATTTGTGGTGTACTGAAGTGCATTTCTTTTTTGTAAACAAAGCAGCCCTAAACTTTGGGGTGGCTGTTTCTTGTTGATTTTCAGTTTTCCCAATGTATACGCCCATGAGTGGAAATGCCCTAAACTCTTTAGCTCAGTTTTCAGATGTTTAAGGAAACACAGTGGACTTCTACAGAGTGGCTCTTGGCAATTTACATCCCTCCTATCAGCGTAACAAGGCTCACTGTTCCACACGGCTCTGCTGTATTTCTAGATTTTACATTTTTTTTTGGATGTTCTGTTTCACCATTGGCAAATGAGACTTATTTGTAGTTCAGCTTTACATTCCCCACTTGGTTCGTTGGTCAAAAAGTGCATATGCGTGTTTTCTTGAATATATTGAGGAAAAAACGCATCCGCCCGTTTGACCAAGGGCATCATTGTCGAAGTTGTGACACATTTCCTGTGCTTAAAAGGCGATTACTATCTACCTCTTCAAATATGTTTCCTGCAGTCCTGCCTCAATTTCTGGTCCTCCTCGTTTCCTTCCCTCTACAGATTTTTGGACAATAGTTATCCATTATAACTCTGAAAGTTTGTGAATTCCTGAGACCCTGAGCTCCATTTTTTAACTCGCTTTTTTTCTGAGCTTGCCACAGACCCGTAGGATTGCTTCAGGCCCTATCTGGGTTCTGGGGTGGCAGAATGAGTTTTGGGTTAACTCTTCTTCGTGATGGGAAAATAGAGTGCCATGTGCCCGTCCAAATGCTTACAGCAAATCTCTTATTACTTCCACTTCTTCCCATTCATCCTCCACACAATTTGTGAACAGTGTGAAACATGAGGTTAAATGTGCTGATTCTCCAAGACGGGAGATTTATAGTAAAGTGAGTGGAATGGCAAACCCGAGCACAAGGAGACAAAAAGGGAGAAGTGTTTTAGAAAGCTTTCCGAATCACACGCTGTCCCAACCTCTGGGTTTCGCATGCGTGTTTTAGCTGTCATAAGATTCCCTTGAATCTAGAGTGTTGTGACCCTTGGAATGGGTTGCATGCATTATTGCTTTAAATGGTCTGCATTTGCTCACTACCTCACCAATGCTCTCAGCCCCAAGTGTCCAACGTTATGTCTCATCCAACTGTGGGTGTAGATGGGGTCAATCCAGGTTGCTTCAGAGCTCCTGAATGAATTTCGTAAGAATTTTGTTGTTTCTGTGTATTGTTTTTTAAATTAATTTTTATAATGGAGTTGAGCTGATTTTCCCTGCCGTGTTTATGCCACTCTATACACGTTTGATTCCCTTACGGACATATTTTCATACATAGGAATTAAACTTCATACTAGTCAGATATATTCCTCTGCAGGGAATAGGGGATGATGAGCCCAGTTCACTGAGCAAGGAGTAGGTCTTGTCTATTACACGTTTGGTTTATGGAACTGTATGTCTGCTAATATCAAACTCGGGTGTTTTGCATCACCCCACCTCACCTTTCGCTTTAAGCAGATATAAGAGTTTTTTTTTTTCTAAATGTGAGACTCTGTTCTGTTTTCTAATTCAGCTCATGTGTAGCCATGTTTATATACCCTTCATAAGTGAAAACTTATGATAAGTTTCTTTTTCTGTGTTACTTATTTCACTTAGAAACATTGTACCTAAATCCAGTCATTATGCTGCTACTGGCTTTATGACATTGATTCAATGGCTGAGGGATATCCAATAGTATATAAGTACCACAAATTTTTTTCTTTCCTGGGATATTTAAGGTTTACTGAATTCATTTTTCTTATAAACGGAGCAGCCCTAAACATTGGTGTTGCTGTTTCTTGTTGATTTTCTGTTTTCCCAATGTATTAGCCCATGAGTGGAATTACCCTAGGCTCGGTATCTCTGTTTTTAGATGATTCAGGAAACACCATGGACTTCTCCAGAATGGCTCTTGTCAATTTACATCCCTCCTATCATTGTCAAAAGACTCCCTGTTCCACACATCTGTGCTTGCTCTCTAGTTTTTACAATTCTTTTGGATGTTCTGTTTAACCGGTTGGAAATGAGACTACTTTGTAGTGAGGATTTGCATTACCCTCTTGCTTGGTTGGCCCAAAAGTGTATATGCGTGTTTCCTTGAATATATTGCGGGAAACCACATATGCCATTTTTGGCCAAGGGCATCATTGTCAAAATTGGGCCGCATTTCCTGTGCTTAAAATGCAATTCCAATCTACTTCTTGAAATATATTTCCTGTAATCCTGCCTCGAATTAAAGTCTTCGTCATTTCCTTCCATCTACAGATTTTTGGACTATAGTTGTCCATTATAATTTTGCAGGTTTGTGAATTCGAGAGAACATGAGCTCAGTTTTTCAACTGGCTTTGTTTGTGAGCTGGCCACAAACACACAGGATTGCGTCAGGCCATATCCGTGTTCTGCTGCAGCAAGTTGAGCATTTGGTTAACTATTCTTCGTGATGGGAAATTAGAGGGGAGTGTGCCCGTCCAAATACTAACAGCATGTCTCTCATTGTTTCCCCCTTTCCCTTTTAATCTCCACACAACTTGCAAACTGTGTGAAACAGGAGGTTAAAGGCACTGACTGTCTAAGCGGGCAGATTTATAGTTAAGAGCCTGGAATGGTGAACCCGAGCACAAGGAGAGGATAAAGGAGCTGTATTTTAGAAAGATGTCCGGGTCACACGTTGTCCCATCCTCTGGGTTTCCCATGCATGTTTTAGCTGTAATAAGATTCCCTGGACCCCAGAGAGTTGGGAATCAAGGAATAGGTTGCACATATTATTGCTTTAAATGGTCTGCATATGCTCACACAACCTCACCAATCCTCTCAGCCCCAAGTGTCCAGCCTTATGTCTCATCCAGCTGTGGGTGTAGATGTGGTCAGTCCCAAATGCATCAGAGGCCCTTAACAAATTCTGTAAGGATTTCGCTGTTTATGTGTTTTAGTTTGAAATTTATTTTTATAATGGTGTTGAGCTGATTTTCACTGCCGTGTTTAAGCCACTCTATACACTCTTGATTCCCTTATGGAGTCATATCAATACATAGGTATTATGATTCTTACTAGTCAGATATATTAATCTGAGGGAATAGGGGATGTTGAGTTCAGTTCACTGAGCAAGGAGTTGGTCTTGTCTACTACACATGTGTTTTATGGAACGCTACCTGTGCTAATATCAAACTCTGGTTTTATGCATCAACCCACCTCACCCTTCCCCTTCAGCAGGCATAAGTGTTTTTTATTATTTTTTTCTAAATGTGAGACTCTTTTTTTTTTCTAATTCAGCTCATGTGTAGCCATGTTTACATTCCCTTCATAAGTGATATATTATGATAAGTTTCTTTTTCTGTGTAACTTTTTTCCCTTAGAATCATCGTACCTTACTCCAGTCATTATGCTGCTACTGACTTTATGACATTGATTCCATGGCTGAGGGATATCCCATAGTACCTAAGTACCACAACTTCTTTATCCACTTTTGTCTTTCCTGGGATATTTGTGGTGTACTGAAGTGCATTTTTTTGTAAACAAAGCAGCCCTAAACTTTGGGGTGGCTGTTTCTTGTTGATTTTCAGTTTTCCCAATGTATACGCCCATGAGTGGAAGTGCCCTAAACTCTTTAGCTCAGTTTTCAGATGTTTCAGGAAACACAGTGGACTTCTACAGAGTTGCTCTTGGCAATTTACATCCCTCCTATCAGCGTAACAAGGCTCACTGTTCCACACGGCTCTGCTGCATTTCTAAATTGTACCTTTTTTTTTTTTGGATGTTCTGTTTCACCATTGGCAAATGAGACTTATTTGTAGTCTGGCTTTGCATTGCCCACTTGATTCGTTGGCCAAAAAGTGTGTATGCGTGTTTTCTTGAATATATTGAGAAAAAAACGCATCCGCCCTTTTGGCCAAGGGCATCATTGTCGAAGTTGTGCCACATTTCCTGTGCTTAAAAGGTGATTCCTATCTACCTCTTCAAATATGATTCCTGCAGTCCTGCCTCAATTTCTTGTCCTCCTCGTTTCCCTCCCTCTACACATTCTTGGATGATAGTTGTCCATTATAACTCGGAAAGTTTGTGAGTTCCTGAGACCCTGAGCTCCATTTTATAACTCGCTTTTTTCTGAGCTTGCCACAGACCCAGAGGGTTGCTTTAGGCCTTCTCTGGTTTCTGGGGCGGCAGAATGAGGTTTGGGTTAACTCTTCTTCGTGATGGGAAATTAGAGTGCCATGTGCCCATCCAAATGCTTACAGCAAATCTCTTATTACTTCCACCTCTTCCCATTCATTCTCCACACAATTTGTGAATAGTGTGAAACATGAGGTTATATGTGCTGATTCTCCTAGACGGGAGATTTATAGTAAAGTGAGTGGAATGGCAAACCCGAGCACAAGGAGACAAAAAAGGAGAAGCGTTTTAGATAGCTGTCTGGATCACATGCTGTCCCATCCGCTGGGTTTCCCATGCGTGTTTTAGCTGTCATAAGATTCCCTTGAATCTAGAGTGTTGTGACACTTGGAATGGGTTGCATGCATTATTGCTTTAAATGGTCTGCATTTGCTCACAATCTCACCAATGCTCTCAACCCCAGGTGTCCAACGTTATGTCTCATCCACCTGTGGGTGTAGATGGGGTAAATCCAGGTTGCTTCAGAGCTCCTGAATGAATTTCGTAAGAATTTTGTTGTTTTTGTGTATTGTTTTTTAAATTAATTTTTATAATGGGGTTGAGCTGATTTTCCCTGCCGTGTTTGTGCTATTCTATACACGTTTGTTTCCCTTATGGACATATTTGAATACATAGGAATTAAACTTCATACTAGTCAGATATATTCCTCTGCAGGGAAAAGGGGATGTTGAGTCCAGTTCACTGAGCAAGGAGTAGGTCTTGTCTATTACACGTTTGGTTTATGGAACTGTACGTGTGCTAATATCAAACTCGGGTGTTTTGCATCACCCCACCTCACCTTTCGCTTTTAGCAGATATAAGAGTTTTTTTTTTCTAAATGTGAGATTCTGTTCTGTTTTCTAATTCAGCTCATGTGTAGACATGTTTACATTCCCTTTATAAGTGATATCTTATGATAAGTTCCTTTTTCTGTGTTACTTATTTCACTTAGAAACATCGTACCTAAATCCAGTCATTATGCTGCTACTGGCTTTATGACATTGATTCCATGGCTGACGGATATCCCATAGTATATAAGTACCACAACTTTTTTCTTTCCTGGGATATTTAAGGTTTACTGAAGTCATTTTTCTCATAAACGGAGCCATCCTAAACATTGGTGTTGCTGTTTCTTGTTGATTTTCTGTTTGCCCAATGTATTAGCCCATGAGTGGAAGTACCCTAGGCTCTGTAGCTCTGTTTTTAGATGTTTCTGGAAACACCATGGACTTCTCCAGAGTGGCTCTTGTCAATTTGCATCCCTCCCATCATTGTCAAAAGACTCCCTGTTCCACACATCTGTGCTGCCTTTTTACAATTCTTTTGGATGTTCTGTTTAACCGGTTGGAAATGAGACTGCTTTGTAGTGAGGATTTGCATTGCCCACTTGCTTGGTTGGCGAAAAAGGGTATATGCGGGTTTCCTTGAATATATTGCGGGAAACCACATATGCCATATTTGGCCAAGTGCATCCTTGTCAAAATTGGGCCGCATTTCCTGTGCTTAAAATGCGATTCCAATCTACTTCTTGAAATATGTTTGATGTAATCCTACCTCGAATTTAAGTCTTCCTCGTTTCCTTCCATCTACAGATTTTTGGACGATAGTTTTCCATTATAACTCTGCAGGTTTGTGAATTCCAGAGAATCTGAGCTCAGTTTTTCAACTCGCTTTGTTTGTGAGCTGGCCACAAACCCACAGGATTGCGTCAGGCCATATCCGTGTTCTGCTGCAGCAGGCTGAGCATTTGGTTAAATATTCTTCATGATGGGAAATTAGAGGGGCGTGTGCCCATCCAAATGCTTACAGCATGTCTCTAATTGGTTCCCCTATTCCCTTTTAATCTCCACACAACTTGCAAAATGTGTGAAACAGGAGGTTAAAGGCACTGACTCTCTAAGCGGGCAGATTTATAGTTAAGTGCCTGGAATGGTGAACCCGAGCACAAGGAGAGGATAAAGGAGGTGTATTTTAGAAAGATGTCCGGGTCACATGTTGTCCCATCCTCTGGGTTTCCCATGCATGTTTTAGCTGTGAGAAGATTCCCTGGACCCCAGAGAGTTGGGACTCATGGAATAGGTTGCACACATTATTGCTTTAAATGGTTTGCATTTGCTCACAAAACCTCACCAATCATCTCAGCCCCAAGTGTCCAGCCTTATGTATCATCCAGCTGTGGGTGGAGATGTGGTCAGTCCCAATTGCATCAGAGGCCCTTAACAAATTCTGTAAGGATTTCGCTGTTTTTGTGCTTTAGTTTGTAATTTATTTTTATAATGTTGTAGAGCTGATTTTCACTGCCATGTTTAAGCCACTCTATACACTCTTGATTCCCTTATGGAGACATATCAATACATAGGTATTAAGATTCTTACTAGTCAGATATATTAATCTGCAGGGAATAGGGTATGTTGAGTTCAGTTCACTGAGCAAGGAGTAGGTCTTGTCTACTACACATTTGTTTTATGGAACGCTACCTGTGCTAATATCAAACTCTGGTTTTATGCATCAACCCACCTCACCTTTACCCTTAAGCAGGCATAAGTGTGTTTTATTATTTTTCTAAATGTGAGACTCTGTTCTGTTTTCCAATTTAGCACATTTGTAGCCATGTTTACATTCCCTTCATAAGTGATATCTTATGATAAGTTGCTTTTTCTGTGTAACCTTTTTCCCTTAGAATCATCGTACCTTACTCCAGTCATTATGCTGCTACTGACTTTATGACATTGATTCCATGGCTGAGGGATATCCCATAGTATGTAAGTACCACAACTTCTTTATCCACTTTTGTCTTTCCTGGGATATTTGTGGTGTACTGAAGTGCATTTTTTGTAAACAAAGCAGCCCTAATCTTTGGGGTGGCTGTTTCTTGTTGATTTTCAGTTTTCCCAATGTATACGCCCATGAGTGGAAGTGCCCTAAACACTTTAGCTCAGTTTTCAGATGTTTAAGGAAACACAGTGCACCTGTACAGAGTGACTCTATGCAATTTACATCCCTCCTATCAGCGTAACAAGGCTCACTGTTCCACACGGCTCTGCTGCATTTCTAAATTGTACCTGTTTTTTTTGGATGTTCTCTTTCACCATTGGCAAATGAGACTTATTTGTAGTCTGGCTTTGCATTGCCCACTTGATTCGTTGGCCAAAATGTGCGTATGCGTGTTTTCTTGAATATATTGAGGAAAAAACGCAATCGCCCTTTTGAACAAGGACATCATTGTCGAAGTTGTGCCACATTTCCTGTGCTTAAAAGGTGATTCCTATCTACCTCTTCAAATATGTTTCCTGCAGTCCTGCCTCAATTTCCGGTCCTCCTCGTTTCCCTCCCTCTACAGATTTTTGGACGATAGTTGTCCATTATAACTCTGAAAGTTTGTGAATTCCTGAGACCCTGAGCACCATTTTTTAACTCGCTTTTTTTCTGAGCTTGCCACAGAACCGTAGCCTGGCTTCAGGCCCTCTCCTGGTTCTGGGGTGGCAGAATGAGTTTTGGGTTAACTCTTCTTCGTGTTGGGATATTAGAGTGCCATGTGCCCGTCCAAATGCTTACAGCAAATCTCTTATTACTTCCACCTCTTCCCATTCATCCTCCACACAATTTGTGAACAGTGTGAAACATGAGATTAAATGTGGTGATTCTCCAAGACGAGAGATTTATAGTAAAGTGAGTGGAATGGCAAACCCGAGCACAAGGATACAAAAAAGGAGAAGTGTTTTAGAAAGCTGTCCGGGTCACACGCTGTCCCATTCTCTGGGTTTCCCATGCGTGTTTTAGCTGTCATAAGATTCCCTTGAAGCTAGAGTGTTGGGACCCTTGGAATGCGGTGCATGCATTATTGCTTTAAATGGTCTGCATTTGCTCACAACCTCACCAATGCTCTCAGCCCCAAGTGTCCAACGTTATGTCTCATCCACCTGTGGGTGTAGATGGGGTCAATCCAGGTTGCTTCAGAGCTTCTGAATGAATTTCGTAAGAATTTTCTTGTTTTTGTGTATTGTTTTTTAAATTAATTTTTATAATGGGGTTGAGCTGATTTTCCCTGCCGTGTTTATGCCATTCTATACACGTTTGATTCCCTTACGGACATATTTGAATACATAGGAATTAAACTTCATACTAGTCAGATATATTACTCTGCAGGGAAAAGGGGATGTTGAGTCCAGTTCACTGAGCAAGGAGTAGGTCTTGTCTATTACACGTTTGGTTTATGGAACTGTACGTGTGCTAATATCAAACTCGGGTGTTTTGCATCACCCCACCTCACCTTTCGCTTTTAGCAGATATAAGAGTTTTTTTTCTAAATGTGAGACTCTGTTCTGTTTTCTAATTCAGCTCAGGTGTAGACATGTTTACATTCCCTTTATAAGTGATATCTTATGATAAGTTCCTTTTTCTGTGTTACTTATTTCACTTAGAAACATCGTACCTAACTCCAGTCATTATGCTGCTACTGGCTTTATGACATTGATTCCATGGCTGAGGGATTTCCCATAGTATATAAGTACCACAACTTTTTTCTTTCCTGAGATATTTAAGGTTTACTGAAGTCATTTTTCTTATAAACGGAGCCGCCCTAAACATTGGTGTTGCTGTTTCTTGTTGCTTTTCTGTTTGCCCAATGTATTAGCCCATGAGTGGAAGTACCCTAGGCTCTGTAGCTCTGTTTTTAGATGTTTCTGGAAACACCATGGACTTCTCCAGAGTGGCCCTTGTCAATTTACATCCCGCACATCATTGTCAAAAGACTCCCTGTTCCACACATCTGTGCTGCCTTTCTAGTTTTTACAATTCTTTTGGATGTTCTGTTTAACTGGTTGGAAATGAGACTGCTTTGTAGTGAGGATTTGCATTGCCCACTTGCTTGGTTGGCCAAAAAGTGTATATGCGGGTTTCCTTGAATATATTGTGGGAAACCACATATGCCATTTTTGGCCAAGTGCATCCTTGTCAAAATTGGGCCGCATTTCCTGTGCTTAAAATGCAATTCCAATCTACTTCTTGAAATATGTTTGATGTAATCCTACCTCGAATTATAGTCTTCCTCGTTTCCTTCCATCTACAGATTTTTGGACGATAGTTGTCCATTATAACTGTGCAGGTTTGTGAATTCCAGAGAACCTGAGCTCAGTTTTTCAGGTCGCTTTGTTTGTGAGCTGGCCACAAACCCACAGGATTGCATCAGGCCATATCCGTGTTCTGCTGTAGCAAGCTGAGCATTTGGTTAAATATTCTTCATGATGGGAAATTAGAGGGGCGTATGCCCATCCAAATGCTTACAGCATGTCTCTCATTGGTTCCCCTATTCCCTTTTAATCTCCACACAACTTGAAAACTGTGTGAAACAGGAGGTTAAAGGCACTGACTCTCTAAGCAGGCAGATTTATAGTTAAGTGCCTGGAATGGTGAACCCGAGCACAAGGAGAGGATAAAGGAGGTGTATTTTAGAAAGATGTCCGGGTCACATGTTGTCCCATCCTCTGGGTTTCCCATGCATGTTTTAGCTGTAATAAGATTCCCTGGACCCCAGAGAGTTGGGACTCATGGAATAGGTTGCACACATTATTGCTTTAAATGGTCTGCATTTGCTCACACAACCTCACCAATCCTCTCAGCCCCAAGTGTCCAGCCTTATGTCTCATCCAGCTCTGGGTGTAGATGTGGTCAGTCCCAATTGCATCGGAGCCCCTTAACAAATTCCGTAAGGATTTTGCTGTTTTTGTGTTTTAGTTTGAAATTTATTTTTATAATGTGGTTGAGCTGATTTTCACTGTCGTGTTTATGCCACTGTATACACTCTTGATTCCCTTACGGCGACATATCAATACATAGGTATTACGATTCTTACTAATCAGATATATTAATCTGCAGGGAATAGGGGAGGTTGAGTTCAGTTCACTGAGCAAGGAGTAGGTCTTGTCTACTACACATTTGTTTTATGGAACGCTACCTGTGCTAATATCAAACTCTGGGTTTAAACATCAACCCACCTCACCTTTCCCCTTAAGCAGGCATAAGAGTGTTTAATTTTTTTTTTCTAAATGTGAGACTGCTCTGTTTTCTAATTCAGCTCATGTTTAGCCATGTTTACATTCCCTTCATAAGTGATATCTTATGATAAATTTCTTTTTCTGTGTTACTTATTTCCCTTAGAATCATCGTACCTTACTCCAGTCATTATGCTGCTACTGACTTTATGACATTGATTCCATGGCTGAGGGATATCCCATAGTACGTAAGTACCACAACTTCTTTATCCACTTTTGTCTTTCCTGGGATATTTGAGGTGTACTGAAGTGGATTTCTTTGTAAACAAAGCAGCCCTAAACTTTGGGGTGGCTGTTTCTTGTTGATTTTCAGTTTTCCCAATGTATACGCCCATGAGTGCAAGTATCCTAAACTCTTTAACTCAGTTTTCAGATGTTTTAAGAAACACAGTGGACTTCTCAAGAGTGGCTCTTGGCAATTGACATCCCTCCCATCAGCGTAACAAGGCTCACTGTTCCACAGGGCTCTGCTGCATTTCTAGATTTTACAATTTTTTTTGGATGTTCTGTTAGACCATTGTCAAATGAGACTTATTTGTAGTCCGGCTTTGCATTGCCCACTTGATTCGTTGGCCAAAAAGTGCGTATGTGTGTTTTTTTGTATATATTGAGGAAAAAACGCATCCGCCCTTTTGGCCAAGTGCATCATTATTGAAGTTGTTCCACATTACCTGTGCTTAAAAGGCGATTCCTATCTACCTTTTCAAATATGATTCCTGCAGTCCTGCCTCAAGTTCCGGTCATCCTTGTTTCCTTCCCTTAACAGATTTTCGGACGATAGTTGGCCATTATAACTCTGAAATTTTGTGAATTATTGAGACTATGAGCTTCATTTTTTAACTCGCTTTTTTTCTGAGCTTGCCACAGACCCGTAGGATTGCTTCAGGCCCTATCTGGGTTCTGGGGCAACAGAATGAAGTTTGTGTTAACTCTTCTTCGTCATGGGAAATTAGAGTGCCATGTGTCCATCCAAATGCTTACAGCAAATCTCTTATTACTTCCAACTCTGCCCATTCATCCTCCACACAATTTGTGAACTGTGTGAAACATGAGGTTAAATGTGGTGATTCTCCAAGACGGGAGATTTATAATAAAGTGACTGGAAAGGCAAACACGAGCACAAGGAGATGAAAAAGGAGAAGCGTTTTAGAAAGCTGTCCAGATCACAAGCTGTCCCATCCTCTGGGTTTCCCATGCGTGTTTTAGCTGTCATAAGATTCCCTTGAATCTAGATTGTTGAGGCCCTTGAAATGGGTTGCATGCATTATTGCTTTAAATGGTCTGCATTTGCTCACAACCTCACCAATGCTCTCAGCCCCAAGTGTCCAGCGTTATGTCTCATCCACCTGTGGGTGTAGATGGGGTCAATCCAGGTTGCTTCAGAGCCCCTGAATGAATTTGTAAGAATTTTGTTGTTTTTGTGTATAGTTTTTGAAATTAATTTTTATAATGGGGTTGAGCTGATGTTCACTGCCATGGTTATGCCACTCTATACACGTTTGATTCCCTTACGGACATATTTGAAGACATAGGAATTAACATTCATACTAGTTAGATATATTCCTCTGCAGGGAATAGAGGATGTTGAGTCCAGTTCACTGAACAAGGAGTAGGTTTTGCCTATTACACGTTTGGTTTATTGAATTGTACGTGTGCTAATATCGAACTCTGGTGTTATGCATCACCCCACCTCACCTTTTGCTTTTAACAGATATAAGAGTATTTTTTTTTTCTAAATGTGAGACTCTGTTCTGTTTTCTAATTCAGCTCATGTGTAGCCATGTTTACACAACCTTCATAAGTGATATCTTATGATAAGTTTCTTTTTCTGTGTTACTTATTTCACTTAGAATCATCGTACCTAAATCCAGTCATTATGCTGCTACTGGCTTTATGACATTGATTCCATGGTTGAGGGATATCCCATAGTATGTAAGTACCACAACTTCATTATCAACTTTTTTTTCTTTCCTGGGATATTTAATGTGTAGTGAAGTCGATTTTCTTTTAAACAGAGCAGCCTTAAACTTTGTTGTGGCTGTTTCTTGTTGATTTTCTGTTTGCCCAATGTATTAGCCCATGAGTGGAAGTACCCTATGCTGTGTAGCTCTGTTTTTAGATTTTTCAAGAAACACCATGTACTTCTCCAGAGTGGCTGTTGCCAATTTACATCCCGCCCATCATTGTCACAAGACTTCCTGTTCCACACAGCTGTGCTGCCTTTCTCAATATTACAATTCATTTGGATGTTCTGTTTAACCGATTGGAAATGAGACTACTTTGAAGTGTGGATTTGCATTGCCCACTTGCTTGGATGGCCAAAAACGGCATATGCGTGTTTCCTTGAATATATTGCGGCAAACACATACACCATTTTTGGCCAAGTGCATCATGGTCAAAATTGGGCTGCATTTCCTGTGCTTAAATGTGATTCCAATCTACTTCGTGAAATATGTTTCCTGAAATCCTGCCTCGAATTAAAGTCCTCCTCATTTCCTTCCTTCAACAGATTTTTGGACGATAGTTGTCCGTTATAACTCTGCAGGTTTGTGAAATCCAGAGAACCTGAGCTCAGTTTTTCAACTCGCTTTGTTTGTGAGCTGGCCACAAACCCACAGGATTGCATCAGGCCATATCCGTGTTCTCCTGCAGCAGGCTGAGCATTTGGTTAAATATTCTTCGTGATTGAAAATTAGAGGGGCGTGTGCCTGTCCAAATGCTTACAGAATGTCTCTCATTGGTTCCCCCTATTCCCTTTTAATCTCCACACAATTTGCAAACTATGTGAAACTGGAGGTTAAAGGCACTGAATCTGTAAGTGGGGAGATTTATAGTAAAGTGGCTGGAATGGTGAACCCGAGCACAAGCAGAGGATTAAGGAGGTGTATTTTAGAAAGATGTGCGGGTCACACGTTGTCCCATCCTCTGGGTTTCCCATGCATGTTTTAGCTGTAATAAGATTCCCTTGGCCCCAGAGAGGTGGCACACAAGGAATGGGTCGCACGAATTATTGCTCAAAATTGTCTGCATTTGCTCACACAACCTCACCAATCCTCTCAGCCCCAAGTGTCCAGCCTTATGTCTCATCCAGCTGTGTTTGTACATGTGGTCTGTCCTAAGTGTATCAGAGCCCCTTAACAAATTCTGTAAGGATTTCGCTGTTTTTGTGTTTTAGTTTGAAATTTATTTTTATAATGGGGTTGAGCTGATTTTCACTGCCGTTTTTATGCCAGTCTATAGACTCTTGATTCCCTTACGGAGACATATCAATATATAGGTATTAAGATTCTTACTAGTCAGATATATTAATCTGCAGGGAATAGGGGATGTTGAGTTCACTTCAATGAGCAAGGAGTAGGTCTTGTCTACTACACATTTGTTTTATGGAACGCTACCTGTGCTAATATCAAACTCTGGTTTTATGCATCAAGCCACCTCACCTTTCCCCTAAGCAGGCATAAGAGTGTTTTTTTTTTTCTAAATGTGAGTCTCTGTTCTGTTTTCTAATTCAGCTCATGTGTAGCCATGTTTACATTCCTTTCATAAGTGATATCTTATGATTAGTTTCTTTTTCTGTGTTACGTATTTCCCTTAGAATCATCGTACCTTACTCCAGTCATTGTGCTGCTACTGGCTTTATGACATTGATTCCATGGCTGAGGGATATCCCATAGTACGTAAGTACCACATCTTCTTTATCCACATTTTTTTTTTCTTTTCTGGGATATTTGAGGTGTACTGAAGTGGGTTTCTTTGTAAAAAATGCAGCCCTAAACTTTGGGGTGGCTGTTTGTTTTTGATTTTCAGTTTTCCCTATGTATACGCCCATGGGTGGAAGTACCCTAAACTCTTTAGCTCAGTTTTCAGATGTTTAAGGAAACACAGTGGACTTCTCCAGAGTGGCTCTTGGCAATTTACATCCCTCCTATCAGCGTAACAAGGCTCACTGTTCCACACGGCTCTGCTGTATTTCTAGATTTTACATTTTTTTTTTTTTGATGTTCTGTGTCACCATTGGCAAATGAGACTTATTTGTAGTCCGGCTTTGCATTGCTCACTTGATTCGTTGGCCAAAAAGTGCGTATGCGTGTTTTCTTGAATATATTGAGGAAAAAACGCATCCGCCCTTTTTGCCAGTGGCATCATTGTCAAAGTTGTGCCACATTTCCTGTGCTTAAAAGGTGATTCCGGGCCTCCCTGGTGGTGCAAGTGGTTAAGAGTCTGCCTGCCGATGCAGGGGATACGGGTTCGTGCCCCGGTCTGGGAGGATCCCATATGCCGCGGAGCAGCTGGGCCAGTGAGCCATGGCCGCTGAGCCTGCGCATCCGGAGCCTGTGCTCCGCAACGGGAGAGGCCACAACAGTGAGAGGCCCACATACCGCAAAAAGAAAAAAAAAAAAATGTGATTCCTATCTACCTCTTCAAATATGCTTCCTGCAGTCCTGCCTCAATTTCCTGTCCTCCTCGTTTCCTTCCCTCTACAGATTTTTGGACGATAGTTGTCCATTATAACTCTGAAAGTTTGTGAATTCCTGAGAACCTGAGCTCCATTTTTCAACTCGCTTTTTCTCTGATTTTGCCACAGACCCGTAGGATTGCTTCAGGCCCTAATTATGTTCTGGGGCGGCAGAATGAGGTTTGGGGTAACTATTTTTCCTGATGGGAAATTAGAGTGCCATGTGCCCGTCCAAATGCTTACAGCAAATCTATTATTACTTCAACTTCTTCCCATTCATCCTCCACAAAATTTGAGAACAGTGGGAAACATAGGTTAAATGTGCTGATTCTTCCTGATGGGAGATTTATAGTAAAGTGACTGGAAAGGCAAACACGAGCACAAGGAGTTAAAAAGTAGAAGCGTTTTAGAAAGCTGTTTGCAGAACATGCTGTCCCGTCCTCTGGGATTCACATGCATGTTTTAGCTGTCATAAGATTCCCTTGAATCTAGAGTGTTGGGACCCTTGGAATGGGTTGCATGCATTATTGCTTTAAATGGTCTGCATTTGCTCACAACCTCACCAATGCTCTCAGCCCCAAGTGTCCAACGTTATGTCTCATCAAACTGTGGGTGTAGATGAGGTCAATCCAGGTTGCTTCAGAGTCCCTGAATGAATTTTGTAAGAATTTTGTTGTTTTTAAGTATTATTTTGGAAATTAATTTTTATAATGTGTTGAGCTGATTTTCCCTTCCGTGTTTATGCCACTCTATACACGTTTGATTCCCTTATGGACATATTTGAATACATAGGATTTAAAATTCATACTAGTCAGATATATTCCTCTGCATGAAATAGGGGATGTTGAGTCCAGTTCACTTGGAAGGAGTAGGTCTTGTCTATTACACGTTTGGTTTTTGGAATTCTACCTGTGCTAATATAAAACTCAGGTGTTATGCATCACCCCACCTCACCTTTCGATTTAAGCAGATATAAGAGATTTTTTTCTAAATGTGAGACTCTGTTCTGTTTTCTAATTCAGCTCATGTGTAGCCATGTTTACACACCCTTCATAAGTGAAATCTTATGGTAAGTTTCTTTTTCTGTGTTACTTATTTCACTTAGAAACATTGGACCTAAATCCAGTCATTATGATACTACTGGCTTTATGACATTGATTCCATGGCTGAGGGATAACCCATAGTATGTAAGTACCACAGTTTTTTCTTTCCTGGGATATTTAAGGTACACTGAAGTGGATTTTCTTGTAAACGGAGCTGCCCTATACATTGGTGTGGCTGTTTCTTGTTGATTTTCTGTTTGCCCAATGTATTAGCCCATTAGTGGATGTACCCTAGGCTATTTAGCTCTGTTTTTAAATGTTTCAGGAAACACCATGGACTTCTCCAGAGTGGCTCTTGTCAATTTACATCCCGCCCATCATTGTCACAGGACTTCCTGTTCCAGACAGCTGTGCTGCCTTTCTAGTTTCTACAATTCTTTTGGATATTCTGTTTAATCGGTTGGACATGAGACTACTTTGTAGTGAGGATTTACATTGCGCCCTTGCTTGGGTGGCCAAAAAGTACATATGCGTGTTTCCTTGAATATATTGCGGGAAAACACTTACGCAATTTTTGGCCTAGGGCATCATTGTCAAAATTGGGCCGCATTTCCTGTGCTTAAAATGTGATTCCAGGGCTTCCCTGGTGGCGCAGTGGTTAAGAGTATGCCTGCCGATGCAGGGGACACGGGTTCGTGCCCCGATCCCGGAAGATCCCACATGCCGCGGAGCGGCTGGGCCCGCGAGCCATGGCCGCGAAGCCTGTGTGTCCGGAGCCTGTGCTCCGCAACGGGAGAGGCCACAGCAGTGAGAGGCCCGCGTACAGAAAAAAAAAAAAAAAACTGTGATTCCAATCTTCTTCTTGAAATATGTTTCCTGAAATCCTGCCTCGAATTCAAGTCCTCCTCGTTTGCCTCCTTCAACAGATTTTTGGACGATAGTTGTCCATTATAACCTGCAGGTTTGTGAAGTCCATAGAACCTGAGCTCAGTTTTTCAACTCGCTTTGTTTGTGAGCTGGCCACAAACCCACAGGATTGCATCAGGCCATATCCGTGTTCTGCTGCAGCAGGCTGAGCATTTGGTTAAATATTCTTCGTGATGGGAAATTAAAGGGGCGTGTGCCAGTCCAAATGCTTACAGCATGTCTCTCATTGGTTCCCCTATTCCCTTTTAATCTCCACACAAATTGCAAACTGTGTGAAACAGGAGGTTAAAGGCACTGACTCTCTAAGCGCGGAGATTTATAGTAAAGTGGCGGGAATGGTGAACCCGAGCACAAGGAGAGGATAAAGGAGGTGTATGTTAGAAAGCTCTCCGGGTCACACATTGTCCCATCCTCTGGGTTTCCCATGCATGTTTTAGCTGTAATAAGATTCTGGGGGCCCCAGAGAGGTGCCACAAAAGGAATGGGTTGCACGCATTATTGCTTTAAATGGTCTGCATTTGCTCACACAACCTCACCAATCCTCTCAGCCCCAAGTGTCCAGGCTTACGTCTCATCCAGCTGTAGGTGTAGATGTGGTCAGTTCCAATTGCATCAGAGCCCCTTAACAAATTCTGTAAGGATTTCGCTGTTTTTGTGTTTTAGTTTGAAATTTATTTTTATAATGGGGTTGAGCTGATTTTCACTGCCGTGTTTATGCCACTCTATACACTCTTGATTCCCTTATGGAGACATATCAATACATAGGTATTAAGATTCTTTCTAGTCAGATATATTAATCTGCAGGGAATAGGGGATGTTGAGTTCACTTCACTGAGCAAGGAGTAGGTCTTGTCTTCTACTCATTTGTTTTATGAAACTCTACCTGTGCTAATATCACACTCTGGTTTTATGCATCAACCCACCTCACCTTTCCCCTTAAGCAGGCATAAGTGTGTTTTATATTTTTTTCTAAATGTGAGACTCTGTTCTGTTTTCTAATTCAGATCCTGTGTAGCCATGTTTACAATCCCTTCATAAGTGATATCTTATGATAAGTTTCTTTTTCTTTTTAACTTTTTTTCCCTTAGAATCATCATACCTTACTCCAGTCATTATGCTGCTACTGACTTTATGACATTGATTCCATGGCTGAGGGATATCCCATAGTTTAGAAATACCACAACATTTTTCTTTCCTGGGATATTTAAAGTGTACTGAAGTCGTTTTTCTTATAAACGGAGCAGCACTAAACATTGCTGTTGCTGTTTCTTGTTGATTTTCTGTTTGCCCAATGTATTAGCCCATGAGTGGAAGTACCCTAGGCTCTGTAGCTCTGTTTTTAGATGTTTCAGGAAACACCATGGACTTCTCCAGAGTGGCTCTTGTCAATTTACATCCCTCTCATCATTGTCAAAAGACTCCCTGTTCCACACATCTGTGCTGCCTTTCTAGTTTTACAATTCTTTTGGATGTTCTGTTTAACCGGTTGGAAATGAGACTACTTTGTAGTGAGGATTTGCATTGCCCCCTTGCTTGGTTGGCCAAAAAGTGCATATGCGTGTTTCCTTGAATATATTGCGGGAAACCACATACGCCATTTTTGCCCAAGGGCATCATTATCAAAATTGGGCCGCATTTCCTGTGCTTAAAATGCGATTCCAATCTACATCTTGAAATATGTTTCCTGTAATCCTGCCTCGAATTATAGTCTTCCTCGTTTCCTTCCATCTACAGATTTTTGGACGATAGTTGTCCATTATAACTCTGCAGGTTTGTGAATTTCAGAGAACCTGAGCTCAGTTTTTCAACTCGCTTTGTTTGTGAGCTGGCCACAACCACGCAGGATTGCATCAGGCCATATCCGAGTTCTGCTGCAGCAGGCTGAGCATTTGGTTAAATATTCTTCGTGATGGGAAATTAGAGGGGCGTGTGCCCATCCAAATGCTTACAGCATGTCTCTCATTGGTTCCCCCTATTCCCTTTTAATCTCCACACAAATTGCAAACTGTGTGAAACAGGAGTTTATATGCACTGACTCTCTAAGCGGGGAGAATTTTAGGAAAGTGGCTGGAATGGTGAACCCGAGCACAAGGAGAGTATAAAAGAGGTGTATTGTAGAAAGCTCTCCAGGTCACACGTTGTCCCATCCTCTGGGTTTCCCATGCATGTTTTAGCTGTAATAAGATTCCCTGGACCCCAGACAGGTGGCACCCAAGGAATGTGTTGCACACATTATTGCTTAAAAAGGTCTGCATTTGCTCACACAACCTCACCAATCCTCTCAGCCCCAAGTGTCCAGGCTTATGTCTCATCCAGCTGTGGGTGTAGATGTGGTCAGTCCCAATTGCATCAGAGTCCCTTAACAAATTCTGTAAGGATTTCGCTGTTTTTGCGTTTTAGTTTGAAATTTATTTTTATAATGGGGTTGAGCTGATTTTCACTGCCGTGTTTAAGCCACTCTATACACTCTTGATTCCCTTATGGAGACATATCAATACATAGGTATTAAGATTCTTACTAGTCAGAAATATTAATCTGCAGGGAATAGGGGATGTTGAGTTCAGTTCACTGAGCAAGGAGTAGGTCTTGTCTACTACACATGTGTTTTATGGAACGCTACCTGTGCTAATATCAAACTCTGGTTTTATGCATTAACCCACCTCACCTTTCCCCTTAAGCAGGCATAAGTGTGTTTTATTTTTTTTTCTAAATGTGAGACTCTGTTCTGTTTTCTAATTCAGCTCATGTGTAGCCATGTTTACAATCCCTTCATAAGTGATATCTTATGATAAGTTTCTTTTTCTGTGTAACTTTTTTCCCTTAGAATCATCGTACCTTACTCCAGTCATTATGCTGCTACTGACTTTATGACATTGATTCCATGGCTGAGGGATATCCCATAGTACCTAAGTACCACAACTTCTTTATCCACTTTTGTCTTTCCTGGGATATTTGTGGTGTACTGAAGTGCATTTTTTGTAAACAAAGCAGCCCTAAACTTTGGGGTGGCTGTTTCTTGTTGATTTTCAGTTTTCCCAATGTATACGCCCATGAGTGGAAGTACCATAAACCCTTTAGCTCAGTTTTCAGATGTTTAAGGAAACACAGTGGACTTCTCAAGAGTGCCTCTTCGCAATTTACATCCCTCCTATCAGCGTAACAAGGCTCACTGTTCCACACGGCTCTGTTGTATTTCTAGATTTTACATTTTTTATTGGATGTTCTGTTTCAACATTGGCAAATGAGACTTATTTGTAGTCCGGCTTTGCATTGCCTACTTGATTCGTTGGCCCAAAAGTGCGTATGCGTGTTTTCTTGAATATATTGAGGAAAAAACGCATCCGCCCTTTTGGCCAAGGTCATCATTGTCGAAGTTGTGCCACATTTCCTGTGCTTAAAAGGTGATTCCTATCTACCTCTTCATATATGTTTTCTGCAGTCCTGCCTCAATTTCTGGTCCTCCTCATTTCCCTCCCTCTACAGATTTCTGGATGATAGTTGTCCATTATAACTCGGAAAGTTTGTGAGTTCCTGAGACCCTGAGCTCCATTTTTTAACTCGCTTTTTTTCTGAGCTTGCCAAAGACCCAGAGGGTTGCTTTAGGCCTTCTCTGGTTTCTGGGGCGGCAGAATGAGGTTTGGGTTAACTCTTCTTCGTGATGGGAAATTAGAGTGCCATGTGCCCATCCAAATGCTTACAGCAAATCTCTTATTACTTCCACCTCTTCCCATTCATTCTCCACAAAATTTGTGAACTGTGTGAAACATGAGGTTAAATGTGCTGATTCTCCAAGATGGGAGATTTATAGTAAAGTGACTGGAATGGCAAACACGAGCACAAGGAGACAAAAAAGGAGAAGCATTTTAGAAAGCTGTCTGGATCACATGCTCTCCCATCCGCTGGGTTTCCCATGCGTGTTTTAGCTGTCATAAGATTCCCTTGAATCTAGAGTGTTGTGACCCTTGGAATGGGTTGCATGCATTATTGCTTTAAATGGTCTGCATTTGCTCACAATCTCACCAATGCTCTCAACCCCAAGTGTCCAACGTTATGTCTCATCCACCTGTGGGTGTAGATGGCGTCAATCCAGGTTACTTCAGAGCTCCTGAATGAATTTCGTAAGAATTTTGTTGTTTTTGTGTATTGTTTTTTAAATTAATTTTTATAATGGGGTTGAGCTTATTTTCCCTGCCGTGTTTATGTCATTCTATACACGTTTGATTCCCGTACGGACATATTTGAATACATAGGAATTAAACTTGATATTAGTCAGATATATTACTCTGCAGGGAAAAGGGGATGTTGAGTCCAGTTCACTGAGCAAGGAGTAGGTCTTGTCTATTACACGTTTGGTTTATGGAACTGTACGTGTGCTAATATCAAACTCGGGTGTTTTGCATCACCCCACCTCACCTTTCGCTTTTAGCAGATATAAGATTTTTTTTTCTAAATGTGAGACTCTGTTCTGTTTTCTAATTCAGCTCATGTGTAGACATGTTTACATGCCCTTTATAAGTGATATCTTATGATAAGTTCCTTTTTCTGTGTTACTTATTTCACTTAGAAACATCGTACCTAAATCCAGTCATTATGCTGCTACTGGCTTTATGACATTGATTCCATGGCTGAGGGATTTCCCATAGTATATAAGTACCACAACTTTTTTCTTTACTGGGATATTCAAGGTTTACTGAAGTCATTTCTCTTATAAACGGAGCCACCCTAAACTTTGGTGTTGCTCTTTCTTGCTGATTTTCTGTTTGCCCAATATATTAGCCCATGAGTGGAAGTACCCTAGGCTCTGTAGCTCAGTTTTTAGATGTTTCTGGAAACACCATGGACTTCTCCAGAGTGGCTCTTGTAAATTTACATCCCGCACATCATTGTCAAAAGACTCCCTGTTCCACACATCTGTGCTGCCTTTCTAGTTTTTACAATTCTTTTGGATGTTCTGTTTAACCGGTTGGAAATGAGACTGCTTTGTAGTGAGGATTTGCATTGCCCACTTGCTTGGTTGGCCAAAAAGGGTATATGCGGGTTTCCTTGAATATATTGCGGGAAACCATATATGCCATTTTGGCCAAGTGCATCCTTGGCAATATTGGGCCGCATTTCCTGGGCTTAAAATGCAATTCCAATCTACTTCTTGACATATGTTTGATGTAATCCTACCTCGAATTTAAGTCTTCCTCGTTTCCTTCCATCTACAGATTTTTGGACGATAGTTGTCCATTATAACTCTGCAGGTTTGTGAATTCCAGAGAACCTGAGCTCAGTTTTTCAACTCGCTTTGTTTGTGAGCTGGCCACAAACCCACAGGATTGCATCAGGCCATATCCGTGTTCTCCTGCAGCAGGCTGAGCATTTGGTTAAATATTCTTCGTGATTGAAAATTAGAGGGGCGTGTGCCTGTCCAAATGCTTACAGAATGTCTCTCATTGGTTCCCCCTATTCCCTTTTAATCTCCACACAATTTGCAAACTATGTGAAACTGGAGATTAAAGGCACTGAATCTGTAAGTGGGGAGATTTATAGTAAAGTGGCTGGAATGGTGAACCCGAGCACAAGCAGAGGATTAAGGAGGTGTATATTAGAAAGATGTGTGGGTCACACGTTGTCCCATCCTCTGGGTTTCCCATGCATGTTTTAGCTGTAATAAGATTCCCTTGGCCCCAGAGAGGTGGCACACAAGGAATGGGTCGCACGAATTATTGCTCAAAATTGTCTGCATTTGCTCACACAACCTCACCAATCCTCTCAGCCCCAAGTGTCCAGCCTTATGTCTCATCCAGCTGTGTTTGTACATGTGGTCAGTCCTAAGTGTATCAGAGCCCCTTAACAAATTCTGTAAGGATTTCGCTGTTTTTGTGTTTTAGTTTGAAATTTATTTTTATAATGGGGTTGAGCTGATTTTCACTGCCGTTTTTATGCCAGTCTATAGACTCTTGATTCCCTTACGGAGACATATCAATATATAGGTATTAAGATTCTTACTAGTCAGATATATTAATCTGCAGGGAATAGGGGATGTTGAGTTCACTTCAATGAGCAAGGAGTAGGTCTTGTCTACTACACATTTGTTTTATGGAACGCTACCTGTGCTAATATCAAACTCTGGTTTTATGCATCAAGCCACCTCACCTTTCCCCTAAGCAGGCATAAGAGTGTTTTTTTTTTTTCTAAATGTGAGTCTCTGTTCTGTTTTCTAATTCAGCTCATGTGTAGCCATGTTTACATTCCTTTCATAAGTGATATCTTATGATTAGTTTCTTTTTCTGTGTTACGTATTTCCCTTAGAATCATCGTACCTTACTCCAGTCATTGTGCTGCTACTGGCTTTATGACATTGATTCCATGGCTGAGGGATATCCCATAGTACGTAAGTACCACATCTTCTTTATCCACATTTTTTTTTTCTTTTCTGGGATATTTGAGGTGTACTGAAGTGGGTTTCTTTGTAAAAAATGCAGCCCTAAACTTTGGGGTGGCTGTTTGTTTTTGATTTTCAGTTTTCCCTATGTATACGCCCATGGGTGGAAGTACCCTAAACTCTTTAGCTCAGTTTTCAGATGTTTAAGGAAACACAGTGGACTTCTCCAGAGTGGCTCTTGGCAATTTACATCCCTCCTATCAGCGTAACAAGGCTCACTGTTCCACACGGCTCTGCTGTATTTCTAGATTTTACATTTTTTTTTTTTGGATGTTCTGTTTCACCATTGGCAAATGAGACTTATTTGTAGTTCGGCTTTGCATTGCTCACTTGATTCGTTGTCCAAAAAGTGCGTATGCGTGTTTTCTTGAATATATTGAGGAAAAAACGCATCCGCCCTTTTTGCCAGTGGCATCATTGTCAATGTTGTGCCACATTTCCTGTGCTTAAAAGGTGATTCCGGGCCTCCCTGGTGGTGCAAGTGGTTAAGAGTCTGCCTGCCGATGCAGGGGATACGGGTTCGTGCCCCGGTCTGGGAGGATCCCATATGCCGCGGAGCAGCTGGGCCAGTGAGCCATGGCCGCTGAGCCTGCGCATCCGGAGCCTGTGCTCCGCAACGGGAGAGGCCACAACAGTGAGAGGCCCACATACCGCAAAAAGAAAAAAAAAAAAAAAAAGGTGATTCCAATCTACCTCTTCAAATATGCTTCCTGCAGTCCTGCCTCAATTTCCTGTCCTCCTCGTTTCCTTCCCTCTACAGATTTTTGGACGATAGTTGTCCATTATAACTCTGAAAGTTTGTGAATTCCTGAGAACCTGAGCTCCATTTTTCAACTCGCTTTTTCTCTGATTTTGCCACAGACCCGTAGGATTGCTTCAGGCCCTAATTATGTTCTGGGGCGGCAGAATGAGGTTTGGGGTAACTATTTTTCCTGATGGGAAATTAGAGTGCCATGTGCCCGTCCAAATGCTTACAGCAAATCTATTATTACTTCAAGTTCTTCCCATTCATCCTCCACAAAATTTGAGAACAGTGGGAAACATAGGTTAAATGTGCTGATTCTTCCTGATGGGAGATTTATAGTAAAGTGACTGGAAAGGCAAACACGAGCACAAGGAGTTAAAAAGTAGAAGCGTTTTAGAAAGCTGTTTGCAGAACATGCTGTCCCGTCCTCTGGGATTCACATGCATGTTTTAGCTGTCATAAGATTCCCTTGAATCTAGAGTGTTGGGACCCTTGGAATGGGTTGCATGCATTATTGCTTTAAATGGTCTGCATTTGCTCACAACCTCACCAATGCTCTCAGCCCCAAGTGTCCAACGTTATGTCTCATCAAACTGTGGGTGTAGATGAGGTCAATCCAGGTTGCTTCAGAGTCCCTGAATGAATTTTGTAAGAATTTTGTTGTTTTTAAGTATTATTTTGGAAATTAATTTTTATAATGTGTTGAGCTGATTTTCCCTTCCGTGTTTATGCCACTCTATACACGTTTGATTCCCTTATGGACATATTTGAATACATAGGATTTAAAATTCATACTAGTCAGATATATTCCTCTGCATGAAATAGGGGATGTTGAGTCCAGTTCACTTGGAAGGAGTAGGTCTTGTCTATTTCACGTTTGGTTTTTGGAATTCTACCTGTGCTAATATAAAACTCAGGTGTTATGCATCACCCCACCTCACCTTTCGCTTTAAGCAGATATAAGAGATTTTTTTCTAAATGTGAGACTCTGTTCTGTTTTCTAATTCAGCTCATGTGTAGCCATGTTTACACACCCTTCATAAGTGAAATCTTATGGTAAGTTTCTTTTTCTGTGTTACTTATTTCACTTAGAAACATTGGACCTAAATCCAGTCATTATGATACTACTGGCTTTATGACATTGATTCCATGGCTGAGGGATAACCCATAGTATGTAAGTACCACAGTTTTTTCTTTCCTGGGATATTTAAGGTACACTGAAGTGGATTTTCTTGTAAACGGAGCTGCCCTATACATTGGTGTGGCTGTTTCTTGTTGATTTTCTGTTTGCCCAATGTATTAGCCCATTAGTGGATGTACCCTAGGCTATTTAGCTCTGTTTTTAAATGTTTCAGGAAACACCATGGACTTCTCCAGAGTGGCTCTTGTCAATTTACATCCCGCCCATCATTGTCACAGGACTTCCTGTTCCAGACAGCTGTGCTGCCTTTCTAGTTTCTACAATTCTTTTGGATATTCTGTTTAATCGGTTGGACATGAGACTACTTTGTAGTGAGGATTTACATTGCGCCCTTGCTTGGGTGGCCAAAAAGTACATATGCGTGTTTCCTTGAATATATTGCGGGAAAACACTTACGCAATTTTTGGCCTAGGGCATCATTGTCAAAATTGGGCCGCATTTCCTGTGCTTAAAATGTGATTCCAGGGCTTCCCTGGTGGCGCAGTGGTTAAGAGTATGCCTGCCGATGCAGGGGACACGGGTTCGTGCCCCGATCCCGGAAGATCCCACATGCCGCGGAGCGGCTGGGCCCGCGAGCCATGGCCGCGAAGCCTGTGTGTCCGGAGCCTGTGCTCCGCAACGGGAGAGGCCACAGCAGTGAGAGGCCCGCGTACAGAAAAAAAAAAAAAACTGTGATTCCAATCTTCTTCTTGAAATATGTTTCCTGAAATCCTGCCTCGAATTCAAGTACTCCTCGTTTGCCTCCTTCAACAGATTTTTGGACGATAGTTGTCCATTATAACCTGCAGGTTTGTGAAGTCCATAGAACCTGAGCTCAGTTTTTCAACTCGCTTTGTTTGTGAGCTGGCCACAAACCCACAGGATTGCATCAGGCCATATCCGTGTTCTGCTGCAGCAGGCTGAGCATTTGGTTAAATATTCTTCGTGATGGGAAATTAAAGGGGCGTGTGCCAGTCCAAATGCTTACAGCATGTCTCTCATTGGTTCCCCTATTCCCTTTTAATCTCCACACAAATTGCAAACTGTGTGAAACAGGAGGTTAAAGGCACTGACTCCCTAAGCGCGGAGATTTATAGTAAAGTGGCGGGAATGGTGAACCCGAGCACAAGGAGAGGATAAAGGAGGTGTATGTTAGAAAGCTCTCCGGGTCACACATTGTCCCATCCTCTGGGTTTCCCATGCATGTTTTAGCTGTAATAAGATTAAGGGGGCCCCAGAGAGGTGCCACAAAAGGAATGGGTTGCACGCATTATTGCTTTAAATGGTCTGCATTTGCTCACACAACCTCACCAATCCTCTCAGCCCCAAGTGTCCAGGCTTATGTCTCATCCAGCTGTAGGTGTAGATGTGGTCAGTTCCAATTGCATCAGAGCCCCTTAACAAATTCTGTAAGGATTTCGCTGTTTTTGTGTTTTAGTTTGAAATTTATTTTTATAATGGGGTTGAGCTGATTTTCACTGCCGTGTTTATGCCACTCTATACACTCTTGATTCCCTTATGGAGACATATCAATACATAGGTATTAAGATTCTTTCTAGTCAGATATATTAATCTGCAGGGAATAGGGGATGTTGAGTTCACTTCACTGAGCAAGGAGTAGGTCTTGTCTTCTACTCATTTGTTGTATGAAACTCTACCTGTGCTAATATCACACTCTGGTTTTATGCATCAACCCACCTCACCTTTCCCCTTAAGCAGGCATAAGTGTGTTTTATATTTTTTTTCTAAATGTGAGACTCTGTTCTGTTTTCTAATTCAGCTCCTGTGTAGCCATGTTTACAATCCCTTCATAAGTGATATCTTATGATAAGTTTCTTTTTCTTTTTAACTTTTTTCCCTTAGAATCATCATACCTTACTCCAGTCATTATGCTGCTACTGACTTTATGACATTGATTCCATGGCTGAGGGATATCCCATAGTTTAGAAATACCACAACTTTTTTCTTTCCTGGGATATTTAAGGTGTACTGAAGTCGTTTTTCTTATAAACGGAGCAGCACTAAACATTGCTGTTGCTGTTTCTTGTTGATTTTCTGTTTGCCCAATGTATTAGCCCATGAGTGGAAGTACCCTAGGCTCTGTAGCTCTGTTTTTAGATGTTTCAGGAAACACCATGGACTTCTCCAGAGTGGCTCTTGTCAATTTACATCCCTCTCATCATTGTCAAAAGACTCCCTGTTCCACACATCTGTGCTGCCTTTCTAGTTTTACAATTCTTTTGGATGTTCTGTTTAACCGGTTGGAAATGAGACTACTTTGTAGTGAGGATTTGCATTGCCCCCTTGCTTGGTTGGCCAAAAAGTGCATATGCGTGTTTCCTTGAATATATTGCGGGAAACCACATACGCCATTTTTGCCCAAGGGCATCATTATCAAAATTGGGCCGCATTTCCTGTGCTTAAAATGCGATTCCAATCTACGTCTTGAAATATGTTTCCTGTAATCCTGCCTCGAATTATAGTCTTCCTCGTTTCCTTCCATTTACAGATTTTTGGACGATAGTTGTCCATTATAACTCTGCAGGTTTGTGAATTTCAGAGAACCTGAGCTCAGTTTTTCAACTCGCTTTGTTTGTGAGCTGGCCACAACCACGCAGGATTGCATCAGGCCATATCCGAGTTCTGCTGCAGCAGGCTGAGCATTTGGTTAAATATTCTTCGTGATGGGAAATTAGAGGGGCGTGTGCCCATCCAAATGCTTACAGCTTGTCTCTCATTGGTTCCCCCTATTCCCTTTTAATCTCCACACAAATTGCAAACTGTGTGAAACAGGAGTTTATATGCACTGACTCTCTAAGCGGGGAGATTTTTAGGAAAGTGGCTGGAATGGTGAACCCGAGCACAAGGAGAGTATAAAAGAGGTGTATTGTAGAAAGCTCTCCAGGTCACACGTTGTCCCATCCTCTGGGTTTCCCATGCATGTTTTAGCTGTAATAAGATTCCCTGGACCCCAGACAGGTGGCACCCAAGGAATGTGTTGCACACATTATTGCTTAAAAAGGTCTGCATTTGCTCACACAACCTCACCAATCCTCTCAGCCCCAAGTGTCCAGGCTTATGTCTCATCCAGCTGTGGGTGTAGATGTGGTCAGTCCCAATTGCATCAGAGTCCCTTAACAAATTCTGTAAGGATTTCGCTGTTTTTGCGTTTTAGTTTGAAATTTATTTTTATAATGGGGTTGAGCTGATTTTCACTGCCGTGTTTAAGCCACTCTATACACTCTTGATTCCCTTATGGAGACATATCAATACATAGGTATTAAGATTCTTACTAGTCAGAAATATTAATCTGCAGGGAATAGGGGATGTTGAGTTCAGTTCACTGAGCAAGGAGTAGGTCTTGTCTACTACACATGTGTTTTATGGAACGCTACCTGTGCTAATATCAAACTCTGGTTTTATGCATCAACCGACCTCACCTTTCCCCTTAAGCAGGCATAAGTGTGTTTTATTTTTTTTTCTAAATGTGAGACTCTGTTCTGTTTTCTAATTCAGCTCATGTGTAGCCATGTTTACAATCCCTTCATAAGTGATATCTTATGATAAGTTTCTTTTTCTGTGTAACTTTTTTCCCTTAGAATCATCGTACCTTACTCCAGTCATTATGCTGCTACTGACTTTATGACATTGATTCCATGGCTGAGGGATATCCCATATTACCTAGGTACCACAACTTCTTTATCCACTTTTGTCTTTCCTGGGATATTTGTGGTGTACTGAAGTGCATTTTTTGTAAACAAAGCAGCCCTAAACTTTGGGGTGGCTGTTTCTTGTTGATTTTCAGTTTTCCCAATGTATACGCCCATGAGTGGAAGTACCATAAACCCTTTAGCTCAGTTTTCAGATGTTTAAGGAAACACAGTGGACTTCTCCAGAGTGCCTCTTGGCAATTTACATCCCTCCTATCAGCGTAACAAGGCTCACTGTTCCACACGGCTCTGTTGTATTTCTAGATTTTACATTGTTTTTTGCATGTTCTGTTTCACCATTGGCAAATGAGACTTATTTGTAGTCCGGCTTTGCATTGCCTACTTGATTCGTTGGCCCAAAAGTGCGTATGCGTGTTTTCTTGAATATATTGAGGAAAAAACGCATCCGCCCTTTTGGCCACGGGCGTCATTGTCGAAGTTGTGCCACATTTCCTGTGCTTAAAAGGTGATTCCTATCTACCTCTTCATATATGTTTTCTGCAGTCCTGCCTCAATTTCTGGTCCTCCTCGTTTCCCTCCCTCGACAGATTTTTGGATGATAGTTGTCCATTATAACTCGGAAAGTTTGTGAGTTCCTGAGACCCTGAGCTCCATTTTTTAACTCGCTTTTTTTCTGAGCTTGCCAAAGACCCAGAGGGTTGCTTTAGGCCTTCTCTGGTTTCTGGGGCGGCAGAATGAGGTTTGGGTTAACTCTTCTTCGTGATGGGAAATTAGAGTGCCATGTGCCCATCCAAATGCTTACAGCAAATCTCTTATTACTTCCACCTCTTCCCATTCATTCTCCACAAAATTTGTGAACTGTGTGAAACATGAGGTTAAATGTGCTGATTCTCCAAGATGGGAGATTTATAGTAAAGTGACTGGAATGGCAAACACGAGCACAAGGAGACAAAAAAGGAGAAGCATTTTAGAAAGCTGTCCGGATCACATGCTCTCCCATCTGCTGGGTTTCCCATGCGTGTTTTAGCTGTCATAAGATTCCCTTGAATCTAGAGTGTTGTGACCCTTGGAATGGGTTGCATGCATTATTGCTTTAAATGGTCTGCATTTGCTCACAATCTCACCAATGCTCTCAACCCCAAGTGTCCAACGTTATGTCTCATCCACCTGTGGGTGTAGATGGCGTCAATCCAGGTTACTTCAGAGCTCCTGAATGAATTTGTAAGAATTTTGTTGTTTTTGTGTATTGTTTTTTAAATTAATTTTTATAATGGGGTTGAGCTTATTTTCCCTGCCGTGTTTATGCCATTCTCTACACGTTTGATTCCCGTACGGACATATTTGAATACATAGGAATTAAACTTGATATTAGTCAGATATATTACTCTGCAGGGAAAAGGGGATGTTGAGTCCAGTTCACTGAGCAAGGAGTAGGTCTTGTCTATTACACGTTTGGTTTATGGAACTGTACGTGTGCTAATATCAAACTCGGGTGTTTTGCATCACCCCACCTCACCTTTCGCTTTTAGCAGATATAAGATTTTTTTTTCTAAATGTGAGACTCTGTTCTGTTTTCTAATTCAGCTCATGTGTAGACATGTTTACATTCCCTTTATAAGTGATATCTTATGATAAGTTCCTTTTTCTGTGTTACTTATTTCACTTAGAAACATCGTACCTAAATCCAGTCATTATGCTGCTACTGGCTTTATGACATTGATTCCATGGCTGAGGGATTTCCCATAGTATATAAGTACCACAACTTTTTTCTTTCCTGGGATATTCAAGGTTTACTGAAGTCATTTCTCTTATAAACGGAGCCACCCTAAACTTTGGTGTTGCTCTTTCTTGCTGATTTTCTGTTTGCCCAATGTATTAGCCCATGAGTGGAAGTACCCTAGGCTCTGTAGCTCTGTTTTTAGATGTTTCTGGAAACACCATGGACTTCTCCAGAGTGGCTCTTGTAAATTTACATCCCGCACATCATTGTCAAAAGACTCCCTGTTCCACACATCTGTGCTGCCTTTCTAGTTTTTACAATTCTTTTGGATGTTCTGTTTAACCGGTTGGAAATGAGACTGCTTTGTAGTGAGGATTTGCATTGCCCACTTGCTTGGTTGGCCAAAAAGGGTATATGCGGGTTTCCTTGAATATATTGCGGGAAACCATATATGCCATTTTGGCCAAGTGCATCCTTGGCAATATTGGGCCGCATTTCCTGGGCTTAAAATGCAATTCCAATCTACTTCTTGACATATGTTTGATGTAATCCTACCTCGAATTTAAGTCTTCCTCGTTTCCTTCCATCTACAGATTTTTGGACGATAGTTGTCCATTATAACTCTGCAGGTTTGTGAATTCCAGAGAACCTGAGCTCAGTTTTTCAACTCGCTTTGTTTGTGAGCTGGCCACAAACCCACAGGATTGCGTCAGGCCATATCCGTGTTCTGCTGCAGCAGGCTGAGCATTTGGTTAAATATTCTTCATGATGGGAAATTAGAGGGGCGTGTGCCCATCCAAATGCTTACAGCATGTCTCTAATTGGTGCCCCTATTCCCTTTTAATCTCCACACAACTTGCAAATTTTGTGAAACAGGAGGTTAAAGGCACTGACTCTCTAAGCGGGCAGATTTATAGTTAAGTGCCTGGAATGGTGAACCCGAGCACAAGGAGAGGATAAAGGAGGTGTATTTTAGAAAGATGTCCGGGTCACATGTTGTCCCATCCTCTGGGTTTCCCATGCATGTTTTAGCTGTAAGAAGATTCCCTGGACCCCAGAGAGTTGGGACTCATGGAATAGGTTGCACACATTATTGCTTTAAATGGTCTGCATTTGCTCACACAACCTCACCAATCATCTCAGCCCCAAGTGTCCAGCCTTATGTCTCATCCAGCTGTGGGTGGAGATGTGGTCAGTCCCAATTGCATCAGAGGCCCTTAACAAATTCTGTAAGGATTTCGCTGTTTTTGTGTTTTAGTTTGTAATTTATTTTTATAATGTTGTAGAGCTGATTTTCACTGCCATGTTTAAGCCACTCTATACACTCTTGATTCCCTTATGGAGACATATCAATACATAGGTATTAAGATTCTTACTAGTCAGATATATTAATCTGCAGAGAATAGGGGATGTTGAGTTCAGTTCACTGAGCAAGGAGTAGGTCTTGTCTACTACACATTTGTTTTATGGAACGCTACCTGTGCTAATATCAAACTCTGGTTTTATGCATCAACCCACCTCACCTTTCCACTTAAGCAGGCATACGTGTGTTTTATTATTTTTCTAAATGTGAGACTCTGTTCTGTTTTCTAGTTTAGCACATTTGTAGCCATGTTTACATTCCCTTCATAAGTGAAATCTTATGATGTTTCTTTTTCTGTGTAACTTTTTTCCCTTAGAATCATCGTACCTTACTCCAGTCATTATGCTGCTACTAACTTTATGACATTGATCCCATGGCTGAGGGATATCCCATAGTACGTAAGTACCACAACTTCTTTATCCACTTTTGTCTTTCCTGGGATATTTGTGGTGTACTGAAGTGCATTTTTTTTGTAAACAAAGCAGCCCTAAACTTTGGGGTGGCTGTTTCTTGTTGATTTTCAGTTTTCCCAATGTATACGCCCATGAGTGGAAATGCCCTAAACTCTTTAGCTCAGTTTTCAGATGTTTAAGGAAACACAGTGGACTTCAACACAGTGGCTCTTGGCAATTTACATCCCTCCTATCATCGTAACAAGGCTCACTGTTCCACACGGCTCTGCTGTATTTCTAGATTTTACTTTTTTTTTTGGATGTTCTGTTTCACCATTGGCAAATGAGACTTATTTGTAGTTCAGCTTTACATTCCCCACTTGGTTCGTTGGTCAAAAAGTGCATATGCGTGTTTTCTTGAATATATTGAGGAAAAAACGCATCCGCCCGTTTGACCAAGGGCATCATTGTCGAAGTTGTGACACATTTCCTGTGCTTAAAAGGCGATTACTGTCTACCTCTTCAAATATGTTTCCTGCAGTCCTGCCTCAATTTCTGGTCCTCCTCGTTTCCTTCCCTCTACAGATTTTTGGACAATAGTTATCCATTATAACTCTGAAAGTTTGTGAATTCCTGAGACCCTGAGCTCCATTTTTTAACTCGCTTTTTTTCTGAGCTTGCCACAGACCCGTAGGATTGCTTCAGGCCCTATCTGGGTTCTGGGGTGGCAGAATGAGTTTTGGGTTAACTCTTCTTCGTGATGGGAAAATAGAGTGCCATGTGCCCGTCCAAATGCTTACAGCAAATCTCTTATTACTTCCACTTCTTCCCATTCATCCTCCACACAATTTGTGAACAGGGTGAAACATGAGGTTAAATGTGCTGATTCTCCAAGACGGGAGATTTATAGTAAAGTGAGTGGAATGGCAAACACGAGCACAAGGAGACAAAAAGGGAGAAGTGTTTTAGAAAGCTGTCCGAATCACACGCTGTCCCAACCTCTGGGTTTCGCATGCGTGTTTTAGCTGTCATAAGATTCCCTTGAATCTAGAGTGTTGTGACCCTTGGAATGGGTTGCATGCATTATTGCTTTAAATGGTCTGCATTTGCTCACTACCTCACCAATGCTCTCAGCCCCAAGTGTCCAACGTTATGTCTCATCCAACTGTGGGTGTAGATGGGGTCAATCCAGGTTGCTTCAGAGCTCCTGAATGAATTTCGTAAGAATTTTGTTGTTTTTGTGTATTGTTTTTTAAATTAATTTTTATAATGGGGTTGAGCTGATTTTCCCTGCCGTGTTTATGCCACTCTATACACGTTTGATTCCCTTACGGACATATTTTCATACATAGGAATTAAACTTCATACTAGTCAGATATATTCCTCTGCAGGGAATAGGGGATGATGAGCCCAGTTCACTGAGCAAGGAGTAGGTCTTGTCTATTACACGTTTGGTTTATGGAACTGTATGTCTGCTAATATCAAACTCGGGTGCTTTGCATCTACCCCACCTCACCTTTCGCTTTAAGCAGATATAAGAGTTTTTTTTTTTCTAAATGTGAGACTCTGTTCTGTTTTCTAATTCAGCTCGTGTGTAGCCATGTTTACAATCCCTTCATAAGTGATATCTTATGATGAGTTTCTTTTTCTGTGTTACTTATTTCACTTAGAAACATTGGACCTAAATCCAGTCATTATGCTGCTACTGGCTTTATGACATTGATTCCATAGCTGAGGGATTTCCCGTAGTATATAAGTAGCACAACTTTTTCTTTCCTGGGATATTTAAGGTTTACTGAATTCATTTTTCTTATAAACGGAGCCGCCCTAAACATTGGTGTTGCTGTTTCTTGTTGATTTTCTGTTTGCCCAATGTATTAGCCCATGAGTGGAAGTACCCTAGGCTCGGTAGCTCTGTTTTTAGATGATTCAGGAAACACCATGGACTTCTCCAGAGTGGCTCTTGTCAATTTACATCCCTCCTATCATTGTCAAAAGACTCCCTGTTACACACATCTGTGCTTCCTCTCTAGTTTTTACAATTCTTTTGGATGTTCTGTTTAACCGGTTGGAAATGAGACTACTTTGTAGTGAGGATTTGCATTACCCTCTTGCTTGGTTGGCCCAAAAGTGTATATGCGTGTTTCCTTGAATATATTGCGGGAAACCACATATGCCATTTTTGGCCAAGGGCATCATTGTCAAAATTGGGCCGCATTTCCTGTGCTTAAAATGCAATTCCAATCTACTTCTTGAAATATATTTCCTGTAATCCTGCCTCGAATTAAAGTCTTCCTCGTTTCCTTCCATCTACAGATTTTTGGACTATAGTTGTCCATAATAATTTTGCAGGTTTGTGAATTCGAGAGAACATGAGCTCAGTTTTTCAACTGGCTTTGTTTGTGAGCTGGCCACAAACACACAGGATTGCGTCTGGCCATATCCGTGTTCTGCTGCAGCAAGTTGAGCATTTGGTTAACTATTCTTCGTGATGGGAAATTAGAGGGGAGTGTGCCCGTCCAAATACTTACAGCATGTCTCTCATTGTTTCCCCCTTTCCCTTTTAATCTCCACACAACTTGCAAACTGTGTGAAACAGGAGGTTAAAGGCACTGACTGTCTAAGCGGGCAGATTTATAGTTAAGTGCCTGGAATGGTGAAACCGAGCAAAAGGAGAGGATAAAGGAGCTGTATTTTAGAAAGTTGTCCGGGTCACACGTTGTCCCATCCTCTGGGTTTCCCATGCATGTTTTAGCTGTAATAAGATTCCCTGGACCCCAGAGAGTTGGGAATCAAGGAATAGGTTGCACACATTATTGCTTTAAATGGTCTGCATATGCTCACACAACCTCACCAATCCTCTCAGCCCCAAGTGTCCAGCCTTATGTCTCATCGAGTTGTGGGTGTAGATGTGGTCAGTCCCAAATGCATCAGAGGCCCTTAACAAATTCTGTAAGGATTTCGCTGTTTTTGTGTTTTAGTTTGAAATTTATTTTTATAATGGTGTTGAGCTGATTTTCACTGCCGTGTTTAAGCCACTCTATATACTCTTGATTCCCTTATGGAGTCATATCAATACATAGGTATTAAGATTCTTACTAGTCAGATATATTAATCTGAGGGAATAGGGGATGTTGAGTTCAGTTCACTGAACAAGGAGTTGGTCTTGTCTACTACACATGTGTTTTATGGAACGCTACCTGTGCTAATATCAAACTCTGGTTTTATGCATCAACCCACCTCACCTTTCCCCTTCAGCAGGCATAAGTGTGTTTTATTTTTTTTTCTAAATGTGAGACTCTGTTCTGTTTTCTAATTCAGCTCATGTGTAGCCATGTTTACATTCCCTTCATAAGTGATTTCTTATGATAAGTTTCTTTTTCTGTGTAACTTTTTTCCCTTAGAATCATCGTACCTTACTCCAGTCATTATGCTGCTACTGACTTTATGACATTGATTCCATGGCTGAGGGATATCCCATAGTACCTAAGTACCACAACTTCTTTATCCACTTTTGTCTTTCCTGGGATATTTGTGGTGTACTGAAGTGCATTTTTTGTAAACAAAGCAGCCCTAAACTTTGGGGTGGCTGTTTCTTGTTGATTTTCAGTTTTCCCAATGTATACGCCCATGAGTGGAAGTACCATAAACCCTTTAGCTCAGTTTTCAGATGTTTAAGGAAACACAGTGGACTTCTACAGAGTTGCTCTTGGCAATTTACATCCCTCCTATCAGCGTAACAAGGCTCACTGTTCCACACGGCTCTGCTGCATTTCTAAATTGTACCTTTTTTTTTTGGATGTTCTCTTTCACCATTGGCAAATGAGACTTATTTGTAGTCTGGCTTTGCATTGCCCACTTGATTCGTTGGCCAAAAAGTGTGTATGCGTGTTTTCTTGAATATATTGAGAAAAAAACGCATCCGCCCTTTTGGCCAAGGGCATGATTGTCGAAGTTCTGCCACATTTCCTGTGCTTAAAAGGTGATTCCTATCTACCTCTTCAAATATGTTTCCTGCAGTCCTGCCTCAATTTCCAGTCCTCCTCGTTTCCTTCACTCTACAGATTTTTGGACGATAGTTGTCCATTATAACTCTGAAAGTTTGTGAATTCCTGAGACCCTGAGCTCCATTTTTTAACTCGCTTTTTTTCTGAGCTTGCCACAGACCCGTAGCCTGGCTTCAGGCCTTCTCTGGGTTCTGGGGTGGCAGAATGAGTTTTGGGTTAACTCTTCTTCGTGTTGGGATATTAGAGTGCCATGTGCCCGTCCAAATGCTTACAGCAAATCTCTTATTACTTTCACCTTTCCCATTCATCCTCCACACAATTTGTGAACAGTGTGAAACATGAGATTAAATGTGCTGATTCTCCTAGACGGGAGATTTATAGTAAAGTGAGTGGAATGGCAAACCCGAGCACAAGGAGACAAAAAAGGAGAAGCGTTTTAGAAAGCTGTCCGGATCACACGCTGCCCCATCCTCTGGGTTTCCCATGCGTGTTTTAGCTGTCATAAGATTCCCTTGAAGCTAGAGTGTTGGGACCCTTGGAATGGGGTGCATGCATTATTGCTTTAAATGGTCTGCATATGCTCACAACCTCACCAATGCTCTTAGCCCCAAGTGTCCAACGTTATGTCTCATCCACATGTGGGTGTAGATAGGGTCAATCCAGGTTGCTTCAGAGCTCCTGAATGAATTTCGTAAGAATTTTCTTGTTTTTGTGTATTGTTTCTTAAATTAATTTTTATAATGGGGTTGAGCTGATTTTCCCTGCCGTGTTTATGCCCCTCTATACACGTTTGATTCCCTTAAGGACATATTTGAATACATAGGAGTTAAACTTCATACTAGTGAGATATATTCCTCTGCAGGGAATAGGGGATGTTGAGTCCAGTTCACTGAGCAAGGAGTAGGTCTTGTCTATTACACGTTTGGTTTATGGAACTGTACATGTGCTAATATCAAACTCGGGTGTTTTGCATCACCCCATCTCACCTTTCGCTTTAAGCAGATATAAGAGGTTTTTTTTTTCTAAATGTGAGACTCTGTTCTGTTTTCTACTTCAGTTCATGTGTAGCCATGTTTACATTCCCTTCATAAGTGAAAACTTATGATAAGTTTCTTTTTCTGTGTTACTTATTTCACTTAGAAACATTGTACCTAAATCCAGTCATTATGCTGCTACTGGCTTTATGACATTGATTCCATGGCTGAGGGATATCCAATAGTATATAAGTACCACAAATTTTTTTCTTTCCTGGGATATTTAAGGTTTACTGAATTCATTTTTCTTATAAACGGAGCAGCCCTAAATATTGGTGTTGCTGTTTCTTGTTGATTTTCTGTTTGCCCAATGTATTAGCCCATGAGTGGAAGTACCCTAGGCTCGGTATCTCTGTTTTTAGATGATTCAGGAAACACCATGGACTTCTCCAGAGTGGCTTTTGTCAATTTACATCCCTCCTATCATTGTCAAAAGACTTCCTGTTCCACACATCTGTGCTTCCTCTCTAGTTTTTCAATTCTTTTGGATGTTCTGTTTAACCGGTTGGAAATGAGACTACTTTGTAGTGAGGATTTGCATTACCCTCTTGCTTGGTTGGCCCAAAAGTGTATATGCGTGTTTCCTTGAATATATTGCGGGAAACCACATATGCCATTTTTGGCCAAGGGCATCATTGTCAAAATTGGGCCGCATTTCCTGTGCTTAAAATGCAATTCCAATCTACTTCTTGAAATATATTTCCTGTAATCCCGCCTCGAATTAAAGTCTTCATCATTTCCTTCCATCTACAGATTTTTGGACTATACTTGTCCATTATAATTTTGCAGGTTTGTGAATTCGAGAGAACATGAGCTCAGTTTTTCAACTGGCTTTGTTTGTGAGCTGGCCACAAACACACAGGATTGCGTCAGGCCATATCCGTGTTCTGCTGCAGCAAGTTGAGCATTTGGTTAACTATTCTTCGTGATGGGAAATTAGAGGGGAGTGTGCCCGTCCAAATACTAACAGCATGTCTCTCATTGTTTCCCCCTTTCCCTTTTAATCTCCACACAACTTGCAAACTGTGTGAAACAGGAGGTTAAAGGCACTGACTGTCTAAGCGGGCAGATTTATAGTTAAGAGCCTGGAATGGTGAACCCGAGCACAAGGAGAGGATAAAGGAGCTGTATTTTAGAAAGATGTCCGGGTCACACGTTGTCCCATCCTCTGGGTTTCCCATGCATGTTTTAGCTGTAATAAGATTCCCTGGACCCCAGAGAGTTGGGAATCAAGGAATAGGTTGCACACATTATTGCTTTAAATGGTCTGCATATGCTCACACAACCTCACCAATCCTCTCAGCCCCAAGTGTCCAGCCTTATGTCTCATCCAGTTGTGGGTGTAGATGTGGTCAGTCCCAAATGCATCAGAGGCCCTTAACAAATTCTGTAAGGATTTCGCTGTTTTTGTGTTTTAGTTTGAAATTTATTTTTATAATGGTGTTGAGCTGATTTTCACTGCCGTGTTTAAGCCACTCTATACACTCTTGATTCCCTTATGGAGTCATATCAATACATAGGTATTATGATTCTTACTAGTCAGATATATTAATCTGAGGGAATAGGGGATGTTGAGTTCAGTTCACTGAGCAAGGAGTTGGTCTTGTCTACTACACATGTGTTTTATGGAACGCTACCTGTGCTAATATCAAACTCTGGTTTTATGCATCAACCCACCTCACCTTTCCCCTTCAGCAGGCATAAGTGTTTTTTATTATTTTTTTCTAAATGTGAGACTCTTTTTTTTTTTCTAATTCAGCTCATGTGTAGCCATGTTTACATTCCCTTCATAAGTGAGATATTATGATAAGTTTCTTTTTCTGTGTAACTTTTTTCCCTTAGAATCATCGTACCTTACTAAAGTCATTATGTTGCTACTGACTTTATGACATTGATTCCATGGCTGAGGGATATCCCATAGTACCTAAGTACCACAACTTCTTTATCCACTTTTGTCTTTCCTGGGATATTTGTGGTGTACTGAAGTGCATTTTTTTGTAAACAAAGCAGCCCTAAACTTTGGGGTGGCTGTTTCTTGTTGATTTTCAGTTTTCCCAATGTATACGCCCATGAGTGGAAGTGCCCTAAACTCTTTAGCTCAGTTTTCAGATGTTTAAGGAAACACAGTGGACTTCTACAGAGTTGCTCTTGGCAATTTACATCCCTCCTATCAGTGTAACAAGGCTCACTGTTCCACACGGCTCTGCTGCATTTCTAAATTGTACCTTTTTTTTTTTTGGATGTTCTGTTTCACCATTGGCAAATGAGACTTATTTGTAGTCTGGCTTTGCATTGCCCACTTGATTCGTTGGCCAAAAAGTGTGTATGCGTGTTTTCTTGAATATATTGAGAAAAAAACGCATCCGCCCTTTTGGCCAAGGGCATGATTGTCGAAGTTGTGCCACATTTCCTGTGCTTAAAAGGTGATTCCTATCTACCTCTTCAAATATGTTTCCTGCAGTCCTGCCTCAATTTCCAGTCCTCCTCGTTTCCTTCACTCTACAGATTTTTGGACGATAGTTGTCCATTATAACTCTGAAAGTTTGTGAATTCCTGAGACCCTGAGCTCCATTTTTTAACTCGCTTTTTTTCTGAGCTTGCCACAGACCCGTAGCCTGGCTTCAGGCCTTCTCTGGGTTCTGGGGTGGCAGAATGAGTTTTGGGTTAACTCTTCTTCGTGTTGGGATATTAGAGTGCCATGTGCCCGTCCAAATGCTTACAGCAAATCTCTTATTACTTTCACCTTTCCCATTCATCCTCCACACAATTTGTGAACAGTGTGAAACATGAGATTAAATGTGCTGATTCTCCTAGACGGGAGATTTATAGTAAAGTGAGTGGAATGGCAAACCCGAGCACAAGGAGACAAAAAAGGAGAAGCGTTTTAGAAAGCTGTCCGGATCACACGCTGCCCCATCCTCTGGGTTTCCCATGCGTGTTTTAGCTGTCATAAGATTCCCTTGAAGCTAGAGTGTTGGGACCCTTGGAATGGGGTGCATGCATTATTGCTTTAAATGGTCTGCATTTGCTCACAACCTCACCAATGCTCTTAGCCCCAAGTGTCCAACGTTATGTCTCATTCACATGTGGGTGTAGATAGGGTCAATCCAGGTTGCTTCAGAGCTCCTGAATGAATTTCGTAAGAATTTTCTTGTTTTTGTGTATTGTTTCTTAAATTAATTTTTATAATGGGGTTGAGCTGATTTTCCCTGCCGTGTTTATGCCCCTCTATACACGTTTGATTCCCTTAAGGACATATTTGAATACATAGGAATTAAACTTCATACTAGTGAGATATATTCCTCTGCAGGGAATAGGGGATGTTGAGTCCAGTTCACTGAGCAAGGAGTAGGTCTTGTCTATTACACGTTTGGTTTATGGAACTGTACATGTGCTAATATCAAACTCGGGTGTTTTGCATCACCCCATCTCACCTTTCGCTTTAAGCAGATATAAGAGTTTTTTTTTCTAAATGTGAGACTCTGTTCTGTTTTCTAACTCAGCTCATGTGTAGCCATGTTTACATTCCCTTCATAAGTGAAAACTTATGATAAGTTTCTTTTTCTGTGTTACTTATTTCACTTAGAAACATTGTACCTAAAGCCAATCATTATGCTGCTACTGGCTTTATGACATTGATTCCATGGCTGAGGGATATCCCATAGTATATAAGTACCACAAATTTTTTTCTTTCCTGGGATATTTAAGGTGTACTGAAGTCATTTTTCTTATAAACGGAGCAGCCCTAAACATTGCTGTTGCTGGTTCTTGTTGATTTTCTGTTTGTGCAATGTATTAGCCCATGAGTGGAAGTACCCTAGGCTCTGTAGCTCTGTTTTTAGATGTTTCTGGAAACACCATGGACTTCTCCAGAGTGGCTCTTGTCAATTTACATCCCTCCTATCATTGTCAAAAGACTCCCTGTTCCACACATCTGTGCTTCCTCTCTAGTTTTTACAATTCTTTTGGATGTTCTGTTTAACCGGTTGGAAATGAGACTACTTTGTAGTGAGGATTTGCATTACCCTCTTGCTTGGTTGGCCCAAAAGTGTATATGCGTGTTTCCTTGAATATATTGTGGGAAACCACATATGCCATTTTTGGCCAAGGGCATCATTGTCAAAATTGGGCCGCATTTCCTGTGCTTAAAATGCAATTCCAATCTACTTCTTGAAATATATTTCCTGTAATCCTGCCTCGAATTAAAGTCTTCCTCGTTTCCTTCCATCTACAGATTTTTGGACGATAGTTGTCCATTATATCTCTGCAGGTTTGTGAATTCCAGAGAACCTGAGCTCAGTTTTTCCACTCGCTTTGTTTGTGAGCTGGCCACAAACAACAGGATTGCGTTAGACCATATCAGTGTTCTGCTGCAGCAGGCTGAGCATTTGGTTAAATATTCTTCGTGATGGGAAATTAGAGGGGCGTGTGCCCGTCCAAATGCTTAAAGCATGTCTCTCATTGGTTCCCCCTATTCCCTTTTAATCTCCACACAACTTGCAAACTGTGTGAAACAGGAGGTTAAAGGCACTGACTCTCTAAGCAGGGAGATTTATAGTTAAGTGCCTGGAATGGTGAACCCGAGCACAAGGAGAGGATAAAGGAGGTGTATTTTAGAAAGATGTCCGGGTCACACGTTGTCCCATCCTCTGGGTTTCCCATGCATGTTTTAGCTGTAATAAGATTCCCTGGACCCCAGAGAGTTGGGACTCAAGGAATAGGTTGCAGTCATTATTGCTTTAAATGATCTGCATTTGCTCACACAACCACACCAATCTTCTCAGCACCAAGTGTCCAGCCTTATGCCTCATCCAGCTGTGGGTGTAGATGTGGTCAGTCCCAAATGCATGAGAGGCCCTTAACAAATTCTGTAAGGATTTCGCTGTTTTTATGTTTTAGTTTGAAATTTATTTTTATAATGGGGATGAGCTGATTTTCACTGCCTTGTTTAAGCCACTCTATACACTCTTGATTCCCTTATGGAGACATATCAATACATAGGTATTAAGATTCTTACTAGTCAGATATATTTATCTGCAGGGAATAGGGGATGTTGAGTACAGTTCACTGAGCAAGGAGTAGGTCTTGGCTAGTACACATTTGTTTTATGGAACGCTACCTGTGCTAATATCAAACTCTTGTTTTATGCATCAACCCACCTCACCTTTCCCCTTAAGCAGGCATAAGTGTGTTTTATTTTTTTTTCTAAATGTGAGACTCTGTTCTGTTTTCTAATTCAGCTTGTGTGTAGCCATGTTTACCTTCCCTTCATAAGTTATATCTTATGATAAGTTTCTTTTTCTGTGTTACTTATTTCACTTAGAAACATCATACCTAAATCCAGTCATTATGCTGCTACTGGCTTTATGACATTGATTCCATGGCTGAGGGATATCCTATAGTATATAAGTACGACAACTTTTTTCTTTTCTGGGATATTTAAGGTGAACTGAAATCGTTTTTCTTATAAACGGAGCAGCCCTAAACATTGGTGTTGCTGTTTCTTGTTGATTTTCTGTTTGCCTAATGTATTAGCCTATGAGTGGAAGTACCCTAGGCTCTGTAGCTCTATTTTTAGATGTTTCAGGAAACACCATGGACTTCTCCAGAGTGGCTCTTGTCAATTTACATCCCTCTCATCATTGTCAAAAGACTCCCTGTTCCATACATCTGTGCTGCCTTTCTAGTTTTTACAATTCTTTTGGATGTTCTGTTTAACCGTTTGGAAATGAGACTACTTTGTAGTGAGGATTTGAATTGCCCCCTTGCTTGGTTGGCCAAAAAGTGCATATGCGTGTTTCCTTGAATATATTGCGGGAAACCACATACGCCATTTTTGGCCAAGGGCATCATTGTCAAAATTGGGCCGCATTTCCTGTGTTTAAAATGCAATTCCAATCTACATCTTGAAATATGTTTCCTGTAATCCTGCCTCGAATTATAGTCTTCCTCTTTTCCTTCCATCTACAGATTTTTGGACGATAGTTGTCCATTATAACTCTGCAGGTTTGTGAATTCCAGAGAACCTGAGCTCAGTTTTTCAACTAGCTTTGTTTGTGAGCTGGCCACAACCACGCAGGGTTGCATCAGGCCATATCCGTGTTCTGCTGCAGCAGGATAAGCATTTGGTTAAATATTCTTCATGATGGGAAATTAGAGGGGCGTGTTCCCATCCAAATGCTTACAGCATGTCTCTCATTGGTTCCCCCTATTCCCTTTTAATCTCCACACAAATTGCAAACTGTGTGAAACAGGAGGTTATATGCACTGACTCTCTAAGCAGGGAGATTTATAGGAAAGTGGCTGGAATGGTGAACCCGAGCACAAGGAGAGGATAAAAGAGGTGTATTGTAGAAAGCTCTCCAGGTCACACGTTGTCCCATCCTCTGGGTTTCCCATGCATGTTTGAGCTGTAATAAGATTCCCTGGATCCCAGACAGGTGGCACCCAAGGAATGTGTTGCACACATTATTGCTTAAAAAGGTCTGCATTTGCTCACACAACCTCACCAATCCTCTCAGTCCCAAGTGTCCAGCCTTATGTCTCATCCAGCTGTGGGTGTATATGTGGTCAGTCCCAATTGCATCAGAGTCCCTTAACAAATTCTGTAAGGATTTCGCTGTTTTTGCGTTTTAGTTTGAAATTTATTTTTATAATGGTGTTGAGCTGATTTTCACTGCCGTGTTTAAGCCACTCTATACACTCTTGATTCCCTTATGGAGACATATCAATACATAGGTATTAAGATTCTTACTAGTCAGAAATATTAATTTGCAGGGAATAGGGGATGTTGAGTTCAGTTCACTGAGCAAGGAGTAGGTCTTGTCTACTACACATGTGTTTTATGGAACGCTACCTGTGCTAATATCAAACTCTGGTTTTATGCATCAACCCACCTCACCTTTCCCCTTAAGCAGGCATAAGTGTGTTTTATTTTTTTTTTCTAAATGTGAGACTGTTCTGTTTTCTAATTCAGCTCATGTGTAGCCATGTTTACATTCCCTTCATAAGTGATATCTTATGATAAGTTTCTTTTTCTGTGTAACTATTTTCCCTTAGAATCATCGTACCTTACTCCAGTCATTATGCTGCTACTGACTTTATTACATTGATTCCATGGCTAAGGTATATCCCATAGTACGTAAGTACCACAACTTCTTTATCCACTTTTGTCTTTCCTGGGATATTTGTGGTGTACTGAAGTGCATTTTTTGTAAACAAAGCTGCCCTAAACATTGGGGTGGCTGTTTCTTGTTGATTTTCAGTTTTCCCAATGTATACGCCCATGAGTGGAAGTACCATAAACACTTTAGCTCAGTTTTCAGATGTTTAAGGAAACACAGTGGACTTCTCCAGAGTGGCTCTTGGCAATTTACATCCCTCCTATCAGCGTAACAAGGCTCACTGTTCCACACGGCTCTGCTGTATTTCTAGATTTTACATTTTTTTTTGGATGTTCTGTTTCACCATTGGCAAATGAGACTTATTTGTAGTCCAGCTTTGCATTGCCCACTTGATTCGTTGGCCCAAAAGTGCGTATGCATGTTTTCTTGAATATATTGAGGAAAAAACGCATTCGCCCTTTTGCCCAAGGTCATCATTGTTGAAGTTGTGCCACATTTCCTGTGCTTAAAAGGTGATTCCTATCTACCTCTTCAAATATGATTCCTGCAGTCCTGCCTCAATTTCTGGTCCTCCTCGTTTCCCTCCCTCTACAGATTCTTGGATGATAGTTGTCCATTATAACTCGGAAAGTTTGTGAGTTCCAGAGACCCTGAGCTCCATTTTATAACTCGCTTTTTTCTGAGCTTGCCACAGACCCAGAGGGTTGCTTTAGGCCTTCTCTGTTTTCTGGGGCGGCAGAATGAGGTTTGGGTTAACTCTTCTTCGTGATGGGAAATTAGAGTGCCATGTGCCCATCCAAATGCTTACAGCAAATCTCTTAATACTTCCAACTCTTCCCATTCATTCTCCACACAATTTGTGAACAGTGCGAAACATGAGGTTAAATGTGCTGCTTCTCCAAGACGGGAGATTTATAGTAAAGTGAGTGGAATGGCAAACCCGAGCACAAGGAGACAAAAAAGGAGAAGCGTTTTAGATAGCTGTCTGGATCACATGCTGTCCCATCCGCTGGGTTTCCCATGCGTGTTTTAGCTGTCATAAGATTCCCTTGAATCTAGAGTGTTGTGACCCTTGGAATGGGTTGCATGCATTATTGCTTTAAATGGTCTGCATTTGCTCACAATCTCACCAATGCTCTCAACCCCAGGTGTCCAAAGTTATGTCTCATCCACCTGTGGGTGTAGATGGGGTCAATCCAGGTTGCTTCAGAGCTCCTGAATGAATTTCGTAAGAATTTTGTTGTTTTTGTGTATTGTTTTTTAAATTAATTTTTATAATGGGGTTGAGCTGATTTTCTCTGCCGTGTTTGTGCTATTCTATACACGTTTGATTCCCTTACGGACATATTTGAATACATAGGAATTAAACTTCATACTAGTCAGATATATTCCTCTGCAGGAAAAAGGGGATGTTGAGTCCAGTTCACTGAGCAAGGAGTAGGTCTTGTCTATTACACGTTTGGTTTATGGAACTGTACGTGTGCTAATATCAAACTCGGGTGTTTTGCATCACCCCACCTCACCTTTCGCTTTTAGCAGATATAAGAGTTATTTTTTCTAAATGTGAGACTCTGTTCTGTTTTCTAATTCAGCTCATGTGTAGACATGTTTACATTCCCTTTATAAGTGATATCTTATGATAAGTTCCTTTTTCTGTGTTACTTATTTCACTTAGAAACATCGTACCTAAATCCAGTCATTATGCTGCTACTGGCTTTATGGCATTGATTCCATGGCTGAGGGATTTCCCATAGTATATAAGTACCACAACTTTTTTCTTTCCTGGGATATTTAAGGTTTACTGAAGTCATTTTTCTCATAAACGGAGCCGCCCTAAACATTGGTGTTGCTGTTTCTTGTTGCTTTTCTGTTTGCCCAATGTATTAGCCCATGAGTGGAAGTACCCTAGGCTCTGTAGCTCTGTTTTTAGATGTTTCTGGAAACACCATGGACTTCTCCAGAGTGGCTCTTGTCAATTTGCATCCCTCCCATCATTGTCAAAAGACTCCCTGTTCCACACATCTGTGCTGCCTTTTTACAATTCTTTTGGATGTTCTGTTTATCCGGTTGGAAATGAGACTGCTTTGTAGTGAGGATTTGCATTGCCCACTTGCTTGGTTGGCGAAAAAGGGTATATGCGGGTTTCCTTGAATATATTGCGGGAAACCACATATGCCATATTTGGCCAAGTGCATCCTTGTCAAAATTGGGCCGCATTTCCTGTGCTTAAAATGCGATTCCAATCTACTTCTTGAAATATGTTTGATGTAATCCTACCTCGAATTTAAGTCTTCCTCGTTTCCTTCCATCTACAGATTTTTGGACGATAGTTGTCCATTATAACTGTGCAGGTTTGTGAATTCCAGAGAACCTGAGCTCAGTTTTTCAAGTCGCTTTGTTTGTGAGCTGGCCACAAACCCACAGGATTGCGTCAGGCCATATCCGTGTTCTGCTGCAGCAGGCTGAGCATTTGGTTAAATATTCTTCATGATGGGAAATTAGAGGGGCGTGTGCCCATCCAAATGCTTACAGCATGTCTCTAATTGGTTCCCCTATTCCCTTTTAATCTCCACACAACTTGCAAACTGTGTGAAACAGGAGGTTAAAGGCACTGACTCTCTAAGCGGGCAGATTTATAGTTAAGTGCCTGGAATGGTGAACCCGAGCACAAGGAGAGGATAAAGGAGGTGTATTTTAGAAAGATGTCCGGGTCACATGTTGTCCCATCCTCTGGGTTTCCCATGGATGTTTTAGCTGTAATAAGATTCCCTGGACCCCAGAGAGTTGGAACTCATGGAATAGGTTGCACACATTATTGCTTTAAATGGTCGGCATTTGCTCACACAACCTCACCAATCATCTCAGCCCCAAGTGTCCAGCCTTATGTCTCATCCAGCTGTGGGTGTAGATGTGGTCAGTCCCAATTGCATCAGAGGCCCTTAACAAATTCTGTAAGGATTTCGCTGTTTTTGTGTTTTAGTTTGTAATTTATTTTTATAATGTTGTAGAGCTGATTTTCACTGCCATGTTTAAGCCACTCTATACACTCTTGATTCCCTTATGGAGACATATCAATACATAGGTATTAAGATTCTTACTAGTCAGATATATTAATCTGCAGGGAATAGGGGATGTTGAGTTCAGTTCACTGAGCAAGGAGTAGGTCTTGTCTACTACACATTTGTTTTATGGAACGCTACCTGTGCTAATATCAAACTCTGGTTTTATGCATCAACCCACCTCACCTTTCCCCTTAAGCAGGCATAAGTGTGTTTTATTATTTTTCTAAATGTGAGATTCTGTTCTCTTTTCTAATTTAGCACATTTGTAGCCATGTTTACATTCCCTTCATAAGTGACATCTTATGATAAGTTTCTTTTTCTGTGTAACCTTTTCCCCTTAGAATCATCGTACCTTACTCCAGTCATTATGCTGCTACTGACTTTGTGACATTGATTCCATGGCTGAGGGATATCCCATAGTACGTAAGTACCACAACTTCTTTATCCACTTTTGTCTTTCCTGGGATATTTGTGGTGTACTGAAGTGCATTTTTTGTAAACAAAGCTGCCCTAAACATTGGGGTGGCTGTTTCTTGTTGATTTTCAGTTTTCCCAATGTATACGCCCATGAGTGGAAGTACCATAAACCTTTAGCTCAGTTTTCAGATGTTTAAGGAAACACAGTGGACTTCTCCAGAGTGGCTCTTGGCAATTTACATCCCTCCTATCAGCGTAACAAGGCTCACTGTTCCACACGGATCTGCTGTATTTCTAGATTTTACATTTTTTTTGGATGTTCTGTTTCACCATTGGCAAATGAGAATTATTTGTAGTCCGGCTTTGCATTGCCCACTTGATTCGTTGGCCCAAAAGTGCGTATGCATGTTTTCTTGAATATATTGAGGAAAAAACGCATTCGCCCTTTTGGCCAAGGGCATCATTGTCGAAGTTGTGCCACATTTCCTGTGCTTAAAAGGTGATTCCTATCTACCTCTTCAAATATGATTCCTGCAGTCCTGCCTCAATTTCTGGTCCTCCTGGTTTCCCTCCCTCTACAGATTTTTGGACGATAGTTGTCCATTATAACTCTCAAAGTTTGTGAATTCCTGAGACCCTGAGCTCCATTTTTTAACTCGCTTTTTTTCTGAGCTTGCCACAGACCCGTAGGATTGCTTCAGGCCCTCTCTGCGTTCTGGGGTGGCAGAATGAGTTTTGGGTTAACTCTTCTTCGTGTTGGGATATTAGAGTGCCATGTGGCCATCCAGATGCTTACAGGAAATCTCTTATTACTTCCACCTCTTCCCATTCATCCTCCACACAATTTGTGAACAGTGTGAAACATGAGATTAAATGTGGTGATTCTCCAAGATGAGAGATTTATAGTAAAGTGAGTGGAATGGCAAACCCGAGCACAAGGAGACAAAAAAGGAGAAGCGTTTTAGAAAGCTGTCCGGGTCAAACGCTGTCCCATTCTCTGGATTTCCCATGCGTGTTTTAGCTGTCATAAGATTCTCTTGAAGCTAGAGTGTTGGGACCCTTGGAATGCGGTGCATGCATTATTGCTTTAAATGGTCTGCATTTGCTCACAACCTCACCAATGCTCTCAGCCCCAAGTGTCCAACGTTATGTCTCATCCACCTGTGGGTGTAGATGGGGTCAATCCAGGTTGCTTCAGAGCTTCTGAATGAATTTCGTAAGAATTTTCTTCTTTTTGTGTATTGTTTTTTAAATTAATTTTTATAATGGGGTTGAGCTGATTTTCCCTGCCGTGTTTATGCCATTCTATACACGTTTGATTCCCTTACGGACATATTTGAATACATAGGAATTAAACTTCATACTAGTCAGATATATTCCTCTGCAGGGAAAAGGGGATGTTGAGTCCAGTTCACTGAGCAAGGAGTAGGTCTTGTCTATTACACGTTTGGTTTATGGAACTGTACGTGTGCTAATATCAAACTCGGGTGTTTTGCATCACCCCACCTCACCTTTCGCTTTTAGCAGATATAAGAGTTTTTTTTCTAAATGTGAGACTCTGTTCTGTTTTCTAATTCAGCTCATGTGTAGACATGTTTACATTCCCTTTATAAGTGATATCTTATGATAAGTTCCTTTTTCTGTGTTACTTATTTCACTTAGAAACATCGTACCTAAATCCAGTCATTATGCTTCTACTGGCTTTATGACATTGATTCCATGGCTGAGGGATTTCCCATAGTATATAAGTACCACAACTTTTTTCTTTCCTGGGATATTTAAGGTTTACTGAAGTCATTTTTCTTATAAACGGAGCCATCCTAAACTTTGGTGTTGCTGTTTCTTGTTGATTTTCTGTTTGCCCAATGTATTAGCCCATGAGTTGAAGTACCCTAGGCTCTGTAGCTCTGTTTTTAGATGTTTCTGGAAACACCATGGACTTCTCCAGAGTGGCCCTTGTCAATTTACATCCCGCACTTCATTGTCAAAAGACTCCCTGTTCCACACATCTGTGCTGCCTTTCTAGTTTTTACAATTCTTTTGGATGTTCTGTTTAACTGGTTGGAAATGAGACTGCTTTGTAGTGAGGATTTGCATTGCCCACTTGCTTGGTTGGCCAAAAAGGGTATATGCGGGTTTCCTTGAATATATTGTGGGAAACCACATATGCCATTTTTGGCCAAGTGCATCCTTGTCAAAATTGGGCCGCATTTCCTGTGCTTAAAATGCAATTCCAATCTACTTCTTGAAATATGTTTGATGTATTCCTACCTCGAATTATAGTCTTCCTCGTTTCCTTCCATCTACAGATTTTTGGACGATAGTTGTCCATTATAACTCTGCAGGTTTGTGAATTCCAGAGAATCTGAGCTCAGTTTTTCAACTCGCTTTGTTTGTGAGCTGGCCACAAACCCACAGGATTGCGTCAGGCCATATCCGTGTTCTGCTGCAGCAGGCTGAGCATTTGGTTAAATATTCTTCATGATGGGAAATTAGAGGGGCGTGTGCCCATCCAAATGCTTACAGCATGTCTCTGATTGGTTCCCCTATTCCCTTTTAATCTCCACACAACTTGCAAATTGTGTGAAACAGGAGGTTAAATGCACTGACTCTCTAAGCGGGCAGATTTATAGTTAAGTGCCTGGAATGGTGAACCCGAGCACAAGGAGAGGATAAAGGAGGTGTATTTTAGAAAGATGTCCGGGTCACATGTCCCATCCTCTGGGTTTCCCATGCATGTTTTAGCTGTAATAAGATTCCCTGGACCCCAGAGAGTTGGGACTCATGGAATAGGTTGCACACATTATTGCTTTAAATGGTCTGCATTTGCTCACACAACCTCACCAATCCTCTCAGCCCCAAGTGTCCAGCCTTATGTCTCATCCAGCTGTGGATGTAGATGTGGTCATTCCCAATTGCATCGGAGCCCCTTAACAAATTCTGTAAGGATTTTGCTGTTTTTGTGTTTTAGTTTGAAATTTATTTTTATAATGGGGTTGAGCTGATTTTCACTGTCGTGTTTATGCCACTGTATACACTCTTGATTCCCTTATGGTGACATATCAATACATAGGTATTACGATTCTTACTAATCAGATATATTAATCTTCAGGGAATAGGGGAGGTTGAGTTCAGTTCACTGAGCAAGGAGTAGGTCTTGTCTACTACACATTTGTTTTATGGAACGCTACCTGTGCTAATATTAAACTCTGGTTTTAAACATCAACCCACCTCACCTTTCATCTTAAGTAGGCATAAGAGTGTTTTATATTTTTTTCAAAATGAGAGACTGCTCTGTTTTCTAATTCAGCTCATGTTTAGCCATGTTTACATTCCCTTCATAAGTGATATCTTATGACAAATTTCTTTTTCTGTGTTACTTATTTCCCTTAGAATCATCGTACCTTACTCCAGTCATTATGCTGCTACTGACTTTATGACATTGATTCCATGGCTGAGGGATATCCCATAGTACGTAAGTACCACAACTTCTTTATCCACTTTTGTCTTTCCTGGGATATTTGAGGTGTACTGAAGTGGATTTCTTTGTAAACAAAGCAGCCCTAAACTTTGGGGTGGCTGTTTCTTGTTGATTTTCAGTTTTCCCAATGTATACGCCCATGAGTGCAAGTATCCTAAACTCTTTAACTCAGTTTTCAGATGTTTTAAGAAACACAGTGGACTTCTCAAGAGTGGCTCTTGGCAATTGACATCCCTCCCATCAGCGTAACAAGGCTCACTGTTCCACAGGGCTCTGCTGCATTTCTAGATTTTACAATTTTTTTGGATGTTCTGTTAGACCATTGTCAAATGAGACTTATTTGTAGTCCGGCTTTGCATTGCCCACTTGATTCGTTGGCCGAAAAGTGCGTATGTGTGTTTTTTTTGTATATATTGAGGAAAAAACGCATCCGCCCTTTTGGCCAAGTGCATCATTATTGAAGTTGTTCCACATTACCTGTGCTTAAAAGGCGATTCCTATCTACCTTTTCAAATATGTTTCCTGCAGTCCTGCCTCAAGTTCCGGTCATCCTTGTTTCCTTCCCTTAACAGATTTTCGGACGATAGTTGTCCATTATAACTCTGAAATTTTGTGAATTATTGAGACTATGAGCTTCATTTTTTAACTCGCTTTTTTTCTGAGCTTGCCACAAACCCGTAGGATTGCTTCAGGCCCTATCTGGGTTCTGGGGCAACAGAATGAAGTTTGTGTTAACTCTTCTTCGTCATGGGAAATTAGAGTGCCATGTGCCCATCCAAATGCTTACAGCAAATCTCTTATTACTTCCAACTCTGCCCATTCATCCTCCACACAATTTGTGAACTGTGTGAAACATGAGGTTAAATGTGGTGATTCTCCAAGCCGGGAGATTTATAATAAAGTGACTGGAAAGGCAAACACGAGCACAAGGAGATGAAAAAGGAGAAGCGTTTTAGAAAGCTGTCCAGATCACAAGCTGTCCCATCCTCTGGGTTTCCCATGCGTGTTTTAGCTGTCATAAGATTCCCTTGAATCTAGATTGTTGAGACCCTTGAAATGGGTTGCATGCATTATTGCTTTAAATGGTCTGCATTTGCTCACAACCTCACCAATGCTCTCAGCCCCAAGTGTCCAGCGTTATGTCTCATCCACCTGTGGGTGTAGATGGGGTCAATCCAGGTTGCTTCAGAGCCCCTGAATGAATTTGTAAGAATTTTGTTGTTTTTGTGTATTGTTTTTGAAATTAATTTTTATAATGGGGTTGAGCTGATGTTCACTGCCATGTTTATGCCACTCTATACACGTTTGATTCCCTTACGGACATATTTGAAGACATAGGAATTAACATTCATACTAGTTAGATATATTCCTCTGCAGGGAATAGAGGATGTTGACTCCAGTTCACTGAACAAGGAGTAGGTCTTGCCTATTACACGTTTGGTTTATTGAATTGTACGTGTGCTAATATCGAACTCTGGTGTTATGCATCACCCCACCTCACCTTTTGCTTTAAACAGATATAAGAGTATTTTTTTTCTAAATGTGAGACTCTGCTCTGTTTTCTAATTCAGCTCATGTGTAGCCATGTTTACACAACCTTCATAAGTGATATCTTATGATAAGTTTCTTTTTCTGTGTTACTTATTTCACTTAGAATCATCGTACCTAAATCCAGTCATTATGCTGCTACTGGCTTTATGACATTGATCCCATGATTGAGGGATATCCCATAGTATGTAAGTACCACAACTTCATTATCAACTTTTTTTTCTTTCCTGGGATATTTAAGGTGTAGTGAAGTCGATTTTCTTTTAAACAGAGCAGCCTTAAACTTTGTTGTGGCTGTTTCTTGTTGATTTTCTGTTTGCCCAATGTATTACCCCATGAGTGGAAGTACCCTATGCTCTGTAGCTCTGTTTTTAGATGTTTCAAGAAACACCATGTACTTCTCCAGAGTGGCTGTTGCCAATTTACATCCCGCCCATCATTGTCACAAGACTTCCTGTTCCACACAGCTGTGCTGCCTTTCTCAATATTACAATTCATTTGGATGTTCTGTTTAACCGATTGGAAATGAGACTACTTTGAAGTGTTGATTTGCATTGCCCACTTGCTTGGATGGCCAAAAACGGCATATGCGTGTTTCCTTGAATATATTGCGGCAAACACATACACCATTTTTGGCCAAGTGCATCATGGTCAAAATTGGGCTGCATTTCCTGTGCTTAAATGTGATTCCAATCTACTTCGTGAAATATGTTTCCTGAAATCCTGCCTCGAATTAAAGTCCTCCTCATTTCCTTCCTTCAACAGATTTTTGGAAGATAGTTGTCCATTATAACTCTGCAGGTTTGTGAAATCCAGAGAACCTGAGCTCAGTTTTTCAACTCGCTTTGTTTGTGAGCTGGCCACAAACCCACAAAATTGCGTCAGGCCATATCCGTGTTCTCCTGCAGCAGGCTGAGCATTTGGTTAAATATTCTTCGTGATTGAAAATTAGAGGGGCGTGTGCCTGTCCAAATGCTTACAGAATGTCTCTCATTGGTTCCCCCTATTCCCTTTTAATCTCCACACAATTTGCAAACTGTGTGAAACTGGAGGTTAAAGGCACTGAATCTGTAAGTGGGGAGATTTATAGTAAAGTGGCTGGAATGGTGAACCCGAGCACAAGCAGAGGATTAAGGAGGTGTATTTTAGAAAGATGTGCGGGTCACACGTTGTCCCATCCTCTGGGTTTCCCATGTAAGTTTTAGCTGTAATAAGATTCCCTGGGCCCCAGAGAGGTGGCACCCAAGGAATGGGTCGCACGAATTATTGCTCAAAATTGTCTGCATTTGCTCACACAACCTCACCAATCCTCTCAGCCCCAAGTGTCCAGCCTTATGTCTCATCCAGCTGTGTTTGTACATGTGGTCAGTCCTAAGTGTATCAGAGCCCCTTAACAAATTCTGTAAGGATTTCGCTGTTTTTGTGTTTTAGTTTGAAATTTATTTTTATAATGGGGTTGAGCTGATTTTCACTGTCGTGTTTATGCCACTGTATACACTCTTGATTCCCTTACGGAGACATATCAATACATAGGTATTAAGATTCTTACTAGTCAGATATATTAATCTGCAGGGAATAGGGGATGTTGAGTTCACTTCAATGAGCAAGGAGTAGGTCTTGTCTACTACACATTTGTTTTATGGAACGCTACCTGTGCTAATATCAAACTCTGGTTTTATGCATCAAGCCACCTCACCTTTCCCCTAAGCAGGCATAAGAGTGTTTTTTTTTTTTCTAAATGTGAGTCTCTGTTCTGTTTTCTAATTCAGCTCATGTGTAGCCATGTTTACATTCCTTTCATAAGTGATATCTTATGATTAGTTTCTTTTTCTGTGTTACTTATTTCCCTTAGAATCATCGTACCTTACTCCAGTCATTGTGCTGCTACTGGCTTTATGACATTGATTCCATGGCTGAGGGATATCCCATAGTACGTAAGTACCACATCTTCTTTATCCACATTTTTTTTTTCTTTTCTGGGATATTTGAGGTGTACTGAAGTGGGTTTCTTTGTAAAAAATGCAGCCCTAAACTTTGGGGTGGCTGTTTGTTTTTGATTTTCAGTTTTCCCTATGTATACGCCCATGGGTGGAAGTACCCTAAACTCTTTAGCTCAGTTTTCAGATGTTTAAGGAAACACAGTGGACTTCTCCAGAGTGGCTCTTGGCAATTTACATCCCTCCTATCAGCGTAACAAGGCTCACTGTTCCACACGGCTGTGCTGTATTTCTAGATTTTACATTTTTTTTTTTGGATGTTCTGTTTCACCATTGGCAAATGAGACTTATTTGTAGTCCGGCTTTGCATTGCTCACTTGATTCGTTGGCCAAAAAGTACGTATGCGTGTTTTCTTGAATATATTGAGGAAAAAACGCATCTGCCCTTTTTGCCAGTGGCAACATTGTCAAAGTTGTGCCACATTTCCTGTGCTTAAAAGGTGATTCCGGGCCTCCCTGGTGGCGCAAGTGGTTAAGAGTCTGCCTGCCGATGCAGGGGATACGGGTTCGTGCCCCGGTCTAGGCGATCCCATATGCCGTGGAGCGCCTGGGCCAGTGAGCCATGGCCGCTGGGCCTGCGCATCCGGAGCCTGTGCTCCGCAACGGGAGAGGCCACAACAGTGAGAGGCCCACATACCGCAAAAAGAAAAAAAAAAAAAAAGGTGATTCCTATCTACCTCTTCAAATATGTTTCCTGCAGTCCTGCCTCAATTTCCTGTCCTCCTCGTTTCCTTCCCTCTACAGATTTTTGGACGATAGTTGTCCATTATAACTCTGAAAGTTTGTGAATTCCTGAGAACCTGAGCTCCATTTTTCAACTCGCTTTTTCTCTGATTTTGCCACAGACCCGTAGGATTGCTTCAGGCCCTAATTATGTTCTGGGGCGGCAGAATGAGGTTTGGGGTAACTATTTTTCCTGATGGGAAATTAGAGTGCCATGTGCCCGTCCAAATGCTTACAGCAAATCTATTATTACTTCAAGTTCTTCCCATTCATCCTCCACAAAATTTGAGAACAGTGGGAAACATAGGTTAAATGTGCTGATTCTTCCTGATGGGAGATTTATAGTAAAGTGACTGGAAAGGCAAACACGAGCACAAGGAGTTAAAAAGTAGAAGCGTTTTAGAAAGCTGTTTGCAGAACATGCTGTCCCGTCCTCTGGGATTCACATGCATGTTTTAGCTGTCATAAGATTCCCTTGAATGTAGAGTGTTGGGACCCTTGGAATGGGTTGCATGCATTATTGCTTTAAATGGTCTGCATTTGCTCACAACCTCACCAATGCTCTCAGCCCCAAGTGTCCAACGTTATGTCTCATCAACCTGTGGGAGTAGATGAGGTCAATCCAGGTTGCTTCAGAATCCCTGAATGAATTTTGTAAGAATTTTGTTGTTTTTAAATATTATTTTGGAAATTAATTTTTATAATGGGTTGAGCTGATTTTCCCTTCCGTGTTTATGCCACTCTATACACGTTTGATTCCCTTATGGACATATTTGAATACATAGGAATTAAAATTCATACTAGTCAGATATATTCCTCTGCATGAAATAGGGGATGTTGAGTCCAGTTCACTTGGAAGGAGTAGGTCTTGTCTATTACACGTTTGGTTTTTGGAATTCTACCTGTGCTAATATAAAACTCAGGTGTTATGCATCACCCCACCTCACCTTTCGCTTTAAGCAGATATAAGAGATTTTTTTCTAAATGTGTGACTCTGTTCTGTTTTCTAATTCAGCTCATGTGTAGCCATGTTTACACACCCTTCATAAGTGAAATCTTATGGTAAGTTTCTTTTTCTGTGTTACTTATTTCACTTAGAAACATTGTACCTAAATCCAGTCATTATGATACTACTGGCTTTATGACATTGATTCCATGGCTGAGGGATAACCCATAGTATGTAAGTACCACAGTTTTTTCTTTCCTGGGATATTTAAGGTATACTGAAGTGGATTTTCTTGTAAACGGAGCTGCCCTATACATTAGTGTGGCTGTTTCTTGTTGATTTTCTGTTTGCCCAATGTATTAGCCCATTAGTGGATGTACCCTAGGCTATTTAGCTCTGTTTTTAGATGTTTCAGGAAACACCATGGACTTCTCCAGAGTGGCTCTTGTCAATTTACATCCCGCCCATCATTGTCACAGGACTTCCTGTTCCAGACAGCTGTGCTGCCTTTCTAGTTTCTACAATTCTTTTGGATATTCTGTTTAATCGGTTGGACATGAGACTACTTTGTAGTGAGGATTTACATTGCGCCCTTGCTTGGGTGGCCAAAAAGTACATATGCGTGTTTCCTTGAATATATTGCGGGAAAACACTTACGCCATTTTGGCCTAGGGCATCATTGTCAAAATTGGGCCGCATTTCCTGTGCTTAAAATGTGATTCCAGGGCTTCCCTGGTGGCGCAGTGGTTAAGAGTCTGCCTGCCGATGCAGGGGACACGGGTTCGTGCCCCGATCCCGGAAGATCCCACATGCCGCGGAGCGGCTGGGCCCGCGAGCCATGGCCGCGGAGCCTGTGTGTCCGGAGCCTGTGCTCCGCAACGGGAGAGGCCACAGCAGTGAGAGGCCCGCGTACAGAAAAAAAAAAAAAAAAAAACTGTGATTCCAATCTTCTTCTTGAAATATGTTTCCTGAAATCCTGCCTCGAATTCAAGTCCTCCTCGTTTGCCTCCTTCAACAGATTTTTGGACGATAGTTGTCCATTATAACCTGCAGGTTTGTGAAGTCCATAGAACCTGAGCTCAGTTTTTCAACTCGCTTTGTTTGTGAGCTGGCCACAAACCCACAGGATTGCATCAGGCCATATCCGTGTTCTGCTGCAGCAGGCTGAGCATTTGGTTAAATATTCTTCGTGATGGGAAATTAAAGGGGCGTGTGCCAGTCCAAATGCTTACAGCATGTCTCTCATTGGTTCCCCTATTCCCTTTTAATCTCCACACAAATTGCAAACTGTGTGAAACAGGAGGTTAAAGGCACTGACTCTCTAAGCGCGGAGATTTTTAGTAAAGTGGCGGGAATGGTGAACCCGAGCACAAGGAGAGGATAAAGGAGGTGTATGTTAGAAAGCTCTCCGGGTCACACGTTGTCCCATCATCTGGGTTTCCCATGCATGTTTTAGCTGTAATAAGATTCTGTGGGCCCAACAGAGGTGCCACAAAAGGAATGGGTTGCACGCATTATTGCTTTAAATGGTCTGCATTTGCTCACACAACCTCACCAATCCTCTCAGCCCCAAGTGTCCAGGCTTATGTCTCATCAGGGCTGTAGGTGTAGATGTGGTCAGTTCCAATTGCATCAGAGCCCCTTAACAAATTCTGTAAGGGTTTCGCTGTTTTTGTGTTTTAGTTTGAAATTTATTTTTATAATGGGGTTGAGCTGATTTTCACTGCCGTGTTTATGCCACTCTATACACTCTTGATTCCCTTATGGAGACATATCAATACATAGGTATTAAGATTCTTTCTAGTCAGATATATTAATCTGCAGGGAATAGGGGATGTTGAGTTCACTTCACTGAGCAAGGAGTAGGTCTTGTCTTCTACACATTTGTTTTATGAAACTCTACCTGTGCTAATATCACACTCTGGTTTTATGCATCAACCCACCTCACCTTTCCCCTTAAGCAGGCATAAGTGTGTTTTATATTTTTTTTCTAAATGTGAGACTCTGTTCTGTTTTCTAATTCAGCTCCTGTGTAGCCATGTTTACAATCCCTTCATAAGTGATATCTTATGATAAGTTTCTTTTGCTTTTTAACTTTTTTCCCTTAGAATCATCATACCTTACTCCAGTCATTATGCTGCTACTGACTTTATGACATTGATTCCATGGCTGAGGGATATCCCATAGATTAGAAGTACCACAACTTTTTTCTTTCCTGGGATATTTAAGGTGTACTGAAGTCACTTTTCTTATAAACGGAGCAGCCCTAAACATTGCTGTTGCTGTTTCTTGTTGATTTTCTGTTTGCCCAATGTATTAGCCCATGAGTGGAAGTACCCTAGGCTCTGTAGCTCTGTTTTTAGATGTTTCAGGAAACACCATGGACTTCTCCAGAGTGGCTCTTGTCAATTTACATCCCTCTCATCATTGTCAAAAGACTCTCTGTTCCACACATCTGTGCTGCCTTTCTAGTTTTACAATTCTTTTGGATGTTCTGTTTAACCGGTTGGAAATGAGACTACTTTGTAGTGAGGATTTGCATTCCCCCCTTGCTTGGTTGGCCAAAAAGTGCATATGCGTGTTTCCTTGAATATATTGCGCGAAAGCACATACGCCATTTTTGCCCAAGGGCATCATTATCAAAATTGGGCCGCATTTCCTGTGCTTAAAATGTGATTCCAATCTACATCTTGAAATATGTTTCCTGTAATCCTGCCTCGAATTATAGTCTTCCTCGTTTCCTTCCATCTACAGATTTTTGGACGATAGTTGTCCAGTATAACTCTGCAGGTTTGTGAATTACAAAGAACCTGAGCTCAGTTTTTCAACTCGCTTTGTTTGTGAGCTGGCCACAACCACGCAGGATTGCATCAGGCCATATCCGTGTTCTGCTGCAGCAGGCTGAGCATTTGGTTAAATATTCTTCGTGATCGGAAATTAGAGGGGCGTGTGCCCATCCAAATGCTTACAGCATGTCTCTCATTGGTTCCCCCTATTCCCTTTTAATCTCCACACAAATTGCAAACTGTGTGAAACAGGAGGTTATATGCACTGACTCTCTAAGCGGGGAGATTTATAGGAAAGTGGCTGGAATGGTGAACCCGAGCACAAGGAGAGGATAAAAGAGCTGTATTGTAGAAAGCTCTCCAGGTCACACGTTGTCCCATCCTCTGGGTTTCCCATGCATGTTTTAGCTGTAATAAGATTCCCTGGACCCCAGACAGGTGGCACCCAAGGAATGTGTTGCACACATTATTGCTTAAAAAGGTCTGCATTTGCTCACACAACCTCACCAATCCTCTCAGCCCCAAGTGTCCAGCCTTATGTCTCATTCAGCTGTGGGTGTAGATGTGGTCAGTCCCAATTGCATCAGAGTCCCTTAACAAATTCTGTAAGGATTTCGCTGTTTTTGCGTTTTAGTTTGAAATTTATTTTTATAATGGGGTTGAGCTGATTTTCACTGCCGTGTTAAAGCCACTCTATACACTCTTGATTCCCTTATGGAGACATATCAATACATAGGTATTAAGATTCTTACTAGTCAGAAATATTAATCTGCAGGGAATAGGGGATGTTGAGTTCAGTTCACTGAGCAAGGAGTAGGTGTTGTCTACTACACATGTGTTTTATGGAACGCTACCTGTGCTAATATCAAACTCTGGTTTTATGCATCAACCCACCTCACCTTTCCCCTTAAGCAGGCATAAGTGTGTTTTATTTTTTTTTCTAAATGTGAGACTCTGTTCTGTTTTCTAATTCAGCTCATGTGTAGCCATGTTTACAATCGCTTCATAAGTGATATCTTATGATAAGTTTCTTTTTCTGTGTAACTTTTTTCCCTTAGAATCATCGTACCTTACTCCAGTCATTATGCTGCTACTGACTTTATGACATTGATTCCATGGCTGAGGGATATCCCATAGTACCTAAGTACCACAACTTCTTTATCCACTTTTGTCTTTCCTGGGATATTTGTGGTGTACTGAAGTGCATTTTTTGTAAACAAAGCAGCCCTAAACTTTGGGGTGGCTGTTTCTTGTTGATTTTCAGTTTTCCCAATGTATACGCCCATGAGTGGAAGTACCATAAACCCTTTAGCTCAGTTTTCAGATGTTTAAGGAAACACAGTGGACTTCTACAGAGTGGCTCTTGGCAATTTACATCCCTCCTATCAGCGTAACAAGGCTCACTGTTCCACACGGCTCTGCTGTATTTCTAGATTTTACATTTTTTTTGGATGTTCTGTTTCACCATTGGCAAATGAGACTTATTTGTAGTTCAGCTTTACATTCCCCACTTGGTTCGTTGGTCAAAAAGTGCATATGCGTGTTTTCTTGAATATATTGAGGAAAAAACGCATCTGCCCGTTTGACCAAGGGCATCATTGTCGAAGTTGTGACACATTTCCTGTGCTTAAAAGGTGATTACTATCTACCTCTTCAAATATGTTTCCTGCAGTCCTGCCTCAATTTCTGGTCCTCCTCGTTTCCTTCCCTCTACAGATTTTTGGACAATAGTTATCCATTATAACTCTGAAAATTTGTGAATTCCTGAGACCCTGAGCTCCATTTTTTAACTCGCTTTTTTTCTGAGCTTGCCACAGACCCGTAGGATTGCTTCAGGCCCTATCTGGGTTCTGGGGTGGCAGAATGAGTTTTGGGTTAACTCTTCTTCGTGATGGGAAACTAGAGTGCCATGTGCCCGTCCAAATGCTTACAGCAAATCTCTTATTACTTCCACTTCTTCCCATTCATCCTCCACACAATTTGTGAACAGTGTGAAACATGAGGTTAAATGTGCTGATTCTCCAAGACGGGAGATTTATAGTAAAGTGAGTGGAATGGCAAACCCGAGCACAAGGATACAAAAAGGGAGAAGCGTTTTAGAAAGCTGTCCGAATCACACGCTGTCCCAACCTCTGGGTTTCCCATGCATGTTTTAGCTGTCATAAGATTCCCTTGAATCTAGAGTGTTGTGACCCTTGGAATGGGTTGCATGCATTATTGCTTTAAATGGTCTGCATTTGCTCACTACCTCACCAATGCTCTCATCCCCAAGTGTCCAACGTTATGTCTAATCCAACTGTGGGTGTAGATGGGGTCAATCCAGGTTGCTTCAGAGCTCCTGAATGAATTTCGTAAGAATTTTGTTGTTTCTGTGTATTGTTTTTTAAATTAATTTTTATAATGGAGTTGAGCTGATTTTCCCTGCCGTGTTTATGCCACTCTATACACGTTTGATTCCCTTACGGACATATTTTCATACATAGGAATTAAACTTCATACTAGTCAGATATATTCCTCTGCAGGGAATAGGGGATGATGAGCCCAGTTCACTGAGCAAGGAGTAGGTCTTGTCTATTACACGTTTGGTTTATGGAACTGTACGTCTGCTAATATCAATCTCGGGTGTTTTGCATCACCCTACCTCACCTTTCGCTTTAAGCAGATATAAGAGTTTTTTTTTTTTTTTTCTAAATGTGAGACCCTGTTCTGTTTTTTAATTCAGCTCGTGTGTAGCCATGTTTACAATCCCTTCATAAGTGATATCTTATGATGAGTTTCTTTTTCTGTGTTACTTATTTCACTTAGAAATATTGTACCTAAATCCAGTCATTATGCTGCTACTGGCTTTATGACACTGATTCCATAGCTGAGGGATTTCCCATAGTATATAAGTAGCACAACTTTTTCTTTCCTGGGATATTTAAGGTTTACTGAAGTCATTTCTCTTATAAACGGAGCAGCCCTAAACATTGGTGTTGCTGTTTCTTGTTGATTTTCTGTTTGCCCAGTGTATTAGCCCATGAGTGGAAGTGCCCTAAACTCTTTAGCTCAGTTTTCAGATGTTTAAGGAAACACAGTGGACTTCTACGGAGTGGCTCTTGGCAATTTACATCCCTCCTATCAGCGTAACAAGGCTCACTGTTCCACACGGCTCTGCTGCATTTCTAAATTGTACTTTTTATTTGGATGTTCTGTTTCACCATTGGCAAATGAGACTTATTTGTAGTCTGGCTTTGAATTACCCACTTGATTCGTTGGCCAAAAAGTCTGTATGCGTGTTTTCTTGAATATATTGAGAAAAAAACGCATTCGCCCTTTTGACCAAGGACATCATTGTCGAAGTTGTGCCACATTTCCTGTGCTTAAAAGGTGATTCCTATCTACCTCTTCAAATATGTTTCCTGCAGTCCTGCCTCAATTTCCGGTCCACCTCGTTTCCTTCACTCTACAGATTTTTGGACGATAGTTGTCCATTATAACTCTGAAAGTTTGTGAATTCCTGAGACCCTGAGCTCCATTTTTTAACTCGCTTTTTTTCTGAGCTTGCCACAGACCCGTAGCCTGGCTTCAGGCCTTCTCTGGGTTCTGGGGTGGCAGAATGAGTTTTGGGTTAACTCTTCTTCGTGTTGGGATATTAGAGTGCCATGTGCCCGTCCAAATGCTTACAGGAAATCTCTTATTACTTTCACCTTTCCCATTCATCCTCCACACAATTTGTGAACAGTGTGAAACATGAGATTAAATGTGCTGATTCTTCAAGACGGGAGATTTATAGTAAAGTGAGTGGAATGGCAAACCCGAGCACAAGGAGACAAAAAAGGAGAAGCGTTTTAGAAAGCTGTCCGGATCACACGCTGCCCCATGCTCTGGGTTTCCCATGCGTGTTTTAGCTGTCATAAGATTCCCTTGAAGCTAGAGTGTTGGGACCCTTGGAATGGGGTGCATGCATTATTGCTTTAAATGGTCTGCATTTGCTCACAACCTCACCAATGCTCTTAGCCCCAAGTGTCCAACGTTATGTTTCATCCACATGTGGGTGTAGATAGGGTCAATCCAGGTTGCTTCAGAGCTCCTGAATGAATTTCGTAAGAATTTTCTTGTTTTTGTGTATTGTTTCTTAAATTAATTTTTATAATGTGGTTGAGCTGATTTTCCCTGCCGTGTTTATGCCCCTCTATACACGTTTGATACCCTTAAGGACATATTTGAATACATAGGAATTAAACTTCATAAGAGTGAGATATATTCCTCTGCAGGGAATAGGGGATGTTGAGTCCAGTTCACTGAGCAAGGAGGAGGTCTTGTCTATTACACGTTTGGTTTATGGAACTGTACATGTGCTAATATCAAACTCGGGTGTTTTGCATCACCCCATCTCACCTTTCGCTTTAAGCAGATATAAGAGTTTTTTTTTTCTAAATGTGAGACTCTGTTCTGTTTTCTAATTCAGCTCATGTGTAGCCATGTTTACATTCCCTTCATAAGTGTAAACTTATGATAAGTTTCTTTTTCTGTGTTACTTATTTCACTTAAAAACATTGTACCTAAAGCCAATCATTATGCTGCTAGTGGCTTTATGACATTGATTCCGTGGCTGAGGGATATCCCATAGTATATAAGTACCACAAATTGTTTTCTTTCCTGGGATATTTAAGGTGTACTGAAGTCATTTTTCTTATAAACGGAGCAGCCCTAAACATTGCTGTTGCTGTTTCTTGTTGATTTTCTGTTTGTGCAATGTATTAGCCCATGAGTGGAAGTACCCTAGGCTCTGTAGCTCTGTTTTTAGATGTTTCTGGAAACACCATGGACTTCTCCAGAGTGTCTATGGTCAATTTACCTGCCTCCCATCATTGTCAAAAGACTCCCTGTTCCACACATCTGTGCTGCCTTTCTAGTTTTTATAATTCTTTTGGATGTTCTCTTTAACCGGTTGGAAATGAGACTACTTTGTAGTGAGGATTTGCATTACCCTCTTGCTGGGTTGGCCAAAAAGGGTATATGCGTGTTTCCTTGAATATATTGCGGGAAACCACATATGCCATTTTTGGCCAAGGGCATCATTGTCAAAATTGGGCCGCATTTCCTGTGCTTAAAATGCAATTCCAATCTACTTCTTGAAATATGTTTCCTGTAATCCTGCCTCGAATTAAAGTCTTCCTCGTTTCCTTCCATCTACAGATTTTTGGACGATAGTTGTCCATTATATCTCTGCAGGTTTGTGAACTCCAGAGAACCTGAGCTCAGTTTTTCCACTCGCTTTGTTTGTGAGCTGGCCACAAACAACAGGATTGCGTCAGGCCATATCCGTGTTCTGCTGCAGCAGGCTGAGCATTTGGTTAAATATTCTTCGTGATGGGAAATTAGAGGGGCGTGTGCCCGTCCAAATGCTTACAGCATGTCTCTCATTGGTTCCCACTATTCCCTTTTAATCTCCACACAACTTGCTAACTGTGTGAAACAGGAGGTTAAAGACACTGACTCTCTAAGCAGGGAGATTTATAGTTAAGTGCCTGGAATGGTGAACCCGAGCACAAGGAGAGGATAAAGGAGGTGTATTTTAGAAAGATGTCCGTGTCACACGTTGTCCCATCCTCTGGGTTTCCCATGCATGTTTTAGCTGTAATAAGATTCCCTGGACACCAGAGAGTTGGGAATCAAGGAATAGGTTGCACACATTATTGCTTTAAATGGTCTGCATTTGCTCACACAACCTCACCAATCTTCTCAGCACCAAGTGTCCAGTCTTATGTCTCATCCAGCTGTGGGTGTAGATGTGCTCAGTCCCAAATGCATCAGAGGCCCTTAACAAATTCTGTAAGGATTTCGCTGTTTTTGTGTTTTAGTTTGAAATTTATTTTTATAATGGGGATGAGCTGATTTTCACTGCCTTGTTTAAGCCACTCTATACACACTTGATTTCCTTATGTAGACATATCAATACATAGGTATTAAGATTCTTACTAGTCAGATATATTTATCTGCAGGGAATAGGGGATGTTGAGTACAGTTCACTGAGCAAGGAGTAGGTCTTGTCTACTACACATTTGTTTTATGGAACGCTACCTGTGCTAATATCAAACTCTGGTTTTATGCATCAACCCACCTCACCTTTCCCCTTAAGCAGGCATAAGTGTGTTTTATTTTTTTTTCTAAATGTGAGACTCTGTTCTGTTTTCTAATTCAGCTTGTGTGTAGCCATGTTTACCTTCCCTTCATAAGTGATATCTTATGATGAGTTTCTTTTTCTGTGTTACTTATTTCACTTAGAAACATCATACCTAAATCCAGTCATTATGCTGCTACTGGCTTTATGACACTGATTCCATGGCTGAGGGATATCCCATAGTATATAAGTACCACAACTTTTTTCTTTCCTGGGATATTTAAGGTGAACTGAAATCATTTTTCTTATAAACGGAGCAGCCCTAAACATTGGTGTTGCTGTTTCTTGTTGATTTTCTGTTTGCCCAATGTATTAGCCTAGGAGTGGAAGTACCCTAGGCTCTGTAGCTCTGTCTTTAGATGTTTCAGGAAACACGATGGACTTCTCCAGAGTGGCTCTTGTCAATTTACATCCCTCTCATCATTGTCAAAAGACTCCCTGTTCCACACATCTGTGCTGCCTTTCTAGTTTTTACAATTCTTTTGGATGTTCTGTTTAACCGGTTGGAAATGAGACTACTTTGTAGTGAGGATTTGCATTGCCCACTTGCTTGGTTGGCCAAAAAGTGCATATGCGTGTTTCCTTGAATATATTGCGGGAAACCACATACGCCATTTTTGGCCAAGGGCATCATCGGCAAAATTGGGCCGCATTTCCTGTGCTTAAAATACGATTCCAATCTACATCTTGAAATATGTTTCCTGTAATCCTGCCTCGAATTATAGTCTTCCTCGTTTCCTTCCATCTACAGATTTTTGGACGATAGTTGTCCATTATAACTCTGCAGGTTTGTGAATTCCAGAGAACCTGAGCTCAGTTTTTCAACTCGCTTTGTTTGTGAGCTGGCCACAAACACGCAGGATTGCATCAGGCCATATCCGAGTTCTGCTGCAGCAGGCTGAGCATTTGGTTAAATATTCTTCGTGATGGGAAATTAGAGGGGCGTGTGCCCATCCAAATGCTTACAGCATGTCTCTCATTGGTTCCCCCTATTCCCTTTTAATCTCCACACAAATTGCAAACTGTGTGAAACAGGAGGTTATATGCACTGACTCTCTAAGCGGGGAGATTTATAGGAAAGTGGCTGGAATGGTGAACCCGAGCACAAGGAGAGGATAAAAGAGGTGTATTGTAGAAAGCTCTCCAGGTCACACGTTGTCCCATCCTCTGGGTTTCCCATGCATGTTTGAGCTGTAATAAGATTCCCTGGATCCCAGACAGGTGGCACCCAAGGAAAGTGTTGCACACATTATTGCTTAAAAAGGTCTACATTTGCTCACACAACCTCACCAATCCTCTCAGCCCCAAGTGTCCAGCCTTATGTCTCATCCAGATGTGGGTGTAGATGTGGTCAGTCCCAATTGCATCAGAGTCCCTTAACAAATTCTGCAAGGACTTCACTGTTTTTGCGTTTTAGTTTGAAATTTATTTTTATAATGGGGTTGAGTTGACTTTCACTGCTGTGTTTAAGCCACTCTATACACTCTTGATTCCCTTATGGAGACATATCAATACATAGGTATTAAGATTCTTACTAGTCAGAAATATTAATCTGCAGGGAATAGGGGATGTTGAGTTCAGTTCACTGAGCAAGGAGTAGGTCTTGTCTACTACACATGTGTTTTATGGAACGCTACCTGTGCTAATATCAAACTCTGGTTTTATGCATCAACCCATCACACCTTTCCCCTTAAGCAGGCATAAGTGTGTTTTCTTTTTTTTCTAAATGTGAGACTCTGTTCTGTTTTCTAATTCAGCTCATGTGTAGCCATGTTTACAATCCCTTCATAAGTGATATCTTATGATAAGTTTCTTTTTCTTTTTAACTTTTTTCCCTTAGAATCATCATACCTTACTCCAGTCATTATGCTGCTACTGACTTTATGACATTGATTCCATGGCTGAGGGCTATACCATAGATTAGAAGTACCACAACTTTTTTCTTTCCTGGGATATTTAAGGTGTACTGAAGTCGCTTTTCTTATAAACGGAGCAGCCCTAAACATTGCTGTTGCTGTTTCTTGTTGATTTTCTGTTTGCCCAATGAATTAGCCCATGAGTGGAAGTACCCTAGGCTCTGTAGCTCTGTTTTTAGATGTTTCAGGAAACACCATGGACTTCTCCAGAGTGGCTCTTGTCAATTTACATCCCTCTCATCATTGTCAAAAGACTCTCTGTTCCACACATCTGTGCTGCCTTTCTAGTTTTACAATTCTTTTGGATGTTCTGTTTAACCGGTTGGAAATGAGACTACTTTGTAGTGAGGATTTGCATTCCCCCCTTGCTTGGTTGGCCAAAAAGTGCATATGCGTGTTTCCTTGAATATATTGCGCGAAAGCACATACGCCATTTTTGCCCAAGGGCATCATTATCAAAATTGGGCCGCATTTCCTGTGCTTAAAATGTGATTCCAATCTACATCTTGAAATATGTTTCCTGTAATCCTGCCTCGAATTATAGTCTTCCTCGTTTCCTTCCATCTACAGATTTTTGGACGATAGTTGTCCAGTATAACTCTGCAGGTTTGTGAATTACAAAGAACCTGAGCTCAGTTTTTCAACTCGCTTTGTTTGTGAGCTGGCCACAACCACGCAGGATTGCATCAGGCCATATCCGTGTTCTGCTGCAGCAGGCTGAGCATTTGGTTAAATATTCTTCGTGATCGGAAATTAGAGGGGCGTGTGCCCATCCAAATGCTTACAGCATGTCTCTCATTGGTTCCCCCTATTCCCTTTTAATCTCCACACAAATTGCAAACTGTGTGAAACAGGAGGTTATATGCACTGACTCTCTAAGCGGGGAGATTTATAGGAAAGTGGCTGGAATGGTGAACCCGAGCACAAGGAGAGGATAAAAGAGCTGTATTGTAGAAAGCTCTCCAGGTCACACGTTGTCCCATCCTCTGGGTTTCCCATGCATGTTTTAGCTGTAATAAGATTCCCTGGACCCCAGACAGGTGGCACCCAAGGAATGTGTTGCACACATTATTGCTTAAAAAGGTCTGCATTTGCTCACACAACCTCACCAATCCTCTCAGCCCCAAGTGTCCAGCCTTATGTCTCATTCAGCTGTGGGTGTAGATGTGGTCAGTCCCAATTGCATCAGAGTCCCTTAACAAATTCTGTAAGGATTTCGCTGTTTTTGCGTTTTAGTTTGAAATTTATTTTTATAATGGGGTTGAGCTGATTTTCACTGCCGTGTTAAAGCCACTCTATACACTCTTGATTCCCTTATGGAGACATATCAATACATAGGTATTAAGATTCTTACTAGTCAGAAATATTAATCTGCAGGGAATAGGGGATGTTGAGTTCAGTTCACTGAGCAAGGAGTAGGTGTTGTCTACTACACATGTGTTTTATGGAACGCTACCTGTGCTAATATCAAACTCTGGTTTTATGCATCAACCCACCTCACCTTTCCCCTTAAGCAGGCATAAGTGTGTTTTATTTTTTTTTCTAAATGTGAGACTCTGTTCTGTTTTCTAATTCAGCTCATGTGTAGCCATGTTTACAATCGCTTCATAAGTGATATCTTATGATAAGTTTCTTTTTCTGTGTAACTTTTTTCCCTTAGAATCATCGTACCTTACTCCAGTCATTATGCTGCTACTGACTTTATGACATTTATTCCATGGCTGAGGGATATCCCATAGTACCTAAGTACCACAACTTCTTTATCCACTTTTGTCTTTCCTGGGATATTTGTGGTGTACTGAAGTGCATTTTTTGTAAACAAAGCAGCCCTAAACTTTGGGGTGGCTGTTTCTTGTTGATTTTCAGTTTTCCCAATGTATACGCCCATGAGTGGAAGTACCATAAACCCTTTAGCTCAGTTTTCAGATGTTTAAGGAAACACAGTGGACTTCTACAGAGTGGCTCTTGGCAATTTACATCCCTCCTATCAGCGTAACAAGGCTCACTGTTCCACACGGCTCTGCTGTATTTCTAGATTTTACATTTTTTTTTTGGATGTTCTGTTTCACCATTGGCAAATGAGACTTATTTGTAGTTCAGCTTTACATTCCCCACTTGGTTCGTTGGTCAAAAAGTGCATATGCGTGTTTTCTTGAATATATTGAGGAAAAAACGCATCTGCCCGTTTGACCAAGGGCATCATTGTCGAAGTTGTGACACATTTCCTGTGCTTAAAAGGTGATTACTATCTACCTCTTCAAATATGTTTCCTGCAGTCCTGCCTCAATTTCTGGTCCTCCTCGTTTCCTTCCCTCTACAGATTTTTGGACAATAGTTATCCATTATAACTCTGAAAATTTGTGAATTCCTGAGACCCTGAGCTCCATTTTTTAACTCGCTTTTTTTCTGAGCTTGCCACAGACCCGTAGGATTGCTTCAGGCCCTATCTGGGTTCTGGGGTGGCAGAATGAGTTTTGGGTTAACTCTCCTTCGTGATGGGAAACTAGAGTGCCATGTGCCCGTCCAAATGCTTACAGCAAATCTCTTATTACTTCCACTTCTTCCCATTCATCCTCCACACAATTTGTGAACAGTGTGAAACATGAGGTTAAATGTGCTGATTCTCCAAGACGGGAGATTTATAGTAAAGTGAGTGGAATGGCAAACCCGAGCACAAGGATACAAAAAGGGAGAAGCGTTTTAGAAAGCTGTCCGAATCACACGCTGTCCCAACATCTGGGTTTCCCATGCATGTTTTAGCTGTCATAAGATTCCCTTGAATCTAGAGTGTTGTGACCCTTGGAATGGGTTGCATGCATTATTGCTTTAAATGGTCTGCATTTGCTCACTACCTCACCAATGCTCTCAGCCCCAAGTGTCCAACGTTATGTCTCATCCAACTGTGGGTGTAGATGGGGTCAATACAGGTTGCTTCAGAGCTCCTGAATGAATTTCGTAAGAATTTTGTTGTTTCTGTGTATTGTTTTTTAAATTAATTTTTATAATGGAGTTGAGCTGATTTTCCCTGCCGTGTTTATGCCACTCTATACACGTTTGATTCCCTTACGGACATATTTTCATACATAGGAATTAAACTTCATACTAGTCAGATATATTCCTCTGCAGGGAATAGGGGATGATGAGCCCAGTTCACTGAGCAAGGAGTAGGTCTTGTCTATTACACGTTTGGTTTATGGAACTGTACGTCTGCTAATATCAATCTCGGGTGTTTTGCATCACCCCACCTCACCTTTCACTTTAAGCAGATATAAGAGTTTTTTTTTTTTTTTCTAAATGTGAGACCCTGTTCTGTTTTCTAATTCAGCTCGTGTGTAGCCATGTTTACAATCCCTTCATAAGTGATATCTTATGATGAGTTTCTTTTTCTGTGTTACTTATTTCACTTAGAAATATTGTACCTAAATCCAGTCATTATGCTGCTACTGGCTTTATGACACTGATTCCATAGCTGAGGGATTTCCCGTAGTATATAAGTAGCACAACTTTTTCTTTCCTGGGATATTTAAGGTTTACTGAAGTCATTTCTCTTATAAACGGAGCAGCCCTAAACATTGGTGTTGCTGTTTCTTGTTGATTTTCTGTTTGCCCAATGTATTAGCCCATGAGTGGAAGTACCCTAGGATCTGTAGCTCTGTTTTTAGATGATTCAGGAAACACCATGGACTTCTCCAGAGTGGCTGTTGTCAATTTACATCCCTCCTATCATTGTCAAAAGACTCCCTGTTACACACATCTATGCTTCCTCTCTAGTTTTTACAATTCTTTTGGATGTTCTGTTTAACCGGTTGGAAATGAGACTACTTTGTAGTGAGGATTTGCATTACCCTCTTGCTTGGTTGGCCCAAAAGGGTATATGCGTGTTTCCTTGAATATATTGCGGGAAACCACATATGCCATTTTTGGCCAAGGGCATCATTGTCAAAATTGGGCCGCATTTCCTGTGCTTAAAATGCAATCCCAATCTACTTCTTGAAATATATTTCCTGTAATCCTGCCTCGAATTAAAGTCTTCCTCGTTTCCTTCCATCTACAGATTTTTGGACTATAGTTGTCCATAATAATTTTGCAGGTTTGTGAATTCGAGAGAACATGAGCTCAGTTTTTCAACTGGCTTTGTTTGTGAGCTGGCCACAAACACACAGGATTGCATCAGGCCATATCCGTGTTCTGCTGCAGCAAGTTGAGCATTTGTTTAAACATTCTTCATGATGGGAAATTAGAGGGGCGTGTGCCCGTCCAAATACTTACAGCATGTCTCTCATTGTTTCCCCCTTTCCCTTTTAATCTGCACACAACTTGTCAACTGTGTGAAACAGGAGGTTAAATGCACTGACTCTCTAAGCGGGCAGATTTATAGTTAAGTGCCTGGAATGGTGAACCCGAGCACAAGGAGAGGATAAAGGAGGTGTATTTTAGAAAGATGTCCGGGTCACACGTTGTCCCATCCTCTGGGTTTCCCATGCATGTTTTAGCTGTAATAAGATTCCCTGGACCCCAGAGAGTTGGGAATCAAGGAAAAGGTTGCACACATTATTGCTTTAAATGGTCTGCATATGCTCACACAACCTCACCAATCCTCTCAGCCCCAAGTGTCCAGCCTTATGTCTCATCCAGTTGTGGGTGTAGATGTGGTCAGTCCCAAATGCATCAGAGGCCCTTAACAAATTCTGTAAGGATTTCGCTGTTTTTTGTGTTTTAGTTTGAAATTTATTTTTATAATGGTGTTGAGCTGATTTTCACTGCCGTGTTTAAGCCACTCTAAACACTCTTAATTCCCTTATGGAGTCATATCAATACATAGGTAGTAAGATTCTTACTAATCAGATATATTAATCTGAGGGAATAGGGGATGTTGAGTTCAGTTCACTGAGCAAGGAGTTGGTCTTGTCTACTACACATGTGTTTTATGAAACGCTACCTGTGCTAATATCAAACTCTGGTTTTATGCATCAACCCACCTCACCTTTCCCCTTCAGCAGGCATAAGTGTGTTTTATTATTTTTTTCTAAATGTGAGACTCTTTTTTTTTTCTAATTCAGCTCATGTGTAGCCATGTTTACATTCCCTTCATAAGTGATATCTTATGATAAGTTTCTTTTTCTGTGTAACTTTTTTTTCTTAGAATCTTCGTACCTTACTCCAGTCATTATGCTGCTACTGACTTTATGACATTGATTCCATGGCTGAGGGATATCCCATAGTACCTAAGTACCACAACTTCTTTATCCACTTTTGTCTTTCCTGGGATATTTGTGGTGTACTGAAGTGCATTTTTTTGTAAACAAAGCAGCCCTAAATTTTGGGGTGGCTGTTTCTTGTTGATTTTCAGTTTTCCCAATGTATACGCCCATGAGTGGAAGTGCCCTAAACTCTTTAGCTCAGTTTTCAGATGTTTACGGAAACACAGTGGACTTCTACAGGGTGGCTCTTGGCAATTTACATCCCTCCTATCAGCGTAACAAGGCTCACTGTTCCACACGGCTCTGCTGCATTTCTAAATTGTACTTTTTATTTGGATGTTCTGTTTCACCATTGGCAAATGAGACTTATTTGTAGTCTGGCTTTGAATTACCCACTTGATTCGTTGGCCAAAAAGTCTGTATGCGTGTTTTCTTGAATATATTGAGAAAAAAACGCATTCGCCCTTTTGACCAAGGACATCATTGTCGAAGTTGTGCCACATTTCCTGTGCTTAAAAGGTGATTCCTATCTACCTCTTCAAATATGTTTCCTGCAGTCCTGCCTCAATTTCCGGTCCACCTCGTTTCCTTCACTCTACAGATTTTTGGACGATAGTTGTCCATTATAACTCTGAAAGTTTGTGAATTCCTGAGACCCTGAGCTCCATTTTTTAACTCGCTTTTTTTCTGAGCTTGCCACAGACCCGTAGCCTGGCTTCAGGCCTTCTCTGGGTTCTGGGGTGGCAGAATGAGTTTTGGGTTAACTCTTCTTCGTGTTGGGATATTAGAGTGCCATGTGCCCGTCCAAATGCTTACAGGAAATCTCTTATTACTTTCACCTTTCCCATTCATCCTCCACACAATTTGTGAACAGTGTGAAACATGAGATTAAATGTGCTGATTCTCCAAGACGGGAGATTTATAGTAAAGTGAGTGGAATGGCAAACCCGAGCACAAGGAGACAAAAAAGGAGAAGCGTTTTAGAAAGCTGTCCGGATCACACGCTGCCCCATGCTCTGGGTTTCCCATGCGTGTTTTAGCTGTCATAAGATTCCCTTGAAGCTAGAGTGTTGGGACCCTTGGAATGGGGTGCATGCATTATTGCTTTAAATGGTCTGCATTTGCTCACAACCTCACCAATGCTCTTAGCCCCAAGTGTCCAACGTTATGTTTCATCCACATGTGGGTGTAGATAGGGTCAATCCAGGTTGCTTCAGAGGTCCTGAATGAATTTCGTAAGAATTTTCTTGTTTTTGTGTATTGTTTCTTAAATTAATTTTTATAATGTGGTTGAGCTGATTTTCCCTGCCGTGTTTATGCCCCTCTATACACGTTTGATACCCTTAAGGACATATTTGAATACATAGGAATTAAACTTCATAAGAGTGAGATATATTCCTCTGCAGGGAATAGGGGATGTTGAGTCCAGTTCACTGAGCAAGGAGGAGGTCTTGTCTATTACACGTTTGGTTTATGGAACTGTACATGTCCTAATATCAAACTCGGGTGTTTTGCATCACCCCATCTCACCTTTCGCTTTAAGCAGATATAAGAGTTTTTTTTTTCTAAATGTGAGACTCTGTTCTGTTTTCTAATTCAGCTCATGTGTAGCCATGTTTACATTCCCTTCATAAGTGAAAACTTATGATAAGTTTCTTTTTCTGTGTTACTTATTTCACTTAAAAACATTGTACCTAAAGCCAATCATTATGCTGCTACTGGCTTTATGACATTGATTCCGTGGCTGAGGGATATCCCATAGTATATAAGTACCACAAATTGTTTTCTTTCCTGGGATATTTAAGGTGTACTGAAGTCATTTTTCTTATAAACGGAGCAGCCCTAAACATTGCTGTTGCTGTTTCTTGTTGATTTTCTGTTTGTGCAATGTATTAGCCCATGAGTGGAAGTACCCTAGGCTCTGTAGCTCTGTTTTTAGATGTTTCTGGAAACACCATGGACTTCTCCAGAGTGTCTCTTGTCAATTTACCTGCCTCCCATCATTGTCAAAAGACTCCCTGTTCCACACATCTGTGCTGCCTTTCTAGTTTTTATAATTCTTTTGGATGTTCTCTTTAACCGGTTGGAAATGAGACTACTTTGTAGTGAGGATTTGCATTACCCTCTTGCTGGGTTGGCCAAAAAGGGTATATGCGTGTTTCCTTGAATATATTGCGGGAAACCACATATGCCATTTTTGGCCAAGGGCATCATTGTCAAAATTGGGCCGCATTTCCTGTGCTTAAAATGCAATTCCAATCTACTTCTTGAAATATATTTCCTGTAATCCTGCCTCGAATTAAAGTCTTCCTCGTTTCCTTCCATCTACAGATTTTTGGACGATAGTTGTCCATTATATCTCTGCAGGTTTGTGAACTCCAGAGAACCTGAGCTCAGTTTTTCCACTCGCTTTGTTTGTGAGCTGGCCACAAACAACAGGATTGCGTCAGGCCATATCCGTGTTCTGCTGCAGCAGGCTGAGCATTTGGTTAAATATTCTTCGTGATGGGAAATTAGAGGGGCGTGTGCCCGTCCAAATGCTTACAGCATGTCTCTCATTGGTTCCCACTATTCCCTTTTAATCTCCACACAACTTGCTAACTGTGTGAAACAGGAGGTTAAAGACACTGACTCTCTAAGCAGGGAGATTTATAGTTAAGTGCCTGGAATGGTGAACCCGAGCACAAGGAGAGGATAAAGGAGGTGTATTTTAGAAAGATGTCCGTGTCACACGTTGTCCCATCCTCTGGGTTTCCCATGCATGTTTTAGCTGTAATAAGATTCCCTGGACACCAGAGAGTTGGGAATCAAGGAATAGGTTGCACACATTATTGCTTTAAATGGTCTGCATTTGCTCACACAACCTCACCAATCTTCTCAGCACCAAGTGTCCAGTCTTATGTCTCATCCAGCTCTGGGTGTAGATGTGCTCAGTCCCAAATGCATCAGAGGCCCTTAACAAATTCTGTAAGGATTTCGCTGTTTTTGTGTTTTAGTTTGAAATTTATTTTTATAATGGGGATGAGCTGATTTTCACTGCCTTGTTTAAGCCACTCTATACACTCTTGATTTCCTTATGTAGACATATCAATACATAGGTATTAAGATTCTTACTAGTCAGATATATTTATCTGCAGGGAATAGGGGATGTTGAGTACAGTTCACTGAGCAAGGAGTAGGTCTTGTCTACTACACATGTGTGTTATGGGACGCTACCTGTGCTAATATCAAACTCTGGTTTTATGCATCAACCCACCTCACCTTTCCCCTTAAGCAGGCATAAGTGTGTTTTATTTTTTTTTCTAAATGTGAGACTCTGTTCTGTTTTCTAATTCAGCTTGTGTGTAGCCATGTTTACCTTCCCTTCATAAGTGATATCTTATGATGAGTTTCTTTTTCTGTGTTACTTATTTCACTTAGAAACATCATACCTAAATCCAGTCATTATGCTGCTACTGGCTTTATGACACTGATTCCATGGCTGAGGGATATCCCATAGTATATAAGTACCACAACTTTTTTCTTTCCTGGGATATTTAAGGTGAACTGAAATCATTTTTCTTATAAACGGAGCAGCCCTAAACATTGGTGTTGCTGTTTCTTGTTGATTTTCTGTTTGCCCAATGTATTAGCCTAGGAGTGGAAGTACCCTAGGCTCTGTAGCTCTGTCTTTAGATGTTTCAGGAAACACGATGGACTTCTCCAGAGTGGCTCTTGTCAATTTACATCCCTCTCATCATTGTCAAAAGACTCCCTGTTCCACACATCTGTGCTGCCTTTCTAGTTTTTACAATTCTTTTGGATGTTCTGTTTAACCGGTTGGAAATGAGACTACTTTGTAGTGAGGATTTGCATTGCCCACTTGCTTGGTTGGCCAAAAAGTGCATATGCGTGTTTCCTTGAATATATTGCGGGAAACCACATACGCCATTTTTGGCCAAGGGCATCATCGGCAAAATTGGGCCGCATTTCCTGTGCTTAAAATACGATTCCAATCTACATCTTGAAATATGTTTCCTGTAATCCTGCCTCGAATTATAGTCTTCCTCGTTTCCTTCCATCTACAGATTTTTGGACGATAGTTGTCCATTATAACTCTGCAGGTTTGTGAATTCCAGAGAACCTGAGCTCAGTTTTTCAACTCGCTTTGTTTGTGAGCTGGCCACAAACACGCAGGATTGCATCAGGCCATATCCGAGTTCTGCTGCAGCAGGCTGAGCATTTGGTTAAATATTCTTCGTGATGGGAAATTAGAGGGGCGTGTGCCCATCCAAATGCTTACAGCATGTCTCTCATTGGTTCCCCCTATTCCCTTTTAATCTCCACACAAATTGCAAACTGTGTGAAACAGGAGGTTATATGCACTGACTCTCTAAGCGGGGAGATTTATAGGAAAGTGGCTGGAATGGTGAACCCGAGCACAAGGAGAGGATAAAAGAGGTGTATTGTAGAAAGCTCTCCAGTTCACACATTGTCCCATCCTCTGGGTTTCCCATGCATGTTTGAGCTGTAATAAGATTCCCTGGATCCCAGACAGGTGGCACCCAAGGAAAGTGTTGCACACATTATTGCTTAAAAAGGTCTACATTTGCTCACACAACCTCACCAATCCTCTCAGCCCCAAGTGTCCAGCCTTATGTCTCATCCAGATGTGGGTGTAGATGTGGTCAGTCCCAATTGCATCAGAGTCCCTTAACAAATTCTGCAAGGACTTCACTGTTTTTGCGTTTTAGTTTGAAATTTATTTTTATAATGGGGTTGAGCTGACTTTCACTGCTGTGTTTAAGCCACTCTATACACTCTTGATTCCCTTATGGAGACATATCAATACATAGGTATTAAGATTCTTACTAGTCAGAAATATTAATCTGCAGGGAATAGGGGATGTTGAGTTCAGTTCACTGAGCAAGGAGTAGGTCTTGTCTACTACACATGTGTTTTATGGAACGCTACCTGTGCTAATATCAAACTCTGGTTTTATGCATCAACCCATCACACCTTTCCCCTTAAGCAGGAATAAGTGTGTTTTCTTTTTTTTCTAAATGTGAGACTCTGTTCTGTTTTCTAATTCAGCTCATGTGTAGCCATGTTTACAATCCCTTCATAAGTGATATCTTATGATAAGTTTCTTTTTCTTTTTAACTTTTTTCCCTTAGAATCATCATACCTTACTCCAGTCATTATGCTGCTACTGACTTTATGACATTGATTCCATGGCTGAGGGATATACCATAGATTAGAAGTACCACAACTTTTTTCTTTCCTGGGATATTTAAGGTGTACTGAAGTCGCTTTTCTTATAAACGGAGCAGCCCTAAACATTGCTGTTGCTGTTTCTTGTTGATTTTCTGTTTGCCCAATGTATTAGCCCATGAGTGGAAGTACCCTAGGCTCTGTAGCTCTGTTTTTAGATGTTTCAGGAAACACCATGGACTTCTCCAGAGTGGCTCTTGTCAATTTACATCCCTCTCAGCATTTTGAAAAGACTCCCTGTTCCACACATCTGTGCTGCCTTTCTAGTTTTACAATTCTTTTGGATGTTCTGTTTAACCGGTTGGAAATGAGACTACTTTGTAGTGAGGATTTGCATTCCCCCCTTGCTTGGTTGGCCAAAAAGTGCATATGCGTGTTTCCTTGAATATATTGCGGGAAAGCACATACGCCATTTTTGCCCAAGGGCATCATTATCAAAATTGGGCCGCATTTCCTGTGCTTAAAATGTGATTCCAATCTACATCTTGAAATATGTTTCCTGTAATCCTGCCTCGAATTATAGTCTTCCTCGTTTCCTTCCATCTACAGATTTTTGGACGATAGTTGTCCAGTATAACTCTGCAGGTTTGTGAATTACAAAGAACCTGAGCTCAGTTTTTCAACTCGCTTTGTTTGTGAGCTGGCCACAACCACGCAGGATTGCATCAGGCCATATCCGTGTTCTGCTGCAGCAGGCTGAGCATTTGGTTAAATATTCTTCGTGATCGGAAATTAGAGGGGCGTGTGCCCATCCAAATGCTTACAGCATGTCTCTCATTGGTTCCCCCTATTCCCTTTTAATCTCCACACAAATTGCAAACTGTGTGAAACAGGAGGTTATATGCACTGACTCTCTAAGCGGGGAGATTTATAGGAAAGTGGCTGGAATGGTGAACCCGAGCACAAGGAGAGGATAAAAGAGCTGTATTGTAGAAAGCTCTCCAGGTCACACGTTGTCCCATCCTCTGGGTTTCCCATGCATGTTTTAGCTGTAATAAGATTCCCTGGACCCCAGACAGGTGGCACCCAAGGAATGTGTTGCACACATTATTGCTTAAAAAGGTCTGCATTTGCTCACACAACCTCACCAATCCTCTCAGCCCCAAGTGTCCAGCCTTCTGTCTCATCCAGCTGTGGGTGTAGATGTGGTCAGTCCCAATTGCATCAGAGTCCCTTAACAAATTCTGTAAGGATTTCGCTGTTTTTGCGATTTAGTTTGAAATTTATTTTTATAATGGGGTTGAGCTGATTTTCACTGCCGTGTTAAAGCCACTCTATACACTCTTGATTCCCTTATGGAGACATATCAATACATAGGTATTAAGATTCTTACTAGTCAGAAATATTAATCTGCAGGGAATAGGGGATGGTGAGTTCAGTTCACTGAGCAAGGAGTAGGTGTTGTCTACTACACATGTGTTTTATTAAACGCTACCTGTGCTAATATCAAACTCTGGTTTTATGCATCAACCCACCTCACCTTTCCCCTTAAGCAGGCATAAGTGTGTTTTATTTTTTTTTCTAAATGTGAGACTCTGTTCTGTTTTCTAATTCAGCTCATGTGTAGCCATGTTTACAATCGCTTCATAAGTGATATCTTATGATAAGTTTCTTTTTCTGTGTAACTTTTTTCCCTTAGAATCATCGTACCTTACTCCAGTCATTATGCTGCTACTGACTTTATGACATTGATTCCATGGCTGAGGGATATCCCATAGTACCTAAGTACCACAACTTCTTTATCCACTTTTGTCTTTCCTGGGATATTTGTGGTGTACTGAAGTGCATTTTTTGTAAACAAAGCAGCCCTAAACTTTGGGGTGGCTGTTTCTTGTTGATTTTCAGTTTTCCCAATGTATACGCCCATGAGTGGAAGTACCATAAACGCTTTAGCTCAGTTTTCAGATGTTTAAGGAAACACAGTGGACTTCTACAGAGTGGCTCTTGGCAATTTACATCCCTCCTATCAGCGTAACAAGGCTCACTGTTCCACAGGGCTCTGCTGTATTTCTAGATTTTACATTTTTTTTGGATGTTCTGTTTCACCATTGGCAAATGAGACTTATTTGTAGTTCAGCTTTACATTCCCCACTTGGTTCGTTGGTCAAAAAGTGCATATGCGTGTTTTCTTGAATATATTGAGGAAAAAACGCATCTGCCCGTTTGACCAAGGGCATCATTGTCGAAGTTGTGACACATTTCCTGTGCTTAAAAGGTGATTACTATCTACCTCTTCAAATATGTTTCCCGCAGTCCTGCCTCAATTTCTGGTCCTCCTCGTTTCCTTCCCTCTACAGATTTTTGGACAATAGTTATCCATTATAACTCTGAAAATTTGTGAATTCCTGAGACCCTGAGCTCCATTTTTTAACTCGCTTTTTTTCTGAGCTTGCCACAGACCCGTAGGATTGCTTCAGGCCCTATCTGGGTTCTGGGGTGGCAGAATGAGTTTTGGGTTAACTCTTCTTCGTAATGGGAAACTAGAGTGCCATGTGCCCGTCCAAATGCTTACAGCAAATCTCTTATTACTTCCACTTCTTCCCATTCATCCTCCACACAATTTGTGAACAGTGTGAAACATGAGGTTAAATGTGCTGATTCTCCAAGACGGGAGATTTATAGTAAAGTGAGTGGAATGGCAAACCCGAGCACAAGGATACAAAAAGGGGGAAGCGTTTTAGAAAGCTGTCCGAATCACACGCTGTCCCAACATCTGGGTTTCCCATGCATGTTTTAGCTGTCATAAGATTCCCTTGAATCTAGAGTGTTGTGACCCTTGGAATGGGTTGCATGCATTATTGCTTTAAATGGTCTGCATTTGCTCACTACCTCACCAATGCTCTCAGCCCCAAGTGTCCAACGTTATGTCTCATCCAACTGTGGGTGTAGATGGGGTCAATCCAGGTTGCTTCAGAGCTCCTGAATGAATTTCGTAAGAATTTTGTTGTTTCTGTGTATTGTTTTTTAAATTAATTTTTATAATGGAGTTGAGCTGATTTTCCCTGCCGTGTTTATGCCACTCTATACACGTTTGATTCCCTTACGGACATATTTTCATACATAGGAATTAAACTTCATACTAGTCAGATATATTCCTCTGCAGGGAATAGGGGATGATGAGCCCAGTTCACTGAGCAAGGAGTAGGTCTTGTCTATTACACGTTTGGTTTATGGAACTGTACGTCTGCTAATATCAATCTCGGGTGTTTTGCATCACCCCACCTCACCTTTCACTTTAAGCAGATATAAGAGTTTTTTTTTTTTTTTTCTAAATGTGAGACCCTGTTCTGTTTTCTAATTCAGCTCGTGTGTAGCCATGTTTACAATCCCTTCATAAGTGATATCTTATGATGAGTTTCTTTTTCTGTGTTACTTATTTCACTTAGAAATATTGTACCTAAATCCAGTCATTATGCTGCTACTGGCTTTATGACACTGATTCCATAGCTGAGGGATTTCCCGTAGTATATAAGTAGCACAACTTTTTCTTTCCTGGGATATTTAAGGTTTACTGAAGTCATTTCTCTTATAAACGGAGCAGCCCTAAACATTGGTGTTGCTGTTTCTTGTTGAATTTCTGTTTGCCCAGTGTATTAGCCCATGAGTGGAAGTACCCTAGGATCTGTAGCTCTGTTTTTAGATGATTCAGGAAACACCATGGACTTCTCCAGAGTGGCTGTTGTCAATTTACATCCCTCCTATCATTGTCAAAAGACTCCCTGTTCCACACATCTGTGCTTCCTCTCTAGTTTTTACAATTCTTTTGGATGTTCTGTTTAACCGGTTGGAAATGAGACTACTTTGTAGTGAGGATTTGCATTACCCTCTTGCTTGGTTGGCCCAAAATGGTATATGCGTGTTTCCTTGAATATATTGCGGGAAACCACATATGCCATTTTTGGCCAAGGGCATCATTGTCAAAATTGGGCCGCATTTCCTGTGCTTAAAATGCAATTCCAATCTACTTCTTGAAATATATTTCCTGTAATCCTGCCTCGAATTAAAGTCTTCCTCGTTTCCTTCCATCTACAGATTTTTGGACTATAGTTGTCCATAATAATTTTGCAGGTTTGTGAATTCGAGAGAACATGAGCTCAGTTTTTCAACTGGCTTTGTTTGTGAGCTGGCCACAAACACACAGGATTGCGTCAGGCCATATCCGTGTTCTGCTGCAGCAAGTTGAGCATTTGTTTAACTATTCTTCGTGATGGGAAATTAGAGGGGCGTGTGCCCGTCCAAATACTTACAGCATGTCTCTCATTGTTTCCCCCTTTCCCTTTTAATCTGCACACAACTTGCCAACTGTGTGAAACAGGAGGTCAAAGGCACTGACTCTCTAAGCGGGCAGATTTATAGTTAAGTGCCTGGAATGGTGAACCCGAGCACAAGGAGAGGATAAAGGAGGTGTATTTTAGAAAGATGTCCGGGTAACACGTTGTCCCATCCTCTGGGTTTCCCATGCATGTTTTAGCTGTAATAAGATTCCCTGGACCCCAGAGAGTTGGGAATCAAGGAATAGGTTGCACACATTATTGCTTTAAATGGTCTGCATATGCTCACACAACCTCACCAATCCTCTCAGCCCCAAGTGTCCAGCCTTATGTCTCATCCAGTTGTGGGTGTAGATGTGGTCAGTCCCAAATGCATCAGAGGCCCTTAACAAATTCTGTAAGGATTTCGCTGTTTTTTGTGTTTTAGTTTGAAATTTATTTTTATAATGGTGTTGAGCTGATTTTCACTGCCGTGTTTAAGCCACTCTAAACACTCTTAATTCCCTTATGGAGTCATATCAATACATAGGTAGTAAGATTCTTACTAATCAGATATATTAATCTGAGGGAATAGGGGATGTTGAGTTCAGTTCACTGAGCAAGGAGTTGGTCTTGTCTACTACACATGTGTTTTATGAAACGCTACCTGTGCTAATATCAAACTCTGGTTTTATGCATCAACCCACCTCACCTTTCCCCTTCAGCAGGCATAAGTGTGTTTTATTATTTTTTTCTAAATGTGAGACTCTTTTTTTTTTCTAATTCAGCTCATGTGTAGCCATGTTTACATTCCCTTCATAAGTGATATCTTATGATAAGTTTCTTTTTCTGTGTAACTTTTTTTTCTTAGAATCTTCGTACCTTACTCCAGTCATTATGCTGCTACTGACGTTATGACATTGATTCCATGGTTGAGGGATATCCCATAGTACCTAAGTACCACAACTTCTTTATCCACTTTTGTCTTTCCTGGGATATTTGTGGTGTACTGAAGTGCATTTTTTTGTAAACAAAGCAGCCCTAAACTTTGGGGTGGCTGTTTCTTGTTGATTTTCAGTTTTCCCAATGTATACGCCCATGAGTGGAAGTGCCCTAAACTCTTTAGCTCAGTTTTCAGATGTTTAAGGAAACACAGTGGACTTCTACAGAGTGGCTCTTGGCAATTTACATCCCTCCTATCAGCGTAACAAGGCTCACTGTTCCACACGGCTCTGCTGCATTTCTAAATTGTACTTTTTATTTGGATGTTCTGTTTCACCATTGGCAAATGAGACTTATTTGTAGTCTGGCTTTGAATTACCCACTTGATTCGTTGGCCAAAAAGTGTGTATGCGTGTTTTCTTGAATATATTGAGAAAAAAACGCATTCGCCCTTTTGACCAAGGACATCATTGTCGAAGTTGTGCCACATTTCCTGTGCTTAAAAGGTGATTCCTATCTACCTCTTCAAATATGTTTCCTGCAGTCCTGCCTCAATTTCCGGTCCACCTCGTTTCCTTCACTCTACAGATTTTTGGACGATAGTTGTCCATTATAACTCTGAAAGTTTGTGAATTCCTGAGACCCTGAGCTCCATTTTTTAACTCGCTTTTTTTCTGAGCTTGCCACAGACCCGTAGCCTGGCTTCAGGCCTTCTCTGGGTTCTGGGGTGGCAGAATGAGTTTTGGGTTAACTCTTCTTCGTGTTGGGATATTAGAGTGCCATGTGCCCGTCCAAATGCTTACAGGAAATCTCTTATTACTTTCACCTTTCCCATTCATCCTCCACACAATTTGTGAACAGTGTGAAACATGAGATTAAATGTGCTGATTCTCCAAGACGGGAGATTTATAGTAAAGTGAGTGGAATGGCAAACCCGAGCACAAGGAGACAAAAAAGGAGAAGCGTTTTAGAAAGCTGTCCGGATCACACGCTGCCCCATGCTCTGAGTTTCCCATGCGTGTTTTAGCTGTCATAAGATTCCCTTGAAGCTAGAGTGTTGGGACCCTTGGAATGGGGTGCATGCATTATTGCTTTAAATGGTCTGCATTTGCTCACAACCTCACCAATGCTCTTAGTCCCAAGTGTCCAACGTTATGTTTCATCCACATGTGGGTGTAGATAGGGTTAATCCAGGTTGCTTCAGAGGTCCTGAATGAATTTCGTAAGAATTTTCTTGTTTTTGTGTATTGTTTCTTAAATTAATTTTTATAATGTGGTTGAGCTGATTTTCCCTGCCGTGTTTATGCCCCTCTATACACGTTTGATACCCTTAAGGACATATTTGAATACATAGGAATTAAACTTCATAAGAGTGAGATATATTCCTCTGCAGGGAATAGGGGATGTTGAGTCCAGTTCACTGAGCAAGGAGGAGGTCTTGTCTATTACACGTTTGGTTTATGGAACTGTACATGTGCTAATATCAAACTCGGGTGTTTTGCATCACCCCATCTCACCTTTCGCTTTAAGCAGATATAAGAGTTTTTTTTTTCTAAATGTGAGACTCTGTTCTGTTTTCTAATTCAGCTCATGTGTAGCCATGTTTACATTCCCTTCATAAGTGAAAACTTATGATAAGTTTCTTTTTCTGTGTTACTTATTTCACTTAAAAACATTGTACCTAAAGCCAATCATTATGCTGCTACTGGCTTTATGACATTGATTCCGTGGCTGAGGGATATCCCATAGTATATAAGTACCACAAATTGTTTTCTTTCCTGGGATATTTAAGGTGTACTGAAGTCATTTTTCTTATAAACGGAGCAGCCCTAAACATTGCTGTTGCTGTTTCTTGTTGATTTTCTGTTTGTGCAATGTATTAGCCCATGAGTGGAAGTACCCTAGGCTCTGTAGCTCTGTTTTTAGATGTTTCTGGAAACACCATGGACTTCTCCAGAGTGTCTCTTGTCAATTTACCTGCCTCCCATCATTGTCAAAAGACTCCCTGTTCCACACATCTGTGCTGCCTTTCTAGTTTTTATAATTCTTTTGGATGTTCTCTTTAACCGGTTGGAAATGAGACTACTTTGTAGTGAGGATTTGCATTACCCTCTTGCTGGGTTGGCCAAAAAGGGTATATGCGTGTTTCCTTGAATATATTGCGGGAAACCACATATGCCATTTTTGGCCAAGGGCATCATTGTCAAAATTGGGCCGCATTTCCTGTGCTTAAAATGCAATTCCAATCTACTTCTTGAAATATGTTTCCTGTAATCCTGCCTCGAATTAAAGTCTTCCTCGTTTCCTTCCATCTACAGATTTTTGGACGATAGTTGTCCATTATATCTCTGCAGGTTTGTGAACTCCAGAGAACCTGAGCTCAGTTTTTCCACTCGCTTTGTTTGTGAGCTGGCCACAAACAACAGGATTGCGTCAGGCCATATCCGTGTTCTGCTGCAGCAGGCTGAGCATTTGGTTAAATATTCTTCGTGATGGGAAATTAGAGGGGCGTGTGCCCGTCCAAATGCTTACAGCATGTCTCTCATTGGTTCCCACTATTCCCTTTTAATCTCCACACAACTTGCTAACTGTGTGAAACAGGAGGTTAAAGACACTGACTCTCTAAGCAGGGAGATTTATAGTTAAGTGCCTGGAATGGTGAACCCGAGCACAAGGAGAGGATAAAGGAGGTGTATTTTAGAAAGATGTCCGTGTCACACGTTGTCCCATCCTCTGGGTTTCCCATGCATGTTTTAGCTGTAATAAGATTCCCTGGACACCAGAGAGTTGGGAATCAAGGAATAGGTTGCACACATTATTGCTTTAAATGGTCTGCATTTGCTCACACAACCTCACCAATCTTCTCAGCACCAAGTGTCCTGTCTTATGTCTCATCCAGCTGTGGGTGTAGATGTGCTCAGTCCCAAATGCATCAGAGGCCCTTAACAAATTCTGTAAGGATTTCGCTGTTTTTGTGTTTTAGTTTGAAATTTATTTTTATAATGGGGATGAGCTGATTTTCACTGCCTTGTTTAAGCCACTCTATACACTCTTGATTTCCTTATGTAGACATATCAATACATAGGTATTAAGATTCTTACTAGTCAGATATATTTATCTGCAGGGAATAGGGGATGTTGAGTACAGTTCACTGAGCAAGGAGTAGGTCTTGTCTACTACACATGTGTTTTATGGGACGCTACCTGTGCTAATATCAAACTCTGGTTTTATGCATCAACCCACCTCACCTTTCCCCTTAAGCAGGCATAAGTGTGTTTTATTTTTTTTCTAAATGTGAGACTCTGTTCTGTTTTCTAATTCAGCTTGTGTGTAGCCATGTTTACCTTCCCTTCATAAGTGATATCTTATGATGAGTTTCTTTTTCTGTGTTACTTATTTCACTTAGAAACATCATACCTAAATCCAGTCATTATGCTGCTACTGGCTTTATGACACTGATTCCATGGCTGAGGGATATCCCATAGTATATAAGTACCACAACTTTTTTCTTTCCTGGGATATTTAAGGTGAACTGAAATCATTTTTCTTATAAACGGAGCAGCCCTAAACATTGGTGTTGCTGTTTCTTGTTGATTTTCTGTTTGCCCAATGTATTAGCCTAGGAGTGGAAGTACCCTAGGCTCTGTAGCTCTGTCTTTAGATGTTTCAGGAAACACGATGGACTTCTCCAGAGTGGCTCTTGTCAATTTACATCCCTCTCATCATTGTCAAAAGACTCCCTGTTCCACACATCTGTGCTGCCTTTCTAGTTTTTACAATTCTTTTGGATGTTCTGTTTAACCGGTTGGAAATGAGACTACTTTGTAGTGAGGATTTGCATTGCCCACTTTCTTGGTTGGCCAAAAAGTGCATATGCGTGTTTCGTTGAATATATTGCGGGAAACCACATACGCCATTTTTGGCCAAGGGCATCATCGGCAAAATTGGGCCGCATTTCCTGTGCTTAAAATACGATTCCTATCTACATCTTGAAATATGTTTCCTGTAATCCTGCCTCGAATTATAGTCTTCCTCGTTTCCTTCCATCTACAGATTTTTGGACGATAGTTGTCCATTATAACTCTGCAGGTTTGTTAATTCCAGAGAACCTGAGCTCAGTTTTTCAACTCGCTTTGTTTGTGAGCTGGCCACAAACACGCAGGATTGCATCAGGCCATATCCGTGTTCTGCTGCAGCAGGCTGAGCATTTGGTTAAATATTCTTCGTGATGGGAAATTAGAGGGGCGTGTGCCCATCCAAATGCTTACAGCATGTCTCTCATTGGTTCCCCCTATTCCCTTTTAATCTCCACACAAATTGCAAACTGTGTGAAACAGGAGGTTATATGCACTGACTCTCTAAGCGGGGAGATTTATAGGAAAGTGGCTGGAATGGTGAACCCGAGCACAAGGGGAGGATAAAAGAGGTGTATTGTAGAAAGCTCTCCAGGTCATAAGTTGTCCCATCCTCTGGGCTTCCCATGCATGTTTTAGCTGTAATAAGATTCCCTGGACCTCAGACAGGTGGCACCCAAGGAATGTGTTGCACACCTTATTGCTTAAAAAGGTCTGCATTTGCTCACACAACCTCACCAATCCTCTCAGCCCCAAGTGTCCAGCCTTATGTCTCATCCAGCTGTGGGTGTAGATGTGGTCAGTCCCAATTGCATCAGAGTCCCTTAACAAATTCTGTAAGGACTTCGCTGTTTTTGCGTTTTAGTTTGAAATTTATTTTTATAATGGGGTTGAGCTGATTTTCACTGCCGTGTTTAAGCCACTCTATACACTCTTGATTCCCTTATGGAGACATATCAATACATAGGTATTAAGATTCTTACTAGTCAGAAATATTAATCTGCAGGGAATAGAGGATGTTGAGTTCAGTTCACTGAGCAAGGAGTAGGTCTTGTCTACTACACATGTGTTTTATGGAACGCTACCTGTGCTAATATCAAACTCTGGTTTTATGCATCAACCCACCACACCTTTCCCCTTAAGCAGGCATAAGTGTGTTTTATTTTTTTTCTAAATGTGAGACTCTGTTCTGTTTTCTAATTCAGCTCATGTGTAGCCATGTTTACATTCCCTTCATAAGTGATATCTTATGATAAGTTTCTTTTTCTGTCTAACTTTTTTCCCTTAGAATCATCATACCTTACTCCAGTCATTATGCTGCTACTGACTTTATGACATTGATTCCATGGTTGAGGGATATCCCATAGTACCTAAGTACCACAACTTCTTTATCCACTTTTGTCTTTCCTGGGATATTTGTGGTGTACTGAAGTGCATTTTTTTGTAAACAAAGCAGCCCTAAACTTTGGGGTGGCTGTTTCTTGTTGATTTTCAGTTTTCCCAATGTATACGCCCATGAGTGGAAGTGCCCTAAACCCTTTAGCTCAGTTTTCAGATGTTTAAGGAAACACAGTGGACTTCTCCAGAGTGGCTCTTGGCAATTTACATCCCTTCTATCAGCGTAACAAGGCTCACTGTTCCACACGGCTCTGCTGTATTTCTAGATTTTACATTTTTTTTTGGATGTTCTGTTTCACCATTGTCAAATGAGACTTATTTGTAGTCCGGCTTTGCATTGCCTACTTGATTCGTTGGCCCAAAAGTGCGTATGCATGTTTTCTTGAATATATTGAGGAAAAAACTCATCCGCCCTTTTGGCCAAGGGCATCATTGTCGAAGTTGTGCCACATTTCCTGTGCTTATAATGTGATTCCTATCTACCTCTTCAAATATGATTCCTGCAATCCTGCCTCAATTTCTGGTCCTCCTCGTTTCCCTCCCTCTACAGATTTTTGGATGATAGTTGTCCATTATAACTCAGAAAGTTTGTGAGTTCCTGAGACCCTGAGCTCCATTTTTTTTTTTTTTTTTTTTTTTTTTTTTTTTTTTTCTTTTTTTTTGCGGTATGCGGGCCTCTCACTGTTGTGGCCTCTCCCGTTGCGGAGCACAGGCTCCGGATGCGCAGGCTCCGGATGCGCAGGCTCAGCGGCCATGGCTCACGGGCCCAGCCGCTCCGCGGCATATGGGATCCTCCCAGACCGGGGCACGAACCCGTATCCCCTGCATCGGCAGGCGGACTCTCAACCACTGCGCCACCAGGGAGGCCCCTGAGCTCCATTTTTTAACTCGCTTTTTTTCTGAGCTTGCCACAGACCCAGAGGGTTGCTTTAGGCCTTCTCTGGTTTCTGGGGCGGCAGAATGAGGTTTGGGTTAACTCTTCTTCGTGATGGGAAATTAGAGTGCCATGTGCCCGTCCAAATGCTTACAGCAAATCTCTTATTACTTCCACCTCTTCCCATTCATTCTCCACACAATTTGTGAACAGTGTGAAACATGAGGTTAAATGTGCTGATTCTCCAAGACGGGAGATTTATAGTAAAGTGACTGGAAAGGCAAACCCGAGCACAAGGAGACAAAAAAAGAGAAGCGTTTTAGAAAGCTGTCCAGATCACATGCTGTCCCATCCGCTGGGTTTCCCATGCGTGTTTTAGCTGTCATAAGATTCCCTTGAATCTAGAGTGTTGTGATCCTTGGAATGGGTTGCATGCATTATTGCTTTAAATGGTCTTCATTTGCTCACAATCTCACCAATGCTCTCAACCCCAAGTGTCCAACGTTATGTCTCATCCACCTGTGGGTGTAGATGGGGTCAATCCAGGTTGCTTCAGAGCTCCTGAATGAATTTCGTAAGAATTTTGTTGTTTTTGGGTATGGTTTTTTAAATTAATTTTTATAATGGGGTTGAGCTGATTTTCCCTGCCGTGTTTATGCCATTCTATACACGTTTGATTCCCTTACGGACATATTTGAAGACATAGGAATTAAACTTCATACTAGTCAGATATATTCCTCTGCAGGGAAAAGGGGATATTGAGTCCAGTTCACTGAGCAAGGAGTAGGTCTTGTCTATTACACGTTTGGTTTATGGAACTGTACGTGTGCTAATATCAAACTCGGGTGTTTTGCATCACCCCACCTCACCTTTCGCTTTTAGCAGATATAAGAGTTTTTTTTTTCTAAACGTGAGACTCTGTTCTGTTTTCTAATTCAGCTCATGTGTAGACATGTTTACATTCCCTTTATAAGTGATATCTTATGATAAGTTCCTTTTCCTGTGTTACTTATTTCACTTAGAAACATCGTACCTAAATCCAGTCATTATGCTGCTACTGGCTTTATGACATTGATTCCATGGCTGAGGGATTTCCCATAGTATATAAGTACCACAACTTTTTTCTTTCCTGGGATATTTAAGGTTTACTGAAGTCATTTTTCTTATAAACGGAGCCGCCCTAAACATTGGTGTTGCTGTTTCTTGTTGATTTTCTGTTTGCCCAATGTATTAGCCCATGAGTGGAAGTACCCTAGGCTCTGTAGCTCTGTTTTTAGATGTTTTCAGGAAACACCATGGACTTCTCCAGAGTGGCTCTTGTCAATTTACATCCCGCACATCATTGTCAAAAGACTCCCTGTTCCACACATCTGTGCTGCCTTTCTAGTTTTTACAATTCTTTTGGATGTTCTGTTTAACCGGTTGGAAATGAGACTGCTTTGTAGTGAGGATTTGCATTGCCCACTTGCTTGGTTGGCCAAAAAGGGTATATGCGGGTTTCCTTGAATATATTGCGGGAAACCACATATGCCATTTTTGGCCAAGTGCATCCTTGTCAAAATTGGGCCACATTTCCTGTGCTTAAAATGCAATTCCAATCTACTTCTTGAAATATGTTTGATGTAATCCTACCTCGAATTTAAGTCTTCCTCGTTTCCTTCCATCTACAGATTTTTGGACGATAGTTGTCCATTATAACTCTGCAGGTTTGTGAATTCCAGAGAACCTGAGCTCAGTTTTTCAACTCGATTTGTTTGTGAGCTGGCCACAAACCCACAGGATTGCGTCAGGCCATAGCTGTGTTCTGCTGCAGCAGGCTGAACATTTGGTTAAATATTCTTCATGATGGGAAATTAGAGGGGCGTGTGCCCATCCAAATGCTTACAGCATGTCTCTAATTGGTTCCCCTATTCCCTTTTAATCTCCACACAACTTGCAAACTGTGTGAAACAGGAGGTTAAAGGCACTGACTGTCTAAGCGGGCAGATTTATAGTTAAGTGCCTGGAATGGTGAACCCGAGCACAAGGAGAGGATAAAGGAGGTGTATTTTAGAAAGATGTCCGGGTCACATGTTGTCCCATCCTCTGGGTTTCCCATGCATGTTTTAGCTGTAATAAGATTCCCTGGACCCCAGAGAGTTGGGACTCACGGAATAAGTTGCACACATTATTGCTTTAAATGGTCTGCATTTGCTCACACAACCTCAACAATCATCTCAGCCCCAAGTGTCCAGCCTTATGTCTCATCCAACTGTGGGTGTAGATGTGGTCAGTCCCAATTGCATCAGAGGCCCTTAACAAATTCTGTAAGGATTTCGCTGTTTTTGTGTTGTAGTTTGTAATTTATTTTTATAATGTTGTAGAGCTGATTTTCACTGCCATGTTTAAGCCGCTCTATACACTCTTGATTCCCTTATGGAGACATATCAATACATAGGTATTAAGATTCTTACTAGTCAGATATATTAATCTGCAGGGAATAGGGGATGTTGAGTTCAGTTCACTGAGCAAGGAGTAGGTCTTGTCTACTACACATTTGTTTTATGGAACGCTACCTGTGCTAATATCAAACTCTGGTTTTATGCATCAAACCACCTCACCTTTCCCCTTAAGCAGGCATAAGTGTGTTTTATTTTTTTTTCTAAATGTGAGACTCTGTTCTGTTTTCTAATTCAGCTCATGTGTAGCCATGTTTGCATTCACTTCATAAGTGATATCTTATGATAAGTTCCTTTTTCTGTGTTACTTATTTCACTTGGAAACATCGTACCTAAATCCAGTCATTATGCTGCTACTGGCTTTATGACATTGATTCCATGGCTGAGGGATATCCCATAGTACCTAAGTACCACAACTTCTTTATCCACTTTTGTCTTTCCTGGGATATTTGTGGTGTACTGAAGTGCATTTTTTTGTAAACAAAGCATCCCTAAACTTTGGGGTGGCTGTTTCTTGTTGATTTTCAGTTTTCCCAATGTATACGCCCATGAGTGGAAGTACCATAAACCATTTAGCTCAGTTTTCAGATGTTTAAGGAAACACAGTGGACTTCTCCAGAGTGGCTCTTGGTAATTTACATCCCTCCTATCAGCGTAACAAGGCTCACTGTTCCACACGGCTCTGCTGTATTTCTAGATTTTACATTTTTTTTTGGATGTTCTGTTTCACCATTGGCAAATGAGACTTATTTGTAGTCCGGCTTTGCATTGCCCACTTGATTCGTTGGCCCAAAAGTGCGTATGCATGTTTTCTTGAATATATTGAGGAAAAAACTCATCCGCCCTTTTGGCCAAGGGCATCATTGTCGAAGTTGTGCCACATTTCCTGTGCTTAAAAGGTGATTCCTATCTACCTCTTCAAATATGATTCCTGCAGTCCTGCCTCAATTTCTGGTCCTCCTCGTTTCCCTCCATCTACAGATTTTTGGATGATAGTTGTCCATTATAACTCGGAAAGTTTGTGAGTTCCTGAGACCCTGAGCTCCATTTTATAACTCGCTTTTTTTCTGAGCTTGCCACAGACCCGGAGGGTTGCTTTAGGCCTTCTCTGGTTTCTGGGGCGGCAGAATGAGGTTTGGGTTAACTCTTCTTCGTGATGGGAAATTAGAGTGCCATGTGCCCGTCCAAATGCTTACAGCACATCTCTTATTACTTCCACCTCTTCCCATTCATTCTCCACACAATTTGTGAACAGTGTGAAATATGAGGTTAAATGTGCTGATTCTCCAAGACGGGAGATTTATAGTAAAGTGACTGGAACTGCAAACCCGAGCACAAGGAGACAAAAAAGGAGAAGCGTTTTAGAAAGCTGTCCAGATCACATGCTCTCCCATCCGCTGGGTTTCCCATGCGTGTTTTAGCTGTCATAAGATTCCCTTGAATCTAGAGTGTTGTGATCCTTGGAATGGGTTGCATGCATTATTGCTTTAAATGGTCTGCATTTGCTCACAATCTCACCAATGCTCTCAACCCCAAGTGTCCAACGTTATGTCTCATCCACCTGTGGGTTTAGATGGGGTCAATCCAGGTTGCTTCAGAGCTCCTGAATGAATTTCGTAAGAATTTTGTTGTTTTTGTGTATTGTTTTTTAAATTAATTTTTATAATGGGGTTGAGCTGATTTTCCCTGCCGTGTTTATGCCATTCTTTACACGTTTGATTCCCTTACGGACATATTTGAAGACATAGGAATTAAACTTCATACTAGTCAGATATATTCCTCTGCAGGGAAAAGGGGATGTTGAGTCCAGTTCACTGAGCAAGGAGTAGGTCTTGTCTATTACACGTTTGGTTTATGGAACTGTACGTGAGCTAATATCAAACTCGGGTGTTTTGCATCACCCCACCTCACCTTTCGCTTTTAGCAGATATAAGAGATTTTTTTTCTAAATGTGAGACTCTGTTCTGTTTTCTAATTCAGCTCATGTGTAGACATGTTTACATTCCCTTTATAAGTGATATCTTATGATAAGTTCCTTTTTCTGTGTTACTTATTTCACTTTGTAACATCGTACCTAAATCCAGTCATTATGCTGCTACTGGCTTTATGACATTGATTCCATGGCTGAGGGATTTCCCATAGTATATAAGTACCACAACTTTTTTCTTTCCGGGGATATTTAAGGTTTACTGAAGTCATTTTTCTTATAAACGGAGCCGCCCTAAACATTGGTGTTGCTGTTTCTTGTTGATTTTCTGTTTGCCCAATGTATTAGCCCATGAGTGGAAGTACCCTAGGCTCTGTAGCTCTGTTTTTAGATGTTTTCAGGAAACACCATGGACTTCTCCAGAGTGGCTCTTGTCAATTTACATCCCGCACATCATTGTCAAAAGACTCCCTGTTCCACACATCTGTGCTGCCTTTCTAGTTTTTACTATTATTTTGGATGTTCTGTTTAACCGGTTGGAAATGAGACTGCTTTGTAGTGATATTTGCTTTGCCCACTTGCTTGGTTGGCCAAAAAGGGTATATGCGGGTTACCTTGAATATATTGCGGGAAACCACATATGCCATTTTTGGCCAAGTGCATCCTTGTCAAAATTGGGCCACATTTCCTGTGCTTAAAATGCAATTCCAATCTACTTCTTGAAATATGTTTGATGTAATCATACCTCGAATTTAAGTCTTCCTCGTTTCCTTCCATCTACAGATTTTTGGACGATAGTTGTCCATTATAACTCTGCAGGTTTGTGAATTCCAGAGAACCTGAGCTCAGTTTTTCAACTCGCTTTGTTTGTGAGCTGGCCACAAACCCACAGGATTGCGTCAGCCATATCCGTGTTCTGCTGCAGCAGGCTGAGCATTTGGTTAAATATTCTTCATGATGGGAAATTAGAGGGGCGTGTGCCCATCCAAATGCTTACAGCATGTCTCTATTTGGTTCCCCTATTCCCTTTTAATCTCCACACAAATTGCAAACTGTGTGAAACAGGAGGTTAAAGGCACTGACTCTCTAAGCGGGCAGATTTATAGTTAAGTGCCTGGAATGGTGAACCCGAGCACAAGGAGAGGATAAAGGAGGTGTATTTTAGAAAGATGTCCGGGTCACATGTTGTCCCATCCTCTGGGTTTCCCATGCATGTTTTAGCTGTAATAAGATTCCCTGGACCCCAGAGAGTTGGGACTCATGGAATAGGTTGCACACATTATTGCTTTAAATGGTCTGCATTTGCTCACACAACCTCACCAATCCTCTCAGCCCCAAGTGTCCAGCCTTATGTCTCATCCAACTGTGGGTGTAGATGTGGTCAGTCCCAATTGCATCAGAGGCCCTTAACAAATTCTGTAAGGATTTCACTGTTTTTGTGTTGTAGTTTGTAATTTATTTTTATAATGTTGTAGAGCTGATTTTCACTGCCATGTTTAAGCCACTCTATACACTCTTGATTCCCTTATGGAGACATATCAATACATAGGTATTAAGATTCTTACTAGTCAGATATATTAATCTGCAGGGAATAGGGTATGTTGAGTTCAGTTCACTGAGCAAGGAGTAGGTCTTGTCTACTACACATTTGTTTTATGGAACGCGACCTGTGCTAATATCAAACTCTGGTTTTATGCATCAACCCACCTCACCTTTCCCCTTAAGCAGGCATAAGTGTGTTTTATTATTTTTCTAAATGTGAGACTCTGTTCTGTTTTCTAATTTAGCACATTTGTAGCCATGTTTACATTCCCTTCATAAGTGATATCTTATGATAAGTTTCTTTTTCTGTGTAACTTTTTTCCCTTAGAATCATCGTACCTTACTCCAGTCATTATGCTGCTACTGACTTTATGACATTGATTCCATGGCTGAGGGATATCCCATAGTACGTAAGTACCACAACTTCTTTATCCACTTTTGTCTTTCCTGGGATATTTGTGGTGTACTGAAGTGCATTTTTTTGTAAACAAAGCAGCCCTAAACTTTGGGGTGGCTGTTTCTTGTTGATTTTCAGTTTTCCCAATGTATACGCCCATGAGTGGAAGTGCCCTAAACCCTTTAGCTTAGTTTTCAGATGTTTAAGGAAACACAGTGGACTTCTACAGAGTGGCTCTTGGCAATTTACATACCTCCTATCAGCGTAACAATGCTCACTGTTCCACACGGCTCTGCTGCATTTCTAAATTGTACCTTTTTTTTTGGATGTTCTCTTTCACCATTGGCAAATGAGACTTATTTGTAGTCCAGCTTTGCATTGCCCACTTGATTCGTTGGCCAAAAAGTGCGTATGCGTGTTTTCTTGAATATATTGAGGAAAAAACGCATTCGCCCTTTTGACCAAGGACATCATTGTCGAAGTTGTGCCACATTTCCTGTGCTTAAATGGTGATTCCTATCTACCTCTTCAAATATGTTTCCTGCAGTCCTGCCTCAATTTACGGTCCTCCTCGTTTCCTTCACTCTACAGATTTTTGGACGATAGTTGTCCAATATAACTCTGAAAGTTTGTGAATTCCTGAGACCCTGAGCACCATTTTTTAACTCGCTTTTTTTCTGAGCTTGCCACAGACCCGTAGCCTGGCTTCAGGCCCTCTCTGGGTTCTGGGGTGGCAGAATGAGTTTTGGGTTAACTCTTCTTCGTGTTGGGATATTAGAGTGCCATGTGCCCGTCCAAATGCTTACAGCAAATCTCTTATTACTTCCACCTCTTCCCATTCATCCCCCACACAAGTTGTGAACAGTGTGAAACATGAGATTAAATGTGGTGATTCTCCAAGACGGGAGATTTATAGTAAAGTGAGTGGAATGGCAAACCCGAGCACAAGGAGACAAAAAAGGAGAAGCGTTTAGAAAGCTGTCCGTGTCAAACGCTCTCCCATTCTCTGGGTTTCCCATGCCTGTTTTAGCTGTCATAAGATTCCCTTGAAGCTAGAGTGTTGGGACCCTTGGAATGCGGTGCATGCATTATTGCTTTAAATGGTCTGCATTTGCTCACAACCTCACCAATGCTCTCAGCCCCAAGTGTCCAACGTTATGTCTCATCCACCTGTGGGTGTAGATGGGGTCAATCCAGGTTGCTTCAGAGCTCCTGAATGAATTTCGTAAGAATTTTCTTGTTTTTGTGTATTGTTTTTTAAATTAATTTTTATAATGGGGTTGAGCTGATTTTCCCTGCCGTGTTTATGCCATTCTATACACGTTTGATTCCCTTACGGACATATTTGAATACATAGGAATTAAACTTCATACTAGTCAGATATATTCCTCTGCAGGGAAAAGGGGATGTTGAGTCCAGTTCACTGAGAAAGGAGTAGGTCTTTTCTATTACACGTTTGGTATATGGAACTGTACGTGTGCTAATATCAAACTCGGGTGTTTTGCATCACCCCACCTCACCTTTCGCTTTTAGCACATATAAGAGTTTTTTTTTTCTAAATGTGAGACTCTGTTCTGTTTTCTAATTCAGCTCATGTGTAGACATGTTTACATTCCCTTTATAAGTGATATCTTATGATAAGTTCCTTTTTCTGTGTTACTTATTTCACTTAGAAACATCGTACCTAAATCCAGTCATTATGCTGCTACTGCCTTTATGACATTGATTCCATGGCTGAGGGATTTCCCATAGTATATAAGTACCACAACTTTTTTCTTTCCTGGGATATTTAAGGTTTACTGAAGTCATTTTTCTCATAAACGGAGCCTCCCTAAACATTGGTGTTGCTGTTTCTTGTTGATTTTCTGTTTGCCCAATGTATTAGCCCATGAGTGGAAGTACCCTAGGCTCTGTAGCTCTGTTTATAGATGTTTTCAGGAAACACCATGGACTTCTCCAGAGTGGCCCTTGTCAATTTACATCCCGCACATCATTGTCAAAAGACTCCCTGTTCCACACATCTGTGCTGCCTTTCTAGTTTTTACAATTCTTTTGGATGTTCTGTTTAACCGGTTGGAAATGAGACTGCTTTGTAGTGAGGATTTGCATTGCCCACTTGCTTGGTTGGCCAAAAAGGGTATATGCGGGTTTCCTTCAATATATTGCGGGAAACCACATATGCCATTTTTGGCCAAGTGCATCCTTGTCAAAATTGGGCCGCATTTCCTGTGCTTAAAATGCAATTCCAATCTACTTCTTGAAATATGTTTGATGTAATCCTACCTCGAATTTAAGTCTTCCTCGTTTCCTTCCATCTACAGATTTTTGGACGATAGTTGTCCATTATAACTGTGCAGGTTTGTGAATTCCAGAGAACCTGAGCTCAGTTTTTCAACTCGCTTTGTTTGTGAGCTGGCCACAAACCCACAGGATTGCGTCAGGCCATATCCGTGTTCTGCTGCAGCAGGCTGAGCATTTGGTTAAATATACTTCATGATGGGAAATTAGAGGGGCGTGTGCCCATCCAAATGCTTACAGCATGTCTCTAATTGGTTCCCCTATTCCCTTTAAATCTCCACACAACTTGCAAACTGTGTGAAACAGGAGGTTAAAGGCACTGACTCTCTAAGCAGGCAGATTTATAGTTAAGTGCCTGGAATGGTGAACCCGAGCACAAGGAGAGGATAAAGGAGGTGTATTTTAGAAAGATGTCCGGGTCACATGTTGTCCCATCCTCTGGGTTTCCCATGCATGTTTTAGCTGTAATAAGATTCCCTGGACCCCAGAGAGTTGGGACTCATGGAATAGGTTGCACACATTATTGCTTTAAATGGTCTGCATTTGCTCACACAACCTCACCAATCCTCTCAGCCCCAAGTGTCCAGCCTTATGTCTCATCCAACTGTGGGTGTAGATATGGTCAGTCCCAATTGCATCAGAGGCCCTTAACAAATTCTGTAAGGATTTCGCTGTTTTTGTGTTGTAGTTTGTAATTTATTTTTATAATGTTGTAGAGCTGATTTTCACTGCCATGTTTAAGCCACTCTATACACTCTTGATTCCCTTATGGAGACATATCAATACATAGGTATTAAGATTCTTACTAGTCAGATATATTAATCTGCAGGGAATAGGGGATGTTGAGTTCAGTTCACTGAGCAAGGAGTAGGTCTTGTCTACTACACATTTGTTTTATGGAACGCTACCTGTGCTAATATCAAACTCTGGTTTTATGCATCAACCCACCTCACCTTTCCCCTTAAGCAGGCATAAGTGTGTTTTATTTTTTTTTCTAAATGTGAGACTCTGTTCTGTTTTCTAATTCAGCTCATGTGTAGCCATGTTTGCATTCCCTTCATAAGTGATATCTTATGATAAGTTTCTTTTTCTCTGTTACTTATTTCACTTAGAAACATCGTACCTAAATCCAGTCATTATGCTGCTACTGGCTTTATGACATTGATTCCATGGCTGAAGGATATCCTATACTATATAAGTACCACAGCTTTTTTCTTTCCTGGGATATTTAAGGTGAACTGAAATCGTTTTTCTTATAAACGGAGCAGCCCTAAACATTGGTGTTGCTGTTTCTTGTTGATTTTCTGTTTGCCCAATGTATTAGCCTATGAGTGGAAGTACCCTAGGCTCTGTAGCTCTGTCTTTAGATGTTTCAGGAAACACGATGGACTTCTCCACAGTGGCTCTTGTCAATTTACATCCCTCTCATCATTGTCAAAAGACTCCCTGTTCCACACATCTGTGCTGCCTTTCTAGTTTTTACAATTCTTTTGGATGTTCTGTTTAACCGGTTGGAAATGAGACTACTTTGTAGTGAGGATTTGCATTGCCCACTTGCTTGGTTGGCCAAAAAGTGCATAATCGTGTTTCCTTGAATATATTGCGGGAAACCACATATGCCATTTTTGGCCAAGGGCATCATAGTCAAAATTGGGCCGCATTTCCTGTGCTTAAAATGCGATTCCAATCTACATCTTGAAATATGTTTCCTGTAATCCTGCCTCGAATTATAGTCTTCCTCGTTTCCTTCCATCTACAGATTTTTGGATGATACTTGTCCATTATATCTCTGCAGGTTTGTTAATTCCAGAGAACCTGAGCTCAGTTTTTCAACTTGCTTTGTTTGTGAGCTGGCCACAACCACGCAGGATTGCATCAGGCCATATCCGTGTTCTGCTGCAGCAGGCTGAGCATTTGGTTAAATATTCTTCGTGATCGGAAATTAGAGGGGCGTGTGCCCATCCAAATGCTTACAGCATGTCTCTCATTGGTTCCCCCTATTCCCTTTTAATCTCCACACAAATTGCAAACTGTGTGAAACAGGAGGTTATATGCACTGACTCTCTAAGCAGGGAGATTTATAGGAAAGTGGCTGGAATGGTGAACCCGAGCACAAGGAGAGGATAAAAGAGGTGTATTGTAGAAAGCTCTCCAGGTCACACGTTGTCCCATCCTCTGGGTTTCCCATGCATGTTTTAGCTGTAATAAGATTCCCTGGACCCCAGACAGGTGGCACCCAAGGAATGTGTTGCACACATTATTGCTTAAAAAGGTCTGCATTTGCTCACACAACCTCACCAATCCTCTCAGCCCCAAGTGTCCAGCCTTATGTCTCATCCAGCTGTGGGTGTAGATGTGGTCAGTCCCAATTGCATCAGAGTCCGTTAACAAATTCTGTAAGGACTTCGCTGTTTTTGCGTTTTAGTTTGAAAATTATTTTTATAATGGTGTTGAGCTGATTTTCACTGCCGTGTTTAAGCCACTCTATACACTCTTGATTCCCTTATGGAGACATATCAATACATAGGTATTAAGATTCTTACTAGTCAGAAATATTAATCTGCAGGGAATAGGGGATGTTGAGTTCAGTTCACTGAGCAAGGAGTAGGTCTTGTCTACTACACATGTGTTTTATGGGACGCTACCTGTGCTAATATCAAACTCTGGTTTTATGCATCAACCCACCTCTCCTTTCCCCTTAAGCAGGCATAAGTGTGTTTTATTTTTTTCTAAATGTGAGACTCTGTTCTGTTTTCTAATTCAGCTCATGTGTAGCCATGTTTACATTCCCTTCATAAGTGATATCTTTTGATAAGTTTCTTTTTCTGTGTAACTTTTTTCCCTTAGAATCATCGTACCTTACTCCAGTCATTATGCTGCTACTGACTTTATGACATTCATTCCATGGCTAAGGGATATTCCATAGTACCTAAGTACCACAATTTCTTTATCCACTTTTGTCTTTCCTGGGATATTTGTGGTGTACTGAAGTGCATTTTTTGTAAACAAAGCATCCCTAAACTTTGGGGTGGCTGTTTCTTGTTGATTTTCAGTTTTCCCAATATATACGCCCATGAGTGGAAGTACCATAAACACTTTAGCTCAGTTTTTAGATGTTTAAGGAAACACAGTGGACTTCTCCAGAGTGGCTCTTGGCAATTTACATCCCTCCTATCAGCGTAACAAGGCTCACTGTTCCACACGGCTCTGCTGTATTTCTAGATTTTACATTTTTTTTTGGATGTTCTGTTTCACCATTGGCAAATGATACTTATTTGTAGTCCGGCTTTGCATTGCCCACTTGATTCGTTGGCCCAAAAGTGCGTATGCGTGTTTTCTTGAATATATTGAGGAAAGAACGCATCCGCCCGTTTGGCCAAGGGCATCATTGTCGAAGTTGTGCCACATTTCCTGTGCTTAAAAGGTGATTCCTATCTACCTCTTCAAATATGATTCCTGCAGTCCTGCCTCAATTTCTGGTCCTCCTCGTTTCCTTCCCTCTACAGATTTTTGGATGATAGTTGTCCAAATAACTCGGAAAGTTTGTGAGTTCCTGAGACCCTGAGCTCCATTTTTTAACTCACTTTTTTTCTGAGCTTGCCACAGACCCGTAGGATTGCTTCAGGCCTTATCTGGGTTCTGGGTCAGCAGAATGAGGTTTGGGTTAACTCTTTTTCATGATGGGAAATTAGAGTGCCATGTGCCCGTCCAAATGCTTACAGCAAATCTCTTATTACTTCCACCTCTTCCCATTCATCCTCCACACAATTTGTGAACAGTGTGAAACATGAGGTTAAATGTGCTGATTCTTCAAGACGGGAGATTTATAGAAAAGTGTCTGGAAAGGCTAACACGAGCACAAGGAGACGAAAAAGGAGAAGCGTTTTAGAAAGCTGTTCGCATAACATGCTGTCCCATCCTCTGGGATTCGCATGCATGTTTTAGCTGTCATAAGATTCCCTTGAATCTAGAGTGTTGGGACCCTTGGAATGGGTTGCATGCATTATTGCTTTAAATGGTCTGCATTTGCTCACAACCTCACCAATGCTTTCAGCCCCAAGTGCCCAATGTTATATCTCATCAACCTGTGGGTGTAGATGAGGTCAATCCAGGTTGCTTCAGAGCCCCTGAATGAATTTTGTAAGAATTTTGTTTTTTTTGTGTATTATTTTGGAAATTAATTTTTATAATGGGTTGAGCTGATTTTCCCTTCCGTGTTTATGCCACTCTATACACCTTTGATTCCCTTACGGACATATTTGAATACATAGGAATTAAACTTCATACTAGTCAGATATATTCCTCTGCATGAAATAGGGGATGCTGAGTTCAGTTCACTGAGCAAGGAGTAGGTCTTTTCTATTACACGCTTGGTTTTCGGAATTGTACCGGTGCTTATATCAAACTTGGGTGTTATGCATCACCCCACCTCACCTTTCGCTTTAAGCAGATATAAGAGATTTTTTTTCTAAATGTGAGACTCTGTTCTGTTTTCTAATTCAGCTCATGTGTAGCCATGTTTACACACCCTTCATAAGTGAAATCTTATGGTAAGTTTCTTTTTCTGTGTTACTTATTTCACTTAGAAACATCGTACCTAAATCCAGTCATTATGCTGCTACTGGCTTTATGACATTGATTCCATGGCTGAGGGATATCCCATAGTATGTAAATACCACAACTTTTTTCTTTCTTGGGATATTGAAGTTATACTGAAATCAATTTTCTTGTAAACGGAGCTGCCCTATACATTGGTTTGGCTGTTTCTTATTGATTTTCTGTTTGCCCCGTGTATTAGCCCATGAGTGGATGTACCCTAGGCTCTGTAGCTCTGTTTTTAGATGTTTCAGGAAACACCATGGACTTCTCCAAAGTGGCTCTTGTCAATTTACATCCCGCCCATCATTGACACAAGACTCCCTGTTCCATACAGCTGTGCTGCCTTTCTAGTTTCTACAATTCTTTTGGATATTCTGTTTAATTGGTTGGACATGAGACTACTTTGTAGTGAGGAATTACATTGTCCACTTGCTTGGTTGGCCAAAAGGTACATATGCGTGTTACCTTGAATATATTGCGGGAAAACACATACGCCATTTTTGGCCAAGTGCATCATTGTCAAAATTGGGCCGCATTTCCTGTGCTTAAAATGTGATTCCAATCTTCTTCTTGAAATATGTTTCCTGAAATCCTGCCTCGAATTCAACTCCTCCTCGTTTGCTTCCTTCAACAGATTTTTGGACAATAGTCGTCCATTATAACCAGCAGGTTTGTGAATTCCAGAGACTCTGAGCTCAGTTTTTCAACTCGCTTTGTTTGTGAGCAGGCCACAAACCCGCAGGATTGCGTCAGGCCATATCCGTGTTCTGCTGCAGCAGGCTGAGCATTTGGTTAAATATTCTTCGTGATGGGAAATTAGAGGGGCGTGTGCCCGTCCAAATGCTTACAGCATGTCTCTCATTGGTTACCCCTATTCCCTTTTAATCTCCACACAAATTGCAAACTGTGTGAAACAGGAGGTTAAAGGCACTGACTCTCTAAGCGGGGATATTTATAGGAAACTGGCTGGAATGGTGAACCCGAGCACAAGGAGAGGATAAAAGAGGTGTAGTTTAGAAAGCTCTCTGGGTCACACGTTGTCCCATCCTCTGGGTTTCCCATGCATGTTTTAGCTGTAATAAGATTCCCTGGGCCCCAGAGAGGTGGCACCCAAGGAATGGATTGCACACATTATTTCTTTAAATGGTCTGCATTTGCTCACACAACCTCACCAATCCTCTCAGCCCCAAGTGTCCAGCCTTATGTCTCATCCAGCTGTGGGTGTAGATGTGGTCAGTCCCAATTGCATCAGAGGCCCTTAACAAATTCTGTAAGGATTTCGCTGTTTTTGTGTTTTAGTTTGATATTTATTTTATAATGGGGTTGAGCTGATTTTCACTGCCGTGTTTATGCCACTCTATACACTCTTGATTCCCTTATGGAGACATATCAATACATAGGTATTAAGATTCTTACTAGTCAGATATATTAATCTGCAGGGAATAGGGGATGTTGAGTTCAGTTCACTGAGCAAGGAGTAGGTCTTGTCTACTACACATTTGTTTTATGGAACGCTACCTGTGCTAATATCAAACTCTGGTTTTATGCATCAACCCACCTCACCTTTCCCCTTAAGCAGGCATAAGTGTGTTTTATTATTTTTCTAAATGTGAGATTCTGTTCTCTTTTCTAATTTAGCACATTTGTAGCCATGTTTACATTCCCTTCATAAGTGATATCTTATGATAAGTTTCTTTTTCTGTGTAACTTTTTCCCCTTAGAATCATCATACCTTACTCCAGTCATTATGCTGCTACTGACTTTATGACATTGATTCCATGGCTGAGGGATATCCCATAGTACGTAAGTACCACAACTTCTTTATCCACTTTTGTCTTTTCTGGGATATTTGTGGTGTACTGAAGTGCATTTTTTTTGTAAAGAAAGCAGCCCTAAACTTTGGGGTGTCTGTTTCTTGTTGATTTTCAGTTTTCCCAATGTATACACCCATGAGTGGAAGTACCCTAAACACTTTAGCTCAGTTTTCAGATGTTTAAGGAAACACAGTGGACTTCTCTAGAGTGTCTCTTGGCTATTTACATCCCTCCTATCAGCGTAACAAGGCTCACTGTTCCTCACGGCTCTGCTGTATTTCTAGATTTTACATTTTTTTTTGGATGTTCTGTTTCACCATTGGCAAATGAGACTTATTTGTAGTCCGGCTTTGCATTGCCCACTTGATTCGTGGGCCAAAAAGTGCGTATGCATGTTTTCTTGAATATATTGAGGAAAAAACGCATCCGCCCTTTTGGCCAAAGGCATCATTGTCGAAGTTGGGCCACATTTCCTGTGCTTAAAATGTGATTCCTATCTACCTCTTCAAATATGTTTCCTGCAGTCCTGCCTCAATTTCCGGTCATCCTCGTTTCCTTCCCTCTACAGATTTTTGGACGATAGTTGTCCATTATAATTCTGAAAGTTTGTGAGTTCCTGAGACCCTGAGCTCCATTTTTTAACTCACTTTTTTTCTGAGCTTGCCACAGACCCGTAGGATTGCTTCAGGCCTTATCTGGGTTCTGGGTCGGCAGAATGAGGTTTGGGTTAACTCTTTTTCATGATGGGAAATTAGAGTGCCATGTGCCCGTCCAAATGCTTACAGCAAATCTCTTATTACTTCCACCTCTTCCCATTCATCCTCCACACAATTTGTGAACAGTGTGAAACATGAGGTTAAATGTGCTGATTCTTCAAGACGGGAGATTTATAGAAAAGTGACTGGAAAGGCAAACACGAGCACAAGGAGACGAAAAAGGAGAAGCGTTTTAGAAAGCTGTTCGCATAACATGCTGTCCCATCCTCTGGGATTCGCATGCATGTTTTAGCTGTCATAAGATTCCCTTGAATCTAGAGTGTTGGGACCCTTGGAATGGGTTGCATGCATTATTGCTTTAAATGGTCTGCATTTGCTCACAACCTCACCAATGCTTTCAGCCCCAAGTGCCCAATGTTATATCTCATCCACCTGTGGGTGTAGATGAGGTCAATCCAGGTTGCTTCAGAGCCCCTGAATGAATTTTGTAAGAATTTTGTTGTTTTTGTGTATTATTTTGGAAATTAATTTTTATAATGGGTTGAGCTGATTTTCCCTTCCGTGTTTATGCCACTCTATACACGTTTGATTCCCTTACGGACATATTTGAATACATAGGAATTAAACTTCATACTAGTCAGATATATTCCTCTGCATGAAATAGGGGATGCTGAGTTCAGTTCACTGAGCAAGGAGTAGGTCTTTTCTATTACACGCTTGGTTTTCGGAATTGTACTGGTGCTTATATCAAACTTGGGTGTTATGCATCACCCCACCTCACCTTTCGCTTTAAGCAGATATAAGAGATTTTTTTTCTAAATGTGAGACTCTGTTCTGTTTTCTAATTCAGCTCATGTGTAGCCATGTTTACACACCCTTCATAAGTGAAATCTTATGGTAAGTTTCTTTTTCTGTGTTACTTATTTCACTTAGAAACATCGTACCTAAATCCAGTCATTATGCTGCTACTGGCTTTATGACATTGATTCCATGGCTGAGGGATATCCCATAGTATGTAAATACCACAACTTTTTTCTTTCCTGGGATATTGAAGTTATACTGAAATCAATTTTCTTGTAAACGGAGCTGCCCTATACATTGGTTTGGCTGTTTCTTATTGATTTTCTGTTTGCCCCGTGTATTAGCCCATGAGTGGATGTACCCTAGGCTCTGTAGCTCTGTTTTTAGATGTTTCAGGAAACACCATGGACTTCTCCAAAGTGGCTCTTGTCAATTTACATCCCGCCCGTCATTGACACAAGACTCCCTGTTCCATACAGCTGTGCTGCCTTTCTAGTTTCTACAATTCTTTTGGATATTCTGTTTAATTGGTTGGACATGAGACTACTTTGTAGTGAGGAATTACATTGCCCACTTGCTTGGTTGGCCAAAAGGTACATATGCGTGTTACCTTGAATATATTGCGGGAAAACACATACGCCATTTTTGGCCAAGTGCATCATTGTCAAAATTGGGCCGCATTTCCTGTGCTTAAAATGTGATTCCAATCTTCTTCTTGAAATATGTTTCCTGAAATCCTGCCTCGAATTCAAGTCCTCCTCGTTTGCTTCCTTCAACAGATTTTTGGACAATAGTCCTCCATTATAACCAGCAGGTTTGTGAATTCCAGAGACTCTGAGCTCAGTTTTTCAACTCGCTTTGTTTGTGAGCAGGCCACAAACCCGCAGGATTGCGTCAGGCCATATCCGTGTTCTGCTGCAGCAGGCTGAGCATTTGGTTAAATATTCTTCGTGATGGGAAATTAGAGGGGCGTGTGCCCGTCCAAATGCTTACAGCATGTCTCTCATTGGTTACCCCTATTCCCTTTTAATCTCCACACAAATTGCAAACTGTGTGAAACAGGAGGTTAAAGGCACTGACTCTCTAAGTGGGGAGATTTATAGGAAACTGGCTGGAATGGTGAACCCGAGCACAAGGAGAGGATAAAAGAGGTGTAGTTTAGAAAGCTCTCTGGGTCACACGTTGTCCCATCCTCTGGGTTTCCCATGCATGTTTTAGCTGTAATAAGATTCCCTGGGCCCCAGAGAGGTGGCACCCAAGGAATGGATTGCACACATTATTTCTTTAAATGGTCTGCATTTGCTCACACAACCTCACCAATCCTCTCAGCCCCAAGTGTCCAGCCTTATGTCTCATCCAGCTGTGGGTGTAGATGTGGTCAGTCCCAATTGCATCAGAGGCCCTTAACAAATTCTGTAAGGATTTCGCTGTTTTTGTGTTTTAGTTTGAAATTTATTTTTATAATGGGGTTGAGCTGATTTTCACTGCCGTGTTTATGCCACTCTATACACTCTTGATTCCCTTACGGAGACATATCAATACATAGGTATTAAGATTCTTAATAGTCAGATATATTAATCTGCAAGGAACAGGGTATGTTGAGTTCATTTCACTGAGCAAGGAGTAGGTCTTGTCCATTACACATTTGTTTTATGGAACGCTACCTGTGCTAATATCAAACTCTTGTTTTATGCATCAACCCACCTCACCTTTCCCCTTCAGCAGGCATAAGAGATTTTTTTCTAAATGTGAGACTCTGTTCTGTTTTCTAATTCACCTTATGTGTAGCCATGTTTACATTCCCTTCATAAGTGATATCTTATGATAAGTTTCTTTTTCTGTGTAACTTTTTCCCCTTAGAATCATCATACCTTACTCCAGTCATTATGCTGCTACTGACTTTATGACATTGATTCCATGGCTGAGGGCTATCCCATAGTACGTAAGTACCACAACTTCTTTATCCACTTTTGTCTTTTCTGGGATATTTGTGGTGTACTGAAGTGCATTTTTTTTGTAAAGAAAGCAGCCCTAAACTTTGGGGTGTCTGTTTCTTGTTGATTTTCAGTTTTCCCAATGTATACACCCATGAGTGGAAGTACCCTAAACACTTTAGCTCAGTTTTCAGATGTTTAAGGAAACACAGTGGACTTCTCTAGAGTGTCTCTTGGCTATTTACATCCCTCCTATCAGCGTAACAAGGCTCACTGTTCCACACGGCTCTGCTGTATTTCTAGATTTTACATTTTTTTTTGGATGTTCTGTTTCACCATTGGCAAATGAGACTTATTTGTAGTCCGGCTTTGCATTGCCCACTTGATTCGTGGGCCAAAAAGTGCGTATGCATGTTTTCTTGAATATATTGAGGAAAAAACGCATCCGCCCTTTTGGCCAAAGGCATCATTGTCGAAGTTGGGCCACATTTCCTGTGCTTAAAATGTGATTCCTATCTACCTCTTCAAATATGTTTCCTGCAGTCCTGCCTCAATTTCCGGTCATCCTCGTTTCCTTCCCTCTACAGATTTTTAGACGATAGTTGTCCATTATAATTCTGAAAGTTTGTGAGTTCCTGAGACCCTGAGCTCCATTTTTTAACTCACTTTTTTTCTGAGCTTGCCACAGACCCGTAGGATTGCTTCAGGCCTTATCTGCGTTCTGGGTCGGCAGAATGAGGTTTGGGTTAACTCTTTTTCATGATGGGAAATTAGAGTGCCATGTGCCCGTCCAAATGCTTACAGCAAATCTCTTATTACTTCCACCTCTTCCCATTCATCCTCCACACAATTTGTGAACAGTGTGAAACATGAGGTTAAATGTGCTGATTCTTCAAGACGGGAGATTTATAGAAAAGTGACTGGAAAGGCAAACACGAGCACAAGGAGACGAAAAAGGAGAAGCGTTTTAGAAAGCTGTTCGCATAACATGCTGTCCCATCCTCTGGGATTCGCATGCATGTTTTAGCTGTCATAAGATTCCCTTGAATCTAGAGTGTTGGGACCCTTGGAATGGGTTGCATGCATTATTGCTTTAAATGGTCTGCATTTGCTCACAACCTCACCAATGCTTTCAGCCCCAAGTGCCCAATGTTATATCTCATCCACCTGTGGGTGTAGATGAGGTCAATCCAGGTTGCTTCAGAGCCCCTGAATGAATTTTGTAAGAATTTTGTTGTTTTTGTGTATTATTTTGGAAATTAATTTTTATAATGGGTTGAGCTGATTTTCCCTTCCGTGTTTATGCCACTCTATACACGTTTGATTCCCTTACGGACATATTTGAATACATAGGAATTAAACTTCATACTAGTCAGATATATTCCTCTGCATGAAATAGGGGATGCTGAGTTCAGTTCACTGAGCAAGGAGTAGGTCTTTTCTATTACACGCTTGGTTTTCGGAATTGTACCGGTGCTTATATCAAACTTGGGTGTTATGCATCACCCCACCTCACCTTTCGCTTTAAGCAGATATAAGAGATTTTTTTTCTAAATGTGAGACTCTGTTCTGTTTTCTAATTCAGCTCATGTGTAGCCATGTTTACACACCCTTCATAAGTGAAATCTTATGGTAAGTTTCTTTTTCTGTGTTACTTATTTCACTTAGAAACATCGTACCTAAATCCAGTCATTATGCTGCTACTGGCTTTATGACATTGATTCCATGGCTGAGGGATATCCCATAGTATGTAAATACCACAACTTTTTTCTTTCCTGGGATATTGAAGTTATACTGAAATCAATTTTCTTGTAAACGGAGCTGCCCTATACATTGGTTTGGCTGTTTCTTATTGATTTTCTGTTTGCCCCGTGTATTAGCCCATGAGTGGATGTACCCTAGGCTCTGTAGCTCTGTTTTTAGATGTTTCAGGAAACACCATGGACTTCTCCAAAGTGGCTCTTGTCAATTTACATCCCGCCCATCATTGACACAAGACTCCCTGTTCCATACAGCTGTGCTGCCTTTCTAGTTTCTACAATTCTTTTGGATATTCTGTTTAATTGGTTGGACATGAGACTACTTTGTAGTGAGGAATTACATTGCCCACTTGCTTGGTTGGCCAAAAGGTACATATGCGTGTTACCTTGAATATATTGCGGGAAAACACATACGCCATTTTTGGCCAAGTGCATCATTGTCAAAATTGGGCCGCATTTCCTGTGCTTAAAATGTGATTCCAATCTTCTTCTTGAAATATGTTTCCTGAAATCCTGCCTCGAATTCAAGTCCTCCTCGTTTGCTTCCTTCAACAGATTTTTGGACAATAGTCGTCCATTATAACCAGCAGGTTTGTGAATTCCAGAGACTCTGAGCTCAGTTTTTCAACTCGCTTTGTTTGTGAGCAGGCCACAAACCCGCAGGATTGCGTCAGGCCATATCCGTGTTCTGCTGCAGCAGGCTGAGCATTTGGTTAAATATTCTTCGTGATGGGAAATTAGAGGGGCGTGTGCCCGTCCAAATGCTTACAGCATGTCTCTCATTGGTTACCCCTATTCCCTTTTAATCTCCACACAAATTGCAAACTGTGTGAAACAGGAGGTTAAAGGCACTGACTCTCTAAGTGGGGAGATTTATAGGAAACTGGCTGGAATGGTGAACCCGAGCACAAGGAGAGGATAAAAGAGGTGTAGTTTAGAAAGCTCTCTGGGTCACACGTTGTCCCATCCTCTGGGTTTCCCATGCATGTTTTAGCTGTAATAAGATTCCCTGGGCCCCAGAGAGGTGGCACCCAAGGAATGGATTGCACACATTATTTCTTTAAATGGTCTGCATTTGCTCACACAACCTCACCAATCCTCTCAGCCCCAAGTGTCCAGCCTTATGTCTCATCCAGCTGTGGGTGTAGATGTGGTCAGTCCCAATTGCATCAGAGGCCCTTAACAAATTCTGTAAGGATTTCGCTGTTTTTGTGTTTTAGTTTGAAATTTATTTTTATAATGGGGTTGAGCTGATTTTCACTGCCGTGTTTATGCCACTCTATACACTCTTGATTCCCTTACGGAGACATATCAATACATAGGTATTAAGATTCTTAATAGTCAGATATATTAATCTGCAAGGAACAGGGTATGTTGAGTTCATTTCACTGAGCAAGGAGTAGGTCTTGTCCATTACACATTTGTTTTATGGAACGCTACCTGTGCTAATATCAAACTCTTGTTTTATGCATCAACCCACCTCACCTTTCCCCTTCAGCAGGCATAAGAGATTTTTTTCTAAATGTGAGACTCTGTTCTGTTTTCTAATTCACCTTATGTGTAGCCATGTTTACATTCCCTTCATAAGTGATATCTTATGATAAGTTTCTTTTTCTGTGTAACTTTTTCCCCTTAGAATCATCATACCTTACTCCAGTCATTATGCTGCTACTGACTTTATGACATTGATTCCATGGCTGAGGGCTATCCCATAGTACGTAAGTACCACAACTTCTTTATCCACTTTTGTCTTTTCTGGGATATTTGTGGTGTACTGAAGTGCATTTTTTTTGTAAAGAAAGCAGCCCTAAACTTTGGGGTGTCTGTTTCTTGTTGATTTTCAGTTTTCCCAATGTATACACCCATGAGTGGAAGTACCCTAAACACTTTAGCTCAGTTTTCAGATGTTTAAGGAAACACAGTGGACTTCTCTAGAGTGTCTCTTGGCTATTTACATCCCTCCTATCAGCGTAACAAGGCTCACTGTTCCACACGGCTCTGCTGTATTTCTAGATTTTACATTTTTTTTTGGATGTTCTGTTTCACCATTGGCAAATGAGACTTATTTGTAGTCCGGCTTTGCATTGCCCACTTGATTCGTGGGCCAAAAAGTGCGTATGCATGTTTTCTTGAATATATTGAGGAAAAAACGCATCCGCCCTTTTGGCCAAAGGCATCATTGTCGAAGTTGGGCCACATTTCCTGTGCTTAAAATGTGATTCCTATCTACCTCTTCAAATATGTTTCCTGCAGTCCTGCCTCAATTTCCGGTCATCCTCGTTTCCTTCCCTCTACAGATTTTTAGACGATAGTTGTCCATTATAATTCTGAAAGTTTGTGAGTTCCTGAGACCCTGAGCTCCATTTTTTAACTCACTTTTTTTCTGAGCTTGCCACAGACCCGTAGGATTGCTTCAGGCCTTATCTGCGTTCTGGGTCGGCAGAATGAGGTTTGGGTTAACTCTTTTTCATGATGGGAAATTAGAGTGCCATGTGCCCGTCCAAATGCTTACAGCAAATCTCTTATTACTTCCACCTCTTCCCATTCATCCTCCACACAATTTGTGAACAGTGTGAAACATGAGGTTAAATGTGCTGATTCTTCAAGACGGGAGATTTATAGAAAAGTGACTGGAAAGGCAAACACGAGCACAAGGAGACGAAAAAGGAGAAGCGTTTTAGAAAGCTGTTCGCATAACATGCTGTCCCATCCTCTGGGATTCGCATGCATGTTTTAGCTGTCATAAGATTCCCTTGAATCTAGAGTGTTGGGACCCTTGGAATGGGTTGCATGCATTATTGCTTTAAATGGTCTGCATTTGCTCACAACCTCACCAATGCTTTCAGCCCCAAGTGCCCAATGTTATATCTCATCCACCTGTGGGTGTAGATGAGGTCAATCCAGGTTGCTTCAGAGCCCCTGAATGAATTTTGTAAGAATTTTGTTGTTTTTGTGTATTATTTTGGAAATTAATTTTTATAATGGGTTGAGCTGATTTTCCCTTCCGTGTTTATGCCACTCTATACACGTTTGATTCCCTTACGGACATATTTGAATACATAGGAATTAAACTTCATACTAGTCAGATATATTCCTCTGCATGAAATAGGGGATGCTGAGTTCAGTTCACTGAGCAAGGAGTAGGTCTTTTCTATTACACGCTTGGTTTTCGGAATTGTACCGGTGCTTATATCAAACTTGGGTGTTATGCATCACCCCACCTCACCTTTCGCTTTAAGCAGATATAAGAGATTTTTTTTCTAAATGTGAGACTCTGTTCTGTTTTCTAATTCAGCTCATGTGTAGCCATGTTTACACACCCTTCATAAGTGAAATCTTATGGTAAGTTTCTTTTTCTGTGTTACTTATTTCACTTAGAAACATCGTACCTAAATCCAGTCATTATGCTGCTACTGGCTTTATGACATTGATTCCATGGCTGAGGGATATCCCATAGTATGTAAATACCACAACTTTTTTCTTTCCTGGGATATTGAAGTTATACTGAAATCAATTTTCTTGTAAACGGAGCTGCCCTATACATTGGTTTGGCTGTTTCTTATTGATTTTCTGTTTGCCCCGTGTATTAGCCCATGAGTGGATGTACCCTAGGCTCTGTAGCTCTGTTTTTAGATGTTTCAGGAAACACCATGGACTTCTCCAAAGTGGCTCTTGTCAATTTACATCCCGCCCATCATTGACACAAGACTCCCTGTTCCATACAGCTGTGCTGCCTTTCTAGTTTCTACAATTCTTTTGGATATTCTGTTTAATCGGTTGGACATGAGACTACTTTGTAGTGAGGAATTACATTGCCCACTTGCTTGGTTGGCCAAAAGGTACATATGCGTGTTACCTTGAATATATTGCGGGAAAACACATACGCCATTTTTGGCCAAGTGCATCATTGTCAAAATTGGGCCGCATTTCCTGTGCTTAAAATGTGATTCCAATCTTCTTCTTGAAATATGTTTCCTGAAATCCTGCCTGGAATTCAAGTCCTCCTCGTTTGCTTCCTTCAACAGATTTTTGGACAATAGTCGTCCATTATAACCAGCAGGTTTGTGAATTCCAGAGACTCTGAGCTCAGTTTTTCAACTCGCTTTGTTTGTGAGCAGGCCACAAACCCGCAGGATTGCGTCAGGCCATATCCGTGTTCTGCTGCAGCAGGCTGAGCATTTGGTTAAATATTCTTCGTGATGGGAAATTAGAGGGGCGTGTGCCCGTCCAAATGCTTACAGCATGTCTCTCATTGGTTACCCCTATTCCCTTTTAATCTCCACACAAATTGCAAACTGTGTGAAACAGGAGGTTAAAGGCACTGACTCTCTAAGTGGGGAGATTTATAGGAAACTGGCTGGAATGGTGAACCCGAGCACAAGGAGAGGATAAAAGAGGTGTAGTTTAGAAAGCTCTCTGGGTCACACGTTGTCCCATCCTCTGGGTTTCCCATGCATGTTTTAGCTGTAATAAGATTCCCTGGGCCCCAGAGAGGTGGCAACCAAGGAATGGATTGCACACATTATTTCTTTAAATGGTCTGCATTTGCTCACACAACCTCACCAATCCTCTCAGCCCCAAGTGTCCAGCCTTATGTCTCATCCAGCTGTGGGTGTAGATGTGGTCAGTCCCAATTGCATCAGAGGCCCTTAACAAATTCTGTAAGGATTTCGCTGTTTTTGTGTTTTAGTTTGAAATTTATTTTTATAATGGGGTTGAGCTGATTTTCACTGCCGTGTTTATGCCACTCTATACACTCTTGATTCCCTTATGGAGACATATCAGTACATAGGTATTAAGATTCTTAATAGTCAGATATATTAATCTGCAAGGAACAGGGTATGTTGAGTTCATTTCACTGAGCAAGGAGTAGGTCTTGTCCATTACACATTTGTTTTATGGAACGCTACCTGTGCTAATATCAAACTCTTGTTTTATGCATCAACCCACCTCACCTTTCCCCTTCAGCAGGCATAAGAGATTTTTTTTCTAAATGTGAGACTCTGTTCTGTTTTCTAATTCACCTTATGTGTAGCCATGTTTACATTCCCTTCATAAGTGATATCTTATGATAAGTTTCTTTTTCTGTGTAACTTTTTCCCCTTAGAATCATCATACCTTACTCCAGTCATTATGCTGCTACTGACTTTATGACATTGATTCCATGGCTGAGGGCTATCCCATAGTACGTAAGTACCACAACTTCTTTATCCACTTTTGTCTTTTCTGGGATATTTGTGGTGTACTGAAGTGCATTTTTTTGTAAAGAAACCAGCCCTAAACTTTGGGGTGGCTGTTTCTTGTTGATTTACAGTTTTCCCAATGTATACTCCCATGAGTGGAAGTACCCTAAACCCTTTAGCTCAGTTTTCAGATGTTTAAGGAAACACAGTGGACTTCTACAGAGTGTCTCTTGGCAATTTACATCCCTCCTATCAGCGTAACAAGGCTCACTGTTCCACACGGCTCTGCTGTATTTCTAGATTTTACATTTTTTTTTGGATGTTCTGTTTCACCATTGGCAAATGAGACTTATTTGTAGTCCGGCTTTGCATTGCCCACTTGATTCGTGGGCCAAAAAGTGCGTATGCATGTTTTCTTGAATATATTGAGGAAAAAACGCATCCGCCCTTTTGGCCAAAGGCATCATTGTCGAAGTTGGGCCACATTTCCTGTGCTTAAAATGTGATTCCTATCTACCTCTTCAAATATGTTTCCTGCAGTCCTGCCTCAATTTCCGGTCATCCTCGTTTCCTTCCCTCTACAGATTTTTGGACGATAGTTGTCCATTATAATTCTGAAAGTTTGTGAGTTCCTGAGACCCTGAGCTCCATTTTTTAACTCACTTTTTTTCTGAGCTTGCCACAGACCCGTAGGATTGCTTCAGGCCTTATCTGGGTTCTGGGTCGGCAGAATGAGGTTTGGGTTAACTCTTTTTCATGATGGGAAATTAGAGTGCCATGTGCCCGTCCAAATGCTTACAGCAAATCTCTTATTACTTCCACCTCTTCCCATTCATCCTCCACACAATTTGTGAACAGTGTGAAACATGAGGTTAAATGTGCTGATTCTTCAAGACGGGAGATTTATAGAAAAGTGACTGGAAAGGCAAACACGAGCACAAGGAGACGAAAAAGGAGAAGCGTTTTAGAAAGCTGTTCGCATAACATGCTGTCCCATCCTCTGGGATTCGCATGCATGTTTTAGCTGTCATAAGATTCCCTTGAATCTAGAGTGTTGGGACCCTTGGAATGGGTTGCATGCATTATTGCTTTAAATGGTCTGCATTTGCTCACAACCTCACCAATGCTTTCAGCCCCAAGTGCCCAATGTTATATCTCATCCACCTGTGGGTGTAGATGAGGTCAATCCAGGTTGCTTCAGAGCCCCTGAATGAATTTTGTAAGAATTTTGTTGTTTTTGTGTATTATTTTGGAAATTAATTTTTATAATGGGTTGAGCTGATTTTCCCTTCCGTGTTTATGCCACTCTATACACCTTTGATTCCCTTACGGACATATTTGAATACATAGGAATTAAACTTCATACTAGTCAGATATATTCCTCTGCATGAAATAGGGGATGCTGAGTTCAGTTCACTGAGCAAGGAGTAGGTCTTTTCTATTACACGCTTGGTTTTCGGAATTGTACCGGTGCTTATATCAAACTTGGGTGTTATGCATCACCCCACCTCACCTTTCGCTTTAAGCAGATATAAGAGATTTTTTTTCTAAATGTGAGACTCTGTTCTGTTTTCTAATTCAGCTCATGTGTAGCCATGTTTACACACCCTTCATAAGTGAAATCTTATGGTAAGTTTCTTTTTCTGTGTTACTTATTTCACTTAGAAACATCGTACCTAAATCCAGTCATTATGCTGCTACTGGCTTTATGACATTGATTCCATGGCTGAGGGATATCCCATAGTATGTAAATACCACAACTTTTTTCTTTCCTGGGATATTGAAGTTATACTGAAATCAATTTTCTTGTAAACGGAGCTGCCCTATACATTGGTTTGGCTGTTTCTTATTGATTTTCTGTTTGCCCCGTGTATTAGCCCATGAGTGGATGTACCCTAGGCTCTGTAGCTCTGTTTTTAGATGTTTCAGGAAACACCATGGACTTCTCCAAAGTGGCTCTTGTCAATTTACATCCCGCCCATCATTGACACAAGACTCCCTGTTCCATACAGCTGTGCTGCCTTTCTAGTTTCTACAATTCTTTTGGATATTCTGTTTAATCGGTTGGACATGAGACTACTTTGTAGTGAGGAATTACATTGCCCACTTGCTTGGTTGGCCAAAAGGTACATATGCGTGTTACCTTGAATATATTGCGGGAAAACACATACGCCATTTTTGGCCAAGTGCATCATTGTCAAAATTGGGCCGCATTTCCTGTGCTTAAAATGTGATTCCAATCTTCTTCTTGAAATATGTTTCCTGAAATCCTGCCTGGAATTCAAGTCCTCCTCGTTTGCTTCCTTCAACAGATTTTTGGACAATAGTCGTCCATTATAACCAGCAGGTTTGTGAATTCCAGAGACTCTGAGCTCAGTTTTTCAACTCGCTTTGTTTGTGAGCAGGCCACAAACCCGCAGGATTGCGTCAGGCCATATCCGTGTTCTGCTGCAGCAGGCTGAGCATTTGGTTAAATATTCTTCGTGATGGGAAATTAGAGGGGCGTGTGCCCGTCCAAATGCTTACAGCATGTCTCTCATTGGTTACCCCTATTCCCTTTTAATCTCCACACAAATTGCAAACTGTGTGAAACAGGAGGTTAAAGGCACTGACTCTCTAAGTGGGGAGATTTATAGGAAACTGGCTGGAATGGTGAACCCGAGCACAAGGAGAGGATAAAAGAGGTGTAGTTTAGAAAGCTCTCTGGGTCACACGTTGTCCCATCCTCTGGGTTTCCCATGCATGTTTTAGCTGTAATAAGATTCCCTGGGCCCCAGAGAGGTGGCAACCAAGGAATGGATTGCACACATTATTTCTTTAAATGGTCTGCATTTGCTCACACAACCTCACCAATCCTCTCAGCCCCAAGTGTCCAGCCTTATGTCTCATCCAGCTGTGGGTGTAGATGTGGTCAGTCCCAATTGCATCAGAGGCCCTTAACAAATTCTGTAAGGATTTCGCTGTTTTTGTGTTTTAGTTTGAAATTTATTTTTATAATGGGGTTGAGCTGATTTTCACTGCCGTGTTTATGCCACTCTATACACTCTTGATTCCCTTATGGAGACATATCAGTACATAGGTATTAAGATTCTTAATAGTCAGATATATTAATCTGCAAGGAACAGGGTATGTTGAGTTCATTTCACTGAGCAAGGAGTAGGTCTTGTCCATTACACATTTGTTTTATGGAACGCTACCTGTGCTAATATCAAACTCTTGTTTTATGCATCAACCCACCTCACCTTTCCCCTTCAGCAGGCATAAGAGATTTTTTTTCTAAATGTGAGACTCTGTTCTGTTTTCTAATTCACCTTATGTGTAGCCATGTTTACATTCCCTTCATAAGTGATATCTTATGATAAGTTTCTTTTTCTGTGTAACTTTTTCCCCTTAGAATCATCATACCTTACTCCAGTCATTATGCTGCTACTGACTTTATGACATTGATTCCATGGCTGAGGGCTATCCCATAGTACGTAAGTACCACAACTTCTTTATCCACTTTTGTCTTTTCTGGGATATTTGTGGTGTACTGAAGTGCATTTTTTTGTAAAGAAACCAGCCCTAAACTTTGGGGTGGCTGTTTCTTGTTGATTTACAGTTTTCCCAATGTATACTCCCATGAGTGGAAGTACCCTAAACCCTTTAGCTCAGTTTTCAGATGTTTAAGGAAACACAGTGGACTTCTACAGAGTGTCTCTTGGCAATTTACATCCCTCCTATCAGCGTAACAAGGCTCACTGTTCCACACGGCTCTGCTGTATTTCTAGATTTTACATTTTTTTTTGGATGTTCTGTTTCACCATTGGCAAATGAGACTTATTTGTAGTCCGGCTTTGCATTGCCCACTTGATTCGTGGGCCAAAAAGTGCGTATGCATGTTTTCTTGAATATATTGAGGAAAAAACGCATCCGCCCTTTTGGCCAAAGGCATCATTGTCGAAGTTGGGCCACATTTCCTGTGCTTAAAATGTGATTCCTATCTACCTCTTCAAATATGTTTCCTGCAGTCCTGCCTCAATTTCCGGTCATCCTCGTTTCCTTCCCTCTACAGATTTTTGGACGATAGTTGTCCATTATAATTCTGAAAGTTTGTGAGTTCCTGAGACCCTGAGCTCCATTTTTTAACTCACTTTTTTTCTGAGCTTGCCACAGACCCGTAGGATTGCTTCAGGCCTTATCTGGGTTCTGGGTCGGCAGAATGAGGTTTGGGTTAACTCTTTTTCATGATGGGAAATTAGAGTGCCATGTGCCCGTCCAAATGCTTACAGCAAATCTCTTATTACTTCCACCTCTTCCCATTCATCCTCCACACAATTTGTGAACAGTGTGAAACATGAGGTTAAATGTGCTGATTCTTCAAGACGGGAGATTTATAGAAAAGTGACTGGAAAGGCAAACACGAGCACAAGGAGATGAAAAAGGAGAAGCGTTTTAGAAAGCTGTTCACATAACATGCTCTCCCATCCTCTGGGATTCGCATGCATGTTTTAGCTGTCATAAGATTCCCTTGAATCTAGAGTGTTGGGACCCTTGGAATGGGTTGCATGCATTATTGCTTTAAATGGTCTGCATTTGCTCACAACCTCACCAATGCTTTCAGCCCCAAGTGCCCAATGTTATATCTCATCAACCTGTGGGTGTAGATGAGGTCAATCCAGGTTGCTTCAGAGCCCCTGAATGAATTTTGTAAGAATTTTGTTGTTTTTGTGTATTATTTTGGAAATTAATTTTTATAATGGGTTGAGCTGATTTGCCCTTCCGTGTTTATGCCACTCTATACACGTTTGATTCCCTTACGGACATATTTGAATACATAGGAATTAAACTTCATACTAGTCAGATATATTCCTCTGCATGAAATAGGGTATGCTGAGTTCAGTTCACTGAGCAAGGAGTAGGTCTTTTCTATTACACGCTTGGTTTTCGGAATTGTACCGGTGCTTATATCAAACTTGGGTGTTATGCATCACCCCACCTCACCTTTCGCTTTAAGCAGATATAAGAGATTTTTTTTCTAAATGTGAGACTCTGTTCTGTTTTCTAATTCAGCTCATGTGTAGCCATGTTTACACACCCTTCATAAGTGAAATCTTATGGTAAGTTTCTTTTTCTGTGTTACTTATTTCACTTAGAAACATCGTACCTAAATCCAGTCATTATGCTGCTACTGGCTTTATGACATTGATTCCATGGCTGAGGGATATCCCATAGTATGTAAATACCACAACTTTTTTCTTTCCTGGGATATTGAAGTTATACTGAAATCAATTTTCTTGTAAACGGAGCTGCCCTATACATTTGTTTGGCTGTTTCTTATTGATTTTCTGTTTGCCCCGTGTATTAGCCCATGAGTGGATGTACCCTAGGCTCTGTAGCTCTGTTTTTAGATGTTTCAGGAAACACCATGGACTTCTCCAAAGTGGCTCTTGTCAATTTACATCCCGCCCATCATTGACACAATACTCCCTGTTCCATACAGCTGTGCTGCCTTTCTAGTTTCTACAATTCTTTTGGATATTCTGTTTAATCGGTTGGACATGAGACTACTTTGTAGTGAGGAATTACATTGCCCACTTGCTTGGTTGGCCAAAAGGTACATATGCGTGTTACCTTGAATATATTGCGGGAAAACACATACGCCATTTTTGGCCAAGTGCATCATTGTCAAAATTGGGCCGTATTTCCTGTGCTTAAAATGTGATTCCAATCTTCTTCTTGAAATATGTTTCCTGAAATCCTGCCTGGAATTCAAGTCCTCCTCGTTTGCTTCCTTCAACAGATTTTTGGACAATAGTCCTCCATTATAACCAGCAGGTTTGTGAATTCCAGAGACTCTGAGCTCAGTTTTTCAACTCGCTTTGTTTGTGAGCAGGCCACAAACCCGCAGGATTGCGTCAGGCCATATCCGTGTTCTGCTGCAGCAGGCTGAGCATTTGGTTAAATATTCTTCGTGATGGGAAATTAGAGGGGCGTGTGCCCGTCCAAATGCTTACAGCATGTCTCTCATTGGTTACCCCTATTCCCTTTTAATCTCCACACAAGTTGCAAACTGTGTGAAACAGGAGGTTAAAGGCACTGACTCTCTAAGCGGGGATATTTATAGGAAACTGGCTGGAATGGTGAACCCGAGCACAAGGAGAGGATAAAAGAGGTGTAGTTTAGAAAGCTCTCTGGGTCACACGTTGTCCCATCCTCTGGGTTTCCCATGCATGTTTTAGCTGTAATAAGATTCCCTGGGCCCCAGAGAGGTGGCACCCAAGGAATGGATTGCACACATTATTTCTTTAAATGGTCTGCATTTGCTCACACAACCTCACCAATCCTCTCAGCCCCAAGTGTCCAGCCTTATGTCTCATCCAGCTGTGGGTGTAGATGTGGTCAGTCCCAATTGCATCAGAGGCCCTTAACAAATTCTGTAAGGATTTCGCTGTTTTTGTGTTTTAGTTTGAAATTTATTTTTATAATGGGGTTGAGCTGATTTTCACTGCCATGTTTATGCCACTCTATACACTCTTGATTCCCTTACGGAGACATATCAATACATAGGTATTAAGATTCTTAATAGTCAGATATATTAATCTGCAAGGAACAGGGTATGTTGAGTTCATTTCACTGAGCAAGGAGTAGGTCTTGTCCATTACACATTTGTTTTATGGAACGTTACCTGTGCTAATATCAAACTCTTGTTTTATGCATCAACCCACCTCACCTTTCCCCTTCAGCAGGCATAAGAGATTTTTTTTCTAAATGTGAGACTCTGTTCTGTTTTCAAATTCACCTTATGTGTAGCCATGTTTACATTCCCTTCATAAGTGATATCTTATGATAAGTTTCTTTTTCTGTGTAACTTTTTCCCCTTAGAATCATCATACCTTACTCCAGTCATTATGCTGCTACTGACTTTATGACATTGATTCCATGGCTGAGGGCTATCCCATAGTACGTAAGTACCACAACTTCTTTATCCACTTTTGTCTTTTCTGGGATATTTGTGGTGTACTGAAGTGCATTTTTTTGTAAAGAAACCAGCCCTAAACTTTGGGGTGGCTGTTTCTTGTTGATTTACAGTTTTCCCAATGTATACTCCCATGAGTGGAAGTACCCTAAACCCTTTAGCTCAGTTTTCAGATGTTTAAGGAAACACAGTGGACTTCTACAGAGTGTCTCTTGGCAATTTACATCCCTCCTATCAGCGTAACAAGGCTCACTGTTCCACACGGCTCTGCTGTATTTCTAGATTTTACATTTTTTTTTGGATGTTCTGTTTCACCATTGGCAAATGAGACTTATTTGTAGTCCGGCTTTGCATTGCCCACTTGATTCGTGGGCCAAAAAGTGCCTATGCGTGTTTTCTTGAATATATTGAGGAAAAAACGCATCCGCCCTTTTGGCCAAAGGCATCATTGTCGAAGTTGGGCCACATTTCCTGTGCTTAAAATGTGATTCCTATCTACCTCTTCAAATATGTTTCCTGCAGTCCTGCCTCAATTTCCGGTCATCCTCGTTTCCTTCCCTCTACAGATTTTTGGACGATAGTTGTCCATTATAATTCTGAAAGTTTGTGAGTTCCTGAGACCCTGAGCTCCATTTTTTAACTCACTTTTTTTCTGAGCTTGCCACAGACCCGTAGGATTGCTTCAGGCCTTATCTGGGTTCTGGGTCGGCAGAATGAGGTTTGGGTTAACTCTTTTTCATGATGGGAAATTAGAGTGCCATGTGCCCGTCCAAATGCTTACAGCAAATCTCTTATTACTTCCACCTCTTCCCATTCATCCTCCACACAATTTGTGAACAGTGTGAAACATGAGGTTAAATGTGCTGATTCTTCAAGACGGGAGATTTATAGAAAAGTGACTGGAAAGGCAAACACGAGCACAAGGAGATGAAAAAGGAGAAGCGTTTTAGAAAGCTGTTCACATAACATGCTCTCCCATCCTCTGGGATTCGCATGCATGTTTTAGCTGTCATAAGATTCCCTTGAATCTAGAGTGTTGGGACCCTTGGAATGGGTTGCATGCATTATTGCTTTAAATGGTCTGCATTTGCTCACAACCTCACCAATGCTTTCAGCCCCAAGTGCCCAATGTTATATCTCATCAACCTGTGGGTGTAGATGAGGTCAATCCAGGTTGCTTCAGAGCCCCTGAATGAATTTTGTAAGAATTTTGTTGTTTTTGTGTATTATTTTGGAAATTAATTTTTATAATGGGTTGAGCTGATTTGCCCTTCCGTGTTTATGCCACTCTATACACGTTTGATTCCCTTACGGACATATTTGAATACATAGGAATTAAACTTCATACTAGTCAGATATATTCCTCTGCATGAAATAGGGTATGCTGAGTTCAGTTCACTGAGCAAGGAGTAGGTCTTTTCTATTACACGCTTGGTTTTCGGAATTGTACCGGTGCTTATATCAAACTTGGGTGTTATGCATCACCCCACCTCACCTTTCGCTTTAAGCAGATATAAGAGATTTTTTTTCTAAATGTGAGACTCTGTTCTGTTTTCTAATTCAGCTCATGTGTAGCCATGTTTACACACCCTTCATAAGTGAAATCTTATGGTAAGTTTCTTTTTCTGTGTTACTTATTTCACTTAGAAACATCGTACCTAAATCCAGTCATTATGCTGCTACTGGCTTTATGACATTGATTCCATGGCTGAGGGATATCCCATAGTATGTAAATACCACAACTTTTTTCTTTCCTGGGATATTGAAGTTATACTGAAATCAATTTTCTTGTAAACGGAGCTGCCCTATACATTTGTTTGGCTGTTTCTTATTGATTTTCTGTTTGCCCCGTGTATTAGCCCATGAGTGGATGTACCCTAGGCTCTGTAGCTCTGTTTTTAGATGTTTCAGGAAACACCATGGACTTCTCCAAAGTGGCTCTTGTCAATTTACATCCCGCCCATCATTGACACAATACTCCCTGTTCCATACAGCTGTGCTGCCTTTCTAGTTTCTACAATTCTTTTGGATATTCTGTTTAATCGGTTGGACATGAGACTACTTTGTAGTGAGGAATTACATTGCCCACTTGCTTGGTTGGCCAAAAGGTACATATGCGTGTTACCTTGAATATATTGCGGGAAAACACATACGCCATTTTTGGCCAAGTGCATCATTGTCAAAATTGGGCCGTATTTCCTGTGCTTAAAATGTGATTCCAATCTTCTTCTTGAAATATGTTTCCTGAAATCCTGCCTGGAATTCAAGTCCTCCTCGTTTGCTTCCTTCAACAGATTTTTGGACAATAGTCCTCCATTATAACCAGCAGGTTTGTGAATTCCAGAGACTCTGAGCTCAGTTTTTCAACTCGCTTTGTTTGTGAGCAGGCCACAAACCCGCAGGATTGCGTCAGGCCATATCCGTGTTCTGCTGCAGCAGGCTGAGCATTTGGTTAAATATTCTTCGTGATGGGAAATTAGAGGGGCGTGTGCCCGTCCAAATGCTTACAGCATGTCTCTCATTGGTTACCCCTATTCCCTTTTAATCTCCACACAAATTGCAAACTGTGTGAAACAGGAGGTTAAAGGCACTGACTCTCTAAGCGGGGATATTTATAGGAAACTGGCTGGAATGGTGAACCCGAGCACAAGGAGAGGATAAAAGAGGTGTAGTTTAGAAAGCTCTCTGGGTCACACGTTGTCCCATCCTCTGGGTTTCCCATGCATGTTTTAGCTGTAATAAGATTCCCTGGGCCCCAGAGAGGTGGCACCCAAGGAATGGATTGCACACATTATTTCTTTAAATGGTCTGCATTTGCTCACACAACCTCACCAATCCTCTCAGCCCCAAGTGTCCAGCCTTATGTCTCATCCAGCTGTGGGTGTAGATGTGGTCAGTCCCAATTGCATCAGAGGCCCTTAACAAATTCTGTAAGGATTTCGCTGTTTTTGTGTTTTAGTTTGAAATTTATTTTTATAATGGGGTTGAGCTGATTTTCACTGCCATGTTTATGCCACTCTATACACTCTTGATTCCCTTACGGAGACATATCAATACATAGGTATTAAGATTCTTAATAGTCAGATATATTAATCTGCAAGGAACAGGGTATGTTGAGTTCATTTCACTGAGCAAGGAGTAGGTCTTGTCCATTACACATTTGTTTTATGGAACGTTACCTGTGCTAATATCAAACTCTTGTTTTATGCATCAACCCACCTCACCTTTCCCCTTCAGCAGGCATAAGAGATTTTTTTTCTAAATGTGAGACTCTGTTCTGTTTTCAAATTCACCTTATGTGTAGCCATGTTTACATTCCCTTCATAAGTGATATCTTATGATAAGTTTCTTTTTCTGTGTAACTTTTTCCCCTTAGAATCATCATACCTTACTCCAGTCATTATGCTGCTACTGACTTTATGACATTGATTCCATGGCTGAGGGATATCCCATAGTACGTAAGTACCACAACTTCTTTATCCACTTTTGTCTTTTCTGGGATATTTGTGGTGTACTGAAGTGCATTTTTTTGTAAAGAAACCAGCCCTAAACTTTGGGGTGGCTGTTTCTTGTTGATTTACAGTTTTCCCAATGTATACTCCCATGAGTGGAAGTACCCTAAACCCTTTAGCTCAGTTTTCAGATGTTTAAGGAAACACAGTGGACTTCTACAGAGTGTCTCTTGGCAATTTACATCCCTCCTATCAGCGTAACAAGGCTCACTGTTCCACACGGCTCTGCTGTATTTCTAGATTTTACATTTTTTTTTTGGATGTTCTGTTTCACCATTGGCAAATGAGACTTATTTGTAGTCCGGCTTTGCATTGCCCACTTGATTCGTTGGCCAAAAAGTGCCTATGCGTGTTTTCTTGAATATATTGAGGAAAAAAGGCCTCCGCCCTTTTGGCTAAGGGCATCATTGTCAAAGTTGTGCCACATTTCCTGTGCTCTAAGGTGATTCCTATCTACCTCTTCAATTATGTTTCATTTAGTCCTGCCTCAAATTCTGGTCCTCCTGGTTTCCTTCGCTCTACAGATTTTTGGTTGATAGTTGTCCATTATAACTCTGAAAGTTTGTGAATTCCTGAGACCTGGAGCTCTATTTTTTAACTCGCTTTTTCTCTGAGTTTGCCACAGACACGTAGGATTGCTTAAGGCCCTATTTTGTATCTGGGGCGGCAGAATGAGGTTTAGGTTAACTCTTCGTCATGATGGGAAATTAGAGTGCCATGTGCCCGTCCAAATGCTTACAGCAAATCTCTTATTACTTCCACCTCTTCCCATTCATCCTCCACACAATTTGTGAACAGTGTGAATCATGAGGTTAAATGTGCTGATTCTTCAAGATGGGAGATTTATAGTAAAGTGAATGGAAAGGCAAACACTAGCACAACGAGACTAAAAATGAGAAGCGTTTTAGAAGGCTGTCTGCATCACACACTGTCCTATCCTCTGGGATTCACATGCATGTTTTAGCTGTCATAAGATTCCCTTGAATCTAGAGTGTTGGGACCCTTGGAATGGGGTGCATGCATTATTGCTTTAAATGGTCTGCATTTGCTCACAACCTCACCAATGCTCTCAGCCTCAAGTGTCCAACGTTATGTCTCATCCACCTGTGGGTGTAGATGGGGTCAATCCAGGTTGCTTCAGAGCTCCTGGAGGAATTTTGTAAGAATTTTCTTGTTTTTGTGTATTGTTTTTGAAATTAATTTTTATAATGGGGTTGAGCGGATTTTCCCTGCCGTGTTTATGCCACTCTATACACGTTTAATTCGCTTACGGACATATTTGAATACATAGGAATGGAACTTCATACTAGTCAGATATACTCCTATGCAGGGAATAGGGGATGTTGAGTCCAGTTCACTGAGAAAGGAGTAGGTCTTGTCTATTTCACGTTTAGTTTATGGAACTGTACGTGTGCTAATATCAAACTCGGGTGTTGTGCATCACCCCACCTCACCTTTCACTTTAAGCAAATGTAAGAGTTTTTTTTTTTTCTAAATGTGAGTCTCTGTTCTGTTTTCTAATTCAGCTCATGTGTAGCCATGTTTACTTTCCCTTCATAAGTGATATCTTATGATAAGTTTCTTTTTCTGTGTTACTTATTTCACTTAGAAACATCGTACCTAAATCCAGTCATTATGCTGCTACTGGCTTTATGACATTGATTCCATGGATGAGGGATATCCCATAGTATATAAGTACCACAACTTTTTTCTTTCCTGGGATATTTAAGATGTACTGAAGTCATTTTTCTTATAAACGGAGCAGCCCTAAACATTGGTTTTGCTGTTTCTTGTTGATTTTCTGTTTGCACAATGTATTAGCCCATGAGTGGAAGTACCCTAGGCTCTGTAGCTCTGTATTCAGATGTTTCAGGAAACACCATGGACTTCTCCAGAGTGGCTCTTGTCAATTTACATCCCGCCCATCATTGTCAAAAGACTGCCTGTTCCACACATCTGTGCTGCCTTTCTAGTTTTTACAATTCTTTTGGATGTTCTGTTTAACCGGTTGGAAATGAGACTACTTTGCAGTGAGGATTTGCATTGCCCACTTGCTTGGTTGGCCAAAAAGTGCATATGTGTTTTTCCTTGAATATATTGCGGGAAACCACATACGCCATTTTTGGCCAAGGGCATCATTGTCAAAATTGTGCCACATTTCCTGTGCTTAAAATGCGATTCCAATCTCCATCTTGAAATATGTTTCCTGTAATCCTGCCTTGAATTAAAGTCTTCCTCATTTCCTTCCATCTACAGATATTTGGACGATAGTTGTCCATTATAACTCTGCAAGTTTGTGAATTCCAGAGAACCTGAGCTCAGTTTTTCAACTCACTTTGTTTGTGAGCTGGCCACAAACCCGCAGGACTGCATCAGGCCATAAACATTTTCTGCAGCAGCAGGCTGAGCATTTGGTTAAATATTCTTCGTGATGGGAAATTAGAGGGGCGTGTGCCCGTCCAAATGCTTACAACATGTCTCTCATTGGTTCCCCCTCTTCCCTTTTAATCTCCACACAAATTGCAAACTGTGTGAAACAGGAGGTTAAAGGCACTGACTCTCTAAGCGGGGAGATTTATAGTAAATTGGCTGGAATGGTGAACCGAGCACAAGGAGAGGATAAAGGAGGTGTATATTATAAAGCACTCTGGGTCAAACGTTGTCCCTACCTCTGGGTTTCCCATGCATGTTTTAGCTGTAATACGATTCCCTGGGCCCCAGAGAGGTGGAACAAAAGGAATGGGTTGCACACATTATTGCTTAAAAAGGTCTGCATTTGCTCACACAACCTCACCAATCCTCTCAGCCCCAAGTGTCCAGCCTTATGTCTCATCCAGCTGTGGGTGTAGATGTGGTCAGTCCCAATTGCATCAGAGGCCCTTAACAAATTCTGTAAGGATTTCGCTGTTTTTGTGTTTTAGTTTGAAATTTATTTTTATTAAGGGGTTGCGGTGATTTTCTTTTTTTTTTTTTTTTTTTCGCGGTATGCGGGCCTCTCACTGTTGTGGCCTTCCCCGTTGTGGAGCACAGGCTACGGACGCGCAGGCTCAGCGGCCATGGCTCACGGGCCCAGCCGCTCCGCGGCATATGGGATCCTCCCAGACCGGGGCACGAAGCCATATCCCCTGCATCGGCAGGCGGACTCTCAACCACTTGCGCCACCAGGGAGGCCCTGATTTTCATTGCCTTGTTTAAGCCTCTCTATACACTCTTGATTCCCTTATGCAGACATATCAATACATAGGTGTTAAGATTCTTACTAGTCAGATATATTAATCTGCAGGGAATAGGGGATGTTGAGTTCAGTTCACTGAGCAAGGAGTAGGTCTTGTCTACTACACATTTGTTTTATGGAACGCTACCTGTGGTAATATCAAACTCTGGTTTTGTGCATCAACCCACCTCACCTTTCCTCTTAAGCAGGCATAAGTGTGTTTTATTATTTTTCTAAATGTGAGACTCTGTTCTGTTTTCTAATTCAGCTCATGTGTAGCCATGTTTACATTCCCTTCATAAGTGATATGTTATTATAAGTTTCTTTTTCTGTGTAACTTTTTTCCCTTAGAATCATCGTAACTTACTCCAGTCATTATGCTGCTACTGACTTTATGACATTGATTTCATGGCTGAGGGATATCCCTTAGTACGTAAGTACCACAACTTCTTTATCCACTTTTGTCTTTCCTGGGATATTTGTGGTGTACTGAAGTGCATTTTTTTGTAAACAAAACAGCCCTAAACTTTGGGGTGGCTGTTTCTTGTTGATTTTCAGTTTTCCCAATGTATACGCCCATGAGTGGAAGTGCTCTAAACTCTTTAGCTCAGTTTTCAGATGTTTAAGGAAACACAGTGGAGTTCTCCAGAGTGGCACTTGGCAATTTACATCAATCCTATCAGCATAACAAGGCTCACTGTTCCACAGGGCTCTGCTGTATTTCTAGATTTTACATATTTTTTTTGGATGTTCTGTTTCAACATTGGCAAATGAGACTTATTTGTAGTCCGGCTTTGCATTGCCCACTTGATTCTTTGCCAAAATGTGCGTATGCATGTTTTCTTGAATATATTGAGGAAAAAACGCATCTGCCCTTTTGGACAAGGGCATCATTGTCGAAGTTGTGCCACATTTCCTGTGCTTAAAAGGCGATTCCTTTCTACCTCTTCAAATATGTTTCCTGCAGTCCTGCCTCCATTTCCGGTCCTCCTCGTTTCCTTCCCTCAACAGATTGTTGGACGATAGTTGTCCATTATAACTCTGAAAGTTTGTGAATTCCTGAGACCATGAGCTCCATTTTTTAACTCGCTTTTTTTCTGAGCTTGCCACAGACCCGTAGCCTGGCTTCAGGCACTATCTGGGTTCTGGGGCTGCCGAATGTGGTTTGGGTTAACTCTTCTTCGTGATGGGAAATTAGATTGCCATGTTCCCGTCCAAATGCTTACAGCAAATCTCTTATTACTTCCACCTCTTCCCATTCATCCTCCACAAAATTTCTGAACAGTTTGAAATATGAGGTTCAATATGCTGATTCTCCAAGAATGGGAGATTAATACTAAAGTGACTGGAATGGGAAACCCGACAGAAGGAGAGGAAAAAAGAGGAGGGTTTTATAAAGCTGTCTTGATCACACGTTGTCCTATCCTCTGGGTTTCCCATGCATGTTTTAGCTGTCATAAGATTCCCTTGAATCTAGAGTGTTGGGACCCTTGGAATGGGTTGCCTGCATTATTGCTTTAAATGGTCTGCATTTGCTCACAAACTCACCAATGCTCTCAGCCCCACGTGTCCAACGTTATGTCTCATCCTCCTGTGGGTGTAGATGGGGTCAATCCAGGTTGCATCAGAGCTCCTGAATGAATTTCGTAAGAATTTTGTTGTTTTTGTGTATTGTTTTTGAAATTAATTTTTATAATGGGGATGAGCTGATTTTCCCTGCCGTGTTTATGGCACTCTATACACGTTTGATTCGCTTACAGACATATTTGAATACATAGGAATTAAACTTCTTACTAGTCAGATATATTCCTCTGTAGGGAATAGGGGATGTTGAGTCCAGTTCACTGAGCAAGGAGTAGGTCTTGTCTATTACACGTTTGGTTTATGGAACTGTACGTGTGCTAATATCAAACTCGGGTGTTTTGCTTCACCCCACCTCACCTTTCGCTTTAAGCAGATATAAGAGTTTTTTTCTAAATGTGAGACTCTGTTCTGTTTGCTAATTCAGCTCATGTGTAGCCATGTTTACACACCCCTCATAAGTGATATCTTATGATAAGTTTCTTTTTCTGTGTTACTTATTTCACTTAGAAACATCGTACCTATATCCAGTCATTATGCTGCTACTGGCTGTATGACATTGATTCCATGGCTGCGGGATATCCAATAGTATGTAAGTACCACAACTTTTTTCTTTCCTGGGATATTTAAGGTGTACTGAAGTCGATTTTCTTGTAAATGAAGCAGCCCTAAACTTTGGTGTAGCTGTCTCTTGTTGATTTTCTGTTTACCCCATGTATTAGCCCATGAGTGGAAGTACCCTAGGCTCTGTAGCTCTGTTTTTAGATGTTTCAGGAAACACCATGGACTTCTCCAGAGTGGCTCTTGTCAATTTACATCCCGCCCATCATTGTCAAAAGACTCCCTGTTCCACACAGCAGTGCTGCCTTTCTAGTTTTTACAATTCTTCAGGATGTTCTGTTTAACCGTTTGGACATGAGACTAATTTGTAGTGAGGATTTGCATTGCCCTCTTGCTTGGTTGGCCAAAAAGTGTATATGCGTGTTTCCTTGAATATATTGCGGGAAACCATATACGCCATTTTTGGCCAAGTGCATCCTTGTCAAAATTGGGCCGCATTTCCTGTGCTTAAAATGAAATTCCAATCTACTTCTTGAAATATGTTTCCTGTAATCCTGCCTCGAATTAAAGTACTCCTCGTTTCCTTCCATCAACAGATTTTTTGACGATAGTTGTCCATTATAACTCTGCAGGTTTGTGAATTCCAGAGAACCTGAGCTCAGTTTTTCAACTCGCTTTGTTTGTGAGCTGGCACAAACCCGCAGGACTGTGTCAGGCCATATCCGTTTTCTGCTGCAGGAGGCTGTGCATTTGGTTAAATATTCTTCATGATGGGAAATTAGAGGGGCGTGTGCCCGTCCAAATGTTACAGAATGTCTCTCATTGGTTCCCCCTATTCCCTTTTAATCTCCACACAAATTGCAAACTGTGTGAAACAGGAGGTTAAAGACACTGACTCTCTAAGAGGGGAGATTTATAGTAAAGTGGCTGGAATGGTGAACACGAGCACAAGGAGAGGATAAAGGAGGTGAATTTTAGAAAGCTCTGTGGGTCACACGTTGTGCCATCCTCTGGGTTTCTCAAGCATGTTTTAGCTGCAATAAGATACCTTGGGCCCCAGAGAGGTGGCACCCAAGGAATGGGTGTCACTCATTATTGCTTTAAATGGTCTGCATTTGCTCACACAACCTCACCAATCCTCTCTGCCCCAAGTGTCCAGCTTTATGTCTCATCCAGCTGTGGGTGTAGATGTGGTCAGTCCCAGTTGCATCAGAGCCCCTTAACAAATTCTGTAAGGATTTCTCTGTTTTTGTGTTTTAGTTTGAAATTTATTTTTTTAATGGTGTTGAGCTGATTTTCACTGCCGTGTTTATGTCACTCTATACACTCTTGATTCCCTTACGGAGACATATTAATACATAGGTATTAAGATTCTTACTAGTCAGATATATTAATCTGAAGGGAATAGGGGATGTTGAGTTCATTTCACTGAGCAAGGAGTAAGTCTTGTCTACTACACATTTGTTTTATGCAACGCTACCTGTGCTAATATCAAACTCTGGTTTTATGCATCAACCCACCTCACCTTTCCCCTTAAGCAGGCATAAGTGTGTTTTATTTTTTTTTCTAAATGTGAGACTCTGTTCTGTTTTCTAATTCAGCTCATGTGTAACCAAGTTTACATTCCCTTCATAAGTGATATCTTATGATAAGTTTCTTTTTCTGTGTAACTTTTTTCCCTTAGAATCATCGTACCTTACTCCAGTCATTATGCTGCTACTGACTTTATGACATTGATTCCATGGCTGAGGGATATCCCATAGTACGTAAGTACCACAACTTCTTTATCCACTTTTGTCTTTCCTGGGATATTTGTGGTGTACTGAAGTGCATTTTTTTGTAAACAAAGCAGCCTTAAACTTTGGGGTGGCTGTTTCTTGTTGATTTTCAGTTTTCCTAATGTATACGCCCATAAGTGGAAGTACCCTAAACTCTTTAGCTCAGGTTTCAGATGTTTAAGGAAACACAGTGGACTTCTACAGAGTGGCTCTTGGCAGTTTACATCAATCCTATCAGCATAACAAGGCTCACTGTTCAACAGGGCTCTGCTGTATTTCTAGATTTTACATTTTTTTGGATGTTCTGTTTCACCATTGGCAAATGAGACTTATGTGTAGTCCGGCTTTTCATTGTCCCCTTGATTCATTGGCCCAAAAGTGCGTATGCGTGTTTTCTTGAATATATTGAGGAAAAAAAGCGTCCGCCCTTTTGGCCAAGGGCATCATTGTCGAAGTTGTGCCACATTTCCTGTGCTTAAAAGGTGATTCCTATCTACCTCTTCAAATATGATTCCTGCAGTCCTGCCTCAATTTCAGGTCCTCCTCGTTTCCTTCCCTCTACAGATTTTTGGACGATAGTTGTCCATTATAACTCTGAAAGTTTGTGAATTCCTGAGACCCTGAGCTCCATTTTTTAACTCGCTTTTTTTCTGAGCTTGCCACAGACCCATAGGATTGCTTCAGGCCCTATCTGGCTTCTGGGGCGGCAGAATGAGGTTTTGGTTAACTCTTCTTCGTGATGGGAAATTAGAGTGCTATGTGCCCGTCCAAATTCTTACAGCAAATCTCTTATTAATTCCACCTCTTCCCATTCATCCTCCATACAATTTGTGAACAGTGTGAAACATGAGGTTAAATGTGCTGATTCTCCAAGACGGGAGATTTATAGTAAAGTGAGTGGAATGGCAAACAGGAGCACAAGGAGACAAAAAAGGAGAAGCGTTTTAGAAAGCTGTCCGGATCACACACTGTCCCATCCTATGGGTTTCCCATGCGTGTTTTAGCTGTCATAAGATTCCCTTGAATCTAGAGTGTTGTGACCCTTGGAATGGGGTGCATGCATCATTGCTTTAAATGGTCTGCATTTGCTCACAACCTCACCAATGCTCTCAGCCCCAAGGGTCCAACGTTATGTCTCATCCACCTGTGGGTGTAGATGGGGTCAATCCAGGTTGCTTCAGAGCTTCTGAATGAATTTCATAATAATTTTGTTGATTTTGTGTATTGTCTTTTAAATTAATTTTTATAATGTGGTTGAGCTGATTTTCCCTGCCGTGTTTATGGCACTCTATACACGTTTGATTCCCTTACGGACATATTTGAATACATAGGAATTAAACTTCATACTAGTCTGATATATTCTTCTGCAGGACAAAGGGTATGTTTAGTCCAGTTCACTGAGCAAGGAGTAGGTCTTGTCTATTACACGTTTGGTTTATGCAACTCTTCGTGTGCTAATATCAAACTCGGGTGTTTTCCATCACCCCACCTCACTTTTCGTTTTAAGCAGATATAAGGGTTTTTTTTTTCTAAATGTGAGACTCTGTTCTGTTTTCTAATTCAGCTCATGTGTAGCCATGTGTACATTCCCTTCATAAGTGATATCTTATGATAACTTTCTTTTTCTGTGTTACTTACTTCACTTAGAAACATCGTACCTAAATCCAGTCATTATGCTGCTACTGGCTTTATGACATTGATTCCATGGCTGAGGGATTTCCCATAGTATATAATTACCACAACTTTTTTCTTTCCTGGGATATTTAAGGTGTACTGAAATCTTTTTTCTTATAAACGGAGCAGCCCTATACATTGGTGTTGCTGTTTCTTGTTGATTTTCTGTTTGCCCAATGTATTAGCCCATGAGTGGAAGTACCCTAGGCTCTGTAGCTCTGTTTTTAGATGTTTCTGGAAACACCATGGACTTCTCCAGAGTGGCTCTTGTCAATTTACATCCCTCCCATCATTGTCAAAAAACTCCCTGTTCCACACATCTGTGCTGCCTTTCTAGTTTTTACAATTCTTTTGGATGTTCTGTTTAACCGGTTGGAAATGAGACTACTTTGTAGTGAGGATTTGCATTGCTCACTTGCTTTGTTGGCCAAAAAGTGCATATGCGTGTTTCCTTGAATATATTGCGGGAAACCACATATGCCATTTTTGGCCAAGTGCATCATTGTCAATATTGGGCCGCATTTCCTGTGCTTAAAATGTGATTCCAATCTACATCTTGAAATATGTTTCCTGTAATCCTGCCTCGAATTAAAGTCTTCCTCTTTCCTTCTATCTACAGATTTTTGGACGATAGTTGTCCATTATACTTCTGCAGTTTTCTGAATTTCAGAGAACCTGAGCCCCTTTTTTCAACTCGTTTTGTTTGTGAGCTGGCCACAAACCCGCAGGATTGCATCAGGCCATAAACGTGTTCTGCTGCAGCAGGCTGAGCATTTGGTTAAATATTCTTCGTGATGGGAAATTAGAGGGGCGTGTGCCCATCCAAATGCTTACAGCATGTCTCTCATTGGTTCCCCCTATTCCCTTTTAATCTCCACACAAATTGCAAACTGTGTGAAACAGGAGGTTAAAGGCACTGACTCTCTAAGTGGGGAGATTTATAGTTAAGTGCCTGGAATGGTGAACCCGAGTACAAGGAGAGGATAAAGGAGGTGTATTTTAGAAAGATGTCCGGGTCACACATTGTCCCATCCTCTGGGTTTCCCATGCATATTTTATCTGTAATAAGATTCCCTGGAACCCAGAGAGTTGGGACTCAAGGAATAGGTTGCACACATTATTGCTTTAAATGGTCTGCATTTGCTCACACAACCTCACCAATCTTCTCAGCACCAAGTGTCCAGCCTTATGTCTCATCCAGCTGTGGGTGTAGATGTGGTCAGTCCCAATTGCATCACATGCCCTTAACAAATTCTGTAAGGATTTCGCTGTTTTTTTGTTTTAGTTTGAAATTTATTTTTATAATGGGGATGAGCTGATTTTCACTGCCTTCTTTAAGCCACTCTATACACTCTTGATTCCCTTATGGAGACATATCAATACATAGGTATTAAGATTCTTACTAGTCAGATATATTTATCTGCCGGGAATAGGGGATGTTGAGTACAGTTCACTGAGCAAGGTGTAGGTCTTGTCTACTACACATTTGTTTTATGGAACGCTACCTGTGCTAATATCAAACTCTGGTTTTATGCATCAACCCACCTCACCTTTCCCCTTAAGCAGGCATAAGTGTGTTTTATATTTTTTTCTAAATGTGAGACTCTGTTCTGTTTTCTAATTCATCTCGTGTGTAGCCATGTTTACCTTCCCTTCATAAGTGATATCTTATGATAAATTTCCTTTTCTGTGTTACTTATTTCACTTAGAAACATCGTACCTAAATCCAGTCATTATGCTGCTACTGGCTTTATGACATTGATTCCATGCCTGAGGGATGTCCCATAGTATATAAGTACCACAACTTTTTTCTTTCCTGTGATATTTAAGGTGAACTGAATTCGTTTTTCTTATAAACGGAGCAGCCCTAAACATTGGTGTTGCTGTTTCTTGTTGATTTTCTGTTTGCCCAATGTATTTGCCTAGGAGTGGAAGTACCCTAGGCTCTGTAGCTCTGTTTTTAGATGTTTCCGGAAACACCATGGACTTCTCCAGAGTGGCTCTTGTCAATTTACATCCCTCTCATCATTGTCAAAAGACTCCCTGTTCCACACATCTGTGCTGCCTTTCTAGTTTCTACAATTCTTTTGGATGTTCTGCTTAACCGCTTGGAAATGAGACTACTTTGTAGTGAGGATTTGCCTTGCCCACTTGCTTTGTTGGCCAAAAAGTGCATATGCGTGTTTCCTTGAATATATTGCGGGAAACCACATATGCCAGTTTTGGCCAAGTGCATCATTGTCAAAATTGGGCCGCGTTTCCTGTGCTTAAAATGCGATTCCAATCTACTTCTTGAAATATGTTTCCTGTAATCCTGCCTCAAATTAAAGTCTTCCTCGTTTCCTTCCATCTACAGATTTTTGGACGATAGTTGTCCATTATAATTCTGCAGGTTTCTGAATTCCAGAGAAACTGAGCTCAGTTTTTCAACTCGCTTTGTTTGTGAGCTGGCCACAGCCCCACAGGATTGCGTCAGGCCATATCCGTGTTCTGCTGCAGCATGCTGAGCATTTGGTTAAATATTCTTTGTTATGGGAAATTAGAGTGGCGTGTGCTAGTCCAAATGCTTACAGCATGTCTCTCATTGTTTTCCCCTATTCCCTTTTATCTCTACACAAATTGGAAACTGTGTGACAAAGGAGGTTAAAGGCACTGACTCTGTAAGTGGGGAGATTTATAGTAAAGTGGCTGGAATGGTGAAACCGAGCACAAATAGAGGATAAAGGAGGTGTATTTTATAAAGCTCTCCAGGTCACACATTGTCCCATCATCTGGGTTTCCCATGCATGTTTTAGCTGTAATAAGATTCCCTGGTTCCCAGGGTGTTTGGACCAGAGGAATGGTTTGCACGCATTATTGCCTTAAGTGCTCTGCATTTCCTCACACAACCTCACCAATCTTCTCAGCTCCTAGTGTCCAGCCTTATGTCTCATCCATCTATGGGTGTAGATGTGGTCAGTCCCAATTGTATCAGAGCCCCTTAACAAATTCTGTAAGGATTTCGCTGTTTTTGTGTTTTAGTTTGAAATTTATTTTTATAATGGGGTTGAGCTGATTTTCACTGCCGTGTTTATGCCACTGTATACACTCTTGATTCCCTTATGGAGACATATCAATACATAGGTATTAAGATTCTTACTAGTCAGATATATTAATCTGCCGGGAATAGGGGATGTTGAGTTCATTTCACTGAGCAAGGAGTAGGTCTTGTCCATTACACAATTGTTTTATGGAACGCTACCTGTGCTAATATCAAACTCTGGTGTTATGCATCAACAAACCTCACCTTTCCCCTTAAGGAGGCATAAATGTGTTTTATTTTTTTTTTCTAAATATGAGACTCTGTTTTTTTTCTAATTCAGCTCATGTGTAGCCTTGTTCACATTACCTTCATAAGTGATATCTTATGATAAGTTTCTTTTTCTGTGTAACTTTTTTCCCTTAGAATCATTATACCTTACTCCAGTCATTATGCTGCTACTGACTTTATGACATTGATTCGATGGCTGAGGGATATCCCATAGTGCGTAAGTACCACAACTTTTTTATCCACTCTTGTCTTTCCTGGGATATTTGTGGTGTAATGAAGTGCATTTTTTTTTGTAAACAAAGCAGCCCTAATCTTTGGGGTGGCTGTTTCTTGTTGATTTTCAGTTTTCCCAATGTATACGCCCATGAGTGGAAGTACCCTAAACTCTTTAGCTCAGTTTTCAGATGTTTAAGGAAACACAGTGGACTTCTCCAGAGTGGCTCTTGGAAATTTACATCCCTCCTATCAGCGTAACAAGGCTCACTGTTCCACACGGCTCTGCTGTATTTTAGATTTTACATTTTTTTTGGATGTTCTGTTTCACCATTGGCAAATGAGACTTATTTGTAGTGCAGCTTTGCAATGCCCACTTGATTCGTTGGCCCAAATGTGTGTATGCGTGTTTTCTTGAATATATTGAGGAAAAACCGAATCCGCCCTTTTGGCCAAGGGCCTCATTGTCGAAGTTTTGCCACATTTCCTGTGCTTAAAAGGCGATTCCTATCTACCTCTTCAAATATGTTTCAGGCAATCCTGCCTCAGTTTCCAATCCTCCTCGTTTCCTTCCCTCTACAGATTTTTGGACGATAGTTGTCCATTATAACTCTGAAAGTTTGTGAATTCCTGATACCCTGAGCTCTATTTTTTACTCGGTTTTTTTCTGAGCTTGCCACAGACCCGTAGGATTGCTTCAGGCCCTATCTCGGTTCTGGGGTGGCAGAATGAGGTTTGGGTTAACTCTTCTTCGTGATGGGAAATTAGAGTGCCATGTGCCCGTCCAAATGTTTACAGCAAATCTCTTATTACTTCCACCTCTTTCCATTCATCCTCCACACAATTTGTGAACAGTGTGAAACATGAGGTTAAATGTGCTGATTCTCCAAGACGGGAAATTTATAGTAAAGTGAGTGGAATGGCAAACCAGAGCACAAGGAGATGAAAAAGGAGTAGCGTTTTAGAAAGCTGTCCAGATCACAAGCTGTCCCATCCTCTGGGTTTCCCTTGAGTGTTTTAGCTGTCATAAGATTCTCTTGAATCTAGATTTTTGGGGCCCTTGGAATGGGTTGCATGCATTATTGCTTTAAATGGTCTGCATTTGCTCACAACCTCACCAATGCTCTCAGCCCCAAGTGTCCAACGTTATGTCTCATCCACCTGTGGGTGTAGATGGGGTCAATCCAGGTTGCTTCAGAGCTCCTGAATGAATTTCGTAAGATTTTGTTGTTTTTGTGTATTGTTTTTGAAATTAATTTTTATAATGGGGTGTGGCTGATTTTCCCTGCCATGTTTATGACACTCTATACACGTTTGATTCCCTTATGGACATATTTGAATACATAGGAATTAAACTTCATACTAGTCAGATATATTCCTCTGCAGGGAATAGGGGATGTTGAGTCCAGTTTACTGAGCAAGGAGTAGGTCTTGTCTATTACACGTTTGGTTTATGGAACTGTACGTGTGCTAATGTCAAACTCACGTGTTTTGCATCACCCCGCGTCACCTTTCGCTTTAAGCAGATATAAGAGATTTTTTTTTCTAAATGTGAGACTCTGTTCTGTTTTCTAATTCAGCTCATGTGTAGCCATGTTTACATTCCCTTCATGAGTGATATTTTATGATAACTTTCTTGTTCTGTGTTACTTATTTCACTTAGAAACATCTTACCTAAATCCAGTCATTATGCTGCTACTGGCTTTATGACATTGATTCCATGGCTGAGGGATATCCCATAGTATATAAGTACCACTACTTGTTTCATTCCTGGGATATTTAAAGTGTACTGAAATCGTTTTTCTTATAAACGGAGCCGCCCTAAACATTGGTGTTGCTGTTTCTTGTTGATTTTCTGTTTGCCCAATGTATTAGCCCATGAGTGGAAGTACCCTAGGCTCTGTAGCTCTGTTTTTAAATGTTTCAGGAAACACCATGGACTTCTCCAGAGTGGCTCTTGTCAATTTACATCCCTCCCATCATTGTCAAAAGACTCCCTGTTCCACACATGTGTGCTGCCTTTCTAGTTTTTACAATTCTTTTGGATGTTCTTTTTAAACGGTTGGCAATGAGACTACTTTGTAGTGAATATTTGCATTGCCCTCTTCCTCGGTTGGTCAAAAAGGATATATGCGTGTTTCCTTGAATATATTGCGGGAAAACACATACGCCATTTTTAGCCAAGGGCAGCATTGTCAAAATTGGGCCACATTTCCTGTGCTTAAATTGCAATTCCAATCTACTTCTTGAAATATGTTTCCTGTAATCCTGCCTCGAATTAAAGTCTTCCTCGTTTCCTTCCATCTACAGATTTTTGGAGGATAGTTGTCCATTATAACTCTGCAGGTTTGTGAATTCCAGAGAACCTGAGATCAGTTTTTCAACACCCTTTGTTTGTGAGCTGGCCACAGACCCGCAGGATTGCATCAGGCCATATCTGTGTTCTGCTGCAGCAGGCTGAGCATTTGGTTAAATATTCTTCATGATGGGAAATTAGAGGGGCGAGTGCCCGTCCAAATGCTTACAGCATGTCTCTCATTGGTTCCCCCTATTCCCTTTTAATCTCCACACAAATTGAAATCTGTGTGACACAGGAGGTTAAACGCACTGACTCTCTCAGCGGGGAGATTTATAGAAAGTGGCTGGAATGGTGAACCCGAGCACAAGGAGAGGATAAAGGAGGTGTATTTTAGAAAGATTTCTGGGTCACACGTTGTTCCATCCTCTGGGTTTCCCATGCATATTTTAGGTGTAATAAGATTTCCTGGACCCCAGAGAGTTGGGACCCAAGGAATAGGTTGCACCGATTATTGCTTTAAATGATCTGCATTTGCTCACATAACCTCACCAATTTTCTCAGCCCCAAGTGTCCAGCCTTATGTCTCATCCAGCTGTGGGTGTAGATGTGGTCAGTCCCAATTGCATCAGATCCCCTTAAAAAATTCTGTAAGGATTTCGCTGTTTTTGTGATTTAGTTTGAAATTTATACTTATATTGGGGTTGAGCTGATTTTCACTGCCGTGTTTAGGCCATTCTGTACACTCTTGATTCCCTTAAGGACACATATCAACACATAGGTATTAAGATTCTTACTAGTCAGATATATTTATCTGCAGGGAATAGGGTATGTTGAGTTCAGTTCAGTGAGCAAGGTGTAGTTCTTGTCTACTACACATTTGTTTTATGGAACGCTACCTGTGCTAATATCAAACTCTGGTTTTATGCACCAACGCACCTCACCTTTCCCCTTAAGCAGGCATAAGTGTGGTTTTTTTTCAAAATGTGAGACTCTGTTCTGTTTTCTAATTCAGCTCATGTGTAGCCATGTTTACATTCCCTTCATAAGTGATATCTTATGATGTGTTTCTTTTTCTGTGTAACTTTTTTCCCTTAGAATCATCGTACCTTACTCCAGTCATTATGCTGCTACTGACTTTATGACATTGATTCCATGGCTGAGGGATATCCCATAGTACGTAAGTACCACAACTTCTTTATCTACTTTTCTCTTTCCTGGGATATTTGTGGTGTACTGAAGTGCATTTTTTTGTAAACAAAGCAGCCCTAAACTTTGGGGTGGCTGTTTCTTGTTGATTTTCAGTTTTCCCAATGTATACGCCCATGAGTGGAAGTGCCCTAAACTCTTTAGCTCAGTTTTCAGATATTTTAATAAACACCGTGGCCTTCTCCAGAGTGGCACTTGGCAATTTACATCCCTCCTATCTGCGTAACAAAGCTCACTGTTCCACACGACTGTGCTGCATTTCTAGATTTTACATTTTTTTTGGATGTTCTGTTTCACCATTGGCAAATGAGACTTATTTGTAGTCTGGCTTTGCATTGCCCACTTGATTCGTTGGCCAAAAAGTGCGTATGTGTGTTTTCGTGAATATATTGAGGAAAAAACACATCTGCCCTTTTTGCCAAGTGCATCATTGTCGAAGTTGTGCCACATTTCCTGTGCTTAAAATGTGATTCCTATCTACCTCTTCAAATATGTTTCCTGCAGTCCTACCTCAATTTCCGGTCCTCCTCGTTTCCTTCCCTCAACAGATTGTTGGAAGATAGTTGTCCATTATAACTCTGAAAGTTTGTGAATTCCTGAGACGCTGAGCTCCATTTTTTAACTCGCATTTTTTCTGAGCTTGCCACAGAACCGTAGCCTGGCTTCAGGCACTATCTTGGTTCTGGGGCTGCAGAATGAGGTTTGGGTTAACTCTTCTTCGTGATGGGAAATTAGATTGCCATGTGTCAGTCCAAATGCTTACAGCAAATCTCTTGTTACTTCCACCTCTTCCCATTCATCCTCCATAAAATTTCTGAACAGTTTGAAACATGAGGTTAAATATGCTGATTCTCCAAGAAGGGAGATTAATACTAAAGTGACTGGAATGGGAAACCCGCCAGAAGGAGAGGAAAAAAGAGGAGGGATTTATAAAGCTGTCTGGATCACACGTTGTCCCATCCTCTGGGTTTCCCATGCATGTTTTAGCTGTCATAAGATTCCCTTGAATCTAGAATGTTGGGCCCCTTGGAATGGGTTGCATGCATTATTGCTGTAAATGGTCTGCATTTGCTCAGAATCTCACCAATGCTCTCAGCCCCAAGTGTCCAACGTTATGTCTCATCCTCCTGTGGGTGTAGATGGGGTCAATCCAGGTTGCTTCAGAGATCCTGAATGAATTTTCTAAGAATTTTGTTGTTTTTGTGTATTGTTTTTGAAATTAATTTTTAAAATGGGGTTGAGCTGATTTTCCCTGCAGTGTTTATGCCAGTCTATTCACGTTTGATTCGCTTACAGACATATTTGAATACATAGGAATTAAACTTCATACTAGTCAGATATATTCCTCTCCAGGGAATAGGGGATGTTGAGTCCAGTTCACTGAGCAAGGAGTAGGTCTTGTCTATTACACGTTTGGTTTATGGAACTGTACGTGTGCTAATATCAAACTCGGGTGTTTTGCTTCACCCCACCTCACGTTTCGCTTTAAGCAGATATAAGAGTTTTTTTTCTAAATGTGAGACTCTGTTCTGTTTTGTAATTTAGCTCATGTGTAGCCATGTTTACACACCCTTCATAAGTGATATCTTATGATAAGTTTCTTTTTCTGTGTTACTTATTTCACTTAGAAACATCGTACCTAAATCCAGTCATTATGCTGCTACTGGCTGTATGACATTGATTCCATGGCTGCAGGATATCCAATAGTATGTAAGTACCACAACTTTTTTCTTTCCTGGGATATTTAAGGTGTACTGAAGTCGATTTTCTTGTAAATGGAGCAGCCCTAAACTTTGTTGTAGCTGTCCCTTGTTGATTTTCTGTTTACCCCATGTATTAGCCCATGAGTGGAAGTACCCTAGGCTCTGTAGCTCTGTTTTTAAATGTTTCAGGAAACACCATGGACTTCTCCAGAGAGGCTCTTGTCAATTTCCATCCCGCCTATCATTGTCAAAAGACTCCCTGTTCCACGCAGCAGTGCTGCCTTTCTAGTTTTTACAATTCTTTAGGATGTTCTGTTTAACCGGTTGGACATGAGACTAATTTGTAGTGAGGATTTGCATTGCCCTCTGGCTTGGTTTGCCAAAAAGTGTATATGCGTGTTTCCTTGAATATATTGCAGGAAACCACATACGCCATTTTTGGCCAAGTGCATCATTGTCAAAATTGGGCCGCTTTTCCTGTGCTTAAAATGCGATTCCAATGTACATCTTGAAATATGTTTCCTGTAATCCTGCCTCGAATTAAAGTACTCCTCGTTTCCTTCCATCAACAGATTTTTGGACGATAGTTGTCCATTATAACTCTGCAGGTTTGTGAATTCCAGAGAACCTGAGCTCAGTTTTTCAACTCGCTTTGTTTTTGAGCTGGCCACAAACCCGCAGGACTGTGTCAGGCCATATCCGTGTTCTGCTGCAGGAGGCTGAGCATTTGGTTAAATATTCTTCATGATGGGAAATTAGAGGGGCGTGTGCTCGTCCAAATGTTACAGAATGTCTCTCATTGGTTCCGCCTATTCCCTTTTAATCTCCACACAAATTGCAAACTGTGTGAAACAGGAGGTTAAAGGCACTGACTGTCTAAGGGGGGAAATTTATAGTAAAGTGTCTGGAATGGTGAACCCGAGCACAAGGAGAGGATAAAGGAGGTGTATTTTAGAAAGATGTCCGGGTCACACGTTGTCCCATCCTCTGGGTTTCCCAAGCATGTTTTAGCTGTAATAAGAATCATTGGGCCCCAGAGAGGTGGCACCCAAGTAATGGGTGGCACTCAGTATTGCTTTAAATGGTCTGCATTTGCTCACTCAACCTCACCAATCTTCTCAGCCCCAAGTGTCCAGCCTTATGTCTCATCCAGCTGTGGGTATAGATGTGGTCAGTCCCAGTTGCATCAGAGCCCTTTAACAAATTCTGTAAGGATTTCACTGTTTTTGTGTTTTAGTTTGATATTTATTTTTATAATGGGGTTGAGCTGATTTTCACTGCCGTGTTTATGTCACTCTATACACTCTTGATTCCCTTAAGGAGACATATCACTACATAGGTATTAAGATTCTTACTAGTCAGATATATTAATCTGCATGGAATACGGGATGTTGAGTTCAGTTCACTGAGCAAGGTGTAAGTCTTGTCTACTACACATTTGTTTTATGGAACGCTACCAGTGCTAATATCAAACTCTGGTTTTATGCATCAACCCACCTCACCTTTCCCCTTAAGCAGGCATAAGTGTGTTTTATTTTTTTTTTCTAAATGTGAGACTCTGTTCTGTTTTCTAATTCAGCTCATGTGTAGCCATGTTTACATTCCCTTCATAAGTGATATCTTATGATAAGTTTCTTTTTCTGTGTTACTTATTTCACTTAGAAACCTCGTACCTAAATCCTGTCATTATGCTGCTACTGCCTTTATGACATTGATTCCATGGCTGAGGGATATCCCATAGTACATAACTACCACAACTTCTTTATCCACTTTTATTTTTCCTGGGATATTTGAGGTGTACTTAAGTGGATTTCTTTGTAAACAAAGCAGCCCTAAACTTTGGGGTGGCTGTTTCTTGTTGATTTTCAGTTTTCCCAATGTATATGCCAATGAGTGGAAGTACCCTAAACTCCTCAGCTCAGTTTTCAGATGTTTGAGGAAACACAGTGGACTTCTCCAGAGTGGCTCTTGGCAAGTTACATCCCTCCCATCAGTGTAACAAGGCTTACTGTTCCACACGTCTGTGCTGCATTTCTAGATTTTACCATTTTTTTTGGATATTCTGTTGGACCATTGGCAAATGAGAGTTATTTGTAGTCCGGTTTTGCATTTCCCACTTGATTCGTTTGCCAAAAAGCGCATATGCGTGTTTTCCTGAATATATTGAGGAAAAAACGCATCCGCCCTTTTGGCCAATTGCATCATTGTTGAAGTTGTGCCACATTTCCTGTGCTTAAAAGGTGATTCCTATCTACCTCTTCAAATATGTTTCCTGCAGTCCTGCCTCAATTTCCATTCCTCCTCATTTCCTTCCCTCAACAGATTTTTGCACAATAGTTGTCCATTATAATTCTGAAAGTTTGTAATTTCCTGAGACCCTGAGCTCCATTTCTTAACTTGCTTTTTTTCTGAGCTTGCCACAGACCCGTAGGCTTTCTTCAGACCCTATCTGGGTTCTGGGGCGGCAGAATGAGGTTTGGGTTAACTCTTCTTCATCATGGGAAATTAGAGTGCCATGTGCCCGTTCAAATGCTTACAGCATATCTCTTATTACTTCCACCTCTTCCCATTCATCCTCCACACAATTTGTGAACAGTGTGAAACATGAGGTTAAATGTGCTGATTCTCCAAGACGGGAGATTTATAATAAAGTGACTGCAATGGCAAACCCGAGCAAAAGGAGACGAAAAAGGAGAAGCGTTTTAGAAAGCTGTCCGGATCACACACTGTCCCATCCTCTTGGTTTCCCATGCGTGTTTTAGCTGTCATAAGATTCCCTTGAATGTAGAGTGTTGTGACCCTTGGAATGGGTTGCATGCATTATTGCTTTAAATGGTCTGCAGTTGCTCACAACCTCACAAATGCTCTCAGCCCCAAGGGTCCAACGTTATGTCTCATCCTCCTGTGGGTGTAAATGGGGTCAATCCAGGTTGCTTCAGACCTCCTGAATGAATTTCATAAGAATTTTGTTGTTTTTATGTATTGTTTTTGAAATTAATTTTTATAATGGTGTTGAGCTGATTTTCCCTGCCGTGTTTATGCCACTCTATACACGTTTGATTCCCTTACGGACATATTTGAATACATAGGAATTAAACTTCCTACTAGTCAGATATATTCCTCTGCAGGGAATAGGGGATGTTGAGTCCAGTTCACTGAGCAAGGAGTACGTCTTGTCTATTACTCTTTTGGTTTATGGAATTGTACGTGTGCTAATATGAAACTCCGGTGTTATGCATCAGCCCACCTCACCTTTCTCTTTAAGCAGATATAAGAGTTTTCTTTTCTAAATGTGAGACTCTGTTCTGTTTTCTAATTCAGCTCATGTGTAGCCATGTTTACCTTCCCTTCATAAGTGATATCTTATGATAAGTTTCGTTTTCTGTGTAACTTATTTCACTTAGAAACATCGTACCTAAACCCAGTCATTATGCTGCTACTGGCTTTATGACATTGATTCCATGTCTCCGGGGTATCCCATAGTATGTAAGTTCACAACTTTTTTTCTTTTCTGGGATATTTAAGGTGTACTGAAGTCGAATTTTTTTTTAAATGGAGCAACCCTAAACTTTGGTGTGGCTGTTTCTTGTTGATTTTCTGTTTGCCCAATATATTAGCCCATGAGTGGAAGTACCCTAGGCCCTGTAGCTCTGTTTTTAGATGTTTCAGGAAACACCATGGACTTCTCCAGAGTGGCTCTTGTCAATTTACATCCCGCACATCATTGTCACAAGACTCCCTGTTCCACACATCTGTGCTGCCTTTCTAGTTTTTACAATTCTTTTGGATGTTCTGTTTAACCGGTTGGAAATGCAAGTACTTTGTAGTGAGCATTTGCATTGCCCACTTGCTTGGTTGGCCAAAAGGGCATATGCGTGTTTCTTTGAATATATTGCGGGAAAACACATATGCCATTTTTGGCCAAGTGCATCATTTTCAAAATTGGGCTGCATTTCCTGTGCTTAAAAGGCGATTCCAATCTACCTCTTGAAATATGTTTCCTGAAATGCTGCCTCGTATTAAAGTCCTCCTTGTTTCCTTCCTTCAACAGATTTTTGGACGATAGTTGTCCATTATAACTCTGCAGGTTTGTGAATTCCAGAGAACCTGAGCTCAGTTTTTTAATTTGCTTTGTTTGTGAGCTGGCTGCAAACCTGCAGGATTGCGTCAGGCCATATCCGGTTTCTGGTGCAGCAGGCTGAGAATTTTGTTAACTCTTCTTTGTGATGGGAAATTAGAGTGGCAAGTTCACGTCCAAATGCTTGCAGTAAATCTCTCATTTGTTCCCCTCTTCCCTTTCATCCTCCACACAATTTATGAACAGTGTGAAACATGAGGTTAAATGTGCTGATTCTCCAAGAAGGGAGATTAAAAGTAAAGTGACTGGAATGGCAAACCCGAGCACAAGGAGAGGAAAAAGGAGGAGGAATTTATATAGCTGTCCCGATCACACTTTTTCCCATCCTCTGGGTTTCCCACGTATATTTTGGCTGTCATAAGATTCCCTTGAATCTAGAGTGTTGGGACCCTTGGAATGGGTTGCATGTATTATTGCTTTAAATGGTCTGCCTTTGCTCACAACCTCACCAATGCTCTCAGCCCCAAGTTTATAGCGTTATGTCTCATCCAACTGTGAGTGTCGATGTGGTCAGTCCGGATTGCATTAGAGCCCGTGAATGAATTTCGTAAGAATTTCGTTGTTTTTTTGTTTTGTTTTTAAACTTTATTTTTATAATGGGGTTGAGCTGATTTTCACTGCCATGTTTATGGCACTCTATACACACTTGTTTCCCTTACAGAGACATATCAATACATAGGTTTTAAGATTCTTACTAGTCATATATATTAATCTGCAGGGAATAGGGGATGTTGCATTCAGTTCACTGAGCAAGGAGTAGGTCTTGTCTATTACACATTTGTTTTATGGAACGGTATCTGTGCTAATATCAAACTCTGGTTTTATGCGTCAGTGCACATCACCTTTCCCCTTAATCAGGCATAGGATTTTATTTTTCTAAATGTGAGACTCTGTTCTGTTTTCTAATTCAGCTCATGTGTAGCCATGTTTACATTCCCTTCATAATTGATATCTTATAAGTTTCTTTTTCTGTGTTACTTATTTCCCTTAGAATCATCATTCCTTACTCCAGTCATTATGCTGCTTCTGTCTTTATCATATTGATTCCATGGCTGAAGATATCCCATAGTATGTAAGTACCACAACTTCTTTTTGCACTTTTGTCTTTCCTTGGATATTTAAGGTGTACTGAAGTAGATTTTTTTTGTAAACAGAGCAGCCCTAAACATTGGGGTCGCTGTTTTTTGTTGATTTTCAGTTTTCCCAAAGTATTCGCCCATGAGTGGAAGTACCCTTAGCTCTGAGGCTCAATTTTCAAATGTTTTAGGAAACACCATGGACTTCTCCAGAGTGACTCTTAGCAATTCACATCCCTCCATCAGCATAACAAGGCTGAGTGTTCCACATGGCTGTGCTGCGTTTCTAGATTTTACAATTTTTTTGATGTTCTGTTTGACCAGTGGGAAATGAGACTTATTTGAAGTCCAGATTTGCATTGCCCACTTGCTTCGTTGTCCAAGAAGTGCGTATGCATGTTTTCCTGAATATATTGAGGATAAAACACATACGTCTTTCTGGCCAAGTGCATTATTGTCAAAGTTGTGCCACATTTCCTGTGCTTAAAAGACGATTCTTATTTACGTCTTCAAATATGTTTCCTGCAGTCCTGCCTCAATTTCCGGTTCTCCTCGTTTCCTTCCCTCAACAGATTTTTTGTCGATAGTTGTCCATTATAACTTTGAAAGTTTGTGAGTTCCTGAGACCCTGAGTTACATTTTTCAACTCCCTTTTTTTTTGAGCTTGCCATGAACCCACAGGATTGCTTCAGGCCCTATCTGGGTTCTGGGGCGGCAGTCTGAGGTTTGGTTTAACTCTTCTATGTGAGGGGAAATTAGAGTAACATGTGCCTCTCCAAATGCTTACAGCAAATCTCTCATTGGTTCCACCTCTTCCCTTTCATCCTCCACAAATTTTGTTAACAGTGTGAAACATAAGGTTAAATGTGCTGACTCCCCAAATGGGGAGATTAATAATAAAGTGACTCAAATGGCAAACCCGAGCACAAGGAGAGGAAAAAGGAGGATCGTTTTAGCAAGCTGTCTGGATCACACGTTGCCCCATCCTCTGGGTTTCCCATGCATGTTTTAAGTGTAATAAGATTCCCCTGAATCTAGAGTGTTGGGATCCTTGGAATGGGTTGCACACATTATTGCTTTAATTGTTTTCCATTTTCTAACACAACCTGACAAATGCTCTCAGCCCCATTTGTTCAGCCTTATATCTCTTCCAGCTGTGTGTGTAGATGGGGTCAATCCAGGTTGCTTCAGAGCCCCTGATTGAATTTTGTAACAATTTTGCTGCTTTGTGTATTGTTTTTGAGATTAATTTTTATAATGGGGTTCAGCTGATTTTCACTGCCATGGTTATGCCGCTCTATAGACGCTTGATTCCATTATGGCAATATTTGAATACATAGGAATTAAAATTCTTATTAGTCAGATATATTCCTCTGCTGGGAATAGGGGATGTTGAGTCCATTTCACTGAGCAAGGAGTAGGTCTTGTCTATTACAAGTTTGGTTTATGGAATTGTACCTGTGCTAATATCAACCTCTGGTTTTATGCATCACCCCACCTCACCTTTCCCTTTAAGCAGATACGAGAGTTTATTTTTCTAAATGTGAGAATCTGTTCTGTTTTCTAATTCAGATCATGTGTAGCCATGTTTACATTCCCTTCATAAGTGATATCTTATGATAAGTTTCTTTATCTGTGTTACTTATTTCCCTTGGTATCATTCTACCTTAATACAGTCATTATCTTGCTACTGGCTTTATGACATTGATTCCAAGCCTGAGGGATTTCTTATAGTACTAAAGTACCACAACTTTTTTATCCACTTTATTTTTTCCTGGGATATTTAAGTTGTACAGAAGTCGGTTTTCCTGTAAACAGTGGAGCCGTAAACTTTTGGGTGGCTGTTTCTTTTTGACTTTCAGTTTTCGTAATGTATATGCCCATTAGTAGAATTACCCTAGTCTATGTAGCTCTGTTTTTAGATATTTTTGGAAACACCATGGAGTTCTCCAGAGTGGCTGTTGGCAATTTAAATCCATCCCATCGGCGTAACAAGGCTCCCTGCTCAACATCACTGTGCTGCCTTTCTAGTTTTTGACAATTTTTTTGGATATTCTGTTTGACCGGTTGGAAATGAGACTTTTTTTTTAGTGCGGATTTGCATTGCCCACCTGCTTGGGTGGCCAAAAATGGCAAATGTATGTATTCCTGAATATATTGAGGATATAACGCATACACCATTTTTGGCCAAGTGCATGATTGTTGAAGTTTTGCAGCATTTCCTGTCCTTAAAAGGCGATTTCAATCTACCTCTTGATATATGTTTCCTGCCATCCTCCCTCGATTTCAAGTCCTCCTCGTTGCCTTCCCTCAACAGATTTTTGGAAGTTAGTTGTCCATTATAACCCTGCAGGTTTGCGAGTTCCTGAGCATCAGAGCTCCACTTATCATTTCACTTCTTTGTGAGCTGGCCGCAAACTCGCAGGATTGCTTCAGTCCGTATTCTCTTTCTGGGGCAGCACGCTGAGCCTTTGGTTAACTCTTCTTCATGACGGGAAATTAGAGTGACATGTGTTCGTCCCACTGCTTACAGCAAATGTCTCATTGGTTACCCCCCTTCCATTTTATCCTCCACACAAATTGCAATCTGTGTGAAACAGGAAGTTAAATGCGCTGACTCTACAAGAGGGGAGATATGTAGTAAAGTGGCTGGAATGGGAACCCGAGCACAAGGAGAGGAAAAAGAGGAGCGTTTTAGAAAGTTGTCCAGATCACACGTTTTCCCATCCTCTGGGTTTCCCATGCATGTTTTAGCTGTAATAAGGTTCCATTGAACACAGAGAGTTGGGCCCCGTGGAATGGGTTGCATGCATTATTGCTTTAAATGACCTGCATTTGCTCACACAACCTCACCAATCCTCTCAGCCCCAAGTGTCCAGCCTTATGTCTCATCCAGTTGTGGGTGTAGATATGGTCAATCCAGGTTGTATCAGAGCCCCTGAACAAATTGTGTAAGAAGCTTGCCGTTAGTGTGTTTTGGTTTTGAAATTTACTTTTATAGTGAGGTTGAGGTAATTTTCACTGCCGTGTTTATGCCACTCTATACATGCTTGACACCCTTACAGAGACATATCAATACACAGGTATTAAGATTCTTACTATTCAGATATATTCTTCTGCATGGAATAGGGGATGTTGAGTCCAGTTCACTGAGCATGGAGTAGGTCTTGTCTATTATATATTAGGTTTATGGAATGGAACCTGTGCTAATATTAAACTCCGGTTTTATGCACCACCTCACCTCTCCTTTCCCCTGAAGCAGGCATAAGAATTTTTTTTTCTAAATGTGAGACTCCTTTGTGTTTTCTAATTCAGTTCATGTGTAGCCATGTTTACATTCCCTTCATAAGTGATATCTTATGATAAGTTTCTATTTCTGTGTTACTTATTTCACTTAGAGTTATCATACCTAAATCCAGTCATTATGCTGCTACTGGCTTTGTGACATTGATTCCATGGCTGACGGATATGCCATCGTACATAACTACCATAACTTTTTTATCCACTTTTGTCTTTCCTGGGATATTTAAGGTGTAGCGAAGTCGATTTTCTTGTGATCAGTGCAGCCCTAAACTTTGGTGTTGCTGATTCTTGTTGATTTTCAATTTTCCTATGGTATACACCTATGAGTGGAAGTCCCCTATGCTCTGTAGCTCTGTTTCTAGATGTTTTAGCAAACACCATGGACTTCTCCAGAGTGGCTCTTGGCAATTTACATCCCTCCCATCAGTGTAACAAGGCTCCCTGTTCCCCAAGGCTGTGCTGCCTTTGTAGTTTTTACAGTTTTCTTGGATATTCTGTTTGACTGGTCGGAAATGAGATTTCTTTGTAGTGTGGATTTGCGTTGCCCAGTTGCTTGGTTGCCCAGAAGTTGAATATGCATGTTTTCTTGAATATATTTAGGAAAATATGCATAAGCACTTTTTTGCCAATTGCATCATTATCAAAATTGTGTCGCATTTCCTGTGCTTAAAAGTTTTTTCCAATCTAACTCTTGAAATATATTTCCTCCAATCCTGCCTCGATTTCAATTCCTCCTGGTTGTCTTCCCTTAACATATTTTTGGATGATAGTTGTCCATTATAATACTGCAGGTTTGTGAAGACCTGTGCACCTGAGCTCCACTTAACAACTCACTGTTTTTGTGAGATGTGCGCAAACCTGCAGGATTGCTTCAGGCCCTATCCTAGTTGTGGGGCGGCAGGCTGAGCTTTTGGTTAACTCTTTTGCATGATAGGAAATTAAAGTGATATGTGCCCGTCCAAATGCTTACAGGAAGTTTCTCATTGTTTCCCCATCTTCCCTTTCATCCTCCACACAAATTGTAAACTTTGTGAAACAGGAGGTTAAAGGCGCTCACCCTCCAAGAGTGGAGATTGATAGTAAAGTGGCTGGAATCCCTAACCCGAGCACAAGGAGAAGAAAAAGGAGGAGCGTTTTAGAAACCTGTCCAGATCAATCGTTGTCCCATTCTCTGCGTTTCCCATGCATGTTGTACCTGAAATAAAATTCCTTTGAACCTAGAGAGTTGGGACACGTGGGAAGGGTTGCATGCATTATTGCTTTAAATCCTGTGCATTTGCTCACCCAACCTCACCAATCCTCTCAGTCCCAAGTGTCCAGGCTTATGTCTCATCCAGCTGTGTGTGTAGATGTAGTCAATCCAGGTTGCATCAGAGACCCTGAAGGAATTGTGTAAGATTTTCGCTGTTTCTGTGTTTTGTTTTTGAAATTTATTTTTATAATTGGTTTGAGCTGATTTTCACTGCCGTGTTTATGTCACTCTATGCATGCTTTATTACCTTACACAGACATATCAATACATAGGTTTTAAGATTTTTGCTAGTCAGATATATTCCTCTGTGGGGAATATGGGGTTTTGAGTCCCTTTCACTGAGGAAGGTGTAGGTCTTGTGTATTCCGTATTTGGTTTTTGGCACAGTACCTGTGCTAATATCAAACTCTAGTTTTATGCATCAATTCACCTCTCCTTTCCCCTTCTGTAGGCATAAGTGTTTGTTTTTTTTGTAAATGTGAGACTCTGTTCTGTTTTGTAATTCAGTTCATTTGTAGCCATGTTTACATTCCCTTCATAAGTGATATCTTATGATACATTTCTTTTTCTGTGTTACTTATTTCACTTTGAATGATCATATCTAATTCCAGTCATTATGTTGCTACTGGCTTTATGACATTGATTCCATGGTTGAGGGTTATCCCATCAAACGTAAGTACCACAACTTCTTTATCCACTTTTGTCTTTCCTGGGCTTTCTAAGGTGTACTGAAGTCAAGGTTCTTGGAAACAGAGCAGCCTTAAACTTTTGGGTTGCAACGGTAAGTGTTACGGTTAGGGGTAGCAAACGGGTAAGTTTTATTGTAAAGGTGAAGGTACGAAAATATGTTAGTGTTAGGGTATGGGTTAGTGTTAGTGTACACATTGGATTAGGGAAGGGGTTGGCTAGGGTTGGTTTTGGTTTAGCGTTTAGGGTTGGGGTTAGGTTTGGGGTTAGGGTTGTGGTTGTGGTTGGGTTTAGGGTTGGGGATGTGGTTGAGGTTGGGTTTGGGTTTGAGGTTAGGGTTAGGGTTTAGGTTTAGGTTTAGTGTTAGTGTTAGGGTTTAGCTTTAGCTTTAGTGTTAGGGTCTGGGTTAAGTCTAACTTTATTTTTAGGGTACAGTTTAGGGTACGGCTATGGGTTAGGTTTAGGTTATGGGTTAGGGTTTGTTTTATTGGTAGGGTACGAGTTAGGTTTAGGGTACGGGTTAGTGTTATGGTATGGGTCAGTGTACGCTTTAGGGTTTGTGTATTTATTAAACCTCTCCCACTCTCCAGATATTACTTAGCACTTAAAGGAACATTATTTGGGGTCCAGCCATGGAGAAGACTTTAGACACTAGGATAAGACAAAGAACACATATATTATAAATAAATCACTTTAGGGTTTTGTTTTTAACCTGTACATAAAAACACTAGTGTTTAGGGAATCTAATGGAGGCAGAAGCAGTAAAGGGTAGTTTTTTAGGAATAACAGTACAGATTTACTGTAGAATACCCAGATTTTGACTGGTTAGAAAGTCAAGAGGAGTGGTTTTGTTCTGAAGATATAAACACTCTTCTAAATTGAGCTGTTATTGGAAATTAGAATTTTTTTTGTTGCTGTTGTATTGCTTTGTGTTTTCATGATTATTCTGCTTGCATCTCCCTTGTTAAAACTTTGATTTGGGGAGGAGTGCCATTACAGGAAATGAGTTTACAGAATTATTTTGAAAAACAGAAGGAAATGGTTCTCACCTAAATATTAAGAAATAATCTCTATACTGTTGTACTAACAGAATTATGATTCAGGGCTAATAATTCTATGAAATGTAATTAAATACAATATATATTTTTTTCTTTTAAATTTCCATTGTTACTTTTTAAAAGTACAATTATAATTCAAGTTGTTTGTAACAAGTGAAATTTAAAAAGATTAAAGGAAAATATAATAGTTTACCACTTGCCATCCTTTCCCACTTCCTGAAACGACCAGCATAATGTGTAGCTTTCTCATTTTATCCAGGTGTTCCTTACATCTGGAACATCATGTTTCTCACTGTAGAGAAACAAATTTAGCTCTCACACTTTTTATAGGCTACATAACAGTCCATAGAACAGAAGTATCAAGTATACACAGGTATAGTGTCCACTCCTTAGTTACTGAGAAATTAGGGCCTCCTTTAGTGTCAGGGCTTCAGGTAGGGACAGCGTCAGAGCCTGACGTAGGGAGAGCAACAGGGACCGAGTGAGGCCTAGCATCAGTCCCTTAGTTGGGGACACTGTCAGGGCATGACTCAGGAGCAGCATCAGGGCCTTTGTAGGATCAGCATTACGGTCTTAGTTAAAGACATGATCAGGGCCTGAGTTAGGCAGAGCATCAGGGCCTCAGTTCAGGATAGCTTCAGGGCCTATGTTAGGGATGGCCTCAGGGCTTTATTTAGGTACAGCGTCAGGGCTACCTTAGGGATAGTGTCAGGACTTTGGTTAGAAATGGGTTAGTATATGAACTCTGGATAGTGTCAGGCATTTAGTTATTGCCGTTAGCAGGGCCTACATCAGGGTCAGCTTCTGGGCATTAGTTACAAACAGTGTCAGCGACTTAGCGAGTAATAGCCAGGGCTTTAAGTAGGGACAGCATTAGGGCTTCAGGTCGGATAAGAGGCAGGACATTAACTACAGACCGAGTCAGGTTACGGGCTAGGGATAAGGTCAGGAACAGAGCGAGGGACAGTTTGAAAGCCTTAGTTACTGAGAGTACCTGGGCCTTCTTTAGGACGAGTGTCACGGCTTTCTTAGGGACAGTGCCAGGGCAAGGCTTAGGAGGAGCAGAAGGGCCTCTGTAGGATCAGCATCAGGGTCTTGGTTAAAGACATTCTCAGGGCCTCTGTTAGGGTCAGAGTCAGGGCCTCACTTAGGGACAGTTCCAGTACTTTAGTAAGAGATGGATCAGGATATACGCTTAGGATAGTGTCACGACTTTAGATATTGATGGAAGCAGAGTCTTTGTTAGGGGCAGAGTCAGGGCCTGAGTTAGGACTAACATCAGAGCCTTTGCTAGGTATCCTGTGATACCTGAGTTAGGAGTACTGCCAAGGCCTTAGTTAGGGACAGTGTCAGTGTCTTAGGACTAGTCAGGGCCTTAGTTAGGGACAAAATTAGGGCTTCAGTTAGGAAAAGAGGCAGGACATTAGCTATAGGGCGAGTCATGTTTCAGGCTAGGGATAATGTATGGAAATGAGCAAGGGATAGTTTGAAGGTCTTATTTATTGAGAGTATCAGGGAGTTATTTAGGCCCCTTGTCAGGACCTTAACCAGGGACAGTGTCAGGGTAAGGCTTAGGAACAGCCTAAGGGCCTGTGTAGGATCAGTATCAGGGTGTTTGTTAAAGACATTATCAGTGTCTCTTATGGATAGCCTCAGGGAGTCACTTAGGGAGCATGTCAAGTTTCACTTAGGGACAGTTTCAGGAACTTAGTAATAGATGGGTCAGGATATGAGCTCAGGATAGTGTCAGGATTTTAGATATTGATGGCAACATGGCCTTAGTTAGGGATAGTTGTCAGGGCCTGAGTTAGGAGTAGTGTTGGAACCTTAGGGAGAGTATCATGCATTGAGTTAGGACCAGCATCTAGGCCTTAGTTTGGGACAGTGTCACGGCGTTGGGGCTAAATTCAGGGCGTGAGTTAGGCACAGCATCAAGAATTTAGTTGGCATAAGAGGCTCGAATTTAGCTAAAGACAGTGTTAGGTTAACATCTAGGTATAGTGTCAAGAAATGACCTGGGGATAATGTCAATCCCATAGTTACTGAGAGAACCAGGGCCTTGTTTAGAACCAGTGTCAGCGCTTCAGGTAGGGACAGCATCAGATCCTGACGTAGGGAGAGCAACAGGGCCTGAGTGAGGAGTAGCATCAGTCCCTTAGCTAGGGAAACTCTCAGGACATGAGTTAGGAGCAGCATCAGGGCCTCTGTAGGATGAGCATTAGGGTCTTATCTAAAGACATGATAAATGCCTGACTTAGGAGTAGGTTCCGGGCCTTAGGTAGGGAGAGTGTCAGGGCCTTAGTTAAGACTAGCATCAGAGCCTTTGTTAGGTATCGTGTCTGGGCCTGTGTTATGAGTAGTGTCAGGGTATTTGTTAGGGACAGTGTCAGGACCTGAGTTAGGAGTAGTGTGAAGGCTTTAGTTAGGGCTAGTGTCAGGGCCCTAGTGATGATTAGTCAGTGCCTTAGTTAGGGACAGCATTAAGGCTTCAGGTAGGATAAGAGTCAGGACAT